>NC_083098.1:123639060-125076035 GCF_949774975.1 Lagenorhynchus albirostris
TATAGACCAAAAAAATCATAGAGTAGAAAGATAGTTATAGTATGAAACATGTACATAAAGTTTAAAAACATGCAAAACCAAAAGCGTGTAGTCTATAGATACATACATATGTATTAAAATAGAAAATGAAAATGACCTAGGCATGACGAGCCATATTTAAGTATGATTGTTAATTCTAAAGCAGTATTGGGACTAGAGAGTCAGATTGGGAAGGAATAAACAAAGGCTTCAATAGTATTGTTATTTTTTAGATAAATAAATACTATAGATGAGAGGCGGTACATTAATAATTCCTGTATAAAATATTGGAAATGTTTCATAATTTCACTGACTCAGAATGTCAGCATGCCAAGAAGTGGGGGCAAACAAGGCAAGGTTGAAAAGCTTCCAGGTCTGCTGTTTATGTTGGGAGCATTGGATGACAACCTGCCCTCCCACAGATGAGCTCATCTGAGAATGGGATGCTCTTATATGTTTACACAGAAACCTAAACCAAGGGCAGTTCTCAAACAACATAGATTCCTAATAGTCTATACAGATCCACATCATAAGAGAATGAATAAGAGAAAAAATGAGTAAGGCTTATAAAGTAAGGGAAAATAAAGCAGCATTCATAGAGCTTAAAAAATAAACATACGTCTGAAAAAGACTTCCATCATGGGGCAGAAGAAAGCTTCAGGAAACTGCCGCCTGTAAAACTGTATTACGCTTCTCATGTGCTATTTAATTTGATTTGCCAGTGTAGTTTTAAAGAATTTTTATATCAATGTTCATCAGTGATACTGGCCTGTATTTTTCTTTTCTTGTAGTGCTTTTGTCTGTTTCTGGTACCAGAGTAATGCTCACCTCTTAGAATGAATTTGGAAGTGTTTCCTCCTCTTCAGCTTTTTGGAAGTATTTGAGAAGGATTGGCATTAATTCTTTAAACATGTGGTAGAATTTACGAGTGAAGCCACCTGGTACTGGGCTTTTCCTTTGTTGAGAGATGTTTTGATTACTGATCAATCACCTTACTAGTTATAGGTCTGTTCAAATTTTCTATTTCTTCTTGATACATTCTTTATAGGTTGTTTCTAGGAATTTATCCATTGCATCTAGATTATCCAATTTGTTGTTGTATAGTTATAATAGTCTCATAATCCTTTTTATTTATGTGCCATTAATTGCAACATCTCCCCTTTCATTTCTGATTATAGTTAACAGTACTGTTATGTGAACACATGTGTTCTTACCACAATTTAAAAAGAAGTGTATTAAAAACAAGGCATGCATGGAAAGTAGCATAAAGCTATAAAGTAAAGAAAAAGGATCAAATAAAAGGTCTCTAAGATGTGATGATAAGTCAATGGTATTAAAATAAAGAAGGGAATAAAATGAAATAGATGTTGATGTGATAAGAGAGAGTTTAAAAGTGCATGGAAAGTCAAGTCAAAAATTTCCAGTAGGTGTTGCAATGAGGCAAATTGTACAGTATTTGCTCCCTGAATCCAAATTATAAGAAGAGAAACACTAAATATTAAGCATTCCATTTATAACAAAATTAGAAAAAAGTTCCTGACATAGATAGCAATACTTTATTTTTTAAATGTGAATTTGAAGTAAGATAGAGTTGGAAAAGAAACAAAAAAAATAAAAATCAACTATGAAGAGAGGAGATTTGAACAACATAATTAGACTGATGATTGGCCACACATGCACACACAAAAATAAAGGTTGAAACAAGATAGAAATGCGTATCTCTCTTATAAAAGAAGTCTTGATGTAGGTGATAGAGGATTGATGTGGCATTCTAATGTGTTAAGACTCCAGACTTCTTTTAAATCATTGCTTTATTTAACCTAACATGTACTTTCTTAGATGTTTGATTAGTGATCAATCTCCTTACTAGTTATAGGTCTGTTCAAATTTTCTTTTCTTCATGATACACCCTAGGTATTCATGGTACCTTAGATCATGGTCCAAGATGGCTACCGAAGCCATCATGTCTATATTCAAGCCAGTCCAGATTTAGGAATCTACATAAAAGTATCACATGATAGTCCTTGACATCTCATTAGAAGTTAGGCATATGACCAAAGATTGCTCCAGGTCTGTCACAATCATTTTTTTAACTATTGGTATCATAGAGAATTTCTACTGGTATCACAATAGGAGATGATTAATAAGTTAAAAAAAGGAAATTGATTGTCTCTGGGGAAAAATGGTAGATGATGTGATTGAAGAGATGATATGACCACAGAGATGACTTTAAATGTGTTGGTAATACAGTAGGTGCATATCTGTTAGTTTTACTATTATTATAAATGGTATTTATTTGCATACCTTCATATGCATGACATATAATAGTAATGCTGACTTTTAAGACACACAAACACTATATACCACTGTCGAGGTTATACCACTACCCACGTTTCCTTTTAGGACTAAGGCACTTCCTTCGTCAGCTGCATTAGCAGGGTAGTTGAGTGACTGATGTCTCCAAGTTGAGTAGCTCTCTGTATAGCTGAGGCACACAAGGTCATGTCTTCCTCCATATGTGGGGAGCCCATATCCATTGACTGGTCTCTATGGGGGAAAGGAGAACAATATAAAAATCTGACCCCTTTACTAAATGTCATCACAGTTCCAGAGCTCCCAGTAGGCTCTACTGAGATTTGCTGCAAATGAATCACCATTCAACTCCTCCCTCCACCCAATCTCACTTCCTTCTCTTTCCTTAGGAGTTAATCCATAGGGTACCACCCCCAAATACAGTTCCTGCATGTAAATCTCCACCTTAGAATCATTTTTCCAGAAAACCACCTAAGAAAAAGAAGGTGGTGGCTAATGCTTGTATTATATGTTCACAAAAACTTAATCAATTTTTAGATGAAACATTGCAAAACAAATTGGAAATGTTTAATGACAGATTATTGATAAGCACAGTTGTAAAAATGCCATATTTTTTTGTTTTATAACAATACAAGAATATTGCTTAATTTTCAAGTACTTCCCTATTTAAGATTTTGTTTGCAGAATCAAGAAAAGTCTACTATATTTCAATCAGCTCTATAAAGTGTAGGTATCACAGCTAAATTATTAATTCCCAAAGAGTGTTAAAATGCAAGACAGTTTGGAGGGAAGAAGGAGTGCTAAATAAATCAATGGTGATTTTAATAAACTAGAAGCTTTTAGGTACTAAATCTGTCTGCATCTGATCTGAATTGCAATTACCTGTCAAAAAGTCATCCATCATCACAAGCTCCAAACAAACTTTCTTGGCAGCACATGTTTGAGGAAAGCTATTGCGTGTGGCAAATTTTTCTTCTGGTTTACCACATCCTCAAGAATGACAGAAATTTTAGGGAACATTTCCATACAACTCAGCAATAACCAGTTAGGTGGAAAAAAATCATGTATTACATAGCTTATATAATTTATTAATACATGCTTTATATATAAACCATTCACAAATGAATGGTTTGATTTCCATTGTTTCTAATATCCATAATCTTTTAATCTTTCAGTATTTTCTAGGAATACATGGAAATGTATATTTTAACAATGGATTTGAATAAATCATTCTCATTTCATAATATTTTTTATGTTAAAACTATCATAAGTTGTATTTGTATAAAATAATACTTTGTAGTCTCCATTAATAACTTAGCAGGGTTCAGGGGATATCATCTACAATGACCTTGATAAAAGAAAAACCTAGAGGCATTATTAAACAGCAAACTACTATTTCTAACCTTATCTCCTTATATTTATCCTTCTTTGAAAAAAATATCGCCACTTTTTAGATTTTGCTGCCATAAAGTGCATTTCTAATTCAATTTTTATCTAAAAGTATTTTTTTATAACTAAAACATACTGCTTGGTACATAGTAAATTTTCATAATTATTGGTTCATTGGTTGATGCATACATTGAATGTATGGATGCTTCTTTTATTTTTTGTCCATTTTAGTACTCATGGTAATATACTCCTGAAATTATTTATTGCTTTGTGAGCAAAAAATCTGATATTTTTAAATAAAAACATGGAATAATATCTTTGTGACTTTAGGGCAAAAAAAAAAGATTTTCTCAGATAAGTCAAAAAACCCAATATGCATCAATATACAAAAAATATAATAAAGTAGATTTCATAATTAAAAACTTCTGTTATTCAAAATATACCATCGAAAATAAATAAGCATGTCATAAGTTGAAAGTAAATATTCACAAACCGTATAAAAAGATCTCCTACAATTCAGTAATAAAAATATAAAAATTTTTAATAAACACATGAGAAAAATGTTTAAGTAATGTTTACAAAGAGTTCACTATTGTCCAACAAACATGAAACAGTCTTAACCTTATTAATTTTCAGACATCATAAATTGAAACCACAGTTAGATATCACCGCACTCACCATAATGGCTAAAGTTAAAAAGACAGAACAGATGAAAAGATAAAATACTGGCAAGTATAGGGAATACTGAAGTGCTCAACTTTTGTTGCTGAGCGTGTAAAATGTTACAATCATTTTGGAAAAAGTCCTGGCAGCGTTTTTAAATATACATAAAACTAAATGCAAAAAACTGTGAGCCAGCGATTTCACTTGCAGGCTTTTATAAAGTTAAATAAAACATATTTTATTTAATATGTAAAATAATACAATAAAAAATTAAAAAAGAAAACAAAAAACTCAGCATAACTCACAATATCCCCAAACTGGAGATCAGTTGATTATCCATCATACAGAATTGATAAATAAAACCGATGGTATATTTATACAAATAAATAAAAATAGAAAAAAAGAAACTACTGATATGTGAAACCAGACAAATGAAAGTCAAAATTTTGTGTTGACTGACAGAAGTCTTGTAAAAACAAATTGAATGTATAATTTGATTCCCATGTAGTTCAAAATTAAGCAAAATTCATCTATGGTGGAAGAACTCAGAACAGTAATTGCTTCTCGGGGAGTGAGTGTGGTGATTGGCTGCAAAAGGACATAGGAAGCTTTTGGAGGTGATAATAATACTATTTTATTTAAGTCACTGAAGATGTATGCAACTGTCAAAACTCTGAATATGTATCCTTAAGATTTGTGCATAACATATATGTAAATTTCACCTAAAATTCTGTGCAATAATATTGAATTCTACTTAACAATATGCATGCTAAAATATTTGCATTGTCTTAAATTTACTTAGAAACATATAAAAAAACATGAAATGGTAAATGTATAGCAAGATCTATAAAAATGTGATGAAACAAGTAAAGATTAGTAAAAGGTTATTGAATGTTCATTCTAAATTATCTTTGTTTTGTGTTTGAAAAGTTTCATAATAGAACATTAGAATAAATGTGGAAATATAAAGAAGCTAGGGGACTTGTGGTTTCACCAGATGAAGTATCTCCATTCCTCCCAGATCCTCCCTCATATAACCACAAATGCCTAAACATAACACAGCAAGCAAAGGAAGACTGAATGTTGGAAAGAGGAAGGTGGACAGCCTAGGGACCTTAGGACTTCAAGGGAGACATGGCAATGAGTTCCCTGGGTGTCCTTATCATCTTTCATATATAGCAAATAAAACTCTACAGAAGTCCGAATCCCCAAAACGACAAAAGGCAGACCAAAATGAAAAAACAAAAAAAGAAAAACAAAAGGTTTGAAAAGGCTTTATACTCTAGCAAAATGATTAGGAAAAATGGTAGTGTAATGACAGACATTTTGGCAATAACCATCCCATTCCTGTGAAACACCAACAGAAAAAAATGGTACCACTCCTACTCATTGTTTTAGTTAGGCCAACTAAGTAATAATAATGTGATAATTAGTGTAATAATTAAAACTGAGCAGAAATCTATGAAGTAGATAATAACAAATGATAAAGAAAATTAACAAAGACAAAAGTGGGTTCATTGAACAGATGGATAAAATTGAAAGATTGCTAACAATTCTGAGAGAAAGGAAGAGAGGAATATATGGACCACTTTATGACAAACAAATTTCACAACTTAGGGAATATGAATTTAAGATAAAATAGGACATTTAAAAACCTTCTATACTGGCTAAAGAAAACAATTCATTTTCAAAAACACTCCCACAAAAAGCTACAGGCCCAAATAATTTGGTTAGTAAATTACTAAAATAAATAATATAGAAAATGTTCCAGGAAACAAGAGAAAGAATACAACTATTTTTATGAGGTCAGCATTAATGTGGTATAAACACCGGATAAAAGTATTATGCATTATTTATAGCTCAATTACCTTCATAAATACAAGCATAAATGCTTAACAACGTATAGGCAAATCAAATTAAGCAATATGTAAACAGGTTTATATATCATGGCTAAATGCTGTTTTTCCCAGGAACATAAATTTGGATTAACATTCAAAAATTACTTAATGTATTTTACTATATTAATAAAAGAAAAGAAATAAATAGCATGATTATCTTAAAAGGAGAAGATTAATTTGACAAAGTTTATCACCCATTCTTGATAAATTCCTGAGGCGGTTAGGAAGAGAATGATATTCTTCAATGCAATAAAGTGCATCTATTAAAAACCTACAGCTATTATCTCATATGGTGAATATAGTGATCAAATCAAGCATGTTGACTCTTACCATTTCTTTTCAACACTGTACTAGAGAAGTTATCCATTACATTAAAACAAAGAAAATAAAGACATATATATTGAAAAGGAAGAAGTAAAACTCTTCTTTTCACAAATGAAATTGCTGCTTACATAGAAATACCTAAGGAATAAGAATTGAAATATTAGAACTAGTTAGTGAATTTAGAAATGTTCCAGATAACACAAAAATGTATTGCATTTATATATACTAGTTTTAAGCAGTTTGAAATTAAAAAAAATTCTAAGTCCCTTTACAATAGTATCACAAACAATAAGATATTAAAGAGTACATTTCACAAAATACTTTCAAGATTCCTAAAACTACAAAACATTGCTGAGAGAAAATAATAAAAACCTAAATGAATGGGAAATTATACCATGTTCATGAACTGGATACTCTATATTTAAGATGCCCATTCTTCCCTATATGATCAATGTTTTGGATCATTGAAAATGTTTCTCTCATGGGAATGAATAATCTTCTTACATTTATATTAAAAATACAGAAGTTCTAGAATTTGTGAAAGTAGCTTGTAAAATAAACACAAAGTTGGAGGATTTATACTATTTCAAATCAAGAGTTTCTACAAAACTGATGTGCTATGTTTTCATGATAACTAAAAATTGTAAATGCAAGAGAATAGAGTTCAGAAATAAACCTGCAAATATATGGGCAATTAATTTTGACAGAGGTGACAAATTATTCAGTGAAGAAATTAAATACTTTTCAAATTGTCATGGAACAACCAGATATCTATATAGGAGAGAAAAAAGCTTTCTCTTACACCATACACAAATAAATATTAAAAATTTAGGCTTATAAACCTAAATTTAGAGTTTAAAATTATGCAGCTTCTTTAAGAAAACAGAATATATCCATGGCCTCAGATCAGGTAACAATTCTGAAACTGAACTCAGAAAGCAGCAGTATTAAACATTATAAAATAGATCTCAATAAAATCAAAAATTTTCAAGAGGAACTCTCATTCATTGTTGGTGGGAATGCAGAATGATGCGACCGCTTTGGAAGACAGTTTGGCAGTTTCTTACAATACTACACATACACTTACAATCCAGCAATCTTTCCCCAAATGAGTTGAAATCTTATGTCCACACAAAAACCTATACAGGAATGTTCATAGCAGCTTTATTTATAATTACCAAAACTTAGAAGTAACCAAGAAAGACTGCTGTAGGTGAATGAAGGAATAAACTGGGGTACACTAAGACCATGGAATATTATTCAGCACTGAGAAGAAGTGAGCTATCAAGCCAGAAAAAGGCATGAAGGAATATTAAATGCATATTGCTAAGTGAAAGTAGCCAATTTAAAAAAGGCTACACACTGTATGATTCCAATTATATGACATTCTAGAAAAGGCAAAACTATGGAGACAACAGAATATCAGTGACTGCTAGGGATTCAGTGAGGAGAGAGGGAGGGATGAACAGGAGGAGCACAGAGAATTTTTAGGGCAGTGAAACTATTTTGTATGATGTTACAGTGGTAGATATCTGTTACAGTATTATACATTTCTCAAAACCTATAGAATGTATAACAGAAAAAGTAAACCCTAATGTAAACTATAGACTTTAGTTGATAATGAGGTGCCAGTATTGGTTCATGGAATGTAATAAATGTACCACACTGATGGTGGATGTTGATGGTGGGAGAGGCTTTTTGTGAGGTATGAGGGGATGGGGAATGAATAAGGGATACGTGAAAACTGCACTTTCCAGTCAATTTTGCTTTGAACCTAAAACCTCCCTAAAAAATTAAAGCCTATTAATTTAAAAACTTAAACTTCTGTTAATCAAAAGACACTATCAAGTAAAGAAATAAGGTAGACAAAATAAACGCTCAATATTTGTAAAATACATAACAAAGAACATATTGAGAATACATAAAGAACTCCATCTCAGGGCTGAGATAAAAAAATCTCAAGGTATACCTGCAGCATCTTTTTTCCCTAAAAAGTAACGAAATGCTCAAAGAAATGTGTAAAGCACAAAGAAGCCATCTTGAACAGACTCCTTCGGACTTAATCTAGGATAATGTGAATGTCAAAATATACAATGACAGAATGTATATAACCCATTGAATAAAAGAAGCCATTAGTCCTTATGTAAATGTCAGTAATAAATAGAGGAAAAGAAAAAAAAACCTTTTAAGGTAGACTGCTGACTATATAATCAAAAAATATGAGTAAAATGTTGATGAGAAACAGCATATTTTCATAGTTTCAATATGGATTTTCTGATATTAGCTATCAGTTACAAAGGGGAAAATCACTTCACTATAGTGGGAAAATTCCTTAGTCCAACCACTAAACCTAACATCACCATTAATGAAATAAATCAAGTTATCTTTCTTCCTGATATGATGTATCTGGAAAGACAATTTAATTTTTGCCAAAATGTATATAGACTTAATTTAAGTATAAAGTAATATAAGAAATATCCAAATTGAAGGATGTTTTCTAAAATTATTGCCAAATCAAAAAAGATGAAGAAAGGCTGAGTAAATATTTCAGATAAAAGGAGATTACTAACACATAGCAATTAAATGCAACGCATGGGGTAAGATTGGATCTTGGGCTGGGAAAAAAGTATAGTTCTATATTTTACTTTGAGACAGTTAAAATTAAAATGTACTGTCGATTAGATAATAATATTGTATCATGTTTAATTTTCTGATTTTGGTAACTGCACTATGATAAGTGCATTGCATATTTGAACCAAATACTTTGTTTTGGGGAAAAACACAAGGAAATATTTAGGGAGTAAATGGGAATGTTTCCAACCTATTGTCAAACGGCACCCTTCCCTTTGCCTGCTAGTGCCAGTCTGTAAACATAACTGCAAACTGAAATCATGCAAAGCCATCTTAACAATCAGTGTGAAAAATTACTTATGTTCTGTGACCTTTAACATTTTTGTCAAAGTATTAAAAATTCTCTTACTTTCTCTTATAATGTATAGGGAAATTAAAATTAGTGAAACTAAAATTTATTTTATACATTGTAATTTAAAATGTTAGAAATATTTACAATTAAATAATTTTACTTCTTTGCATAAAATTTATCAAGAGAAATTTGAACATTGCTTTTTCTAATATTTTATCCTTTGCACTTTTAATATAGTGAAACATCTCTGAGAGTTTCTTTAATGTGACTTTTTTTTTTACTAGCATGACTTCTGGAACATCATCATCTTTTTTGTCATAAGTGTTTTTCTCATTTATGTTCATAAATTTGCCTTCATTAACCTCCTCTGTGTTGCATACCTAGTCTCTCAAATATTGATGGAATCAACATTCCCATAGTCAGCCTCTGTATCTTCCATAACTCCATTTATGTTCAATTTGAATTTCACTCTAGCATTATCGATTTTCATTTATTTTTTTGCACTTTCAACTTTGTCAACCAGTTTCCTCTTTCAATAATTCATTTTTATAAAATGCCATTTGGGTTTATCACTGGGAGATAAGCAAGTGCTACACACTTTTCTATTTGTGAATGAACTGAATAACAGATACACAGCAACAAAGTACTGACAGACTGAAAAAAGTGACATGGTTAGTCACTGACCATGATGTACATGTGCTATTTACACGGTAATTTGTAGGACAGAAGAGGTAGCAGCAGAGTTTATACTTTGTGCAATTACATACAGTTAATATACCACAGTAACTGAAATCTGAACTT
This sequence comes from Lagenorhynchus albirostris, assembly GCF_949774975.1. Lineage (NCBI taxonomy): Eukaryota > Metazoa > Chordata > Mammalia > Artiodactyla > Delphinidae > Lagenorhynchus > Lagenorhynchus albirostris. The sequence goes on from NC_083098.1 coordinate 123,649,390, forward strand.
TGTTGTTGGGCCTGGTGTTATTTAATTAACACGTGGTAACTGAAATTCATTCTTATGGAAGCTATGTAAGGCCTCTTTGTGTGTGTGTCTTTGTGCCTGTGTGCTTGTGGTGAACAAGCTCATGTTTGTGCACACAAATGTTTTTTTGCTGAGACAGTGAGAGACAGAGAGACAGAAGCAAATGGGGCAAAATGATGTAAACAATTGTTAATCTGTGTTAATGGGACTTCCTTGTACTTTTCTTAAAATTTTTCAGTAAGTTTCAAATCATATCATAATAAAAGTTATGATAATGAAATAAAGAAAGGAAATGAAATACTAGGTTCCTCTTTAAGAACTTTATTAATGTAATGGAATGTTTCTCAAATTACAGTTAAATTAAAAGGATCTTTGATATTATCAATTGTATAGCCCATTTGTTCCAAAATTGGTTTTAACCTCATACAGTTACTGCACCTATTTCAGAGTAATTATATAGATGAGTCTTCTTGAAAATGACACTTCTGCCCCAGGGGCATTAAAATAAATGTGAGTTAAAGATTGAAAATTCAGTTGTTGTCCATATATTACCATGCCATCTTAGGATTTTAGTGACATCTTTCTTGTTACTTAATTCAATAGCATTCTTAGTTAGGAAATATGCCTTTGAGACCTTCACAATTTGAAGCAAAGAGCCTTTTACAAAGATTGAAAAAGATATGCCCCATGTCTGGTATAAAAGCTAAGTATTATGTTTCTCAGGGGTGGCTGATTTCTTGATCTTGTTCTAGTTTCTCAGGACTGAATTCACAAATTTATTTAGTCCAAGCAGTGATAGTTCAAATAATTTATGTATGTGTGTGTGTGTGTGTGTGTGTGTATACACACACACACACACACACACACACACACACACACACACACACACACATATATATATCTTCTAATTCACCAGGTGACTGTTTGTGTTTTTTGTGGATTTTCTTATATTGACATATATATATATATATATATATACATATATATATATATCCTGAAATTATGGTGTGAGCCCAGCAATTCTTTATTAAAATATCCAAAATAAAAAATCCAGGAACAGGTAGAGAATATGAAAAGCTAAAGTGTTAACAGAAATCTCAAATCCAGTTGGAGATTCTATTAGCAAAATACTAAAATAATAAATCAATCTGTTGTTCAAAATATAATATTTCTGTCACTTAATGCTACATTTCTAATGAATAAAGTAGATGTGTAACAAGTTTTCCATTTTCCTAATATTTCCTAGGAAAGATCTGTTTCTCAACTTGATCATGTTTTCTATTTTTATTTTATTTATTTTTTGATCCAGTTACTCAATACTACAATCTAAGATATCTACCAGAAGCATCTTTTTTATGAATGGAGATCTGTCAATAACCCTGTTATAAATATTTCTTCTTAGTGCTATTGATTTTAACTAATAGTTTTTACTTCATCTCCTGTTTTATATTATTTATGATTAAAAGCTGTAAGCACTTTTGGACATAAATAATAGGAATTGACTTTAATATAATTTTAAACATCTCAGTCATTTTATCAAATTTTTGATTTGTCCACCATTTGCTCATCTAAATATGTTTTCCTTTTCCATTTAATGCAGAAAATTGAGTTGGGGAAAAAATAAATATAAAACCAAAAAGAACAGTGTGTAGAAAGAAAAATATATCTTTTTAACATCTTAGGAAATGAGGTCTATGCCAGGGACACTGTTGTTCCCTAACCAAATCTCTGGCTGTGAGAATGGCTGCACAGCTTATAACTGAATCTCTTTCTAGGAATCAGATGAAGGAAGCTGCCTCATCGATATTTTGGTCCTCTCGGAGGAGAACTGGCATTCAGTGTCTGATTGGAGTGGGAGAGTGTTGAAAGAAGTGAGCCTCTTGCTTCTAATTAATATACCTCTGGAAGGACCATCCCATTTCCAGAGCTCTGAAAGAATTGTCTGAGGGCACACATGTGACCACTGTGTAGTTTGATTTCTCCCTCACGCACTCCTGCTTCCACAGGTGTTGTTCCACAGGACATGCGACAATTAAACCACCTGCATATCAATCGCTTTCTCAGAGGCTGTTTTTGAGCAACCCAACTCAAATGGATAAGGATTCGATCCCTGAGAGACAATTTCATTAGTATAACTGTGTTCTGACATTCCTTCAAAGTCTTTGACATTTAACGCTGATGTCTAACTTTTCATGCAACAAATATTATGACTATGAGATACATCAGAAAGATATATCATAAAGATGGAAGATGATATCTTAGAGCAATGGTTCATAAATCTTATTTTTTTACCAGAATCCCCTGGAGAGCTTGCTAAAACTTGACATGTGGAACCTCACGCCCAGAATTTCAGATTCAAATTGTCTGCGGTGGGAGCCAAAATTTTGCATCTTTAACAAGTTCTCAGGTGATGCTGATGTTGCTGTTTTCAGGACCACGTTTTGAGAGAGATGACCATTAGTGGCTTTCTTAAAAAAAAAAAAAAAGAATGGTAAATATCAGGAAATTTAATGATGTCAAATGAGAATTTTCATGAAATAAGAAATTATAAAAATTACAAAATATGGAGGACTGCTTTCTAATTTGATTTGAATATAAGTAGTTTCTTTTCTCACTATATAAAATGGCAAAGGAATCACACTGAAATCTGCTGTCAGAGGAATCCCTCACTATTTGTAAGAGCAGATAAAGAAAAAGTTACTAGTATGCTGTAAGGAATACTTCAACATAATTATCATGTAGAGATAGGGTTGCTGCTACATAATAGAGGCAGAGTCAACTAACCTATGAATGTTGGGTCCATATTTTCTTCAGGCAGAGCCATTTATTTTAAGACGATGCACAACATAGCAGACAGATTAACATAAGAAATTGGATTACATACTTTAACTACATCAAAGAACACTATTGATGGGGAAACTGGTGAGAGTAATACCATTAATAAACTCTACCTCACAAAACATTATATTGATCTTTCTGAAATAATACTTTCAAGGAAGAAAATAAGACAAACCATGCCACAAATTACCACGGAAAATTGTGTAATTCTTTATTAAAATATATTGAGATAGGCTTTTGCAAAATGTATGGAGAGCTGCCACGAATAGGTTTTGAAACATGATTAATGGGTTCATGTACTATGAGAAAAGTTATATAAAACCATAATCATTCATTATTAAATACACATAATGCCAGACACTGCCTCAGGTATCATGGGTATACTGACAAATAAAGATGTGCATTATCTTCATAGAGCTTGCATTCCAGTGGGAGAAAAAAACAATTACATACATAAGCAGACATAAACAAACACATACATATGGTTAGTATTTGTAATTGTTTTGAAGAAATTATTGTAAATCAAAAATCAAAACCTCATTTAAATACAAAATAAAATCAAAGGATAAAGCTACCTGCTGTTATAGGAATATGAGCTTAGCATAAGCAATATGACACATAGTGTATATTTAAAACATTGAGTGAAAGACAACATCGAAGACATAGGAAAAATAGTTATACAAAAATATTTTTAAATAATATTAAAAGAAATATCAAAGAACAACACAATAACATTTATGAATCTGAGAATGATTATGAAATAGTTATATAACAAAGTAGTGATGATATACATAATATACTCAAATAAAATGGTAAGATAAGGGTAATTTTTAAAATTGTAGGAGCAAAGAAGGAGCCATTTTAAAAAGCCCATGAACCCTCAAAAAATGTTTTATAAGCAATTTTAAAATTTTATTATAGATTATAGATTCTCAAGATGTGTTACCAAGGTTTTATTTTTTTAATTAAAATTTTAAATATTAAATACAACATAGTATTTTAGTAAAACTATCTGAAACAGTCAAAATATGGAAGTGTATTAGTAAGTATATATTTTATTAGAACTGGAGAAGTAATTAAAAATATAGTAGGAAATCAAAAGAAAGGTTGAAAAAGATATTCTGAAAACTATGGTGATTATTTTGTCCACTAAGCAAGCCTCCAGGGGTGGCACCTGGCCCCGGCTCCGCGCAGGGCTGTGGCAGGAGGGCGACCTGGGGGCGGCGGCCCGGCTCGGGCCGGGGGCGGGGGTCCTCCCAGGCCCGCTTGGGGCGGAGGAGATGGGGGCGGCGCCCCAGCCACCTCCCGAATCCGCCTCTCCTTCCGTTGCCCCGCAAGTGGCCTTTGCCGCCACTTCCTGCCTTTAGGGCCTCCAGGCGAGGAGGGTCCAATTCCTCAGGCCCTTAGTCGCCGCTGTGGTCAGGGTGAGGCTGTGAATGTTGCACAAACTTCTTAGCGCCTCAGGAGCTTGGCCGTGGACGCCCAGGGGGCCGCGCTTCGGAAGTTGCTGCCGTCCTGGTTGCTGCCGTCCTGGTGCAGAGCGCAAAGTTGCCCCCCACCCCCGACCCCGCCCAGCTCCCTTAAGCGAGGGGCTGGCGCTGGGGCGGCTTCTCCCGGGGCGTGCCCGGACCTGCCCGTGCGCCTCGTCTCGCCCCCGTAGGTCTAGGAGGTCGTGCCCGTGGTGGGTTCAGACGCTGGTTTCGTTCGAGACAGCTGCGCCCAGGCTGCTCGTGGGAGCAGCGTCCGTCCTGTGCTCGTTTTCGGGTGAATTCTGGAAACGTTGGAACTTTCATGTTGCTTTCAGCTCTTCGTCTGGGTACTCTGGCCGCGTTTCGCAGAAACCCAGCAGGATGGCGGCAAGCAAGAGCAAGAGCCAGAGCTCCCTGGCCCTTCACGAGGTGATCATGGTTGGCAGCGGAGGGGTGGGCAAGTCGGCCCTGACCTTGCAGTTCATGTATGTTGAGGCTCTGCCCCGTCCAGCTTCCTGCCACACAGGGTGTGCTGCAGTGACCGCGACATTTTGGGATGTGGCCAAGGGAAGCCGACTTAAGGATGCAGTTAGCAGAGGCCCTGGCCTTGTGATGGGGGCGCGGGGAGGGCTGTGTCCAAGGCGCCCGGCACGGCAAGTGAGTGGGCAGCGGCTCCAAACGCGGTGTCATAGGCCGGTCTGGAAGGTTTTTGCAGGCCTTACGGCTTCTTACAGGGAAGAGGGATGCACGGCCTAAATTTGCCAGTAGTTCCCAAACCGCCCTTACTAGGAACGTCACCCGAAGAAACCTTGCTAAACCGTCATAAAACAGAAACTCGGACCAGCTGTGCTAGAGGAAGGACTGAATTCTTTTTCAATTCTCTGTAGGCAACGTTGGCTTGGCCAAAAAGTGCGTTCGGGTTTTTCCAGACCATCTTTCAGTGGCCCGGAACGAACTTTTTCGCCAACCCGGTGCTTCAGGATCCCTGGCATCTGACAAGATAGTTCAAACGCATACAGCCAACAGAGTAGGACGGTATTGCAGAGGTTTGTCAGCAGTTAATGAGCAAGACTGTTATTCTGCTGGATTTGGGGTGCGAGTGGTATTTGTAGTATTACCGTGGAACAAATCCCCACACGGACATCCGTCACCTCCAGTTTCCAGGGGTCTGGCCCGGCTGAGCGTGGTGTTGCCCAGGCTCTCAGGCTGTGGGGAGGGTGCCCGGCCTCCTGCGAGCCTGCGGGCTGCTGGCGGGTGCAGAACGGGGGCCCCGGCTGCTGGAGGTCGCCCCCAGTTCTCCGCCGCATGGCCATTTCTGTAGACAGCTCTTCCCATGGCCGCTTGCTTCTCCCCGGCCAGCAGGGAAGTGTCTGGTAGCTAAGACGGATCCTTCCACACAAAAACGTGGTCACGGGGTCGTGTCATCATGCTGCCCGTATGCTGTTGGTTGCAAGCCGGCCTCAGGGCCTTGTGCACTCAAGCGGAGAATGCCGTACAAGGGCGTGACCCATCGAGGGGCCCCGGAGGGTTGGGTTCACCAGAGTATTTGTGTATTTTAAAAACTGTGTAATGAATTATAATTTCTTTTGTCCTTCTATAATCATTTTTGTATTTAGAAAAAAAAAAAGAAAGAAAGCCTCCAGGTAAAATCTGTATGAATTTATTTTTAAAGGTTATAGCAGTTGGGAATAGATTTCAGGGGATGAGTGGAAGCTTAATTGGAGCTTCTTAATATTTTGTTGTATTAAAGTGAAGAATATAAATTTAATCATATATTTAGTTTTCTCTACTAATAAAGATTACATTTAACAATATATATGCCAATTAAATTGTGAATAAAAACTTACGTAGAAGAGAAATTTGAAATAGTATATTCTATTATTTAAAAGTTCTATTTAAGTTTGTGTGGATGATTAAGAATATATGTTGCATATACGTGAACTTAGTCACACAAATGTTTATTTAATCTTGATTTAAATTATTATTTTCTTAATAAGTTATTTTATAATGAATATTCCCTCTAGCTAGTGGGAAGCAGCAGCATAGCACAGGGAGATCAGCTTGGTGCTTTGTGACCACCTAGAGGGGTGGGATAGGGAGGGTGGGAGGGAGACGCAAGAGGGAGGGGATATGGGGATATATGTATAGCTGATTCACCTTGTTATACAGCAGAAACTAACACATCCTTAAAAGCAATTATACTCCAATGAAGATGTTAAAAAATAATAATAAAATAAAATCCAGGCATGTGTTATACATGGATTTTTTTAAAGTCCAAAATGAAAATTCTCTGTCTTTTAAATGGAATGCTCTGTTAATTTGTCTGTCATAATTATTGATATATGTGCTTTTTAACCACCTTTTGACTTATTTTCTATTTATCTATAATTAGGTTCTTTTTTGTTTTTTCTTTACTTACCTATGTTATTGCTGCAAATTTGATTTTAATTTGTTTTCTCTCTGCCTTTGCTATACTAGTTTGAGAGCTATATTTAATCTTTTATTATTTTAGTGGATATACTTCACCTTCTAATATTAATAACTAATTTAATAAGCATAAAGTTATTATCTTAACTGTAGTCTCACCAAAATATTTTTTAAAAACCTTAATCATTTACCACAAAATTACTACTGTTGAGCTTCCCTGGTGGCGCAGTGGTTGAGAGTCCGCCTGCCGATGCAGGGGACACGGGTTCGTGCCCCAGTCTGGGAAGATCCCACGTGCCGCGGAGCGGCTGGGCCCGTGAGCTATGGCCGCTGAGCCTGCGCGTCCGGAACCTGTGCTCCGCAACGGGAGAGGCCATGACAGTGAGAGGCCCGCGTACCACACACACACACACAAAATTACTACTGTTGTCTATTATTTTACTTTTGCCTATTTTTAATTTTCCCAACTAACATCCTCATCATAAATAAACACTAACATCAACATTTCACACAAAATGTTTAGATATTTTTCTAAATATCTTGTTTCAAAAACTATCTTCAGGGTTCTTTACATCAAATTGTTTTTCTCATGGGATTAAATGTTTTTCTTCCTGAATTAATTATTATTTGTTGAATGCATGTTGGTGGTGGTATTTTTTTTACTTTTTATTTGTTGCTTATATGAAAATGTTTTTAACTTGTCCCTTCTCCTGAAAGTTAATAGGCAGAATAATGCCCTTTCCCTGAAACATCTGAGTATCTTAGATTACATGACAAAGAGGAGTTAAGTTTGCCGGTGAAATGAATCTTGCTAAACACCTGACCTTGATGTAGGGAGAGTAGCCTGCATTTTCCAGGTGGGCCCAATGTAGTCGCAAGAGTCTTTATAAGAGAAAGAGGGAGGCAGAAGAGAAGAATCAGGGAATTATTAAGAAGCTGAGTTGGAGAGATACCATGTTGCTGGCTTTGAAGGTGAAGGAAAGAGGCGGTGAGCTAAGGAACACAAGTGGCCTCTAGTAGAAGTTGGAAAAGGTAATGCAACAGATTCTCTCCTAGAGTCTACAGAAAGAGGTGCACGAAACCTGAATTTTAGCTCAATGAAACCCATGTTGCACTTGTGAACAGCAGAACTGTAGGATAATTAATTTGTATTGTTTAAGCCACTGAGTTTGTGGTAACTTGTCACAGCAACAGTAGAAAACCAGTACAGATATTTTGGCTTTGTACAAAACTTTAACTTGATAGTTTCTCTCTGTTCTCTGAATATAATTTTCTCTTCTTTGAATTTTCTTCTCTTTGATGATAAGTATTCTGTCTGTTCATATCAAAAGTGTTTTTGCTCCAGCTTATTTTAAGATTTTCATTTTGTCTTTCTACTATTCTATATGTTTTGCTACAATTTTCACATTTTTCAGCTGTGCTCTTCTAAAATCTCTCTTTGGTTCATTTGTTTCATTCATTCTAAAGAAAATGTTTAACCACTAACTCTCAAATAGTTCCTCTAACTCTTATTTTCTATATATGTTTTTCTAGGACCCCATTTAGACATTTGTTAGACCTTTGAATCCTGTCCTCCACTTCACTTTTCCCTATTTTCATATATATTTTTTAAAATTTCTGTAGTACATTCTGCTTTATTTCTTCAGGTCCAGTGCAAATTCATTAATTCTCTTGAAAGCTTCTATTTCATAGACTATAATTTGTAGAAAACTTGTGGTGGAGTATTTTGATACATCTTTACTTTAGAGAAGTATTTGTCTCCGGTATCTCACAGGAGCCTAGGAGTGATGGCAGCCTGATAGGCCTCCAGGTGCTTTTAATTTTCCCTGGCTTAATTGGGACAAATGCAGTGCAGCTTCCCAACGCAGCCTGGCAGTGTGCACTTTGTTGTCTCAGAAAACTTCCATTCTTACTGAGTTTTGTAGATCTCAGATTTCCTTTCCATTTTTATTTTAGGGTCTATGGGTGATTGAAACAGACAGAACCAAATCCAGCCCTCAAGAATCTTCCAAGGTCTGTAAGTGAAATTTATATTATAAGCTTTATGTGAGTGTGTTTTAAGCAAATGTGGTGTTACATGAGAGGCAATAAAGTGTTGTGAACATTGTGGAAGAACATCCTTGAGATTTAAAAAATTCTAAATGTCCAGTTTAGTCAACATTTTCTAATTTAACTTCATGAGTATTTAGGAGTGATGTACATACCAATCTTATTTAAAAGAGGAAAGTAAAATGAGAAAATATATAATTCCAAGGGGACTTAATCATTATTGTAAAATATTGCATCTTCTGTTCAACATAAAATTGCCACTACATAATACATGTGTGACAGAACATGAATACTTCCGTCATTTTAAATATGGTTAATGTGGAAACCTTAACTTTGTGTTTGCTTACTTTTTGTTGATTCCTTGGATGGGAGAAAAATAAACATTGGTCTTTCATCTTGCCTGTTGGCATATTGGAACTTGTGAGCCTTTTCTGTCTTTAAGAAAAGGGGACATCTTAAATTATCTTGACTCAAGGTATGGTGTGAAATAAAAGCAGGATTTCATTCTCCATGGTGAGAAGATAAAGAGGGTGTTGGAAGAAAAATATGGGAGCTAACCAGGGCCCAAGCCTGGCAGCTGATTCAGGAGAAGTGAGTCAATAAAAGAGTGAGTAAACCAGGAAAACGATCAGAGAGCATGAGCAGTTGAATCCTCTTCCAAAGACCAATAAGACTGCATTTAAATGAGAGAACCCCATTTCCTCCAACTGGCATAAAAAAGGTTTTGTGACTCTCTACATCAGTGTGCTACTCATTAGTCACCCACCATGTCACATCATTTACTGTGAACTCCATTTTATTATCTCATTTGAAGAGTTAGAAGCCTGGTTAGATATGGGGACATTTATGAGAAAATAAGTATTTTTAAAGTATTACTTGTTTTATGCTAATTACGGGGGAAATTCAATAATGGAATTAGACAAGAATCGAGTATTTGTAAGAGCTCTTTTTTTTTTTTTTTTGCTATCTGTACCTGTTCTATATTGGCAAGAAATGCATTTGTTCTGCCAATGAAAAAAACTAATCAGTCAATTTAAGAAAGAAACGGAAAACTTGGTTAGAGTAAAATTGAGGATTATAACCCAGGAACAGCCTCTTAGAAAGCTCTGAGAACTGTTTTTCTCATTAGAGATCAAAACACAGTTGCACAGGTTTTTGAGACAGAGGGCTGTACATTACATGATGAAGATAGTTTGCACAGTCCAGATCTGCAAGTACAAAGTGGTGGGTCATTGTGACCCCTTACGAGATCAAGAAGGAGTATTATCTTTTAAAAACTTATCTTGTTGTTGCTAGGAGAATGTTGCTTTTTATGGTTGAGTAGGTATTTCTGCTGATAGGGAGGTTTGGCTGATGTATAATGCAGATATACAATGTACAGTCTGAGGGGGAAGGGAGGCTAAAGGGCAGAGAGAATTTGAAAATCCTTTTATGTTTAAATTTTTCATGTCTTGCTATAGAATGTGAATTTTTATTTCACAGTTCCATATGGTAATTATGGGAGACATTTGCATGTGTTTCTTTTGATTCAGTAAGTTGATTCATATAAATAATATCTTGCATATAATAAACACTCAATAAATTTTAGTATTGTATTATTAGAGTCACATACCAAGTGGTCTCAAATTTTGGCTTGTATACTTATTTTTTCAGGAATAAATATAAATCTTTTATAGACCTATCTATCAAAGAAATATTGTACTGGACAGAGTTAAGCAGGCAAGGAAAGCTTTATTCAAGACTATTACAGTAGGGAAGAGAGAGTGGACTCAGCTCTGCTGAAACAAAAGCTGGGGTTTTTAAGAGCTGTGGTGAGCCAGTGAAAAAACACTGGGAGGTGTTAGGAGAGAGGTTGGTCAATATGATTAGGCCATTTGTGTTTGCTAATTGTCACTTTTTGAAGTTAGTGCCCTTATTGCCCAGTCTCTGTGGGATTACATTTCAAGGGGATGGTCCCCAGGTCCATGAGAAAGATATTCCCTGAATTGCAAAAACTGGCAAAGGCTGGGAGAAAATTTACACCTCAAAGGAACAGAAGAAATAATTTAAAAGTTTTCTAAAGCAAATGCTTTGAGAAAAGAGAGGTGAGGAAGTTACAGTTGGGAAGAAGACAGTCCAAAATTTACTAAAACTGAAACAGTAAGGCCGTCTGTCTGGGCAGCCCATATGTACAAAATGGCAGGGGACAAAAGCAGTTTCTTCTGAATTATCTTGAAAATAACGACTTGTCCTTATACCAACTGGGATTGAAATATAGAATACCTTTGTGAACATAACTGAATAATTTTAAAAGTTGAAAAATATCATTTACTCTAGATAAAAACAAAGTAATACTAAAAAAAAAGTTTGCCAAGTGAAAAGGTCTTTTGGAAATGTAAACATATTGTTTATCTGGGCTTATTTTAAAACTACTCAAAAAGTAAAAAGCATAATTCTTTTATATCCCATTATTCTTATTATTGAGTAAGAAATGTTACTGATAAGAGAGATATGGTTCAGACGCAGGGCAAAGTAAATAGAGGAAATATCAAAGTTAAAGCAAGGATTTCTGTGAACCCTGGTGAGCAGATAAATTATGCCTTTGTAGCATATTCTATATTCATCTAATGGGCAAAGCTTAATGTAATGGTTGCTTAATGTTTATCTAGATAGAGCAATGTGAAGATACTGCAATAATGAGCTATTTTAAAGATTTTTAGTGATAATCTAAGGAACTATGCTGATATCTTTTAATAGATTTAAAATGATTAAATGGAAAGTAACACTGCATTAAAAGTGAGCTGGAAATCCATGAGGCATATCCTCAGAACAATCATCAAGCAAGGTTTTTTCAATAGCAGATGACTGAATGTCAAAGTAAAAGGCCAAACTATGCTAGAATTTAAAATTAAATTTACAGCTTTCACTGGAAAACATATATATTGAAGTCAGGAAGTTAAAAACAATTCCAAGTGTAATCAGAAAAGTCTGCAAATGAATCATTTAGTAGAGGGATCATTGTCTAAATAATAATGGCTTAACATATGATAAATATTATGTACTTGTGCTTTTTCTTAGGTGAAAGAGATCGAAAAATAATTTTAAATATATAAAAATAATACGGTAACATCAAATATTTTCAATTTTAATCTTTTATATTTGTTACTATATTTAATGCACATTTGAGTGAAATTAGATTTTTTTTTTTTAAGATAGTATTTTTTTTTGCGGGCCTCTCACTGTTGTGGCCTCTCCCATTGCGGAGCACAGGCTCAGCAGCCATGACTCACGGGCCTAGCTGTTCCGCGGCATGTGGGATCTTCCCGGACGGGGGCACGAACCCGTGACCCCTGCCTCGGCAGGCGGACTCTCAACCACTGCGCCACCAGGGAAGCCCAGATTTTTCACTTTGTAACATTACACCTAAAACTGGAATAAATCTATTGTCTATAATAAATCAGTAACAAATATCACATAATAATAAATCAAAATGTATCTCATGCCTGGGTTGGAATAGAGAGTCTGTTTAGTATTCCTCATGAAATCATTTTGCACTCCAATAAAGCACTTGATATCGCCCCCTGAAATATTCCCCAAATCCCATTTTGTAACCAGTATTATTAAAGATGGTATTATATATAAACCCACCAGCTGGAATAAGAATGTGTCACAGATATTTTCTGAGCAATTGATTACAGCCATGTTTGTTTTAAGACAAATTTATTTTTCTAAAGTAACTTTTAAGTAAGTAGAAATAGTTGGAAATAAAATTAATATTTACACTAATGGATTCTCATGTGGAAAATTCTTCATATTGAATATGAGAACACTCAGCAGAGATTACATGATAGGTAAGTTAAAGCTGGTCTCCCTCTGGTACAAAAAGAATATATTTTTTAAAAGGAAGACTCAAACACCCTATCATTATGATAAATATAGTCTTGACTATCACTGTGCAAATGATATGTTTAAAAAGGACAATTACTCTTTTCTGGTCTATTTCAAAACTACCACTTTGAGGGCTAAAAGGATTACATTTGAGCACTCTTCTTCATCCTTCTCATATTCTTCCTCCATGAGCACGCATAATAACTATACTTCTTCAATCTTTTGAAAATATTCATTGCCATGCATGTATTTCATATACAGAACAATATAACCTCAATTGATCAGTTATTTTTGACATAGATATTATACTCTATGCTTGAAGAAAAGAAATAGAGAGTTGAAAATTTTATCCAGTTAACATTATTTCTGAAAGTAGCTATTCCTGAGTGATTATGACTCTTCAAAGGTGTTAAAGAACAGTAAAATGAACAATTTTAAACAAAAACAGTTCATACACTGGGAATAATAATCCTCACTGCAAAGAAGGAAGGAGTAATTTTCATAGTGAGTTATCTGACAAATCAAAACACTATTCTTAGTATTTAATAGGTTTCTTTAACAAAATATTTTTCATTATAGAACATATTTTACATTAGACTGTGTATATTCCAACAGAATACTCAGTCTGTCTTATGGATAATATACTTATTAAAATATTGAGGTAAAATATTGTTATGAAAATTAATCATCATCATAGTAATGTCAACTACTTGCACAGTGCTTTAATTATTTTAAAGTAATACATATACATGTTATTTAAATTTAATTTCAAAATAGCCACTGGAAAATTACATATACAAATATACACAGGAATAAAATTTTACATACATGTATAATTACTTTCACGTCATAGATATTGTTTGGTTTTGGCAAGTGTAGTGTCTTTCTCCTGTTCTTTGGTTCAGCTGACTAAATTCCCTTTTCTCTCCTCCCTAGTAATTTTTTTAATTAAACAGTTTATTTTTAAGATGTGATTGACATGTAACATTGCATAAGTTTAAGGTATACAACACAATGATTTGGTACATTTGTGTTGCAATATAACTGCCACTGTAGCATTAGCTAACACTTCTATTATATAACATAATTATCATCTCGTCTAGTGATGGGACCATTTGAGATCTAGTCTCCTAGCAAGTTTAATGTTTATAATAGAGTTTTGTTGTCTGTAGTAACTGTATTGTGTGTTAGATCTCTAGGACTGATTTACCTGGTAGTTGCTACTATGTACCCTTAAATATCTCTTCCATTCCCCCACTTACCCAGGCCCTGATAATCACCATTTCACTCAATGTTTTTCAAGTTCATCTCTTAAAATATTCCATATATAAGAGATCATACAGTATTTGTCTTTCTCTGACTTATCTCACTTAGGCCAATGCCATGAATGTCCATTTGTTGTCACAAATAGCAGAATCTCCGTTTTTCTCATGGCTGAATAGTATTTCATTATATAAAATCACATCATCTTTATCCATTCATCCATTGATGAACACAGGTTGTTTACTTATCTTGGCTACTGTGAATAATACTACAATAAACATGAGATGTATATATCTTTTCAATAACCTGTGTTTATTTCCTTTAGATATATTATACCCAGAAGGGGAGGTTGTTGAATCATATAGTAGTTCTATTTTAAATTTTTTTGAGGAACTTCACTTCTCCATAGTGGCTGAACCAGTTTACAATCTTAAGAACAGTGCAAAAGGGTACCCTTTTCTTCACTACTTTGCCAGCACTTGCTATGTCTTGTCTTCTTGATGATAACCACTCTTACAGGTATAAAGTGATATCTCATTGTGGTTTTAATCTTTACTTCCCTGATGATTAGTGATGTTGAGTATCTTCTTATGTACCCACTGGCCATCTGTATATCTTCCTTAGAAAAATGTCTATTTAGTTCCTCTGCCATTTTTTTAATGGGGTTGTTTGTTTTTGTTGTTACTGAGTTGCATGGTTTTTTTTGGTAAAGCTAAGTTTATTTAATTTTAAGAATATTTATTTATTTTGAACGTATGTCCTTCCTACTTTTTTTTGGTTCTTAAAAGTCTTATTTAAAGAAGAGTGATAGTAGTTGTTGCCTATTGTTTTTTAATGTCTTTATTTGGAAAAATAAAACATTGTTATTCCCGATCATACCCTCCATTTCCTCCCATATTTACTTAAAATTTTTACTTATTTGTGAAATCTGAAAATCTGAGAACCAACGCACCATACCATAGATAGATAGCATAAAGCAAACATATCAAAAACTGGCACAGTTATGGTAGGTATTAATTTTGATTTTAAAACTATTTTAACATCTGAAAATGGGTTTATTACCATGTAGTTACTCGGAAACTAAGCAGTAATTGGTGAGCTACTTTGTATAATATAATCTGTAGAAAGTAAGAACACTTAGCTAAAGATATTCTGAAAACAGTTTAAGTTTACTGCATTAGGAAGACTTTGTGAATTTGTACAAATAGAATGTGTTTATAGAGTCAGTTCTTTCTAAGTCATCCTGAGTGTCTGTTCATTAGAGTTTTCCCATAAACCTTTATCCTGCAAATGTCTTTGTGACTGGTGGTCTATTTGATGTTACCTTTTGGGAGACATTGTTTTTGTAAAATTCTAATTATTCTGTATATATTTGTAGCTTGCTTTGTTCATTTAGCATTATAATCATTTTTCTTTGCTATAAAGTGACCTTTGTAGACTTTATTTTATTAGAGTATACTTGATTTACAATGTTGTTAGTTTCAGGTGTACAGCAAAGTGATTCAGTTATACATATACACATATTCATTCTTTTTTAGAGAACTCTTATCTGAAGCCTGGGGAAAAACAAAATGGGCTATTTCATGTCACATGGGATAGGAACAGACTTTGTTGAAAGGCCCTTGTGACTAATATCTGCCTTTTGCTTATTTGCACTTTCAACTTTTAAACTTTCAAAAAGATCACATTAATTCAGTTGGGTTCTGGAAAGGATATAGTAGTTAGCCTCCTGATCTTTGTGTTCTTTGGGTGTTGTTGGTGATTTTTTTAAAATTATTTTTATTTACTAGATAAGAGGAAGAATCCATGACATGCCCATCTTTATAGGAAATCCTACTTTCCCTTTCCTATATACTCCCTGCCAGATCTGTTGACCTAAAAATTAATAGAAATTGTCCATGGCTCCAATTCCAGAGCTGAGGAAAAGAAAAAAAAAATCATTTGACCATTCAATTCCAGAGTCATTGTACTCTGTGGCTTCATGGATAATTTAATGGAAAATTGAGAGAAGTTCCATTTGGTACAGTCATACAGTTACCATTTTAAACCTGACGATAGTAATTTTGAGTATTATTGCATAGGGCAGGATAAAAGTGGTAACCAACCATTGAAATAGTATTGAGTACTATGTAGTTCTTAAAAACTAAGCCATGTATTTTGGACCTTGAAATACAAAAGTCATGAAGCCACAAATATCTTATTAGATAACCAAAGGCAAATCCATTTAAAGTGCAAAGCTTGCATTTTATCCAGGCACTTTCTTAAATAATTGAGGTGAAACATCAAAATAACCTTGAAGTAAGATTCAATGCCTATATAAAAGTAACTGAATCTGAAAGTTAAAAAGTTAAGAATACATCTAGCAAATTTTAAAGATTAAATATTATAGGCTAAAGATTTTTTAAAGATACTTTAAAGATGAAAAATATATGTATATTTTAAAAGTAATGTAAACATATACGTCATTTCACTGACAACTAGTGTTGTCAATTTACCAAGTATTTGAATATTTAAAATTATATAAAACCAGTTAAAATGTATATGATAGAATAATATAGGACTGTTTCAGACAATGTATATAAGATTATACTTAAAGCTTTAAAGAAATAATTTTTTTAATCTCCACAGCATTACCATGTTCAACAACTCTGATTCTTCATGTGGTTAAAAAAAAATTGACAAGCCATTAAAATAAAACAAAATCTCAATCAATTGAAAATATGACCTCATATCATATACTAGAATAATGCATGGAATATTGTAAAGAGTCATACTTTCAAGCCAATTTGGGGGGAAATATTTGGCAACCACCTATTTGTATCATAAATTTACTAACCAAAACTTAATTGAAATAAAATTCACAAAATATGAAATTCACCAGTTTAAAGTGTGTACTTAGTGACCTAGTATATTCAAGATGTTGTGTAATCATTGTCACCCCTGTTTAGTTTTAAAACATTTTCATCAGCTTCAAAGATATTAAAACAATCAGTCCCCATTCTCCCCTCCACACAATCCCTAGCAACCACTTGTTTGATGTCTGCCTCTATGAATTTACCTATCATGGATATTTTATATAAATGGAATCATAAATATGTGGCCTTCGGTGCCTGGATGTTCTCACTTAGCATGTTTTCAAGATTTGTCTTCTTTGTAGTATGTATCACTACTTCACTTCTTTTTTTGGCTGAATAATATTTTATTGTATGTATGTACCACATTTTGTTTATCCATCAGTTTGTTGATGGACCTATGGATTGTTTCTACTTTTTGGATATTGGGAATAGTGCTATTATGGACATACATATACAAGTAAATATTTGAGAACCTGTTTTCAATTCTTTGGGGCATGTACATGAAGTGGAATTGCTGAGTCATAGGGTAGGTTGTGTTTAACTTTTTGAGGAACTACTAAAATTTCCACAACAGCTCTGCACCATTTCACATTCCAATCGGTGATATACAAAAGGTTCCAATTTGTCTACATCTTCCCCAATTCTTCTAATTTATTTATTTTAAAATTATAGCCATACTGGGAGGTGTGAACTAATATCTCATTGTGGTTTTGATTTATAGTTTCCTAATGATTAATGATTTTAAACATCCTTTCATGAGCTTTAACTAAGAATTTTTAGGATCAGCTTTTTCACTATGACACTGTTAGTTTTTTTCATGGTGATGGAGCATTATGTCTGTTCAAGAAATTTCCAGAATCTTCACAAAAACTTATTTTAGAAATATATAATTTAAATGCCTATTAAAATCACCTTAGTAAAATTTAATGACAACAACCTAAAAGAATATTTGTCAAAACTATTTCAAAATGTGTATAAATGGATAACTAATAAGAACCTGTATAAAAAATAAATAAAATAAAATTCAAAAATTAAAAAAAAACTTTCAAAATGTTAGATCAACAATAAAGTTTGATCATTTTGAGTATCTTTGAAAAAATATCTCGTCAGGTCTTTTTTTAATAATATTATGTGTGTGTGTTTGTGGTGGTGGTTGTTTGCTTATTGAGTTGTATAAGTTCCTTTACATATTTTGAATATTAACCCCTGATCAGATATGTGCTTTGTGAATACTTTCTCCCATTCCATATGTTACCTTTTCATTTTGTAGATTGTATCTCTTAATTGTGCAGAAGTTTTTAGTTTGATGTAGTCCCAATTGTTTTTTGTTTCTGTTGCTTGTGTTTTTGTTGTCATATATAAAAATTGTGGCCAAGACCAATGTAAAGGAGTTGTTTTATTCTAGGACTTTTATGGCTTTAGGTCTTACATTGAATTATGTCTCAATGTAGTCCTTTTTAGGTTCAATCTAGTTGGCTTTCTTTGGGCTTCATGAATCTGGATGTCAATTTTTTTCCTGAAGATTGGGAGATTTTCAACCATTACTGCTTTAAGTAGACTCTCTGTCCCTATCTCTTCCTCTTTTCTTTCTGGGATTCCCATAATGTGTATATTGTTTCATTAGTGGGGTCCCATAAATCCTGTAGGGTGTTTTAACTCTTCATTTCTTTTCCTAGTTGCTCCTGTGACTGGATAATTTCAAATAACTTGTCTTTTAGTTCATTGATTCTTTCTTTTGCTTAGTCAGGACCACTGTTGAAGCTCCCTATTGATTCTTTAGTTTAGTCATATTCTTCAGCTCTATAATTTTTATTTTGATGGCTTCTATTTCTTTTTTTAACTTCTCATTTTGTTCATGCATTGTTTTATTTTGTGTCTCTGTTATTGTAGTTCACTGAGCTCCTTTAATAAGATCATTATGAATATTTTGTCAGAAAGTTCATAAATCTCCATTTCTGCAGGATGAGTTATTGGAGCTTTATAAGCTTCCTTTGGTGTCATATTTTTGATTCTTTGTGAACCTTGATTCTTGGTACTGCATATTTGTTTAAGCAGTGTTTTTACCGAACTCAGGTTCAGCTGCTCATCACTCAAGAACCCAATACTGAGAGACAAGTGTTGGGTAAAAGGAAAGATAGCTTTATTGAGGAAGCTGGCAATCCTGGGAAGAAGATGGGCTCATGTCCCAAAGGACCAACTCCCTACTGCTGATCAGGGGGCAAGAGCTTTCAAAGCAGAGTGTCAGGGGTTTATAGCTGGAGGGAGGGTTCTATGTGCAGAACAGCACAGTCAGCTCTGATAATCATCCTGAAATTGGTCATGCGGTGGTCTGATCAGTGTCATCTTGATTGTTTTAGGTAAAGTTAATCTTCAACTCCAGAGTTGGTTTGTTCCCATTTCCTTGAGGCCAGTTCTTAGAGTTGTGCAAGATGTACCAGCTTATGTCATGGCTATAGTCTGGGCATCATGTAGTTAACTTCTTCTACCTACTGGGGATTTCAGTATCTGTAAAACATCTCAAAGGATATGTATGGCTCAGAATATTATCCATAGCCCATGAGGAGGAACTAAAGATCCATGACTTTGTTTACTGGCTAAACTATTATTATTTTGTCTTGTTTGTTTCTGCATTTTCTTGTTTCTCTGATTAAATTTATTCTTTGAAAGTTTTTCTACAGACAAGAGGCAGGCGAAGGACATGGGTGGGGGGTGGGGCATCTGTGCTAGGAAGGCCCCATAGGGTCCTGCTCTGTTACAGTGTCATCTTCCAGACTTTACAAGTTCACTCTGGTAGGGAAAGACTCACCAGTCAGCTCACCTTGAGGTACTTCACAGGTTAGCCGGTAGTATCCATGAGCAGGCACTGCTTTGCTCGCCGACCAGATGGTGCCACTGGCTGAACTTCATGTTCAGGGAGGGCCACAGGCAGGGCTTTGCCAATGTGCTGGGCCTCAGGCCTTGCTCTGCAGTCAGATTGGGCCACAGGCTATACCTGAAGTTGGGCAAGACTCTAGGTTAGGCTTCATAATCAGTTAGGCAGTTGGCTATGCTCCACTATTCAGCAAGGTTACTTGCTGGGATCTCTGGAAGGGGCCTGCAGCTGTATACCATAGTTGGGTGGGGCTAGATACTATACTCCATGGTCAGGTGGGATTGCTATCTGGGCTTTCTGCGTAGGCAGGCCACAGGCTGTGTTCAGCAATTGGGCAGGGCTGTAGGCTAAGCTCCACTGGGTCTTATTTTTGGACTGGGCCAGGTTGGCTGATCTCTGTGATGAGGCAATAGCTCATCAGGGTCTGGATGGTCTAAAATAGCCTCACCTTTATACCTGGGGTCACATCTTTGACAGTTGGGATTGCTGAGACCTATCTATACAGAATTTATCATCCTCAAACAAGACATCCCTGGTTTATTCACATGGTGATGGAAGGGTGTAGAGTAGAAAAAAAAGAGCAAGCCCCTAATCATAAGCAGCTGTCATATCTCTGCTAGCATCATAATTGCTAATGATCATGAGACAAAACAAGACCAAGACCAACTTCAAGAGGTGAAAAATGGATTTTGTCTCTTCATGGGATAAATTGCAAAATATTGTATATATTTTTTCAATCTGCTGCAAGGAATTTTAAAAATTTACTCACAAAGAATAAATCTAAGTAGGTTATAAATGCAATTATATTTTTATATGCATTTGAATGTATTTGGACAAATGGTAGAAGAATAGATATGGCATATTCTGTGACTTTAATCACTTTATTTATATATTTTCATTTACAGTAACTCAGTGTGATGCTTTTATTAGGGGAATTGTTGGCTGTATGTAAAGAACATTCAAATTTCTGTTAAATAATAATTACTGTGTCTAATAATACAGAGTCTTTAAATTCCCAGAAGAAAAAAAATATTTATTTTTAAATGATATTTATAAGAAGTCTGCCTTTCCTCTTTTGGTAAATTTCCAAATCAACCAAATAATACAGAGGTAAATGTAATGACAATTTCAGTCTTATATCACATTTTTAACTAAGGGTCGTACCTGAACTTCTGTTGCATTGAACACTGCCTCAATGTTTTGAAATTCAAAGTGGCAGTCATAACAGAGTAGATAGTGCGTTGTAGACTACTTTGACAAGGTGTAAATAGGATATTCACACCATGACTTACATTCTGGATGTCACATATGTCATTGCATTTAGAGAATTAATAAAGGTTGTATTCAAAAACATTGGGGCAGGTTGGATAATAAACGAATGTATTTGAACAGCTAATATGAATCATCTAAACTGTGGATACAAACAGAAAGTATCAAACAATAAGTGTAGATGAATCAAGCAGTAGGTAGTAGAAATCTTTTAACAGAGATTAGTAAAATCAAAGACATTATCTAAAGTAGGATTCTTTTTTTTTTAAATTTGTTTATTTTTGGCTGTGTTGTGTCTTCATTGCTGCACGTGGGCTTTCTCTAGTTGTGGCGAGCGGGGCTACTCTTTGTTGTGGTGCACAGGTTTCTCATTGTGGTGGCTCCTCTTGTTGCGGAGCACGAGCTCTAGAGCGCAGGCTCAGTAGTTGTGGCGCATGGGCTTAGTTGCTCCATGGCATGTGGGAATCTTCCCGGACCAGGGCTCGAACACGTGTCCCCTGCATTGGCAGGTGGATTCTTAACCACTGCACCACCAGGGAAAACCTAAAGTAGGATTCTGAAATTGAATATTTTAGATTATTTGTGGCACCTGAAAATTTGTAATAATGTATTTATGGGATTTTTCTGAATATATATTTGATAACATACCAAAATATATATTACGTTGTCTGAATCATAATATGTTATAAATGGTGCTTTATATTCTATTATGGAGAACAGAAACACAATTTCTTAGGGCAACTTAGAAAAATCACTAAGATCAAAGAGTCTTAGGTGGAACAAGAGATGGGGTTAAAATCCAAAAACATAAAATAGAAGAGTAATGGCATCAAGATGAGATAAATTACACTATTCAATGCAGGGATCTAATAAATACTGTATTTGTCACCTTTTTGTGGGGAGCAAATTCAAGCATCAAACGTAGACTTTTTATGTGATGAAGTATATTCACTTTTATGAACATGGACTTTGGATTCTAAGAGATTTTCTAGTCTAGTTATCAAAGTAACAGGAATCGATAGGAATGTTAAATTGACTTCCCAAAATAATTTAGCTATTTAGAAGCAGAGCTGAAATCATAATTCACATCTTGTTCTTACTTAGTGATATTTTCATTTAATTATGCTTATTTAAAAATTCCAGGTTGAATTTTCACAGTCCAACCAGAATATATATTGAATTATTATGGAAAGTCAATTATATGTTAATATAAATCCCCAAGTGAAAATATTCAATTTAGATGACATTTTTCCTACTGGATAACATCCAGTCCCATTTCTAGCTAAATTATAATGATAGAATTGGCAGTTAAGTATCAATTTCTATATCCCAAACAATTTTGTACTGTGTATCTTCTATATTTTCAAATGACATTGATAACAAAAAAGATGGTTTAAAGTCAACAACAAATGACAGTTACATGTGGTTGACCAAATATAAGTACCATGGTTCTTTTCTTTAAAACTCCCTTGAGCTTAAAGGTCATATGGCAATAAAACTTTACTAATTTTTCATAAAGACAATTATGAATGTGGTAAAATCAACTTTAAAATCAGTGTCTACTAGTAAACAATCGATTTATCATGTTTACTTTCTGACTCATAAATAATGTGAATGTCTAAAAATTAAAAAAAAAAGTATGAATAAGAATCTCTGACACACCTTTAAGTCAAAATGACCACAGGATAAAAACTCTGTAGACCTGACAGACTGATGAAAGGCTTCCTATTTTGGCACTATCTTTTAGAAAATATATAAATCAAGTGATTACAATAACTTTTTTAAACTGACCTATAAGTTACTGGCAGAAAAATCAATAAATTCCAAATGAAAAATAATAATGCAATAACCACACTCAGCTTCGACCTGAAAACATGTATAACAATCAATATAATAAAGACTCTGTAAACTTGATTTAAAAAAAAAGGCTAGTGCATTCACATAGAAAAGTCATTTTGCCAGCTAAACATTCTCTGCTAATATTGAACATTTTCCTTAGTTTTTAACATATTCCTATGTCCTGAAAATGCAAGCATTATATTCTCAGTGTTCAAAATAAGCTGCTGGGATGAAAACACATCTCTGCAGTGATTATTATACATATATTATCCATCTTGTGTGTTTGTAGGAGAAATATATATTTTTAGCATTAGATATTATAAAATAACACAAATTTAGTAGACTTTCTGGAAAACTGGGAAAAAATTAAATTTGCATTATTAAGTAGCACTTTTAATTAATATAGGCATACTGTAATCTGTGTGTTCAAAACAATGAGTAGCAGAAGACCCACTTGTCTCTCAGTAGATAAGCATTGATAGTGATACTTCAGATAAAAATCAGAAGGCAGCCCACTATATTCTAAACAGAAATTTATACAAATTGTACAACAAAGTTACATAATGCATTATCTTTAAATTTTATATTAAAATGTCCTTTAAAAATCCTCATAGTCAGGATACCAAAGCTATACCTTCAAATTTAATTCTATCACATAACACATAGGAAGATCAGAAAATAGAGTAATCTCAAAAATATAATTGAGATTCATGATAATATGTTGGTGTACACCATTTATGTTGAAGTTCTGTCTATAATGCATCCATTTGAATACTACCAATGATCAAAAATTTGATAGTTAACAAGATAACATCTTATCTGGAATATATCTAATAACTTTAGAGTATTTTTTCTTATACTATCGAGATATAGTATTATAGAACTAAATACACAAGTGATATTGTCAATCCAACTGCTTTGATTGGGTTCTGCTATTTCCTAGAGTGTAACCCTGGGGAATTTTATTAACCTCTTTAGTTTGTTTTGTTTGTATCACATCTAGGAAAGCTATTGACTCTTGGCTATGTCATGAGTATTCAGCATATTATAGATAATTTAGTTATAGTTTTATATGTTAATATGGAACCTATTATTATTGAAACTTCTACGTCTTAGTCTGAGTTCTTTTATTTATTGAATACCTAGAGCATGCCTGAAGTAGAAAAGGACTTACATGGATAAATTCATCCTATTTTCATGAAACAGGTCTCCCAGCTCTATTTAATTGAGGTTTCTGCTTACTAATTTTTAATATTTCCCCTTTTGATCAAGATCTTTCTCTGAAAGCATTGCCGATCAAGTCAGATTTTTCATTTTCAGCAGTTTTTCATCTCTCAATGCCAGGAAGTACCTTTTTTGGGTGTAGTGTCTCATGTTGGAGGGAAAGTACACAGATTGGAAACTACTGAGGTCACATTCAAGTAACAGGAGGAGGGAGCACTCAGGTACTTTTTATCTAAAGTCCATATGTGATGAAGATCATAGACATTAGAGATCATATGAAGTGGTAAGTCATCATCACAGGTTTGGTGACAAAATTCCAATAGGCCTGGTCCAGATATCTTAGGAAAAGCTGTCTCATCAGATGTTGTTGCATCAGTCAAGGTTACTAGATGATGTTCAGGTCTAGTCAGGGTTCAGTGCTTTCTTTAGGTGGGTCAATTTAAAATGTCCTAGAGCAGTATGAACAGGATTCCCTGAGTTATTTGGTTCAAACCAGAGCTTTCTCTTTATCAAACCGACAGTTTTAAAATTTCCAATCTTATCTTTCTTTCTCTGGGACCAATTTTGGGGATTCTCTAACCAGTTTTTCCAAATTATCATTTGGAAAAATATTCCTTTGGATCATGACAAAGTTTTCGCTATTATTGGTCCCGTTAAGAGCAGCATTCCTTGCAGAAATATCAGCAGGGTGATTTGCTTTGGCTTCCAGAGAGTCAAGTTTAGAATGCCCTGGAGGGGAATTCCCTGGTGGCCTAGTGGTTAGGATTCCAGGCTTTTGCTGCTGTGGCCTGGGCCTGGGAACTGAGATCCCACAACCACATAGCATGGGGGGAAAAAAAAAAAAAAAGAATGCCCTGGAATCTTAATAATAGCTAAAATGGCTGGTAAAAGTATTGCATTCAGTAATTTCTGAATATAGGGGCTGTTTTTAATTTTATTTACCCTGGAATTAAAGAAACCATGTTTCTTCTACAACATTCCAAAATCATGTACTACTTCAAATGCATATCTACAGTCAGTATAAATACTGGCAGTTTTGTTCTTGGCTGAAGTACAAGCTCATGTAACAGTGTATAATTCAGCCTGTTGAGCCAAAATAGCCATAGGTAAAGATGCTGCCTCAATAACAAAAAGGAGTTTTAATAGCATACCCAGCACAATGTTTGCCACTGTCACCTTTTAAATAACAACCACCAATGAACCATGAGAAGTGAACGTTACTCAGTGGACTTTCCGGTAGATTATTAGGAGGAGCCCAGAGGTGGTTTGTTAGCACTAAGCAGTTGTGAGGGACTTCATGCATGACAGAAGGGAAAAGAGTAGCCCGGCTATGGTTATCATAAGAGTTATGGGAGAGAGGGACAGTTAACAAAGACCTCATAGGAGGTGAGGTGACTGGCTGAGTGTGAGGTTGAGTGTGATGAGAATTCAAGAGAGCTTCTTGTGTATAAGGTACACAAATGGTTAAAGCAGATTCCATTATAATTTTCTTGGTGGCCTTAACCAAAGGGGCAGTAACCGTAATGTATCTAAGACAAGGGGGTTATTCCTGTGCCACAGGGTCCAGTTACTGACTATACCACCTTGTGGGTCAATGGTGATATCTGTGTTTTGGGGCATTTCTTCCTTTTCATATACAAAAAGGAAAAAGGGAATCTGAAAATTGGGTTACCCAAGATTCATCAAACTCTCCTTTAAGGCCTTGAAGTCTGCCATCTATCTGGTTCTTCTCATAAAATTGGGTCAGGGTTGTTATGGCCAAACCTATATATTTTACTAAACAATAAGTGAAATTTATAATGCACTTTTGGTAATAACCAACTAGCCTGAAAACCTTGCAGCTGGTGCTTAGTTTTGGGTTTTAGGAAACTTAGGACACCATGAAGTTAATCTGGATGTAGGTGTAACCCTTGTTCTGATATCAGTTTTCCTAAATATCAAATCTGATGTGGGGCAAACTGCAATTTTTCTTTTGAACTTGTGTCTCTTTATGACTAAATGCTTTAGCAAGTGAATACTGCCTTCCTGTGAGGAGGCTTAGTCACATATTGTGGAGTAGAACCTCTAGGGGAAATTTTTGTCATTCAGATCAGCCTTCAGGATTTGTGTGAAAGAAGGACTCAGTTAAACTCTGAGGCAGTAATGTCCAGGTGAATTGTCTTTCTTCCCAAGTTAAGGCAAAAAGGTTGGCTAGCTTCATCAACTGGAATACTAAAGAATGCACTGCATAAATCAATTACAGTAAAGAATTTACCTCTGGTGGGAATGGATGTTAGCAATGTATGAGCGTTAGGAAAACAGGGTGTCAGGGGATAACAATATTATTTATTGTTCAAAGGTCTGGGACAAACCTCCACCCTTGGCCCTTAGGTTTTCTCACTGGCGAAACAGGAGTGTTACAGGGGCTAGTAAAAGAGATAATGAGGCCTTGAGCCTTGTAGTTTTCTAATATGGGCTTTATGCCTTGAAGGGCTTCTTTACTTACAGGGTATTGATTAATTCTGGGAAGAGGTTTGGAGAAGTCTATGTGAATTTTGATAGGTGGTGCACTGTGAATTTTTCCAACATGAGTTGGAGATTTTTCCCATAAGGAAAGTGGTAGCTAAATCAATAGGGAAAAATAATCAGTGTTTCCAGAATCTGCTTTAGTACTGTCAGAGATGGCAAAAATAAAAGTTGTCAAAGGTTCATTTAATTCACCTGGTGGGTTACTTTGACTACTGTCAATTTCTAAAATTATTTTCCCCTTTTGGGAGAAAGAAATTCCTGCATGATACTTCTCTAAGGAGCCTGGGCCTAATAAACAGTTAGTGAGAAGGAACCAAGGAGAAAAGAGTATATCTGAGGGTCTAAATAAAAGGGAAGAGGTTCAGAGACAAGAACCTCTTGAGGTTCATTGGAGGTCTCCACTATTTAAACTGTTTTAGTACTCCAAGGCAGGGGTTGTTTTATAATAATGGGGTTGAGCACCAAGAGTGTGGTTCTGGTATCATTTACAACTGAAAGAGATTCATCCCCAATCTGGAGAAATGTTTTTCCAAGCCAATTAAGAGGGAAGATTGGGAAGAACCTCTGTAATTCATTGGAGTCTGGTCATTGAGAATTGGAAGGACATTGGAAAGGCAATTTAGTGGGCTGGTGGTGCCTAAAGCATTTAAATTTGTAACAATTTATTTTCCAGTGTTCTGGCTCTTTGTAGTAATAGCAGAAGCTAGAAGGTTTTGATTTTGTTTAGGAGCCTTTATTTGCTTGAGTTGAAGATTAAGAATTTTGATAGTCTTTCTTGGAGGTGACTCATCTAGAGTAAGAGAATTGGTTTGCTAGGTTAACTATCAATAAATCTAGAGTGGACATCCTGGCCCTTTTCACTAGAAGGGACAAGTCCTGGTTTAACCCATTAATAAACATAGTTAAAAGCTCCCTGGGTGTAATCAACATCTGAAGGAATACCAGGATTTTCTTTAAAAATAATCTGAAGTCAATTGTAATAATTATGAACAAGTTAATGAGATTTTTGTGGACAAGCCTGAATTTTATTCCAAGGAGCAGGCTTTGGAAAGGCCCTAGGAATTGTTCAATGACATCACCTAGTGATTGCCCAAGGCTGATTATATACTAAATTAGTGGGCTGGTCTCCCAATTGTAATTCTAGAGACCTTTCAGGACTTTCCCAATTAGCAGTTGTCATCCAATGCTGGGCCTGGTCTTCACTGACAAGCATATAAAGTAGTTGATATAAGTCAGAGAAACCAGGTTGATCGGTTTGAATGACTATTTTAAATTCCTTAGCAAATCTTTGAGGTTCTTTGGTTATTTTGGGAAAATCTTTGTGGCTCACAGCTCAGCTTTAGTCCATGGAGAATAAGAAACTATGGGTTTAACCTCTGGATCCTCAGAAAGCTTAGTTTTAAAGGGACAGGTTCTGATACGTTCAGAGGAAAAGGGAGTAGGGAGAGTTTCAGAGCAATGGGGTAGTTTGGTGAGAGAATTATTCTGGGGAAATTGAAGGTATAGTGGAGTCGTAGGTGGCATACAAGGGAAAGAATAAGATGACATTGCAAGTGGAGTCTGGCCAGAAGGAGATGAGTGAGAGAGAGAAGATGGTGCCAGAGGCTGATTCTGAGACAAAGAAGCCAAGGAAACCTGAAGCTTTGGGACCCACTTTACCCTTCCTTAATTTTGTCTTCCCTCAGTTAATCTTAAAATCGTATTTTGAAGACTGAAAATTGTAGACTCCTGATAACATTGAGAAGCCTCAAAATACCAATCGAAATAAGCATTTCATTCTCTTATGGAAATTTTTGAACTATTGTAGTCCAATTTGGTTTTAAGGGAATTAGGTTTGGGGATTTCAAAAGTTCCCCATAATGGCCATTGGTCTTCTAAATGGTCAGGTCGGTTTGGTCAGGTCGGTTCATTTAATTAGAAATGTGCATTGGAAGGAAAGAGGTTTTTAAACATAAAATCGGCTGGAGTCTGTCTGGAGGGGACACCCTCAAGAAACTTAGATCACTGAGCTCCCATTTCTCAGATGCTTTTCCTCAAGAGTAAAGAACAATTTTCAAACAACTCAAATGGCTTACAGCACAAATGGCTCAGTTCAAATAGCTTGCAAGCCAATCTCAGCCATTCCCCCCAAAATACAACTTGGTCCCAGGGGAGCTAGGCCAAAGGCTTTTTTAGCCAGTCTCTAGAGGATAGCCCTTATAAAGGAATAGGCCAGAGGCTGAAAAATTGGCAGTTTCACTTGAAGCAGCCCCTTCCTGAACTTACTGGGCTGAAGACTTTTTCAGCCAGCTTTGGTTGAAACAGTCTGATCTCAAGATCAGACCTAAGTGCCAAGTGTGTACTGGCATACAGAACAAGGCCTTTTTCCGGAAGGAAAAAACCTTTAAATAGATACCTAATAAAACCTGAAGAGTTTCAAATTCAAGGAGGGCAAGAGCTCCAATATAGGAGAAAGACGTCCCTTCAGACTTTAAATTCATTGAGAAAATTCAGTGAGAAATGATTGGCTCAGTTGTGGGTAGTGCACCTGTTTGCTCACCAGCCTTGGAGCCATTGGAGAGGCCTTCTCTAGTCCCCATACTGGCCAGCAAAATGTTGACCTGAAACAAATCGCCAAATATCTCCAGTAAAGATGGGTTTATTCAGATCAGCAGAGAATTGCCATACGGCGTCTGCAACTATAGTGAGCCACGTGCATGTCCCTACATGGCAAGGGAAGGAGAACACTTTTATGAAGGGGAAAAGGAAGTTGGGCGGGTTATAGTAAACAAAGAGTCCATGGCTTCTCATTGGCTGAGTCCTTGCCAGGAAAGATGAGTCTTTCTTCTTCCTGTTGGACTCTGCTACAGTCACAAATCACCAGAGCTTGCCCTTCTGGTCTCCCAACTCTAATTAATTAAGGTTACTGTTCACTAACTTTTTACAGAATATACATTAAGGATATTTAGGAATACTGGATTAGGCTACCCTGAGAAAAATGACAATTCAGTTGAGGTTTAGAAAAATGAGTTGTAACTAGATAGGTGAAGGAGTTAAAATGCATGACAAAAAATGCTTAAAGCTGTAATTCTCAACATTTGCTATATATTATAATTAGGAGAGTTTTAAAAATACCACTTTCTAGACAGCAACTAAGATCTATGAAATCAGAATCTCTCTGGATGGGACCAAGTTATGGATGAATAACTTTTAATGTATCCCAAGTGATTCCAATGTGCAATGTATAGCTAATTTTTAAAACCACTGAGTTAGAGGAATAAAAATGTAAAATTTTAAAGAAACTATTTCAGATGCACAAAATATAGAATGGAAGAATAGTGTTATAGACACGTGAACACAAATTTTAATCTTTTTTGATAAGATTATTTCCATTATAATATAACAATTAAAAAATATGATATGAGCTCTCTTTTTATCACACTTGTGGCTCCCAACACCTTTATATCTTTTCCATCATGACACCATTTCATGTATTTTCAATATACTGTTTGCTTTCTTCTGGACACATTCATTTGTTAATAATGTTCTTTCAGTGGGTTTATCAGTATATATCACAGTACCCCAAGTTGGGTAAGAACAGGACAGAAAAGAGTGAAATATATTTACCCTACTTGTCCCAAGCTGACAGATGGGTTTGATACCTAACGAAGTATGTTAAAATGATTGAAATAACCTTGAATTCAGTAGAATGCTGTGGAAAAAAATATTAAACTCGAAGACAAGAAACCATATATCTGAAATATTAACACCTTACGTAATGATCTTAGAAATTTGTACCTACCATTTTAGTGTGAGAGAGGTAAAGTAGAACAGTGCTGTGAGTGCCAATTTGGGGTGGCCAAATTATGACTTCTGAGAGGTTGTCTTCCTTTTTTCTCTTTAGTTCTCTTTCTATAACAGGAGGTACATTTTCTAAGGTTCTTTGCAATATTATAAAGTTATATACAAGTTGTTTATACTATGGTAACCCTCGATGGAATTATAATGAAGACTAATTGAAATATAAACATAAGTTTTCTTAAGCTGATCAGTTCATCTAAAAAAAACCATATCCTGAAAAATAGATTTTTTGAGCTTGTGAAAGATAATTGTCCTCATTATGTCTTTGACTCTGTTTAAAAAACAAACAAGCAAAAAGCAATAGGCTATTAACTATGCTATATACAGGATTCTTACAGGAATGAATCTGATTATGCTTTTACAATGCTTTAAAACATACTTCAAAGAAATATTATAAAACAGTACAAACTAAGTATATTCTTTTGTGACATATATGATCAGTATTCATGTTTAATTTTTATATGAAGATATTTTTAAGCATTCATATCCCAGAGACTATTCTAAGGTTTTACACTTACTCACTTATACTTTTTTTCACTAAAATTCGATAAAATAGACACTATTATTAGCTTCATTTTACAGATAAGGAAACTCATGCATGAGAAGAAGAAATATACCTTGTCAAATAACACTCAAAATAGGAAACAGTGCTTATTGAGATGTAGGCATCAGAGTCTATGGGGATTAATTATATTTCAGTTTTCCTTTCTGCTTGACTATTTTAATCATTGGCTTAAAGAAAAATCTGAATTATTAATAAGAAAGTATTAATTAGTAAGATGCTATATGTCAACGAGGTACTAGTCACTAGGGCATGGTAATAAATATGAAAAAAATACGGTCACTGTCTTCATGGAGCCAGCATTCTAATGTGCATCAGGCAAAACCAAGCAGACAGATTAGTAGTAGTATTAAAGTTGAATATAGGTCAGAATATATGACAATATACGTGGGAGTTTATTTGATACAGGGTGATTAAGAAAATGTGTTTCTAAGCAGAACTGTTTAAAATGAAATTTAAAGGACAAAAATAAGAAAGAACTATGAGGAGTAGGAAAAGGCATTTCAGCCAAAGGAAACAACATGTTTAAAGGCTTTGTAACTGGACTTCCCTGGTGGCGCAGTGGTTAAGAATCAGCCTGCCAATGCAGGGGACACGGGTTCGAGCCCTGGTCCAGGAAGATCCCACATGCCGCAGAGCAACTAAGCCCGTGTGCCGCAACTACTGAGTCTGTGCTCTAGAGCCTGCAAGCCACAACTACTGAAGCCTACGAGCCTAGAGCCCATGCTCCGCAACAAGAGAAGCAACCACTATGAGAAGCCCCGGCACCGCAACGAAGTGTAGCCCCTGCTCACTGCAACTAGAGAAAGCCCACGCACAGCAACAAAGACCCAAAACAGCCAAAAATTAAAATTAATTAATTAATTAAAAAAATAAAGTATACAATTCAATTAAAAAAAAAAGGCTTTGTGACCAGTATAGCTGTAGCACAATCATTGAGGAAGGCCTGAAATGGCGTGTGATTGAACCATATATGGCCTTAAAAGATCCTCATAAAATACTTGATTTTTATTTTAATTCCAAGAGGAATCCATTCGAGTTTGTTTTGTCTTATTGTTGATTCAATAAATTTGTATGTATTTTATAAATTTCCTTCAGTGATAATGAATTAATTTTATAATCAGAAAAACATTGCCAGCTTTCTGGTTTTAGCTTAGACATGCAAAGAGCTTGGAAGTCATCACTTTCTTCATTAAAATAGAAAAAACTGGACAAACTGAAAATTAATGATTTTTCTTGGACCTGCTAGAGAACTGAACATAGAGCAAACTACCACCCTGGAGAGAAAGGTGTTCCTGGTTAATTTGAGGTTCTGGATGTCTCATTGCAGAAAGAATTCAGTGAGAGACAAAGTGATAGGTAAGAAGTGGATTTATTTAGCAAGAAACAAACTCCACAGAGCTTGGGCTGTCTCAAAAGGTGAGAGAGCCCCCAAATGTGGCGTGGTTAGTTTTTATGGGCTGGGTAATTTCATAGGCTAATGAGTGAGAGGATTATTCCAGTTATTTCAGGGAAGGGGTGGGGATTTCCAGGATTTATGTATTAAATGTATGTATGTAAATGTATTAAAATGAGCGTATAATGAGGCTGAAGGTCTACTGGAAGTCAAACCTTCCGCCATCTTAGACCTAGTTGGTTCTCACCAGTTTTTGTCATGTCCTGTGGCTATCTCATTCTTTTAAATGTTGTGCCCTGCCCCCTTCCCTCCTGTTTCAAAGGTACATCCAATGAGATACAAAAACGAAGACTTTATTACCTGGGACAGAAGTCACAAAATGGTAGGAATATTTATATGGCAACTTTGATAAATTGCTGGACTCTCACTGTAGACTAACAAGAGACTGAAACTTTTATGGGCTTTCCCTCCAGGAACCCCACAGGGTTCTTCTCACTGTGAGGATCCAAGAAAATTCCCTCAGGACTCCCGCAGGCAGGGTGAAGGGAAGAGGAAGCATTGTGAAACATCTTGGTTCTTCTCCGTAACAAAGGCTTACTCTCCAGGACGAGCTTTGCCTGAGTTTAGGAAGTGAAATCTTCCACACTTATCCCTCCACCTTTCCTGTCTCAGAGTGGAAAAGCACCCAGTCAACAAAAAAACATGGTTTCAAGGAAATAGACTGTAAATGTTAGAGCTAGGGAAGTAGAGGGCAGGGGGCAAAAAGTACCTTATCACTGAAGGAGGCACAGAACTCTAATGAAGACTGTCACCAAGGCAGCCTTAACATTTTCCTCAGCTTGATTAAACCTTAGACAGGCTTCTTCTTGACTCGCTGACCTCTCTTTTCTTAGAGCATTTACTTTGCACAACTTGTAAATATAAGTTCTTTTCCTGTCCCTTTTGAGATAAAAATCTTTTAAAAACATCTTTTCAAAAGCCTCTTGCCAGAACTTTGACAGAGACCTGGGAGCCATCTCGTGGATGTAATCATTATTGAACTTTAGGGAAGTTATTTAATCTAAGCGTCAGTTTCCTCACAAAGCTAATAATAGATCTAACTCATCGTGTTTATGAGTATTGAATATTATTTATACATTCAAAAATAAGAGCCCAGTAAACACTGGACAGTATTACTAGCAAATATTTTAAATGAAGAAATCAACCATTCAACAGAAACCAAATCCAATTTCGTTATATCTGGGGCAGGGGGAAGACTGTTAAACATATTTTTAAAGGAAACTAGGAATTTCAGAAGCAAAGAATAGAAGTACCAATATTCTAGAAAGGAAAGAACTATAGATTTGAAATTATGTCCTGAAGGTGTTTTTCCTGGAGGGGATTTAAATGGCCTGTGATAATCCAAGCAGCCTCTGTAAACAAAAATGGAGTTTTAGTAGTCTTGTTTAGTTGATTCAAGTATTTATATTTAAAGTTTACAAACTGATGGGTGATGTGCTAGAAAAAATACACAAGGAAGTGAATCAAAATTAAGTTCACTCCGTTCAACCACATACCCACCCATTTTTGTTTAACACAATGTCCAATCCCCCTATCCAACACAATGCAATTATTTCACATAAATCAAAATCACAGTCAGCTCTTCTTTAAAAGAGAGAAGAGCCAAAGTTCAATTACTGCTGGCACCCGCAAGTCCAGGATCTCTTAGCAGTGTTCATTCAGTCTGTTTTGTTGGGTCGCTTCAACCACGTTTAAAATACGATGCAGACACTTAATCACTGAGACAGGAATGGAAGTTGCTGGAGAGACATGGACACCTCTTTTGAACTTACTGACATGAATCACACTTGCAAAACTCTTCACATAAAACTGCAAATCCCTTAGTGAATAAATTCATTTTTTTATATCAACTTTTTTTAAAAGACTGAAATAAAGGCATGCTTAAAAATGCTTTCTTTGGGGAGAGTGGTAGGAATCATACTTACAGTTCTTAAATAGTAGAGCTAGTACTATTGATTTGGCGATAATACACCGTATATATTTTATTAGATGATGTGATTCATTAATAATGGATTGATATCTTTCTTACTCTAGATTTTTAGAAATCTACTTATTCCACAAGACATAACTTTTTGCATTTTTGAATTGGTTCTTTTAGTGTTAGGATGGATTGTATTAAAATAATATTAGATTTAATTACACATCAGTAATATAAAAGGGCAATTTACCTTCACACAAAAGTGAAACATAGTGCTATTCTGGGATCATAAATAAGAGTCCATAAACTACTACTTCTGGATTCAAGAGCACGAAATATATAGGAGTTCTAAGACATAAAGTCACATTTTTCTACTATAGAGTTGAATTAAATTGATCTAGTTTTATAGTGTTTGATACATGTACAAATATGATTTTGTAAAAAATAATAATATAAAATGTTCAAACAGTTGAAGGCATGTAGAAGACTAGTGTAACAAGGTTGCATGTAAAACATAATGTGGTGAATAATATATTTAGCTTCCTAATAGTGGCAATAAGATTTACAAAACTAATCATAATTTATAAATGGCTTTATTGCTTCTTCTCTGTCATTCCATTTATAGGAATAACTGAACATTATAGCTGCTTAAATGAGCATGCATGACAGGGTGAAACCAATATAAACACATAACCTATTCAAGTGTATGGTTGCTGCATTTCAAGCACCTATATTCTCTTGGCTAGAGACATTTCTAACCCCTGAAGATGGTGGATTAGCACTTGAACTACCAAGACTGCCATGCCCTAAAGCAAAATTCTTGGGGAATAAGGAAGCAATAATCAGTATAATTTATTTTAATATTTTGCCCCTAGAAAATGATTCTTTTTTATTTTGTGTATTTCTGTGCACAATCATGTGTTTGTTTAGATTTGAAGTTATTCAGAAATTGTATTTTAGTCTTTTGAAACTATTTTCAGAAAGAAGATTGAATTAGTCATTATCATCATGCTTTGAGTCTGTAATAATCTGCTTATGCTTACCTATTTTTGTTCAACAAGGTTAGTTTCACAAAATACTATAGATGCCAACTACCTATCAGATACTTTCCCTTTCCTTTATTTTAAAGTTAAAACATCGATCTTAAATATAAAATTTATATAGTTATTGAATACTCCTCTGTATTATACTTTCATTTTGTTGTAATTTTTGTGTCCTGAGTATTAATTTAAGGTTTAGATAAAAATCACTCAATATGTTTACATATTATAGTCTTTCAGATTCTAATAAGAGAAGATAGTCATGTGACATTTGACTGTACAACTTTCAGTAGTCAATAATATTTTAATATTTTATGTGACCCTTTTCAATAAATCTTTTGTAATATTTCTGCAATTGATAAAATATTTGAAGATTAATACAATCTTTCTATACTTTTAAAGTGGCATAGTGTCTTTTTAAAAATTTTCACTAAATAATTGTACTGTTTGCTTTTACCAAACGAAATTAGATGAGAAATGGTGAGATAGATGTTTACTTTCTACCTTACAGAAGATGGGAAGCTTGTGTGGAGAAAAATACCTTTTAACTTTTTGGCAATTTCCACGAAGTAAGGTATTAAAAATTAAATTGGTGTATCATAAATATTTCTCTTAAATATCCAATATAATATCAATTTAATATTTATGTATTATATTGAATCAAATATATTATTAAAAAATCAGGACATACATTTTCAAGTGTAAAACAAAATATAAGTGATATTTAAGAAGCATGATTTACTAGTCATTTTATGCCTGGAAAGAAGAATTAATAAAAATTAAGATTTTCATTGATATTGAAAATGTTAAATATGTTTATCTTCATATATAGATGAATACTGCTTTATTAAATATTTTAATGATGAAATTAATCTTATTACCAATAATATAACGTAACATATAAACACGTTTATTTTAGATAGTACATATGGTATATGTGTGTATGTATGTGTAGGTGTATGTGTGTGTGTATAATGTTAAACAATCTTCTTTAGAAGGACATTTTGCTTATATCCATTTTTTTATTACTATCAAGATAAGCTTCTTTTCTATTTTAATTATTTTATCAACAAAGTGATTTGAATTTTTGTTAAACGCCATGTTGAAGTCTACTGTGATGCTTTTTTTTTCCATTGAAGTGTGTAATGAAAAATAATGATAGAGTGTCACGTGTGAACATCTATTCCTCTCTGATAGAGGAAAATTTTTGGCAAGTGTGATTGGAGTGGTGTCAGATGGAAAATATTGCTAGCAATTAGATAGAGAATAAAGAACCAATGATAGAGGCCTTGGAGAGCCTAATAAAGACCTTGTGTACTTTTCTAGGACTACTTTATGTTTAAAATATGATCAGTTGCTTGCATATAAAGAATAGACTAAAAGAGATTAAAATGTAGTGATGTAAAACTTTTGGTTAAGGCAGGCGGGTGCACAGTTTTAGAGAGGTTGTCGAATTTGGAAATTTAAAAACATAATATATTACTAAACGAAATATGGGGTATGAGAGAGAGAATAGGTCAAATGTCACTTTAATTTCTTGGCCTGAGCAACTGGGTGGATATTAATGTTGTTTACTGTGATGAAAACTACTGGGAAAGGAGCAGGAAGTATGGATGGAACCCTGTATCTGTTTTGTGCATGCCTAATTTGAAATTAGAGCTGAAATTATAAATTTAGGAGATACAAGAATATGCATAGATATTTAATTAATGGAACTGATAATGTCACCTATAGATGAATATAGATAGAGAAATTTTGAGGATTTATTACAGGAGCACACCAAATTTCAGTGGTTAGGTAAGACAACCAGACAAGAGAGAGAAAGAACTGCCAGTAGGGTAGTAGAAAATCAAACTATGGTATAAGGGAAAACAAGTCACGTGAGGCTGGAGATCAACTATTCTAAATGATGCTGAGTATTGATCATTTGATTTAGCAATTAGAGTTCATTGTTGATCTTGACTCACATTCAGTAGAACACTAAGTAAGTCTGATGTGTATGAGGTTGAGAGAAGATGGAATGTAATCAAGTGGAGACAGTGAACATTTACAATTTAAGGAGATGTCAGTAAAGCCATCAGTAAAGAGATCATATTTGGATAAAAATCTGGGATTAAAGTAACTACTTTGAATTTATTAAATTTAAAGTAACTCTTTCTTGTGACCCTTCATTTATACCTATTATGTATCAACCAAGTTGGAGAGAACTGTGAAATGTGATAATTTTCACCGACTGGTATCTTTGCAGAATTTGTGGGTACCATTGATTTACCCTTTTGGTAGTGACAGGGAACTGGCAGTTTCCACTTAGTAATTCCCACTACAATAATCTTAGTATCATTAGCAAAGTAGTCATTGCAGGAATTTTGCTATTTTCAGAGTATTCCTACTCCAAATACACATTGAAATAGTGAAGAAATTTATCATGTGATAGTCTCTGCAAACGAAGCCTACCATGAGGTGGGTTTGTGTCAAAACTCGTATCACTTTTAGAAAGTTACCTTCATCTAGTAAACCACAGAGTCATTCATGTATCCAGAAATTAATGTCGATTTAGTTGCATTTTCCATAATCTCTGAAAGATAAGGGTGTTTTCCTTTCTTTAGTACGTAAAATACCTAGCTAAATAGCCTCAGAATATTTGGCTGAAGGTTTGGAGTGACATTTAGAATATTGTTTCTGTGTTACTACTGCAGGGTCCTTTCTCAAGTTTTTCAGCTTCACCTGGACTCTATCTGGAACTGTGGATTAACCCAGTAAATAATTCAAATAGGGGACAGAATTATCTATTGTGGTGGCTCAAGTCAGACCTCGGTCTATATTATCTGGAGTGTTTTGTTGTTACTTTCATTGTTATTAAAAATTGTCTTCCCATCTATTTTTGTTCTGTGGTACCAGGATATCGAATCATTGACTATTTTGTTAATCTTACCTTTTCTGTAATTGTAAAGTGTTTCTGTGTGACCTTTCCCACTCTGAACTCTGCTATCTCCATTGAGAACTGAGAACTCATTTCAATTGGCTGTCCCACATCTGTCCCAAAGTCACAAAGAACTATTCAAAGATGATAGGACTACCCTCTCTTGTATAATTCTCAATGCTTTGTGAAGGAAATCTTTTCTCATGTGTCTAGATTGTGTCACATATAGACACATTCAGTGGTGAACAAAAGAGAAAGACTTTTTCTCATAGTTTGCATTCCAACTGAACTTAGATGTTGAATAAAAGTAAAATACAGAGTATTTCAAAAAGTTATATGTGTTTTGGAAATATAAAGCAAAAAAGGGGATGCAAATTGTTGGAGAGTATGGTGGAATTTTAAATAAGTTGTTCAGGGAAGATCTAATTGAAAAATACAACACTTAAGGCAACATCTGAACAGGGGAAAGCAAGCCATGTGGGACATGGGACTGTAGGACTGGAGTGGGAGTGTGGGTATTAGTAGGCAAAAGTAATAGCAACTACAAAGACCCTGAACTGAGACTTTCCTGGCATGTTTAAAAAACAGTAAGGAGTCAGGTGTGGCTGGAATGGAGGGAGATAAGAGGAGAGGTTAAATAAGTGAGGAGTAGAGGTTGGGGAATAGAACATTGTCCATCTTTATCAGAATAATTCTCTGTAAATTCATTCAGGTTGTTGTGCATATAATATTGGACTCCTTTTTACTGCTGAAGAGTAATCCACATATGGATGTACCATAGTTGATATGACTTGTTTCCTATTGAAGGATAGCTGGCTGTTTCCAGTTTGGGGCTATGATGAATAAAACTGCTATAAACATTCACATACAGGATTTTGTGTGACCATGTCTTTGTTTTTCTGGAATAAATACCTAGGAGTGCAGTTACTGGGATGCATGGTAATTGAGTGTTGATTTTTTTTTTTTTTTTTTTTTTTTTAAGAAACTGCCAAACACTTTTTCAGGGAAGCTGTACCATTTTACGTTGCCACCAGC
Source organism: Lagenorhynchus albirostris (assembly GCF_949774975.1). Lineage (NCBI taxonomy): Eukaryota > Metazoa > Chordata > Mammalia > Artiodactyla > Delphinidae > Lagenorhynchus > Lagenorhynchus albirostris. The sequence continues at coordinate 123,688,659 of NC_083098.1, forward strand.
AATATAGGAGTGATCCAGGTTCTCTGCAAACTGCCAACATTTGATGTTATTATTGTTTATTTTACCATTCTGATGGATGTGCAGTGATATCTCATGTTGTTTAAAAAAATAATATACTTTATGTTTTTAATAGTTTTAAGTTATTAGAAAAAATAAATTTCTCATACTCCCTATAGATCTTTATGTACAGGTAATATTAAAGGGTAATTTAGCAATTTTCAAATGATAAATTCATTCCAACAGTCTAACCTCTCTAAGACATTAAAATCCTTCCTCTGCATGTTTCTAAAATTTTCTGTTAGCTTTATATTACATAGGCAGTCATTAAGTCCACATTTAGATAATTAACCAAGCAAATATAAAAATCATGTTGTACTTTTAATGCTAGTATACTAAATTCAGATAAGTGCACCCATACTAATACATATAACTCAAAAGTATTTTTCTCCTATTGGGTTCTCAGTTTCAGGATCAATACATAGCTGTATTCTTCACATTTTGCCTGTATAAAGTATGAAAATTTTTCATTTATTTTTCTGTATAATTCTTTTTATATTAAATTTGAACTTAGAATTAGCATACTGATCCATGTTGATATCAAAGTTTAGTTACAGATCTGGATAAATGAGGAGTAGTGGAGGTGAAGTTAATGTCTTTCAACCTAACACACTCAGTAGAAATTAGTCAGAATGCTTATTGAAGCTGAAGCACCATCATCGTGCAGTAGAAAGAAAAAGGGACTGGCAACATAAATTCATTGATGTGTGTTTTTTGTTTTTTGAATATTCCCATATGGGTTCATTCCAACTTACAGGGTTCTGGTGTTTGTATATCATGGCCTTATCCTTTATTTACTAAAGTTTTGGATGATCTGGATTTAACTGATGATGAATTCTGCCTCAGTATTCCAGGTGTGAGAGAAGTATTCATTTTGATGTTCTTTTAAACATCCTAGCGCCTTGAGGCAAATATTTAGACACCTGAAGTTTGTCATTCTCTTTAACTTGACAACACTCTTATAAACATTATTTTCCTGCAACAGTCCTCTAATCCTTTGTGACTTTGATAGCGATCTATGGCAGTGTACACTTGATTCCCCAGGCCTTGCCTGTGATGAGCATTTCACAAGTAGTGGTCACCGATGATATTTAAGTCTTTTTGCCACTTTATGACATTTACTGACAAAATCCTCTCTCTCTTTTTAATTACATGTGTAATTTCATGGCATTTTAGCCCAAATTAGACCCAACTGCTCTATCACACCTCCTAAATTTTCTATAGTTCTAGTTCCTGAGACTTCTCTGTACCAATTTCTATATCAATCAAGCCTTTTATATGTAAGTGACTGAAACCAATGCTAGCTGATTTTAGGGAAGAAATAGTATATTAGAATTCTCCAGAGAAACAGAACCAATAGAATGTTTTTTATATATATATATATATATATATATATATATATATATATGCACACACATGTGTATATACATATACACACACACATAAATACATATAAACAAAATATAAATAATATATATATTTATTATATAAATAAAATTATATATAATAAATATATATATACACATGTGTATGTATATATACACACACATAAATACATATATACAAAGTATAAATATACAATAAATATTTATTATGGATAATAAATATAAATAAATATAAAATATACATAAATATAAATACATATACACACACACAGGTATTTATTGTGTGGGCCGCCTGGCAAGTCTGAAGTCTGTAGAGTAAACCAGCAGGCTGGAGATGCAGGGAAGAGCTGATGCTGTAGCTCTAGTTTAAAAATACAATTCCTTCAGGAAGCCTCAGACTTTGTCCTTAAGGCCTTTCAACTGATTGAATAAAGCCTACCCACATTATGGAAGATAACCTGCTTTACTTAAAGGCCACTGATTTAAATGTTAATCACACCTAAATAATGCCTTCTCAGCAACATCTAGATCAGTATGAGTACCATGGCCTAGCCAAGTTGACATATAAAATTAACCATCACAAATACATTAGAATATACATGTATTGAATAGCTTATAAAATTGTAGGGAGGTTTAAGAGCCATATGCAGAAATATAAGCCAGGCTGAACACCAGAAGCTGCATCTTATCCACCTGATTTTCCTGCCACAGGGACTCAGGCTATCCAAGATTAATAAGGGGATTATAGTTTGCCACTGCTATAGTGAAAATTTCATCTTCTGTTAACTACCAAAGCCACCACCCATGCTACCCTGCTTGACCAGTAGCCGCAAGAACACTAGGGAGAAACTCTGGCTTTAGTTTCCATTTAATAATTTCAGTTATTCCTTCACTTATTCAATACAAATCTATGAATCAATTATTACATTCCAGAATGCTAGTAAATTTCAGGGCTATGACGAGATCAAAACCAAGTGCCCTAAATCTTACGGAATTTGAATTATAAAATGGAGTAACAGATACTAAACAAAATTAGGTACTATAGAGATAAATAAATCAGGAAATGTGACTATTAGACTGCAGTTTTGACTATAGTAATCTAATTGTGAAGGTGACATTGTATAAAATTGTCAAAAGGAAATGAAGGAGTGAGAAATAAAGTTATCTGTGTTAAGAGAGTCAAGATCGTTTAAGGCCTTGTAGGCCACGTTAAAGACCTGGCTTCTTCCTTGAAAGGGCTAGGGCAGTATTTGAGGGTTTTAGTTAGAGGAGTGGCATGACTTGATGCAAGTTTAACACAATCTCTGTGGCTGCTGGATAGAGAATACTGAAGGGAAGCAAAAACCACAGCAATGAAACTAATGAAGTGGCCATTCCAATACCATGGTGAGAGATACATGGTCAGATCAAAAATATATTTTGAAGGTAGAATCATCAGCATTTGCTGCTGAACTAGATATAATATGTATATGAAGAGTCAGAGAAGATTCTGAAACATATGTCCTGAGGAACTGGAAAGATGTAGTTGCCGTAAATTAGGAAGAGGAAGAGGAATTTTCAGAAGTTCAGTCTTGGGCATGTTAAATGTCTGATGCCTATTAGACATACAAGAGGGGAGATTTAAGAAAAATTTAGCTATCCATATTTAGCTATATGGAAAACAGTCCATATAGAGGTAGATGTTGAAGCCAGAGTTCTAAATGAAGTCACCAAGTAAGTGAATGTAGATAGAGATAAGATCTAAAGGCCCAATCCTAAATTGCATCTTGGTTAAGAATTTAGGGGAAGAGGGAGCCACAGCAAAGAAAGGCTATAAAAGAGGAGCCACTCCTATAAAGCAAGAGACAAAACAGTATTCTCTTCGGTATTCTCCACAGTGCGGTCAGAGGGATATTGTTAAACATAAGTCAAATCATGGAAATCTACTACTTAAAATCCTCAAATAAAATTCCATTCTTCCCAGAGAGTGTGTTCAAAAGAAAAATAACTGTCCATTAAAATGCTCCAAATAGAACAATGAGAACAAACAATGAAATGTTTGGGTTTAGCAAAGTGATAGTCGTTTTTGATGTTGACAAAACAGTTTCTGTGGGGGGCATGGGAAAAATCCTGCTGGAAGTGGATTCAAGAGAAATTGGAGGAGACAGTTTATAGCCGTTGTGTATAAGCAAATTTATCAGCTTATTTTAAAGGGCAATAGAACCAAGATGGAAGCTCAAAGTTGAAATGGAATTAAGGCTTTTCTTTTCCACATTGGAGAAATCATAGTAATAATCCACTTAAGAGATAAACATTGGTGATGCAGGGGAGCAATGTCAGTATTACTGGAGCAATATTCTTGTATTGGGGACTAAAGATGTGACATAGTGCAAAAAAAGAAGCTGAGGGCTTGGCTAATATCATCATCAGTTCATGCATAGAGACAGGAAAAATGGCAGAATTTATGGGCAAAGATGTAGGTAGGTTGGTAATTAATCCCATCTGCCATGAATGTATTTGATTGGAAGAATCCAGGTCTACAAATCTTTGTTTAAAACAAATCTTACCTAGTGGGGTGATGGTGGTGTGCATGGGTTGGAGAAAGGATATTAATATATTCTGTTTGAGATTTGTAAGTAAATTTTCTTACATTCCCCCTTGGCTTTTCCTCAGCTTGTTGTGAACCATTAACCATTGAATACTTCTTTTCCTCCTTGTCTCAACTGTTCAATATACTGCAAATATTTCTGTGAGTATCTGGCAAATGGATTTCTCCTTCACCTGGTTTGAGCACTTATAGATTTTTCTTCATCCGTTTTTCTTCTTCTGTATATTTTTTCTTGTCTTCTCAATGAGAATTTCCTAACTGGCATGCATGATGTCACCACCAGGAAACAATGATAGAGAGAGACTTAGTAAATGCATTAATGAAAAAATTGCAGCTGATAAGAGCCAAGTATTTTTTACTTTGATTTCATTACAGGTTTTATTTATAGTAAAAATATATTTCATATTTTAGTAAAATTTAATAAGTTCTATCAGTTATGATGCCAAACTTTTTGTTTTACAGTCATTTACTTTTTTTAATGTTTATTTATTTATTTTTCTTATTACTCATCCATTTTATACACATCAGTGTATACATGTCAATCCCAATCTCCCAATTCATCCCACCACCACCTACAACCCCCAGCGCTTCCCCCCTTGTTGTCCATAGGTTTGTTCTCTACTTCTGTGTCTCAATTTCTGCTCTGCAAACTGGTTCATCTGTACGATTTTCTAGGTTCCACATACATGCATTAATATATAATATTTGTTTTTCTCTTTCTGACTTACTTCACTCTGTATGACAGTCTCTAGATCCATCCACATCTCAACAAATGATCCAATTTTGTTCCTTTTTATGGCTGAGTAATATTCCACTGTATATATGTACCACATCTTCTTTATCCATTTGTCTGTTGATGGGCATTTAGGTTGCTTCCATGACCTGGCTATTGTAAATAGTGCTGCAATGAACATTGGGGTGCGTGTGTCTTTTTGAATTATGGTTTTCTCTGAGTATATGCCCAGTAGTGGGATTGCTGGATCATATGGTAATTCTATTTTTAGTTTTTTAAGGAACCTCCATACTGTTCTCCATAGTGGCTGTACCAATTTCCATTCCCACCAACAGTGGAAAAGGGTTCCTTTTTCTCCACACCCTCTCCAGCATTTGTTGTTTGTAGATTTTCTGATGATGCCCATTCTAACTGGTGTGAGGTGATACCTCATTGTAGTTTTGATTTGCATTTCTCTAATAAATAGTGATGTTGAGCAGCTTTTCATGTGCTTCTTGGCCATCTGTATGTCTTCTTTGGAGAAATGTCTATTTAGGTCTTCTGCCCATTTTTGGATTGGGTTGTTTGTTTTTTTAATATTGAGCTGCATGAGCTGTTTATATATTTTGGAGATTAATCCTTTGTCCATTGATTCGTTTGCAAATATTTTCTCCCATTCTGAGGGTTGTCTTTTTGTCCTGTTTATGGTTTCCTTTGCTGTGCAAAAGCTTTGAAGTTTCATTAGGTCCCATTTGTTTATTTTTGGTTTTATTTCCATTACTCTAGAAGGTGGTCAAAAAAGATCTTGCTGTGATTTATGTCAAAGAGTGTTCTTCCTATGTTTTCCTCTAAAAGTTTTATAGTGTCCAGTCTTACATTTAGGTCTTGAATCCATTTTGAGTTTATTTTTGTGTATGGTGTTAGGGAGTGTGCTAATTTCGTTCCTTTACATGTAGCTGTCCAGTTTTCCCAGCACCACTTATTGAAGAGACTGTCTTTTTCTCCATTGTATATCCTTGCCTCCTTTGTCATAGATTAGTTGACCATAGGTGCGTGGGTTTATCTCTGGGCTTTCTATCCTGTTCCATTGATCTATATTTCTGTTTTTGTGCCTGTACCATGTTGTCTTAATTACTGTAGCTTTGTAGTAAAGTCTGAAGTCAGGGAGTCTCATTGCTCCAGCTCCACTGTTTGCCTTCAAGACTGATTTGGCTATTCGGGGACTTTTGTGTCTCCATACAAATTTTAAGATTTTTTGTTCTAGTTCTGTAAAAAATGCCATTGGTAATTTGATAGGGATTGCATTGAATCTGTAGATTGCTTTGGGTAGTAGAGTCATTTTCACAATATTGATTCTTCCAATCCAAGAACATGGTATATCTCTCCATCTGTTGGTATCATCTTTAATTTCTTTCATCAGTGTCTTATAGTTTTCTGCATGCAGATCTTTTGTCTCCCTAGGTAGGTTTGTTCCTAGGTATTTTATTCTTTTTGTTGCAGTGGTAATTGAGAGTGTTTGCTGAATTTCTCTTTCAGTTTTTTCATCATTAGTGTTTAGGAATGCAAGAGATTTCTGTGCATTAAGTTTTTATCCTGCTACTTTACCAAATTCATTGATTAGCTCTAGTAGTTTTCTGGTGGCATCTTTAGGATTCTCTATGTATAGTATCATGTCATCTGCAAACAGTGACAGTTTTACTTCTTCTTTTCCAATTTGTATTCCTTTTATTTCTTTTTCTTCTCTGATTGCCATGGGTAGGACTTCCAAAACTATTTTGAATAATAGTAGTGAGAGTGGACATCCTTGTCTTGTTCCTGATCTTAGAGGAAATGCTTTCAGTTTTTCACCATTGAGAATGATGTTTGCTGTGGGTTTGTCATATATGGCCTTTATTATGTTGAGGTAGGTTCCTTCTATGCCCACTTTCTGGAGAGTTTTTATTATAAATGGGTGTTGAATTTTGTCAAAAGCTTTTTCTGCATCTATTGAGATGATCATATGGTTTTTATTCTTCAGTTTGTTAATATGGTGTATCACATTGATTGATTTGCATGTATTTAAGAATCCTTGCATCTCTGGGATAAATCCCACTTAATCATGTTGTATGATCATTTTAATGTGCTGTTGGATTCTGTTTGCTAGTATTTTGTTGGGGATTTTTGCATGCATATTCATCAGTGATATTGGTCTGTAATTTTATTTTTTTGTAGTATCTTTGTCTGGTTGTGGCATCAGGATTATGGTGGCCTCATAGAAGGAGTTTGGGAGTTTTCCTTCCTCTTCAATTTGTTGGAAGAGTGAGAAGGATGGGTGTTAGATCTTCTCTAAATGTTTGATAGAATTTGCCTGTGAAGCTATCTGGTCCTGGTCTTCCGTTTGTTGGAAGCTTTTTAATCACAGTTTCAATTTCATTACTTATGATTGGTCTGTTCATATTTTCTATTTCTTCCTGGTTCAGTCTTGGAAGGTTGTACCTTTCCAAGAATCTGGCCATTTCTTCCAGGTTATCCATTTTGTTGGCATAGAGTTGCTTGTAGTAGTCTCTTAGGATGCTTTGTATTTCTGCAGTGTGTGCTGTAACTTCTCCTTTTTCATTTCTAGTTTTATTGATTTGAGTCCTCTTTGTCTTTTTCTTTGTGAGTCTGGTTAATGGGTATCATATTTTTTTATTTTCTCAAGGAACCAGCTTTTAGTTTTATTGATCTTTGCTATTGTTTTCTTTGTTTCTATTTCATTTATTTCTGCTCTGATCTTTATGATTTCTTTCCTTCTGCTAACTTTGGGTTTTGTTTGTTCTTTTTGTAGTTCCTTTAGGTGTAATGTTAGATTGTTTATTTGAGATTTTTCTTTCTTCCTGAGGTAGGCTTTTATAGCTATAAACTTCCCTCTTAGAACTACTTTTGCTGCATCCCATAGGTGTTGGATCGTCATGTTTTCATTGTGATTTGTCTCTAGGTATTTTTTGATTTCCTCTTTGATTTCTTCAGTGATCTCTTGGTTATTTAGTAGCATATTGTTTAGCCTCCATGTGCTTGTGTTTTTTACATTTTTTCCCTGTAGTTTATTTCTGATCTCATAGCGTTGTGGTCAGAAAAGATGCTTGATATGATTTCAGTTTTCTTAAATTTACTGAGGCTTGATTTGTGACCCAAGATGTGATCTATCCTGGGGAATGTTCCATGCGCAGTTGAGAAGAAAGTATAAACTGCTGTTTTTGGATGGAATGTCCTATAAATATCAATTAAATCTATCTGGTCTATTGTGTCATTTAAAGCTTGTGTTTCCTTATTAATTTTCTGTTTGGATGATCTGTCCATTGGTGTTAGTGGGGTGTTAAAGTCCCCCACTATTATTATGTTACTGTTGATTTCCTTCTTTAGAGCTGTTAGCAGTTGCCTTATGTATTGAGGTGCTCCTATGTTGGGTGCATATATGTTTATAATTGCTATATCTTCTTCTTGGATTGATCCGTTGATCATTACATAGTGTCCTTCCTTGTCTTTTGTAACATTCTTTATTTTAAAGTCTATTTTATTTGATATGAGTATTGGTACTCCAGCTTTCTTTTGATTTCCATTCGCATGGAATATCTTTTTCCATCCCCTCACTTTCAGTCTGTATGTGTCCCCAGGTCTGAAGTGGGTCTCTTGTAGGCAGCATATATATGGGTCTTGTTTTTGTATCCATTCAGCAAGCCTGTGTCTTTTGGTTTGAGCATTTAATCCATTCACATTTAAGGTAATTATGAATATGTATGTTCCTGTGACCATTTTCTTAATTGTTTTGGGTTTGTTTTTGTAGGTCCTTTTCTTCTTTTGTGTTTCCCACTTAGAGAAATTCCTTTAGCATTTGTTGTAGAGCTGGGTTTTGGTGCTGAATTCTCTTAGCTTTTGCTTGTCTGTAACGCTTTTGATTTCTCCATCGAATGTGAATGAGATCCTTGCTGGGTAGAATAATCTTTGTTGTAGTTTCTTCCCTTTCATAGCTTTAAGTATATATATCATGCCACCCTGTTCTGGCTTGTAGAGTTTCTGCTGAGAAATCAGCTGTTAACCTTATGGGAGTTCCCTTTTATGTTATTTGTTGTTTTTCCCTTGCTGCTTTCAATAATTTTTCTTTGTCTTTAATTTTTGCCAGTTTGATTACTATGTGTCTCGGCATGTTTCTCCTTGGGTTTATCCTGTATGTGCGCTTCCTGGACTTGAGTGGCTATTTCCTTTACCATGTTAGGGAAGTTTTCGACTATAATCTCTTCAAATATTTTCTCGGGTCTTTTCTCTTTCTCTTCTCCTTCTGGGACCCCTGTAATGTGAAAGTTGTCGCATTTAATGTTGTCCCAGAGGTCTCTTAGGCTGTCATTTCTTTTCATTTTGTTTTCTTTATTCTGTTCCGCAGCAGTGAATTCCACCATTCTGTCTTCCAGGTCACTTATCTGTTCTTCTGCCTCAGTTATTGTGCTATTGTTTCCTTCTAGTGTAGTTTTCATTTCAGTTATTGTATTGTTCATCTCTGTTTGTTTGTTCTTTAATTCTTCTAGGTTTTTGTTAAACATTTCTTGCATCTTCTCGATCTTTGCCTCCATTCTTTTTCCAAGGTCCTGGATCATGTTCACTATCATCAATCTGAATTCTTTTTCTGGAAGGTTGCCTATCTCCACTTCATTTAGTTGTTTTTCTGGGGTTTTATCTTGTTCCTTCATGTGGTACATAGCCCTCTACCTTTTCATCTTGTCTATATTTCTGTGAATGTGGTTTTTGTTCCACAGGCTGCAGGATTATAGTTCTTCTTGTTTCTCCTCTCTGCCCTCTGGTGGATGAGGCTATCTAACTACAGTCATTTAGTTTTTTAGTAAACATATTTTGTAGAAATGTATGTAAATTGTAGAAATTGGAGGTAGTTTGAAAAATATGGTATTCAAATAAAAAGATATTTAAAATGGTTTTTTGTGTGTTCTGATGTACATTTAAAAACTAGCATGTAGTGTTAAACTTCGTTTTGGCCATTATAAATTTCTTCTAAAGATTTCCATTGCAATCTTTTAAAAATCCTTTACTTTCGAGGTGATTTTAATGATACTATTAACAAAAATGAATCTGTATACTTATATATCTAATGTATATATAAACTCTTAAATTGAACTTTTAGAAAATAATATTTTGGATAAATTATTTAATATCTAATCTACAGTAAAAGCTTCAGTTTTCAGAAAATATATTCCACTTTCTCTACAGATATATAGAGCCAGTTCCTATTCTTCAATTTCACTGAGCAATGTACTCATCATAAAATGTTTTAATTAGTGATCGCTTTAAGTAATAACCACATCTCAAATAATAAAAATGTTAGAAAAAAAAATTTAAATTACAGGCATATTTTTTAAAAGGCATGATTAATATTAAGTTGAATTTAATTAAATTTAATATAGCAGGAATAAGTACATACATTTTATTGAAAAGGAAAGAACCTTTGGAATGTATAGCTCATGCTACTGTGTATAATCATTAGTGTCCGTACTATAGCAAATGCATTGATTATCAAAGGCAGAATTTAGTAAAAATGCAATATTGTAATTTATAACAGTAATGTTTCCCAATCACTTTATAATGTATTTGTATTAACCAGATATATTTTTTAAAGTATTCACTCTCACTGGACTTCATTACTGCCCTATTTCCTCATTTGAATTGATACATAACATTCTTTTAATGATGCAATCATTTTTCTCTAACATTTTTTTTTTACAGAAGTTTATTATATTTCAAGTTATATGAACCACTTAGGCTAGAATATGTAACATTTATACTACATTTAAGACATTGCTAAGTGAACTTACATATTTATGAGACAGACACACTCACCATGGAAGAATTGATTGTATCGTCCATCCTGGTGTGAAGTGTGGGGTATTAAAATTTAAATATGTTTTAGAATGAAATAAAATATGCTCCATATTATGAGTTTACTCATGAAATAATTTTTATCTTTAAACATATATGAAAATAAATCCATTTACCTGATTAATTTGCTAACTCTTCTTTTCAGTTAAGACATTCAGTGCTATTTGATCTTTAAATGTGAATGGATTTATGGAATTAATTAACTGAAATCATTATAGCACTTAAACATTACAGATCACTTTCCTGTATAATTATCTCATTGACCTTATTTGATGTGATATAATAATCCAGCTCTTGACATAAGATTACAAACTTCATGTAAGAAAAGTTTGAATATCATTTTTCTTCTTACTATTTCACTATAAAAGATGAGGATGGTAAAGAAGTTTGAGAAAACAAACTAAATACCACAAAACACAAAAATATTTATTTTGTCCTCATCTAGAATTATTTAAACAAAGTGTATATCTTAGTATTAATAAGCTTTGCCTCATTAAGTAAACTTTGCCTTGCCAAATAAATAGACGTTGTTTGTACGTTGCAAACAACAATGGTACATTGTCCCATCAGTATTTAACTTTTTGCCCACATCAGAATAATTTCCAAGTGTCAACCTTTGTGACTCTTTCCCTGAGATAATCTCTGCCCTCTAGAACCTGATATGCCCATGTCACAAGGAAATGCCAATGAATTAACATGCCCCTGAGATCAGTTCTCGACCAGTGGCTAATGGGAATTGATATGGATATACCCCAGGTCCCATCCCTCAACGTGAGTTAACACTGACCTATATGCTCTAAATGAAACTCCTTAGTCTCAAAGCAGGATTTATCTTCAGTTGCTCACCATGGTAACTTGCTTAATCAGGCACCCTGTACTGGCTTCCTTCCTCTCCCTGTGTCATTTCTCCTCTCGCCTAACAATGTTTCCTAGGAACACCTTACAAATAAACTTATTTTATGCAAATCCTCACATCACACAGCTCCTGGGGAAACCCAAAATAATGCAAGCAGTTAAACCAATAAAAATTATATCCAAACTTCTCTTGAATAGGCCTTAATAATAAATAAGCCATTGGGAAATTGGCTTGCTTTTTAATCTAAGAATACTGGAAAAATTAGATCTGCAAGCAACATGCTTAACTTTTAATATCTGTCAGAGAAAGCACTAAGTGACAATCCTGGTCAGAGGAGGGAATTCTCACGCATCTATTTGCTGGAAGCTGATTAATGTATTCCACTCTTCAGATTTCCCTTTTTGAAATGGGCAACTAAAGATTAAGGCTAAGTTATGTGAACCATTAGTTAACCTGCCTTTATGCATTTACAGCAATCTTCTAGAATTTTTACTCTAGAAAATGAAATACTGAGTGAGCATCTCCCCCAAATGTCCCATTCTTTGCCTTCATTTAGTGTCATGATAACTTTAAAGGGACTAGCTGGAATTCTTAGTTTCTGGCTCGATGCAAACAAGGTTTTGACCTCTAGTAGAGATTTTTCTTCCTCAGTTCAAAATAAAACAAAAAGAAAACAAAAAGGAAAACAAAAAAACCCTCTAATCCAACAAAGCCCTAAGTTTCAAGATGTAAAATGAGACTTTTGGAGTATGAGGTTAAGAAGACACTTCTTCCTTAACTCCTTGTTTCCCAGACTGCATATTCTGGCTGTGGGAGAAACAGTACAAAATACTGTTTGCTAGTTCATAGCTTTTATGGTACTCAGAATGTAGTTTATTAGGTCTTGTCACTCAACCAGTTCTGTTTCTTTAGTAATTAATTCATAATTTTAGCTGCCAACTGATTTAAGGTAGCAGGCCATTTGTAAGCAAAAGCCTATCTCTTTACTTCTTTTGCTGTACTTCACAAGAAGCAGTATTATAGAGAAGCACGATGGGAAATAACGAATTCAGTAAGTTCAAAAATAGTGCTGGCATAAGAATTGTGGACAGTACCACAGTTTATTTTAGTGAGAAGAAATCCTCTTGCAAGAAGTCAAACAGTCGCTGAGCAACAGAGAGATTTTTGGTTTTCTTGCCACACTTCCATAGATCCGACCAATAAGAGATCTACGAGCCCAGATCAATTTAGACAGTTTATTACTCATGGTATAGCAAGAAGCAGGGAGCAGGAACGTCATGTTAGCATCAGTTACTCTTTTTTTTTTTTTTTTTTGATACGCGGGCCTCTCACTGCTGTGGCCTCTCCCGTTGCGGAGCACAGGCTCCGGACGCGCAGGCTCAGTGGCCATGGCTCACGGGCCCAGCCGCTCTGCGGCATGTGGGATCTTCCCGGACCGGGGCACGAACCCGTGTGCCCTGCATCGGCAGGTGGACCCTCAACCACTGCACCACCAGGGAAGCCCGGCATCAGTTACTCTTGCTCCTCAAGTCCCGTAGGTCTGAACTGCCATGAGACTAGGTGAATGCTATACAAACAGAGGATCTTTGTCAAACCTGAGGAACACTGACCTTAGCCAACCCCAATTTTATAAGGGGATTGATAGCAAACCAGCCCAATATTTGTTCTGGAAGAAGTCTTTATCTTTGTTATATTGGTTAGGAAACACATCTGCCTTGTAACCCAGGGGAAGATGCTATCTTTAACTTCCAAGGCTGTTTCCTATGGAAACATCCTTGAAAGATAGTCCTGAAGAGTTTTTGTAAGACATATAGAAATACCATGAAGCATTGCCTTCCAACACCCTCCACGATGAAGTCCAAAGTAATTAGCCTTAATTAGCCTATTACTAGGTACCGATAAAGGGTCATTCAAGAGAATTAGCTTTGGTCTCTGCTTTTCAAAAGTTGGGTACTCTGCAATAGAAGAACCAGATAAATCTTGATGTGCAGAAGCCCACACTGTTAGCTTATGCATTATTTCAATTACAGTTTTTCCACCATTACCTCTTTGTCAGTGATCTTACTGAGTAACACTGGAGTAGAGAAAGAGACCAACTGATATTAGAGTTTTAGCCATATTGTTACCAAAAGTGGGGTCCGGCTGCTCACTGCTCAAAAGTCAATAAAGAGGCAAGGTTGGTGGAAAGGAAATTTTGCTTTATTTCGGAGGCCAGCAACCTGGGTGGGGGGAGGTCTGATTCCCCCCCCACCACCACTGACAGTCAGTGGGCAAGAGCTTTTAAAGGGGAGTTTCAGGGATGCTTAGGTGGAGAGGGGGCTACACGCAGAAATAGCATAGTCAGCTCTGACAGCCATCTTGAAATTGGTCATGCAGTGGTCTGAGCAGCATCATCATGATTGTTTTAAATACTGTTAGTCTTTAATTCCAGGGTCAGTTTGTTCTCATTTCTTTGAGGCCAGTTCTCAGAATTGTGGCAGCTTATGTCATGGCTACAGTCTGGTCATCGTGTAGTCAACTTCTTCCACCTGGTGGGGATTTCAGTATATACAAAACATCTCAAAGGCTATATGACTCAGAATATTACCTATAGCCCTTGAGGAGGAACTGAAGATCCTTGACTTTGCTTAATGACTAAACTATTATTATTTAGTCTTGTCTGCCTGCTTTCCTTTGCTTCTGCATTTTCTCGCTTCTCTGATTAAACTTATTCTTTGGCGAATTTTTTCCACAGACAAAAGGTAGACAGAGGACATGGGGGGCAAGGACCATAGGGTACTGCTCACCTTATTATCAAGGGCCTCATCTGGAGGGCATGTCCTTTGGTGGTCATCCTTACACCTTGTTTCCATCATTAAAGACCCATCTTTACTTCTCTTTCCCAGTGCCCCTTGTCATTGTTCCTTCAGTCTTGCTCTTCCAGTACCCTGACCATCTAGGCTAACCATTAGTGCCTCTCCATGGATTTATGTGGATCCATGTCTTTGGCCAACTCTTAATTATGAACAATCATATGTACGCCTCAAAGTCCTACTCATTGCACTTCAGGTTCATCCTTGAGTAGAGAGATACTGTTCGCATGCATGGTGCCAGCATTACTCAGACAGCTGTACATATAAAGCCCTATGAGGCCAATATGGATGAGTTGAGGGAAAGACACCCAATGCAGGGGCAGCGAGCATTATTAGTGTGTGATACACTATATTATGATAGCAGGATCTGCTTAAATCCAATATTCTATTTTTACTTGCACATAATTTTGGAATGCTGCTGTATATATTCTACATTTTAGCTTTATGGTTTAGTCCTCAGTTGAATAGTCTCTTGGCAACTCAAATTCAGAAGATTAGTCTCTATATGGCTCAATAGAAACCCTGGGGCTATATCTCAATAAGAGACTAGTTATTTGGAGAATTCTGTTGTTACTTTATTGTGGCTTTCCAGAAGCTCCATACAGCAAGCATACCTGCAACAGAAAATATAAGTAAAAATTTATCTGTTAAGCCAAAGTGACAGAATTCCTTGGGTCCCAGTAAAAACTGGCAAGACTAGTCTTCCTCTAGAACCTCTGAAAGATTGTCACAGGAACCCCAGGTTATGATGTCCAACCTAAATAATCCCATCAACCACCTTTTCCCCACCCCCACCCCATATCTCTTTTGAATTGCATGAAAAAGAATATCATTGGGCAAGCAAGCTCAAATTATACTTCAACCTTGGAATAATAACAGTGAACAGAAAAATAAGTGGAAAAATTTGAATAGACTAAGCCAGGAATCCTTCTGTAGAGTCAAAGATAAGAGTAAATGCTGACCACCTAAAGAGAGGGAAGTAGAGTTTCAACAATAGGATAGTTGTTGCAAAAATGATAATAATAATAATGATAATAATAATAATGGATTGGCTCTCCACTTGAAATTTGGAGTGGATATGTTGTATAAATATGGATACAACAGTGGATATGTTGTATAAATAATGGAGTGGATGTGTTGTATTAAATTTCTTAATGGATTAGTGGCACTAAGTAATGATGGAGCCTGGATAGTTTTACCTCATGATTTTAGGCATAATAATTCTACAGTTTTTTATACATATTAAAATATAAAAAGAACATTTTGTCCTCACTGGAGAAATGTGAATAGTGAAATGTTTTCAAAAGCATATTTTACACAACTGTGGAAACAACATTCTTCACACACACACACATATTTAAGATGAACAAATAAGTAACAAATTAATGCATTAATGCAAAATACTGCACCACCAGGGAAGCCCCAGATAATGTGAATTTTTAATCTTCAGCTAACATTTCTTCCCCATCATAAAATACAGAATTTTTAAATGGAAGTGAATGCTCTAATTCAAATACACAGTGATTCATTTCCATGGCTCAGAGAAGAAAATAACAGCTATTCATGATATTCAGAGCAGCTGCTAAGTCTTTCTTCATATTCTTTTACAGTTTGTGGATCACTGGAACACCAACATTCAGGGCCCTGTGAAACTACCTTAATGGTAACTGCTCATGCACTTAGTGCTTCAAAATCCCTATGAATATAGAAATCAATTATGTGAACAGGTGCAACCAAGTAACTAGGCTTCATGCTCACTGGGATATCACAAACATTTAAATTTGATAAAATTAGTACACAAATATGTTCCTTCATACACAACAGTAAGTTAATATACATTAATGAAAATGCAAATATAGAAATCAAGGTCTGGAAAGTGATTGTTTTTTAGCAAATTGATGCAATAATTTCAGCTCTTGCAAGATTCTTGGTATAGATGAGAACAACATTGAGGCAAAAAATAGGCTGAATTATTTTCCCCATCCATATAACATTTGCTGATGTAAAATCTGGTTATTCTGTTAATAAGAAAAATAAACACAAAAGTACATGATTGGCTTTCTAGGACCAAGCTCTTTAAAAACATATATGCATTACATGCAATTCAGCAAAATCTATGATTCATTTTATCAAAATGTTAAATAAAATTAAATGTCTAAAAATTAGTTTCGTTTATTGAAATAAACATGTGTTTTAAATTTGTAATTAGAAAACTTATCACATGTAATAACACTGTACTAATTCTGATGAATGTAATTCACTAAAATATTCCTAAGGAGAAATGATAGAAGTGAAAAAAAGTAAAAGATGACATTTTCTTTATTAATTTTAATAGTTTTGAAGTACTTTTTGTTACTTCCTTAATTCTAATACCTCTATATAATTTAATCTGACATAAAAATAAATATGAGAACTATATTATAGCTATTATATAATTAATATGAGAAGTATAACTTTGTTGTCAAATGTTCTCTTAATGAAACAATGTAATTAGAATATATAAAGTTATCTAAGGTAACTGGCATTTCGATTGAAATATTTTTCTAAAAATACTCCAGAGTCGATACAACTTATCTATAACTCATACTAGAGTCTATTAAAATAGAAATAAAAAAGAAGCCATGTCCTCAAAACATCTGAGCCAGGTCTCATGTATTTAGAATCAAAGTCCTGTGAAACCATTCTTTCAATATTTTTAGAAGTTCTCTTGTCTGACATAGTGGGTCTAAGAAATATGCTGTTGAACCATTCTGAGGTCTCAATAAGTGTCTGAGGTCTCAATAAATGTCTTAGAGCTGTATACTTGGCATTATTTTACCCTTAATTCATATATTACTATGTTTGACTTTTGCTGGAAGTAACAGTATGAAAATTAATTTTATTTTTGAACCCAGTAAGTACTGGATACTTTATATTTTCTCTAATATCTGCTGGACACCTATACTCTTCTTCATCTCTCTCAATCTGTACCTTAACGTATACACAAATCAGTTGGCACTTGAAACATTCTGCATGAAAATCTCCTACACCAAATCCTCCAGTTCACTATAAATCCCCTTTTCTATGTTACCACAGATAGCAGTGTTGTCCAATGTACTGGTACTCCATAACGGGGATCCCTTTTTCCTGCACCCTCGGTGTCCTTCAGTACTTCACTAATGGACTTCTTGAGGAGCTCCCAGTTTTCATTTACTGCCCAGTCCCAAAACGAATGTCACATGTATGAATTGTAGCATCATCCTACTTCCAGTTACCAATTTCTGTTTGTTACTTTATTGCTTTGTAATAGGAGAGCCCAAAACTTTAGTGGCCTAAAGCAACAATGTTTTTTGTCTCACAGTTCTGTGAGTAAACTGGGCTTTACAGGGAGGTTCTTGCTTGGGGTCACCAGTGTGCTTGCTGGTCCAATAGTATTCAGTGCTGATGGGAATGTAATGTGGTACAGCTGCTGTAGAAAACAGTGTGATGGTTCCTCAAAAATTAAACATAGAATTTCCATACAATCCAGTAGTTCCACTTCTGGGTATACTCAAATGAATTGAAAGCAGAGACTAAAACAGATGTTTGTGTACCTATGTTCATAGCAGCATTATCTACAATAGCCAAAAGGTACAAACAATCCAAATCTTCATCAGTGGATGAATGGATAAACCAACTGTGGTGTATACATACAATGAAATACACTTTAGCTCTAAAAAGGAATGAAATTCTGACATAGGCTGCAATATATATGAACCTTGAAGACATTATGTAAGTAAAATAAGGCAGATGCATACGGACAAAATTGTATGGTTCCACTAAGATCAGGTACCTCAAATAGTCAAATTTATAGAGACAAAGTAAAATGGTGCTGGCCAGAAGCTGGGGAATGGAGAGTTACAGTTTAATGCGTACAAAATTTCAGTTTGGGAAAACAAAAGCTTCTGGAGATGGATGGTGGTGATGGTCACACAATATAAATGCACTTAACGCCACTGAATTGTACGCTTAAAAATCGTTAAAATGCTAAATTTTATGGTTTATTTATTTTACCACAATGTGGTAAATGGGGAAATGTTAGACCTATATGTTCTCAAATGAAAAGATATTCAAATCATATAATTAAGTAAATATTTAATGAGAGGGAATTCCCTGGTGGTCCAGTGGTTAGGACTCTGAGCTTTCACTGCCAAGGGTGTGGGTTCAAACCCTGGATGGGGAACTAAGATCCCGCAAGCCATGCTGCGTGGCCAAAACAAGAAACAAACAAAATACTTAATAAGATAACATATATGTTTTTTTAAAAAAAAAGGTAAGCACACACATTCATAGGAAGTACCAAACTGGTGAGAGAAGAGAGATGAGATTTTGTATTTGCTGATGCATTTTTCTCTGTTACACTGCTGTACAGTTTGAATCGTTTAATAATGTATTTGTATCTTATAATTAAAAAGAAAATCAATTGACAATGAATATATCATCATAATATAAAGCAGACTACTTTCTGATAAATACACACAATAACAAAGAAAAATCATACAACTGTCTGAAAAACTAGAACAGTGATTCAAGAAATTTAATCATGATTTATTTGTATATTTCCAAGAGGATGGGCATATTTCCCTTTTGTATGGAGAGCCAAATATTAGAATTGGGACATTGATTAAGAAAGCTGATATGAAACTACTACTTTTCTCTTTTTGAAACACCCTCATGCATACCCCTCCCTTGCATACACAGTTGATTTTTCTGGAAACTGAAAAAGGGGAAAAAACAAAAACACGCTAGAAGGGAGAAGTTAAAGGGAAAAGCTGAGAAAAGTTAGGGACTTTGGTATCATATGAATCATGGAACATAAAATGCCAGGGGACTTCAATATCAAATCAACTTTCATGTTATAATTGTCTTCATGTGTTTGCTAATCTTAATAAAATAATTTAATAACACTGAAAAGAACTAATACTCTTAGCCATACCAAGTTGCTCCATACTAAAGCCCTTTAAAAATGAAGATGTAAGTCCTTTGCTTTATTTGGATCAGTGTGTTTGAGTATCTGGTCGATCCTTCTAAATCCTGTTCAATCTGAGGGCATAGTTCTGTCTACTTGTCTTAACATTCCTGCCAAATCCATTTGATACATTACTCTCCTTAGAGAAGCTCTCTTAAGAATCCCTGCTTCCAAAGGACCAGTAAAACTTGTAGGCTCTTAGCTAATGTTTCTGCAGTGGTGGTATCAGTTGTGGGGAGTTTCTGTAAAAAGTAGCTCATAAATTTTTGTAGCGAACATCTCACTAATCATTTTAACAAAGAACTGGTGTTCTGTTATGGAAGCAACATATAGAAATATGCAGACATTTAGTTATTTCATGAATTATGGTAAGTTTAAGAACATAAAAGATTGCAGTAGTGCTTTGGGAATTTATATTATTGCAATTCATGTTATTTTAATGGCAACCCTGTCCCCAGCTAATAATGATGCATTCCAAAAGTGTTAAACATACTACAATTGAGAGCTACTTTCTGAGGAAACAAGAATTGCATGAAAAGATTGTTTTCCCTAAAGGAGTCACCTGGTTGTATTTAAATAATGTGGTTCTAACTGGTTAAAAAGATAAAGTATATTGATGAGGAAAACTTTGAAGTAAAAAATACCAGTTTAAACTAATTAAATAAACCTTTCCTAACACTGCATCTCAGAGATGGCAATTGAAAAAAACTCTCCCCCTCCCTGTATCCCTCTCTCCTGTGTCTCTTTTACAGACACAGGATCCTAATTTTATAGAGGTAGGTATCAGAAATATTTATTGATATGTAGAACAGCATCACTCTTAATTAACCACTTTTAACAAAACAGTGCTTGTGCCACGTTAATTTATCCATTTTCTCCCCAAAGCATAATAGTTGCTCACAGCATGCTGGATGACTGTATCATTTGTTACGAGGGAAAAGCAAAACAGTTATCAAGTAATATATATGCCCTGGAATTATAGACTCCATCAGTTAAATTCTATGATTAACTAGAATCAGTTATGTTTATTCACAAATGATATTTGTAGGTGTCTCAACAACAAAAAGAATTCCATTTTTTAAACTATACATAATGCTTGTTTAAAACAAACCAACCTCAAATGTGAATTACTAATGAACTTTCAAATCAAAGTTTACCATGGAGGAAAGAGAACTGTAAAAGATTGGGGAAAAAAATCAAAAAGGCTAGGAGGATTTTTTAAAACAGTTTTCTATGCACAAGCACTTGTTATTGTGTTTATGTGTTCACGTGAGACCATTGTCTCACATGCCTTGAGTAAATATTGTTAAGTTCAGAGTAATTATAATGATGAGTCTATTTTTCTTGTTAGTGGTAAGTTCAGAAGTAAACAATGACCCAGTTCTAGCTTTTGCAAAAAGTTTGATCACTCTTAATAAAGAAGTACATTCAGAAGAAGGAAGTATCTTCTCTCTTTGTGAGAATGTAGCAGCTGCAGTTCTCCTTTGATCATAAAGGAGGGAGCCTGGACTACGGAAGATGGCAAAGGGCAACAGGAAGTGGTGTTTGAAGACGTTCTGGAGCCACTGAATTCATCAAACTCTGCTCTTCCTTAGAAGCATCTTGAATTTGAAACCATAAATCTTACCGTTTGCATTTTCTGTTAGTCCTCTCTGAAATGATCCTAATTGGGTATATTAACGGTAGACCAGCATTTGTCAAAGCTGGTTATAAATTAGACTCACTTGGAGAATTTTTACAAACCAAACAAACCAAAAAACCAGTGTCTAAGCTGCATGCTAGACAGGGTAAATCACAATCTCCAGGTAACAGTAATTTTTACTTCCTCCGTTTGACTCCAACGTACAGCTACAGTCGGGGCCACTAAGGTACATAGGCAAGTTTTCTCTGCAGCGTTAGAGGTGTCTTCAACTGCATCTCTCTGGGAATAGTAGGACTGGTTTTGGGATCTGTGTAAATTAATAGTCTTCCCTTGGAATTTGGGGAGGAGGTGCTCCTTTCTTCTGTGTCGGACCCACTTTACCATTAGCTCATTCTTTCCACTGAACAAGTGTGAGTTAATAGAGGCTTTTCTATGGTGTTCCCTCTGGCAACATCACTAATTGGCGATGTTCGCTTTCTTAAGAAAATAGACGTTTATGCTTTTATTAAGTTGCACATCATTTCTGACAGCTTGTGTATATTTATTGGGAAAGGGAAAGGCTAGCCATGTGTTCATTAGGAAATAATTAATTTCATTATTTGATAATGATGATTATCCTAAGTGACTGAAAGTCCATGCCAGCATTTAGTATTTTTTTAAAAAATAAACCAACATGGAAATTTGCATGAGTTCCACTGGGGAAAAAAAAATCTAATCTTACTTTTTCAGCAAATTGAATTATGGTACCTCTTTTCTAGCTTTTTTGGAAATCTAATTCCTATTTTCTAGGAATATATCAAATAATTGCTCGATTGATGGATTTTTCTTCTTTAGAACTGTTACTTTGTTTATATCTTCACTGTCAATTCAGTTCGTCTTTTGGAAGGACTGTGATGAAGGTCTGTTACATTTATATTGCTGGAGTCTTTTCATGTTTCATCATATATTATAAAACAAACTATATAGCCACTATGATAATGATGTCAGGGATAAACTATATGTAACAACTATAACTAACTGTAATGATGGTTTTATACATATATATATAGTGTGTATATATATTACGAGTATACTCTATATAAAGTAGGTAGGCTGGTTGATAGATAGATGATAGATAAATAGATAGAATATCTATTTAGAAATTTTTTTTTTTCTTAAATGAGAAGGTATCTCTCCATCTCTACAGGCAGGTTATTTTCTGACAAACTACCTGGGCAGATTTGCCTTGGTGCCTCTGGTACTTTAATGCCTGAATTATCTGATGCTAAGATTTTAAAGTCCCAGTAGGCTATTGCGATGTATATTTATTTTATAACAGTTCAAAGCCTGTGAAGAGAGAACTGGAACATCTCTACAATCACTTTTGGGTGTGAGCAGAAGCAACAGGATTGAGGCCAGATATCTGTACTCACCTTTCTGTTTGTCCTCGCCGGAAGCCAGGTATATGGTGTAGATGTGCCTGGCTTCCTGGGCAGAGCCAGCCCCGTGAAGGGGAGAGAAGTCCTGTCAAGCCAGGTGGATGCTGACTAGGCTGATGTCCCTCTGTTTGCAAAAACCATGCACAGGTGGTGCTTTTCCAGGGACGGCTGGCCAAGAGGTTGACCGCAGTGAAGGAAAAGCTTCCAAGTATACTTATGTTTCTCCAATTTAGGGCTCATCAGAGGGCTTTTTCAAGATTGTTTTATTTTCCATAATTCGTTATCTTGCTTTTGATGCAGGGTTATTCTGTGGTGAGCACTAGCATCTGTCTTCAATATGCGCAGCCCAAAAGAAATCAAATTCAAATTTGTAGTTTGTGAAAGGCATCTGCAGGAGTTTTTTTATTTTAATATTCTTTATCAATTTGCATTGTTATTTGGGAACAAAAACATCTAGGCAATCTTTAATATTTATGTGTACTTGTAGCCATTTGTCATTCTATTACACATATGTATTTATTTTTTCCTTATTAAATTATTGTCTTCAGTTAATTAGGTACATTTAAAATTATGTACTTAAAATTTCCAGAATTTATGCATAGCAGAATATCTTGTTTACTTTTAAATTTCCCTTTGTTATACCATACTAACCTCTTTTATTTCAATATTTAAAACAATTTATCTTACTCTTCCCCACAAAGACTCTATAAGTAGATTTTTATACATTATAAGTATAATCTGTAAGTAAATGGGGCATTGCAATATATACCTATTAATTCAACAGTGATATAAAGGTTACTGTCTCTTCACCCTTATGTTGTTTACTTATTCATTATGTACATATTAAATTATTTGAATTATTTTCATCACCACCCTATTTTATACTTAAACATTTCAAACTTGTGATGAAAGATTTCAGATATACAAAATTAATCTAAAGAATATTGTTATAAATTATGTGTATACCTTACTGTAATAAGTTATGCACACTGTGCAACTAAAAGCATGACACTTTATTATAATTAAACCTCCCTGTGCCTTTCCTACATTTTTCCTTTCTTATGCCTACCTTAGTGCAGTACCCTTAATTTTGATTTTATATTAAACATTTTTGTTTAACTACATAAAAAGAAATTTCTATTAATGTATGATACTGTTTTGCAAGGTATAAACATTCTATAACTAGTATCATTTCACATGTATTTTCTGCAACATTTTTTCCTCATATTGTATTTGAGGAAATCATGACTTAATGATAGTGTTGATTATTTTATTTTTGCTGAAAAGTAGTGTTCACTTTTATTATCAGTATAATTTATTTCCATTTTATTATCAATATAATTTTCTTCACTTAAAACAATGCAATTATTACTATCACTTTATATTTTTGCATGTGCACATGGATAAGAGTTATGCTGGGATATGTAAATCAGAGAATGACTTTTGATTTAATGTATGCATATTTATGTACATGTTAAATTTCAGTACATTTTGTAGCTTCATGTTTACAGACATTACGTTTTGCCAGTTTTATAAGTATAAAATAGTCTCACTTTTGCTTTAATTTTCAGTTTAGTTGTTACAAGAGAGGCTTAACACATATTCAAGGTTATTATTCATCTAAATTTCTCATTTACTTGTTTATTGATAACTGTAGCCCATTTCATATTTCTTTTTCTGTGTGAGTTTTAGAATTGTTTGCATATACGTATATATGTGTTTGTATACGTGTCTGTATATGCTTATATATTTGCATATATAGTTATAATTTCTGTTTTTATGTTGCAAACATCTTAACTCTGTGATCCTCATGTCTTTTCTCTAGCAGTTTCTAATAGCAAGGTACACTAATTTATCAATATTCTTTGTTTGTGGTTTTTGCAGTTTGTATATTAGCAATATCTTTCCTGACTCTAGATCTTCTATTTTTTTCCCCTAAACATTTTAAACTTTTGCCTGCATATTTAGTTTTGTTACTGCACCATTTATTAAATCACTTATTTTTACTTCACTAATATTCAAATGCACTTGTGTTATATGATTTCTCCATATACATTTAAATCTGCTTCTGGGCTCCATCCCTGCATCTGTATCACACTGACTTTATTAACAGAGGTGTATAAAAAACAATGCTATTGTTTGGAATGTTCTTTTTCTTATTTCTTCTTCTTTAGGAAAAGACTCTTGCACTTACATATGAATTTTATCATTTATTTTTTAAGTTACCTGACTATTTAGGTCATTTGTTGGAATCAAATTGATGTCATATTTATTACATACAAATTTAAAATTATTATATCTTTTTTGTGAAGTGATCCTTTGATTTTATTTATCTCAATTTTTTTTCTTAAAGTTTTATATAGGTATATTAACTTTGTTTTTGGTTGTTATTTCTCTCACTTCCAAATAGTCTTTGTTCTTATATTTAGTGCTTCTTTCTCTTTTTTGTAGTCTTTTAAAAAATTATTATTGAAGTATGGTTGATTTACAATATTGTGTTAGTTTCAGTTGTACAGCATAGTGATTCAATTATTTTTTTCAGATTATATTCTATTATGTTATTACAAGCTATTATTATTACAATATAATTCCCTGTGCTATACAGTAAATCCTTGTTGCTTATCTATTTTATGTAGAATAGTTTGTATCTGTTAATTCCATACTCCTAGTGTGTACCTCCCCTGCTCTCTCTCACCTTTCTTAACCATAAGTTCATTTTCCATGTCTGTGAGTCTGTTTCTGTTTTGTATACAGATTCATTTGTATTATTTTTTATATTCCACATATAAGTGATTTAATATTTGTCTTTCTCTGACTTACTTCACTAAGTATAATATTCTCTAGGTCAATCTATGTTGCTGCAAATGCAATATTTCATTCTTTTTTTATGCATGAGTAATATTCCATTGTGTCTATGTGTGTGTGGTGTGTGTGTGTATGTATGTATAGGGATATGTGTGTGTGTGTGTGTGTGTGTGTGTGTGTGTGTGTGTATATATATATATATATATATATATACTGCATCTTCTTAAGCCAATTTTCTGTTAATGGGCACTTGGGTTGTTTTCATGTCTTGGCTGCAATGAATATTGTGGTACATGTCTCTTTTTGAATTATGGTTTTCTCAGGGTATAGACCCAGTAGTGCAATTGCTGGGTCATATGGTAGCTCTATTTTTAGTTGTTTACGGAACCTCCATACTGTTCACCATAGTAGATGTATCAATTTACATTCCCATCAACAGTGTAGGATGGTTCCCTTTTCTCCACACCCTCTCCAGCATATATTTGTAGACTTTTTGATGATAGACATTGACATATGTGGGGTGATATTTCACTGTAGTTTTGATGTCATTTCTCTAATAGTTAGCAATATTGAGCATTTTTTCATGTGCCTGTTGGCCGTCAGGATGTCTTCTTGAAAAAATATCAATTTAGATCTTCTGTCCATTTTTTGATCAGGTTGTGTTTTTTTTTTGTTGTTGTTATTGAGTTATATGAGCTGTTTGTATATAGTGGGTATTAACACCTTGTTAGTCACATCATTTGCAAATATTTTCTCCCATCCTGTAGGTTGTCTTTTCATTTTGTTGATGGTTTTCTTTGCTTTGCAAAAGCTTTTAGGTTTGATTAGGTCCCATTTGTTTATTTTTTGCTTTTACTACTTTTGCCTTGGGAGACTGATCTAAGAAAATATTGCTACAATTTATGTTCGAGGATATTTTGCCTGTGTTCTCTTCTAGGATTTTTATGGTGTCTTATATTTATGTCTTTAAACCACTTTGAGTTTATTTTTTTATATGGTGTGATGGAGTGTTATAATTTTATTAATTTACATTTAGCTGTCTAGCTTTCTCAACAATACTTGCTGAAGAGACTGTCTTTTCTCCATTGTATATTATTGCCTCCTTTGTCATAGATTAATTGACCGTAGATATGTAGGCTTATTTCTGGGCTCTCTATTCTTTTCCTTTGATCTGTATGCCTATATCTGTGCTAATACCATGCTGTTTTGACTACTGTAGATGTGTAATAGAGTCTGGAGTCTGGAAGGGTTATACCTTCAGCTTTGTTCTTTTTCCTCAGGATTGCTTTGGCAATTCTGGGTCTTTTGTGTTTCCATGTGATTTTAGAATTATTTGTTCTAGTTCTGTGAAAAATGTCATGTATATTTTGATAGGGATGCATTAAATCTGTAGATTGCTTTGGACAGTATGCCATTTTAAGTATTAATTCTTCTGATCCAAGAGCACAGGATATCTTTCCATTTCTTTGAAACATATTTAATTTCCTTTATCAGTATTTTATATTTTTCAGCATTTAGGTCTTTCACCTCCTGGGTTAAGTTTATTCCTAGGTATTTTTTTTGTGTGTGTGTGCAACTTTAAATGGAATTGTTTTTTACCTTCTTGATCTGATGTTTCTGATACTGAGTAAAGGAATATAACAGAGTCCCATGTATTAATATTGTATCCTGCTACCTTACTGAAATCATTTATTAGTTCTAATAGTTTTTGTGTGTAGACTTCAGGGTTCCCTATATAGAGTATCATGTCATCTGCCAATACTGACAATTTTACGTCTTTCCTTCCAATTTAAATACCTTTTTATTTCTTTTTCTTCTCTAACTGCTAGGCTAGGACTTCCAGTACTATGTTGAATAGAATTGGTGGGAGTGGGCATGCTTGCTTTGTTCCTGAATTTAGCAGGAAGGCTTTCAGCTTTTCACCGTTGAGTATTATGTTGGCTGTAGGCTTATTGTAAATGGCCGTTATCATATGGAGATATGTTCCCGTAATACCCACTTAAAAATCATGGTATTGAATTTTGTCAAATGCTTTTTCTGCATCTGTTGAAATGATCACTGGTTATTGTTTTTCCTTTTGTTAATGTGGTGTATCACATTGATTGATTTTTGTATGTTGAAGCATCATTGTGACCCTGGAATGAATTCAACTTATCATGGTGCATGATCCTGTATAGGTATTGTCAGATTCAGTATGCTAATATTTTGTTGAGGATTTTTCATCTATTTCCATCAAAGATATTGGCCTGTAATATTCTTTTCTTGTAGTGTCTTTATCTGGTTTTGGTATCAGGGTGATGGTGGCCTCATAGAATGAATTTGAGAGTGTTCCCTTCTCTTCAGTTGTTTGGAATAGTGTGAGAAGGATAGTATAAGTTCTTCTTTGTATATCTGGTGAAATTCCCCTGTGAAGCATCCAGTCCTGGACTTGTCTGTTTCACTCAGCAATTGATCTGTTCACATTATGTTTCTTCTTGACTCAGTTTTAGTAGGCCGTATGTTTCTAGAAATTTGTCCATTTCTTCTAGGTTGTCCAATTTGTTGGCATATAACTGTGTGTATTTTCTCTTATGTTTTTTTTTTGTATTTCTGTGGTTTTTATTGTTATTTCTCCTCTTTAATTTCTTATTTTTTTTATTTGGGTCCTCTCTTTTCTTCTTTGTGAGCCTGGTTAGAGGTCTGTCAATTTTGTTTATCTTTTTAAAAAATCCAGCTCTTGGATTTATTGATCTTTTCTCCTGTTTTTGTTTTTTTAATCTCTATTTTATTTATTTCCTCTCTGATCTTTATTATTTCCTTCCTTCTGTTGACTTTGGGTTTCGTTTGTTCTTCTATTTCTAGAGTTTTTTAGGTGGTAGTTTAGGCTGTTTATTTGATACTTTTTGTGCTTCTTGAGAAAGGCCTCTATCACTATGAACATCCCTCTTAGAACTGCTTTTGTTGTATCCCATAGATTTTGTAAAGTTGTGTTTACCTTTTCATTTGTCTTGAGGTATTTTCTGATTTCTTTGATTTCATTGTGACCCATTGGTTTTTTTTTTTTTTTTAGTAACATATTTAGTCTCCATATGTTCATTCTTTTCCCGTTTTTCTTCTGGCTGATTTCCAGTTTCATGCTGTTGTAGTCAGAGAAGTTGCTTGAAATAATTTCTATTTTCTTAAATTTGTTGAGGTTTACTTTGTGACATAGCATGTGTTCTATCCTAGAGTACATTCCATGAGACATGAAAACAATGCATATTCTATTTCTTTCGGGTGTAATGTCATGTAGATATTAATTAAGTCCAGCTGCTCTACTGCATCATTTAGGACCTCTGTTGCCTTATTGATTTTCTGTTTTGATGATCTGCCCATTGATGTCAATGGGGTATTAACATCTCCTACTATTATTGTATTATTGTTATTTTCCCACTGTATGTCTGTTAGTGTTTGTTTTATGTATTTAGGTGCTCCTATATTTGGGGTGCATATGTTAACGAGTGTAATATCCTCTTTTAATAGATCCTTTATCATTATGTAGTGCCCTTCTTTGTCTTTCTCTACGACCTTGGTTTTAAAGCCTATTGTATTACATTAAGTAATACAACCTCTTTTGAAAGAAATTAGGTCAGCAGTGGTCCTAGAACATGTTCACTGTCAGGTTTTCTTTTTTCCTTATCTAATATTTTCTTTCTGTAATGTTTAGTGATTGTTCAGAATTCATGGTAATTGAAAACTGCCTGATTTAAAACTGAACTGAAGAGAAGAAAACATTAACAATTTACGTATAAAAACAAAACACAAAACTTTGGGCCACAAGATGTCACTGTAGTTCAAGCAAGACATAGTTTTCTCGAAATTATTAAATAGAAAAGAGAATGTTTTGGATTTAATTTATATATTTAATCTGCTTTTGATTATAGTCCAGATATATTTAATAATGGACTATAAAATGAAGGTAGAGCAGAGAATAATTTCCACCTGTAGTAATTTTCATCTAATTTTCTAGGAGTTGCATTGATAGATGTTAGAGAGAATAAGTCAATTCTTTAACCTTTATGAAAAAAGAATTAAAATGAGCAGTTATAACAAGAGCAAATGAGTTGCAACTTTTTAGCTTTAATTTTATATGTGTAGAATAGTATAATATTCAAGGTATAAGATCTGAATTTAGACTGCAGAGGTTCATAACTTTGTGTTTTCCCAACTGCTCTTAGACTAACCTGTGTCATTCAGCTGTAAAGTGGCAATAATGTTTGTAATTATCTCAAAGGGCTGCCATAGGTTAAATAAAAATGCTTATATCTAGGAGTTAATATAAAATTAGTTCTTAAAAATTGTTACCTGATTAGAGAATCAAACCTATATACCCCAACCCCTTTTTTAAAAAAATTCACATTTCAATATTTTATTATATAATGCCTTCAATTATAGGATATGTAGACTATAAAGCTCCTAAGGTTATGAACTTTATCTTTTTCTACTTCCTTCTTCCCTAAATTACCTATTGTGGTAAAAATCAAAAGTTATGCAGTGTTTAATTATGACTCACTTAGCTCATGCCTATTCAAAAGAAAGGTTTAATATGTAAACTGTCAAAAAGCAGAAATATAATATTTTGCTAACACAGAGTATTGCCCTATAGAAAAATATTTTTTGAATTGTTCTTCAAAGTTAATTAAAATATTTAATAAATTAATAAACATTTTAAATACTATCAGTAATGCATTTTAATTCTCATTACATTAAATAGTTGCAGATTTGAAATTTTCAAACTCAACAGAATAAAGTATAAATTAATTAATTTATATCTAAATATATTACTGTAGAATGTTCTACAATCTACCTCTAATTGTTTTACAAATTATTCTTCAAATAAAATGTAATGGAAAAAATACTACATTTTCTCTTATAATATCTATGAAATTTTTCAAATTTACTTTAAATTAAAACTTTATAGATGAAAAATCCTGTTTTCCCATTGACTTGCTTGCCAAAAGACAGTTAATTACCAAGATAAAGTAATTTACTAATGTAAGTAAAGTTAGTAAATTGAATGTGTTAATTAATAAAATTTGTTCTTATCTGAAATGTTTATTTTAGCAAAGTTTTGTGTTTACCATTCTGAATATAATACCTCATATAACTGAAAATATGAAATCCAAAGTTAATGGATAATTATTGATACTCCACCTAATTACACAAAGAATATGATTCCATTGAAAAAATAAAAATGTTACTATGTAAAAAGGGTGATAACAAAATAACAGATGTAGGCAAAAATATAACTGGGGAAGTGTGATTTGTAATAAAATAGAAGTATAAGTAGAAGCATCAATAGATATAAAAAAATTAAGTCCACATCAAAAATATACAAATGTGAAGAACACAGTTATTAGGGTCATCATAATATTATTGAGATATCAATATGAATCTTTAACAGTAATAATAATTATAGCTAATATTTGGTAAGCTTTTCTGTGTGTGTAACAAGCAAAGTGCAAAGCACATCATATTATCTCAGTTGATTCTCAAAAGAATTCTATAAGGTAAATATTATCATTGCCTTTATTTGATGGTTAAAGTAACTTCTCAGAGATGATAAGTAATTTGCCAAGGGTTACTCAGCTACCAACTGATAAAACAAAATGTCATATATGATACATCAAAGCCTACATTATCTTTTCTGGTAATTAATCCAAGGGATAATTTCCACAAGAAAGTCACTGAAGTCCTGACAAAATCAACAATGAAAAAAGACAGTGGTGTGCTATTATCACAGTTTTCCATAGTAGTAAATATGGAATTGTCATAAATAGCTGCTTAAATTTATTTAACATGTTGACTAATGGCATAAAACTATATATACGCTGTTTTCAATGAAAAATACTGTATGTATACAACGGTAGATACCAGAAGATGTATAATTTGTAGACTCATATACCTCGCTGTTTAACGAATTTTCAGGTTAAAATTACTTTTGAGCAGCAATTATGTTCTATAATACAGATTTTTAGCATCTTGTGAAATGGTACATATATGCCAATTCTTTGATGCCTAATTTTGTAAAAACACATCTTCTCAGGCCAGTGCAGTTGTGTTAAAAATATTATAATGTTTAAAATTTCTTTCCTGATTTTTCATACCCCAATTTCACACTAAACCATTATGTAGTAGAATGAATGTGTCATCTTTACATTAGTTTCACAAATTAGAATCTTCAGACTCCTAGTAATCTGCCCATGTAAGAGGTAGACAAAGGGAGACCGTGATCAAGAGAATAATGGGGTGATCAAGAGAGGGAGGTCAGAAGCAATACAACTTATCCATTTATTGTAATGTGTATTCCACGAGTCAGTGATCACATTCAGGCATATGTACAACACACACACACACACACACACACACACACACACACACACACACACACACACACACACACACACACACACACACACACACACACACACACACACACACACACACACACACACACACACACCGCCAAGTAGCCATTTCATGCCTTGGTCTTAAACTTGAATGAACAATTATCAACTGATATATAAAGAACCCACCTTGGGACATAGAAGTAAAGGAAACAGACCAAGGATATGATCTAGATGATCATCATCCAGCACATATTTGTCCTATTTTCAGTTGATCAACTTAAGAGAAATTTTTAGTGCTTAAAAATGTTTCAAATGATTCTTTCAGACACCCTCAGAATTAGTTTCAGGATCACAGCAGAAATGCTATGACCCTGAGTCCTTGCCTCAGAAGTTTCTGCATTGAAGCATGAGCGTAAGAGTTTCCTAGGAGTTAGAAGATCAAATGTGGGTGAAAGAAACCAAGCCAAATGTTTCCCAGTTAAAGACGTTTTTCCTCGGACAAGTTCTGCTTTAAGACTAACTAGCTGGATCGCCCTGGGTATGTTTAACCATTTGAGCTGCATACTTTACATTTCCAAAATGGGAATAAAAAATTTACTTTGTTGGGTTCTTATATGGATTTACCAGATAATATATGTAAATTATAGAATACAGTTTTTAGCTCACTAACAGCATAAAAATATGTTAACGTTTAAATTAGTTTACCCAACTATGTGTTCAGAATGCAGTACTTCACAATACATTAATAAACACCGAGAATATCTTGGTATCATCTTCATCTGTTGTACAAATTTTTAAATTAAATGCCTGTGTCAAAAATGTAAAATGGAATAAAGTGTGTGTGGGGAGGGAAGCTACATTTACCTCTCTGCTTACATTTTTAGGAAAGTTAGAAAATCAGCCAGATGCCTGTGGATATAGTCTTATGGAAATTCTTAACAACAGTAAAAACATACCGTCACACAAAAAATATTAAAAACTCCATAAAGATTTCCTGAAGGAAAATGCATAGGAAACATTCAGAGATTATGTGACCTATAAAAGATATATCTGGGGTCAGTATAAGCAAGAAACTATTTTTTTCCTTTTTACATTTTTTCATTTGAACAAGTAGGTATTTTTCTTTATATCCTTGTCTTAGGCCTCCATTATATTTATTGTCATTCATAATGTCTACACTTCCAATTTATAAGAATGGAAAATCCCCCCCCAAACAGATACCATGATATATAGTATTATTTACTCTTTTTAAACATGAGACTTGTGTTTCAGTATAACAACTCCCAGTAATATTTATTAAAATGCTCAAATATTATAAGTCTGGAGTAATGACAGCTATTGAAATGTAGTATTTTTATGCACAAAGTAATTTTTTATAAGTTTTAAGTTGGTGGAAAAAAATAAACTGTTGATTAAGTTTAAGATGACCATATAAAATCTTTTATCCTACTCTCGAAATTTAAGAGGGATTTTAATAATTGATTTTATTTCAATTAATATAATTGCTCTATGTAAATGAATTGAAAGGTTCATGAGAAATAATTAAGGAGATAAAGGGAAAAAAAGAAAAAAATAAACATAGGAGAGACATACTGTTGCCATTGGTGCCAAGATCCCCGTACTTGATGAGCAAATAAAGTCACAGCAGATGGTGAGGAATTATGGAAAGAAGAGAAAGATATAAAACTTATGAGAGCAGAAATAAAGCCTCATTCCAGGATTCTCATTGTTCCCTAAAATTAACTTTTTAGCCTAAATATGTTGCCTTCCATATGTAACTTAAATTCAAGGACTTAAAAATAGGAAGCAACTGACTAAAGCTGAAGTAATATGATTCAAAGATAGCCAGACTTAAAGCATTATTTCTTATAAGTCATCTGTTGGTTTATATGTACTTCTATTAATGATCACACTACAGGAGTCTATTATTTTGGCTCTAATAGCTAGCTTAATGTCTTCAACTCTGATGTAAAAAAAAATAAAGAACATTAGGTCACATCTATTGACTAGGAATAGTGAGCTGAGGCTGAAGATGGAGGGATGGACTGAGAAAACTAGTATGGTATTTCAATTGCAGAGGATCAAAAGCAGATCTGATTCATGTTCGTGATGTTCTCCCAAGTAAGCACAACTTCTCTCCTTACTATTGTATTTGATCTTTCTTCTTTCAGCTTTATCCAGTTTTAAAATATGTACTCCTTCCTCTCTCTTATAGTGTTATTCTCATAACTTAATGGCATTAAAAAGTAAAGTTTGTTTTTATAGACTATGTCCAGGACCATATAGCTTTTCACTACAAAATTAATAATAAAAATATCAGCTACCATATGTTAAGCAGGTAATTTTTTTTGTATATTATCTATGGAAAAGTAATGTTTTCATGGGAATTGAGTAGTGTAACCTAACTTATACATGGGTTATAGGCCCTTTCCCATTATTTAATTTTAAATGAAAAAAATTATATATTAAATGAACAGATTAATTATAATCATTTTCTTCTCTGAAATAAATATGTTGTATTTATCAAGAAAACCTATTAAT
Source organism: Lagenorhynchus albirostris (assembly GCF_949774975.1). NCBI lineage: Eukaryota > Metazoa > Chordata > Mammalia > Artiodactyla > Delphinidae > Lagenorhynchus > Lagenorhynchus albirostris. Next base: position 123,722,767 of record NC_083098.1, read on the forward strand.
AAAGTTTATCAGTTTGCAGTTTTTGAATATAAAAGTCATTTAGTTAATTATTAGGCAGAGAAACTCAGGGCAAACAATTCTAAATGTGATCATATAGTTACTTCAGTTATCTAATGATGTATAACAAACTGTTCAAAACTCACTGGTTCAAAACAACGATTTGTTTCTTCGTGATTCTTCACTTCAAATCAGGCTTGTCAGGGATGGACTGTTTGTGTTCCATGTGGTGTTACGATGTTGGCTAGGATGGCTCAATTGTCCCTCAGGACATGTGCTTTCAACTCACATGTCTGGCATCTCAGCTGGATTGCTGGAGTGGCTGGAGTAGTCTGGGCCTCTCTCGACCTAAACTGTCTTTCATTCTGCAGTCTCTACAAGTGGTCTTGCTCTCCAGTAGGGAGATCATAACTCTTTACATTATAGCTGCCTTCTAAGGTAAGACAGGAAACTCCAAGGCATCTTAACATCTAAGCCCTGAAGTCACACATTGTCATTTTTATACATATTGTTAGTCAAAAGAAATCTCTAGGATAGCTCATATTCAATGGGAGGGGAATAAATTCTTATTATTCATAGGCCAAGCAGCATAAGAACACAGGTATGGGAGGAATTATTGGTGTCTATTATGTAAATAACCCACTAAACAGTTCAGTAGAAATTTTTAACGTTGTCAAAAATTGGCATATAGGGCTTCCCTGGTGGCGCAGTGGTTGAGAGTCCGCCTGCCGATGCAGGGGACATGGGTTCGTGCCCCGGTCCGGGAGGGTCCCACATGCTGCGGAGCGGCTGGGCCCATGAGCCATGGCTGCTGAGCCTGCGCGTCGGAGCCTGTGCTCCGCAACGGGAGAGACCACAACAGTGAGAGGCCTGCGTAACGCAAAAAAAAAAAAAAATTGGCATATAGTTTGAGGTTAATGAAACATGTTTGCTTGTGAGAAAATTATACTGCATTTATTGTCTCCTGCTCTCTCATTTCTTGATACTTCACATAATTTTTATCCTGTAATCTTTATACTTGGGTCATGACTAAACTACATATTTCTTGGGAGCTATTTGACATTGTTAGTTTTCCATGTATAATTTTTTTTCCTGTTCTTATATTTTATTTAATTTTTTATTGAAGTATAGTTAATTTACAATGTTGTGTTAGTTTCAAGCATACAGCAAAGTGATTTTATATAGATATAGATTCTTTTCCATTATAGATTCTTACAAGATATTGAGTATAGTTCCCTGTGCTATACCGTAGGCCCTTGCTGTTTACCTATTTTGTATATAGTAGTGTGTATATGTTAATACCAAAGTCCTAATTTATCCCTCCCCACACCTTTCCCCTTTGGTAACCATAAGTTTGTTTTCAAGTCTGTGAGTCTGTTTCTGTTTTATAAGTAAGTTCATTTGTATCAGTAACTGGATGGTAAGTACCTTGAATTTAGGTAGCTAACTCAACCATTATGTCCCTGCACTGAACAGTCATTATATGTGATCTTCTTTGGACAAGGGAACTCTCTTCAGCTGAAGGCAAGTTCCTGACAGAGAGACTCAGCTGAGAGCTTTTGACTGCCAAGACTTCAAACATATGAGGGATGCACATTTCAGTCGTAGAGGGAAGATAATCTCCTAGATGTCATACCATACTGTGCACTACAGGAACAAAGAGTAAGCCTAAAGAATTGATGCAATGTGTGTAAGGAATTAGCATATATGTATCTCACGATATTGCACTGTCAATAAAACTGACATAACAAATATAGTACATTAGTATTAACATGTAAACCAATAAAAAACTTCATTTGTGAAGTTGGCTTACTTCTTTGACTGGAAGTGTAATATAGTAACCACAGTAACACAGTAACTAGATTAATATCCCTTTTATTTATTTACTTATTTATTATTATTTTTTGTCACGGGTTGTGTCTTCCTGGTAAGCAATGGGAGAAAAAAATACTAATTTTACAAAATTTTATTTTATAACTCAAAATGGATCATTCTACTAGTACAAAGAATCCTTGAGGTAAAAACTGTGGAAACAAAAGTATGTATTGCACACAAGAAACTGAATTCCATTTACACAAGGCTAATGTTTTCCAGCTGATAGAAGATAGCTAAAACCATTCTTCTTTGTTGTACATGCTTTGTTATACTTTGTTTCTTATGTTTCAGTATCTTAAAATTAAATGTTATGTTACTTATGTTAGATATATTAGTTATTATAAGCAATATTGGTAATCTTATAAAATGTTGACATTGTCAAACTTTTACAATTATCAGAGTCAAAACTGGCTTCTCTGAAAGAGAAAAAGAAAACTTTTAAGAAACACTTGTCTCCCTTGATACGATGGTCCACCTAGGTCATCCCAAAGAATTTACAAAAAAAAAAAAAAATCCTAGAATTATTTAGTGACTTTAGCAAGGCCACAGGATACAAGATAAATATACAAAATCAATTGTATTTTTATATTCTTGCAATCAACTGTTGATTCATTAAAATTAAATTTTCAATATCATTTACAACCTCTCAAAAAGTTGAAATACTTAGGTGTAAATCTAACAAAACATTCATAGAACTTTTATAATGAAAACCATATAATACTAATAGAAGAAATCAAAGAAGATCTAAATGTAGAAAATTTCTGTTTATACATCTAAAAACTTTTTGTAAAAGAAGAATAAAATAGGAAGAATTACACTATCCAACGTTAAGGACTACTCTACAGCCACAGTAAGATACACTCAGTGGTTTTGGTAGAGGAATAGACATATTGATTAATGAAACAAAATAGAGAAGTCAGAAATAGACCACGCAAATACAGCTAAAAGATTTTGACAACCTTAAAAAGAAATGCAATGGAGAAAAAAAAATAGTGGGTGGGTATTGACCAAAGGATTTTCTGTCCTTTGCCACCTTCTTTCTAAGCCTTTGCTTTGGGTGAACGAGATTTTGTTTGTTTGTTTGTGTGTTTTTGTTTTTGTTTGGCATGGGGGAGTCTTTGGTCTGTGCTTGTTCCAGTTTGAAGGCTTTTGCAGTGTCCTTTCCTGGAGGTATGAGATGTAGTGAGGAAACCCAGGGAACTCACCGCTCAACAGCCATGTTGTTCCCAAGTCCTGAATTCCATAGGCACTTGCCTTCTTTCCACTTTCAGAGACTTCCTATTCTTGTTTGTTTTATTATATCCAGAGTTTTTTTAGTTGTATAGGTGAGGATCTGAGAGAAATGAGGCTACCCCAACTTGGTGAAACCAAAAATCTACATGAAGTTTTGCATAAAATTTAACTAACCTTTGTGACAAGGAAATTGGTAGATAAAAAAAGTTGATTTTCAGAAATTTTGAGTAATTTCAAATTTATGATTTTTTCCTGTAATTATTTCCATGAATTATTAAAGATCCTTCTTCGATCTTTGAATCAAGAAAGAAATCCCTCCTTTAGGGGTTACTTTAAAACAGTGCATTTCCTGAATTAACATATCTTTTTCAGACATATTTAATGTTAATTTTACAAAGATTTTGTTTTTATGTTTTTCTCTCATGGAAAACTTTGCATATATTCTGGAGCTACCATCTTTAATTCTGAGTTGTTGCTATTATTATGGTACAAGTATACACTTTATCCGATTTCAGTTAAATTCTAGAGTGTTATTTGGTTTTTGTTTTTAAGAGGAAAGATCCATGGATGTGGTAGCAAACACAACACAATATTATACTGAGAAAGCCAAATTTCTTCGCATGTATAATAAAATTTTTTTGTTTTAATTACTCTTGGTGCCAATTTAGAAGCAAAAATATTCTTTATACTGGAGCCTTCAATAACTCATGCATTAAGAACAGTAATCTTAAAACATAATGCACTTTTTTTATATGACATAAACCCATGCCTTTTGAATTCAAGAGTCCGCACTTCTATGATGAGTATAGCAGTTCTTTTTTTTTTTGTTTTCACTTATCATTATATCAATAGTTTTCACACTGTATAATGGTTCTAGAAATTTAGAATTAAACTTACTTTGACATATAGTTGGGAATCCTAATTCTCATCTACATAACTGATTTATTATGCCAGCTTAACTTGTTATAAGGAATTTGACCTTGTCTGAAATAAATGAGTTTTCTTTTACTTTAAAGCTATCCCCTGTTCAGTAGTGAACAGATAAAAAGGTAATGGGATCCTAAGCCCATGCAATATATAGAGGGCTTATGTGAAGGATTGAAAAAATTAAAAAATTAAGGAATTATATTGCTTCATTTGTTTCTTTTTTCTATTTAAACTCAAGTATTTAGTAACCCCTTTTCTGACAACTCAAGTGGTACCAGGAACAAATCTCATGTACAGGAAGAGAAAGAAAATAGAGAACAGAGAAAAGGAAATACATTTGGAGGCAAAATAGCAAAGAATATTCTGGGCAAAATATCTTTAGTTTTTGTCTATTAATAAACATTCTATATTCACCGCATTTTTAAATAAATAATATTTTTGCTGTTTTGTTGATATTTATTATATAGAAATTAAATTCTTGAAATATAACAGAATTATCGTATTATTGATTTTAAAAGTAAAGTGCTACACATGTTCAATAAGGTATAGATTGAGTTAAGATGAAACAGTAGTATCTATGGTTTACTAGCAGACGGCATCGGGCCTCAAAGGCATTTGGACTCTTGCGTTGATTCTGTCAGGAAGCTGATATTCAACCTTAGAAAAACAGACTAAGTTTTGTCTTTCTTTTACTAGAAATAATAGACAATTTAACTAATGCATTAACCACATGCTTTCAATTCCATGCTGTTAATGAAATAGCTTTTTTGATGACTTAAGTATTTGATGATTGTAGCATAGTAAGTCAAATCTATTAATATAAGTAACAATTAAATCTCTCCTGTGGCTGTAAGTAATGAGATGCATAAACAAAGGAAAAAAATACATGGAGAAGTATTTATAATATTTTAACATAAATCCAATTGATTTGTGCTTTTGATAATCTCTCAACTTCACAAAATCTTCTTAACAGGGATAAAGATAAAAAAACTAATAGAAGTTATTATATTGAATATCATGAAACACAGAAGCCAATTTGCTTTTCATATTTTCAGTTTACCTTATAACTAATCTCTGCAATAAAACAGATTATTTTAATACATAATGTATTTAATAGAATATTAAGTGAATAATTTTGATAACCTAATATCCACCTAAATTTGGCAAATTAAAATAAACATGAAAATACTTATTTATATATTGAAAATATTTTTATTAAAATTTATTTATTATATATTAGTTTATTTTTTACTTAAATATTATTAGATTAGTTTCAGGTGTACAACATAGTGATTTGACATTTTTATAGATTATACTCCACATAAAGTTATTCTAAAATACTGGCAGTGTTTCCTTTGCTGTACATTATATCCTTGTAACTTATTTTATGCCTAGTAGTTTATACCTCTTAATTCCCTTTACCTATTTTGCCCCTCCTCCCACCCATCTCTCCTCTGGTAATCACTAGTTTATTCTATGTATCTGTGAGTCTGTTTCTGTTTTCTTATGTTTGTTTGTTTTACATTTTAGATTCCATATATAAGTGAAAACATACAGTATTTGTCTTTCTCTATCTAACTTATTTCACTAAACATAATACCCTCCAATTCCATTCGTATTGTTGCAAATGGTAAGATTTCATTCTCTTTATTAATATAGCAATGGTTTAGATTCATAGCTTGTCTTGAGAAAGTACACCTTTAAAATTGACTTTAGGAACCTATAAAGCTGCTGTTAAAAGAAATCCTATATAAGGTATTAAAACAGAGAAACAAATAGGTTTAACTTCATTAGGGAAATTAAATAGTACTAATTATTGGTCATATGCATTTTTTTTACAGCTAGTTGATGATCTGCTTATGTTGATTTTCTTAATTTATTAAAGATATTACTGGCTGATGTGAGATTTATCAATGGGAAATGTGCTTAAAAATGTATCAAGTACATATGAATTAAACAAGTTTTTATTTTCTGCTGATTCTATCTTCAGTGTATATATTTAGAGAATGAAAGTTTTCAGAGTTACAGTGGGATATCACTGTTTATCTTTCACAACAGTCAAGCTAGAATAATATTTACAAGTTTGCTAAATATAAATATTTATTTGCTTTTATGTGAATTACATGTGTTGCAGTCTCTGCCATGGAAGTTACAGTGCTTTGCATTTGACAAAATTGCTTGCATTCCTCAAAATATCTAGACTTGTAGAAATATGGTTATTGACAATTTAATAACAATAAATAACAAACAGAATAAGTAAATATCAGGTTTATGATTCTAACCATACTTATTAAATCAGAGATATTAGTAGTTAGTAAAATTGAAAGTACTTCTAATGTACGTTTTCCATAATTGCTCTGAATATTAACTATCACATAAAATTATCTTTCATCTTCATTCTTTTTATTATGATTCATTATTTTTTCATTACTAACTGTTTAACCTATCATGTAGAGAATATAATTAGGTTAAAGTGACTCATTCCCTGCAGTAATTTTATTAATACCTAGTAAAATGTAAAAGCACGCACATGAGTGCCTTTGCATGGGAAAAACAAAATCTGGGGTCAGTTACCAAGCTAACAAAGCCTAATGGTTAGTAGTTCATCAGAGTCTGGGAAAAGTCAACTTCTTGGACTTTGGGGTCCTTGATCCCATAATATTCAGTTTATCTATGGCTTCCTAACAAACCACTACAATATTAGATCACAAAATAACACCCATTTCTTTTAGGTTCATGGAATTTGTGAGTCAGAATTTCAAGTAGAGGACAGAGAAGATGGTTTGTTTCTCCTTTATGATTTCTGGGAAGACTCAAATTGCTGATTCAAATGGCTATAGATTAGAATCCAATGGAGGGTCCCTCACTCATGTATTTGCTTCCTTGGCTTGTATAATAGAGTGTGACTCCAGTTTTGATGTTTAACCAGCTTTCAAGCCCCACATCTCTACCTTATTTTTGCTTCACCTCAGGACAAGTTCATAAGACACCACACATGCTCCCTCTTTTGGCACTGGCAGGAAGTTCCTTCAAGCCCTGGCCTGTGTGTGTGAGCTGTCACCTTGACCCCAACCCCAACTACAAGAAAAATCAGAGCCACCCACCCCTTCTTTTGCTGGGTGCCTGCTCTGTTGTCCCTAGAAGCCTGATTATATTAATAATAAGTATTTTCATGCACTCATGGTGTGTGTGTAGTGTCAGCAGTCTCGACATCCAAACCAGTATTTTGGGAGAAGAAGAGGGTTGACTCTACCCTCTGTGGCCCAACCATAAGACAGCTGCAGTGATTCAAAATCCACTTGGCTGGAAATTTTCTAACGTAACGATTATGCCTCTTTGGCATCTTCACAGCATGGAATCTCAGGTTGTGCAACTTTTTTCATAATAACCCGGGGATTGGAGAGCAATGGTATCTGAGAACAAGGTAGAAAATCCATTACCTTTTATTAGCTAGTTTCAAAAATAGTGTCCTTTTTGTTGCATGCGATAAGTTGAAACAGTCATAAACCTGCCCAGATTCAAGGGGAAGGGACATAAAGCCTATCTTTCAATGGTAGGATTGTTGAAAAAAACTTGCCATTCTGTTTTTTTTTTTTTTAATTTCCATTGTTACTTTTTTTTTTTTTACATCTTTATTGGAGTATAATTGCTTTACAGTGGTGTGTTAGTTTCTGCTTTATAACAAAGTGAATCAGTTATATATATACATATGTTCCCATATCTCTTCCCTCTTGCATCTCCCTCCCTCCCACCCTCCCTATCCCATCCCTCTAGGTGGTCACAAAGCACCTAGCTGATCTCCCTGTGCTGTGCGGCTGCTTCCCACTAGCCATTCTGTTTTAAAACCTTCATACATGAAAAAGTATGTTTGTCCATATATTCATCCAGTGTGCCCATGGAACAGGGAAAACCTTCCATCTAGTTATCTCATTCTCAGTTAATTCCCCAGAACACTCCCATTCCTGGGGTTATTTATTGCAAAAACTTGATAATTGTGCATGTTTCAACAAAATTGTATGCTTAGCCAAGTTTATAACTTTAGAAAGTCAGCTTCCTCTGATAAAGTTTCAATTTCTTTACCCTCTAAAATGATTTATCTCTTTCACTTACTTCATGGGATTGTGCAGTAATGCAGTATTTTGAATGAAAGTGACTTACAATTGTAGCATATTGTATAATTCAAGCTTTACTGAGTTACTGCACATTTGGGGGACATTGTTAATTATGAATAACATTTATGAATTATATTTATCATCACAGTAAATATAAATTAACAATATATGATATTTTCACTGTAACAGTGAAAAGCCTTTAAGAGAAGACAAATGTAATAACCATAATATAGAATAGAATATGATAACTACTTTGCATATGATTATTTTAATAATCTGAACTATGAATGATGAACTTAATGAATTTAATAATTCTGAATGATGATGGTAAGAAGCTCTAGAATTGTATCATATATAGTAATTTAAAACTATAGTATTTCTAAAGATCATGGAATTATTATGAATAGATACATGAGAATATATTTGTTTTTTCGTATTCATATATTTTAGGCAGAACACCAATAAACAGTAATATGCCAACAATTCTAAAATCATACATTATTTCTTTGTATAACAAATTAGATTCAAAACAAAATTATAAACAGAATTCTCTTCTCTGACTTCAGAGTATGTAATATTTATCAGTAGCATATATATAAAAAACCAAAGTATTTGTATAATTTATAGACTAAAATATAACTATTGTATGCTCTTTAAGTTTGGATGACTTCTAGCATACTTATACAGATATATACCTTAATTTATACTTCCAATTTTTATGTTTAGCTTTTTGCTAGAGGCAGACTTAATCACTCAAGAAATAAAGTTGGTAGAGAGTATTGCACTTCTAAGCATAGTTATAACTTCAAATTTTACTCATATAATTTCTACAGCTAAAGTCTTGGTAAATGGAAATAAAATCCCAGAATTTAAATAAAAGTAATCATCATAAAGTGATAATCATGTAGAGCAATGATCAAGAGATGGAAAAGGGATTTTTTAAATTTTTACTGTATTTCCTGTGGTCCTATCACATTAAAAAGAGCTTAGAAAAAATTTAAGGAGATTCCATAAAACAAAATAAAATTGTTCCTAAGTCCCAGTTTCACAAGTAAATTATTTTCAGTTAAGGAATATCAATTTCTGATGTTGTTTATTTTTATTGAAGTGTAGTTGATTTACAATATTAGTATCAGGCATACACACTAATCAATATTTTTTATAGATTATACTCCATTTAATGTTATTACAAAATATTGGCTATATTCCCTGTGCTGTGCAATATATCCTTGTAGCTTGTTTGTCTTATACATAGTAGTTTGTACCTGTTAATTCCCTACCTCTACCTTTTTTCCCCCTTTCCTCTCACTGCTGGTAACCAATAATTCGTTCTCTGTATCCGTGAGTCTGTTTCTGTTATAGTCATTCATTTCTTTCATGGTTTAGATGCTACATATAAGTGATAACATACAGTATTTGTCTTCCTCTGTCTGAATTATTTTGCTAAGCATAATACCCTCCAGGTCCATCCATGTTGTTGCAAATAGCAAAATTTCATTTTTTTATGGCTGAGTAATAATCCTTTGTATATATATACACCACATCTTCTTTATTCATTCATCTGTTGATGGACATATAGATTGCTTCCATGTCTTGACTATTATAAATAATGTTGCTATGAAAATTAGGGAGCATGTATCTTTTCAAATTAGTGCTTTTGTTTTCTTCAGATATAAACCCAGCAGTGGAATTGCTGGATCATAGGTACTGCTATTTTTAGTTTTTTGAGGAACCTCCATATTGCTTTCCATAGTGGCTGCACCAATCCACATTCCCACCAAGAGTATACTATGGTTCCCTTTTCTCTACATCCTCGCCAACATTTGTTCTTTGTAGACTTTTTGATGATAGCCATTCTAACAGATGTGAGGTAATATCTCACTGTGGTTTTGATTTGTATTTCTCTGATGATTAGTGATATTGAACATTTTTCATGTGCTTATTGGCCATCTGCATATCTTTGGGAAAATGTCGATCCAGGCCATCTGCCCATTTTTTAATCAGCTTTTTTGTGTTTGTTTTAGATATTGAAATGTATGAGCTGTTTATATATTTTGGATATAAGCCCCTTATTGGCCATATCATGTGCAAATATTTTCTCCCATTCATTAGGTTGTCTTTTTGTTATGTTAATGGATTCATTTGCTGTGCAAATATTTTAATTTTAATTAGGTCCCATTTACTTCCTTTTGTTCTCATTTCTTTCACCTTAGGAGACAGATCAAAAAAATAATGCTATGATTTTTGTCAAAAAAGTGTTTTGCCTGTGTCCTCTTCTAGGAGTTTTAGGGTTTCAGGTCTTATATTTATTAGGTCTTTAATCTACTTTAAATATATTTTTGTATATAGTATGAGAAAATATTCTAATTTCATTCTTTTACATGGAGCTGTCCAGTTTTCTCAGCACCAGTTATTGAAGAGACTGTATTTTCTCCATTGTATATTCTTGTCTCCTTTGTCATAGACGATTTGACTATAAGTGCATGGTTTATTCATAGGCTCTTTATTAGTTACCATTGGTCTATGTGTCTGTTTTTGTGCCAGTGCCATACTGATTTAATTACCATAGCTTTATATTATAGTCTGAAGTCAGGGCATGTCATACCTGCACCTTTGTTCTTTTTTTCTCAAGATTGCTTTGGCTATTCCAGGTCTTTTGTGGTTCTATAGGAAATTTAGTATTATTTGTTCTAGTTCTGTGAAAAATGTCCTGGGTATTTTGGTAGGAACTGTGTTAAATCTGTAGATTGCTTTGGGTAGTATGGACCTTTTCACAATATCAATTATTCCAAAATAAGAGCACGGGTTATCTTTCCATTTATTTTCAGTGTCTTCTAGTTCTTAGAGTATAGGTCTTTCACCTCCTTGGTTAAGTTCAGATTGTCTACTTTATCCTGATTCAATCTTGGAGGATTGTCTATCTCTAGGAATTTATCCATTTCTTCTAGGTTATCCAATTCATTGGTATATAACTGTTTGTAATACTCTTATAATTTTTTGTATCTCTGTGATGCCGGTTGTTATTTCTCCTCTTTCATTTCTTACTTTGTTATTTGGGCCCTCTTTTTTCTTGATGGGACTGGCTAAAGGCTTGACAAATTTTTACATCTTTTCATAAACAAAAAAACAAAAACAGCTCTTGGTTTCACTGATCTTTTCTATTGCTTTTTTGATCTCTATTTTATTTATTTCCTCTGATCTTTATTATTTTATTCTTTTTTGCTGACTTTGGGGTTTGTTTATTCTTTTCCTAATTCCTTTACATGATAGGTTGGGGTGTTTATTTCAAATTTTTCTTCTTTGTTGAGGTAGGCCTGTATCACTATAAGCTTCCGTTTTAGAGCTGCTTTTGCTCTGTCCCATATATTTTAGAAAGTTGTGTATTTTTTTTTATTCGTCGTAAAGTATTTTCTGATTTCCTCTTTGATTTCTTCATTGACCCAGTAGTTTCTTAGTAGCATGTTATTTAGTCTCCACATATTTGTTTTTCCTACTTTTCTTTCTGTAATTGATTTATAGTTTCATACCATTGTGGTTGGAAACAAATGCTTGAGAAAATTTCTATCCTCTTAAATTTGTTGAGACTTGATTTGTGGCCTAGCATGTGATCTATCCTAGAGAACATTCCATGTGCACTTGAAAGAATGTATATTCTACTCTTTTGGATGAAATGTACTGTAGATATCTATTAGGTCAAACTGGTCTTATGTGTTATTTAAGACTACTGTTTCCTTATTGAATTATTGTCTGATATGAGCATTGCTACCCCAACTTTCTTGTTTCCACTTTCATGAAGTACCTTTTTCCATCCCTCACTTTCAGCCTGTGTGTGTCTTTAGCTCTTAAGTGAGTCTCTTGTAAGCAGCATATATATAAATGAGTCTTGTTTTTTTTTCCCCTCATCCAGTCAGCTACCCTGTGTCTTTTGATTGGAGCATTTAGTCTATTGACATTTAAACTAATTATTGATAGGTATGTACTTACTGCCATTTTGTTACTTGTTTTCCAGTTGCTTTTGTACTTCTTTGTTCTTCCTTTTGTTTCTTCCCTTGTGGTTTGATGATGGTTATTAGAGATATGCTTGTCTTCCTTTCTCTCTGATTTTTGTGTATCTATTATATGTCTTTGATTTGTGGTTACTATGGGCCTCATATATGTTGACCTATATCTATATCTACTAGTTTTAAACTGGTAGTCACTTAAGCTCAAGCACATTCTAAAAGATACACATTTTTTACTCCCCTCCTCCACAGTTTGCATTTTTTGATGTCATATTTTACAGCTTCATGTTTATCCCTTAACTGTTTAGTTATAGTCGATAGGACTTTTTTTTTTTACTTTTAACATTTATATTAGCTTATTTAAGTGGTTGATCCATGGCCTTTACTGTATATTTGCCTTTCCTGATTGGAGTTTTCCTTTCCTATATATTCTTACTTGTTGTAACCTTTTATTTTCCACTTAGAGAAGATCCTGTAACATTTATTTTAGGGTCAGTTTAATGTTGATGAACTCTTAGTTTTTGCTTGTCTGAGAAATCTTTTATTATCTCTTCTTTAATTCTGAATGAAAATCTTGATGGGTAGAATATCCTAGGTTGTAGGCATTTCCCTTTTAGCACTTTAAATGCCTCATACCACTCCCTTCTGGCCTGCAAATTTCCTGCAGAAAAAACAGGTGATAGCCTTATGGAGATTCCCTTGTATGTTACTCTGTTTTCCTTTTGTTGCCTTTAGAATTCTCTCTTTATCCTTTATATTTGCCATTTAATTGTATGTATTGGTCTCATTGGCTTCACCTTGTTTGGGGACCTCCGTGTTTCCTGTATCTGAATATCTGTTTACTTTTCCAGGTTCAGGCTGTTGTCAGCCTTAATTTCATCAAATACATTTTTTATCCCTTTCTCTCTTTTTCTTCTGAGATCCCTATGATTTGAATGCTGATATGTTTGGTATTGTCCCAGAGGTCCCTTAAACTGTTCTAATTTTTAAAATTTGTTTTTCTTTTTGCTCTTCTGATTGAGTGATTTCCATTATCCTGTCTTCCAGAGAACTTACATATTTTTCTCAGTCACCTAGCCTGCTGTTAATTCCTTCTCATCTTTTTCATTTCAGTCATTGTATTCTTCAGTTCTGACTAGTTCTCTTTTATATTTTCTAGTTTCTTGTTAAAATTCTTTACTCATCTATTTTTTACCTTATTAATTCAGTTAGCGTTCTTATTACTAATGCTATAAACACTTTCTCTGGTAAATCATTTGTTTCATTAGTTGTTTTTTCATGATTTGTTGTTGTTCTTTCATTTGAAACAAATGCCTCTGTCTTCTCAATTTGCTTACCTTTCTTTTTCTCTATGAAATTATGTGAAACCTTTACTGATCCCTGTCTTGAAGAAGGGTCCTTGTGTGAGTGTGTCCCTGTATAGTGTGTGTTTGCCCAGTGGTGGGTAGGAGTGGTACAACTGAAGTGAGCACAGTCACATCTTCTCTCCAGGGTGTGTTGGTACTATCACCTTGGTAGGAGGTGGAGCTGGAGATAGAGGGATTAGAATTAGAGCCAGGTGTGAGCTGGTCTCCTCCTCTGCTCAGTGATGAACACCACCCTATCGGGGCAGGTTTGGGTCCCAACTTGCTGGAGCAGCAGTCCTTAGGGTCCGGTTCTGAGCTGGTTCTGTTCCCTCTAAGTGTGCCCTCTTCCCCCCGTCCAGCATCGGCACCTTTGCCCCAGAGGGTAACAGTGCTGAAGCAAGAGGCACCAGAAAGAGTACTTGGCATGGGTCAGGGTGGTCCCAGCACCAGTCAGAGCTCCAGACCACTCCCTATCTGTAACACTTATGGACACCAGTAATGGCTGCCGTTACCCCATTCAGATGCTATGCCAGGTCTGAGCTGGCTCCACCCCCTACAACTGCATAAATTCCTTGGACATGGCAACCTTTTCTCTGGTGTGATGCTGTACCACGGAGCAAGAGTGGCTGGAGGGGCTCAGCTCAGGCTGGGGCATGCTCTGGGGTGGTCATGGGAAACTGGCCAGAGTTCAGGGCAGTTTCATTTTGCTTCCTCTACCTTGTTTCGGGAGTAAAGAAGTGTGTATACAGTCCTCACTAGCTGAGTTTAGTTCACTGTCAGTTTCACTGGTCTTCAAATCAGCTAAATGACTCATCCTCACAGTATTGGCCACTGGGGCTGGGGTGCCCAATATGTGGTACAAGCCACTCACTCCCCAGGGATGACCTGTGAACCCATGTAATTCTGTTCCTCTTCTGTGTCCCCTTCCAGGGGCGCAGGTAATGACCTGATTGCTTCTCTTCCCTTGCAGCCCAGATCTGTGTGGATCTTTCTTACAGCCTTGGCTGTATGAGTCTTTCTGCCAGTGTCCAGGTTGTTTTCAGTGAGAATTGTAGATGTATTTTTGATGTGTTTATGGGGGGAGGTGAGCTCCACATCCTTCTACTCTGCCATCTTGATCTCCTCCCCTGATACTGTTTAAAATAGTATAGTTCATAAAGGAAAGTAAATCTAAAGTTGTTTTTACAAAGCAAACACAGGGAACACAAACCCAAAATTCAAGGCAAGAAAATACCAAAAAGGAAAACTAAAGGCAAATGGTACTTATGAATATCTATGCAAAATAGCCATGATTTTCTTATATTGTTACTAAAAGTGTAAATTACTACCATTTATTAGAAAACAAATGATCAAAATTTGGTTCATTCAGAATTTTTGAACTATTGATTACATCAATTAAGCTTCTAGATATTTTCCTAAATGTCATACTATTTCAAAATGTTAAGGAAGTTCAGTTTAGCATTGTTTGTAGTTGAAACACAAACAACTAGAAATAACCTAATAACCACCAGTTGTGAAAATTACATAAATACATCTCATTCATAGAAGGACATGACATTCTCCTGCTAAAATAAATTAGGTAAATCTATAAGCCCTTGTGTGGGCAGTGTTCAATATGCATTCGTCCAAAGGAAAACTGCTTTTACTGGATCAGGACTGAGCTCTAAGTTTATCAGTCTAAGGGTATGTATTTTCTGTGAGCCACATGCAAAAGAAAAGATGACAGAAATTTTCTTTTGACCCTACTCTACCCTATTCTCTCCTCTCCTGTCTATCTTGAGAAGCAGTGAGACTTCCACATAAGGCAGCTGGCAGTGGGCAAAGAAATGCTGAGGAGAACAGAAGTCATCTCAAGTTACCAGTTAGAGTTGAGACACATTAGTTCATATCAAGAATCTAAAGGCTAGAGAGTTTTTAAAAGAGAAAGAATGTCAAAAATATACCAAACTCGGGGGACAATGATCCTTGATAGTAGGCATATTTCCTACCCTGCTTCATCCTCCAGAATCAAATTACACAAGTTTCAAAGTGGAGGAGGCAGAGAAGACAGAGGAAACAGAATTCTCACTATTCCAACTATAGTCTTCCTGTTCATAACAGTTACAAGCTAAGGGAAGGAATAAGATTAACATATCATATTCATATTTGATAATTATACAAAACTAGATATTCTGATTACTGGCCTGTTTTTTCATTTAAATGATTATAGTAATTTTTAATTCCTAAGAGTAACTAAAATTCAATGTGATCAAATCTTCATCCTGAGAGTAGGAAGAAAAAAATAAAACTAATTCACAGAATATAAATTCTAAGTGACTATAAGAACAAAAGTAACATTTGTCATAATTATGGCCTTGGTTATTGCTTGATGGAAATATAATTTACATACATATGTGTGAATAAATACACAACAATATATGTCAATAGATATGGTGGAATTATATCTGTCATCATTTATCCCTTGGCCTGTGTTAATGTTAACTTTTTTTTTATTTTTTATTTTTTGTGGTACGCGGGCCTCTCACTGTTGTGGCCTCTCCCATTGCGGAGCACAGGCTCCGGACGCGCAGGCTCAGTGGCCGTGGCTCACGGGCCCAGCCGCTCCGCGGCATGTGGGATCTTCCCAGACCGGGGCACGAACCCGTGTCCCCTGCATTGGCAGGCGGACTCTCAACCACTGCGCCACCAGGGAAGCCCTAATGTTAACTTTTAGAAGAATAAATATCTCCAGGGATTTGCATAGGCAGCAGCAGTATGAAAGCTGAAGGGTTAAAGCTTGTAATTTTTCTCTATATAACTATAAACCCTTTAATTTTTGTACTTTTTCACTGTGTCCTGTATGTCTCTTACACTCTTTTTAGTATTGTGTATTATTTCTTAATAATGATAATGCCTCTATCTACAAACTTACTTTTTTCATCCCTAATACATTCTTGCAATTTATTTATATATTTTAGCAATCTATTGCCTATTTAAATTAAATTTTTGAAAATGGATTACCCTCATAGTTTTCCTTTGATGTATTTAGTCTGTTTCACTCACTTATTCTTGAAAAATATTGTTTATGTCTAATCTTAATTTTATACAAATATTAGGTAGATGAAATATCAAGAAATTTTATTATTTTGGTTTTATTTTCTTGTTTCCTATGTAAATTCTATTAGTTTAAATATGAGTTAAATTTACTCATTTTAACTTACTATCATAATACTGTAACAGTTGATAAGATAAAGCTCCTTATCACAAATATACATTCTGCCGGTGTTAGAATGTCCGTTTTCTCAGTTAAACTTATCTCTTTCATGGTCTAAACAGCTTTACTATACCAAACATTTGACTCCTATTAATGACTCTGTAGGAAAAGAGCTCTTAGCCATTAATGATATTGTTAGTTATCAGGAAATATATTAATAATTGGGAGGAAATGCTTCTATAGATTCAAGTTGTTAATATTATTTAAAAAACTGAAATGTTGAAATCAAACATTTAATCAAACATTTAATCAAAATGTTAATGAAATAATAAGTAAAATAAATACTTCTTATTAATCAAAGAGTAAGCAAACACATATTCAATAATTAATTTACAAATAGATTATCAACCTAAATGATCTCTAATCGCTGGCTTAGCAGGGATTGACCTGTGCCTTATGCCATCCAATAAGGATGCGCTCATGTAGGGCCTTTCCAGCACGACATTCATTGATTACAGATTCTCTCTGTTTTGCTTCACTATATGCTGGCCAACACTTGCAGAATGCTCTTGCCATTGTGTGATCTGAATAAAGGTGCTGAGTGACAGCAATACCCAAGCCACCTACAGAGGATGGAATTATATTAGTAGCTCTATAGTTTATAGTGGAAATGTACATTAGTAAATTATCAAAAAGAGGGAAGTTTAATAAAATCAATGAAACACAACCATATGTATTAGATTGTCATTTTATTACATTATGTTAATATTAGAATGATAGCTTAAGAATATTTCTGTCATTTAAAAAGAAATATAGTTCACTTCAAAGCCCAATTCAAAATTAGAGAACTAATATTATCATTACTTTAAGAAAATACTCTTCTTTTGGATAATAAAATTTAATAATAATTATCATTTGCCTGTATCCTTTATTGTTGTGAATTCAGGTAGTACTAATGGCTTTTAGAATGAATGAGCCCTAACAAAGGATTTGAATGGTAATATAATTAGCGAGGCAAAGAAAAGTCTTTTCAGTTTAGAATGGTGTAAAATGCTGTCAAGCTGATTCATGGAGTAATATTAGAATAAGGCTCTGTTCCAAACTGACAAAGGTCTGTATTGTAACAAACCCAGCTAGGTTACTGTGCTCATTCGAGCACATTATTTGCAACTTGATGTGATAATCTGAGGAGTACAATTGGGAGCATTTGTGAAAGGAACAAATAATATGGATCAAAAATGCCAATTTACTTCTGTATATGTACTTTGATCATAAAGCAAAAACTTGGTAGGGAGAAAGATAACCATGGCCAGAATGATTAGATATATGAATAAATTAGACTTACATCTTTCAAAACAATACTTATATCTACAAATTTCATTCATATATATCCATATATTATCTTGTACCCATTTAATCAGTAAATCATCAAACAGAGCACTTACTGTGTGTTAGGAAATCTGTTTGGGAATTTAAGATGCATAATTGATCTGTTTCTTCAAGAATTTTATTTTCAGTATGTGTCTTTCTATGGTATAAAACAGAACTTTCCACATAGCCCTAGTCACAAAGTATCAGTTTGCTCGCTGAACAAATTCTATTCTCAGTATTTATAGTTCAGACGGTGTTGTGGGCCTCCACCAGTTTTAGCCGTGGGACTTAATTTTCAAGTGCATAACCTATGTTCTGTCAAATAAATTTTAAATATATAACAAAAGAGTTAAAGCAGGGGAAGTTCACTTTAGAGACAGATGTTAAGGACTATATGATTTGTATTTCTTTTACTTGAGCATTCTTCAAGTTCCACCTGCGAATACCTATAAGGAAAATAAAGATTATCACTATTTATATATAACATCAGTTATATAAATTAAAACAAGGCAGAGTAAAGACTATCAAGGCCAGTATCCTTAACAATATTTATGTAAAGCTATTAGGCCACTGACAAAACAATTAGAGAAATAGATAAAACCTATCTTTAATAACTTCACTGACCAATTTGTACATAAACATATATACATTTCTACACATTACTATAGGTATATTTTAAATATTAAACTATAATTAAAATCTATAGAAAACATTTGAGGTTACATTTATTACAAAATTAGTTGCTTGTTGAAGTTGACTTCCACAGCCAGTTTGTAGTGAAACTAAAAGACGTTTATGCAAAATATAAAATCCCTAAACAAAATTTTAAAAAGATTTTACTACCAGTATGTTTAAGGAAATAGAATAAAATGATCACATATCATGTTAAAAATGAATGCACTTCTTAAAAAAAAAACAGGAACTGTTATCACACCTAAGTGTGAATAAGTATATGCCAATAAATTGCTTCACTGAGCCAGATTTCTCATGCTCAACTCTGATGTATAGGCATAAACATTTGTTGAACCAGCTTGCATTGTATGCAAGTGTTTCATCACCAAAAGACTGAAGATTTTCAGGTATGAAAAACAAGTGTGACAGTCAATGAAATTTTAGGGATATCAGCTAATATACTGTAATTTTATAAAACATTAAGATAAGAATAATGCATAAATAATCAGTTTTTCTGATAATGCTCTATTAAAATATTTTCATAATTTTAATAATATTCCTAAATTAATATATTTAATACATTAAATGAGTAGGAAATATTTAAATATACACATACACACATATATACAAAAACAGCTTTCTTTATCAATTTTTTTTTATTGAAGTAGAGTTGATTTACAATGTTAATTTCTGCTGTACAGCAAAGTAATTCAGTTATACATATACATGTATATATATATATATACACATACATATGTATACATATATATACATTCTTTTTTTAATATTCTTTCCTATTATGGTTTATCATAAGATATTGAATATAGTTCTCTGTGCTATACAGTAGGACCTTTTTGTTTATCCATTCTCTATATAATAGCTTACATCTGCTAACCCCAGCCTCCCACTTCATCCCTCCCCAATCCCCTCCCCCTTGGCAACCACCAGTCTGTTCTCTATGTCCATGATTCTGTTTCTGTTTCACAGATAGGTTTATTTGTGTCATATTTTAGATTCCAAATTTAAGTAATATCATATGGTATTTGTCTTTCTCTTTCTGACTAACTTCACTTAGTATGATAGTCTCTAGTTGTATTCATGTTCCTGAAAATGGCATTAGTTCATTCTTTTTTATGCCTGAGTTGTATTTCATTGTATGTATGTACCACATCTTCTTTATCCATTCATCTATCGATGGACATTTACGTTGCTTCCATGTCTTGGCTGTTGTAAATAGTGCTGCTATGAACACAAAGGTGCACATATCTTTTTGAATTATAGTTTTGTCTGAATATATGCCCAGGAGTGGGATTGCTGGATCATATGGTAATTCTACTTTTAGTTTTCTGAGAAAACTCCATACTGTTTTCCACAGTGGCTGCACCAAATTGCATTCTTACCTACAGTGTAGGAGGGTTCCCTTTTCTCCACAACCTGTCCAGCATTTGTTATTTGTAGAAATTTTATTGATAGTCATTCAGACTGGTGTGAGGTGGTACCTCGTTGTAGTTTTTATTTGCATTTCTCTAATGATTAGCACCATTGAGCATCTTTTCATGTGCCTGTTGGCAATCTGTATGCATCCTTTGGAGAAATGTCTATTTAGGTCTTCTGCCTATTTTTCAGTTGGATTGTTTATTTTTTTTGATATTGAGTATCAATATCAAAACAAATATACAGTATTTGTATATTTTGGAAATTAAGCCCTTGTCAGTTGCATGGTTTGCAAATATTTTCTCCCATTTTGTAGGTTGTCTTTTCATTTTGTTTATGGTTTCCTTTGCTGTACCAAAGCTAGTAACTTTGATTAGGTCCCATTTGTTTATTTTTGCTTTTATTTCTATTGCCTTGGGAGACTGACCAAAGAAAACATCAGTATGCTTTATGTCAGAGAATGTTTTGCCTATGATCTCTTCTCAGAGTTTTATGGTTTCATGTCTTATGTTTAAGTCCTTAAGTCATTCCGAGTTTATTTTTGTGTATGGTGAGAGGGTGTGTTCTAATTTCATTGATTTACATGCAGCTGTCCAACTTTCCCAGCACAACTTGCTGAAGAGACTATCTTTTTCCCATCGTATGCTTGCCTCCTGTTTCAAAGATTAATTGATCGTAGGTGTGTGGATTTATTTCTGGTCTCTCTATTCTGTTCCATTGATCCATATACCTTTCTTTGTGCCAATACCACACTGTTTCAATTACTGTAGCTTTGTAGTATTGTCTGAAGTCTGGGAGGGTTATACCTCCTGCTTTGTTCTTTTTCTTCAGGATTGCTTTGGAAGTTCTGGGTCTTTTCTGGTTCCATACGAATTTTAGGATTATTTGTTCTAGTTCTGTGAAAAATGTCATAAGTAACTTGATAGGCAGCACATTAAATCTGCAGATTGCTTTGGGTATTATGGCTATTTTAACAATATTAATTCTTTCAATCCAAGAGCATGGGATATCTTTCCATTTCTTTGAATCATCTTCACTTTTCTTTATTAATATTTTATAGTTCTCAGCATATAAGTCTTTCATCTCCTTGGTCAGGTTTATTCCTAAGTATTTTATTTTGTGGGGGTGAGTTTTTAAAAGATATTGTTTTTTTTTGTTTTGTTTTTTACATTTCCTTTCTGATATTTTATTGTTGGTGTAAAGAAATGCAACCAATTTCTGCATGTTAATCTTGTATCCTGATACCTTGCTGTATTCATTTATCAGTTCTGGTAGTTTTTGTGTGGAGTCTTTAGGGTTTCCTATATATAGTATCATATCATCTGCATATAATGACAATTTTACCTCTTCCCTTCTCATTTGGATACATTTTATTTCTTTTTCTTGTCTGATTGCTGTGGCTAGGACTTCCAGTACTGTGTTGAATAGAAGATTTGAGAGTGTCTTGATCCAGATTTTATCAGGAAAGCTTTCAGCTTTTCACCATTGAGTATTATATTGTCTGTGGGTTTTTCATAAATAGCTTTTAATATATTGAGATATATTACCTCTATACCCACTTTGGTAAGTTTTTATTGTAATGGATGTTGAATTTTGTCAGACGCTTTTTCTACATGTATTGAGATGATCATGTTGTTTTTGCCTTTTGTTTATGTGGTGTATCACATTGATTGATTTGCATATGTTGAAACCTTGTGAACTTGGGATGAATCCCACTTGGTCGTGGTGTATGATATTTTTTATGAAAACACTACTTTGAAAACACACTATGAAAACAAAAACTTATAATTGTTTTTGAATAGTTTTATTGCCTTGTACTGCCTTCAGTTTCAGTATAATATAATTCTGAAGTTACAAATATGGACATTTATATTTATGTGGACATTTAGTATGTTAGTACTAAAACTAAATATATAATATGATCCTGTGAGCAGGATCCCATAGGAATGGAATTCCCTTTGAAAATTCAGTTCAAAAAGCATTTTATAAAACCTTCAAATTTCATTTAAAACTTTAGCTACATTAACAAACACACACAGACATATACACATCCTCTAAACAATTATCTCTGTGATACAGTGAGAATAATTTCCCTTCATTGTTTAATTGTACATTGCACTTGGCCTGCAGTGTGAGCCAAAATGGATATTGACAGTGATGCATTCAAGGGAAGCATGCACTATGTTTATCGTCTTATTTTTAAATGTATAATCATTTTAAGATAGTTTCTGATTCAGATTTTATTTTTTAAAATTTTAGAATAATAGTGATTTAAGGGATATAAGTTTTATAGAAAATGTAGCATAGAACTTCATTTCTTAAGAGTGCATAACTTAATACCATAGAACAAATAAAGATAGAAAAATATGTAGCACGTGTGTACTAGGCATTGTACCAGATTCTCTTATTCACATACAAAAGCTAATTGCATTCTGTGATGTAGGTGATATTTTCCTTAACTTATATATGAACAAATCATTGCTCAGAGCTTTAAGTAACCTTTCCAATATTATACAACTAATAAATTGGTCTGAATGAGCATATTTGGCTTTCCACAACACCTTGTGCCCAAGAGAACACATATTGTCAAAATGTATGTACAGTATTCTTGGTACATAATCCCATAGGCAGTATGGTGCAAGTAAATAGGCACATATAAATGTAAGCAGGTCTCTATACAGACACACACTTTTGTTTACATTTTAATCTAATTTTTCTTTAAAAAATGACTTTTTTCAATTAAAGAAATAAAAATGTTCTGTATACATCATGCTATCCTATAATATGAATCTTTCAACTAATATGTTCTTTATGGTCAGTAATGCTTATTCTGACTGATTATGTGTATAAATTTAATACATACTTACTGAGTCTATACATGATGTAATATAACAGGCATAAATTGTGGAGAAAGACTAAAGTGGATCTGCATCCTACCATTGGGTGACTTTCAGTAAATCACCTAGTCTCACTTATACTAATGATAATTACTTATAAAATGGAGATAATAATATATAACTTTACATGTGAGTAGGCATTACCTATTATATTACAGACTACAGGTGTCTCATGAATGTTACTATCATCTTTATCATCATCATCACCATCACCATCATAATTATCAACACTAGTCATCATTATTGATCAAAATATTAGAGTAAAATTTACAGTGGTAGATGGGATTTATTTTATGGCCTGACATATCCTTATTTCTAGATCCCTGTAAGGGATGTGTAGTCTCCTGAGGGACCTAGCAATTCTAGAATTAAATGAGACAGACTTTGTTTTTGTCATATTTTCATGATGACAATTATTAAATCTCATGCTTGATAGTATATTTGTGTTTTATTAAGTAATATTAACTTTCTTAATTTATCTTCATAATAGCATGTGAATTTTATCGGAGCAAGTCTTCTAAACATTTTATGTGGGGTGAACTGAGGTTCATATGCATGAAATTTCCACTTAGTTCTGTTACTAGAAATCAGGAGCTAGGTGTTCCTCTTAAGTATTTGTGTTAACATCACCAGCCAACACGTGATCTAACAATATTCTTCTCTCTTTATATTGTTCAGAGGTTACAAGTAAATTTTAATTACACTGATAGTGAATCATTATTTATTTCTTTTATGATCTGCATATGGTACCTACACTAAGACACATGTAGCATATGGGTGGAGTGGATCTCAGTTTACCTTAACTTTGTAGGAGGAATGGCCTTCCCCAGGCCTGAATGACTGGCACAAAATGTGTCTTGGCTCTGGAATTCAATTGCTTATCTTTTCCTTCTCTGTCTTTGAGACTCTGAAAATAAATGTCTCCACAGATTATCTCTTTGGTTTCATTAATTTTTAGGTCAAAAATGTTTTAGATTCAAATGTTTTTATTCATGCAGCCCCATCAGTAAAACATTTTGGCATGCATCCCAATATATGTAAATGTATTTATCGACATACTCTTGTATAAACACTCTTGTGATATATTATGTATTTAAAGTATGTTTAACTTGAGAGAAACACATATTAATGACATTCTATGATTTACTTATTGGACACCAACAATTAGTCTTTGTGTTTTCTAGGATTCACATTATTTTTCCATTGGAGACCATCTTAAATGCAGAAAAGAGTAGGTTCATTGCAATGTACTGTTCTTACTGTCTGATCCTTGATGGGTTCCTATAGTTGTGCAATTATATGAAGCATTGAAGAGCAGGATTTGATTTCAGTCAAAGTCGTTAAAGATGGTCTAAAGACACCAACCCTAATGATGCTACTTTCCAATTTGCTGAAATTAATAATAGTTTATGTGCTTATTATTTTACTTTTCAAAAGCAGAAATCAATAGTTTATGCATGGATGAGTAAACAATACTAGATTGTTCAGTTCATAATTCTATTGACAGGCTTTGAAATACTTATTTTCTTCATACCCTATTATATACACATATGCTAGAGACCCTGTAGTGATTTCATATTTATTGAGCTTTTGAGCTCCCTGCTAGAATAGTGCTTTCTAAAGCATTCTTATATAATAGCTGCTTATTCAGTCACTAAAATTATCCAGAACACTTGAAAATATCCTTGATTTTCGCTTAAGAGGCAAAATAAATTGTCAGATATCCATGGAATCTGTAGTGGGTAACACTGAATACAAAAAGTTTTCTGAGTGCTTCCTCAAATATTTCCTAACACAATATTGAGAGGGGGATTTTTGCTTTTTATTTTTTCTACTTACTATATGAGAGCTAATTATTCCAATTGTTGTGCATCTTTTACTATCATTGGTACTCTGGGTCATAGTTAGGTGTAATTGTACATTCATGTAGTCCACGGTTTTTCCTTACGAGGAAGGGCATCCCTCTCAGTTGAGCATTTCAGCATATGTTCTGAGTGCTACTTAGACAACTGCCCTGGCAATGTGGTTACTCAGATACGCTGCTGAACATGTAAGTGGTATTCTTCTTTCCCATGAGATTAACTCAATATTTTACTTTTTATTTTGTTAAAAAAATCCGTATTCTCATAAGACAGCTGATTAATACTCAATAATTTCTAAAGTAACTGATAATGATTTATTAGTTAAGTTTGCATAGGTACAGGGATAACTTTATACAAAACCCTCTAAGCATAAATTCCCTTTTCCGTAAATTGTGGAACATGATAATGCCTACCTTGTAATGTTCTTTTGAAAATTAATTGAAATAGGATGAATCTAGGCAAATAATATTGACTTAAATTATGGTAGCTCCATACTGATTTTTCTTTCCATGGATATTTATTGAGCATATAAATAAATACAACCATATTAAGAATTAAAGTGTACATTTTGTTTCTATTAACTAGAACTTTTTTTCCTGGTAGTATGTGTACACTCAAGCTTGTTGTACTATAATATGATCAAAATATAAGATGTAAATGTATTCAGCTCAGTATTTTATCATTATTTATGTATCATTTTCTTTAAGATAAACCTTTAAGATATTTTCTCTAAGTGGTTGCTATTATAAAATAGTCTTCATCATTTTTACCTAATAAATATTTCAAGGTAATTTTGTGTGTGTGTTAAAATATATCCATTATATTTTTGGAGGTATCTCATTACATTGAGCAGAATAATCATAATTTATTTGTAATAAATAATTATCTTTATAGTTTTTTACTTAGCCACACAAAATAAATTTTCTGTGAACCTAAAATGAGTTGAGGGGCTTCCCTGGTGGCACAGTGGTTGAGAGTCCGCCTGCCGATGCAGGGGACACGGGTTCGTGCCCTGGGCCGGGGGGATCCCACATGCCGCGGAGCGGCTGGGCCTGTGAGCCATGGCCGCTGAGCCTGTGCGTCTGGAGCCTGTGCTCTGCAACGGGAGAGGCCACAACAGTGAGGAGCCCGTGTACCGAAAAATAAAAAATAAAAGAAAATGAGTTGAGACTAATATTTTAGTAAATGTTTAAGTTGAACTAACAGAGCTGAGAGTAACAAGATTAGTCAACACTTCTTTGCTGATGAGTTGGTTAGATCACTTTGATTGAATGTGATGGAAACTCTTCCTGACTCGGTGTATACAGAGTGGACACATTCTGATAAATACACTGAGTGCCTCTTTCATGACCAGGAAATCAGTAGTCCTCAACATCAATCAGAACTATGTCTCTAAGACTATAAAGATCCTGTCTCCTTTGTCTTCTTCTCTCTATATATTGACTATATTCTTGGGTTTAGCAGAATGGTTTTCTCCACATGAGAAAAAACAGGTTCACTAATTACCCCTGAATTTTCTGTCTCAGAGATTCATTCACCTAGTGATAGCTACTTTTTTCTTTCAAAATTCTCATTACAGATTCATTAGAGAAGGAAACATGATCAACCAAGAATGAGTTCAGTGTCTATACAAGACCAATGGGGGTAGGATCAAAATGCTGTTCTTATAATAGCTATGCTGGTTGGCAGGATCAGTGCCAGGAAAAGAAAGTACTTAGATAATAAACTTCACTATGTTAGCCTTTGGAAGAAGAACTGGCCTCAGGTGACGAAGCCCAGTGACCATATAATTACTAAATATGCAGATACAGATAGCAACTATACAATTAACTGAGTGAAATCACATATTCTTTAAGGCAAATCAATTAAAGAACAGATTATAAGGGTTTTACTTTCAGAAAAATAAATATGAACCATTAAGATAGACCTCTTAATTCAAGTTCAAAGATAACAAAACTTTTGTAAGGTGGCTTTCTCAGTTCTGATAATGACACTCTTCTTGTCTTTGTGTAATAAAGAAGTAGAACTCTGAAAACTACATTTTACAGATGGACTTGCTTCTCAAGTTCAAGATGTGACCTACTGACCAGTAATTCTACCAAGAAGAAAAAGGTGACGGGCAATTGGAATAAAGATATAAACAAGTTTTTAAGCATAATAGAGAAGGCATTGGATTGTTCTGGAGCACCTCTGTTTGATTCTGTAGTTTCTAGTCCTATAGTCTTAGAGTTGAGTGGCAGGAGCTTGTGGAATGAGATTTTCACCAGAAATTCTGGGGAAGGGTTGGCTGTTTTTCCATGTTGCTGTTGTTCCTAACCTTAAGCATAATCATACAATGAGTCTGTAGTAGTAAATTCTGATTCCATGACCACCTCCAAAACGTCAATAAACTACCATATATAATACATCAGCTACAGTAATTATTAGTCAAAAGAGAGAAGAAAATTTTGGAAGCATAGAGTAATAAATAATCCTATAGCTTGAGTTTCAGCGTATAGGCTAGAGATCAGTTGATCTAAGCCATGCTCACGTTCATTTGGCTTTCAT
Organism: Lagenorhynchus albirostris; assembly: GCF_949774975.1. Taxonomy (NCBI): domain Eukaryota; kingdom Metazoa; phylum Chordata; class Mammalia; order Artiodactyla; family Delphinidae; genus Lagenorhynchus; species Lagenorhynchus albirostris. Next base: position 123,750,234 of record NC_083098.1, read on the forward strand.
CCTCCTCTGAAGACCAACTGGCTAGCCTATGTATATTATTCTTATGGTGATAATAGATGCTTAAGAAACACAAGTGAAAATATGGAAGTACTCTTGAGGGCTTGGCTTATAACTGGCATGCCATCATTTTTGTTGTGTCCTATTGATCAAATCATCATATGACCAAACTCAAAGTCAAGAAATGGGAAAATATACTAGCGATTTAATGAAAGGACACACAGTTATACAACCAAGGGCTAGAATACAGGGAGGAATGAATAATTTGGTCCAACAGTATAGTTAAACTGCCTAATATTTTATAAATGCCTAATATTTTTAAATAAGTGACTAATATTTATGTAAGTTTTCTTGTGGTAAAGAAGCCTGAATTCTGAAAAGTATAATTTCCGAGCTACCTTAATTTAATAAATGTTTAAACTGCCCATTTAATAAATGCTTTTGCAACATTTTTTGTAATATAAATTAAAGCACAATTGTTAAAATTTAGCGATAACCCTAAACAAATAGAAATACAATAGTAATTTTTATAAACCACCCAAGAGGAAAACCATCAAGAGAAAATTTAATTAACCAAGCACAAGAAAGAAATGGAAAACAAATAGAGATGAAGCATGGTAAATAATTAGCCTGAAGTAAGATAGCAGAAGTGTATCTAAGCATATTGGACATTTTGATCAATGAAAACTACTGAGAAACACTTACTGTAAGTAAGATAATCAGAATGGATATGCTACTGTAAAGGGACATAGTTAAAATGACACATGGATATAGCAAATATAGTAGGGAAAAGCATTCAACCAAAGAAAGAAAGAAACTATTATAATTACAGACAAAATATAATTGAAGATAAAATATTAATAGGAATAAATATAAGCAATTAATGTTTTTAAAGAAATTAATGATAAAAATTTAACACTTAGGACCATGTGATTTTGTAAATATAAACAGCAAACTGACAAATACAAATTTCTGTTAGTCATAACAATATCTTTCAAACTACCCTAAGTTTCAAGCAGTAGAAATGTGTAAATCTATAGAAGATTTGAACAACCAATGATAAAATTTCATCTAGTTGATACATAAGAAACTTTGTACTCCCTCAAAAAATAAATATTTTCAACAAAATTTTAATATTTTAATTATGACTATACCCTAGGTCATAAAGTTTCTCAACCAGTTGAAAAATAATAATGTTCTCAGAAATCAATAGTGAAATGATAGGCAAACCCTTTATTTTTTAAAAAATGCACTTTTATAAATAAGAACTAATGGGAAAATTACAGTTGTAATAATAAAAATAAATTAAACAAAACAGTCAAATATGTTATAAGGTTGAGAACTCACATAATAATCATGAAACCAGATTTTCTTTCTAATTATTTAGGAAAAGATGATTATTAGGTTCCCTTAATATAAAAATATATCTCTCACTTTGCACTCATAAATAGTTAATAGTTAATTAGAATATTATTATTTAACTGATACATTAGAAACTTACTTTATGAATATTAGATATTTTGTGAAGCTAAGTCGACTTATTATATACTTATAGTTGACTTATATATTTACTTACAGTTAACTTATATTAGTTTCAGGTGTACAGCATAGTGATTTTATATTTTTATACATTACACATCATACAAAGTTATAAAAGCTTGACTGTGTTTCCTGTGCTGTACATTACATCCCCGTGACTTTTTTATTTTGTAACTACTAGTTTGTACTCTTAATTCCCTTCATCTATTTCACCCCTCCCTCCACCCCTCTCCCCTTTGGCAACCACTAGTTTGTTCTGTGTATTTGAGTCTCTTTCTGTTTTGTTATATTTGTTTGTTTTACATTCTACATATAAGAAAATATACTTTGTAGTTATTGACTGATTATTTCTAATAGTCATTTCAAGTAAAAACATAGCTTCTCTTTACATATCAAATTAGTTTCTGACTTCGTTAGGTGATTTCCAGTGAAAAACAATGCACATTCAAAAGAAGGAATTTGTTTTCATAATATAACTAATAATTCAGAAATAAAAGCAATAAAATTATCCCTCTGGGGCTTCCCTGGTGGCGCAGTGGTTGAGAGTCCGCCTGCCGATGCAGGGAACACGGGTTCGTGCCCCGGTCCGGGAAGATCCCACGTGCCGTGGAGCGGCTGGGCCCGTGAGCCATGGCCGCTGAGCCTGCGCGTCTGGAGCCTGTGCTCCGCAACGGGAGAGGCCACAGCAGTGAGAGGCCTGTGTACCGCAAAAACAAACAAACAAAAACAAACAAAAAAATTATCCCTCTGAAGCTTCTGCCAAAGTGATATATCCATCATGGAGGAATTGACTGAATTGACTGAATATAAATAATAAAGGTTAAAAGCATCAGTTCCTTATAAGAGATAAACTGAACAAACTGAAACTCAACAACTTTTCTTCGATCCATCAGTAAATTGAAGTCACAGAACCAACCACTACCCTAAAACTGGAGAGGCAGGCAAATACAGAGAAGACAAACCAGCTTACCTGAAGTAGAATACACTGCAGCCAGTAACTGGAAGGAACAATTAAATGGTATCTTGGCTAAATTGCTGGAGGATAAGTGTGGACAGACTTGAGAGTTAATAACTCCTGGCTGCCTATTCTAAGGGAGGCCACCATACTTTCATGGGTTTTATCTCCAGGAGCTCCACCAGCTTTTCACAATCAAGATTAGAGAAAAATTCTCTCTTTGGCCAGGGGAATGGAAACAGTGACAATTTTGAATTATGTCCAGGGGAAAAAATGCCGTTTTGAAATATTCCTAGAAGAAAAATAATCATCTTTAAGTAATCTCAGAGAATTCTCCACAACAAAGTCCTACTCAGCAAGATTCCAAAAAGACATCATGGGCCTTAATTGGATTTGGGAGTAGAAAATTACATAACCCATCTCAATCTATCCTTTGTGTCTCATCCAAGAAGAGTAGGGAAAAAAAGAAAAAAAGCTCAGAAGCGCTTGTGAAGGTCACAGCCACAGACAGAATCACTAAGACTGAGATGTAATCAGAGGATTATTGAATGCTTTCTCTCCCCCCACACTTTATCACCACATCAACAGGGGTCCTGTTTAATAACAGTGGACTATAGCTACAAGGGACACCAAACAGAATAAATAACCAAAAAGTCTACACCTAGAGCTATCATACTCAAATTGCAAAAAAACCATAGAGGGAAAATCTTAAAAGAAGCCAAGTGTTTATGTGTGTGTGGGGGGGCTTACTTATAGTGTAGCAAGGTTAAGAATTATATCAGGCTTCTTTTCACAAACCATGTAAGCAAGATGAGAATTGAATGAAATATTGAAAATGTTGAACAAAAATTAAAAGTAAACAAGCAAAAACATCAACTTTTAATTCTGTATCCAGCAAAATTTTCTTTCAAAAGTGAAGAGGAAATACTTTCTCAGATAAACCAAATTGACAGTTTGAGAAGCATTGGTCTCAACTAAAAGTGAAGAGGAAAAGACTGTCCCATGGATGCCAGTCAGCCCTGACTATATAAATGGTAGTACCTGAGACTCAGACAGCAAGTGCTGTTGAAGACAGCATATCCTATCATTTGCAAAGAGTGAGAGTTTTATTTTCCCTCTTCCTTTTTGTTCAAATAGCTCTTGCTTCTCTTTGTTGTCTAAATGTGCTAAAGAGAGAGAGAAAAAAAAAGAATCTGGTGATATTGTTGTGTTTTCACCTTATAATTATCTAAAGATTATAAATGCTTCAACATACTGTCTCATTAATACAGAGATAAAATAATGTTCCTTTAGAAACAGAACTGGGGAATAGTCAATACATTCATAACCATACGTTTCTGTGGAATATCCAAATTCATTCTCTTTGTTTTTGAGATTATTTTCAGATGATCAGATGTACTTATCTCAAAAGAATGAAGTAAATTATTTCAATTTATATGGCACTTAAGAATAATTTTGGGTACCTGCATTACTGTCTGTGACATTGCTTTAATTAAACTGTTTCTCCTGGCATTTTATATTAACATAATATATTTCATTATGAATAGTATTCTAGAATTTTAGAGGTTTGCAGTACCTACCAGTGTGTAGTGCATGTGTTTCTGTGTTTTGAGTTTATTTCTTGAAAAGTCTCCAGTCAACTTTCTCACCAACATCAATATGATGCATTTAATATAAGCAGAATGAGCAACTTGAGGTAGATTAAGTACTATATGTCATAAAATCACAAAATGCAATATTAATCTGATTCACTGAGTGAATATGGAAAATTATGTTTTTATTAAAATCATTACTCTTGTTAATGACTTATTGAACATCCAAGGTGCCCAGTGAATGCATGATAAACTTGGTCCTAGTAGGCACTTTGTTTTATGTTTAACAGTTTCATTGAGTATCACCTCTTTGATGACACAAAATAATTATTTTTTACCCAAAGTGGCATTTGTGATATTGTAGGGATGATGTTTATTACACTAAAAGTTATAAAAATAGGCTGCTTATATTGATTTTAACAGGAAACCATATCTTTTTTTTTTTTTTTTTGCGGTACGCGGGCCTCTCACTATTGTGGCCTCTCCCGTTGCGGAGCACAGGCTCCGGACGCGCAGGCTCAGTGGCCATGGCTCATGGGCCCAGACGCTCCGCGGCATGTGGGATCTTCCCGGACCGGGGCACGAACCCGTGTTCCCTGCATCGGCAGGCAGACTCTCAACCACTGCGCCACCAGGGAAGCCCCAGCACCACTTATTGAAGAGGCTGTCTTTTCTCCACTGTATATTCTTGCCTCCTGGTGTAGTCTTCACTTTTTTTCTTCTTTTTTTTGTTTTTTTTTGGTACTCGGGCCTGATTGAGCTTTTTGGATCTGTGGGTTTATGGATTTTATCAAATTTGGAAAATTCCTGGCAATTATATATACATGTATTTTTTTTTTCTGTATTCCCCTCTATTTCCTCTCCTTTGGAAACTAACTGCATGTATATGAGGCTGCTTGAGTTACCCCACATTTCACTGTCTTCATTTCTTTTTCCTCTGCCTTCTCTCCAGTAGTTTTTATTTTTATGCTTTCAATTTCAATAATCTTTCTCTGCATTTCATAATCTACTGTTAATTATATATAGAATATTTAAAATCAAATACATTGTATTTTTAATTTCTAAAAGTTCAAGATGGATCTTTTTATACTCTCAGGTCTCTACTTAACATGTTCAATCTTTACCTTTTAACACTGTATAACACAGTAACTATTTAGACGTACCATCTGTGTAAATTCTGAGTCTGTTTATTTTGGTTGATTTTTTTCTTCTCATTCTGTATAATTTCCTACTTCTTTGTAAAATTTTTAATTGGATGCCAATTATTATAAGGTGTACCTTGTATGATTATTTTTATATGCCTAAAAATATTCTTGAGCATTTAATATAGTTCTGCAGAACCAAAGCAGCAGTCTTATTCTAAGGCTCATTTTCCTCATTCCTGAGGCAATACATTTCTCATTATTCTACCCCAAGAATTAATTGTGATTTTTAGATCCCCATGAATTACAAGTTTTTTATTCATACCATTGGGGAAATAAACTATTCCTAGGACTGTGTGACCTCTGGCACTCTTCACTTTGCTTCTTTTGGGTGGTCCTTTCACCAACTTTGAGTCGTATGAACATGCATGAACTAATCAGTACTCAGCTGAAGACAAGGAGAATCCTCTGCAGGTCTATAGACCTCTCTCTCTCATCCGCTCTCTCTCTCTCTTTTTGGGTGTGTGTCTGTGGCACTCTCTCCACTGAATTACTCTGCCATTTGAATGCTAGTCTTCTTAGACTCTCAATCTACTCAAATCAGAGAGGTTGCCATAAACCACTGGGATTTGTCTTCACTGTGTTATAGACTAGAGACTCTTTCCATTCAGGAAACTGAGTAACTCTAAGACTCAACTCATTTGTTTCACTTCTCTCAAGGATCATTCTTTTGTGTCACCAAAGTTTTTCACATATTTTATTTACTTTATCATTCATTTTGGGTTAGAGGGTAAGTCTGGTTCCTGTTATTCCATCTTATCCAGAAGCAAAAGTCAGGTCAGTCATTTTTACTAGTACTTTTTAGTCTGCCTATTACACAGAGCTTATAGAAGAAATACTCCTCCTCTGTAAAAAAAAAATCAGTTAAGTATCTTTTCTAGGTAAGCCAATATTAAGTTCCGTTAGTGAACAACTTGCTTTGACTTTAATCTGTTATTATTCAGTTCACTCATCAATTTTATAATTTGTATAAATGTATATACAATATTGCTTTGATAACTGAAAAAATACATTTAGTAAGTATAAGTACTAAGAAATCTCATCTACTTATCTGTTATGGATAGTTAAGAAAAGTGGGGGAAAAGACCATACATACAAAATGCATGCACATATACCCATATACATATTAAATACTAATATTTTTAAGAAAACTAACTTTGTATGTAATTTAATTAAGTTATCTTTTCAAAGGAGACCTAGCATTTAATCTATTAATTTAAAAATGAGTATATCACATAGAGAACTCATTATGGAAATTATGATGGTATTTGTTTCTAAATAAAGTCTGAAGTATGATAATTCTATTTTATCAATGTTAATTATAGAGCTATGTATTTTGTAAATATAAAAATTATTTTGAAGCAAGGTAATTTCTTCACATTTTAGTATTTTATTAAAAGAAGTACTTTATTTTTTCCTAACAAGCATATATATGATTTTATATATATATACATATAATTCAAAGTGGCGAAATTGAAAACTGCCACCAAATTTCCTCATTTTTTTCTCTCAAATTTAGTGAGGACTTTCTAGCTTATTAATTTATAATTTAAAGAATCTAGGTATTTTATATATTTGTATGTTTACATATTTTATTGTAGTTTTCTCAGGTTTCAGTAACATAAAATTACTTCCAGTGTATATATTTGTACATTATTTTGAGCATTTCTCTGTTTAGTATTCCAGTTTATTTCCCTTGCAATTTGCCAACTCAGAAAATGAACTCCTCAATTCAATTTTAAACAAAATTATTGATCAGTATTTTGGTCACTACTGGTAAATATTTTACAAAGAAAGCTCTTGTTTTATATTTGGTAAAATTTGCTCTGTGAAAGTGCTTTGGAAATGAAATTACTTTATGTACATTTTTAAAATGATGTGATGTGTTATAACCAAGCATTTTAAAAGAAATAATATGTGACATTAGGCTGTCCTAAGAATAGTGTTCCAGTCCAACATATGAAAACATGGTAAATAAAGTTATTTTAAAAAATTATTAAGAACCATATAAACTAGTTAATTCTTCTTAAAAGAGCTCTATTTTAGTACCTACTACATTCTGAGTATTATATTTAAAGTACTAATAACATTGGCTGGGATTTTTAATATGCTGTTAATATCTTCATCAAGACGTAGTAACTACTTAACTTTAATTGTAATCATGTCATATATCAAGATAATAGCTTCAGGTTATAATTGAAATAACATATAATTTTAATTTATATATGATATTTGGTATAATTGTGTAATTATAATTTATTTTACACTGAAGTATATATAGTTCTTTCACTTGAAATTAATTCATTTTAGCTATCACATTAAAATGTTAAATCCTGTAAGTGATCTTTTAATTAAAGGTTGAATTATATTTCACTGGATATATTATCAGTCTAATGAGTTCTAAGGCAAACATAGGCATTTTGTTAGAGAATAAAAAGAATTGATATTGTGAATTAAGTCATCCTCTTTCTTACAAAAAGTATTTTGCATTATAACTTGCTTATCTTTTATTACCTAGTAAACACATATTAATAGTCATATATATAGATGTTTAATATACATTTATATATTTTTAAATACAAATTATGTAGTTGTAAATGGGTAAATTTATTTTATATGTAAATATTAGCCTTTATATATAAAACTCTAAACTCTTTTTTTATATTCTTTACTAACTCAAAAGTTCTTTTTAATAACATGAGATTAGCAAACAGAAAAGTATATCCTTTAACATCAAAATGCATTAATTTCCATAAAAGATAATTAGTCAAGTATTGCTGAATTCCTTCCAAAATTTAACAATACAGAAATTATGGGTTTGATCTTGAAACTAATATAACTACTGGGAGTGTCAGAGAATGTCATAAGGGAATCCTTTGTTTCTTGACCAATTTTTACTATACTCTAAATTTTGAAATTTGTTATTACTTGGAATTGCTTCACCTTAGAAATCATAAAATCTAACAAAAAAGTCACACATCTTAATTTTTTTTAAAGTTTTTTTGATGTGGACCATTTTTAAAGTCTTTATTGAATTTCTTAGAATATTACTTCTGTTTTCTGTTTTGGTTTTTTGGCCCCAAGTCATGTGGGATCTTAGCTCCCCAACCAGGGATTGAACAGTCACTCCCTGCATTGGAAGGTGAAGTTTTAACCACTGGACCTCCACGGAAGTCCCTACACATCTTAATTTTTGATCTAATTATTTCTGTTACACTCACTAGGATACATTTGTTAACTTTGACTAGAGCTCTTATGTAATGCCTTGTTCTGTTTGTCCTGTTTACCCAACAATATATCAGGGCCCTTCTCATTATTTATTTTAACTACTTTGTTGTTCTCAGTTTCAACCCTGCTGTCCCAACTCACCTCGTATTTTCCAGCATGCCAGTACCCCAACACTGTATTAATCTAATTGTTACTCGAACTACTCGAAAGGTGTGACACTATAAATCAGTGTTTGTCAACTCTTTTTAAAATCTCTCCTTCCCCAAGAAATGTTTGTAGACATTTTATTTCCTCTCTTGCCCATCTGTGTAACTATGTATTTGTTTTATATTATCTGTATATCTGTGCTTCATAAATAATCAAGAGAAAGATTTTTTTCATCCCCAAGAACTAATTTTGACTCTTTGGGTGTGATGTCATGCTCTTTGATAATGCATGCTACAGATAGAGTTTTGCCTATATTCAACTTTATGTACATGGAATTAGATAATATACACTTTTTTAGTTCCTTTCACTCATAATATTTGTCCTGTTTATATATTCTTTTATTAAGGTATAGTTGATTTACATTATTATATAATGTCAGTTATACAACACAGTGATTCAATGTTTTTATAGATTATACTCCATTTAAAATCATTAGAAAATAATGGCTATATTTCCCTCTGCTGAACAGTATATCCTTGTAGTTTATTCATTTTATATTGCCTCTTAATCCCCACCTTATCTTGCCTCTCCTTCTTTCCTTCTCCCCACTGGTAACCACTAGTTTGTTCTCTATGTCTGGGAGTCTGTTTCTATTTTGTTATATTCATTTTATTTTTTAGATTCCACATATAGGTGAAAACACAGTATTTTTCTTTCTCTGTCTGACTTATTTCACTAAGCATAATACCCACCAGGTCCATCCATGTTGTTGAAAGTGGCAAAATTTCATTATTTTTTATGGCTGAGTAATATTCTGTTGTATATATTTACCACATCTTCTTTATCTATTCATCTGTTGATGGACACTTAGGCTTTTTCACGTATTGGCTATTGTAAGTAATGTTGTTATGAATATTAGGGTGCATGTATCTTTTCAAATGAATGTTTTTGTCTTCTTCGGATATATAGCCAGGAATGAAATTGCTGGATCATATGGTAGTTGTATTTTTAGGGTTTTTTTTTTTGAGGAACCTCCATACTGCTTTCTTTAGTGGCTGTACCAATTTATATTTTCATGAACAGTGTGCAGGGGTTCCGTTTTCTCCACAACTCACCAACATTTGTAGACTTTTTGATGATAGCCGTTCTGACAGGTGTGTGGTGATATCTCATTGTGGTTTTGATTTACATTTCTCTGATGATTAGAGATGTTGAGCATCTTTTTATGTGGCTGTTTGCCATCTGTATATCTTCTTCGGGAAAATGTCTGTTCATGTCTTCTCTCCATTTTTTAATTGGGTTATTTGCTTTTTAAATTTTGAGTTGTATGAGCTGTTTGCATATTTTGGATGTTAACCGCTATCCATCATATCCTTTGAAAATATTTTCTCTCATTCAGTAGGTTGTCATTTTGTTCTGTTGATGGTTTCCTTTGCTGTGCAAAATCTTTTAAATTTAGTTAGGTACCATTTGTTTATTTTTGATTTTGTTTTCTTTGCCTTAGGAGACAGACAAAAAAATACTGTGATGTTTTTAGGTCAAATCGTGTTCTGCCTACGTTTTTTTCTAGTTTTATGGTTTCCAGTTTTATATTTAGGTCTTTAATCCGTTTTGAGTTTATTTTTTATATGGTGTGACAAAATGTTCTAATTTCATTCTTTTACATGTCCAGTTTTCTCAGCACCACTTGTGAAGAGACTGTCTTTTCTCCATGGTGTATTCTTCCCTCCTTTGTTGTATCTTAATTGACCATAGGTGTGTGGGTTTATTTCTGGGCTGTCTGTTCTGTTTCATTGATCTATGTGTCTATTTTTGTTCCCTTACCATAGTATTTCAATTAGTGTAGCTTCATAGTATAGTCTGAAGTCAGGGAGCATGATACCTGCAGCTTTGTTCTTTTTTTTTCAAGATTGCTTTGCCTATTTTGTGTTTCATATGAATTTTAGAATTATTTGTTCTAGTTCTGTGGACAATGTCATGGGTATTTTGATAAGGATTGCATTAAATTTGTAGGTTGCTTTGAGTAGTATGGACATTTTCACAATATTAATTCTTCCAATCCAAGAGCATGGATTGTCTTTTCATTTCTTTGTATTATCTTTAATTTTCTTCATCAGTGTCTTAACAGTTTTCAGAGTACAGGTCTTTCACCTCATTGGTTAAGTTTATTCCTAGGTATTTTATCCTTTTTGATGCATTTGTAAACGGGATTGTTTTCTTGAATTCTCTTTCTGATAGTTCATTATCAGGGTAAAGAAAAGCAGGAGATTTCTGTATATTAATCTTGTATCCTGCTAATTTACTGAATTCATTTATAAGTTATAATAGTTTTTTCACAGAGATTTTAGGGTTTTCTGTATGTAGTATTTTGTCATCTGCAAATAGTGACAGTTTTACTTCTTCCCTTTCAATTTGGATGCCTTTTCTTTCTTTTTCTTGCCTAATTGTTGTGGCAATGACTTTCAGTACTACCTCAGATAGGTGTGGGAAGAGTAGGCGTCCTTGTCTTGTTCCTGACTTTAGAGGACAAACTTTTAGCTTTTTACCATTGGGTATGATGTTAGCTGTGGGTTTGTCGTAAATGGTCTTTATTATGTAGAGATACATTTCCTCTCTACCAAATTTGTTGAGAGTTTTTTCATGAATGGATGATGAATTTTGTGGAATGCTTTGAACTCTATCTGGTAAATTATTTCTGTTTCATTAATTGTTTTTTCAGGGTTTTTCTCCTGTTCTTTTATTTGAAACAAATTTCTTTTACTTCTCATTTTGCTTAATTTTCTCTGTCTCTATGAAATTAGGTGAAGCTGTTACTATGCCAGTCTTGAAGGTGTTTCCTTGTGTGGGAGCATCTCTGTACAGTCTGCATTCCTGTACAGTGTTTTTGGTGGGAGACCTGGATTTGACATGAACATAAGTCATATCTTCCCTCAGGGTGTTCTTGTAGTTATCACCTTGGTAGGAAGTGGGGCTGAAGATGGAGGTGCTAGAGTTAGAGCCAGGTGTGAACTGAGGCTTCACCTCGGCTCAGTGGCCAACACCACCCTGCTGGAAGTGGAGGTATGTAGCAAGTTGCTGGAGCAGAAGCTCTACACTTTGTGGCCCAGCTGGTTCTGTTCCCTCTAGGTGTGTGTTTTCCCTGCTCCCAGCATTATCTCCCTCACCGTAGAGGGGCACAGTGCTGGGGCAGAAAGGGCTGGAGTGGGTACTCAGTGTGGGTCAGGGCACAGGCTTTGGTGGTCCAGCCCCAGTCAGAGTTCCAGATCCCTCTTGATTTGCTGCCTCCACAGTTGCCAGCGATGGCTGCCTTAGTCCCATTCCTATGTCTTTCTGGGTTTAAGCAGGCCCATCCCTCACAACTGTGCACTCCCCTTGGCTACTGCAGCCCTTGCCTTATTGTGGAGCTGCTCCATGGAGCAAGAGGGGAAACCAGCCAGAATCCCAGGCAGTTTCAGTCTGCTTCCTTTGACCTGTTACGGGTGTAAGCAAGATTGTGCACACTCTACACCAGAAGGGTCTAGGTTTCTTACAGCCCTCCTGTTAGTCCCACTGGTTTTCAGACTACTGAAGGGGACTCATCTTACAAGTGTTGGATCAGCCAGGGCTGGGGTGCCCAGCATGTGGACTGAACCACTTGCTCTCCAGGAAGGATATTTAAGCCCATGTAATCCCTTCCTCCAACTGTGTTCCTTCCCGGGGGCCCACGTCCAGACCTGATTGCTTCTCTCCTTTCCCTACCTGAGTTCATGTGGATCTTTCTTACAGCCTTGGTTCTAGAAGAGTCTTTCTATTAGTTGCAAGTTTGTTTTCACTGAGAATTGCTCCACATATAGACATATTTTGGATACGTTCATTACAGGAAGTGAGCTCTGAATCCTCCTACTCTGCCACCTCTCATTCATATTTTATATCAGTTAATTCTAACATATAAAATCATTGGGATGATAATTATGTTGTTTTGTTCCTGTTGACTATCACAACAGTACTTGCCTTAGAATAATTCTGTGCCAAACACGCAGTCACACAATTTTTTCTCATATTTTACATTTTATAGTTATGTCTGTGATCCATTTTGGGTTAATTTTTAAGGTATAATTTTTTTTTTTTTTTTTTTTCGGTACGCGGGCCTCTCATTGTTGTGGCCTCTCCTGTTGCGGAGCACAGGCTCTGGACGCGCAGGCTCAGCGGCCATGGCTCATGGGCCCAGCCGCTCCATGGCATGTGGGATCTTCCCGGACCGGGGCACGAACCCGTGTCCCCTGCATCGGCAGGCGGACTCTCAACCACTGTGCCACCAGGGAAGCCCTAAGGTATAATTTTAAGCTAATATGATTTTTTTCATTTAGGTATTAAATTATTTAGTACCATTTTGGAAAAACTTATCCTTTTTCTATTGAATGGCTCTGTACCTTTTCAAAAAGTAACTGGCTTCTTTTATGTGGGTCTTTATATGGACTCCTTGTTAATTTATTGATTTATATATCTATCCTTTCCCTAAAATAACACAAATTACTTTCCATTACAGTAAATTTTAAAAACAGGTGATGTGAATTTTTCAACTTTGTACTTATTATTAAGTTCCTTTTTTAACAATTAATTTTGAGAAGTATGTCCTTTAACTTCCAAATATTTAAATTTTTTCTGATATCTTTCTGTTATTTAGTTCTAATTTAACCTTACTTTTCAAACTTTTAAATACTAACGTGTGCTTTATGACCCAAAATACGGTCTATCTTGACAATACAGGTGATAGAGAATGCATTGGAGTAAAAAGTGGTTGTGATACTTATGCAATAGGAAACCAGTAATAGTTATCAAATAATGGGATGAATTTCAAGGCACTGAATGCCTTGAAAAACAGTTATAGGCTCAGGGAAGGTAACTAATCTCAAGAAAAACTATGACGATCAAAGGACTGTTACGAAACCTTTTCTCATCCTGCATATGCAGGGCAATAATCATTTTCAGTCCAATCACTGAAAAGAAAACCCCAAATCTGATTATATGCAAAGATAGATATAATCAGAAATTAGAATGTGCATACTACATTGACTTAATAAGAAAAACCTTAAGACTCAGAATTCGACCAAAAGCTGCTTTCATTATAAACCATGAGAAATACTGCCTCAGTATGCATCTTTCACTTTGGGAAGTCAAAAAATACCAGGCCATTCCAACATCTCATTTTGCATTTCCATGGGAACATAAGAGTTTTTGTCCCATTCACTATGTCTCAATCTTTCTTAATTTCCTTCCTCCTCAAAAGTCTTTGAAAAAGGTTTTTTTCCGTAATACTATAGATATGCTGTGTATCTTTTCATTTAATGTATATAGATTTGTACTTTATATATAAAAGAGAAAGTATAAAGCTTACTCTTTTTCTTCAATGCAGGGTTAGTGACTAAATAAAATTAAATTAAAAATTTTTAGGCTATTAACATTCAAATTAATGTATAACTTTACTTATTAAATAACATTTAATATACTTGGAAACAAATTATATCTCTTGATGAAAATAAAGGTGAGTAATTAGGAACTATCTGGACCCAAATAGTTTGTCAGTTTTCCTAGAAGTAATTATATTTTTTTAGTAAAGTACATCTCTTGGCTCTTCCTTTCCTCCTTAGACTGCTTTTTTATGATTCAATTTATTTTATTATAATCTGTGTAATAAAGTAACCAATTTCAAGTGAAAAAATTTGAACTGTCATTGGAATAGCCAACTTTGGTAGCTTAGAGAACAAAATTAACTTATTTTCTCTTTTATTTAGATGCCTCATAACAATGACACAGTTTAGAGATCAAAATTTACAGTTAGTTTTAAGATATTTACTAACAAAACTGTTATATTTGCAGATATAAGGTACTATACACATTTTAAATTGAAGTAAAAATTCTGAAAGCAGTCCTAGATTTATTGAGGCTTACATAGGTCTTTCAATGAAATGATGGCTAAGAGGTAAAACAAAACATTTTTCTTTCTAAAAGTTTCATATGAATTCATCACTGAAAAACACTGTCAAACATGAAAATCCACAATGTAGAATCAATGACCTTTCTACCTGTTGATTTTAAGGTAGCAATGATCTTTCTATTATGAATTAATTAGTACAAAATAAATGTTCTACACACTAGTAGCTATCAGATCAAAACCCTTTTTGTTATTATTGTTAACCCTGTTCCGAAGCGCTCAATAATGGAATAGCATTTATTTCAACTTTTTACTTATATATAATAAGAATGTTTAGGGACTACAGAATCCCTAAGAAATAGGTTTAGTCCTTTAATTTAGATGTCAACAGACTTTTCTGTAAATGGCCATATAGGAAATAGTTTATGCTTTGTGGGTCATATGATCTCAGTTCTGCCATTGTAATGAGAAAGCTGCCAGAGACAATACAGGAAACTAAATAGTGTGGCTGTGTTCCAAAACTTTATTTGTAAATGTCAAATTTGCCATACAGACTGACATTTGCCATCCCTACTTTAATCAATAGTCTGGAAATAACAACATAGTAGGACACTTTAATAATGGAACTATTCTGATGTTTTGAAGCTATTCTGAATGAAAAAATAAAATAACATCCAGTTTAATTTCTCTTCACTGTATCCCTGCATTTATTCATTCTATGATTTATCAAGTACCTAATAGTTTTCAGACACCATGGTACAATATGTGTATCCAGAAATGTGTATATTTAGATATTGTACAAATATTAGTTAAATTTTTGTCATTTTCAAAATTACGTCCTTATTAATGTTTGTTGCAAAAATTCCCTCTGTAAATAAAAGTAACTGATAGAAAGTTGCACACATTTTATAACTTTACAAAATGTTTATTGAATCATAGATTTTAATAGAATATTAAAATTAAATTGGCACTCAAATTATCGCTGACATTTTATATCGATACCACACTTGTGGTCATCAATACCAATTTATGTATTACTTGCATATTCTCTGACTGATTATTTCTGAGTTTTCTCAAAAATGACCAAAGGAAATCAGTGCTGGGAAAAAAAATAAAAGTTTAAGGGTGTAGTTTTACCAGTCAAGCTTCTCATTTGAGATAGTCCCAAGGCAATAACCATTTAATTGAAAGAGAGTTGAATGCAACAAGCACACAGACTGCTAAATAAGAAACTTGAGATGTGCATAAATTAGATACAATAGCATAGAAGTTTCAGATAATCATTACCAGTTAGGAATTGACAAAGAATAATGACTAAAATATTAAACAATGTGGATAAAAATGTACTTATTAAAACCTGCCAGTTTGACATGAGCAGAGAACTTAGGGTTTTGTTCATTAGAGAGAAGTGGTATTATTGGAATATCAGTGTCTAGTACATTGCTGTAGGTCTGTAGTTAACTATCAACTCAATGAAAAAATGTGATATTTTACATTTTTGCAAAAAAACAACTTTAAATTATTTTTAATTTATGGACTGACTTTTCCAAGGTTTAAAATAGTGTAAAACATGTATTTCTATTGGAAAATTTATTTTTTAAAAAGCTGATGTCTAGCTTTTGCAAAAGCCAGTCTTCTCATAATTTTACAAGTGTCTTTTTATATGTGGGCTTATTCTGTCCGGGAGTAGCACATTGTTTTGCACAACACTCATGCATTTCTTAGTGCAGAGCTTTTCATAACAAATACCCAGATCAAATAATTGAAAGATTAAGTAAATGACACAGTACACACTTCCTTGATAAATGTTTGTACTCAGTTATCTTTAGACATTTTGTCCCATTATTGGGACATTACAATTAGGAATTTACTCAAAGGACTAAGGAAGGGATGTAAATGTGCCACACTTTTCTTTTTATTCTTATCGTAAATAATAATATGTTTTAAAAGAATTTGATTTTTCAGGAAGTCTCAGAGGAACTCCCTTAGGTAACCAGGCCCTGAACTACCATAATGTGTTTTCTGAGTGTGGGCTTATGAATGACCAAGTGATAAATTAACTTTGGCCCCAATCCTGCTCTCAGTGAGACCAATCTGACTGCTGAAAAACTTATATTTTCTTCATTCCTAAGTGGATAATTAAAATACTCTAAGCAGCTGGCAAAGCTCTCACATTCCTGACCTGCAGCTAAATGGCCATTATGGTAAAAATGGCAAAGTGTAAGCCTCTGAAATTGCCCCATGCCCACATAGTAAAGCAAATGCAGCACAGTGTTCCAGGAGGAACTGCAGAAAGCGTTGCATCATAAAGGATGTATGGATGGTTATCACTATCCTATCTTATTTCAATCCATTCATATTGCCTTATGGAAATTCAAGTGCACTATGACAGATAATAGAGAATTAATGTAAACTTAACCAAATGGTAGCCCCAGTTGTACCTCTTGTACTGGATGTGGTGCATTAATTGGGTAGATCAATATAGCCCCTGGATATTGCAGACCACGTAAAATCTTTAATATCTGGGTGGAATAAAAAACATTCTTTAAAGGTATGGAGACAGACAAGATAAATGATTTTTTTCTTTAACCTAAGGCTTTAATATTTTCTACCTGATTCCTTTTATATGTCTGCTGAAACAGCTGAGTTTATATATAAGGTTTACATTATAAACTTAATTGACTTTGCTTCCTTAGGCAATGTGGTGATATGAAAGTGTTCAAAATAGAATTTTCCCTTTGAAATCAGTAGAGCATACAAAGAAAATGTGGTTTATTTCCTGATGTGTATATCCAGTTTCTACAGAGCTTTCCAAGAACTAAATAGTCATTTGGTGTTTTTATTCTAGTCACATGCATTATCAGGTTGTTTTTCAATCTTGCCCACCTTTAAATGGCTGACCATTCAGGCCTCCACATTTGTGACTTTTTTTTTTTTTAAACTTAGATGGCAACCTAATTCAGAGATAATGTTTCTTATAGTGAGTATCACTTTTTATCTGTACATTTTATAGTCATTTCAAGAAGCATATATCCTAGCTAGTGTGAAAGACCCGCAGTTCTAAAGGAATCTATATAGCATGGATGCATGAACAAGTCAAATATCTCTCATTGAAATACATTTAAATATGGTTTACATAGATTTGTATTTACATTTAAAAGTAAAGACTGAATACTGACAGTTTTATTTTCTGTTTCAATACAGTCCCTTTAAATATAGGCAGAATTCCTTGTTGACACATCACTATATTCTAAGAATTTATGTCAAAACAAAGAGGAAATATAGCAGAATATTTATGTAAATATTAGTAAAGAAAAATCACAAATATACCTTAAATTCAATTATTTAGTTAATATATGACACAGATTAGAGCAGAAAGTTGTCAATCAAGGTTTTAACTTTTAAACATTATAATCAACTCTTACTCACTATGTCCAGTTCCATCCTCTAGTCATTAACAATTCACAGACATAGATTTATATGAGTTATAAAATAAATAAATTAACCATTAGTGCAATGAACAAATAATTTATTAAATAGTATCCCTACTGACTATAGGCAACATATATTTCAAAGTTTAGTTTGCTGCAGACATTAAAATATGTGACTTATTTGTTGCTATAATGGACACAATATTGAAAAATAAGATAAACTGATGATGTGTTAGAATAGAAAACATTTTAGGAAGCTCATGCAAAATGCCTAAAACTTTGGTTATTTACAGTTGTCAGGGAAGGTACAAAATGAATGAGTTGAAATATATTGAAAGTAGTTGCGGGTTCAAAAATTACCTTGAAAAGGATGTGTATTAATTTTTGTTGCCATGTTACAAATTATCACAAACTTAATGGCTTAAACAATGCTCTTTATCTCACAATTTCTGTAGGTCAGAATTCTGGTCAGGACATAATTGGATTCTCTGCTCAGGGTCTCAAAGGCTGCAATCAAGGTATCTGAGTTCTTGGTATCCAATCCGAATTGGGCCGAGTTCTAATGTGGAGCTCAGGATATGTTATCAAACTTATTCAGGTTATTCACAGAATTTAGGTGCCTTTGATTGTAGAGCTAAGAATCCCGTTTTCTTGTTGGCATTTGACAAGGGGGTGCTCACGGTGACTTGTTGAATAAGTAGAGTGATAGGCAGCTTCCAGGGATGGCCTTCAATGACTGCCTTCTGGTATGCACAGTATTAGGCAATCACCATCCTTGAAGTGTGGGCTCAACTCAGTGACTTGCTTCTAACAAAATATAATAAAATGAGGTGATGTCATTTCCACAATTATATTATCAAACAAACAAACAAAAAATCTGTGACTTGGTAGCCTTGGTAGCTCTTTCTCTTTTGCTGGAACTCTGATGAAGCACTGTGCCATGTTGAGATATACTCTTTGGAGAGGTCCACATGGGAAGGAACTGAGGTATATCCCTGGCCAAAGGCTCATGAGGAACTAAATCCTTCCAACAAGCCAGCCAAGCCACAGCTTGATTTCTGAAGCACACAGACTGTGAGATAACAAATTTTCTTGTTTTAATCCACTACATTTTGGAGTAATTTAGTATGTAAAATAGATAACTACTACATGAAGTAGTTATACATTCTTTCAAGTGGTAACAGTTACATTCAATTTAATAATTTCTGAGTGCTCTGTAATATGACACTTTGGCATTTATATAGAATATTTTTTATTTGATTTATCCGTATGATGTATGTGTGGAGAGAAATATCCTTTATATTAGATGACAGACTACTTCCTGCAGTGTTGGGTCTATTATGTTTGTTGGATTATTGAGCAATTTTAAGGATAAGCATGTACTTTAGAAACACATGAATTTCGGAATATACTATACAGATTTTTTTCCCATTGTGATGTAAGAACCATCTGTATTAGAATCACTAGGAATGGTACCTGAGGAAAGGAGGCTAAAATTCAGGCCAAGCTCCCTGGCAAGCAGTCAGAGGCTCTGGGCCTGATCATTCTGAGTCCTGAATCAAAGCATTTACTGGAGATGCGAATTAATGCAGAATATAGTTTTGAAAGTCCCCAATCTGGTCCTTTACTATCCATAGGCAACCACTTTAAAATCTTTCAATAAGTACTTTAATATTTACTTACATAATTCTATATGATATGTATATTCTCTTGGTTCTTTATTTCTTTTTATCCAGCTTTACATATTATGTACTGATTTTCACCTGTGGAAAAATGTAATCTATTTTACAACCCCTCCCTGCTCCAGTCAATTTTCTCTCCCCTCCAAAGCTCCCAATAAAAATTATATAATAATTTGACATCTATACTTGATGACTAAATAAATATTGCTTATAAGTACAATACAATGTTATAATTGCTTTTCTTTTCAGTTGGATTTGCCATCACCCCCAACACTTCAGATTAATATATGCTTGTTTATTGCTGTTCTTTAGTATTTATTTCTTCTTTTATAAATACTTCTCAAAATTCTTTAACTGTAAATTTCTTTCGATATAGTCAAATGCATAAATTAGATTATTAATTCCAATTTACTCTTCTTGGAGGTATCTTTCAAGGATCCTTCTGCCTTTTTTCTTCTATCCAGACCTTTTTTTTTTACTAGACCTACTACACAGAAGATACCTTAGATATTCCCTTTACCATCTTCAGGAAAAAGTCTTTTTTTTTTTCTATGTTAAATTCTTCATTAACTGGATCTCATGTCTCATCTTTAATTTTGTTGGTTTGTTTATTCATTTTGAGCATTCCACGGCTTCCTTTTAAAGGAAGCACAGGCAATATATATTTTAAGATCCTGCAAATTGTAAAGTTTCTTAATTACAGTTTTCCTGGTTGGAAAGAATTTTTTCTCAGAAATTTAAAATATTTACCTGCTGTTTTATTTCATATTTTGTTCTTGCAAAGATTTATGCCATTTAAATCACAGTTATTTGCAGGCAAATATATTGTTTATTTCTTTGTATTCTTTTTGTTGTTACTTTCCTAGTTTCCTCAATGCAAGCTTTAGATCTCCTGTCTATATTTGATTATATACAAATTATGATGTATATATTAGGTATTTTTTCATTATCATATTAGACACACCATGGTCCATCTTGAAATGGAAACCTAAGAAATTTGGTTCTGATGAATTTTTACTGTTATTTCTGTGGTACATTTCTTCACTCCAACTTCTCTTCATTTCTCAAACTCATGTTGGTTGAATATTGGACGTCCTGAAATGATTCTCTTCTTGGCCTTTCTTTCCCCCCCTATTTTCCTCTATTTTCTACTAGATTTCCTTACCTATATTTTTCCTCTAAATCTTTGTTTCCTGATTACTTTATTATTTTTTTTCATGATAAAGGCTTTCATATTTGGTATTTTTTGGTTGCCAATTCATAAAATGGCTGGCAGCTCTGGGCTTATGTTTATGTCCTATGAGGGTGTGAGGAATGCTAAGATGGAACCTAGGCATTTGGTTGGAGGACAGCCCTCCAAATGCTGAGTTATATAGAAAAATAACTGTTCCAAAGAGAAATATTTCAAAGTTCCATGTGCAATTTACAAGCCTAGCTGTGCTGCTGCATGTCAGAATGGGACTAAGAATTTAATTTTACATTGTACAGATCACACGTCAGCAAATTCTGTCCACTACATATTTTTGTACTGACCATGAGCTAAGAATGGTTTTTATTATACATCTTTTAATGATTTTTTTAAAAATGATTTTTTGACAGATGAAAATTATATAAAATTCAAATTTAATTGTTTATAAATAAACATTTATTGGAATCCAGCCAAACTCATTTGCTTATGTATTGTCTCTGGCTACTTTTATTCTATAAAATCAGTTGTAGCTGAGTAGTTGTGACTGACATTGTATTTGAGCCCTCATTTTTTTACACTGCTGTTGAGCTTACTACAAATTACAGTGATGTAGTTATAATTTGACAGCATTTAGAATGTCACATATATAATCATAATACAGTGTTTTTTCCTTGTGTTTATTATCAGTGCATACCTATCAAAACAAAACAAAAAAGAAAAGTGAACTTCAAATGCCATGATTTTGGGTAGTGTTGGTAATTTTGTTACATAATTATACAGCAAAGCATTTTAGTTATGCAACTATACTCTAGTTGGGCTGAAATAATACAATATACGTGGAGTATTACCAACTCACAAAAAATGGTCAGAAAAATTAGAAAGGTTAAAGCAGAATACTTCATCACAGTGGATTTTTCACACACACGCAGACACACACACACACACACACACACACACACACACACACACACACACACACACACACACACACACACACACACACACACACACACACACACACACACACACACACACACACACACACACACACGTCAAAATGAGGTTACAAGCAAAGTAAGTTTCCAAGTGACTCATTTGTTAGCCAAGAAGTGAAAGCCTTTTACCTATGGTGAGTTAATTAAATCATGTTTGATTACAAAGGCTGAAGAAATGTCTTCAGAGAAAATAAACTTGTTTAAGACTATTAACCTTCAGTTATAATAGTGGCTTTACAAGTTGAGGGCATCAGGAGCAACATCAATAGGCAATTAGAAAACAAAGAGAGTTTCTAATGGTTTTCCTTGGTTCTTGATGAATTGACAGGTGTTACCATTACTATTTAGTTGTTTTGTTTATCTGAGAGGCCAGTGGTGAGTTTGAAGTGATTGAAGAGTTAGCCTCTATGAACAGCTTGTGTGGAACAGCTACGAGAACATAAATTTAGTTCAACCTGAGATGGAATTAGCTAAGATGTATTACAACTGATAAGCATAAAAATATGTGTGGGACAGAAAAAAGCATAATTGGACAAATGTTAGAAGCTTATAAGAACTTAAGAAGCTTAATGCCTATTCATTGTGTTATTTATCAGCAGGTAAATTTGCAAAAATTATTTGAATCTCATGTATAATTAAATCAGTAGGCTCAATGGTGACCTTCATTTGATCTTACGGGCTTAATCAACATTAGTTGCATACATTTTTGTCAGAAATAAAAATTAAATATTTGGACTTGTCCTAGTACACAAGGGTTTAATGGAGTAGAAGTTAGAAAATTTTATTGCAATTTTTTGGGCTCAGGGCCAACATTGAAATTTTTATGAAAGAGAACTGTCCTCAACTACTGTTATCAACCACTAAATAGCTTTGGAAATAAGCTTTTGCTGCAGACTTGATAATGTTCTTTAAATGAATTCAACCTAAAATTACAAGGCAAAAAAATGTGCTGATATGCAAAATTTATACTACAGTGTCATTTAGATGAAAACTAATGTTGTTTGAATCACTGGGAATATCAAACTGCTTTATATACTTGCCATACTCTCAAAAGTTAAGAAATTTGTAGTGAGGTGGATGGACCTAGAGTCTGTCATACAGAGTGAAGTAAGTCAGAAAGAGAAAAATAAATACTGTATGCTAACACATATATATGGAATCTAAAAAAAAAAAAAAAAAAGGTCATGAAGAACCTAGGTGTAAGACGGGAATAAAGACACAGATCTACTAGAGAATAGACTTGAGGATTTGGAGAGGGGGAAGAGTAAGCTGTGATAAAGTGAGAGAGTGCCATGGACATATATACACGACCAAACGTAAGATAGATAGCTAGTGGGAAGCAGCCGCATAGCACAGAGAGATCAGCTTGGTGCTTTGTGACCACCTAGAGGGATGGGATAGGGAGGGTGGGAGGGAGGGAGACGCAAGAGGGAAGAGATATGGGGATATATGTATATGTATAACATACATATATATACATATATATGTATATATATATACATATATGTATATGTATAACTTATAAAGCAGAAACTAACACACCATTGTAAAGCAATTATACTCCAATAAAGATGTTTAAAAAATAAATAAAAGTTAAAAAAAAAAAATGAGATCACCACCACCATACCTCCCCAGCAGACGTATTTTCTGAGCTCAAACCGCAGTTCCAGCAGCTTTTTTTTTTCAGACCTCAGTGCAGATGCAAAGGAAATTTCCATATTTCAAAATATATTTAACTATTCAATTGAAGAACTTTTACCCCACCTGCAATCGGAAATGATTAATCTGCAGCATAATGATATGCTAAAAGGCAAATATCAATAGAGGAATTTAAGAGAATTGATGAATGTCTTCCAAGCCTTGAATAAGCTCAATTAAAATCATATGCTCATTGATTGATAAAAGTATTCATCAGTACCTATCTTAGTGAGAAGACATTTTCAAAGATGAAATACAAAAAAATCTCATCACATCTCATCATTAACAGATGGGCATTTGGAATCTTTTTGACGATAGAGATTACTAACTTAATTTTAATTAAGTGAAATGTTACCCCCTATTTTAGTTTGCAAGGGCTACCATAACAAGTATGACGAGCTGGTGGCTTTAAACAACAGATTTGTTGTCTCACAGTTCTGAGGGCTAGAAATTAATCAAGGTTTTGCCCATTTGGTTCCTTCTGAGGGCTGAGGAAGAATCTGTTCCCTGTCTCTCTTCTGGGTGGTTTAGCAGCAGTCTTTGGTGTTCCTTCACTTGTAGACACATTGCCCTGGTCTCTGACTGATGATCATAGGCATTTACCTTGTGTGTGTATCTGTCTCCAAATTTTTGCAGTTTATAAGGATACCAATTATACTGGATCAGGGCCCACCCTAATGACCTTATTTTAGCTTGATTACTTCTGTGAAGATACTATAATCAAATGAGTCCACATTCTGAGGTACTGAGGGTTAGGACTTCACCATATGAATTTTGAGGGAACAGAATTCAACCCATAACTCCTTTGTAAAAGAATTTCATTCTTCTCTTTAGTATTACAAACTATTATTATTTGAATGTCAATAATAATTTATGTAAATAGGTTATATATTAGTGTTGCTCCCTTGCTCATCCATCTACTTGGTGAATTATATTTCAGTTTTTCTATGTGTCAGTTTATCCAAATATGCATCCTGCATTTGTAGGAAGGAAGTGAAGGCATGGCTAGAAGGTTTCGTGGAGAAGACTCAGTAGGCTAACTATTCCTTTATGTTCAGTCATTTTTCCTGATTTGAACTCAACTCCTCCAGCTTCCAACTACTTCACTGAGGTTTGTAATTCTGAATATTTCCTTGGGTTCTTATACATAAATCACATTCACAATTAGTTCTCAAAAACAACTTTTACTTCCCATCCTGCTAAGTCATTTACCATTCATCCATCCACTTCTCCACCATCTTCTTTTCTGTCCTGTGTCAGATTAAGTCTTGAGTGAAGCAAAATTGAGATCAGGCGTGGACAGAAATGGCCAAACCCTCATGCTAGTTATTGTCTGGGGTAACCTGGGAATACCATGGTTTCAGCATAAATGCTGAGGCAGATCCTAAAGATAATGCAGCTGAAGGCTGTAGGTCAACCACACTCCCTGTAGTTGAATGGCAAGTTCTTTGAAGGGATATCTGAATAATACATCCCTGTTGTTGGCACAGTTCAATAGTGCTTCATGGATTTATTTATTTTTTTTACTCTTTCTTTAAAAATTTTATAGCAGTTTTTGGTTCACAATAAAATTGAGGGGAAGGTACAGCGATTTCCCATTTACACCCTGCCCCAACACATGCGTGTGTTACTGAACTCAGGGCTGGTTGCTCACTGCTCGAAAATCAATACCTGGGAGGCAGTTGTTTGTAGAAAGGAAATTTGCTTTTAATCAGAATGTCAGCAATCTGGGCAATTGGTGGACTCATTGTCCTACATAAACCGTCTTCAAAGATTCTGCTCAGCCATGAAAGTTTTTAAAGGGAAAAAAGGGGATGTAATTTCAGTTAATCATTGAGATAGGGGTCAGAGTCGTCACCATCCCCCACTGCATGCAGGCTTGTTGACTTCTTGTGATCTTTAGATGCTATCTTGTTCACACAGTTTGTTCACAGAATTACTAAAGGGGAAGCTAGGAAAGAGATCTGGTTATCTGTTAATTACTTATTCTTCATTTCGACTTATTTGATCTATGGAAAGAACCAGCAGGCTAGGCAAGGTATTGTGTGATCAGAAGATTTGAAAGGTGTGCTAGGGCCAGAGATGAGTAGAGCATGGGGGCACCTGGTTTGAAAGTTAGTTGCAATGTATTGGGTGGGCCAAAATATTCATTTGTTTTTTCCATGATATGGCTCTAGTAGCACTTAGATGTCTTTAACTTCATTCGAAACAGTTTTGTTAGATTGTATGTGAAGCTGTCATATCAGCATGCTTTTAAAAAAAGACTTACCAAAATTGGTGAATTTTTGTATAGCCATTTTAATATTGAAGGTGGAAG
The DNA here is from genome assembly GCF_949774975.1 of Lagenorhynchus albirostris. Classification (NCBI taxonomy): domain Eukaryota; kingdom Metazoa; phylum Chordata; class Mammalia; order Artiodactyla; family Delphinidae; genus Lagenorhynchus; species Lagenorhynchus albirostris. The sequence continues at coordinate 123,776,117 of NC_083098.1, forward strand.
AAAAAGAGCAACATTTTCAGCATATTATACTTTATTATTTCAAGAAAGGTAAAAAAGCAACTGAAATGCAAACAAAGATTTGTGCAGTGTATGGAGAAGGTGCTGTGACTGATTGAGCATGTCCAAAGTGGTTTGCGAAGTTTCGTGCTGGAGATATCTTGCTGGACCGTGCTCCACCGTCGGGTAGACCAGTTGAAGTTGATAGTGATCCAATAGAGACATTAATTGAAAACAGTCAATGTTATACCACGTGGGAGATGGCCGACATACTCAAAATATCCAAATCAAGTGTTGAAAATCATTTGCACCAGCTTGGTTATGTTAATCGTCTTGAGGTTTGGGTTCCACAAAAGTTAAGCGAAAAAAAACGTTCTTGACCATATTTCCACATGCGATTCTCTACTGAAACATAACAAAAACATTCTGTTTTTAAAACAAATTGTGACGAGCAATGAAAAGTGGATTCTGTACAATAATGTGGAATGGAAGAGATCATGGGGTAAGTGAAATGAACCACCACCAATTACACCAAAGCCTGGACTTCATCCAAATAAAGTGATGTTGTGTATATGGTGGGATTGGAAGGGAGTCCTCTATTATTAGCTCCTTCAGGAAAACCAAATGATTAATTCCAACAAGTACTACTCCCAGTTAGACCAAATGAAAGCAGCACTTAATGAAAAGCATCTGGAATTAGTCAACAGAAAACGTATAATCTTCCATCAGGATAATGTAGCACCGCGTGTTTCTTTGATGACCAGGCAAAAACTGTTACAGCTTGGCTGGGGAGTTCTGATTCATCCACCATATTCACCAGACATTGCACATTTGGATTTCCATTTATTTGGGTCTTTGAAAAATTCTCTTAATAGAAAAAATTTAAATTCCCTGGAAGACTGTAAAAGGTACCTGGAACAGTTCTTTGCTCAGACAAAAAGTTTTGGGAAGATGGAATTATGAAGTTGCCTGAAAAATGGCAGAAGGTAGTAGAACAGAAGGGTGAATACGTTGTTCTGTAAAGTTCTTGGTGAAAATGAAAACTGTGTCTTTTATTTTTACTTAAAAACCGAAGGCACTTTTTGGCCAACCCAAAAGCTTTGCTTAAATTGACAAGAAAAGGTGTTTCCTGCTGAGGATGGTTTCCTGAAAAGAGCTGCTTACAAATATCCTCCTTCATTATTAGTATCCCCCACCAGAGTGGTATATTTGTTACAACTGATGAATCAACATTGAGACATCATGATCAAAGTCCATAGTTTACATTACAAGTCACTCTTGGTGATGTACGTTTTGTGGGTTTAGAAAAAAGTATGACATGTATCCATCATTATGGTATCATAGAGAATATTTTCACTGACCTAAAAATTCTCTGGGTTCTGCTTGAACATCCCTCCACAACCCCTCTTCCACCCCTCCTCCACATCTCTTGACAACCACTGATCCTTTTACTGTTTCCATAGTTTGCCTTTTCCAGAATGTCATATGTTTGGAATCATACTGTACGTAGTCTTTGAAGATTGGCTTCCATCACTTAGTCATATGCATTATATTTAAAGTTCCTCCATGTCTTTTCATGGCTTTAGAGCTCATTTCTTTTAGCACTGAATAGTATTCCATTGTCTGAATGTAGCATTATTTATATATCCATTTACCTACTGAAGGACATCTTGGTTGCTTCCAAGGTTTGACAATTATTAATAAAGCTACTATTAATATTCCATGTCCAGGTTTTTGTATGGAAATAAGTTTTCAACTACTTTGGGTAAATACCAAGGAGCATGATTGCTGGATCATCTGATGAAAGTACGTTTAGTTTTGTAAGAACCACTGAACTGTCTTCCAAAGTGGATGTATTGATGATTTGCATTCCAACCCATGACTTTGCTTTTACATGCACATTTGGAGTGTAGCTCCTCCTTAGCTCCAGTGGGCTTTTTTTCTGAGGGAAAACTTACAAGTTAGGGTAAACTTAAGGAGCAATGGGCACTCACTATCTCCCTTTACAACTGTCTATTCTAGATCGCCTTATTCTTGAGGGGTCTGTGTCTCTGACAGCATATTTTTCTCAGGCAGGATTAGGGCTGTTGGCAAGGAAAACTTTTCCTCTGTCCTCTTATGTTCAATGTTTGAGGGCCTGAAAATTAAGCTGACAAAAGATCAGCAAGAGAAAAGACAGATGCTTTTTATTCATGTACAGATGCAGTTCACAGAAAAGTTGTGGCTCAAGGAGGTGGTTAGAATTTGAGGCGTACACATCATCTTATTAGGGGAAGGGGGTGAGAAAGGGCACTTATGGGAAAACAAATGACTCCTAGAAAATGTAAATGGGCCCTTAGGAAAATGGATGGGTGATATGATAGTTTTGTGACAATGTTTTGGTGTGCTGTCGACTTCTCACTAGTGATAAGAGTCACTGGTTGTAAAACTTTTGGGGAGCAGATTTATGACAATCTAGTTCTTTTGGGAGGCTCTGCTTTTAGGTTGATAAGGTACTTAAAGAAAAAAGCCTATTCTCAAATGCCTTCACTCAAAATAATGTTTATGTCACAGTGGCATAGTCAAGACCCCTTCAATGGACTTGTCAACTCAATCATAATTGGGTGAGTAGTACCATCAGACAGTCTGGGTTCCAGGTATATAACTCCCTGCCCTAATTGTGTAATTAGGGCAGCTCTACCTCCTTGGTTACCCTTGCCAATATTCTGACTTATTCCTGGTCCCTGGACTACAGAGAACCACAAAAATCTCAGGAGGCAGCCATAGATTTTAACCTTCCCGTGGCAGAGTGTGACCTTTTAGGGACAAAACAATCCCCAAATAAGTATGCCTCTTGGTACTCTGTCCTTTGTAGCATTTTTATCTTGCAATAGATTGAGGTTTACTCCTCCAGAATTTATGCCTTGGCTAATCTGACAGGATCCAATTCTACAAGTTATCATGCATTCAGAAGCTCTTGTTATAAAAGGTTTCATGACTACTTGGGCCCAGCCACATTAGAGCTCTTTTTCAAAAGATGGGTAATTCTGTCTTGCAAATGATATGGCCTTGCTTCAGAACTGCAAGGTGGGGGGGTTATGTTATGATTCTCCCAATGGGGCATAAACTCCACACTGAAATTTTTTCTACGACCATCACCATAGATTCTGCCGATTTTAAGGCCCAATTGCAGGGCTGCATGCATCAAAATCTGAACCTGCTGCAGAGCCCTTTCTTGTTTTACACCCTATTCAAATCTTCAGCCCTCTTGTCATTTGGTATAGGGGTTGGAGAAGTATTCGTAGGTGAGTGAAATAGCTTACCAGGTATTATGGTCCCTTGTTATGGCAGGGAATACAAGTTGTAGCAAGATACCTTTTAGTTTTGAGGGAAATTTCCTGGCATGCCCCTTTTCCCTGGACCCCTAAAAACTTTACTGAAGAAACAGGTCTCTAATACTCCATAAAGTTTACTTTACCTTCTGGAGTACATTGGCTTTTACTGAAGCCTCCAGTGTGTTAACTACCTCCTGCTTAGTCTTCTCTATCACCAGTTATCATGATATAAGAAATTTCTTTAATATTTTTCAGGATGTTCAGATAGCCCAGTTCTCTTTAGACTATATTACGGCAGAAAATGAGAACATTAACATAGTCCTGGGACAAAGTTGTGAATATATGTTTTTGCCAATTCCATGTGAATTTGAACTATTTCTGACCTTTTTTTCTTTTATTTTTTGGTATATAGAAGAACACATTTGACAAATCAATGACCGCATATTATATACCTGAGCTTTGAATCTGTTCTAGCAAAGATGCCATCTCTTGGATGGCAGCCACAACTGTCGCTATGGCTTGCTTGAGCCTTTGGAATTCTGTAGTCCTCATGTAGGACCTAGTGAACTATGCAGTATCCAGATATGTGGCTTGTATGAAGATATGCTAAATACCACTACTCCTACACCCTTTAGATTTTTGAGGTATCCATAATCTCTACTATTTCCCTGGGTATGATGATGATATGATTTACTACAGAGGTTTTCCTACTTAATAGCTTTTGCCCCACAGACCAAAGACCCAATTGGGTATTATCCCAACTTCTAAGTATGTGTGTTTCAATTATATACACATGGGGTAGATAAATGACACTGGGTGTGTCCATGGAAACAATGACCACTGTAAGCCAGATTTTGGCTTGGATTTCCATTATTACCTAGTTTCTGTTTGCTCTTCTAAAAGAGGGGCTATGGTGATGCTCTAGGTATCTGGGATAAATATCACATTATAATCTGTGGCCCAACAGTCAGTGAAATTTCTGGGATTTCCCTTTTCCCACTGTACATTAAGTGGCTTTAGATCCATTTAGGGAAAAGATTGGAGGAATCATTATAGTGTATACATGCTATGGTGCTGCTGGTTCTTCCTATGTAGGTTCCTGCATTCACAATCACTTACATCTATGTGTTTATTTATTCCTGCTTTTTATAGAACATACACACACACATACACACACACACACAGAGTCCTTTCTTTGCAGAGTAATGCAAGACCATAAAAATAAATTTGCAAGCTGAAATCATACAAAGTATTCTTAATAATCAATAGGAAAAAATTATGATTCTCCCACAACCTCTAAAATCATTTTTCAAACATTAAATTTTTTCTTACTCTGTTACATGTCTAAGGAAATGAAAAAAAATGGTAAAACTAATATTTATTTACTACATTGTAATTTAAAACATTAGAAACACAGAATTGACATGCCTTATTTCTTTGTAGAAAAATTTCCAAGAATACTTTGAACAGCAATTGCCTTTTGCTTATTGTATAATCTACAATTTGGAACAAATATCTTTGTTATGAGGAATTAACATACTTCTTTTCTGTGTTTGAGTCAGCTTTCAGCATTATATTGTTTGCACTGTCAATGTCATGAAATATCTCCTAGAATCCCTTTAATGAAGTTTCTTGGCCAATGTCATTTCCTCTGGAACACCTTTATCCTTTTTATCATTACAGTTTCTTAGTATGCTGATAAATTTGTTTAAAACTTTTTTTTTTTTTTTTTTTTTTGCATTACGCGGGCCTCTCACTGTTGTGGCCTCTCCCGTTGCGGAGCACAGGTTCCAGACACGCAGGCTCAGCGGCCATGGCTCACGGGCCCAGCCGCTTCGCGGCATGTGGGATCTTCCCGGACCGGGGCACGAACCCGTGTCCCCTGCATCGGCAGGCGGACTCTCAACCACTGCGCCACCAGGGAAGCCCTATGCTGATAAATTTATCTTCACTCAGTTCCCCTGGCTGCATATCGAGAGTTTCTTCAACTCTGACAGCCCAACATTCTGACAGTCATTTATTTCTTCTATAACTCCAGCTTGTATGATTTGAATTTCATTTCCAGCATAATCACCTTTTGGTTTTTATGTTGGCCACTTCCCTCTTTTGATTATGGATTATTATGTAATATCATAGGGGCTATTCAGTGGGAAATGAATAGGAACCACAATTACATGCATTGCTATCTACGTGTGAATAGGGTAACGAAAGTGCATTCACAGATTTTGAAAGAAGTAAAGTGATTGGTCACTGATCATGGTGTGTAGTTGTTATTCATGTTGAGATTTGTAGACTGAAGACCCAGAAGTGAAGCTTGTACTTTTTACAGTCACTTTCAATGTAACTGCAGTAACTGGAAGTCTCAGACTGCAAATTGTCTTCCAGAGCAGCTGTACCATTTTGCTTTTCCAACAGCAACAAATGAGAATTCCTGTTGCTCAGCATCTTCCCTAGTATTTTCCTTGGGCAGTTATTGGATTTCAGTGATTTGAATTTCTGTATGGTTGTATCACATTATTATTTTGATTTTTAATTCCCGAATCACATATAATTCATGTTAATCACCTTTTCATATGCTTAATTGTCATCTGTGTATCTTTGGTGAAATAAGCGTTTGTTTTTTTACTCATTTAATTGAACTGTTTTTCTTATTGTGTGTTTTAAGAATTCTTTGTGTATTTTAGATACAAAGTTCCTTATCAGAAGTGTCTTTTGCAAATATTTTCTCCAAGACTGTGGCTTGTCTTCTAATTCTCTTGATACTGTGTTTGTCAAAGTAGAAGTTTTAAATTTTAATAAGGTCCAACTTATCAATCCTTTCTTTCATAGATCATGTCTTAGGTGTTATACATAAAAACTCATCACCAACCTAAAGTTACCTAGGTTTTCTCCTATGATACCTTCTAGAAGCTTTATAATTTTGCATCTTACATATAGATCCATTTTGAGTTAATTTTTATAAAATATGTAAGCTTCGTGTCTAGGTTTTTTTTTTTTTTTTTTGCATGTGCATGTCCAATTGCTCCAATACCATTTGTTGAAAAGACTCCCCCCCCTTTTTTTTTCTTTTCATTAAATTGCCCTTGCTTCTTTGTCAGAGATCAGTTGACTATATTTGTGTGGGTCTGATTCAAGACTCTCTATTCTCTTCCATTAATCAATTTATCTGTTCTTTTGCTAATACCACACTGTTGTGATTACTGTAGCTTGATGATAAGTCTTGAAGTGGAATAGTGCCAATCCTCTGACTTTGTTCTTATTCACTACTGTATTGGGTAGTATTTGTGTGTTTTACTTTACCATTTCATACAAAACGTGTAATCAGTTTGCAGAAATCCACAAAACAGTTTCCAGGGATTTCAAATGGTATTGAATTGAACCTATAGATCAAGTTGGGAAGAGCTGACATCTTAACAATAGTGAATCTTCCTGTCCTTGAACATGGAACATCTCTTCATTTATTCAGATCATTTTTAATTCCTTTCATCAGAGTTTTGTAATTTTTCTCATTTATATACTATGAATATTTTGTTACATCTATACCTAAATATGTCATTGTTTTGGTGTTAATGTAAATGTTATTGTATTTTAATTTCAAATTCCAATCATTCATTGCTGGATTATATGAAAGTGATTGATATTTGTATATCAATTTGTATACTGCAATTTTGCTTTGTTAGTTCCAGGAGATTTTTTTAATTGATTCATTGGAATTTTCTGCATAAACAATTATGCCATCTGGGAACAAAGACAATTTTATTTCCTCCTTCCCAATCTTTCATTTCCTATTCTAGTTTTATTGCATTAGCTAAGACTTCCAGTTTTGTGAGATGGGTTGCCTTATCTCTGGTCTTGGGGAGAAAGCATCTAGTTTCTCACCATTAGTTATGACCTGTGTTTTGTCTTGTATCATTTTGTTTTTTGGAGACGTTGTTTTTCTCAAGGGATTTCCACTCTATTCCCTAGAAACTTTGCTGAAAGTTTCTATTATAAATAGGTATTGGATGCTTTTTCTGCATCTATTGATTTTCAAGTAATTTTTCTTCTTTAGCATTTTTATCATTGAATGTTCACATGATCGATAGAAATGACTCATTTCTGATACTAAAATTTTGTGTCTTCTCCTTTTTTTTCTTGGTTTGTAAGGCTAGAGGTCCATCAAAGTTATTCATCTTTTCAAAGAATCAGCCTTGGTTTTGTTGACTGTGTTATTGATTTTCTTTTTTTCAATTTCATCAATTTCTGCTGTAATTTTAATTTTTTCTTATATTTGATTTGCATGTAATTTGCTCTTCTTTCTCTTGTTTCTAAGGATGAGGCTTAGATTATTGATTTTAGATCTTCTTTTCTGATACATGTATTCATTGCTATAAATTTTCCTCTAAATGCCAGTTTTGCTGCACTGCACACGTTGTGATAGTTTTATTTTTATTTTTGCACAGTTCAAAATATTTTTAAAAATTTCTCTTGAGACTTTGTCCCTTGTGTTATTTAGAAGGTTGTTGTTTAATCTCCAAATATTTAGTATTTTTCAGCTCTCTGTTATTGACTTCTAATTGAATTCCACTGTGGTCTGAGAGCATATATTAGTATAATATCTATTCTTTTACATATTATAGTTTATTTCATAGCCCATATATGATTTATCTTGGTAAATGTTTCATGTGAGCTTGAGAAGTACATATATTCTACTGTTTTTAAGTTGAAATATCAGTTTTGAGATAAAAATATCTATTGGATCCAGTTGATCAATGCTACTGTGCAATTCAACTTTGTTGATTTTATGCCTGCTTGATCTATTAGTAATTAATGAGAGAGGGGTATTGAAGTCTCCAATTATTATAGTAAATTTTGCCTATTCTTCCTTGCATTTCTAATAGTTTTTTCCTCCCATTTAAACTGATCATTGATATAGTTGTATTAATAGCTATAACATTTATAACTATTTTCTGTTCATTGTACTTGTCCTTTTTTTTTTGTAACTTACTCTCCTTTTCTGCCTTCTCTGGTTTTGAGCATTTTATATTGGTTCCACTTTTTCTCCCTCTTAGCATATCAAGTACACATTGTTTAAAAACATTTTTATTAGTTACTCTAGAGTTTGCAATATACATTCAAAATAATCTAAGTTCACTTTCATATAACATTAAACTTCTTCAAAAGTAGTGCAGGTATCTTATAACAGTACTCCCAATTCCTTCCTTCATTCATTATAACAATGCTGTCATTCATTTCACTAATCTATAAGCTATGATCACCAAACACCTTGTTGCCACTATTTCTTTGAGCAAACAGTTATTTATTAAGTAAATTACACTTAGGAAAAATAAGATTTTATTTTACCTTTATTTATTCCTTCTCTGATGCTCTTCCTTTCTTTACGCATGCCCAATTTTCTCACCTATGACATTTTTCTTCTCTTTGAAGAACTTTATTTAATGTTTTTTTCAAGGCAAGTCTTGTGGAGAAGAATTCTCTGAGTTTTTATTCGTCTTAAAAAGTCTTTAATCCTCCTTCACTTTTGAAATGTAATTTCACTGGAAACAGAATTCTACATTAGTGCCTTAGTGTTTTTTGTTTGTTTTAACATTTTGAAAAATTCATTCCACTTACTTCCGGCTGGCCTGATTTCTGAGTAGAAGTCCAAAGTTATTCTTATCCTTGTTATTCTATAATTTCAGCTCTGTTTGATTCCTGCCCTCATCCCTGAGTTCTTTCAAAAATTTTTACTTGACTTTGGGTTTCTGCAGTTTGAATACGATATAGATAGGTGTAAGCATTTTACTGTTTATCTTACTTGATGTTCTCTGAGCTTCCTGGATCTGTATCCTGATTTTGGAAAATTATTTGGCATTATTACTTTGAATATTTCTTCTGTCCCTTTTTCTCTCTTCTTCTGTTATCCCCATTATGTGTATGGTACACACTTGGTAACTGTCTCATGGTTCTCAATATTCTCTTCCATTATTTTTGCTCTTTTTTCTCTTTGCTTTTCATTTGGGAAGTTACAGTTGGCATATTTTCAGGCTCACTGATTCTTTCCTCAGTTATGTCCAATCAACTGAAGATCCCATCGAAGACATTCTTCATATTTGTTAGTGTTTTTGATTTCTAGCATTTTTGTTTTGATTCTTAGATTTCCATCTCTCTGCTTACACTACCTATCTATTCTTAAATGTTGTTTACTTTTTCCGTTAGACTGCTTAACATATTAATTATTGTTTATTTTAAATTCTCTAATAATTTAAAAGTCTATCTGAGTTGGTCTGATGCAGGTTTTGTTTCCTCAGACTATGTTTATTCTTATCTTTTAGCGTGCCTAGTAATTTTTATTGTTGAAAATTGGGCATAATGTATCTAGTAGTAGGAACTGAAGTAATCAGGGTTTAAGTGTGAGGCTTTATGTCAATCTGGCTAGGACTGGATGGTGTTTAAAATTTGCTGAAGCTGTCACTTCAATTTCTAATTATTTTCTCCCTGGTTTCCTAAAGAACTCCTTAAATAGAGTCTGTGTTATAGCTCTCTCAATTATAGTTGAACTTTTGGAGCCCTGTTAATGGGTGTTAAGGTGTTGAGGAGGAGAAACATTCTATAATTTTATAATTAAACATCAGTTTTTCTTAGCGAGCTTGAGTCCCTGGGCTGTGATATTCAAAAATGTTTCTTAGCCTTTCTTACCCCCCTTAGTATGACTGGAAGGCTAGAGAGAGCTAGAATTGTCCACTTGTCCTTTTCCCAAGTCACATAAGTGTCTGGTAAAGTAGATTCCACTGAGGGCAGGCTTTTGTTACGGAGCATGTTATAAGCATGTTTTAAAATGATTACTTTCCTGCTCTTTCTACTTGAAACACAGGAATTTTTTCTTCAGTCTCAGCCAGGAGAACTTTTTGAGGTTCCTGGAAGTAAAACCCATAATGTGTGGGGGCTTCCTAATACTGGGCCCCCAGAAATTTTTAATTCTCAGCGTAGTCCTCAGCCTCCAGCATGCTCAGTCTCCAGCAATGTGTCAATACAGTTTTAAGTACCTCTATCAACTACTGGCTCCAGTGGCTTCTGCTCCAGATAAGCTGATACTGTCTGTGATTCTCTGTATTTGCCTGCCTCTCCATTTCTCAGAGTAGTGGTTTGTCATGTTACTTCAACTCTCTGGTAAATCTATGAAGAGTCAATGATTTTTAGTTTGTTCAGCCTCTTTTTTTTTTCTTTTTTTAATTATGAGGACAGGACTGACGACTTCTAAGCTCTTTACATGTCAGAGCAAAGACTGGACCAACAATTTTTTAAAGACCTTTTCTCCTTACTTATGGAAGTTAAGCAATGTGATAAAATCTTTGATAGTCACTTAACTTTATAACTTTCACTTTCTTTATTCTAAAGTTCACCGACAAAGCTCCTTGCTCATTTATTTATATCTTAAATTTATAGGTGTGCTATCAAATAAAATTGACATATATTTATAATATTTATTAAATTATGTCTTCGATCATTGTTACTATTTTTCATGGTATTCTCTTTTTTATTATTATTTATATTAAGATGAAGTTCCTGAGTGTTGATTTTATGATAAATGTTATTGTTTGTGAGCAAATAGAAATTCAGAATATGGATTATATATCTGTTCTATTATGTCAAACTATTTTGAGAGGATTTATATTAGTTCTCTCTGGACACAATATTTTAAAAATATATGCTTAGTTTTATATCATCTTTGCTAATCATAATCAAGTAATTTTATGCCTCTCAATATAATCAATATTCAGCATGAATTTACAAAAAAAAATAATGCTTTTGACTAAATCAATTTTACTCTGTTTTTTAAGTACTATAATCCATAAGGGAGAATCAAATGTTTGTCATTTTAAGTACACTCCAAATCAAGGTAAAGTATTTTTTCAATGTCCAGCTTTATGCATACTAATAAAGGCACTTAATATGTTATACATCAGGGGTTATTGCTCTCATGTCTACCGTCCTACATTTGTTATTTTTCTGTGGATATTAATCAGTTTTACACCTTGAGCTAAGGGACTCTGACCTATTATGTAGGAGAGTTTTGACAAATAGATACCTTAAAGTGAAATAATTCAAAACTGTCAGTTATTTATAAACAACTCTATAGCTTCTGGAATATGGCAGAATGCTATCATTCTGAAAGCTAGCACCATTAATTTAATAGAAAATACCATTGTATTTCAGTGACAACAGATTAGTTACATTATTCAACCTTGAAGATTATGGAAAATTATTCCTATCTTCAGCAAGGTGAACAAAAGAAAAAGATTAAAAGTATATATACTCTCATTCTACTGTTAGTACCCTTCTTTAAAATGCAATTATGATCTGCTAGGACCGCTACAATATTGCTCTTTGTCTTTTGTTCTAATTTTGACATCCCCATTGCCAAGTGACTCTTCCCAAAGCTGCAACATTTTACCACAACCTATTAGGAGTGATATGACCTAGATGTTGCCTCACTCTTAAACTCTATTGTTGCCTGTTATTAATTCACATGGAACATTTTTCATATATTTAAAAATTTTTTCTAGCTTTATTGAGGTATAATTGATAAGTAAAAATTGTATGTATTTAAGGCATACATCGTGGTGTTTTGATATATGTATACATTATAAAATGATTACCACATCAAGTTAATTAACATACCAATCACCTCACATAGTTACCTTTGGGTGTGTGTGATGAGAATGCTTAATATCTACTCTTTTAGCAAATTTCAATTATAAAGTACATTCTTATTAACTATAACCACCGTGGCATACATTAGATTCCCTGAACGTACTCATCTTACTGAAAATTTATATTCTTTGACAAACATCTTCCCATTTCACCCACCTCTTAGCCCCTGGCAACCACTGTTCTACTTTTTCCTTCTACAAGTTCAACTCTTCTAGATTCTATATTTAAGTGAAATCATACAATATTTGTATTTCTGTGTCTGGCTTATTTCTCGTAGCATAATATACTCTAGGTTCCTTTGTGTTGTTGTCACAAATGGCAGGATTCCCTTCTGTTTTAGGGATGAATAATATTCCATTATATATGTATGGAATATTATATACTATATATGAAATATTATATGATATTCAATATACATACATATATATCTCTCTCACATTTTCTGTATCCATTCATCTGCTGAATGACACAGCTTGTTTCCATATCTTGACTGTGGTGAGTTATGCTGCAGTAAATATGGGATTAAAGATATCTCTTTGAAATACTGATTTTATCTCCTTTGAATTTTTACCCAGAAGTGGGGTTGCTGGATCATACTGTAGTTTTATGTTTAATTTTCTGAGGAATCTCCATACTGTTTTTCATAGTGGGTGAAAAACACATTCAAGTCTAGGCTTGTCAAGTTCTGGTCCGCTCTCTGAGAGTGTACCTGTGCTTCTATAAACTTTGCTTTGGGCTTGCTTCACTTCGCTAAAACAGCTCTCTCTCTCCCCCTCTCCCCCTCTCCCCCTCTCCCCCTCTCCCCCTCTCCCCCTCTCCCCCTCTCCCCCTCTCCCCCTCTCCCCCTCTCCCCCTCTCCCCCTCTCCCCCTCTCCCCCTCTCCCCCTCTCCCTTTGCTTTGTGCTTAAACTTAAAGTGGTAGTTTGCAATTCTTTGCTTACTATTGTGGGACCCAGATTGCTGGTCTGGGCTCCTCGGTTGAAGCTATTTTGTTTCAAGGCACATCCACCCAGTGACAGACTCATTCACATATCTGGGTCCTCAGGTAGGATGGCTGCCTCATCTGTCACCTCTGTTCTCCTGATCTCTTATCCTTCATGGGTTAGCCTAAGCTTGTCTACATAATGGATAAATGTTCCCAGCAGGAAGAGAACACAAATCTGTATGCATAAGCACCTTCAAACCTCCGCTTATGGTCATTCTTGTTATTGTCCAGTTGTCAAAAACAAGTCATATGGCCAAACTGAGGCTCAGAAATAAATTTCACTCCTCAATATAAGTTGTGGCAAGGTCACATCACAAGGAGACATACATAAAGAGCTGGGAGGCTTTATTACAGCCATTTTTTGCAAACAATCTATCATATCAGTCTTCAAGCCTTACCTCAATTTTGTCTTCCTAAGAGTGATTCTTCCTGAACCAACCCTCCCCCATCTACATGGTTTTTTTTTTTTCTACCCCCACTGACCCTTGTTATTTTACTTTTGGGAATTAATTATAATTTGTAATAACATATTTTAAGGTATAATTTAATATTTCATTAACTAATTGATGGTTGTATTTCTCAGTATATTCTATCAGAACCTGTGCTTGTTAGCTGCTCTTCTCAATGTATTCAACAGCCACCTCAGTCCCAACTGAACTGACAATTCTCAATATTGTTTAAAAAGGAATAGATCATTGAATGTTGCCAGTGGATGAGAAATGTAGACTTTCAGTGGAATAAAAACTGTCTTCAAAGCATAATGAATTATAATAATTAAGCATAGAATGTTTCTGTATCTGTGTGTGTGAGTGGTAGATGCATTTTTACCTTAGTACAAGATTTTGGTTATAGAACGTTATTTTAAAGAGGTAAAACTAATGCATTAACTTTGGAGAAGATAGTTTTCTGAGAAGTGGATTACATAAGATTAAACCATTTGAGGCAGATCAGGGGAGGTGTCTTTGAGACTCTTACTTTATATTTTGTACATACTACACGTTTACACTTTTAGCACAAGGGATGTGGACTATTAGAGCATGTGTTTTCTCTCTTTATGTCCTACACACCAACCTGGCTGCAGTAATAGCTCTTATTTGAGCCCTTCCAAATAATATCATCACACAAAATGTTTACTGAGCAATTTAGATTTTTCATCAGAATATTACATAGAAATAAACACAATATTATGGAGCAAAGAAAAAGGAAGTTTTGTTTTGTTTCCTTGTGCATTTGTTTTAACAAAGCCTACTTCACAGCAGGGAAATTCCAAAATTAGTATTTATCTTTTCTAATATCCCTTCATGGTCATCCATTGTCCAGGACAGGCTCCTCCCTGTTACCTTAAAAATCATTTGAGCTCTGCTTCCATTTCTATTGAAAATGCATATATCCAGACTCATATCATTTGTTAGCAAAGGACAATTGTCCCGTAAGTATCAGTGTCTGCCTGCCTTAGAAGACGCCTTCCTAACCATATTTGGTTGTTCATGTTCTCTGCTTATTGATTATCTGTTATAATTACAAAATTGATTTTAGCGTAGTGGAGTTCCAGTGAATAATTTATATCCTTTCTTGGATAGAATGATGTAGCATACTCTGTGCTAGATGGAAGAGAACAATATGACAGAACACATAGGCTTGTGTGGTAGGAAAGACTAGATATGAAAAGAAAGATAAAAAATTAGATTTGGAAATAGGATTGAAACCATGATTTCAGATATAAGTGGGAGAGTCATATTTAAACCCTGAAAAACCAGTAGCTTGAAAGAAATGATCCTTCATTCTTTAAATGTATGGTTTCAGCAAGAAACAGGTAAGAAGTTAAGTGAAATGAGAACTTACAAAATATGGTAAGATAAAGTTATGAAAAGCTAGAAATACATGCTAGTGTCTGTTTACTTGTTTTAAAATTTATTTATATATAATAACTCATTGAAGAAAGTTTGTGTGCAATGTATAATGAAAGAATATACAACCCATTCTGTATCACCAAAATAGAAATTTCATTACCAAAACTTGTATAGACTATAAAATCTATTTTTTGAATTGTAATTAGTAGTATTTATGTATATGTTTATTTTGTATAAAAGAAACATTTTTCAGAAATGCAAAGTACAACTTTATGCACCTAACAAGATACTCAATCTAATTATTTAATAATTTTTATTATAATTTTTCATCATGAAACTATCTCTCATGTTATTATACTTCCTCGGGAGAAAATTAAACATTTAAATATATTTATAGTAGCCTGCAGTTTAGATCAGAAGGAGGATGTTAACAGTCTACCACTGTGAATGGGTTACTATTCTGCATACTAATTTATGTTTATTTACTTATCTTCCACCAGATGGTGCCCTTGCAATGGATATTCATATTTCTTTTTGCATAGTTGGGCTAAAAGATGCACCTCTACTTTCACTTTGGGGGATGGCATAATCAGTGGGGATGTATTTTATAAACATATTATATCCTTTTATATTTTCTAAGTGATAGTATTTTCAAAAACAGTTAGCAAGGCTTTGCCTAGGAATATAAAATATATGACTGTAATCAGAACCTTGCACACTATTGTTGCTCCCCCCACCAACCTACAGTCAATGGCTCTTCTCACTCTCCAGGAAGCAAACGGTTCATATTTTATAATCAATTCCTGCCTTTTACTGGAATTCTGGAGATAGTACGTGACTTAAATAGCCTTTAAACAAAAAGCGCTCTATCAAAATCCAATTCCTCTTCCACAGAAGATTCATCTGTTATTTTAGATCCCTACTTGACCCTGATAGACAGTTTACCTCCTTTATTCCACATGTAATACTGCAGAGGTTATATTGTTTCTCATTTTCTTGTTTTTTTAATTGGCCATGTGCAGTTCTTGAAATCCTTACCTAATTTGGAGGCTTTGTCTTAAAATTGTTCGGCAAAATCCACAAAATGAAGTATAACCTTAGGTAACCAGTAGAGCTTAATGAGTTAAACATGCTCTTTAACAGTTAAAAATCATCTGTCATTGGTGTCAGGTGCTAACTTTCACTTAGTACCTGAATTTGTGTTATTCTTACTCACAATGTACTCTCTAAAATTAAGACTGTTTCCTCATGGTTTTTACAATATGCCCGCTCCTTCCTCTCATGACAAATTCCTAAACTGACCTTATCTTTGATGCACTCCCCTTCCTATTCTCATTCACTTATTGATCATTCAGTCAATTAATTGATTAATTAATGCATGCTTTAATCCAACATATACTCCCTAGTGTCATATTGGTTTGGGGACACTTCACAATTTAGTGATAATTAAATGTTGGATAATTTTTTTTTTTGCTTTGTGATGCTTAAAAAAATCTAGCTAAGAAGTCGGATATGAAGACAAATAGTGATCAGCAGCATTAGACAAATACCACCAGGAAATACCACTGGGGAAGAAAGCAAAATGTCTTGAGGTCTTGACTAACTAGACTCCTAAATTCTAGCCAAGGGAACTGGTTTAATACTGGCATGTTGATGAAACAGATTAAAAGAGATTTGGGGTAAGGTAATTTGACAGACTTTACTTGAACTAGAAGTTTATTAAAGCCAAGAGAAAAGCAGAAGCAGATTTGAGAGGGCCTACGGCGCTCCAGCTATTTAGGTTTTTTGAATTGGCAATAAATAATGAAATAATGCTTTTCTAGAAAACATTTAATTTACATCTTCATCTTACTATATAAAAATTTTTTAAATGTCTCAAGAACTGTATTTAAGTGAGAAAAATAGCTCTTAATCTGTGTTGTAAAACAATTGTCTTAATTAGAAATGATCTCTTAAATCATTTGGAAAGAAATCTGACTCTTTAGAGCAGCAGTCCCCAACCTTTCTGGCACCAGGGACCAGTTTCGTGGAAGACAATTTTTCCACGGAAGGGGTGGGGTGGAGGGGCTGGTTCAGGCGGTAATGCGAGTGAGGGGAGCGATGGGGAGCGGCAGATGAAGCTTTGGCTCGTTTTTGCCGCCACTCACCTCCTACTGTGCGGCCTGGTTCCTAACAGGCTGCAGACCAGTACCAGTTCATGGCCCGGGGGCTGGGGACCCCTGCTTTAGAGAACTATGGTCAAATCTCTTGCAAATGTAGTTTATTAAAAAAGAAAAAGAAAATGTCTTCTTCAGATTATGCATATGAGCATTAATTTCTTAATTAGCAAGCTGATTGATTTTACATATACATTTTTGTCCCTTAACCTTAGGACAATCATTTGGCATAGATAATTAATTTTAATGGAGTATAAACTCTCAGCAACTGAACGGGTATATTTAATTCTAGAATCATGTCCGTGTTAAAATGCAGTGTTTGTTATCCAGAACAAGCAAACAAATCAAAAAATGAAAAAAAACAAAATCAAAAAAGTTTGGAAACTCATGCTTTCACAATGATATTTTACTGGATTCTCCTCCCATGTACCATTATCATCAGTAAAAACTCACTTAACTCAATTTTTTTTTTAAAGTGACAAGAACAAACAAATACTACAGTATAGTCTCCAAGAAGATTTAAGGAGGAATTGAAAGAGATGAGTTTGACATGGAAAATGGAAATTGTTTAGAGAGTAAATTAGAGACACTTTTTGTAATAGAAGCATAATGTGATATTGGATTTTAAACTAGAAACTGATAAATTCTTATTTTTAATTGTAAAGCCAATTTTTCTCTTAATTTTACAGTTTTGTTGAGTCACAGATGAATAATATAATTTTAACCTATTGCCCAAATATATCTCATTGATAAAAAACTTGAGGTCTAAAATTGAACAATTATTATAAAAACAATGTGTAGGAATAAAAATTTAAAATATTTAATATTTTATATCTTTACACACATGTTTCCATTATAAAAATGTACTTACTTTAAAACACTGGAAAAATATGGAGAACAAGAAGGAAATGTAAAAAGCACAAAAATAAGGCCTATATTCCTCTTACCTAGTATATTATTTTCCTTAGGTTGTCATAAGAAAGTACTAGAAAATGCGTGGCGTAAAATAACAGAAATGTATTTTCTCTTGATTCTGGAGGCCAGAAGTGTGAATAAGGGTGTTGGCAGAACCATCACTCCCTCAAAAACCTGTGAGGAGAATCCTTTCTTGGTTCTTCCAGCTTCTAGTGGCCTCAGGCATCCCTTGGCTGTGGTGGAATAGCGTCAATCTCTGCTTTTGTCATCACATTACCATCTTCTCCCTGTGTGTCTTCACATCTTTCTCTACCTCTGCCTCTTTACATCACCTTCTCTTACTAGGGTACGAGTCACATTGGATACAGGACTCAACCTAACCCAATATGACCTCATCTTAACTGATTTTAGCTGTAATGACCCTGTTTCTAATTAAGAACATGTTCTGAGGTATTTTGAGTTAGGACTTCAAAATATCTTTTTGGTGAACACAATTCAACCCATAACACTTAGATATTAAATTGTTTAAAAGTAAATATTTAAGTCTAGACTTTTATACCAAAAGTTTTATCTTTCTGTGTTAAAATGTCTATGATTAAGTAGAGATTATTTTTTTACTTTATTATTCCAGGTAAAATAAATATACAAAAAAACGGAACGCCTATTGAGAACTTGATATGTGTAGGAACTTTAGAAAGTTACTTCATTCATCTATCACAAGCAACCAATGCAATACACAATATACTCATTTTACACAGAAGAAAAATGCTAAAGCTCACAGAGAAGTCTACACAACTTTTTTTTTTTTTAACATCTTTATTGGGGTATAATTGCTTTACAATGGTGTGTTAGCTTCTGCTTTATAACAAAGCGAATCAGTCATACATAAACATATGTTCCCATATGTCTTCCCTGTTGTGTCTCCCTCCCTCCCACCCTCCCTATCCCACCCCTCCAGGCTGTCACAAAGCACCGAGCCAATATCCCTGTGCCATGCGGCTGCTTCCCACTAGCTATCTACCTTACTACGTTTGTTAGTGTGTATATGCCCATGACTCTCTCTCGCCCTGTCACAGCTCACCCTTCCCCCTCCCCATAACCTCAAGTCCGTTCTCCAGAGTCATTCTCCATGATACCAAGGTCTTCATAATTTAATGCGCATAAGAATCACTTGGGTGTACATGTTAAAAATGTTTATTTCTAGTCAAGATAACCCAGAAATTCTAAAACCATAAAGGCGTCATGTGATTTAAATTTCTAAATAATTCTTATAGAAGTTCAGAGGTGGGAAAAATAAAAGATGACTGAAATCAGTAAAGAAAGCCTCACCATCCTGATCTGAACTATAGATGTGATGGGCTTAGACGAGAATAACATGTATAAACACTGTGTGAAGCTTGAGCATAATATGTACAGGGTTAAGTAAGCACATGATACCTTAGGAACTGAACAGAAGAAATATGTAGGGCAGAGAAGATTGAATAGTAAAGGCTAGCTCAGATTCTTGCAATTTCTGAATATCAGTCTAAGGAGATATTTCATAAGTAGTTACACAAGTTCCAAGATGAAATCAGGGCTTTAGAATTTCAATAAACTTTGAAAACGTAGAGAACGGTTTGGAAAGAAAAGATGATGGAGGAAGAAATACCATTCAAATATGAATCTATTAGAGAAATCAAGGTATGTAATCATGGAGAAGAAAGAAAAAAGAAAGGGATGTTACATGAGAATAAATTCATTGGGAAAATAAGAAGAATAGTTTACTACACATAATCAAGAAAATGAATAAAGCCTATAAGGAGGAAACTAAAGAAAAAAGTCAAATTAACATTAATAATGATATTATTTACTGAATGAATTAGCTATAGTTATAATAACATGAATTAGTTATTAAAAATTATAATGTACTTGAAGAAATGGAATTATAAAAGGAAAGTAAATTTGTAAAGGATAATAAACTATCAAAACTGCTAGGAGGATCAATATACAGAGCATATGAATAGAAAGATTTTCAAAAAGTAATAAATGACAAATAATATACCAAATTTCTAACAACTTCAAACTCTGAACTAATTTTTATATTGCTACAACGATAGATATCACTATAACATGAGTGGGTTGTTTCCAATTTTCTCTATGAAGTAACATGGGGTGTGGAAAATAGTTTTCATTTGAAGTCAAAATACTTTAGAGAAAAGTTGTAGTTTACTAGCTTTATTACTTTCATGTAATCATAAAATTTGGTCTTGTTTTTTTCTCTGCATATATATGATGATATTTGTTGTCAAAATCCAATAAGATAAGGAATGCATTTGAAAATACTTCTAAAGCCAAGTTATAAAATATACTCAGCACTATAATCATTATTGATATTTTTTACTGTTTAACTTTTAAAAATATAATTTTATAAGCTATAGAAGTATAAGTGATTAATATGGATCAAACCAAGAAAATAATTTATAACTTAAAATGTAACTTGATAGTAGATATGAAGTACTGAAAAGCCTGCTAATTGGTATATTTGAAAAATCTCTTAAGATAGTTTATTATTAACATGAGGTAAATTGGTCTACAGTTTCATGATGCTTTAATCTAAAAAAATACACTTGACTTTTTAAGAAGACTCAGTAACTCTTGAGATTACATGACTTAAATTAGAAATTAGTGTGACTAAAATTCACTCTATATTATGAAAAACATATCACTGTTATACATTTTAAATGTATAACCATGATTGATTAAAGTAGCCATAGCTGGTACTACTTCACTGCTACCTGTTTTCTGAAGTATCGATTTAGTTGATGTGCATAATAATTTGATACCCTATTAAATCATATTGTACAAATAATGAGCCATGCTCTATAAACATAAAGTTAGAAATGATATTATATATATATATATTTTAGAAATGATGTTATATTTTTAATACCAGTAAGTCCCCTACATACGAATGAGTTCTGTTCCGAGAGTGTGTTCATAAGTCCAATTTGTTCGTAAGTCCAACAGAGTTAGCCTAGGTACCCAACTAACACAATTGGCTATATAGTACTGTACTGTAATATGTTTATAATACTTTTCACACAAATAATACATAAAAAACAAACACAAAAAATAAACCATTTTTAATCGTACAGTCTGATACCTTGAAAAGTACAGTAGTACAGTACAACAGCCGGAATACACGGGCTGGCATCGAGTGAACAGGCAAGAAGAATTACTGACTGGAGGGGGGAGAGGAGGTGGGAGATGGTAGAGCTGAAGGATCGTCAGCAATAGGAGACGGAGGGCAAGCTGCAATTTCACTCACACCTGACGTTGATGGCACAGGTTCTGGTCCCTTGCTGGATTCAATTCTATCTACCCGCCTGAGAAAACGATCCAGTGATGTCTGGGTAGGAGCTCTTTTTATCTCATCATAGATGACACGGTAGCACTGGATTGCATTCTGAACGGCTGCTGCAACCTTCGTGTACCATTCTACATTCGAGTCCTCTGCCTCAAAAACTAACTGTGCATCCTCAAATAAAGAAAATCCCCCTGCCATTTCCTGTGTTGTGAATCTCTTCAGTTCTTCAGTTATATCTTCTTCCTCTTGTCGCTCCACTCTCTCAGTTATTTTCACTTTTGTTTCCATCGCTATCGCTTGGTGCTTCTTAAAAGCACCAGCTACACACTGCTGCTTTTACGCTTGCTTCTGGACATCCTGGGCTTGAAATAAAGATACTATACTACACTCTATACAGTACTGTGTAGTAAAGTACACTAAAGCACAACCACTTGTAGAGGATGCACGCATGTGACAATGTATGCCAGACACGAGAACTAACTTATGTGATTGGACATGCGAACGCATGTTCGCATCTTTGAAAGTTTGCAACTTGAAGGTTTGCATGTAGGGGACTTACTGTATAAATGATATTTTATTTTTATATATTGAAAACCTTTACCTCATAAAGGTTTGCATCATATTTGATCTAGAATTAAACATATTGGGATGTTTTCTCTGACCTTTGGGCTTGATTAAGTTCTGTCCAGAGGCAGGGTGGAAGACCTGTGGCTTTTCAGTTAATTATTTTTGGGGGTGTCAGCATATCACCCCTATAAGTAAGCCAGGTTGTTGCTGTCCAATTACTAACCATTTACCACAGGTGAAGGGGATGGGGGTTGTCCCTTGAAACTTTATCAACATCTGGCAAGCTTAATTTTTGAAAGATACTATATATTAATCTAAGTATTATATATTATTTGGTTCTAGTTATTTCACTCTATGATATATTCCATTTTATAAAAGGAGAGCTTTGGGCCACCTCTTATTGGGTCCTGCATTACTGTAGTCTAGCCTGCTGTAGTAGAGATTGAGTAGTACAGAATGCAAATTGCTTATTCCAGTTACTATGTTTTCTATAATGCCCAATATAGAATGCAGAATATTTTATGCCCAATGCAGAATATTTTTGATTCTGTGTACATTTAGCCTCAGACTGAGAGAGTTTTTAGTTCAAAGCTTGGTGATGTGGAGCTCTTTCCATTGATAGGGTCACACACAAAGAGACAGAAAGCATGTTTAGCCAATACATTAAGTTCCTTAAAATCACTTTATGTACAGATAGTAACTGATAGGAGTGGTGTTTGAATTGTTTACTTGACGTGGTCAAATGCTTGATATTGTGAAATATTCTGAGTTGACGTTGTGAATGATCCCATTCAAAGCCCTTAGATGTTCTGGTTGGTAAATGAATGAAAGAATAAATATAGATACCTTAATAGGGGGAGTACTTTCATTATCCAGATATTTCTCACAACCTTTGTACTTTCTGTGTTTTACCATTGGGTAGAACCAATCTATTATATTTTCCTTCAAAACTGAAGTTGTACCTCTTTCTTCTTACCTCCTGATGCCTATACTTTAACTACCATTTTGGATGTTTAGACTTTTTTTTTTTTTTTTTTTTTGGCGGTACGTGGGCCTCTCACTGTTGTGGCCTCTCCCGTTGCGGAGCACAGGCTCCGGACGCGCAGGCTCAGTGGCCATGGCTCACGGGCCCAGCCGCTCCGTGGCATGTGGGATCTTCCCGGACCGGGGCACGAACCCATGTGCCCTGCATCGGCAGGCGGACTCCCAACCACTGCGCCACCAGGGAAGCCCTAGACTTTTTTTTTTTTCTTTAGCAGTCTTTATCCTTTTTGTTTCAAGTGTGTGGTAGCTTTTTAAGTTGCTTGTTTTATTTCTTAAAAGATGAGATGTATAAAATGAGTAAAAGAGATGAAAAGAGGGACTGAAAGAGACTGATGCCAGGCAGAGTTTTTGAGGAAAGCATCAATTGTCAGAGTGAGAGAAATATAATTATAGAGGGAGTGAGGGAGTGATTTCAAGATTTTTGTTTGCTTGTGTTCTAATTTCAGAAGAGTGTTTTCCTTAAAATTATGTTTTAAGAATTTAATTGCATGCTGAGTGTAGAGTAGGTTAGGAAGGAGAGACAGAAAATATAAAATGGCCATGCACTGCAATTTCTACAATAGTCCAGGTGAAAAGCTGTGTGACTGATAATAATGGAAAGAGAGGATGGCTGGAGAAATACTCTGAAAAGTGTGTGTAGAGGTTGGACCTTAGGAGAAAATGATGAACATACACAGATGTTCACAAAATCTAAGCCAATTCTGCATTGATGAAATAATGAATAATGGGAAGGGATGCTACTAAAGAAAACAAAAAGGAGTAGTTACTTTACGGATCATCTATTATTTATTTCTTAAGGGTAGTCTCAAAATTAAAGAAATTTTTCTATGAAAATTTATTTTATATTTTTTCTTATGCTTAAGATGATTAAACTTGTCCAGTGATCCATTGTAAATAGAAACTTTTGTGTCATTATACATGAAGAAGAATTCTGAGAATGAGTTAATATGCAAGCATCTAAATCATGCTGAGTGCCGATTCATATCTTGATAAATGATGTCAATTAGTTCCATTTAAATTATGTGTTCTATTCAAAAGGTATATTTTATTGCCAGATCTCTGTCCTGTACCTTATATTTTTATGTACAAATGTCTACTTAACTTCATTTTGATATTATAAACATATCAAAAGATGTCAAAAATCAAACCATTTATTCTCCCACCTCAGTTATTCTTTTCTCGTGTGTTTTAGACTTGTAAACAGTACTCAGTTTCTCAGGCCAAAATATTAAACTAACTATCCACTCCTTTTGAAGTATAGTTGATTTACTATATATATTAGTTTCATGTGTAAAGTATAGCGATTCAGTATTTTTACAGATTATTAAAAGTTATTGCAAGATAGTGGCTATAATTCCTTGTGTTATACAATATATCCTTGTTGTTTATATATTTTATACATAGTAGTTTGTATCTTTTAGTCTCATACTCCTAATTTTCCCCTCCACCCTTCCCTGTCCTCTTTGGTAACGACTAATTTGTTTTTTGTATCTGAGAGTTTATTTCTGTTTTGCATATACACTCATTTGTATTATTTTTTAGATTCCACATATAAGTGATAAACATACACTATCTGTTTTTGTCTGACTTATTTCACTAAGCATAATATCTTCTAGGTCCATCTATGTTGCTGCAAATGGCATTATTTCATTCTTTTTTATGACTGAGTAATATTCCGTTGTGTTTATGTACCACATCTTCTTTATTCTTCTGTGGATGCGCATTTGGTTTGCCTCCATATCTTGGCTCTTGTAAATAGTGTTGCTGTGAACATTGGGGTGCGTGTATCTTTTTGAAATAGTGTTTTCATTTTTTCTGGATATATACCTGGGCGTGGAATTGCTGCATCATATGGTATTTTTAGTTTTTTGAGGAACCCACATACTGTTTGTCACAGTGGCTACACCAATTTACATTCCCACCAGCGCTGGGGTGTTCTGTTTTCTCCACATCCTCTCTGACATTTGTTATTTGAAGACTTTTTGATGATAGCCATTCTGTCAGGTGTGAGGTGATACCTCATTGTGATTTTGTTTTGCATTTCCCTGGTAACTAGTGATGTTGAGCATCTTTTCATGTGACTGTTAGCCAGCTGAGCCAGCTGTATGTCTACTTTAGAAAAATGTCTATTCAGGTCTTCTGCCCATTTTTTGATTGAGGTTTTCTTTTCTTTTTTTTTTTTTTTTTTTTTTACTGTCACAAAAACAGACATTTAGATCAATGGAATAGAATAGAAATCCCAGAAATAAACCCATGCACCTATGGTCAATTAATATACTACAAAAAGACGTAAAAATATACAATGGAGAAAAGACAGACTCTTCAACAAGTGGTTCTGGGAAAACTGGACAACTACATGTAAAAGAATGAAACTAGAACACTACCTAACACCATACACAAAAATAAACTCAAAATGGATTAAAGACCTAAATGTAAGACCAGAAACCATAAAACTCCTAGAAGAGAATGTAGGCACAGCACTCTGACATAAACCAGAGCAATATTTTTTGGATCTGAGACAAGAGAAATAAAAAGAAAAAGAAATAAATGGGGCCTAATTAAACTTAAAAGGTTTTACACAGCAAAGAAAACCAATGACAAAATGAAAAGGCATCCTGTAGAATGGGAGAAAATATTTGCAAATGATATGACCTACAAGGGGTTAATGCAAAAACTATTAATAAATGAACAGTTCCATTCTTTCATACTGAACAACTAGTCCATAAATCCTATTGGATCTAACTTCATAGTATACCCTACATCCACTAACTTCACATATCCTTCAAAATTACTACTCTAGTCCATCATCTTTTACCCAAATAAATTCAATAGTCTTTTATTCCTCATTAGACTCTTGTCTCTTATAGTTTATTCTACACAAAGAAGCAAATGTTTCTTTTAATATGGAATTCAACACATGTCACTCTCATTAAAACTCTCCAGTGGCTTCCCATAACAACTATAAGGTAGGACTGTTTGATAGAAACACTTTGTTGTTTTAGTTTCTCTAACTTTATTGTTTTAGTTTCTCCAACTGCAATCCTTTTTGGATGTATTGTAGGATACAGACAATGATATGACAACTGGTACACATATCTCTGAGGAAGTATATACAATGGTATGATTAAAAGCAATTATCAGTATAACTTTTTTAGTAAGATACTTCATAAGCATTAAAAAATAAGACATATTACATAAAGAGGAACTTTAAGTATGCATAATTTTTAAATCTTATGTTAAATTATTCGAAAGGATATAAATGTCCCACAAGAGTGCTAGTGCACAAATACATATTCTAAGATAGAAAATTGTACATAAAAATTTTCCTGGACCAAGGAAGCACTCTTTAAAAATCTGAACGTTGTAGTACTTCATATAGCATATAACAAATTTGTAGAACTTAGTATACAAGGATGGTAGTAGAAATATACGTGTTTATAAAAATAGTATAGATAATTTTTGAATGTCAGAGACAGGTATTAGTTATTAATAAAGTTAGAATATACCTATACTTTAAGATGAATGTTAGGAAGGCCAACATGACATTTAATAATGATGAAATCCTGGAACAGATGTAGTGTAGTTGTGATCATCAATTCCATGTCCCTAAAATCAAGGGGAAAGATTCAATATTTGAGCAATAATTCAATGTAAACCAGTCCAGATTCTTTTTATATCCTGAAAGCAGCATTTTTGATTTTCATGAATGATTACACCTGGGAAATTGCACCTGCCTTATCTGCTTAACATTTTACTTGGGATAGATTTTCCCTTACAGAAAACAACCATTAAAATTGCTCTTCCCTCTGACAACATTTAAAAAATTGTCAAGAATGATATAGAAATACGGAAGGGCCTACACCAAGTAATACATGAAAAACAGAGTCAAAATAATATATGTACATTGACGACAAGTGCATTGGTATACTCTGCACCATATAATGCAAGAGAGTTTACAGCTGGTGATGTTGAACTCATTTAGTTCCTGTGGATTTACTTTATTAGACCTTTTGAAGGCCCTAGAAATCTGCACTTTTAACAAAAGTCCCAGAAGATTGTAAGTTTTGATTGAAGGTATGCTTTGGAAAAGCAATTTTAACCTTCCCATATTTTATGTCACATTACACATAAAATAAAATAAAATTATATCATATAATTGAACAAAAAGTAATTTATTAATACAGAGTATTAATGGATATCTAAATAAAATATTTTAAAATGAATAAAATCATATGTATATAGTTATATTCATAAAGAGATGCATGCTAACCATGCTACACAACAATGAGAAACATTAATGGCAAATCAAAACAAAAATGAAGATAATCCTCTGACTTTCCGTGTTTCATCAAGCATTGAGACCCGCCAATCTTTTAGTCTTTTTCTTGTATATTGTTCTGCATCCTCATTCTCTGCATCTGATTGTATACCTGGATTTTATTTCATTTTCTGTGTGACATTCTCTACAGATATTTATCACTGGCTGCTGATTTAAGGATTGAACATCTTTAGAGTTGTCCATTGTTAGTACTTATGTAGGAGTGAGAAATTTCTCACTCAAGAGAGTATTATTTATTTTCTCTTTGAAAGAAAATGGGAGCATAAAAATTTAAGAAGAGGCACAACTACACTAGGTTACAGATAAAAATTGTTAAAATAATTGAGAACCTTGGTAATTTACAGTCATGATACTGTTGCAACTTTTGGTGCTTACATCAGAGTAGAGTAGAATCATTTGCTTTTATCATTGAAACAAACAAAAGGGAAGAAGGTATAGTTACCTTGTCCTCTGTTCTCCTTGAGTATGAATATCCTGAGATCAGTGACTATTTATTAGCCATTTCTTTATTTTTAAATACCTCAAATATTTTGACTAAATAAATGAAAAAAAAACAACAAAAAATAATATCACTTCCTCGTGCCCACCAATGTTAGATGTGTTTAGTTATTACAGCAATGTCAGATAAAATGATAAGTATGTTCTACAGAATAAAGGTGGCATCTTAGTGATTTTAAAAATGCATATTTACATTTGCAGTGATAGACCTATTGGAAACAGCAAGCCCAGTTTTCTGTGAAAATGAAACATTCAGTAGGAAAAGTTTATTAAAGAATTTAGTTGACAGATTACTTTTATAACATTTGTTCTTTGTGAGAAACATTTATATGGCTATGTTTCTAAAATCTATAAACTGATATTCTCACACCCAATTAAAATGAGCAAGACAGATTGGTTTTTGTACACAATAGCATTTTTATGGGCTCTCATTTCTTCATAGACCACTTAGCTGTAAATAATCCGTGCAAATAGCAATTAGACCTTTCCTGGTTTATGCATATAAACATAATGGTTATTCAAAGAACACGGAAATGTTTCAAGCAATTTTCTGTATAAAATATGCATGTTTAAAACCATATGTTTGAAAGGCTTAGTAAATGGTATTGAAATGAACTACAAGAGAATTAATTCATAATGGTGAATTTCCGTAGGTATCTTTCTCGTGCAGAATCAGGTCATTAACCTCCACATATTGTAGCAGACAAGACAAAAAACTTTTGAATTTTCTGTTATTATCTTGAAGAATTATACTGTTAAATGTTTAAAGTTTTTCTTCTTAGTTATGAATAAGGGATGTGTAAAAAAGATGTTCTCTTAACCACAGTGTGGTTATAGAAATTAACATTGATACAGTACTAGTATCTCATTTGATGACCCGATTAAAATTTTAACCATTGTCCCACTAGCATTATTTACAGAAAAAAATATCTGGTCCTGCATACAATCCAGAATTTTACCTTGAATTTAATTATGTTTTATGTTAATATGTTCTGATAGTTCCTCAGTATTTTCTTCTCTTCAATATCGTTTATATTTTGTGGGATGTCCTTCAATTTATGTTTGTCTGATGATTCTTTATGCTTAGGTTCAGGTTAGGCATTTCTGACAGGAATACCAAAGATGTAATGTTTTATCCTTTTATGAACATGATCACAGGGAGAACATAAGTTCTATATATGTTCTAATACTGGTGATAACTTAGTTTGCATGTTGCCTTTCTAACTTCTGCTTTGTAATGTTTCTGTCTTTCTAACTAGTAAGTCTTTTGGGTAGGTACTGTCCTGAAAATATAACCAAGATTCAAGCTTTATTTTGGCCTTGCAAGGGAGCATCAACAAATATGTCTAGTATGATTTTATGTCCCTTGTACAATTAACCACAAAGACATTAAGACTTATGCTGGGTAGACTGAGGTGCAGCGTTAGCAAAGCAAGTGATCTTCCATAACAGGAGTACAGGCAGAATTTGATGACAGATACAGGTGAGTTGGAATATTTTCTGGAAGAAAAATGAGTCTCTTTCTTCTGTTAGTCTCTGTATTTTCTGTAAAATAGATGGCAGCTTGATTAAAGAGTAGAGATGTCAGAGATTTGATGAGAAAATGGTCATCCTAGAGATTTTTGAGAGTTCATTGATTAGAGAAAAATTAATAGGACTGCCTAGAAGAAATTGAGATGGATAAGCATCTCAGTTCACTTAGAATAAAGAGTGAGCATAGCTGTTTTATTTTTTCTCCAGTCACATTTTTCTCCTTGGGTGCGTTTACTGAGTATGGAATGATCTATAGTTGAACCTTGAACCACATGGGTTTGAACTGCGAGGGTCCATTCATTCATGGATGTTTCAATAGTAATTACAGTACTACATGATTCATGGTTGGCCGAAACCACGAATGTGGAATCTGGGATATGAAGGGCCCACTATGGGACTTGGCTATCCATTGATGTTGTATCCCTGGCGGGTCCTGGAATCAGTCAATCCCCTGTGGATACTGAGGATGACTGTAATTTCAACCAGAGATAGAAATTTGACAGCCAAGTTTTAAAAACGTAGAGAGGAACAAGAGAATAATGAGAAAGGGAGGAAAAGATACGTATAGTAAAGTTTATTGGTAGTGTCAATAAATTTGATGAAAGTAGTGGTGGCATGATAATCCAGAGTGAGAATACAGGAATAAGTCATTTTGAAAAATGGAAGGTAATTAGTAGTGAAATGTTTAAAATAATAATCTTGGAGGTGATTCAGTTGTTGATAGCAAACACACACACACACACACACACACACACACACATATATAATTTGGTTATAATTGTATAACCAAATACAACAATCTCATTTGTCATAGGCCTTACTCCATCTTGTGGTCAGTGGAATAAAGGAAAATACTAATATTTGATAGGACTTCAGGAGCAGCACTGTGCTGAAGGTATAACCAAAATTATTATGCTATTATTCTCATTTGTCATAGCCCTTACTCCATCTTGATAGAATATTTGTTGAAAGTCTTCTGTTTGGAACAAGGAAAAATTCTTTTGCTACTATGTAGCTTGAAGATAGTCACCCCTGCTAAAGCTAGCAGCAGTCTGTTTATCCCTTGGCCACTGTTCTTTCTCCCATCCCACATCGACATAATACTAGTATTGCACTATTGCCATTCTGAATACAATAACCTATAAATCTAAAAGAGAGATATTTAAAAATGCTAATAATTTAGAGAATATATAGTAAATAAAATGAGTTATTTTAATGATTTACTATAATTGTCAAAATTCAGTTGCACTGTATGAAATATATGAAGGAGGAATGGGAGGAGAAAAATAATGTATCTGTACTAATGCATCTTAGTGAAGATTACTACTGTTCATCAATAGCAGCATGGAGAATTGGAATTGTGGACTACTAGGTAGCAATGCAAGAATAATCTACAGCTATATTCACAACATGGATAAACGTCACAAACTTTCATAAGGAAAAGTACACAAGTCATAAGATGCAGCCTGGTGAATTATTATGCAGTGATCTCACAGATCAAGAAGTAATAAGTATAAAAGATAATAGAATTAGCTCAAATTAAATCTGCAATGAAATAACACATTTTCCCAATGATATCAGAAAGACAGAGACAGTTGATGAAGACAAAGTTGGGGAAATAGGTAATCTCACATAATTTATTTGGAGATATATTTTGTTTAAATGAATGATAATGAGTACGCTAGTCACTAGCTACCAATTCTTTAACGGCTACTAGCCTAAGACTCAGCAAACCCATTTCTGGAAAAGTATCTTATATTTCCACATGTAAATTATGTAATAGCAAAGTGTAAAACAAACTTCATATCCATTTATAGTGTGATAATTGAATAAATCATCACATGTGCATCGAAAATCAAATGACTCAAGATACATATATAAAACATGAATACTTTGTACTTTATAAAATATATATAGCATATTGAAGTGAATTGTGTTGTACTCTTTGAAATTTGATGGATTATGTATTATTGTTTCCTTGTTCAGTAATGGATGATTTAACTCACTTTTTCTTTATTTCCAAAGAGCGTGCTGTTGGATTTGTCAAATCATTAATTTTTATCTATCCTAATGTATTAATGTATTTTATGTAGGTACTCCCTTTCTTTTGTTTAGATTAATACCTCATTTATACCTTTCCTCCAATTTTCTGAGTTGTCTATTCTTTATTTCATATTCAACACTTATATGAATTTGTCTAAGTCCAATTTAATCATATTGCATAAATTTATATGTATATAAATATAATTTTCATCACAGTAAGTTTTCAAAATAATCTTATATCTAATTTGATATCACCTTTAATCTACAATTCTTGAGTCAAAAAACTATGACAAGTCAAATCTGGCCCACTGTGGGCCAAATACAGTCATTCTGGTTTGGTTATGCGTTGTCCCTGGCTGCACTCATGCTACCATTGCAGAAAGGAGTAGTTACAACAGAGACTTTATGGCGCTCAAGCTCAAGTGTTTACTCTCTGGTTCTATACAGGAAAAGTTTGCCAATACTTGAATATGAGAAAATATCAGTATTGGTAAAAATCCTTAATAGTTATGAAAAACATTTTTTCAGCTTCTTCAAGACCTATTTCTTAACACAATAAAAAAAACTTAAAGGAGATATTGCAATTATTGAATTTAGAGTAACTTTTATATAACAAAGGAGTAGAAAAGAATTCAGGTTTTTTTGTTGTTGGGGAATTTTTTACCAGCTTCTTTGGGATATAATTGACATGTAGCATTGTATAAGCTGCAGGCATACAACAGGTTGATGTGTTGATTTTATACACTTATATATTGCAAAATGATTACCACTACAGTTAGCTAATACTTACATCATGTCACGTAATTACCATTTCTTTTTTGTGGTGAGAACATTTAAGATCTGATCTCTTAGAAATTTTCAAATGTATAATACAGTATTTTTAACTACAGTTGACCCTTGAACAAGACAGATTTGAACTCCATGGGTCCCCTTATACTTGGAATTTTTCAACAGTAAATATTAACAGTAGTACATGGTCCTTGGTTGGTTGAATCTAAGGATGCAGAACTGAAAATATGGAGGAACCAAAAATATGGAGGGTCAACTATAAGTTATATACAGATTTTCAACTGTGCAGAGGGCCGGCACCCCTAACCCCCATGTTATTCAAGGGTCAACTGTACAATTATCCTGTACATTAGATCCCCAGAATGTATTCATCTTATAGCTGGAAGTTTGTACTCTTTGACCAACATCTCCATTTTTTGCCTCTAGCACCACCATTCTACTCTGTCTCTATGAGTTCAGCATTTTTAAGTTCCACATGTAAGTGATACCATAAAGTATTTGTCTTTATTTGTCTGGCTTATTTCACTAAGCATATTGCCCTCAGGGTCCGTCCCATGTAGTCACAAACAGCAGGATATCCCTTTTCGTGGCTGAATGCTATGTATATGTGTGTATATATAGAAAAAAGGGAACATATATATATGTTCCCTTTTTTCCACATCCTCACTGATACTTGTTTTCTCTTGACTTTTTTATGACCACCCTTCTAAAATGTGTGAGGTGAGATCTCACTATGGGTTTCCCTAATGATTAGTGATGTTGAGCACATTTTCACATACCTGTTCTTTCTTCTCAAGATTGCTTTGGCTATTTGGGATCTTTTGTGGTTCCACACTAATTTTAGGATTTTTTTTTTCTGTATCTGTGAAATATACCATTGGAATTTTGATAGGAATTCAATTGAATCTATAGATCACTTTGGGTAGTATGGGCATTTAAATTGCAAGGAGAATAAAACATGAAATTGACTATCAAGAGACCTAGTTTGTAATTTGGAAAAAAGTTTTAATTGAGAAATATTAGCCTTTTTAGGACTCTTTTTCTTCTACAATTTAAAATAGAGTAAAATTTAAAATAGAGAGTTTTGAGTTTGAGAACCTCTGGAGTTCTTGAACCAACTGCATTAGTGTCAACTGAGAGCATGCAAGAAATGCACATTTTTGGACCCTACTCCAATTCAACTGAAATAGCATTACAGGGGTGATGCCCCAAAATCTGTATCTGTATTTTAGCAACTCCTAGGTGATTCTTAGGTTGCTAAAATGTCAAAAGAACTAAATAAAATAATTCCAAAATTTATATATAGTAGGTAATATATATAATAGATAACATACATATATATGTATAAATATATACAAATATAGTACATACACAAATATATAACTATATATGTTTACAAATATATAGTATATATACTATATATAGTATATATACAAATATAGTATATATCTTATATACTAGGTATATATAGTATATATATAAATATAGCATGTAGTATATCTTATAACATCATAAAAGGAATGAACAGTTTATTATGTTTACTTAAATTTCTTAACTTTCTTACTGATGTTCTAAAATGTTGATATTCTATAATTTATTTTGCTGATCATTTTAATTCTATGAGTTATATATTAATGAAACAAGAAAATATAACCAACATTCCCTGTAAATGTTATTAGTGGTACCTAACCAGAAACATGTCTCCAACATAAAAGCAAACGGGGAGGGGGAAGGGTGAGCTGTGACAAAGCGAGAGAGAGGCATGGACATATATACACTACCAAACGTAAGGTAGATAGCTAGTGGGAAGCAGCCACATAGCACAGGGAGATCAGCTCGGTGCTTTGTGACCTCCTGGAGGGGTGGGATAGGGAGGGTGGGAGGGAGGGAGATGCAAGAGGGAAGAGATATGGGGATATATGTATATGTATAACTGATTCACTTTGTTATAAAGCAGAAACTAACACACCATTGTAAAGCAATTATAAAGATGTAAAAAAAGAAAAAGGTAGCTGAAATACACCAATCTTGTATTAAATAGGCTACACTTCATATGCTATGAACTCTTTTAATTCTATTTTAAGCAAATTTTTATTAAATACCTACTATATGCCTGCGTTGCTCTATATGATGAAGACACAGCAATGATCACAACAATGGAATTCCTACTTTCAAGTTTTCAGAATTTTCCATGAAATATAATAATGATGACTTTGCATCCACTTCTTACCTCACCTCAGAAACTGGGATATTACATAGTATGCACAGTTATTGCTTGCTTGCCATCTGGACCCTTCCTAATATATTTTTAAGGGTTCACTTTTGAGGTATAATTAACTGAATTGAAATAAACACATTCTTAGTGAACAGTTTTTACATTGTATAACCACTTATGTAATTTCTAACACAATATGTAGACATTTCAATCTCCACAAGCCCCAAACCCAGGCAACCACTGACATGATCTCCATCACCATACATTGAAGAAGTTGACACTTCTAGAGCATATTGTCTTTCATGTCAACAATAAGCATTTTGTGTGTGTGCGTCTGGTCACTTTAACTCAACAAGTTTTTAATTTTTTTTTTTAGATTGGTTCTTTTTATTGCAGACTTGCTGACTGGTATTCCATTGTATGACTATTCCACAATGAGACTGTCCATTCACTTATCAATGGACCCTTGAGTATTTTTTATGCTTTTGCCACTATGAATAAAATTGATTTAAACATTTATTTAAAAGACTTTGTGTATATATGTATTTTCATTTCTCATAAGTGACCATCTACGAGTGAAATTTTTTGGTCATATGGTAAATGTATCCTTAATTGCATCTCCTTTAATACTCATTGACTCCAAGTCCATTTTGTTGGTATTTATATAGCCACACCAGTATTTTTTTGTTTTTTTACTTACTGTCTGTGTGATATATGCTTATCCATTCCTTAGTTTTTAATGTATTTGTGTTTTAAAATTTTAAGTGCATCTTATGGAGGCTTGCACTTGGGTCTTTTTATTTATCCAGGCTTGCAATCTTAGCTCTTTAATTAGTGTGAATAATTCATTTATATTTAATGTAATTATTGATATGGTTTTTGTGCTGGGGATCCCCAAGACCATACCCATGTTTGATGATTTTCAAGAGGACTCAGAATTTAGCCATACTCATGGTTATAATTTATTACAATAGAAATATACACAGCAAAATCAACAAAGGGAATAGGTTCATGAGGCAAATCTGGAGGAAACTAGGTACAAGCTTATGAAGAGTCTTCTCCCACTGGAGTCACACAGGCATGCTTAATTCCTTCAGCAAAAATTGTGACAGCATATACCGTAGTGACTCATGCCATGGTTGTTATAAGAGGCTAGTCATGTAATCACCCTCTGCCTAGCATGTACAAAATATGAGACTTCCAGAAGAAAGTACGGTGCTCAGTATAAGCCACATTGCTTTTACAAACATTTTAGGCACAGTGAGCTATGTTTATCAGCTCTGAGAATGGTGGGAACCCTCCCAAAATCCAAGTTCCCAGATGCCAGGTAAAGGCCAACCTTGCAGGGGGTTCCTTTTAAGGACAGCAGTCTCAAGTCTGCTATCTTAATCCTTTTTTTATACAGTCCATACCTTTGACACTTAGTCAAGTTATCTTTATAGGAAAATCATTATCAGTCGGACCCCATGTAGATCAATCTGCATATTGATCTCATTTATGTCCATCAGGATTCCTGGACTTTGTTAAAACAAATCTCATTAAATATAAAGATCTCTCGTAGAAAGTCAAATGACTGCCTCTTTAGCTTCTACATTAAACGTTTTTACCTGGCCTGAGGTTATCAGTCACAGCAACACTCTGGCCAGTATGTTAAAGCTGACCTGAAAGCCATCCAGGGCTGAGGCCATGCCATGATGGTCAGAAAACATGCACAAGAAGTACAGTCTAGAGATAACACGTGGTACACTCTAGGAACAAAGACTTTACCATTGTCAGGACACCGCAACAGGCCATACATTTGTTAGGCAGCACAGGTAGTCTACCCTGTTAGCCCTGCTAACCTATGGTTCTCAGTCTAGACCAAGTAATTTTGGAGAGGATTAGAGGGGTTGCCTGAAGGCAGTCAGTTTAAAATCTTGCTTATCCATAATACCAGTTCATCTACCTCACCAGCGTGGACAGCATCTGAGTGTGCTGTGTGTAAATTTGAGGAGCTAAGGACACTGCCTGTTGTCTCATAGTCAGCACTGCCAGGTGTGATCTTGGGCTCAGCAATCAATTTCGTCTGAAAGAGCTTGCAGAACTTTGGAAAGGCAGCATAGGGAATTCTCCTTGAGGAAGAGGAGAAAGCTTCCAGGAACAGTTCTGAAAAACAAAGATTATTAATGTCTTACTGCTTCTCTTATGTCTTCCCTAGTTATATTTACTCATAGTATATAAAATCAGTGTGTCCCATTTAGCATAAATAACTACATTTTTTCCCAATCATTCTTTGGGGGGCATGAATTTAAAAGTAAATTAGGGTTAGTCTCTTTGGTTTTTTTTTTCAAAAAAGAAAGTTCATGTGAGAAGGCTTAAAGTGAGATAGTCCTTGGCATGTGTCAGGACATGAAATAAAGTTAGTACATCTGTAAAATAGGTTAGGAGTATGGTGATAGCAGATGTTCTCTAGGGACTGTCCTAGGCATAGTTCAAATTTTTAGGCAGGGCCTTTACTCTTTGTGGCTTCTGTTCCAGTAGCACATATCTATGATATTAGCTTTAATCGTTGAATTGATTTGTGATGCCTCCTAGCCTGTACATCAATACTAATGCTCCAGTTTATTTTTCTTCTACTAAATTGTCCAACATTATGCTACTCTTAGTGGATTACAGCATGCTGGAATGTCAGGTCATTTTACAGCAATATCTGAAACAGCTAAGTGCATTTGTAATCTTTCTTAGGGAAGGCTAAATACTCAAAAACTCAGAAATTTCAGTGGCTTTATAATAATGACATTTTTCATTTATGTTATCTTTTGGCAGCTGGGAATAAGCTGCAGCTCTCTTCTGCTATGTTCAACTGATCCATGTGTCTTCTTAAATCTTCACTCTTAGTCCTGGCTAAAGGAGTAGTAGTTACAAGTGTAATACAAAAAAGCAAGAGAAAAGGCAGAAATGTACCATAATTCTAAATTTGCTGTATTTATCACCTCTGCTCCCATGCCAGTGACCAAATCACGTCATATGCCCAAGCTCAACATTAATGTAGAAAGGAAGTTTACTCTTTCCACTGGAGGAAGCTGTATCACATGACAACGTGAGCCAGGAAGCTCAATCCTTTTGTGGAAACTATGAGTGAACAAATGGAAATAATAATACAAGCCACTGTACTGTCATTAATTCAATATTTACTATTTCCATATGATGGTCCAAATGATTTCCATATGTTAAGAGAGGTTTTTCACCTTGTTTCAGATGAAAGTATAATTTAATCTAAATATTCCTGAATAATTTGATCATGGCATTCAATTAATTTAATTTGTGCCTGAGTTTCTTATTTATATCAATCTATCTTCAGCAATTTATATTATAAATGGATATACTCATAAACCACTTAGAGATTTCAGTATAATGTCCAATATATGTATATGTGTGTATATATAAATATATATATTTAAAACCCTACAATTACATATAATATTTGCTTGATTCACTAGTTCATTTACACACACACCCACACACACAGACACACCCACACACACACATACATTCTCTCTTATGCATATATACTCATTGTAAAATCATTTAGCCACATCAGTGGTGATATGATGTAATTGTATCTATGGGAAAATATGATGTTCAGCAAAGTGAAATAGAAAAAGTTATTACTTGTTAGTACGGGTTGAAAACTATAACATGATAAAGTACTGGGCAAGGAAACAACATTAACTGCAACCATAAATTCGTTATTTAAGAATGTAGAATATTTTATGTTTTTCAGTTTCTTATTTTTATTGAAGTAACGTGATTCAGTTTATTTATAAAATTAGGGTAATAAACCTGAAATTTTATGGGGTTTTATGGGAATTAAATTAACATGCATAAAACAAATGGACCATTGTATGGTAACAGTAAATGTATAGCTTTAATACATTACTTTTAATTTACCCATGTAAAAGTACATTAAAACATGAAAGGGAAAATGTCTAGATTTTCTTTTATTGTGATAGCATTTAATTAGTATTATTAAAGATATTTCTATTGAATATGATGTTTTCCTTAAGCACATAGAGTCCAATCTCAAAAGTTTCTCTAGGCTTTATCAAGCATCTGGGCTATTAATGATAGGCATTTGAAGTGAGATAATTTGGGGCCTGACAATAAAAAGATACATTTGAAAAGAAGAGGAACTAAAATGTATAGTACTTTGTAATTAATTATATAGCACAAGTAGGGAAGAAGGTCACTGATTACTTGTAATTTTCTGGCTATATCTAGAGTGGAGGATAATGCCAGAACAGAGATTGGGGAATAAAGTAAAAGAAAAGATTTAATGGAAAGTCTGAGATTTGAATTTATACAAATTTGGCATGATGACAGAAACCTTATTTTAATGTGTGCATTTAGCACAGACACACATACTCAGGACAGTCCTATTAAGATACCTATTCTGACTTTTAAGGACATATATCCTTGCATTAATACAATATACATCAATGCCAAAATAAGACAAAAATCTTGAGATTCACATAGTTATGGAGGACTATCAGAATTAATTAAGGATAATAAATAATTATACTAAATTATACTAAATAATTATACTAAATTATACTAAATAATTAAGGATACTAAAATCGGTAAGAAGTTCTATTTCTTTCATGAATCCATATTTGTATTCCTAATACAGTGAAATAAAGGAACATTAAAAGAAACATCAGATGATATAATACGTTGTCTACTTAAATGTCTAATATTAATATAATCTGACTATATATGAATAACAGAGAATATTTGTTCTCTCACTCTTTGGATTTTTATTTTCTACCCATATTTATTAGCTCTTTACCAGTCCTTCTATAGAAACAAATGAATTTCATTATGGTTCAAGATATGAATTTGCCTTACTATTCATTACCAGCAGAGGGTTCCTACATCTGGTAGCTGCTAACTCACCTTCTAAGTGACCTGTGATTTCCAGTGATCCAAGAAAAACATCCCTACATGATAAGGTTTACTCTTATTGATGATTATAATATGTTATATCTTAGTAAAATTGATCTTTATAGTTTCAAGATCATCATCTGGCCATGTTTAGAGAGTTAAAAAGATTAAAATTTATTGCCATGAATTTCATGGAAATAAACTTGTTTGGGGGTATTATCTGATAACCTTAGAAAGTTCTTGACTGTTATCTGATAGAAAGTTAATTAAAACATTCAGCTAGCATATTTGTCTTTCTTTGATGTTCCTGTAATCATATTATTGGGATATGAACTGAATCTGTGAAAAGCAAGGACAGGCAAAAGTTAGGAAATTTGGAAAATATGAATTAGAACTTTTTATAGGGTAATTTCCTATGCTAAGCCAAATTTTCAATAATTCTCACTTAAAACATTCACTTGAAATTTTCTAAGAAATTCCAGTGAGTAGATGTATTTCTTTGATGGAGCATATGAATGTAAAAATGAGCGTGAAGAGTGGGCTTTGCTGTACATCTGACTTCAAGCAGCCAATAGTGTAATCTTGAAAAACTGGCAAAGAAAACACCAGAAAAAATAAAAATAACCATAGACTAATGAGAAACAGAGAGAAAAGTGAGTAAATAACTCTTGGAGCCTTTCGCTTATCAAGTCACTACATCTATTTCAAATACTATATTAAATGCATTTGTCTATTGCTTCAATAATTATTATTTAAGGAAGATTAATATAGAAGGAAGAATTGAAGCAAAAACAAAATGAATGTGCACATAAT
This sequence comes from Lagenorhynchus albirostris, assembly GCF_949774975.1. NCBI lineage: Eukaryota > Metazoa > Chordata > Mammalia > Artiodactyla > Delphinidae > Lagenorhynchus > Lagenorhynchus albirostris. The sequence goes on from NC_083098.1 coordinate 123,816,138, forward strand.
ATTCAACCTAGAGGAGAACACTATTGCATAACAAAAGAAAAATTCTCAATGTATTATTTAAATGAATTTATTTTACTGAGTTGTAAAAATTGTACAAATCACTTATCAAAGAAAAATATGAAGCATGATGCATTATATTTCTCTTTAGAAAAAGCACAAAATCTGTTCACCTTTTAAATGCTTACTATATGAAATTTTGTCATTTACTCAAGATTTCTTCTATCCATAAAGCATAACATTTAGATAAATAACCACGCTGATGCACTGATTCTGCATTTCAAAGCTGTTTCAAATAGAAATTACTTTTTCCAAGTTAATTGTTAGGAACATACGTTAGCAAAGCAAAATTTGTACTGAATAAGATTTTACATTTTATGCAAAAAGAAGAATACATTTAGAGATTAATCCCTTGAAATCATTTTTAAAAGCCCATTTTATGCTCATATAATTTTGCCTTTGGGAAGACGTAAGGTGAAATGTATCTTCCCAGCGAAAATACAGACATTAACATGTTGTTTTAGGCAGATGTTGTCGCAGACGTACAGGAAGATTTAGGATGTGCTCTGGCTAAGCAGCAGAAATTACGCTCTCACAGATGAGTAAGCATCCATACCAAACACACTGTCACCAGCCTTGAATTTCTGTGTAACAGATAATGAAAAACCATCTGTCCATTGCAGCAATTGGCCAAGAGGACAACCCAGTATACTATTTGATTTCACTGTATTTAAAAATGAAATTACAAACAGTATTTCTTAACACAGTTCAATTTTTCTGGACATGAAATAAAGTTAGTAGAAAAGTTAGTTAGAAATGTTGTGTTTTTTTTTTTTTTTTGTGATACGCGGGTCTCTCACCGTTGTGGCCTCTCCCGTTGCAGAGCACAGGCTCCGGACGCGCAGGCTCAGCGGCCATGGCTCACGGGCCCAGCCACTCCGCGGCATGTGGGATCTTCCCGGACCGGGGCACGAATCCGTGTCCCCTGCATTGGCAGGCGGACTCAACCTTCTCTAATGTTTTAAACAAAGGGCTCTCCAAAATCCTTGACAAAATAAGTTATGGAAAAATACATTTTGTGGTTTATGATGAAAAACAAAATGTCTAGTTTTGACCCAGATGAAAACAAGATTTGTTATGATTAAACTATTTTATACTGGTTTTTCTTTTCTTTTTAATTAATAGACTTTACTTTTTAGGACAGTTTTAAGTTTACAGAAGAATCTAACAAAAAGTACAGAGTTTCCATATACTATTTCTCTCCTGCCCTTAGTTTTCCCTAGTATTAATATCATGCATTGCTGTGGTACAGTTGTTACAATTGAATCAATATTGATACATTACTAACATTTATACCTTATGTTACCGTTCACACTTTGTGTTGTACACATCTGTGGATTTTGCTAAATGCATGACATTGCAGTATCATACAGAATACTGTCACTGCTCTGAAAATCCTCTGCACTCTACCTATTCATCATCTCCCTCTTTCCCCGCTAACCTCCGACAGCCACTGATATTTTTACTCTTTATAGCTTTGCCTTTCCCAGAATGTCATACCGCATGAACTCTTGGAATCATACAGCGTGTAGACTTTTCACATTGGCTTCTTTCACTTAGTAATATGCATTTAAGGTTTCTCCATGACTTTTCATGGTGTGATAACTCATTTCTCTTTATCACTGGATATTGACATATTTTATATAACCGTGAAGCCATTATCACCATCAAGATAAGTAGCATACCCATCATTTCCAAAAGTTTCCTTTTTCCATTTTTAAAAATTAATAGACCAAGACTTTGTTTTTGAGAAGTTTTAAGTTTACAGAAAAGTTGAATGAAAGTACCCAGAATTCCCAAGCTTCCTCATACACAGCCCCAATTTCCCCCATTATTAATATTTCCCATTAGTGTAGGACATTTTTTACAGTTGTTGAGTCAATGTTGTTACATTATTATTAACTAAAGTTCACGGGTTTGCATTAGAGTTCACTTTGTGTTGTTCATTCTATAGGTTTTGTAAAATGTATAATGATATGTATCCACCATTACATTAAAATACAGGATAATTTCACTGCCCTAAATATCCCTTGTGCTCTACCTATTCCTCCTTTCCTTCCCTCATCCCTGAACCCCTGATAACCACTGTTCTTTTTACTCTCTTTTTCAGAAAGTCAAACAGTTGGAATCATATAGTACATAACCTTTTCTCTCTTGGATCCTTTCACTTAGCAATATGAATTTAAGGTTACTCTCTTTATTTTTTTGTGGATTGGTAGCTCTTTTTGTTTTATTGCTGAATTATACTCCATTGTAGGGATATACTACAGTTTGTTTTTCCATTCCCTTATCTAAGAACATTTAGATTGTTTCCAGTTTTTGGCAATAATCAATAAAGTGGCTGTGAACATTGATGTGCAGGTTTTGGATGGACATAAGATTTCAATTAATTTAGGTAAATACATAGTAATGCATGATTGCTGGATCATATGGTAAAACTGTGTTTACCTTTGTAAGAAACTGCCAAACTTTCTTCCAAAGGTTCTGTACCATTTTCCTTTTTCAACAACAATGAATGAAAGTTCCTGTTGCTCCACATTCAGTATTCAGTGTTATCAGTGTTTTGGATTTTAGACATTCAAAAATTTGTGTAGTGGTATCTTATGTTTTAATTTGGAATTCCTCAGAACCGTTTAAGATGTTGAGCTACTTTTCATATGCTTATTTACCATCTGTATATCTTCTTAGATGAGGTGTCTGTTTAGATCTTTTGACCACTTTTTAATTGAGTTGTTTTCTTGTTGTTGAGTTTTAAGAGTTATTTGCATATTTTTGATACAAGCCATTTAACAGATATGTCTTTTGCAAATATTTTCTCCCAGTCTGCGGCATGTCTTTTCATTCTCTTAGCAGTGTCTTTCACAGAGCAGAAGGTTTTAATTCTAATGAAGTCCTACGACAAAAACATTTTTTTTAATGGATCATGCTTTAGATGTTGTCTCTAAAATCTCATTGCCAAACCAAAGATCACCTAGATTTTCCTTTATATTTTATCTTTCAGAAGTTCTATAGTTATGCATTTTACATTTAGGTCTATTGCCATTTTGAATTAATTTTAGTAAAGTGGTAAGGTCAATCTCTAGATTGAATTTTTTTTTAAACTTGTGAATGTCCAGCTGTTCCAGAATCTTTTGCTGAAAATATGGTCATTTCTCCACTGTATTGTCTATGCTCTTTTGTTAAAGATAAGTTGATGATATTTATGTGTGTCAATAATACTAGCCTCATAGAAATAAATAAGCAATACTTTCTCTGTTTCAATTTTCTGGAAGAGATTATAAAAATGGTGTAATTTCTTCCATTAATATTTGGTAAAATTCACAAGTGAAAACTTATGGACCTGGGACTTTCTGTTTTGGAAGGTTATTATTAATTACATTTCTTTAATACATATAGACCTATTAAATTTATTTCTGTATTATGTGAGTTTTGGTAGAATATGTTTTCAAGAAATTGACCCATTTTATCTAAGTTATGAAATTTCAAGGCATAGAGTTGTTCATAATATTCTTTTATTATCCTTTTAGTGTCCATGGAAGCAATACTCCAAGCCTTTTTTCAATTCTAATATTAGTTATTAGTGTTTTCTTCTTTTTTTTCTTCATCAGAATGGCTAGAGGTTTACTTATTTTATTGGCCAACAGGTATATTTGAGTGCTCTATGTTACTCATAGTTTTCAGTGTTGGAAAGAATATAGAGGAAAATCAGGCATAATATTTTATTAAAGGATTTAAAAATTTTATATATTTATAGGTACAATTGAAAGAATGATATGTACCCTATAGAGTACACAGAAAATATTGTGGAGATGTGTGTAAGGGAATTCCAGGTTGTGAGACTCCTTTGTGTAGGAATTAGGGAGCAAATCATAGGGTAGCTGAAGTTTAACTGAACATAGTATGTATGGTAAGATTTGTAGTACGTATTGTTAGAAAGATGGATGGGAGAGAGTTTGTGCAAAGCTGAGACTGACTAGTGGAAGTATAAGATTATTTGGCGAGTTTAAAAGTCAATCAATTAGTTCCATTTACTTACTACTTGGGAAGAACTAATGGAAATAAAAATAATTTGAAATAATGATCTTAATGAGGAAGGTACAGATTTTATATACTGGTTGACTAATCATAATCAAGTTATAATTATAATAAATACATAGTTAACTAGTTAATTACCACAAGATTAGCGATTCAACCTCATAAAATGAACTAATTTACTATTTAAATAAATTCAGGTATTTTTCTAACAATACACTAAACATGAAATTAATTTTAACAAAATCACATAATTTCAAGGTTACAAGTTAACAATACTTGGAATAAAATAATTAATTTTATTAATAATAAAATAAATAATTTTGAAGTTACATGAAATCATTTTTCACTTCCTAAAAAAATTACTCACGCAGAAATTCAATCTTATATTGACCTCTTATTATAAGTTCAGATCCTTTATTCTAAAATTAGGGCTATAGCATTATCTCTCAGATCCCCTGGTCTTTGCATGGACAAAACCAGTGAATTAAATGTGTATCTCTTTAATCTTTAGGTCTTTAAGGGTAGCATTAATCTTTGCCATTTTACTTGGGATATGGCATCATTTCTGATTTACTATGTTGGCTGTAGGAGGAGTTTCAAAGGCTTTCCACTTGACTTTTCCTGATATAATTTTGCATTACTCCACGTGAAAGGGGACCAATGTGGTAGTCAGCTATCTATTAAGAAAACCCATGTCAATTATTCACATAGGGACTTGAAAGAACTAGATGGGTTTATAGACTCTATGGACCCACTGTGAATTAGACCTGGACTAGGACAGCATTTATCACCTAGTGTTCATATACTCTCATTCTAATGGGGGATATTTTTCATTTTAATTCACCTGATACTAGTTTCAGCTCAGATTCTCAGAATTTTCTGGTTACTCCACTGTTCTTGATATGCATTACTCTGTTCTCTTTTGCAGAATAGCTACCAGATATACTCCCTGAAGTACTGCAGGGTCCTTGTTAAAAAGGATATGTCACCTTCACTTGCAGCTGGTTGTCTTGATAGAATGGAGCTCCGATTTCCAGGAGGCGAGTAGGCTGTCGTCTTTGAAAGGGAGGCTGTATTTGCATCACACTTTTTCTAGTTTTCCCAAGTTGTTCTTCTACAACAAAGCACAACATTCTGATTTACTTGTTAAAAACAAATCTGTAACCTGATAGTTAAAAAAAAGGATATGTCTTTTTCTTCAATCATCTGGCTCTCAGTCTGAGAATTGACTCAGGTCTAGAGATTGAGTTTGGTGTCATGGTTTTCCATTACAGCATTAACCATTAGCAATTGGCTCACCCACTCTTGATATTTTGTGGCTATATAGGTAAAACAGACAAACAAACTAAAAACACATTTGGTTGCACACTTTTCTTATCCCTAAGAATACTGTGGTCTATTAGCCATCACCACAGATTCCTGCAAGTAAGGATCTCTACTTGCTATTTCAGCCTTGCTGATCATTCCATTAATTCTGCCTGCCTTATTTCTGATAGATTGGTGAAGCCACCAGTTCTCTCTTCATCTCTTTTCTTATATGCCATCCTTGCTTTCAAGTTTCAAGCAGCAATTCCAACAGCATATAAAAACTGTATAAAGGCATATTACTTGAATTAAGAATATTCCTGTATCAAAATCTCTCTTATCTGGATTTGTAGTCCACATTCTACTAGCACTTTCAAAATCCATTCCCAAGCATGTCTTCCTGGTTCTTAAATGTATTAGCTACATCTTATAGGTTTTTTGGTGAATAATCATGTTTCTCCTTCTGGTAGGGTTATGGCCACTTAGGCCACTCTGAAACTTGACCTGTTTTAGAAGCTGTTTAGAAGCAATAAGTGGGGATATGGAGAGACAAATGGACAGATATGATTTTGTAAGGTACTTTTTTCAAGTGAAAATATTGAATGGGTTCCAGATATTGGGAGGAGGTTCTCTTCTGGAAATCATGAGGGGACTGCTCCTTCCTACCCAGAAGTTCAAGGTTATCTGGGGAATTAAATTTCTTAAACACATACGGAAAAATGATTTAATCCCTTGCTTTGGGATCTGCTCCTTTTCTTTTAGGTTCCTCACTTCAGTGCAGGAGACTTGCAGAGACTGTGAACTTGGTTTTCATTGTAACTCTTTTATGTTTACAATTAATTCTCAGATCTAATTTATGATAGAGGTAGCTCTTTCAGTGCAGATTCATGTCATGTCCTAAATCGTTAGCTGGCTGACTTTAGTTTGATCTTTTAATACTTTGAGGCTTCTGTGACAATTAGTAATAGCTCACCAATTCCACAATCATGAAAATAATAATTGCCTCCACTTGTAACCAATGCCAGTACACCACAGATGAAAGTCTTAATAATTTTGCTCCTACAAAATGCTGGATAATAACACACTCGGCTTAGCCTCGGCAAAGTTTTTGACATGTAGTGGGCAAGCCATCCACTGCCACGATCCCATCCCGGGGGTCTACTCTTAGGAGTATTTCAAATACAAAGCACCTTAGTCTGGATTCCCCCAGACACAGACCCTAAGACAAGGATTCAAGTGCAAGAAGTTGTTTTAAGAGTTAGCTACAAGAATCAACAGTAAGGGAGTGGAGAAATGAGAAAGGGAAGTGAAGAAATGAAACAGGGAAATGAAGAAAATCAATTCAATGTATGTTAATGAGCATGTTAACAATACAGGAAACTGGGTCTCTTTTGTTAGGGATCTCTGGCAAACAGTATGGAACAAAATTCAGAGTTGTCTCTAGGGGTAGAAATTCTTATATCCTAGTTTCTCTCCATCATTAGTTAAAGGTAGTTTTCAGAGCATTAATTCCTTGGCATGTCTTCCTTAACTCACATATCAGGTAAGTTTACAAATGCGTTCATTAGAAAGCCATCAATGTGTACGGGAATAGTAAGGGTACCACTAGCTCTTGCTATACTTATAATATTGCTAGTAAATGTCTTCTAATAATATGAAGTATATTTAATGCAGCATAATTGCACGTTAACTGAACATCTTTTGAAAATTATCTGGATTTTAAAAAATGTAAAGATTGACTTTTTAATTAAAGCTAAAATTAAAGAATTTTAGCTTTAATCCTTTAAAATAAATTTCCATGTCAATGTTTTTTTTCTAGAAACATACCCCCCAATTTTTATTAAAACAAAATAACTGTAAAATCATTGTTAACTGAAAGTTTCCAAATTATTTTTAGCTTAAAATACATTTGCAATTGTGACTTTAATATGATGAAATCTAACAGAGAACCATGATAAAAGAATTAGTTCTATGAAGTTTCTTTGTAACTAAGTCAAAATACTAATGGGACGTTTATAGTAAGTTATTTATTAAATTCTGAGATTATGAAATTGAGAGAGTGTAGGTTCATATATTTTAAAAAATGATTAATGTACAAAACTTTAAAAATTAATTTTTAACCTTCTCTTTAAGTATATTTTATTTTAAATTAATATATTTCAATGTATAACTTATTTTTTAGAAAACAAAACACTTTGATTATTCATTTATTCACTCAACAAATAATTACTAAGTTCCTATGTATTAAGTGGTAGAGGAAAAGTCATAGTTCTTTATTGAAAGAAGGTACAAGATGAGCACCTTGTTTTAGTTTTGAGCAGTGATAGATGAAGATATTGAAAAAGGAGAAATACAGAGAGTAAAGGAGTTGTACAGAGAGCAAAACATCAGATTTATGTAGTCAGCTTTTTTAAAGCTATGTTGTGAAAAGGAGCAGGCAAATGGAGTACAAATAGAGTAGAAGACAGCTGGAGATGGAGTGTAATGTGTAGTCTGGAGTAAGTTTATAACATGTGAGGGATTATTCCATAGAGAGTAAGACATGCTGATGTAAGAGGAAGAGTGTGTTTAAGGGAATCAGTGCTTTAAGAAGACAAAAGAAAGTAGCACTGGGGATCTTGTCAGAGAAATGGATGTCTACTGTAAGAAGCATTTGAACAGTGATAGCTAGGGAGAAAGTTAAGGTGAATACATATGCCAGAATTTTTGTGGGTTTGGTAGCAGAGTGACAGAAGAGCTCTCATTTGATAACTTCTAGGACCTCAGTGAAATATTAAGAAAATTAGTCTTCTGAGATTGACTAATGGGAGGCGTTTCATGAGGAGAAAAGGTTTCAAAAGAGAAAGGAAGATATTGAATTCATATGTAGTTTATTAGAAAACTAAATTATCTAGAAGAATTGAAATACAGTTATAGTTTGAGATTATTCTTTTATATTAGAAACAGTTTCTCCAGGCTTGTCAGTTTATCGCAAAATATTTGGATATGTGCATGTATTCATGGTTGAGTTCATACAGGACATTGCCAGGTGAGTAAAATGGAGATAAAGGGGCCAAGTTAAATGTACTTTCAAATGGAATGATTTTATTCATGGGGCACTGAGTCCAGTGAGGAATAAATACTGAAGATGTTATTAGAAAGTCAACAATTTATTTAATGGATTGGGAGATTAAGAACATACTTTTTAAATGTTGTAAAATATTTGAATAGCTGAGATAGAAAGAAAAATACTTTTGGTTTCAAAATGGGAAGCTGAAATTTGAGGGGTTTGTGTGATAAAATTTGGGTGATGATAAATTCAAAGTTATTCAGAGTGCTGATTGGCTGCAGAGTAATTGTAAGAAGTGTATCAGTAATGAGGAGTTGTTGTCAAAGGACTAAGAAACCAAAATAAATGAAAATAAATTAAATTTATTTCAAGTTATAAAGAATGAATATATGTAAATTATATGACTTGAGTGTATAAAACTTACCCATAATTAAAATAATTATCATGCTTCAGAAAGAAAAACACAACTAAATTTATGTGAAACCATGTTCTTGTAGTTGTAAAAAAATTTCTCAACCATTCATAAGTGACTGCATTAAGCATCCTAATTTGTAGTCGTAGTTTAATGGCCATGTAAAGTAATTAAGTATCTGAATTACATGAATAAAGCTTATTTTTGTGTCCCTAAAATGTTTAATTTTGTAATGTGTGTGAATGCAATTTTATATTTAATACATGATACTTTTCAATTCTTCATTCTTGGTCATTGTAGCAAGACCTACTTTGTAAATAACTAAGAAGATATTTAATTTTTTTAGACAAAACAAGAAAACCACTAATACAAATAATTGGAAACAGTATCTCAAATTACAACATACTTCAGAATAATTTCATTAGACCATAGTATTAGGCTTAATATGTCACATACAGTAGTTTCTTTTCTCATGAGAAAATTATAGTACTTAATGCTCCAACTGAGTAGACAAACTATTGAGAACCACATTATTTTTCACCTTTAGTTATAGAAAATTTACGTTACTATTATACAGCTAAACACTTTCCCTATTCATCTCCAAATTTAAAGCACATAAACTAGGTTGTATTCACTGCAGGATTTTTATCATGTTTTATTATACTACATATTGACTTTATTTACTTATTTATTTATATCTTTCGACATATAGGTGATTTATAGTGTTATTTTAGTTTCAGGTGCACAGCATAGTTACTTGACTTTTTAAATTTTTTTTTTTTTTTTTTTTTTGTGGTACGCGGGCCTCTCACTGCTGTGGCCTCTTCCGTTGTGGGGCACAGACTCCGGACGCGCAGGCTCAGCGGCCATGGCTCACGGGCCCAGCCGCTCCGTGGCATGTGGGATCTTCCCGGACCGGGGCACGAACCCATGTCCCTTGCATCGGCGGGCGGACTCTCAACCACTGCGCCACCAGGGAAGCCCGACTTTTTAAATTTGATTTGAGTAAATTATATTAAATTTTTTTCATATTTTCAATTTTCTATGTTATACTCTTAAATATCATTTCAAAATACATATAACAAAACAACATTTTTAAATGTTATGTTAAAACAATTGCTATCAGCAACAATTAATTTGAATGACAAATTTCTTGTGAGACCTGGTTATCAGACCCTTAGTACAGCAAATGAATGTAGTTTTACACACTCAGAAAATAGTACCATGAGGGAAATTATGGATTTAAACAGGTATAATAAAATTGACTGCTAGGATTTTTTTCCTATTCACAATTGCCTTCTACGGAATAGAGTATCACTGAAATTGATAGGTGTGGAACATTTACCACATCTTTTCCTTGTTAAATTTTACCTTCTTAGAATGAGTTGACAAAGAAGTGCAGAAACAGGGTTCTAATTTAGGGAGAGTAGTTAACCAACCATAAAGCTCGAATCAACAACCACTAGGAGACGAATATAACATTGTGGATATTAAGCTGGAGTGATTTTAAATCATAAGGACGTCCAAAAAACTTCCGGATATTTCTGTGAATTCTTGAAGGTTTTATATCTTTAAATTGTCCTCAGACTCTGGGTACCTGTTTCCATTAATCTGATCACTACCTTGATTGTTGTTAATCCAAGATATCAAAGTGGCTTTTCCACAATCTACCCTAAATCCACACACATGTAAAACTTTACACACTTTATGTTAAATGTAACAATGTTTACTAAAATTCGGGGAGAGAGACAGCAAAATTAAGAAAGACCATAGATTTATCCCTAGGTATTTTATTCTTTTTGATGTGATTTTAAATGGGATTATTTTCTTAATTTCTCTTTCTGACAGTTTGCTGTTCATACATAGAAATGTAACAGATTTGCGTATATTAGTTTTGTATCCTGCAACTTTACAGAATTCATTAATGAGCTCTAATAGTTTTCTGTTGGCATCTTCAGGATTTTTTACGTAGAGTATTACGTCATTTGCAGACAGTGACTATTTTGCTTCTTCCTTTCCAATCTGGATTTCTTTTATTTCTTTTCCATTTCTGATTGCTGTGGCTAAGACTTCCAATACTATGTTGACTAGGGCTTTTTATTGTTTTATAGCTAGGGTCCTTTGCAAGTTTCATGACAAACCATTTTGATGTTTTTAAAACTGAAGCCAACTTTCCTGTCAGTAATACAAAATTACTTACCATACTTTCCCTGTAGAATTACTATCTTTTAAAAACTTAAGATCCCAAACCAATGGCAATGAGCATACCTAGCACCCAAATAATTTTTTCTAATACCATTATTCAATAAAAGGAACCAGGGCTCCTTGGTGAAATGACTGATTCTAGGGCTGGGTTAAGAAGTATACACAATGAGCCTGAAGAATCTTTTAGAGCCAGAATTTAAGGAAGTACTTACACACACACACACGCACACGCGCACACACACACACACACAGAGTGATGGGGGTCTATCAAAGGGATACAGGAGCCATTGAGAGAGAGACAGAGACATGCAGAGAGAGACACAGAGATAGAGATAGAGACACACACAGAGAAAGAGACAGAGAGAGACAGAGAGACACACACACACGCAGACACAGAGAGGGAGACACACACACAGAAAGAGAGACAGAGAGAGGCACACACACAGAAAGAGACAGAGACACACACACACACACACAAAGAGAGACTCACACACAGAAAGAGACACAGAGAGAGATAGAGACACAGAGAGAGAGAGATAGAGACACACAGAGAGACAGACACACACACACACACACAGAGGGAGACACACAACAGAAAGAGAGACAGAGAGAGGCACACACAGAGACACAGAGAGAGGCACACACAGAGACACAGAGAGAGAGAGAAACGGAGTGAGATAGAGACAGAGAGAGAGAGAGAAACATCTTATACATAGCCTAATGCCATGTACTCATTCACCATTATCTATTGAACATTTGATAAATTCAGATCAACTTTAGGCCTTTTAAAAAATTAGTTCTAGAGTCTTTGTTATTTTTTAGTTGACAAATTTTGTGAATGGTCTATAATTGTATTAGACCTATGAAATAGTAACAAGTACTAAACTGGAATGCTTGATGAGTTTCATAAATCTAGCCTTAAAGGCCTGTTCTAAATACTCAGAGGGTATGTTTCTCTATAACTTACTTGAAATCTTACAATTAGTTGCTAATATATTCTATGTTAAATAGACATGTGCATATGTGTATGCAAATGGCTATCATAAGTTTAAATATTTGAAGTCATGTACAGAATTGAACTCATGAATAATGTGCAATGATAATGGATAAAGTTTCTTTTTATTTATTACTATGAAATCAAAGGCAGTTGTTCCTTCTTTCACTTATATATAAATATGACAAAGTTAAATAATGTTGATGATCAAATGGTATCTTGATTGAATTTTACTTCCATGGAGTGTGGTTCAAAAACAGATGAAATACAAAGAAGCAAGTTTAAAACAAGTCAATAATCGTTGAGAATTTTAGGTGAATCAGAGATATTCAATGATTGAATATTCAGTGATTGAATATGCTGGGGTCCAACTAATTCCTCTAATTTTTTAAACAAAAATGTATTTGGGATATTTTACTAAAATCTAATTGTGGGACTAAAAAAAATTGCTGTAATAAGGAGATCTATTTATCTATCTACGTACCTACTTATCTATTCTTTGCACTCCTGTTTAACTTTTTTTTCAATTTTTATTGTGTAAAATACTTATAAAATATTTACCATCTTAACCATTTGTAAGTACACAGTTTGTTGGTATTAAATATATTCATGATGTGCAGCCGTCACCACCATCCACCTCTGTAACTCTTTTCATCTTGTAAAATGGAAGCTCTATATCTATTCAACAGTACCTCCCCATTTTACCCCCTCTCTCCAACCCCTGGCAACCACCGGTTTACTTTCTGTCTCTATAATTTTGACTACTCTGAATACTTCATATAAGTGGAATCATACATACAGTATTTGCCTTCTTGTGACTGGATTATTTTATTTAGGATTATGTCCTCAAAGTTCATCCTTGGTGTAGCATATCACAGGATTTTCTTTCTTTTTAAGGCTGAAAAATATTCCATTCTTTGTCTATACCCCAGGTTGCTTATGTATTCATCCATTGATGGACACTTGGGCTGCTTCTTTTAGTTATTGTGAATAATGCTGGGTGTACAAAAATGAGACCATGCTTTCATTTCTTTAGTATGCTCAGAAGTAGAATTGCTGAATCAAATGGTAATTCTAACATTGATTTTTTGAGGAACTGACACACTGTTTTATACAATGGCTATACTATTTTTACATTCCTATCAGCAATACATGAGGGTTCCAGTTTCTTCACATTCTTATTAACATTTGTCGTTTTCTGGGTTTTTTTTATAGTAGCCATCCTAGTGGATATGAAGGAGTATCTCATTGTAGTTTTGATTTACATTTCCCTAATGGTTAGTGATGTTGATCATCTTTTCATATTCTTATTGGCCATTTTTATTGTCTTTTTTGGAGAAATGTCTGTCAAAGTCTTTGCCCATTTTTAAATTGAGTTGTTTGGTTTTGGGGGTTTTATTAAATTTTAGGATTTCTATGTATTTTAGAATTAATCTCTTATCAGATGTATGATCTGAAAATATTTTCTCCCATTCTGTGTTGCCTTTTCCCTCTGATGGCAATATCTTTTGATGCACAAAACTTTAATTTTTATGAAGTCTTGTTTATCTATTTTAAAATTTTGTTGCCTATGTTCTTGGTGTCATAGCCAAGAAACCATTGTCAAATCCAGTGTCATGAAGGTTTTATCCTGCTTTCTTCTAAGCGTTTTATTGTTTTAGATCTTCTGTTTAAATCTCTGATACAATTTTAGTTATTTTTTGTTTATGATGTTACTTAAAGTCCAACTTCATTTTTTATATCTAAAAAAGAAAGACAGTAGGTCTCATTTTTAAAATAACCGTGTTTTTCAAAAATTGGGAGTGTATTTTTACATTTTTATCAATGTATATATAAAATGCTATCTTGTGATATGTATGGTTCAGTTCTAAATTTAGATAAGCTAAAAATTTAGCTTGTCTTATTTACAAATATCTTATTTACTAATGGAACAACTTCAAGTCATGGCATTTATTTCGAGTTTTTTTGAACTATCTATAACTTCAGATGTTTGACTAAAATCTTTAAGGAAATCAACAGTTTTCTAAACATTTTAATACTTATTTTTGTTATAATTTTATTTAATTTCAGCTTATTCAATATTTTACATGATATTCATCTAAAGTAGATTAAAACAATATAGCTTACAAATAAAATTACTCTTGTTGTTTATTTCTATAGGCTAATTAAAATAGTAGAAAAACAGTGATGCTGAGCAAGAGAGGCAGAAAATTTCATATTAGGTGGTATGAGCTTTTTTTTAAATAAATGTATTTATTTATTTATTTATTTATGACTGTGTTGGGTCTTCGTTGCTGCGCGCGGGCTTTCTCTAGTTGCGGTGAGTGGGGCCTACTCTTCATTGCGGTGCGCAGGCTTCTCATTGTGGTGGCTTCTCTTGTTGCAGAGCATAGGCTCTAGGCATGCAGGCTTCAGTAGCTGTGGCACATGGGCTCAGTAGTTGTGACTTGCGGGCTCTAGAGCGCATGCTCAGTAGTTGTGGCTCACGGGCTTAGTTGTTCTGCAGTGTGTGGGATCTTCCCGGACCAGGGCTCAAACCCATGTCCCCTGTGTTGGCAGGCAGATTCTTAACCACTGCACCACCAGGGAAGTCCTGAACTTTTTAAAAAAAAAATATTTAACTAAAAGTCAGGAGACCTGGAATAATCTAGATTTCTCAGAATAAACTTTTGTGATCACAGAAAATCTTCTTGGGCTTCATGTGCTTCAGTTTAATCATGTGCATAATTGGAGAGTTGTATTAGGGAAATTTCTGTAATCTCGTGCCCTGAAATCCGTCCTTTGGATCCACTGTATGTTTAACAGCAACAACAAAAATGCTGGATCCAATGATTTATAATCTCTAAGGATACTCTTCATCCATCATACAAGTTACCTCCAGCTAATGACTGGAGTCAAAGCTGTAAATAGCATATAATTCACTATATCCTAATATTGAAATAGCCAAAGTCTATTGACACTGAAGTACTAAATATGTGTGGATATAAAGTTATGAATAAAAAAAGTTTTAATTAGAAAAAATTGTAGGGAATTTCTGAAATAAATGTTCATATTGGAGTATGTGTTAAGGAGGTATCTACACTGATTGAAAGAAGATGATTAGATTTTTGGTGAAACGTAATTTATTTTGGGAAAAATCTGTTTATTTCATTCACAGTATCAGCTGTACTCCTAGTATATGTGTCTAAATAGATAATATGGCAGGTTAATCAAAGAGGAATAGTAGAATGGTTAAAAATAACCTAACAATTGTTATGTTATTAGTTGTTTTAACCTATGTGTATAAACACGTGCATTTAAACATCAAGTAATTAGACAAAGCAAAATGTATTAATGTATTTTAATTCCCACATTATAACTACAAAGATATTTAGTTATTCTGAACTCTCTCATCTGTTTTTGAAATACACACACACACACACACACACACACACACACACACACACAGCATATCAGAAATGTACTGCTTTGCACCAATCTACTCCAAATAGAGCCCCTTTAGTTCATCTTTCCAAGTAGTTAATTTTATAAAAGATAATTTTTGTGAAACTATATGCTTCATTTGAACATGTCAGATAGTCACATTTCATTCATATTGAGAAAAGGAAAGCAGGTTTTTTTTATATAGTATATGCAATTCGGTGATGGACTATAGGTACTAAATCTGCTCTTTTTGTAATATAGTTTTTCATATGTGAGTTGTGACTGTAAATTTATAACCACTGCACATAATTCTCCTTTGAACATAAATTTAATAAGTATGTTGAATCCCTGTAAATAGGAGGGACGTTTATTGAATTTTTATCAACTGAGGGAGGGAGGGAAGGGGAGGGAGAGAGAGAGTGGAGTGAGGACCTTGCATTAAAAAAAATAATAATAAAGTCCCAGTAGTGGGCCTGAGTGGAAATTCTACATGCATGGAAACCAAAAGACTAAATGAAATGCAAGCAAGTGGGATGGGAGTGGTTCAAGTGAAGACTTGGGGAAAGCTGAGGTGTTCTATGTTAAGGTTTTTATATAAACTTTAAGCTGATGAGGACAAAGGATTGGGTAAACAGTGTCTGGGAGCTGCCTATCATTTACTTAGTCACTACTCTGTCTCATATTAATTTTAAGGCAACCTTGTAATTAAAGAATGAATATATTGGATTCATAATTAATAATTGTATTTAATTTATATATGATGGTTAATACTATGTATCAACTTAGCTGGGCCATGGTGCCCAGTTATGTAGTCAAATATTATTTTGGCTGTTTCTGAAAGGGTGTTTTTTGCTGAGATTAATATTTAAATCTGTGAACTTTGAGTAAAGCCGATTGCCCTCCAGAATGCGGGTGGCCCTCATCCAATCAGCTGAAGTCCTGAATAGAAGAAAAGACTAATCTCCCCTGAGCAAGAGGCAGTTCTGTAGGCAGATGGCCCTTAGATTTGAACTGTAACATAGACTCTCTTCCCTGTATCTCCAGCCTTGGGGCCTTTGAACCTAAATTTCAGATTTTGGTTTTGCCAGCCTCCATGATCATGATGTGAGCCAGTTCTTTATAATAAATCTTTCTCTGCTTATATCCACATCCTATTGGTTCTATTTCTCTGTAGAATCCTGACAAATATAATTTACATTCAAAAATTAATTTCATATTGCCATTCATTATCTATCACTTTTCTTTTGAAATATTAGTAATTGTTAATTGATACATGCTAGTAATATCTGTAGAAAGGTAATTCTTGTTGCTACTATTGAAAAGCTACAAACACTTTTGCAAATGCATTGGTATATCACTTTTAAATTTTTAAAGTATTTAAAATATGCAATATATCCCTCATATATTATGGGCAGATAAAAAAGTTAAGCAATGAAAGATTAGGAGTCTTGGGATAAGGTCATAAAGCTAGATTTTGATATTTACAAGTAGAGTTCATACCCCTGACTTCCAGGTCACTGGTCCCTCTGTATTACTGTATTTTCCCTCATTTTAACTCCAGTAGAGAAGTTGGATGTAAATTATTCTCTGTGGAAAAAAAAAATCTGTGCTGTTTCATCTTGGTGGCTATTTTAACTATTTTTAGAGAATTACCTAAAGTCACTAGATTTCCTCATATGATATTTCCTTAAAATGAAATGTGCCTTTAAGAAATATTTCAAATCTCTTTAATACTGTACTATTTAATGTATTAATGAACACATCTCTTTAATACTATACTATTTAATATATTAATGAACACATTAATCATGCAATTTTAATTCTTTTCAACTCTGGTAATGACCTTATTACCTATATCGTTATTAATGGATGCCTTCCTTATAATGATCTACTTATAAACTATTTAAACATCAGGATTATATTTTAAATATGCCATTATTGCAGAGCTCCTAAGCGTTTTTTTTTTTACAATAAATTAATTTATTCAACTGCACTGGTTAACCTTTGGGCTGATTTTCAAAAATTTCCTATAGGAGTGACTACATAATATTCATTTCTGGGTATTGCATATATTTCTTTGGAACCAGCAAAGTACTAGTTTATTTATATAGTTACAGAGATAATCCTTTTCCTCAAAGAATACATAAAGTGATCAAACTGTCAACACGGATTTGTACTAGAAGTTTCCAACAAGCCATCTATAGTAAGAGAGCTAAATTAGAGCTATTGATATTCTTCCAAAATTTATATAATTTTTACTTAATATTTTATACTTTATTAAATTTTATTTAGCTAAATGATTGATATAAGGTAAGATAAATAGTACAGGACAAAGGTTAAATTTTTGACATCCTAAGCATGAAATTTTTACAGGGTATATGGGATTTTAAATATTTGATTACTTGAATTGTTCTGTATGAATACATAGAACTTTGAACTTTATTTATAATTGGTTTAAACATTAATAATGTAATTGTTTATATATCTCATAACTAAATAATGTGTATCGTCGCTTCAATACTGACTAAATAGGTTGGCCTGGGGATAACTCGAAGTTTAAAGGAATCAGTAACATTTTTGCTAAACATTCTTGCTGGTAGTGTCTCTTTTGTGCAAAGATATTAAAGGCTAAGTATAATCTCCTCCTCGCAGAAAAATCAGATTTGTGCCAACTTGTCAAGCCCCAGGAAGGAAATAACTTTTTTTTACCTGGATTTGGGTTTACTGTATACCTTTTATCAAAATAAGACTTTCTGTATACCTCACCCTAAAGTTCTATTTTTGCTATGATGAGCCTTAGGTGCTTTAATCCTCACCTTTCTGTTGTTAAGATTAACAACAGCTTAAATTTACCTGTTATTATAACCTGTGTTGACCTAATAGACCCGTATATGATTTTAAGTCTACTCAGTTATGAGAGCATCTAGACCTATAACTTGCTAGATTTTTACTTGTGACAGTTCATATTAGCGTCTATTCCAGCTCTATGATGCTTATACCCATGGTTAAGTGGGCTCAAACAAAATCACTTTTTATCTCTGATCCAAGCTCTTGTGCTAATGTTATATTGTAGAAAGCAATTTTATAATATTTGTGTGACTGTTACAGTACTGAGTATCCTGACTGACTCTTTTTCTGTATCAAAAAAACTCAGTCAGTAGAGATGTAAAGACAGTTCAATACATATTTACAGATTTACTTTAAAAAGAGTGGAATCACTGACTTTAAACAAATCTACAATAAGTATTAGGAGAATGCTGATGAATAGTGGTGTTAATTATTCTCACTTCATTTCCTTTGCCTGTGTGCTCTTCTGGTTGGGTCCCCTTTTTTTTCTCTTACTTGCATGTTAATCCATGTTGAACTAATTCTCATTGATCCCCCACCCCCCCACCCCCGCCAACACAACACACACAAAATAAAGCTGAACCAGGCCTCTATTAGGTGTTTCTAATTCTGACCCCAATTTGGAACTATTATCCCATTACCCAATAGTGGGCACTAAATTCATTAATCATTCATGTGCTAGTTAATTTTATGTGTCAACTTCTCTAAATCACTGGGTTCCCACATATTTGACTAAATGTCATTTCTGGATCTGTGAGGTTGTTTCTGGATGAAATTAGCAATTGAATTGGTGAACTGAGTAGAGCAGATTGTCTCCCCTTTATGAGTAGTTATCATCCAATACATTGATGGTGTGAATAAAACAGAAAGGAGAAGGGAGAATTTGTTCTCTTTGCCTGACAGTGTAAAATGGGCCATCAGTCTTCTCATCAGACTGGGGCGAACCCCCATTAGTCCTTTGTTTCTTAGAACTGTACCATCAGCTTTCTTGGGTTTCCAGCTTGCAGAAAACAGATCATGGGACTTCTCAGCCTTAATAATCACATAAGCCAATTCCTTATAATCCCACTTTTGCTCTCACTCTTGCTCTTGCTCTATGTATACGTATGTATGTATATGTCCTGTATCTCTGGAGTACCCTGACTAATACAATTCACTTGAGGCATTTTTTTTTCCAATCAATAACAATTTCAACTAATGTACTCACTCTTATATATACGAATGATATATTGCTAACAATCCCGTCACCTGCATGTTGAGCCAATGCGAGCCATTTGACATTGCCATTTTTTTCTTATATTTCACTTGTTTGGGTGCTGTGGCATAGCAGCACATATATGTGTGAATTATGTTGTTAAGAGTTCTTATCTTTAGATGTATGCCCACAAGCATTTACATGTAGTACAGAAACAAAACAGCTTATTGACAACATAAAAGCCCCACCAGATAAGCCAGAAACATCATATCATCGTAGATTCCTTCCATTCCCTTAGTTCTACAGCATAATAACTGTTTGTATTAACATGAAATTAACTGGTATTTATTTAACATTGTGATAAACATTTTCCCATGAAGCTTATGTGTATTACTATTTAAACTTCAACAAATCGGCATTAAGCGAATGACACATTTTAATTCCTTATTCTCCAGTAACAAGTCCAGAGCAAAACTGTACAAAAAAAGACAGCCGTAGTTCCATTAGTGGGCTTGGTTCTCAAAGAAGTTATATTCTTCAATGCAAATTGGAGAACATAAAATGGAATTTTTTTTCAGAGTTTTAACATTATTAAACATTATATTAACATTATTCTCTTCCCTATTTTCCTTTTTTTTTACTCAGAATAATTCTTATTTTAGTCTCATTTTTTTAATGTTTTCTGTATTAATCTGTATTATCTTTCATTTTTATCTCATTATAGACTAATGAGGGCAATACCCAGCAGATGTATACTTCATCGTTCTGCAAACTGGGTATGTAATATTTCAATTTTATTTATTTTTTGGTTTGTTTATTTATTCATTTGGTGATTGCCAAACACTCTTCTCGGTATCTGGGTCATAGAGGTGGTTAGGTAGAGATATATACTAAAATTAAAAGATAACAATAACTCCAAGTTGGCATAAGATGGCTTATAAAAGCCATAATAGGGCTTTCCTGGTGGCGCAGTGGTTGAGAGTCCACCTGCCGTTGCAGGGGACACGGGTTCGTGTCCCGGTCCCGTAGGATCCCACATACCACGCAGCGGCTGGGCCCGTGAGCCATGTCCGCTGAGCCTGCGCGTCCGGAGCCTGTGCTCCGCAACGGGAGAGGCCACAGCAGTGAGAGGCCCGCATACTGCAAAAAAAGAAAAAAAAAGATGATGGACACTTACGTTGTTTCCATCTCCGGGCTACTGTAAATAGAGCTGCAATGAACATTTTGGTACATGACTCTTTTTGAATTATGGTTTTCTCAGGGTATATGCCCAGTAGTGGGATTGCTGGGTCATATGGTCGTTCTATTTGTAGTTTCTTAAGGAAGCTCCATAATGTTCTCCATAGTGGCTGTACCAATTCACATTCCCACCAGCAGTGCAAGAGTGTTCCCTTTTCTCCACACCCTCTCCAGCATTTATTGTTTCTAGATTTTTTGATGATGGCCATTCTGACTGGTGTGAGATGATATCTTATTGTAGTTTTGATTTGCATTTCTCTAATGATTAATGATGTTGAGCATTCTTTCATGTGTTTGTTGGCAGTCTGTATATCTTCTTTAGAGAAATGTCTATTTAGGTCTTCTGCCCATTTTTGGATGAATGGATAAAGAAGATGTGGCACATATATACAATGGAATATTACTCAGCCATAAAAAGAAACGAAATTGAGCTATTTGTAATGAGGTGGATAGACCTAGAGTCTGTCATACAGAGTGAAGTAAGTCAGAAAGAGAAAGACAAATACTGTATGCTAACATATATATATGGAATTTAAGGAAAAAAAAGTCATGAAGAACCTAGGGGGTAAGACAGGAATAAAGACACAGACCTACTAGAGAATGGACTTGAGGATATGGGGAGGGGGAAGGGTGAGCTGTGACAAAGCGAGAGAGAGGCATGGACATATATACACTATCAAACGTAAGGTAGATAGCTAGTGGGAAGCAGCCGCATAGCACAGGGAGATCAGCTCGGTGGTTTGTGACCACATAGAGGGGTGGGATAGGGAGGGTGGGAGGGAGGGAGATGCAAGAGGGAAGAGATATGGGAACATATGTATATGTATAACTGATTCATTTTGTTATAAAGCAGAAACTAACACACCATTGTAAAGCAATTATACTCCAATAAAGATGTTAAAAAAAAGAAAGAAGCCATGATACTAAATGAGATTACTAAGGATTGACTATAGGTAGGGAGAAGGATCAAGTACCAGGAGCTCACCAGTGTAACATTCAATAATTATTTGTTATTCCAAAGGAAAAGAAGAAGAATAAACAGACAAAGTGTCTTTGTTGAGAGACTACACAGGTGGGCAGAAAATCCAGAGAGTGTGATGTCTTGGAAGATAAATGAAAAAAGTGTTCATTTTGACCAATAGCACATTTGATGATGCTTACTTATTATAGGATCAAACTTGTCTAGTTTCAGTGTCACTTATTCCTTTCATATAATTATTCTTTCATATTGAGAAATATGGAAAGACATATAACTAGAAAGAACATGAACAACTATAAGAAAAAAATATAAATGTACACAGTATGGTTAGATTCATTATACAAATGAGAAATTGAGAGTTAAATGTGTAATTAGCTTACAAAAATCTTACTGGTAGTAAGTAGTGAAATTGAATTAAAATTAAGCATTCTGATTCAAAGTCCAAACTTTTTCTTCCAAATCAAAACCACCTCCCCAAGAATTTCCCATTCAAAATAAATAAATGCTCCCTGTTTTTCATCAGCAATCCCTGTCTTATTCAGGATTTCTGTATTTCTTAGGTATTTTGTGAACTGTTAGTCAACTTGTCTTCAGTTCTCTGTACTGTCATCTTTTCAATTTGTTCATCTGAATTGCACCGGGGAAATTTATTTATAATGTGTTTACAGATTTTCCACCCTCCTATATAAAATATCTTTCCTGCAGATTAAAATACAACTATATTCATAGAGTATAAAAGCTACTTTGGCTACAGCTAAATTTTAATCTCATTTTTTTCTATTTGGTAACCCCTTTTAAAAATTGAGATATAGTGTATTAGTTTTAGGTATATAACACAATAATTTGTTATATATATACATTGCAAAATAATTACAACAAGTTTAGTTAACTTCCATCACCACACAGAGTTACAAAAAACTTTTTTTTCTCATAATGAAACTTTTAAAATCTACTCCCTTAGCGACTTGCAAATATACAACATA
Organism: Lagenorhynchus albirostris; assembly: GCF_949774975.1. Taxonomy (NCBI): domain Eukaryota; kingdom Metazoa; phylum Chordata; class Mammalia; order Artiodactyla; family Delphinidae; genus Lagenorhynchus; species Lagenorhynchus albirostris. The sequence continues at coordinate 123,838,861 of NC_083098.1, forward strand.
GTGTTGTTAACTGTAATTACCATTCTGTACCTTATATCCCCAGGACTTTTTATTTTATAACTGGAAGTTTGTATCTTTTGACCCCCTTCATCCATTTCACCCACTCCCCTGCCTCTGGCAACCAGCAATCTGTTTTCTGTTTCTATGAATTCGGAGTTTTTTGTTTTTTTTGGTTTTTTAGATCCCACATATGAGTGAGATCATACAGTATTTGTCTTTCTCTGATTATTTCATTTGGCATAATACCTTCAAGGTCCATCCATGTTGTCCCAAATGGCAGGATTTCTTTCTTATTGTGGCTGAATAATATTCTACTTTTTATATATATTAATATACATATATTTATGTATAAATATGTATATGTATGCTATATAAATATGTATGTATATATACAACAATTTATCTATTCGTCCATTGATACTTAGGTTGTTTCCATACATTGTTTATCATTGGCTATTGTTAATAATACTGCACTGAACATGGGGATGCAGATATCTCTGCAAGATAGTGACTTTGTTTCTTCAGTTAAATACCCAAGAGTGGAATTTCTGTGTCATATGGTAGTTCTAGTTTTAATTTTTGAGGAAGCTCCATATTGTTTTCCATAATGGCTACACAAATTTACATTCCCATCAACAGTACACAAAGGTTTCCTTTTTTCCACATCCTTGTTATTTCTTGTCTCTTTGGTACTAGCCATTCTAATTATAAGTGGTGTGGGTGATATTTCATTATCATTTTGATTTGCATTTCCCTCATGATTAGTAGAGTTGAGTACCTTTTCACGTACCTGTTGGCCGTCTGTATGTCTTCTTTGGAAAAATGTCTATTCAGATCTTCTGTCCTTTTTTTACTCAGATTATTATTTTTTTTCTTTTGGGTTGTATGAGTTCTTTATATATTTTGGGTATTAACCTCTTATCAGGTATATGATTCACAAATAATTTCTCCTATTCCATATGTTACCTTTGAACTTTGTTGACCACTTCATTTGCTGTGCAGAAGATTTTTTTAGTTTGATGTATTTCCAGTTGTGTACTTTCGCTTTTGTTGCCTTTGCTTTTGGTGTTAAACCAAAAAATCTTGCCAAGACTGATATCAAAGAGCTTACCCCATATGTGTATATGTGTGTGTGTGTGTGTGTATGTATACACACACACACATATATATATATATATATATATATATATATACTTACAATTTTAGGAGTGTATGGTTTCAGGTCTTCCATTCAGTGTTTAATCTATTTTATGTTAATTTTTGTATATGGTGTAAGATAGTGGTTCATTTTCATTCTTTTGCATGTGGCTGTCCAACACTCTCTACTGAAGAAACTATTCTTTCTTCAGTATATTTTTGGCTCCTTTGTTGTAAATTAATTTGACTGTGTATGCATGGATTTATTTCTGGGCTTTGTGTTCTGTTCCGTTGATCTATGTGTCTGTTTTTAATGCCAATACTATACTGTTTTGATTCCTGTATATCTGTAATATACTTGAAATCAGGAAGTGTGATGCTTCCAGCGTTATTCTTCTTTCTCAAGATTGCTTTGGTTATTTGGAGTCTTTTATGGTTCCATACAAATTTTAGTGTTGTTTGTTCTATTTCTGTGAAAAATGCCATTGGAATTTTGATAGACATTGTGTTGAATCCATAGGTTGTTTTGGGTAGTATGGACATTTAACAGCATTAATTTTTCCAATCCGTGAGCATGGAATATCTTCCCATTTATTTGTGGATTCTTCAATTTCTTTCATCAATATCTTATGATTTTCAGTGTATAGATCTTTCACCTCCTTTGTTAAATTTATTCCTAAGTTATTTATTCTTTTTGTTGCAGTTGTAAATGGGATTGTTCTTGATTTCTCTTTATGATAATTTATTATTAGTGTATAGAAGTGCAACAGATTTTTGTATGTTAATTTTGTATTCTACAAATTGACTGAATTTGTTTTTTAGTCCTCAGAGTTTTGGGTGGGGTTTTTAGGGTTTTCTGTATATAATATCATGTCACTTACAAATTTTAATCTCATTTTTTCTATCCTCTTCTCTTCTTAGTTTATATTTCATGAAACCATTTGTACGTTCTCATTTGACATTTATGTCTATATTTTCTATCCCCTTATCTGAAATGCATTTTTTGACATGTAAAAATATATTCTTCAAGACCAAACATTGCTAGACCTCTTCTAAAGCCCTTTTCTGATGCCGTATCTGCCCATAATATGCCAATTTAGTTAACTCCTATATGTATATATTCTTTATGTACTGTGTATAATTATGCAGTATCTTTTATTCTTTTGGCATTTTAAATTTCACGTATATTTGTCTTTTTTAACTGATTACAAGCTCCTCAAGGACATATCTTCTCTATTTCTACAGTGGAGCATATAACAAACACTTAACGTATGTTTGTTTAATGAAAAAATTTGTTGAAAGGTTAGAAACCATCAGTTGTAAACCAGAAAGCATTATGATCACTACATTAAATCTAAACTTCTGTATTTCTTGTTGTCAAATAAGAGTGTAACTTTACATGGAAAAAAAAAGAAGATACTGACAGAGACAAATTTAGAGACATAAAGCTAACATAAACAAGCTTAAAGGACAGCAGTCCTATGCAGAGCAAATTCAGAAATTGAAACTAAAGCAAAAATTCTCATAAAATATGGAAAAATATAGCTACCTGATATATCCAGACAGAACTGAGAAATTTGTTATAAATATATGTCAATAAAAAGTTTAGTAACCTATTTAGCTTGTCTTTCATCACTATCAGCAAGACATATTAAATCAGTAAAATATGAAAAACTTGTTTTCAGTTTATCTGTGACGAGCTGTCCCATCTTTCAGAACCACATATTCATACTTTGATTCCACATTTTTCTGTGTATATAAAACAAAATAAACTGAGGCAGTCTATTTGTAAAATAATAAAAGTTATACTACTTTTAAGTAAAATATTAAAAACCATGGAAAAATATAATTGTCTGAAGCCTAACTATTAATGTTAAGCTTACTTGGGCATGAGTTTTGACTCTAGAATCCTAGGTAACCATGTGGACTATGCATATTTTTACTTAGAACTGATACGGAATCTGAAACTCCCCTTATATTTCTCTCATTATACATTAGAAATTAATAGGAAAGTACCTGTGCTGCTTAGAAAATAGGAAAATCTCTGCGGCTTTCTCTTTTCTCGTTCCTTCCCTCTCCATTCTCATAAAATCAACTTCTTCCAAGAATATCCACTGATATTTTCTCCTTTTCCCTCCAATTGGTTAACTTTTCAGAGGAATCCCACGGATTACTGTCATTTAATTAATTCAAATAAACTTGCCAGATAAATCTAACCTTCTCACCTTTCTTTTGGCAGTGTGATGTAATTCTCTGTCTTTTGTGCTTTTATAAAATACTTTTTACATTGTATAATAACTAACTACATCTGGTTTTCTATGAGCCTGTGTTCTCCTTATGGAAAAGATCAGTTTATTTACCTTTTTAAATTCAATGTTTTGCATGGTGCCAAATACATAATAGATTAAAGCAACAAAATTATTAAACAGATATATGAATGGATTCTCTGTGTATTACATATGTTTTCCTAAAATTGTGCTTTTAATTCTACTATGAATAAGCATTTGAAAAGTCAGTATTTACAGTGTAAATTCAATTTTCTGTGTTCCTGTTTAATTCAACAGATTATTGGTAAATATCCATTATATGCAAAGCCTAGTATTAGATTCTAATATACAAATGCCATTACAATACATTTTACCTTAAATGAACTCAAATATATATATATATAAATGATAGGTAGTTGAATAGAATATTAACCCAAGGTTAAACATATGAATATATATATGAAATAATATTTTTAAAAATCATTAGATACAGGAGAATAAAAATCCAAACAATACAGTATTTATTGTGTCACTTGTCTGCAACATATATGCGTAGAAATAGAAAACACTCAAAGGATAGCACCTCCTCTCTTCACTCTGGCTTTGCTTTATTTACAAGTAGGCTGACTCTACAGTGTGGCTGGCTATCAGGCTTAAATCTCATATTCCAAGTTGAGCAAAAGGAAATGGAACACCTCGCCTAGACTCTCCAGAGAAAAAAATCTTGCAGTTATAAATGCCTCTGTGCCCTAACTGATCAAAGTCACCAGAATGATGTCCTGATTTGTCAGACTGAGTCAGGCCATTCTTAGAGCTGTTTGTAGAACAGTACCACCACAAATCACAGAAACCCAGAGTGGAGAAGAGCTGACTTCAGAGTCAGATTTGGAGTGCTGCTCCAATATGGAGCATGTTAATACTTCACTGATTGAGTAACTGTTGGTAAGAGCAATAATTGCCTCTTGTAAGATCACAGAGAAGAAACATAATTTCTCCTTAAACTTATTGCTAGAAATTCTCATATATAACCTGCAATGGTGAGTATGATGCCAAGAGTTACTGAAATATTGGAAGGTATTCTAGGTATTCAATAAAGTTTCAGGTATATAAAACACATTGAACATTCAGGGAATACTGCCTAGTCTAGTGTTGCTGAAATGTAAAAAGATAAAGGCAGATATGAGGTGAGGCTGTAAAGAAAGTGTTGTATAGATAATGCCTTCTGTTTGAAACACATTGAATTATAATAAGTCACAACATTTAAATAGTTGTATTCATCAGTCAAATGAAAGCTACACATCTTCCTATACATGTGTTTGTGGTATGGTATTGTATGTAAAGTTACTGAAGTTCAAATGCTATTTCGTATCTATGTGTGTGTGTGTGTATATAAACATATTTACACACATACTGGGAAAATATGATATACAAAAAGAGTACACATATACAGGAATTTAATAAGCAAATTATGTAGAAAACAGTAGAAAGTAGTTTTCTGTCTTAAATTATGATAGTTTTTTTAAAAAAATTATTTTTATATATTATTTATTTATTTATTTTTGGTTACATTGGGTCTTTGTTGCTGTGTGCAGCCTTTCTCTAGTTGCTTCAAGCGGTGGCTACTCTTCGTTGCGGTGCGCAGGCTTCTCATTGTGGTGGCTTCTTTTGTTGCTGGGCCAGGGCTCTAGGTGCATGGGCTTCAGTACTTGTGACTCGCGGGCTCTAGAGCGCAGGCTCAGTAGTTGTGGTGCACGGGCTTAGTTGCTCTGCGGCATGTGGGATCTTCCCGGAATGGAACAGAGCTCAAACCCGTGTCCCCTGCGTTGGCAGGCGGATTCTTAACCATTGCGCCACAAGGGAAGTCCCCTATGATAGATTTTAAATGTGAACCTCTTATTGAAAAATAAGTTATACAGTTCAGCAAACTTTTACACTAATATGCAAAACATGAATTTTTATAAATGTATATATACATATATGTATATATGTACATATATTTATATATGTATATTATATATATCCAAAATGTCACTTTAAATTTTGTGAAATTTATTATCTAAAATGAGAACATAGTTCTCAATTATAAAAGGTGTTGTAGAAAGTAATTCTAAAGTTCGTATACAGTATACAATTTAGCTGTATTAAAATGTACATCTGATCCTTCAAATGGAGACCCCGCAGTGTGAGAGTAGTCTTTTAAATGAATTTCTAGACATATTTGAAAAAGAAATAGATATTATGGTTATAAAAGAATTATTTTTTCATCAAGGGAAACCATGCATGAATGTCTCCAAAGAAAAAGAACAAAAACCTTTTATTATTTCAGATGTTTTGACCAAATTCTTATTAAAATGTACTTATCTTCATAAAGATATATATGGATTTAATATTTGTGAACAAATATTCTCAGATCTTGACTTAAATATCAGTTACCTCCTGATTGTCTTCTTGTAAGTTAGTCTACATTTGGAATTGTATGTTGAAAGAATAATAGATAAATTACGCAAACAGGTACATCATAATTTTACAAAAGAAGAGCAGCAGACAAAACATGGAAGCATTTGTTTTCTTTCACTCGCCGTCACTCTGTTTGTCTCATCAAATTGTTTTAATTAAGAAAGCAACATTTAACACTATATAAGTATGTACAGTGTTCCATAAAGGCAGAGAAAGCATAATCGTATGTTAAAATTAGCTTTATATTATTAACCTCTTTTTCTTCCTATCCTTCTTTCTATGGATCTGGCATTTCCTAGGCTTCTGGTGAATTTTCATATAAGTATGCTATTTTGTCAGCCACTCTGATTTATCTCACTGACAGAAGCTAAGAATAAATCTATTAAATTTTCCATACATAGCATTTATTTAAGGATATTGATAGGACTTCAAGGAGCAGGTTGAAGTCAATCTGCCATATTAACCTCAATCACGTTGCCAGGGTCCTGTACTCAGACAACTCTGAATAAGTCCCAGGGTAGACAAGTAGGCTTATTTTACATGGTGAGGGTGTAGGCCCTGGCCAGTCTATTACCTACTACAATCCAAGCAAGAGAGTTTAGACAGACTGGCTTATCTTTGGTGCCATGACCAATAATTAGAGGGGCTAATGGATGTGCCAAGGTGCAGCTCATCCCCAGTAGAGACAGTCCATGGCTCAGTCATTCCCACGTATAAACAAATAACCCAAAGTCATACCAGTCACTTCAGCTTGGGATGTATTATTAAATTTCACTTGATTCACCAATACATTGGTTTGCTTAAGCCTCATGGGCAGTGTCACCAAGTAATTGCAGCTTCAGTATCCATGTACAACATAAGCCAAGTCCATCCAGGCATTAGGAGAGCATTTGTATCAGTCAGATTGGAACAAATTTGGGCCAGTCATTGTGATTGTACACTTTAAAGAGGAATCCACATTTGGAATTTGTCATTGATGGTGTTAGCCACAGAAAAATAGGACTGGCCATGTCCATATGAGTTATTCTATTGTCATAGCATGTTGATGAGAATGACTAATCAAGCAGGTCAGATCGCCAGCCACTACTACTTCTTGACTAAGATAGACGTTATGCTTGTTTTTCTAGGCTGAAGGGTGAATATAGGGGGGAAAAAGAAACCATTAACTTTCTCTACTCTGTATACATCTGTAGACTAAAATTTCCTCTCAAGGTTCTGGAGTTATTGTTTTCCTTTTATGGCCACAAAATCAGTGTACACATATTGGTAGCTATAAATTTACATTTTCTCTAGTCATCTCCTACCTGTACCCAGATATTTCCTCTGGATGAAGAATAGGTACATTTTTACAAAATTCTTGGAGACCCATTGTATCTCCTGCCTTGGTCTGAATAAGCAATTATATGGGGGATTGGCAAACAATGTTCTCAGGTATGTGGTTATTTTCTTTATGATATGGGACCACATAAATCTGACAAGATAGTCTAGGTGACTAACAAGAATTAAGTTTGAATCTTAGTACCCTTATGACTGGGCTGCCACCTGGAGGGTGTGTCAGCCAGACTTGTCTAGGCTTGTTCTCAGGAGAAGAAAAAAACAATCATGCCCAGTAATGATAACAGCAAAATCTCAAATTTCACTAATGTTGTTTCCTAATCATTATTTAGTAAGTTGCCAAAAGAAGATTATCCTATTCTGGGTGTAGCAACATTCAGTGATTACAAAGTTATGTGGACTGGGAGAGATAAGGGAGATAGAGACAGAGATCATTATAAGTTAATTTTTGAGGAGATTATTCTAGAGCTCAGTGAAACCATAAACCTGTAAGATGGTAGGTGCCTTGGAATTATCATTAAATACCTTGACTAATGGCCCATTGTTAGGTAGGATTTGCAAGGAAAGGTAGATCATTGCAAGAATATAGATGGTCTGGAGAGCCAAATACATAGCACACATTAGTTTCAAAGATCATAATTGTGTGGCCAAAGTCAGCCGATCATCTTAAAACAGCAACACCCATACCTGAAAAGTACCAACAGTGGTGAGGTACTGTTCTATCAATAGTGTCCTCAAAGTGATTCAGGCATCTGAAATGCAGTCAATCTTCCAAGAGCAGGCAGGGTCAAAGTCCCATCCAATGTGACGTTTTTCTACCATGAGACAAAGAAGACAAAATTCTGGTAGGAGTCACAAATCTGGCATACAATGGTGTCTCTGTATCAGAAATCTATAGTTCTTTACTTTGTGCCCAGTGTATTATGGCAAATGGAGAGCATTCTGATGCAATGATGGATCCAGATTGTGATGGTGGTAATTTGGTCAGTTCAGGTTTGATCTGCTGCTTAATTCCACTAAGTCTCATCGGAGAATTGGCCCTCGATATGGGCATCTATATAAATTTCCTATTGGCCACCACAATTTGTTTCCATAGTTTGCAGTCCCACAGATGGGTATCTTTGATGTTCTAGTCTTTATTCCTCCAGGTGGCACACCAAATGCCAATTCCACTGATAATAGCTTAAGATTCAATAAAATATGATGTCTGGCAATTTGAAATGTTGTCTAAGGCAGGGGGTGGCAAACATTTTCTATCAAGGGCCTGACTGTAAATATTTTAAGTTTTGTGGGCCATTATACTCTTTGTCAAATATGCACATTTTTAAACAACTCTTTAAAAATGTACAAAACATTCTGAGCTTGATTGTTGTCCTCACAGAAACAGGTTGTGAGCTGTAGCTGCCTAACCCTGGTCTGAGGCGAGTGTACTACATTTCAGTTCAGCCTCTTGTGCTAAGTAGTCGTTCCTGAAGCTGGTTTTCCAGAGTGGTAGTTGGCCTGGACAGTTGAACCATCAGTGAACAGGCTCAGGTATTTAAGAAAACCTCTGCAAATCAAGGGTTCCATTGAGCTACCCCATTTGCTTCAGAGATTGAAGTGGGAGAGAAGAACTTTTCTAGAAGAGATAGCTGCCACTTTTTCATGAAAACAGGTTGGTGCTAGAGCCAGTCGGCCCATAGAGACTCAGATTTGTTTTTATTAATTTATGAGGCCATTGGATTCTTACTTTATAAGTTGTGAAGTCCGAATTGACCTACCCATAATGGGGATGTCAGGATGGAGAGTAATAAGACCTATATCATCATGCATGCAGTTTAAAAAATATCTAAGTAGTAGATTTAGAGCTACCTTTTGCTTTTATGAAAGGATATAATCTATCCTGATTAGCCTCAAATTCTGTATTTGTGAATACATCTAATCACCAACTCCAACTCAGTATCCACAGTATTTTTCTGTCATTCCTGTGAACTCAGAGTGAGCAAAAAAATTTGAGCCACCAATGAACAGTTTAGAATAGCCATAGACTGGAGTTCAGATACTACACATACCTAAAGGAGGGTGACCTTGGAGTCAAATTTCATCTCTGATACTTAACAACATGTGTCAGTTATCAATTTATTGCCTCTCAGCTCCTAGTGTACCCTTCTATATACTATCCTGTATGATAAATAACACAGTTTCTTTATTTCTCCCTTTAAAGTAAGCATGATGTTAAGCTTTCTCAGTAGAGGGTGTTGGTGAGGAACTGGAGGAAAAGGAGACTTCTTGCAATTTCTGGCTTGGCCAGGCTGTGGATGTGAAGACACCCAGTGGAACTTGCCCAGCCACCAGCCCGGAAGGTGGTGGTCCTGCAACCTTCCAGTCTTGACCTGATGATAATCGTTTGGCAACCCTCTATATGTGGAAACACTGCTCATGTGTGCACAGCTATCTGTGGCCAAGAAAGTCACACGCTGAATAGCCAAACCTTCTGCAACCCCAGCCCCACTCTCACTCTCTGCAAAGCCTTCATGCTCCAAAAGGCTTCTATCTCCCCAGTCTCTCCTGGACTTCCACTGGAACCCATACCATACTAGACACTGATTAGCTGCTCTGGACCCGAAGTGAAGAGCCTATTCACTTCAGGTAGAAAGTGAAGAGTGAGGGTGGCCTATTTTTGCTCAGTAACTCCAGATCAGCTCTGGCTTAGCTAAACCAATGAACTCCTCTGTTATCCAGTGACAAAATCAAAATACCTTTTACAAACAGGTCTGGGCTCATGCCAACTTTGTCCTTCCTTGGATACTGTCCTCTGCTGTAGGGTACCACAGGGTTTCCTTATATCTCTTTTACTATACGTCTTATCATAATTAATGATTCTTTATAAACTTCCCCTGTTTAACCTATAAAAAGACAATGAAAGAAAAATAAAATAAAATAAAAAAGAAAGAAAAAGGAAAAGGCTAAATCAATGTGAACCAGGAAAGGACATTAAGAAGCCAAAAGAATGAAATATTACAGGATATGGCTCCAGCCTCAGGACCTTGGACAGCAACAGGCCAACAAAATCTAGTTAAGATCAAAGATTAGGGATCTAAGATAATGTGTTCAGCCACCATTCATGGAAGCCCTAACTCGTGTATGACTTTGGACATTCTCCTTACACAATCACGTTTCAATATTTTATCTTAAAAAAAATGTGTTGCTCTTTCATTCTCTGTGATCAGAGGCCTGATGTTAACAATTCAAAAATTCTGTCTAGGCACACTAGGAAGCACACAGGCAAGAGACAGCAAGATTAATCAGGAGTCCTGCAATTCACAGTCATCATGCTTCCAGTGTGATGTCAGTCATGAGAATATTCTTCATGTCTAATATGCTTGCTTCTGAAAAAGGAACAAGTAATGTGAATCATATCTATCCAAGATCTGTAGGTTGGCAAAGAAGAGTCACATTTGAAAGCTGATGATAAGGTTGACTTCACCTTTAAAATTAGCTGGCTCCTGTATTTCAGAGCTTGAAGGACATTGCAATACAAAGAGCTCATTCATTGTGCAGGAGATGAGAGAGAAGTGCCAGAGTATTCTCCTAAATGTACTTCCTTTTTCTGTAATGCTGGAGTCATCACTTAATCAAGAATGTGTAAATGTTCAATAAATATCTAAGTGCTTAATTGCTACTTATGTTTCCACTTCAATAAAATTGTGGAGAGAGAATGACTTACGTGATGTATGATATCATGAATAATTATGATCTTATTACTCAGATTATGTAGTGTCAGGGAGATGAAAAACCTGCTCCTGAACACATGTGCAGTTGAACTTTCTTCTGGCACTTAAAGGAGGAAATTCTTTAAATCTTTGTTTCTGCTTTTAGACTGATTTGAAAGGGAAAAAAAGGAAGACAAATAAAACAGGCTAACCTAGTGAGAAAGAAGAGATAAATGGCACGAAACTCTTTTCCTTGAGTGAGCACAGTTCTTCCTAGCTCATTTTTTAAAATAATGGATAGGTTTACCTTGGGGTTACTGGCTTCCTACTGTGGGCTTAGTTCTAGCTCCCAGAACTCATGTGAACTCAAACCAGGTCTCTTTCCAGTGGATATGAAAACCTCAACCATTATCCCTTGAATCCTGTACTTGACCCAGTACCTGGTAAGTCAGCACATTGTAACTCTTGCTTTCCACACAGGCTTTTCATTACTTTTCCTTCTATATGTGTGTTTTTTTTCCTTCTTTCCAGAGCATCTGTCAGTTTAAAATGTTTAGGGTTTTATTGTTTCCATCATTTCTCATGTTTGTGGCTAGAAGTGGGCCATTCTGGATTAGAACTTTCAACCCAACTGCTGTGAATCTTCAACCTCACTCAATATGCAATCTTTTTTAAAATATTTATTTATTTATCTATTTATTTTTATTGGAGTGTATTTGCTTTACAATTTTGTGTTAGTTTCTGCTATACAGCAAACTAATGTTATGCATATACGTATATCCACTCTTTTTTAGATTTCCTTCCCATTTAGGTCACTACAGAGCATTGAGTAGAGTTCCCTGTACTATACACAATATGCAATCTTGAAGAACTTACTTTTTCCAACCCCTACTAAAAATAAAAATTTGGTGTAGCAAAGGATACTCTAGCATTTTGGAAGTGAATGAAAGATTGCAACTTCAAATCACAAAAATTGAAAAGCATTATGTAGTATCCAAATTGTTTAGTTCGAATCAAATTAGACCCTTGTATCCATGCTCAGTCCCCAATAATCCAGGGACAAAGAAGTTAGGGGTCAGGGCTTGAGGATATAAGTATATGTTGTGAGGGAATGTAGCTTTTATGCAGATGAATAAAGTTTAATCCCTAGATACATTAGTAGAATTAGCAATTTATTAAAGATTTTTTCACTAGGGTAGATTAAATGAAAGCTTACACGCAGGGAAATGGGAAAGAAATAAACACAAATTCCAGGCTACACAATGAGGTCCCTTCTGTCAACTAAACCTCCACTGGGGAATGATCCCAATTCTGAAGAAATATTCTGTGACTTCAGCTGTGGCCTGGATAAAATGGAGACAAGGCAGAGCTTTAACTGGGGTTACAAAGAAAGAGAGGACATAAATTCACTGATGGCTGCTGCCCATCATTCCCTCTTATCAGAATAAGAGCATGGAAGATCTTTTAAAAAATGGGAAAGCAGTAATACCTGGTGCTGAACATAATGTTCTGGAATGAGAATAAAAAACATTTTTTGTTGCTAAATAGAAAAAATAATCAAATAAAAACTATACCAATATTTTACAGTAAGACATAAGGTATCCTCAATATGCTCACATTAAATAAAAATAAATAAGAAATTAAAGAAAAATCCCATAACCAATAAAAAGAAAACTAACAAGTTAAAAAGAAAAATCTATTTCTGTTCTAATTAAGATAAAAATTGTTAGGTTACAAAAGATTTCTATCAGAGAAATTAAAGAACATGACTGCTCACAGAATTTAAAAGCATAATACTTTTAAAATGCCTATTGATTTATGTTGCCTTTTCAACTGCCATTTGCCATTATAGCTTTGGGAGGCTTCCTAAAGAAAAAGAAGAAAATGCTGTAGAAATAATGAGAATCTACAGCTAGTTTCTGCATATCATAGAAAAGAAAGGCAGAGAAGTAAGAAGAGTAAAAACTTTTATGTTCTAATCTTACCTCTAAAGATAGAAGCCTGAGAAGAGATTTATTTATTTTTTAGTATATTAGGACATCATAAAATCCGAGGCTTTGCTTACACCCATACATTTGGAAAAAGTTACCATTGTAAATTTAAGACAGTTTTAGATTTTAAAAAAAATCGAATTAACAAAGTGGAAGTTAATATTTGTGACATAAAATATATAAAATATTTTAAAGTATACTACTACTATATCAAGTATAAATAATATCCTGTTGATTCCTATAGATACTAATAATAGTTATTTAACAGCAAAAATCTTCTCCCCCATAAGACATTGAGACTATGAATTCTTCCAAATTTTCAAGTAACAGCTGATTTGAATCTTATAAAGCTCTTCCAGAGAAAGAATTAGAGGAAATATTTTTACCCAGGTATATCCATGAAGCCATTATAATCTTAAAAATAAAGTACAAAAAAATAAAATAAATCTCACAAATAAATATGCAAATTTCTCAACAAAATATTAACAAAATATAAAAATACCCTGTAATCAAGTTGAGTATATTTCAAAATTGCAATCATGATATAATATTAGAAAATTTATAAATATCATTATCCATTTAAATAAATTATGAAAAATATGATCATAACATGCTGTAAGAGCCTTTGATCAAATTCCACCTCCAAGCATGATAAAACTCCCAGTGCTTCTATTTAACATAGTATAGGAAGACTTCACATGCAGTCTGACGCTGCATTCACTACTCTATTTCAATACGGTAAGTCCCCTACATACAAACAATTTCTATTCTGAGAGTAAGGAAGTCCAATTTGTTCATAAGTCCAACACAGTTAGCCTAGGTACCCAACTAACACAGTTGGCTATATAGTACTGTACTGTAATATAGGTTTATAATAGTTTTCACACAAATAATACATAAAAAACAAATAAGCACAAAAAATAAAACATTTTAAATTTTACAGTACAGTACCTTGAACAGTACAGTAGTACAGTACAACAGCTGGCATACAGCTGGTATTGTAGGCTTAGCTCCCCAACAGAAATTGCTTTGTCCAATTACTTCTGGAAGGTAAATTATTCCCTTTACATATGTTAAAAATATTTTATATATTTTGCCTGTACCAGTGCCTTTTAGTCAACTTTCATTACTTTTTTGATGACTGTGAATTAGAATTTATCACAATTTAATTATTTTACTTTCTTATAAATTTACTATTTATTTTCTTTCTCCTGAAGGAGAATTGAAATTCCATAAGCACGTAGATCTTATTAACTTGTTCACCATTTTAACTATATCTTAAAGAATAATGTCTGCCTCCCCAGTAGACCTTCAAGTAATTATTTCTCAAAGAATGAACAAATCACATGTTCTGCAAAGTAATTACATTATATGATTGATAGAAGTGCTGCCCATGATGTTGCATTTGTCAAGCATAGTATATAGATGACATTATTACAAATCTGTATATTCCCAAGATTTTCCCGCCCTCTTATTTAACTCTTTCTCATTTTATTCTAAAGTCTTTAAGGCTGTACACATTTCATTTTTCTCCTTTTTTCCCTCCAAGGATAATGTTCAATTCATAGATGATACTTATTAGATATTTTAAATATATGAATATATTAATGAAATAATGAATAGCTAGATGAATGGATGGCTACAGGTTAACCACATTTAATAACTTCCTAACTTCCTTATATGAAAATTATTTTAATTAAAATATTCTTAGTTATATAATTTGAGTAATATCATACAGTCTTAAAAATTAATGTATATAGTTTTACCAAATTTAGCATAGGATATATGCTATTAGAATTCTGACAAGAAGATTAGTGCATTACCTAAATAATGTCAAAAATCAGTTAAATAAAATATTTAAATTAGGTTACATTGTTTTGCAAACTGAGATGCCTACAACAGCAATAGCAGAATAAAGTCTACCTAGCAACAAATTTAATCTCTGAGCATTGTTTGGTTAGCATACTGATTAATATGTTGTGTTTTTTCACATCATTCAGAGCAGATGTATATGTATATGCTAAGAGAATTCTTCAGCAGTTTTTTGTATAACTGAAAGTCATTCATTTCTAATATTTTAGAGCCTTCTTATATAATTTCAACTTCACAGGAGTAGGTATTTTTGTTTATTTCCTTCACTGATACAGCAAAACTCTACCTACCACAGTGTTTGAGCAAAGAGTGCTTATTTGATAAATATCTGTTGAAGGAATGTAAAAATGTCAACCAAAAGGAAGATATTTATAAAGAATTAGAAAAAAATGTAAGCCCATTTATATGAGTGTTTTGAGAATTTAATGCAATAATTGTCTTTATCAGTGAAACGCAATAACTTGGTACTAGTCTGTTTATAGTAATGATAGACAACATGATGAGAAAAATAATGATGGTATAATAACCTCACTTATTTAATCAAATGCAACTTTATTATCTTAAGCAAAATAAAAATTCATTGGTAATCTGATAATTACATATATGGTCTAACAGGTGTTGTAGAGACTCCAAAAAATGTGCCCTCTAGAAATTTATGACAATTGGTAGATTTGAGCCATTCAAATGTATACAAAGCATATATTTGCTGAGACCTTACCATGTGCTAGTCACTGTGTTAGGTGATAGGGAAAGGTAAATTATCAAGTAGTAAGTATAGTTCCTACATTTATAAGCTTAAAATACTGAGGGACCAAAAGTTGTTGATAAAATATTCATGCGAGTACATAAAAATTCACAACTGCTATAGGTACTTCAAATGAAAACTGAATGTTGTATGAGAACCTATAATGTACTATACAGATTTGAATATCAGACATTGTCTGATATGATTTAATATTGAATATTGATTTGACCTGAAATTATGTTTAATTTTAAGCATTAGATATTTAATACATAAAAGATAACAAGTGGTCTAGGTCCATCATCTTTAAATTTTTTTTTCCTCTGTAAAAATGATCATTTGGTAGTGCAATATATCAACCAACTAAATATTGAGATGACCTGTTAGCAAAGGTAGAATATTTCCAATCTGATCTGGTTTTTACAAAGCAGTCAAAGAGGTTAGTTTTTTTTTTTTTTCCTTTGAAGAAACTGTAAATAATCAAACTCTGTAAAACATGAAAGAAAGTGGCTATCCAACAACCATGAAGTTGCTTAGGTATCCACTGTCATCCCACCTTTCAGTGACAGACAGGCTCTGTTCTTAAATGGCAGTGCAAGTTGTCCTGGTGAAATGGTGTAGTACATAATAATTACAGAACTACAGAATTTTTTATGAGAAATATTTTTTGTAGTTAAGGATTAAATATATACTAATAGACTCATTGTGACAGCTATTGCTAGAAGCTATATAAATATTTCAAGAAGGTGCTTTTAAAAAACAAGAGGAAAATCTTTTTCCATTCATGTTCTAATAAGTATCATGTCTACATCTGTGAAGTGTTCATCATTACTTTATATATATTTGTTTTATGATTCCTCTTGGATATTGTGACATATATCTGGCTCTGAAGCCTAATGAGGTAGAAGTGTGTTCAGTGAAGTATATTTTGGGGGAAATACAGAAAACATGAATGACAACTTACGTTTGTGATTTTAGACATTCCTTTGCAAAATAGTGTATGATCTAATAATGAGTTGTGCAATTTCTTTTTATACTTTTCAAGAAAATCCCATATTTTTTTTACTTAAATTGTAATAATTTATTATTTTTGCTCATTTAATATTTGAAATTAGAATTGTTGTAGATTTAGTTCAATGTAGTGCATTATATTCTGTGTTAATCTAGAAAAACATCATTTGGAACCATAATCATTAATTATCCCATTCTATAGTGGCTCAGTGTCCCTGATTACTGAATAGTGCATTGCTTTTAATGTAAATTGTTGCCACAAAATCAATGCCTCTTACTTCTAATTAAATGAATTAATGGATTTGGGCCCTAGAAAAAAATTGAAATGTATTACTTGTAAACTTTTCAGAGCCCCATTTCAATAATGAATTATCTGATTAGCAATGGCCAAGGAAAAAGTTCAAGGAGATTGCCTAGAAAGTAATCTGAGACATTAAAAAAAAAAAATTCAACTTTGGTCACCTTTCTTTTCATAATTATTTTAGATGACATTACAGTTAGGCAGAACACCAATATATTGTAAAATCATTTTAAGTAACTGCTTTCCTAAACTTAGTCCTTTGCTTTAAAGTGTCAGGATAATCAGGAATTTATAAATTTCTACATTCCTATTGCTATTCATTTGACTTTGCAATTTAATTATTGTAATTATCTTAGTTACTGAGATGATACTGATGATATTGATACATAATTGAAGTTATTTTTGTAGTTTACTTTCTTGACCTCTAGAATTATATATAGAAATTAATTCTAGAGATTTTTGTAGTTTAAACATTATCATTTTATATCCATTGAAGAATATTAATTTTCACCTTTTGTTTTCTGTGAGAACAGTTGAACATGAACACATTTAGGAAGTTATTTTGAAGAATTAATACTGATGATGGAATTAGTTGATTCCAAATGTGAATCTTTGGAAATAATGATAAGGGAATTCACCTCTTCTTTCCAGACCCATGTATTCTTCCTTTTGAGGATAGAGAGACACAGAGGTCTGTGATTCAGTGAACATAGTGCCTCCTCGAGGACAGTATACTATCCTCACAGAGTATTGCTTCCAGGTTGGGCCTTCAGCAGGCAATTTCAATGTATTAGTAGGGTAGTTGCTTTTGGAATGAATGAGTGTATATATATATATATATATATATATATATATATATGGTGTGTTTATATGTATAAAAACATCTCTGCTATTTTTAAGTAGGTGGTCTTCCCTTTATGTTGAAACATAGGATTAATATCTAAAATATATTTAAAAAATTCTATAACTCAATAGCAAAAAATAAGTAGACATTAAATAATGGGCAAAAATACTTGAATAGACGTTTCATGGAAGAGGACAGACTGTCAACAGGTATGTGAAAAGGTGCTCAACATCATTATTCGTAAGGGAAATGTAAGTCAAAACCACAATGATCTATCACCTCACACCTGTTAGAATGTCTATTACCAAAAAAAATAAAAGATAAAAACAAAATTTAACAAGTGTCATTGACAAGGATGTGGAGAAATGGGAGCACTTGTACACTGATTGTGGGAATGTAAAAGAGTACAGCCACAATGAAAAATAGTATAGTGGTACCTCAACAAATTAAAAACAGAATTACCATATGACTTAGCAGTCCTACTGGAGATATATAATAGCATGATATCCTAAAGAATTGAAATCAAGATCTCAAGAAATATATGCATGCATTCCCATGTTCATTGCAGCATTATTCACAATAGTCAAGATACCAAAGCAATCTACATGCCCATTGACAGATGAATGGATGACAGTGGAATATTATTCAGCCTTTAAAAAGAAAAAAATCCTGCCACATGCAAGAATGTGAATGAACCTGGAGGACATGATGCTAACTGAAATAAGCCAGTCACAGAAGGACACATGCTGCATAATTCTAATTATATGAGGTATCTAAAATAGTCAAATTCATAGAGACAGTAGAATGGTGGTTGCCAGGTGCTGAGAGGAGAGGGAAATGGAGAGTTGATATTCAAGGAGTATAAAGTTTCAGTTAAGCAAGATGAATGACTTCTAGAGATCTGCTGTACATCACTGTGCCTACGGACAACAATTCAGTATTGTGCACTTAAAAATTTGTTGAGGGTAGATCTCACATTAAGTGGTCTTCCCACAATAAAATAACAAAACAAAACATCTTTTAGTCAGCATATCTTGCCCAAAGCACACTGTAATAACCTACTAGGGATAAAAACTAGAAATTATGATTAGGGTTTATTTAAAATCTATTGTTTTATGTATTGTTATTTACATAATTTACTCTTTTGACATTCCTTATATGTATTTCTCTTATAGTACTTTCTAGAGATTTATGTCAGTGATTGAAAAGATAAAATAGTATATTTAAAGAAAAAGAATTTACAAGGGCAAAAAACATAATTTATGAAGCTGCACAGAGGTATTCTATAGTAAAATAATCTTAACAAAATAATATTGACTTGATTTTAAAGATAGCAGTAAATTTACTGGTGGTCTCCATTTACAGAACATTCTTTTTTTCATCTTTTAAATTTTTTATATGATCTACACACACCTTTCATTGATCACACTTCTTTAGTTGTCATAATACGTATTATTCGGATTTGTGTTGGTGCTACCATGAAGCTCAAAGTTTTTCTGTGTTCTCTCAACTCTTAAATTAGAATCAAAGAGCAAACTTTGTTTGTTTTTTGGTTGTTTTTGTTAGTTATAACCTTAAACGTTTAATGAATTTTAGCAAAACAATTATTTCACAAAATGGTTTGATGATTTTTGTTTGACATTTTCCAAAACAAACAGAGGAGGAGAAAAAAATACTTCTAAAATTATAAAATGGAACAAAGGAAATCCATAACCTCTTTCTTTTAGGCTCTTCTTGACCTACTTATTTTTTTTTAACTCTAAATTCTGTGCCTCACCTTTTTCTCTTGACTTTATTTTTTTAGAGCAGTTTTAAGTTCACAGCAGAATTGAAGGTAAGGTAGAGATTACTCATACACACCCTGACCCTACACACCCCAGCCTCCCCCATTATCAACATCCCACACGAGAATGATGCATTGTTACACTTGAACCTACATTGATACATCATCACTCAAAATCCATAGTTTATGGATTACTCTTGGTGTTCTGTACTCTATCAGTTTGGACAAATGTATAATGGTATGTAATCTATCATTATGATATCATACAGAATATTTTTATTGCCCTAAAAATCCTCTATCCTCTGCCTACTTATTCCTGCTTAATGCCCTCCAACCCCTTGGCAACAACTGATATTTTTACCATCCCTATAGTTTTGCCTTTTCCAGAATGTCATATAGCTGGAATTGGACAATACATAACTTTTTCAGATTGACTCCTTTCACTTAGTATGCATTTAGGATTTCTCCCATCTTTTTACGGCTTGATAGCTCATTTTGTTTCAGCACTGAATATTCCATTCTCTGGATATACCACAGTTTACTTATCTAGTCAACTACTGAGGGACATCTTGATTGCTTCCAAAGTTTGGCAGTTAGGGATAAAGCTGCTGTAAACATCCATGTGCAGAATTTCGCATGGATATTTGTTTTTAACTACTCTGAGCTAATACCAAGGAGTTTGATTGCTGGATCTTCTGGTAGTAGTATGTTTAGTTTTGTAAAAAAAACACCAAACTGTCTTCCACAGTGGCTGTACCATTTTGTATTTCCACCAGCAATGAATGAGAGTTCCTATTGCTCCACATTCTCACTAGCATTTGGTGTTATTGTTCTGGATTTGGTCATTCTAATTTCATTTCCTTGCTGATGTATGATTTGAAACAATTTTTCATATGCTTAATTGTTTTCCAGATATCTTCTTTGGTGAAATGTCTATTAAGGACTTTGACCCATCTTCTAATTAGGTTGTTTTCTTATTGTTGAGTTTTAGGAGTTCTTTGTATATTTTGAGGACAGGTGTTTATTAATTGTGTATTTCACAATTATTTTCTCCCAGACTGTGGCTTGTCTTCTCATTCTCTTGACATTGTTTTTCACAGAGCAGACGTTTTTAATTTTAATGAAGTCCAGTTTATCAATTATTTCTTTCATGGATTGTACCTTTGTTGTTGTATCTAAAAAGTCATTGCCATACCCAAGGTCATCTAGGTTTTTTCCTATGTTATATTTAGGAGGTTTCTTTCTTTTTTTTTTTTTTTTTTTGCGGTACGCGGGCCTCTCACTGTTGTGGCCTCTCCCGTTGCGGAGCACAGGCTCCGGACGCGCAGGCTTAGCGGCCATGGCTCACGGGCCCAGCCGCTCCACGCCATGGGGGATCCTCCCGGACCGGGGCACGAACCCGTGTCCCCTGCATCGGCAGGCGGACTCTCAACCACTGCGCCACCAGGGAAGCCCTATTTAGGAGTTTTTTACTTTTGCATTTTACATTTAGGTCTGTGATCCATTTTGAGTTAATTTTTGTGAAGGACTTAAGGTCTGTGTCTACATTCATTTTTTGCATGTGGATGTCCAGTTGCTCCAGCCTCATTTGTTGAGAAGATAATCTTTGCTCTATTATATTGTCTTTGCTCCTTTGTTAAAGATCAGTTGACTATATTTCTGGGCGCCTACTTCTGAGCTCTATTCTGTTCCATTGATCTATTTGTCTTTTCTTTCACCAATCACACTGACTTTATTACTGTAGGTATATAGTAAGTCTTGAAGTTGGATATTATCAATCCTCCAACTTTGTTCTTCTCCTTCAATACCGAGATGGCTCTTCTGGGTCTTTTATCTCTCTACGTAAACTTTAGAATCAGTTTCTTGATATGCATAAAATAATTTGCTCAAATTTTTATTGGGACTGTGTTGAATCCATAGGTCAATTTGGGAAGAACTGACATATTGAAAATATTGTCTTCCTATCCATGGTCAGGGATTATCTCTCCATTTATTTAGTTCTTCTTTGATTTCATTCATCAGAGCTTTGTAATTTTCTTCATATAGATCTTGTGCATATTTTGTTAGATAGATACCTAAGTATTTCAGCTTTTGGCAAATTCATTCTTAAGTTAGTTTCATTCTTAGTAGAGCTTTCAAGAAACACTTATGAAAGCAATATCTATGCCATTGCATGTTCAGATGTTCCAATTTCTTGTCTTGGACTTAAATGACAATTTGTACGGTCAGACATTTCTCAATTCATAATTTATTTTCTTGAACATTGTGTAGACATTTATCTACAATATTCTGGTTCTAAATTGTCGCTGGAAAGAAAGCTGTATGTAGCCTGTTTTTACTTGATTATTTTGTCTGAGTTTTTCATTATTATAGAAATTCAGCTACTTTATTGGACTGTTTACCAATTCACCATTTCTTTCTGTGGATTAAAATCTTGTTTTATCCCTGGAACATTTTGTATTATATAACATTTTGTTATTTTAGTTCTCTTCTCTGAGAAGACCGTGGATGTGTGTCACCTATCACTCTTACTGATCTTCCCATATCTTCTATTTTTTTTTTCCCATGAGTCCTTTTACCTCTATACCTTCTGAAATCTTTTTGTTGACTTTTGGCAATTCTGTCTTCCATGGACTTCAGGTGATTTACCTGAAGATACTTAAATATTTTTAAAGATTTTAAAATATTTTATTGAGGGATATCAGTAGTGATGATGTATCAATGCAGACAAACTCATGGCTTAGATGATACTAAAAGTCAGGACATTATTGATATAAGGATAGTTGTTATTAGAAGTTAGTATTTTTGAATATACTAATATTGACAAAAATTATTTTAACACCAAAACTAAATGAAAGCACCAGCCAGTTGCCAGAAATTAAAACAACCACATATGCAATGTTTTAGAGCTCGATAATTAGTACCTGCATCTAATACTAATGTTATCATCAAATATAAAATAGTTGTATGAAGTTTAAAAAATCAATTTGTTAATTAGTTAAAGTAATATAAATTTACTCTTATCAGTAAAATTTTGTTAAAATTTGTCTTACAAATAAAGACTTTAAAGAATATATGACGAAATAATCTGATTTCCTTGGAGAATGAAGATTTTCAATCATATATTAAACATTGTTAAGGTAATATACATATGTTTGTTATTAGTCAGATATCAATTTGTATTAGTTACCAATAGCTGCACAGTAAAATACCACAAACTTGGTGACTTAAAATAGCACAAACTTGCTATCTCACAATTTCCATATGTCTAGAGTTTGGACACAACAGAACTGGTTCTTCTTTTTAGGGTCTCACAAGGCTACAATTCAATAATCTACTTCCTAGTTTGCTTAAATTTTGTGGCATAATCTGTTTCCTTACATATCTAAACCTAAGGGTCCCAGCCTTTTGATGAGGGTCAGCTGGAGGCCACTCACACTCCTAGAGGGCTGCCCTTAGGTATTTGCCATGTGGGCCTCCCAAAAGGGTTGCTTACTTTTTCAAAGGGAGTTAGAGATATAGTCTCTAACATGAGTCTGCTAGCAAGACAAAGTCTTAAATCGTGTTGTGCAATCACAGAAATGACATCATTCACCTTTTTCATGTTCTATTGGTTAGAAACAACTCATAGATAATGCTCACTCAATAGGAGGGTACTAAATAAGAGTGTGAACATAAGGAGGCAGTGATTATATGGGGCCAACCTGAGTCTGTCCAGCACATTATTTCCTTTGATTGCCAATGCTTCATGTCCCTCCCGCATTCAAAATAACTTCACCCCTCCCCTGAGTACCTAGTGTCTCATCCCATTACACGTCTGCTCAAATTTCAGAATCTAATCAGCTCCAGGTGTGAGGTACGATAGGCATAGTTCCTCTTGATCCCTCAGTCTGTACATACTAAAATAGACAAATTAAGACTCAAAATATACAGTGTTGGGACTGGCATAGAAAGACAACTATAGTTGTCTCTTGGTATCTGTGGAGGATTAGTTCCAGGAGCCCCCATGTATACCACAGTCTGCAAATATTTAAATCCCTTATATAAAATTTATGGTATAATACAATGAATACAGTAGGCACTCTATGTACGTGTTTCATGAAACATGCAGAAGTGGAGGGCCGACTATAGATATTTCCATTCAAAAAGAAGGGAAACTGAAGTTTAAAAAAAGTCACTGGCCCATAGCAATTCTAAAATCCACTTAGACAAATGTTAGGAGTTTCTTGTGTGTTTTAAGGTCGGGAATAACTCTCTGTGGCTTTGACTTCACTCTCTGGGCTATTGGTTCTACATTTTGAGTCATTCTAGCCTTCTCACTGAAGGTAGAATGTGTTCCCAACTGAATAGTTTTATTGGCTGGCTTCCTGGAAGTAGTATTTGTGGAGTCCAGTAGGCTTCTTTCATTTTATACTCTTTGTTCCTTTTAACCCAAGCTGTCACTATCTTAGCTGAAACAGTTTTTACAGATACTTTGTGGATCTCCTGTGGATTTCAATGAGATTCAATCTATTAGGCAAAAACACACTCATAGATCTTTTGAAATAAATCTTTTATTTAGGGTATGCACTCAATTGCTTTAGCAAAATAGCTATTAAGAAATGTATATTGAATTGTCATTATGGATTCACTTGGCGTTTTTGAGCTAGTATGAAAATGTTATGTACAAAAGAGCTTCTGTCAGATAATGTTCAGCACATATAGTTGGGCAAGGTGCTCTTATAGGGATTGAAAATATAACAGTGAACAGAATAAGATAGAAGATAGGAGACGGGATTTGATAATTTGGTGCATGGTGATCATAGAGATAAGGAAACAACCACAGCAGAGTGGAAAGGGGGCATGTAAACCATTTGTGGGGTGACAGGTAATGGTTACTAGAAAAAAAGAGGCATTTCTGGCAAGACCTGAATGATGAATGGGGGTTACCAAGATGAAAAATGGCAGAATCAAACTAGGGTAAAACAAAAAAAATTCAAACCTAAGAATAATTATGTGAAAAAATTATAGCCAGTAAAGTGTATGATGTACTGTGAAAACTGATACAGTTAATATGGACTAAAGGCTTGACTGTAGATATTAGGTTGAATAGAAATTAGTGACAAAAGGATTCTGGTAAAAGTTATGGGTGTGTGCGTGTGTGTGTGTGTGTTTGTGTGTGTGTGCATGTATGTGTGAAGGGGAGAGAGAGAGAAGGGTGAGATAAACTTTTAGTCATTCAATACAGACTGACATAATTGAGTTTGAAATTCAAAATAATCAAGTTAGTGGAAAACTATTTGAGCAAACAGAGATTTGGTGGCAGGGGAAAATCTTTTCATATATTCAAAATGCTTAATGGCATTTATATTCATTTGTGGTCATATCTGACTACATAATTTGCAGAGTCCAGTGCAAAATTAAAATGTGGAACCTTGGCAAGAGGCAGGGAATGCAGTATCTCCTTGTCACAGGCTGCCACTCCAACTCACATCCACTGGGTGACCCACAGGAGATTGCAACCTCCATGCCAGGATGTGGCTGGTGCCTGGATCAGTGCTGGGCAAGAGGCCCCTTCAGAGTTACCTACTGAACACACCATGGAGTTTGCAGCCCAGAGAGAGGATAGCTGTCGCCTTGCCCTATGCTAGAAGCCATAAGATGTGAGGAGACCCCAGTCCTTCCCATGACTGTGCTCAGGCCCCCACCAGGTGTGGAGGGCAAAGACAAAATGAAGGTTTCCCCTACCTGCTGATGGGATCCAATTGCCACTCCAAGTGGAGGGCAGCAGCTATTGTGGGAAAGAGATGGTGTGAGAGGGGACAGGTGGATTTGGGCATCAGGAGACAGGGAGCAGCTGGCTGAGAATCCATTTTAGGGAAATGGAGGGTGGCAGGATGTGGTATGGCACATGTGCTGAGACCTCAGGCACCTGACGCGTGATTCATTGCCTCCTAGGTCTTCACTGGCAAAATACTTCACTTAGGAATTCAAAAATAAAATTAAGAATTTTGAGATAACTACCATGGAACATTAAACCCTGAAAGCAGGGCCTTCTGGAGCAAGGGACCTTGTGTAACTACACTGGTTTAACATTCAAAAAGCAGGCCCTATTCAATTAATACATTTTTAATTCTTGTTTGATATGCTTCAATCATACTTAATCATATTACTGTAATTTAATTATAAATTTCATATATCTCCTTATTTATCATGGAAAATGTGTATGGATGGATTACATACATTTTTGCATTACACTAATTCTGACTTTCAAATTTAGCTCCTAGATGGTTTATGGGAAAAAATGTTTATTCTAGCATCATATTAAGAAATTGAAGAAGTCATAAAGCACCTGTTTTAAATGTAAAAAATAAATGAATAAATTATTTGGTACTCTACTTCATCCCAGTCTGCTTTTATCCATTCATAACCTACTTTCAAAATAATAGATTTTGAATATCTACTAGTTTGAAACCCTTCATTTTATCTGTGTATCATTTACTTTAAAGACTTACTCATTCTTATTTACTCATAGAGCCTGTATTTTGAGACTATTACAATCACTCTTCTTGAGACTTAGGGTCAGTGCAAGTGAAACTAGAGACTAGCATACTATTAAAATGTTATTATTTGTTACTTTAAACTTCTAGCCGTTATTCATAGTTAATTCACATAATTAGTTTAAAGACTGTTCTTTCACTAAGCGTAACTTTTATATCTGAAAATATATCTAGAGTATTGAAAATATGAGTGTTAATTTTTATGACCAAATGTTTTATTTCTCATAAGTTCTCCTCGAGGGAAAAAATAAATTAAAGAAAAAAAGAACCTATGAGGTTTGTTGTATCCAAAATTTGCCGTGAATACTGTAACTTTAAAATCATTTTTAAAAAAAATCATTTAGTATATTATCTTAAATCTAAAGTTTGTATGAAATAATCATTTAATAGAGATAATTCTCTTTCTATAAGAATTTTTTTGAGATGGTATGTAGTGAAGTGTGAGAAGTTTGCATATTCGGATACTCATCCTATGTGGATGCTCATAAACTTTCAGATGTGCCCTGGAATCTTTAGCTGACTTTATATGGATGGGATAAAATACTGCTAATACTATGACTCTCTATATGAATTATCTTCATGTGATCTATAGTTATACATGTATTATCCCATGTTTGTAAGAGAACATGCAGGAATGGACATAGTATGACAATGAAGTACAATTTAAATATTGCAGCTACCTTTTAAAAAGTTTCATTTGTGTCAAAAATTAAGTGCAGTAGGCTGTTTAGTCACCTTGAGCTATTTTTAATGTCTCCTTATGTCCTTGGAATCAGAAAAATAAGAAATGGATAGAAGTGGGGTTTCCAATATGTAATCCTTTATTACACTGTAAGTGGTAGAGTGGGAATTGGTATACAGGGAAGCGTTCACAGGAGATTACTTTTGGAGATAGAATAAATGGGCAGAAGTAATGAAATACACTTTTATAGGAACTGTAGTGCTGATACAATCTTTCTAGATATTGGATTAAACATCATTTTAAGGTAACTATTTTTTTTCAGGAAAAATATGAGTGAGCAATCATTTTCTGAAATGCAAGAAATTTGAGAGGTATTCAATATAATTTAATATGGATAAAACACAAGGTAAAAAAACACACTTCTGATATGGCACCAAATATAATTTTATTTTTGTGGTTTTTTATTCCTCTTTTTGAACATTTAAAAAATGTAGGAATTTGAGTTACTTAAGTCACGGGCTTTTTAATAGAGTTGTAAGATAGTTTTGAAATTTGTTAAAGCGTTAAATAGAGCTCTAATGCAAATTTATTACAAATCTAGAAGTCAAGGAGCCACATATACGTGTATCATTATTCTATGCATATCCTATTCTGGAATATTTTAGTATTCAGTTTCCCAATTATGGCATTGCATTCTGCCATGAACATGAGCATTGAACTAAATGTTTGGGGCTCATAGAGAGAAACTTAACTTGCCTCTGTATGTGATCTAGGAAAAAAATATACTTACTGCTTTTTTTTTTTCTCATGACATTAACAATTTGTGCAATATAACTAATTATACTCAGCATAGTGAAGGTTCATAGAATGTAATAAGGTTCATAGAATGTAATAAAGGTTCATAGAATGTAATAAAATAAATGAGAATAAAAGGAAATTAAACCAATAATATCTGAATTCCAAATAAATTTAGAACAAATATATATGGTCATTCTTGGTTATTTCCTCTTAAAGGATCAGCAAGGTAGATCATAATCAAAATAAAGTGCTAAGTTCAAGGCTATTCTGGATATGGATATTGGTGCACACACAGAACACTACCGCTTATGGGCTTAGAAAAACACACATTTATTATCTCAGTTTCTGTGGGTTAGGAGCAGGGGCCTGGCCTAACTGGTCCTCTGTTAAGGGTCTCACAAGCCTGCAATCAAGGTGATAGCTAGGCTTTATTCTCTTCTGGAGGCTGGCCTGGAGAAGCATCTACTGCTGAGCTCCTTCAGGTTGTTGGTAGAATTCATTTCCTTGTGGCTAGAAGAATGGGCACCAGCTGTTTGCAGTCAGCTAGAGGCCCTGTGCAGTTCCTTACTACGTGGACTTTTTCAGCATGGTCACTTACCCTTATTATACCAAGCCTGTGAGGAAACTCTGTATCCCTAATTGGCTAATGTGAAGTCGTTTCTAATATAATGGGGTCACATACATGATATCTCATTACCTTTGCCATATAGTGTAACCTAATCAAGTATCATTAGGAGAGCGCCATTTCATCACATTTGTCATATTCTTTTGGTTAGAAGCAAGTCACAGATCCTGCCCAGACACAAATAAAGAGGAACACACGACAGTGTGAACATCAGAAGGCCTGGAATCATTGGGGTCATCTTAGTGTCTGTCTGTCACAGGCATAGACAAATTGCTAAAAACTAAATGTAAGTAGCAGACCTTAAAAGCAGGCAAAACAAAAAGATATATCACATATAAGATAATCATACAAATGAAAAACAACTTTTTATCAAAAAAAAACTAAGTATTTTGTACTAACAAATAAATGTCTCACTGCTTTTTGAAAAATATATATTTAAAGTCAAAAGTGGAAGCTGAGAGAAGGGACCATTATAGGCAGGCAGACAAGAAAAGATAGTATTTTAGAATAAGGTAGTTACAGGAGATATGGGGAAAAGTGAATGAATTTGGTATACAATAATAATGATGATATAAATATTAATAATAACAATTAATATTTATTGCAGTATTATATGAAAGACCATATTCTAAGTTCTTATATTTAACAATTAATACAACAGATACATTGTTATTTTCGATTATTAGACAAGGACACTGATTCATTTCAAAAGTAGGGAACACAGTTTTCAGTAAGTGTTGGCCATTACTCTTAAATAATATGAGTACTTTCATTATAACATATCATGATATAAAATTTAAAAAGCCATATTAGGATATAATATGTTACTTTTCTTCTATTTTGAAGACATGAAATTTTAAATTAACATCTTATTTTGACATAAAATTGATAAACATCTATTGTAGAGAATTTGGAAAATATACAAGGTAAAAGGAAAAAAAATTTCATAATGCCACCAGCCAGAAATAATCAGTAATAACATTGAGAAATTACTTATAGTCATATATTTTAGTGTGTTTGTATACAATTACCTCCATGTGATTTTTATTCTTTTTTTCATTTAGTCATACATTACAAACATTTCCAAGTAACTAAATATTTTTTGAAAACTAGTACTACTGACTATATAATGTTCCCTAGAGTAACATAATTTATTTATAACCATTTTCTTAAATTGCATTTAGACTGTTTTTCATTTTTACTTTAATAATAAAACCGTCTTCAATTTCATTATACATAAATCTTTCTTCATATCTCAGATTACTTCTTTAGAATGACTTCATACTCCAACTATCATTAATAATGAATACTACAACTACCATTGTACTGTATAGCTAGACACTTTTATGAGTATTATTTCATTTAATCATCTCAAAAATCCTATGAGGAAGCTTTTATTGTCCTCTTTTTGCTAATGAGGAAATCCAATATGAGGCTGAGCAACTTGATACTAGTCAAAAAAAAAAACAAAACAACAACTAAAAAACACTCTGCCTAATAACTAAAGAAGTTTTAAGAGCCAGACTGCCTGGGTTTAAAGCCCACTTACTCCCTTTACTGCGCATATGGCTTTGGGAAAGTTACTTAAATTCTTTGTACCTCAATTTTCTTATGTTTAGGATGAAGATATTAAAAAGTGCTTTAATGTTTTACTGTAATAATTAAGCAAGAGATGCCTGCCCAGCATTTAGACTAGCTCCTGGTTAATAAAAATAGCTTAAGAAATGTTTGCAAGTATGAAGTTGGAGCCTTCTGAGAATACTAAAAAATCAGATTTTCTAAAATACAAGGGGCTAACAATTCAAGCAATATGACCAACTATATTCTTTCGTTTAGTTTTTGAATATAAGATTTTTCAAATGCATTTTAAATTTATAAAAATTAAATATATATGTATATATTCAATTGGAATTTGGAGGAAATTAAAGAAGTGGACTGTTTTCCAATATTAGGGTACTTAGAAGGCTCAGGGATTAGAACATCTCCAGGGAAAACAGTTGAGATCAGAGTGAAATGAGATCAGATTGGAAGCTCAATGGTAACAGGTAATTAGATTTCTGATAGAAAGATAACAATGAAAATATATACTACTTTGTATAAATGCAGTAATGAAACTTCCTTACAGACATGGGATAGGGCATTGGAGCTAAATTTAAATATATTTCAGCAGAGTTCTGAGCTCAATAAGAAATAATGAACGATTAGGTTAGGTGGAAAGCTGAATTCAGTTTTGTATTTGTTGAACTAGAGATGCATATTTGTCTTCTAAGTAGGGAGTTCCTACAGAGCTATATGTACAATTCACCTCAAAAGGATAAGGATTTGAAATATAAGTGGAATTCATTAACTTAGACTAAAAACAGTTGACGCATGGTTGACATGGAATTATTCATATTTCTCCTTCATATATATATATATATATTTCTTTTTATAACTTCTAAAATAGATATGGCAAAATACGAAGAAATAGAACCAAATAAGAGGTGCAAATATCAGAGAAAAAGAGACCAAATGTGCAGAGATAAATGAATAACAGCAAGTGTGAACTTCCTCTCAAACTGCAGAGATGAATGCAAACTATTGAGTACAGTAGATTGCTAAAAGGCTGAGTCATCAGTAAGGTAAAATTTGCAAAATGACTAGCTCTCAAGGAAATATGAACATTAATTTCATTCTTCAACATATTTTTTAAAATTTTTACTTGAATATTAATTTTCAAATAATCTAATATTTTTACATTGTATATAATTATATATTGAAATATAATTATTTCAACTCTAAATGGAAATGGGACCAAATTAGTTTTATTCCACGATTATTTTCTCTACAATACATTTGAGCACAAAGTTCAAAACACTTGATCAGATCTTAAAGAGTTTATTATTTGACTCTGTCAAATTTTAAATTAAGAGAATTTGTGAATGATGATAATATACTGTAAAAAAAACAAACAAACCATTAATGAAAAGTCTATTGATCACCTGAGTTTTCCAAGAACTACATTCATATCATAAATTTGTATTTATAACACAAAACCATATCTGCAAGCTTTCAGCTTAAATCAGTCTAAACTTGTTGTTTAGCTTTAGACAAAAACATAATAGATGGGGTTCCCTGGTGGCGCAGTGGTTGAGAGTCCACCTGCTGATGCAGGGGACACGGGTTCGTGCCCCAGTCCGGGAAGATCCCACATGCCACAGAGCGGCTGGGCCCGTGAGCCATGGCCGCTGAGCCTGCGCGTCCGGAGCCAGTGCTCCGCAACGGGAGAGGCCACAACAGTGAGAGGCCCGTGTACCGCAAAAAATAATAATAATAATAGAAATATAATCAAGAGATATAAATGAGATATATATTATGGATATTGTTAATTTGCATACATTGATAAGTCAATGGAAGTTTATGGATAGGAAGTGGGGGATGTCTTGAGATGCGGTTGATGTTGTTTAATAGTAAAGAGCAGTTGGAAAATGGAGGTAAATTTGAGGATTAATAATGTTCCTATATCAAATTTACTCTAATTTTTTGTTTGTTTTTTTATTATTTTATTTTACTTTAAACTTTTTATTGAATGATTCTTTAAATTCTATAGTGCTTTACAATTTTCAGAAGTTTCACACATATGATTTCATATAATCCCATAACACTTCTTTAAAATTCTCTACTCCTATATTGCCTCTCTCCCCTTCCCTATCCCCACTGGTAACCACTAGTTTGTTCTCTATATCTGTGAGTCTGCTTCTTTTTTGTTTTATTCTCTATTTTGTTGTATTTTTTAGATACCACACATAAGTGATATCATACAGTAATTCCTACAAAATTTCCTATAAATTTTAATTAATGGATTGATGGATTTGTTGACAGAAGTAATCAATAAACAATCTATAATAGAATAGAAAAGAGTTTTGTTTGAGCCAAACTGAGAACTATAGGCCAGGACACAGGCTCAAGAAGCACCCGTGTTACGTTCTGCCAGACTACAAAATGGAGGAGGCTTATAAAGGCAAAACCCACAAAATTACACAAGTTACTTGTCAAGAATTATAACGAGCTGTCAAGAAGTAAAGGTGCTTGTTAAGCAAGGATTAATTGGGGTCCAAAATGTTTGCATAGTTACAAGGGGAGACGTTGAGACCATAATGTTGTAGCTGGCAGCTGCTAGCAGATACTGTTTTAAGAACGGCTGATGGTATCTGAGTCTCATACAGCTCAGAAAATTCAAGTTCCCAGTGATGCAGGAATGTTTCTGAAACCACATCCACAATGCCATCTCACTCCATTTTGGATGCCTGAAGCACAGGTGCTCCAGTTTTATTTTTATTTTTTTCTAATGGTTAAAGCAGATGTACAATGATGTTTAATAGGCTATAAGCAGGCTATTTTGGTTAGCCTAAAGTTCAAGTTAAGTCATGTATAAACCAGAATGACTTTCCCATCCCTCAATATGTAAAAATTTATTCCATTAGATTAAAAGGCTAAAATCAATTTATATAAGAATGGCTTTTTTAGATTACCACTGCAAGTAGTGATCCTCCCAAGTTGCCATGTTAGGCAATTCTATGAAATATTCTAAACAGACAGCTCGCTTCTGCTCACCTTATTATTATCACTGGAATAATCCCCCTTTTTGCCCCTTTCTCCTGATTTCACAGATCTGGTGTCATTGTCCCCTTAAATTCTCCTCTGCCCTCTATTATAAATGAACATCTCAAAATGTGCTACAGTCAGTAGTTAGCTGGAGTTGGCCCATACTTGCTCAGGTGAGTAGATTGCTAAATTTTTAGAAATTTTGCAAGATGGTTATTGAAGGCAGCCATTGGTAAAAACTAAATTATAAAGTTACAATTAAATTACTTATATTAAAAGCAAAATAAATACTTAGCACTCATCACTTCCCAATTATTTTATATTTTATTATTATCTATATTCTTGAGGATATATACATATATTGTATTTTTGTGGTGGAACTACTATGTAATGGTGTGCTACTTCACATTTCTTCCCAACTCTGCATTCAGTGAGGTCATATTAGTATTTTGAAACTAACCAAGAATAGTTACACTACAGAAGTTGACAAATGTTACAATTCAGAATTTTGGAGCTGTTTTTGTTCCCTGGATAGCTAATTGTTAAACATTTACTAGCATGCCACTAACTACAAGTAGATTGACTTAAAATGTAAAGTTATGCTTGCATAGTATCTTTGTATTTTAAAAGGAAATTTAGAAATCCATGCATAACTTGGAGTAGAATTGTCTGCATTGTAATTGTTTGATAAAGTTTGTACTTTGGGGTAAAGTTTTTCCTGCATCTCATAAATCATATTCACTATTCAACCAAACTTTTTGTCTACTCAGAATGTTACCTCATAACTCATGGATCTTCTCCTCTTTTCTTTTTGCAATGTTGTACTAAAGTCACAAGAAAAATCCATTAAGTAATGCCTGTATGTTTACATTTTTGAGTTATGAAACAAATATAGTTGAGATCCTTCAGAAAATGCAAGTATATCATTAAAAACATGTGTCTCCTTTTAAATATACTCATTATTAATTAAAGAAAAATATAAAGCAAAGCACTTGAATGAAAAAAAATTGTTTATTGGGGTTCTGGGTAAAATACATTGGTCTTTATTATCAGTGAAATTGATTTACAATCTCATGAACTAAACAATGAGGTTTGATCAGTTTGCCAATGAGTTTTGAAGCAAAGTTCTCACTTATATTTTGTCTGACCTTATTGCTTATTCACAATAAAGTGAATTTTAAGTGAGTTTTATATAGCATTACAATAAATTTTTTTCCTTTCATTTGTGTCACCTTTTTAGAACAATTTTAACCAATATATTTTCATATATGTAAAGAGTTTCTCACTTTTCTGAACTAATTATCATGTATATTTACCTATTTCTTGTCATTTAGATTAGGAAATTATGTTGGGTGATATACTTTATGTGGATGGCTTCTTTGTAATCAATATTAAATTGTTGGAATTCTTATAATATATCTTATTTTTATTGTGACAAAGTATGGCAAAGCCTCAAAGATTACAATTGACTTCTGGAAACTGCAAAACCTAAACAAAACAAAAAAATTACATTTAATGAGAACTCATTCTCTGTTATTCATGCTATTTTATAATTTCTTCTTCTCCATCTCCTCTTTTTCCTCCCCTCCTTATCCTTCTTCTTTATTCACATCATCTTCCTTAACTAGCTCATTGCTGTATACATAGCAGGAGCTCTATAATACTTATGCAAAACTCATACATTTCAGAGCGTGTGGAATCCCCTCTTGTTGATTTGGGCTAGACATATTAACAAGCTTCTAATGAATATAAAATGGCAGAAGTGATGGGATTTTACGTCTGAAATTAAATTATATAAAGATTATGGCTTCCTCCTTCTAAGTTAGTGTCTCTAGCTGTCTCTTACATTGCTTGTACTCGAGAAAGCCAGATACCCAGTCTTGAAACAGCCTTTTGGAGAGGTTCATGTGAGTATGCACAGGAGGGAATATCATGACCTGAAAATGGATCTCCCCTAAAGGAGGCTTGAGACGATTGTAGTCCTGGCTGACAAGTTAATTGAAGCCTCATGAAAGACCTTGAGCCCGAGAACCCAGTTAAGCTGGTTCCAGATTCTTGACCCACTTATGTTTTCGAGCTGCTTACTTTAGGGGTAATAAGTTATGTAGAATTGGATAACTAATTCACGGAGACTAGCTTCCTCTTTACCATAGCCACTTTGTTGTTCCTGACTGATGAAAAGTTGACATACATAATACACAACACTTCTAAATCTGGCTCTTAATCTTGAACTCTATCTCAAATCCATTCGCCAGCTGGATGTCAATATCCAGAGCTACAGTGGAAGCCACACACTGAAGAGGTCAAAGCTTTCATCAACCTAGGTTGCTGAATGGCTTCATGAAGTAATGCACCTCTAAGGTGCTGGTTTGACTTTATTTGAGAAATAAATAAACTTCTACTATGTTAACTGTGGCAACAAATAGGATCGTACAGTAAATTGAAAAGGGGTCTTCTGTGGCTTAACTGAAAATTATCATCTGAGGAATGGAGCTCCTACCCCATCAGGATTAGCTACGTTAAAACCAATTTCCTACAAAACTAGTGGTTTGTCTTCTCTCAAAATGAAAGGGTATCCACGGAATTCCCTGGTGGTCCAGTGGTTAGGACTCTGCGTTTCCATTGCAGGGAGCATGGGTTTGATCCCTGGTCTGGGAATTAAGATCCCACATGCCATGTGTGGCCAAAAAATGAAAGAAAAACAAAAAAAAGTGTTAAAAAAAACAAAAGGGTATCCACAATTCCAGTTTGCCCTCAAGTTCTCAGTTTTGGAATGTATCCTGATTACATGGAGAGAGGGTACAGAAGCAACTTGTTGAGAACCCTCCCAAGTTGTGCCCTGTGTCTTCATTTGCTTGATTCTGATGTGTATCCTTTATAATAAAACCATGATCACCAGTAGAGTACATTCCTGAGTTCTGTGTCTTTCTAGTGAATCGTTGAAACTAAGGGGATGGAATCCTCCTGCTTTTGTAGCCATTTGGTTTAAAATAGCATGTGGCCTGGGGATCCTCAAACTTGCAGCTGACATCTGAACTGAGGGCAGTCTTTCTGGGGACTAGTGCCCTTAACTAGTGGATTCTACACTAACTAGTTAGCATCATAATTGCTTTGAAGTATTGCAGCTTCAATATATTAATAAGTTTAAGATAGAATATTGAAGCCTGGAAATAAAAATTAGAAATGCAAAATAAGTGTTATATAGATAAGTTTTCAGAAAAAAGTTTCTGACTAAAGAAGAAAATAAACAAATTATTAGGATTAAGATTCATTTGGACTATTACATTTTTTAAAAATGAAAACAATTTTTCTTTCTTATTAAATATCTTGAGATTGTTTTTTAAGAACTTAAGATGTATCAAGTCTTTTTACCATTATAAAGGAAATTCTTTCCTTCTTTCTTTCTTTCTTTCCTTTTCTTTTCTTTTCTTTATTCTTGTTCTATTTTTTGGTACCATCTGAGTTTTCAGCTAGTAGATTAACTTGGATAAGAAATTGCAAATAGTTCTTCTCCTTTTCCAAATCAGTTTAATCCTTTCTCAAGCTAAAATTTCAATTTATTTGTTAAAAATCCCAAGATGTTTTTATTGTACCTCAGGGACTGGAAGCAAAGGAGCATTCAGTGAAGACTAAGATATATTTAAGGTCACACCTCTGCTCTCTTCTCAGTGCTTCTGCTCAAATTCCTCATAAACTTCCCTAAGCCTCTGTCCATTGTTATCCTCTTTCTTTTATATAATTAAAACAAAATTGTACTTATTCTTGAAAATTGAATGATTTAGGCATATTAGATTTATTTAACTTATTTTTCCCTTTTATTTGTGGACAAAAGGAAAGAATATTGAGCATTGAGGATCATAGGAAAAACTGGAGTCTTTTCTGTAGTCTGTGTGCTAAAGGAGCACACAGTCAAGAGGACTTCACGATCTTCAGTGATATTTCTATAATAATATATTAGAGTCTACAAAATATCTCCTTTGAATCTCTTTCTATAATTTTAAGTACTTTAAAGACAGCAAACATTGCATATTTTCATGTGGAAGACAATAGAAAAAGGATGAGAGTTGTCCAAGGCATAGAAGACACGTTATATATTTACAAATGTATAGTTAAACCAAAGAGCAGGATGTTAAGATGTTAAATGTCAAATAATTGAACATTAAAGACCACCAGCATCTTCCTCCCTCATTCTTTTATCCTCTACCACCTCAAAATTTATGACACAGAATAAAGTAAACATTCAGCTTCTTTCTATTTTTTTTCTAGATGATCTTTTTCTCTTTTTTGCATACCCAGCAAAAAAATTAGAGAATGTCTGTATAGTTCAATGTAAAGGAAATCAATAATTCCATGTTGCTCATTTTTTAAAGTGGAATAACTTTTTCAAACTAATCAAGGGAGCAAA
Organism: Lagenorhynchus albirostris; assembly: GCF_949774975.1. NCBI lineage: Eukaryota > Metazoa > Chordata > Mammalia > Artiodactyla > Delphinidae > Lagenorhynchus > Lagenorhynchus albirostris. The sequence continues at coordinate 123,875,926 of NC_083098.1, forward strand.
TCATCAAGGAATAAATATTTAACAACTATTCATCACACTAAGAATTTAACGTACAGGATATTAGCCTTATAATTTCCATATCACCATATTGATTCCTTAAATGCAATATCTGGCTTGTTTTAAGGGTGCTATAAAATATTGTAAAAGTCTTACAATATCAATATTCATTTATTTTTATTGATTAGTTGTCACTATTTAGTTCTGGAACCAAACTAACATATGCAGCATAATACTTTAATTCAAGAATTCAAAATTACCTTTGTGAAACACAATAGGAATTGCTTTCACAGCCTAGGGGAAAAAGCTCTTATTTTTTCATAATTACAATTAATAATATAGTTTATTTCTAACATCCCAATTAAGATTTGAAATATGTGTATCATAGTGATTCTATTTCAATTTGTTCTATTCAATTTTAATCCACTCCAGTAATTCAATGCAAAAATATTTGGCAGGATCAAATAACTGTTTTTATACTCACTAATAGTTTACTACCCTCAGTATGAAAAACACTTCCATAAGCAACACAATTTAAGATCACTATTGGCTGCCCTCTATTTTTCTATTGACCTGAGAACTTCCTATTATATATATATACTACTTGGATATAGAACCTACCTCTCAAGATGGGTATCCTCTACTCCTCTCTTGCTCTGAGTGTGAGGAGGAAGATTACTTACCTTCTGACAAAAAGATTACTTACCTTCTGCTAATACTGTTTCTTTTTTCCAAAGCCTTGTACTTGACTCTCATTTTGCTTTGCATAAAAATACCATAATGTTTTAATTCACTTCAGTTACTTTATCCTGGATCTCAAAATAAGGTAGAAATACATTATACCCACTTCAACCTTGACAGCTTTTTGACACTTCTGTAAAGTAGGTAGGTTATTCTTTCCCAGGTGAAACTTGGACTATATAGGCCAGGAGAATCAGGGAGAAACTCTGGAGCTAAGTTTATTGTTGTATTCTGTTTTATATTTATTTATTTTTGGCTGTGCTGGGTCTTCGTTTCTGTGTGCAAGCTTTCTCTAGTTGTGGCAAACGGGGGCCACTCTTCATTACAGTGTGCGGGCCTCTTACTGTCGCGACCTCTCTTGCTGCGGAGCACAGGCTCCAGACGCGCAGGCTCAGTAGTTGTGGCTCACGGGCCCAGTTGCTCCGTGGCATGTGGGATCCTCCCAGACCAGGGCTCGAACCCGTGTCCCCTGCATTGGCAGGCGGATTCTCAACCACTGCGCCACCAGGAAGCCCCTGTATTCTGTTTTTGAGAGCATAATTCATTCTAGATGACTGCCCAACCTGTGAACTATTTATGTAATTTTTACTGTTTATTTATATAAATCTAGAATATAAGAGGAAACTTATAATATGCTTGCAAGTATATTGTAAGATACAGTTTCAAGTAATATACCAGACATTTACTTCTTTCAACAGATTCTGAAATACGTGAACTCATTTAATTCTATGTGTATCTCCAGTCTTTGATTCCCAGGTTAGACTTCTGTTAACATGGCTGAAATAATTTTAGTTATACCAATTAAAAGAATACCAAGTGAGCTGCCCATTTATTTCACTCCAGAGACCCTGTGCACAATCAAGCAACATTAAAGATTCTTTCTCATATAATCCTTCTGATTAACCACTTCTGCCTCTTTTGGAGTCCACTGCTTTTGGTGCTGTAGTACAAGTATGTGGTCTCTGTTGCCCCAAATCATCTCTTCCTACTAAAATCTGGGAGCAGATTTTAATAACACAATCTCCCAGCAGCATCACAAACCCACAGAAAATAACATATATATATGAAAATGACATATATATATATATATATATATAGTGTCCCCCTTATTAATATGTTCTTCAAGAATTTGATGATTTTGGTCTCTTTTGGGCTCTCTCCTCAAGCATAGTTTGGGCACAGGTGGCTATATCCCCAAATCTTTTGTTTCCTCTAATTATTTTTTTCTCTAATTTCTGTTTTCTTTAAGGCCGTGTTCCAGTTAACTAATCAAGTAAAGAATGAAAAATTGAAACCACATTCTGGTGTTCTAAGTGGTCCACTGAATCCAGATTGTGGACAATGGCACTCATTTTTAAAATTTACTCCAGTGTAAAATTAAAATAGTCTCTCTCTATTTCTAGCATCCTCAGAGTTTGTTTATACTTTTAATCTTCCTTGTATTTGTACCTCTCCCAGAGGCAGGATGATATCTGATTCTAATAATAGGCCTAGAGGCAATGGGGAATGGGACATGAGGAGAAGCTTTCTTAGGTAAAAGAATTATTAGTAACTAAAGCAAGATAAGGCTTCTTCATTCAAGGGAAGTACTGCTGCTTCTTCTGACAAATTGGGCTCAGTGGACATGGGGCTTCAGAGTTTAAGAACTCTGAGTAACCCAAATCCTCCCACATAGTAAATTCTTGGATCTGTACTCTTTGTAATCTGTAATCTGAGAGTCAATTTCACCCATGCAATCTAGTGAAATCATTAAGTCACTTCATATTTCAAGTCAGGTACCAGAAGGATCACAAAAATGAGTGTTTTATTCAGACCTCAAGGCCCTCTGGTGGTCATAAAACTCCCTATGTTCTACTTTGCACGCTGAACCAGTAATTTAGTGATCTGTTCTTGTGATTAACCCATCTAATGTCATTAAAGTCATTGTGCAGTCCTTAGTTACTGAACTCATCATGGTATTCATATTGTTCTAAGGCAATGACTATTCAATTTAGTAAAACCTATCTTTGAAACACTTTTTCATGCTAGTTGAATAAAGTTGTTTTGGTTTGGTTTAGTTTTTCAGCAGCTTTTATCCCCAGCCATTCGAGTAGTGGAAAGAAATTTCTAATGGTTTCTGCTTTCCTATCGCTGTAAACAAGGCAGATTTTCCTGGCTAGTTATTTTGATATGACTCTGTTCTTATATTTCAATGTGTAAGTTACTTCTGAGGTGGCTTAGAAGAGCAATTTTACATGCTAATTCATGTAATAAATCAGTGGTTGTACTATTTGGCTTCTAAAGAATTTTACATGAGTGGTAAGATCTGTAGAAATATGTGTTTCTCAGAGATCCTACCTTATTTGTTTCAAAACATGTGTACCTTAGAGCTTATGTTATTTTTGTTATGTTCAGCTAATTTCAGAAGGTAGATGTCTTGGAAATATCTTTATTTCATTATTTTATTCAGAAATATTTTTGACTTGAAGTTTTGAAAATAATAATATGTAAATTTTTTAATGATCAAATTCTAGAATATTGTCATGTTTATATATTTTGAATAAGAATGCTGATTATCTAGATACCTTTTTGTTTTAAGCATCAGTACAGGCAAGAAATCAAACATCATGAAATGTTTTATAGATGAACAATGAAATTTATTCTAAAACAGATATATATCTATTACCCAGTTTGACAACTAACTTTTTTTCTTACCAATTCAACATAGTTTGCATAATTTTGACAGATTATTACTATATTGTATAAGTGAATTTAGTTATCTTATCCATCAATATATACTCTCAGTTTATTCTAAACCATGCCTTTTATTCTGCATATAATACAACATACTTATTTAAAATTTATAGTTGAGCTTTTGTCCATTCATCATCATTAAAGTAAAAGTTTCTAGTTGGCAGACATTAAATGGGCAGAATAAAACATCTTGGACTTTGAATCATACTTGCAATTGAATCAAACATTGTTAATGTGAAAGCATATTGTTGGTAGTTTAAAATCAATACACAATATTATCTCAGAAAAGCTATTATGCTTGGAGAGTATATTTTTCAAAATAAGATTCAGTTAGCATGTTTCAAAAAGAAAATTTGTCAGTGCTTACAAATGGTTTAAGGAAGTACAAACAATTTTTTTACTTCAAATTTATGACTTTTTGGTACTGTTGAAATCTTTAAGAGATAAGTAAATTACCAGTGGGACTGATGTGAAATTTAGATAAACCAACCCATTCTTAAGGCAGAATTACAATGCTACAATTAAAATAGATCCTAATTCCCAGTCTGTATAATAGGTAACTTGTTAAAACAAAAAACAAGCAAGCAAACACATAAAACTACAAATAGACTTCTAGATCTTTCTGGCACATTGTTCAAGAGGAGATTTGTATCTCTTTTGTTCTCATGTACTTCAGTACAATTTGATTTTAAACATATAGTATAGATATTACTTAAGAACGTAAATATTATCATCAAGGAAATAAAGAGCTGAAAAAACTTCAAGCATTCAATAAAATCAACTTTTCCAAGGATGAACTAGAGAAATTTTACCTTAATGGCACGTGCATACTTCCTGCTTTGAAAACAGAGATGAATATAGTACTCATCTTTAGTATGAATTCTCATATTTCTGGAGAGATATGGTTTGCAGTATTTTTACAAGCTGGGTAAAAACTTTTTACTGTCCATCAACTCAGCAAGGTCTCATCAGCGAAATTTTCTGTCTATTCCACTCTTAGATAAGAGATGCTACCAAGTCATTAAATCTTTTCTAGACAGACTCTCTCTGTATTCATTCATATTTGTGCTTGTACAGCATGATATGATGGTCATGTGGAAAGACAAAGAGTTCATAGATGATAAAACCTGTGGTACCATTGAGGTACTTTTGCATATCTTGGATGCATTTTCCATTTTCTCTGTTTCTAATCTATTAAGATTATTGAAAACTGTCACTATGATTGAATGGAATGATATTTTATTAAATACTTATTTTAAATCAGTGTACAAGTATAGTGTACAAAATATTTTTTCTTAGAATAAATATGTGGGGTTTCATGCTGACATTAATTATTACATGAATTATTATGGATTTCCTCATAGAGTTTCATACTCTTGGAATGTTCTAAAGTCATTGTAGGTGGTCCCTAAGTTATGATATTTCAGTTAAAAATAGTGATTCATAAGTAATGATTTCAAACTTAAAGCTACATTTACTCACAGAAACTAGGTTGAAAATGTTAGAATGTGCCAGACCATCTCAAAAACATATTATTTTTTAAGGCTTTAATGAATGATACACATTACACTCTTAGGACCATTTAAACTATGATTTATCATAATTCAACAATAGTGCTCATTATTAGTCATACTGATTTTAATAAATACTTATTAAAGCCAAATATGCTTTGAGTTAAATCTCAGAATGATACCGTGTTGCAAATCCTTGGTGGATTCTCTACTAGGGATTTAACAAACTTATGTATGTATATATGGTACATATCTACCCAATGGCATTTTAAGGTCCTAATGTATATATTTCTACAGAACTATTAGATGCCTCATCTATAACAAGACCTCAAAAATTTTTTTTGTAAATGAAATAATGAAAAGAAAATCAGTCAATTATTTAATCAAAATTTGTCAGGTTTGTGTTAGGTAGTTTATCACAACATTGATGCAGATGGCTTCAAAATCTACCCTTTAATTTACATCTTGTGTTTTAATATATCCTTTCAGCTTTCATTCACATATCATTTACATGTCATTACCTACAAAGTTTCTCTCTTTCCCTTCCTTAAGTATTATTGCCTGACTAGTTTTCTTGGTTAAGAAACTTATGTGTCAAGGACTCCTCACTACAATCTCCACATAAAAATAGTGACTAAATTCAGCTTCCGTATACATGGAACAGATCCCTTGCACATTCTGTCAATTTCCAATCTGGATGCTACCTTCATTAATTATTGACTCCACTACTTAAGTCATCTACTGTCCTGTGACCCATACCACAAATAATACATGTTTTCTCAAAGTTCCAATCATGATTTGACTTTTAAACATTTTTTTCACTCTCTCCTGTAACCTTATTCTTATGGGGTTTTTTTTGGGGGGGAGGAATGCTGCATCAAGCACATATGATGCCTTTGTGCGAAGAATCAGTAGAAGGAGGAAAAGAAAAAGAAGTACTCTTTTCTAGGTGTATTAGATAAAGGCCCTTCTTTGGGCAGAACTAATTACCAAGTGGCCCCCACACTTGTTTGACAAGCCACTCCCATCTAAAGGACCCTGTGCAAAGTACAACCTGTCCAACCACACAGTGGCCCGGGTTGACATGGCCCTATTCCTTCTTCACTGACATTCTGGAAGTTTAGTTTTAAAATCTATTTTGTCATGAGCATAGCCTCCTCTCCAGCCTTCTGGTCTATAATTTTACTACACAGATTTTCTTCCTCCCTTCCTTGCTTTTTGATGCTTTATCATCATATATAGCTTTTCATTCAACATTCCACTTGTCTGTTTCCATTTCTCCTGTTTTTCCAGTTTCCATTTTTCCTGTTTCTTACTATACTTATTATTTTTTCTCTTTTTCTATGTTTTATCAATTTTAGTACACTCTCTACTTTCAAATCTCTTTTAAATTTTTAAACACATATATTTGAAATATTATATAAAGAAGTCATTCAATACTTTTCCAACTTTCTATAATCCATTCTGAGGTAGTCCTGACTCTTGCTTTGTTGTACAGCTTTCAAATTCTCTTCAGTAGGCGCTTGATGAAATGTGATGCACAACATGTAATGTTTCTCAAGCTGAAGGGACTTGTTTTTTCATTCCCTGAGTTAAGTCTCTAGCACATACCTCACAAAGCCCTATGTATTTTGAGCTACATTGTGTAATAATTTTATCAATATGTGTTCAACTGTATCAGTATTACTGCTTTTATTATGATACCTCATATATGATTCATGGGCCTCAGAAGAACTAACCTTTAAACAATAATTTGTTATTTTCTGTAGAAGTGAGTTTATTACTGATTCATGAATTCCCAGGAGAAAGATGATAGAAATTGATCTGATCTCACTATAATACAATTCTGAATATTACCAAACAACCTCTTTATAGTTTAGCACTTTATTAAATCAAATACTTCATTTGTGCTTGGGGAGAAGAGGAGGTAGTCCACAGAATTGTGAGAGATGGTTTTTAAAAGTTGAGTCTGATCAATACAGTTGCATCATCTGATCAATACAAATCCTCGTTTTCTTACCTTTCTTTATATGTACCTCAAATGATTGAGATTATGTCAAATGATTATTTTTTCTATATTAGAATTTTTACTATTAATAACAGTTTTATAGTCCAGAAGCATTTTCAGAGAAGTCAATATAATCTCATTTTATTCTCATATAACACAATATATGGTGTAATTATCATTATTATACATATATGTAGACTGGGTTTAAACTGTTTAAGTCTATAGTTGAACATTGTATATCTAATTAAAAGAATATCCATAAATTAAATATAGGATCTTTATGGAAAGTTCATCTTGCTTTCTACTATACTAGGTTTATTCTTTAAGAATTTAGATTACTCTTGGATATAAGCAAAATACAAATATTAAAAGTTTTCTTGAGTACCATGAAAGTGTTTGCTAAATAGAAGAAACACTCAATTACCTATTACCATTAAAGCTAAGGGATGAAAATCAATCTTCATAGAGTTTAACACACATTCTTGCAGAGTCATTTGTTCATTCAAGAAACTGGATGTCTTATTTTCTAGGACTATACTAAGCATTAGTAACATTTTTTTAAATGTTTGATAGACTCAAAAAGTTCATTATATTAAGTAGCCTGAAATTTTTTTTGGAAAAAGATGTAGGCTATAATAGTTAGGCCCACGTATTTCAGAGGCTGTTTCAATAATACCAGGAAACTTCTCTTAAAAATTTAACTAAAGTAACACAGATTTGGGCAAAGAGGAAATAGCTCATTCAAATGATACATAGAATGTACCTCTGAAAGCAATGGGAGAATGCTTTTAAGTTGGTGTGGAGGATAACTCCTACTTTATCTGCCATGACCATTTATATCATGGTGCTTTCAGTTAACCTTAGCAAAAAATATCCCTCATGATGACATAAAAAATAAGACTCAGGGTGACAACGCATGTAATATGTCCCAATGTATGGTAGGTCTCTTGTTAGTTCAGTGTCTTAGTAATGTCATTAAATGCCCAGGTTTTTTTTAACTTTAGAAGTTTATCCTTATGTTATAGAAACTCAACATTTTTAGACATCACATCTAGAAACACCTCAACAGAATTTTCCTCATGCCTCATTTACTAATGTGCTTCATATTTCCATAGTGTGATTGAGTTAGATCATTCAGGACCTACCCTCTGGGGTATGGAGCTGGGGCCAACCTCCCCTAAAGCTCATGGACAAGATGAGAGGTTAGATAGCTTAATAAAGTAAACATTATATTCAGAGGAAGGAAGAGAATTTTTAAAAAGGGTATTTTGTGGTCCATTCTTAAGGTCTTTGATAAGACTATTTATAAGCTTTATTGCTATTCAACATAATAGGGAATGTAGATTGCTGGGCAATTTTGATGGGGAGGATGGTAACTTCAGATTTGAGATGGTAACTAATAAGCTTTCTAACAGTTTACAAGGGAAAATAAAATGGATCTGGGTCTCCAGGAAGTGGTTTGGCCTAACCATATAGATTTTAACTGAAGCCATAATTATGGATTATTTCACCGAAGAAGAGTGTAAAAACGCATGAGAAGAAGACTGAAAGTAGTGGTTTAGGAATATGAACACTTACATGAAAAAAAAGTCATGGAAGAATTCTGAGTAGTAGTCTAAGTAGAAACAGAACCAGCCTTGGAACTGTTTTATGTTTACATGATTGGAGACTTGATGGAAAAACATATTTGGTAATGTACTAACATCAAATAGTAATACTTAACTGGAAAAATATAAGCCAATCTATCATAATATGCTTTTACTATTATAATTAAAATAAGTAGAATAGTAAAATACATAAACTTGTTTTCTCTTATTATGCATGATGATATTAAATCCTGTGAGCATCCTTTCACAGTGAGAAGACAATTTAATTTTAATGCATACTATTGTTATTCCTGAATAGATTATCTCCTCTATCTACTGATGTTTCTATCATTCTTGGAATTTTTAAAATATTAACAGTCCATAAATTATGATCTTGATTCTTTCATGCAGAGAAAAATATGTTGGTATCACCACTTCATTACAGATTATTAAATTATTAATATGGAGTATCAGTTATAGAAAAATATAGGAAAATGTTTACAAATTAGTTACAAAGGCAAAAAATTATCCAGAAAACTAACCTTATTTATGTAAATTTACGTTTACACTACCAACGCTCAAAAATAGTATCATCAGTGTTATTGTGCCCTGACTATATCAATTCAATAACTATAGGCTTTCCTTGTCCACATGGAAGTAGTACAATTTGCATGATGTTATCAAACTAGCAGGGTTTTTTATCCTTATATTTCTGTAAGACACATGTGGAATGGTAAATATCTTCCTAGATTTGGATGTACTTTAAATAAAAATATTTATATTAAATCAATTTTCATCTTTAATTATTTATTTATTTTTTTATTGATGTATAGTTTATTTACAAGATTGTGTTAGTTTCAGGTGTACAACATAGTGATTCACAATTTTTATAGGTTATAGTCCATTTAAGTTATTATAAAATATTGGCTGTGTTACCTGTGCTGTACAGTATATCTTTGTAGCTTATCTACTTTATACATACTAGTTTGTACCTCATGATCCCCTACTCCTATCCTGCCCCTTCCCCCTTCCTTCTCCCTACTGGTAACCACTATTTTGTTCTCTATATCTGTGAGTCTGTTTCTGTTTTGTTATATTAATGCATTTGTTTTATTTTTTAGATTCCAAATATAAGTGATAACATAGAGTATTTGTCTTTCTCTGTCTAAGTTCATTAAGCATAATACCCTCCAAGTCCATCCATGTTGCAGATAGCAAAATTTCATTCTTTATTTTGGTTGAGTAGTATTTATATATGGTATGAATACTACTATGCTAAATATACACCTTATCATCTAAAACCATTCATCTGTTGATGGACACTTAGGTTGCGACCATATCTTGCCCATTATAAATATTGCTTCTATGAACATGGGAGTGCATATATCTCTTTGAATTAGTGTTTTTGTTTTCTTTGCATATATAGCCAGGAGTGGAATTGCTGGATCATATGGTAGTTCTATTTTTAGTTTTTTGAGAAAACTCTATAATGTTTTCCACAATGCCTGCACCAATTTACATTCCCACCAACAGTGTACAGGGGTCCCCTTTCTACCCACCCTTGCCAACATTTGTTATTTTTTCTGATAGCCATTCTGACAGGTGTGAGATGTTCTCTTACTGTGGTTTTGATGATTAAGTGATGTTGAGCATCTCTTCATGTGCCTGTTGGCCATCTGTAAGTCTTCTTTGGAACAATGTCTTTTCAGGTCTTTTGCACATTTTTTAACTGGGTTGTTTGCTTTTCTGGTATAGAGTTGTATAAGCTTTTTATATATTTTGGATGTTAACCCCTTCTCAATCATATCATTTGCAAGTATTTTCTCCCATTGAGTAGATTGTCTTTTCATCTACATAATGAAAAGACAGTGGCTTCCTTTGCTGTGTAAAAGCTTCTAAGTTTAATTAGGTCCCATTTGTTTATTTTTGCTTTTATTTTCTTTGCCTTGGGAGACAGATCCAAAAAAATATTGTTACAATTTGTATCAAAGTGTGTTCTGCCTATGTTTTCTTCTAGGAGTTTTATGGTTTCTGGTCTTACATTTAGGGTTTTATTCTATTTTTTTAACATCTTTATTGGAGTATAATTGCTTAACAATGGTGTGTTAGTTTCTGCTTTATAACAAAGTGAATCAGCTATACGTATACATATATCCACATATCTCCTCCCTCTTACGTCTCCCTCCCACCCTCCCTATCCCACCCCTCTAGGTGGTCACAAAGCATCGAGCTGATCTCCCTGTGTTACGCGGCTGCTTCCCACTAGCTATCTGTTTTACATTTGATAGTATATATAAGTCCATGCCACCCTCTCACTTCATCTCAGCTTACTCTTTCCCCTCCCCGTGTCCTCAAGTCCATTCTGTACATCTGCGTCTTTATTCCTGTCCTGCCCCTAGGTTCTTCAGAACCTTTTTTTTTTTTTTTTAGATTCCATATATATGTGTTAGCATATGGTATTTTTCTCTTTCTGATTACTTCACTCTGTATGACAGTCTGTAGGTCCATCCACCTCACTACAAATAATTCAATTTCGTTTCTTTTTATGGCTGAGTAATATTCCATAGTATATATGTATATATGCCGCATCTTTTTTATCCATTCATCTGTCGATGGACACTTAGGTTGCTTCCATGTCCTGGCTATTGTAAATAGAGCTGCAGTGAACATTGTGGTGCATGACTGTTTTTGAATTATAGTTTTCTCAGGGTATATGCCCAGTATTGGGATTGCTGGGTTAGTTTTTTTTTTTCTTTAAATATGGTTTAAAAAATGTTCTAATCTCATTCTTTTACATATTGCTGTCCAGTTTTCCTACCACCACTTGTTGAAAAAACTGACTTTTCCCCATTGTATATTATTGCCTCCCTTGTCATAGATTAATTGACCATATGTGCATGGGTTTATTTCTGAGCTTTCTATTCTTTTCCATTGATCTTTGTGTCTGTTTTTGTGTCAGTACCATACTGTTTTGATTATTGTAGATTTGTAGTATAGTCTGAAGCCTGGGAGTGTGATTCCTCCAGTTCTGTTTGTATTTCTCAAGATAGTTTTGGATATTCAGAGTGTTTTGTCTTTCCATACAAATTTTAAAATTATTAGTTATATTTCTGTGAAAATGACATTGTTTTTTTTATTGCATTTAATCTGTAGATTGCCTTGGGTAGTATGGTCATTTTAACAATAATAATTCTTACGATTCATGTACAGGGTGTATCTTTCCAGCTTTTTGTGTCATCTTCAATTTCTTTCATCATTGTCTTACAGATTTATGAGTACAGGTCTTTTACCTCCTTGTTTAGATTTATCCCTAGGTATTTTATTCTTTTTGATGCAATTGTAAGTGGGATTGTTTTCTTAATTTCTCTTTCTGATAGTTTGTTGTTCATGTACAGAAATGCAACAGATTTCTGTATATTAATTTTATATCCTGAAACTTTACTGAATTCATTGATGAACTGTAGTCGTTTTTTGGTGGCATATTTAGGATTTTCTATGTATTGTGTCATACCATCTGCAAACAGTGACACTTTTACTTCTTCACTTCCAATTTGGATTCCTTTTATTTATTTTAGTTGTCTGATTGCTGTGGCAAGGACTTCCAATACTATGTTGAATAAAAGTGGTGAGTGTTGGCATCCTTGTCATGTTCCTGATCTTAGAGGAAAGGCTTTCAGCTTTTTACCATTAAGTATGATGTTAGCTGTGAATTTTGTCATAAAATGCCTTTATTATGCTGAGGTACGTTTTCCCTATACCCACTTTGTGCAGAGTTTTTAATCATAATTTGATGTTGAATCTTGTCAAAAGCTTTTTCTGAATCTATTGAGATAATCATATGGTTTTAATTCTTAACTTTGTAATGTGGTTTATCATATTGATTGATTTGTAGATATTAAACCTTCCTTGCATCCCTGGGATAAATCTTACTAATCATGGTGTATGATCCTTTTAATATTTTGTTGAATTAAATTTGTTAATATATTGTTGAGGGTTTTTGCATTTATATTCACCAGTGATATTGATGTGTAATTTTCTATTTTTGTGATATATTTGTCTGGTTTTGGTCTTACTCTGACGTTGGCCTCATAGTTTATTTTTTCATTGCAGTTATTTTATTCATATCTGCTTCTTCTTTATATCCTTTATCTCATTGTTAAGCTTCTCACTTTATCATCTTTATGATCATTACCTTGAACTTTTGTCAGGTAGGTTGCTTATCTCCACTTAGTTCTTCTTCTGGGGTTTTATTATATTCCATAGATTGGAACGTGTTCCTCTGGTGCATCGTTTTGCCTAATTTTCTGTTTTATTTATATGTATCTGGTAGGTTGGTTACATTTCCTAACTTTTGAATAGTGGCCTTGTACAGGAGATGCCCTATGCATCCCAGCAGCATACTCCCCTCTGGTCACCAGAGCTATATGCTCTAGGGTAACCCCTATGCAGGCTGCATGGGTCCTTCTGTTGTGGCAAGCTGACTGCTCTGGATGGTCTGGCAGACATGGCTAGCCCCTGGTCTTCATGGCTGCCAGGCCTGGCCTTGTGCAGAGGCTGCAGTTTTTTGTTTGGCAGAGATGGGTCATGAGGCAGCTGGTGTAGGACCCCAGGGGAAGCCAGAACTAGTGCTGACTCACTGGTGGGCAGAGCTGGGTTCTGGGGTGGGTGGTTGCAGGGCCAGGGTTTCCAGATATAGTGTCAGCCTGCTAGTGGATGGGGCTGGTCCTGGACATCACCAGCTATGGATTCTGGGGTGTCCCAAAGTTCTTAGTGGCCTTCTGTTGAGTGGAGTTGGATCTCAGGGTGGCTGGCTGAGGAGTCCAGTGTATCTCAGGGCTTTTCTAGGCCTGCTGATGGGCAGGGCGGGAGCCCAGAATGCCCCAAGGCTAGTGCCTGCCTGCTGGTGCATGTGCTGCGTCCTGCCATCATAGGCTGCAGGGCTGTGATGGTCTTGAGGTTTGTGTCTGCCCTAAGTTGAGGGGGGCTTTGGCTAGTGGATTCTGGGGCTGGTGCCTGCCTACTTGCGTGTGAGGCTGGACCTATGCCTAGAGCCATCTCACTAATGGGTAAAGTTGGGGCCTAGGAGATCCTCAGCTGGTGCCTGCTCTCTTGTGTGTACAGCCAGGCCCTGGGCCCTCTGCTAGACAGAGCTATGTCCAGGGGTGGCTGTCGGCTCAAGGGTTCCTAAGGCAGCCTGCCTGCTGGTGGGTGGGGCTGTGTCCCTGCCCAGCTAGTTGCTTGGCCTGAGGCCTACCAGTATTGGTACCGACAGGGTGGTGGGCAGTAGTAGGGCTGAGTCCCAAGGCTAATAAGCTAGAGAGAAGAGTCCATATTGATTCTTGCCAGCACCAGTGTCCATGTGGTAGAACAAGCTCCCCAAAATGACTTCCTCCAGTGTCTGTGTCCCCAGGATGAGCTCCAGTTTCCTCCTACCTCTCCAAGAGACTCTTTAAGATAAGCAAAGGGGTCTGAGAAAGTCTCCTTTCAAACTACTGCTTCTGCCCCCCGTCCCAGAGCATGTGAAATTTTGTGTGCATCCTTTAAAAGCGGAGTCTCTATTTCCCACAGCCCTCTGGGTCCCCTGAGAGAAAGCCCTGTTGTCCTTCAAAGTCAGGGCTCCCCAGGGCTGGGGAGCCTGATGCCAGTCTCAGACCCCTCGCTCTTTGGGGAGAACCTATTCAACTGTAGTTTTTCTCCTATTAGTTGGCCACCCACCCAGAGATATATAGGTCTTGATTATACCGTGACTCCTCTCCTCCTACCCATCTCCTTGTGGTTTCTTCGTTATGTCTTTAGTTATAGAAGACCTTTTTTCGGTAGATTCCAGTCTTTCTCATCAATAGTTGCTCTATAAATAATTGTAATTTTGGTCTCTGCACGAGGGTAGATGAGCTCAGAGACTTCCTACTCTGCCATCTTGCAGCAATCTCCAGTCAATTTAAATCTTGATATGGAAATTAGCTGGGATTTTTTCTTGACTTTTTTCTTCCACATTACCCTGGCTTTTGAAACTTTATTGTATTTGACCAATTGAACTAGCACCATTAAGCCCTCCCCCAGTTTGGGGGAGGTTGTTGTTATATATTGATGTTGTTATATATTGATGCATAGTAATCATGTAACCATGTAAATGCTAAGTACCATGGATACCGATATTTGAAAATATTGACAAACTTGGACACTTTGAAAGCAAGTCCATTAGTCAAAAGTCATTGGAAAAGAATTTAGCATATAAATTGTGACAGAAAAATGTTCCCATTTTAATTTATTTTTACAAAGTAATCTGTTGTGGCCAGCAATTTATTATGGACCATTGCAAATAAGTGCAATCAAACTGTTTTCTGACTAACAAGAGAATTCATAACTCATATAGAAATGAAGTTAGAAACATGGAATACTATTCATGATAAACATTTAGCTCTTATGATCTTAAAGTTAGTCATTATATTCCAATTAAGACAGTAGTGAATTTTTGAAGTCCAAATGTCTTTAAAGGCAACCATTTTGGACAAATTATTATATAGCCACCACAATATTCTAGTATAGACCTGAAAAAAACGGGCCATTAAGATATGGACTATAATTTATATCACTAATATTATTAGGGCATATCACTTTGGAACTGTTTCCAGTCCAGATCATTCAGGTGATTACGTGGAAATGCTTAAATACAGGAGAAACTTGTCTCTGCACTTTAATTTGGCCAGTAATCTTTCATCATCAGTGGGTGTATTTATGTATCAGTGAATAGTATGTATACAGAACCTAATTGAAAACATATTCTCAGCATCTTCTCAGTGTTCAGTTGTTTATGAAAGATCAGGTAATTGCCCCCACTCTCCCTAGTCTCCTTATTTTACCTCTACACTCAGCCCACTCCATTTAGTATCCCTGAGTTTTTGTTTTTCTCTTCTACATAGTGCATTATCTGGATTCCAACAACAAGAAAGATCCTGAAAAATATTATCTTTATATACCTATTTTTTATACTTACTGTTATGATTTTGAAGCATAAAATATATTAGGAACAAACCTGGTGAAGAAGGCTGAAAACTCTTACATATGAACAAATACTGATCCTGTCATATTTTCAGTCTGGTAAAAACATATTCCCCCACCCCAGCACACTTCTCATAATTATACTGCAGAGAGTGCAATTCCTCTAAGAAGACTGAAGAATTTTTCAGGCTCATTCTTGTTTTAGGATACCTAAGATTCAAGCAGTATGGTTCTTCTCATCTTGAGTTGTTGAGGACAGGTAAAAAATGGTATGCAATGTTAGGATCTTTGACTCTGGTAATATGAGGAATATGACAAGTTCTTCATTCTCAGTGTTTTTTTTCCCCCTTGCTATAAAAATTGGGCACAAATAATCCTCACTAAAATAAGTGTGAAATTCTCATTAATTCCCTAGATTTAGAGCAATAATTTGGGTTACGTAGCTAAAATATTAACAGTGATTCCATTGATGATCAATTTTGGCATGATGGAAATTAAGTAATAGTTGCAACTAGAAAACTAAGACAGAGATTGCATTTTAGAGATCTCTGTAAAGAATCAGAGAACCTGATTATCACCAGTCAATAGGATTTCTGATTTCTATCACATAAATACCATTCCTGTCTCAGATGGGGATTCATTAATTGATCCCTTTTTTGATAAGCTATCATAATTGTCTTTTTCTTATTAGTTGTATAAGTTTCACAATTCCCCTTAGGTGTGATTAAGTCAACCATTATTTAATAAACAACCTTGATTATAAATCAGCATTAACAGTGCAACTTTCCTGTGTTGAACTGGTCATTTTTGTTTCTCTATGCCATTGTTCTACCACTCCTGGGCAAAGTACTAATTTTTCTATCATGCAAATATGTAGCATGTTTTCCCTCTGTAAACTGGTATTATACATTCAGTGCATGCATTGTAGCCACTCTTTGCTTTGACATTCAGTGATTTGGATTCTGAAGGAATCTTTCATGGGATGTGTAAGTTCCAACCCCAAGCATAACACTGTTCGACACAATTGAATCTCACCTGTGTATGACCACACTGCAGTTTCTGAGGATTTTTGCCAATATCATATGCACTTTATGTTCTGAGTAGGATCAAAGTTATCTCCTTAGGTCTTAGGCATAACATCTAATAAAAGAAATTCTTTAGCTTCTGTTAAAAACTTATTTCCAAGCGTACTTATGTTCAAACCCCACAGAAACACAGACCCTTGCCTTGGGAAATGAAGTCTAGCAGTATGTTTCTCCTGATTTATGCAAATCTGGCACATAGCTTTCAGCTCTTTAGGTAAAGCATAATTAAATAATTGCCTACTCTTGAGCATTTGAGTGTATTGTTGAAATAGTTTTTATATGAATCACAAATTTGAGACTTAGTACTAAAAGCAAATAATAATAGCAAGAAAAACAACTTCATGCTAGGGGTTAAAAAAAAAGTGAAATGATCTTGAATATTTTTGCCCTATGCATAGGGTTATTTAAGAATGACAATATATTATACTGTATTATAGAATATAGTATAGAGTTTAAATTCCCCTAGTCCCAGAAATTATGCAAGAACATTATAATAATATGGGATTTGCCCTGGGGATGGAATTGATCCCATTTGAAGTTATTCTAGAAAAGTTCGTACAAGGGAAATTAGTTACTGGTAACAGGATCTTGGCTGAGAAGGAAAATCTATCTTCTGAAACCTAAGGCCTGTAGAGCTTTGCCTTTTTGAGATGCAAGTGCCCACAGAGGTTGCTCTATCACCTCTGGATGATCTCAGCACCAGTCATAGCCTGTCCTGAATGGCCATAGCCAATAAGGCGCTCTGGCCTTGAGAGAAGGGAACACTGACATCTAAGGTGCAACTTCATCCCATGTGTGGTAAAGACACTTTCATCTTAAATTCCCACAATCACATTTTCACCTTTTTTTTTTTTTACATTTTTTAAATTGAAGTGTAGTTGATTTATCATGTGCCAATCTCTGCTATGCAGCACAGTGACTCAGTTATACACATGTAGATGTTCTTATTTTATATTCTTTTCCATTATGGTTTCTCCCAGGAGATTGGATATAGTTCCCTGTGCTATACATTGAGCCTTGTTGTTTATCCATTCTAAATGCAATAGTTTGCATCTACCAACCCCAAATTCCCAGTCCATCCCTCTCCCTCTCCCCTCCTCCTTGGCAGCCACAAGTCTGTTCTCTACATCTACGAGTCTGTTTCTGTTTTGTAGATATGTTCATTTGTGCCATATTTTAGATTCCACATATAAGTGATATTGTATGGTATTTATCTTTCCCTTTCTGACTTACTTCACTTAGTATGATAATCTCTAGCTGCATCCATGTTGCTGCAAATGGCATTATTTCATTCTTTTTTTATGGCTGAGTAGTATTCCATTGTATATATGTACCATATCTTTATCCATTCATCTGTTGATGGACATTTAGGTTTTTTCCATGTTTTGGCTATTGTGAACAGCACTGGCTGCTATGAACATAGGGGTGCATGTATCTTTTTGAATTATAGTTTTGTCCAGTTATATTCCCAGGAGTGGGATTGATGGATCATATAGTAATTCTAGTTTTAGTTTTCTGAGGAACTTCCATACCGCTTTCCATAGTGGCTGTAAAACCTATATTCCCACCAGCAGTGTAGGAGGGTTCCCTTTTCTCCATACCCTCTCCAGCATTTGATATTTGTAGAGTTTTTAATGATGGCCATTCTGACTGGTGTGACGTAGTACCCCATTGTAGTTTCGATTTGAATTTCTCTAATAATTAGTGATGTTGAGCATCTTTTCATGTGCCTACTGGCCCTCTGTATGTCTTCTTTGGAGAAATGTTATTAAGGTCTTTTTGCCCATTTTTCAGTTGGATTTTTTTTTATTGTTGATTTGTATGAGCTGTTTGTATATTTTGTAGATTAAGCCCTTATCTGTTGCGTCATTTGCAACTATTTTCTCCCATTCCATAGATTGTCTTTTCATTTTTTTTTTTTTTTGGTTTCCTTAGCTGTGCAAAAAGCTTATAACTTTGATTAGGTTCCATTTGTTTATTTTTGTTTTTATCTCTATTGCCTTGGAAGACTGACCTAAGAAAACATTGGTAGAATTTATGTCAGAGAAGGTTTTGCTTGTGCTCTCTTCTAGGAATTTTATGGTGTCATATCCTACATTTAAGTCTTTAAGCCATTTTGAGTTTATTTTTTGTGCATGGTGTGAGGGTGTGTTCTAACTTCATTGATTTCCATGTAGCTACTTTTTCATCTTATATTGATCATCAATATAATTTTTAGAAGACCACACTACAGTTTCTTAAAAAATAGAAGGAAAGAACCAATCAGAAAACTACTACTGGAACTAGTTGTTTTTGTTTTGGTTTGTTTTTTTCTGAGCTTACATAGTATGATTTTTTTCCCTACTTCTCTCTTTCTCTCTCTCTCTCTTCTCTCTCTCTCTCTCTCTCTCTCTCTCTCTCTCTCTCTCTCTCTCTTTAATAACACAGTCCTGCCAGCCGTGGAAGATGAGAACCTAGAGTCATTTTAACTATTTCCTGCCATTCCCTATGAAAGGTATATTCTGCTAGTTACGCCTGGTCAGTGTCTCTTGCAAATGTCCCCAAATATCTGTACATATTTACAACCTCACAAATTTATGTTTATATTTCTTGGTTCTTCCTACAGTCTTCTCCTACCTAAAGTACATCTTCAATACTGAACCTAGAACCTTCTTTCTAAAGTAAAGTTTTCATATCATCCACATTTTCAAAAACCTTCACTGACTATGCAGTTCAAGTCACAGCTCTTAATATGCCATCAAAGTGCTTAGCTCTAATATACTATCTGCTCTTTGTTTAAACTGTGATTTAACACAACTTCTCACTATTCATAATGTGTAAAAGATGAATTCTTGCCTTAATAACCGATTATATTTTGTTTCCTCAGGCCTGAATAACTTCCCTGTGATTTAAATTTATTTATTAAAATGTTACTACTAGATTACCACTTGGCATCTCACACTATAATATAGTCATCGTCTCTTTTGGTGCTTAGCAAAATATCCTTCACTCGCTAAATATTTGCTAATTGCATGAATGACAGTTATATAACTAACGTAATATATTACATCATCAAATTAGTTTTTAAATTTTGAGACGATAGTTTAATCATTCAAATGTTTTAAAATTATTTTATCAGTAAGAAAGTTTTGTTTCATTAGATGCCATACACTTGATTATTAGCAAAAGAGTAAACAACTAAAATAAGTCAAATTAATATCAAAATTTAAATCCAAGATAAAATTTAATACTGTGAAATAAAACGTAAAATAAAATGTAAAATGGTACTTATATCTAATTGTTTCTGACTATAATATTAGCTCAGATGTTCAGATGACTGATTACAAGAAATTCTTCCACAATGTAAGTTAGTACTACTTCTGCCATTGATAACTAAATTGTAAGGCTTTCTTATTTATGAATAGAGATGATATAGAAAAATAGAACACAAAATACTTTCCCTTGTCAACACTGTGGTGTTTTGCAATGAGAAGGAAACATGTTAGATACACTAGAAGAATATCCTTTACCAGGATTTTGCCTATGTATGTTTCCCACACCTGTTGGCTGGAGTGGGGTTAAAAACTTATATGTAGCTTTGGCTTGACAGTGGGGAATCTAAAGGGGTGTTGCATTTTCTCAGACTTAAATAAGGAAAACTATGAACCACTAGTAGGTCTATAGAGAGGACTTCAAACACGGTACAAGGCAGAGATAATGAATCATTATTTGGGAGTAGCTAAAGAGGTGAATTTAAGCAAATTTCTTGGATTACCATGGTGTTATAATTTTATGTAGAGGTAACCAGGGTTCCATTCCAAAAAAACATTGGCGGTATTTAGATTGCATGTGGCCTGGGAGAAGTACAGGGTTGGGAAAATAAGGCTTCTGTAGTTGGAAATGTTGGGTCTGGAGTCACATGACCAGGACTCTTGTTACAAACCAGCCACCCAAAGAGGCAGAGGACATCAGATACACCTCAAAAGTTATCAGTTCATGGAGTAGACTGACTGATCACCTAACTCCTCAGAAATTATGAGAGAAGTTTCAAGGTTCAGGTGGGTTCTGTAGAATCTGTCCTTTCTTGCTCTACAAGGTGGTATAAGCCAGTTAGGAGATTAGAAGGGGAAGAGAGCAGTGGCAGAAACCTGAAAGATTGACTCTTTGCCTCCTCAACGTAAAGTTTGTCTCTAAAATTCTGAACTGAGCAAAGTAACTATTCAAATTAAGTTAGGCTTACAACACTAGACTAGATTTAATTAACCCCTTACTTATCCCTACTCCATAAAAAAGATCATCATTTGAACAAAACAAGTACATGTACATCTCGACTAGCTACTAACATCACTATGATAGTCCTTTTCATAAAGGTAAGGCTAGGAAACCCTAATGAAGACATACTCACCTGCCCAACTTCTCTTAACCAAGAAGTTAGAACTTCATGAGTATGCTAGGCTAAATAATACCCCCTACAGATGTCCAGGTCCTAACCCCCCAAATCTGTGACTATATTATATTACATGGCAAAAAGGACTTTGTAAATGTGATTAAGGTTATTGAAATGGGGAGGCTGACCTGCGTTATCTCATTGGGCCTGTGGGAACCCCATGGATCCTTATAAGAGAGAGGCAGGAGGTCAAGGGTTGTGGGTAGGGAGGGTCGGCAGATGCTAAGGTACTGGCTCAGACATTAGAGAGAGGCAGACTTTGGAAACTGGTAAAGACAAGAAAATAGTTTTGTTTTTTTTCTAGGGCCTCCAGAAGGAATGCAGCCCTGAGGACACATTTTAGACTTCTGACCTCCAAAACATGAAATAATACATTTGCATTGCTTTAAGTAATTAAATTTGTGGTAATTGTTTCAACAGCAGTAGGAAACTAACACAGTGGGTCTAGAAATAGTTTTTAATTTATTCAATACAGAATTGGGTATTCAGTTCCCCTTTCAGCCACACAAAAGGACACAGGTAGGGAAAAGAGGACAGTAGAATGAGCAAAGTAGCAATTCTTTCCTCAGCAGCGACAAGAAGAGCAATATTTTTGCGGCATATCTCAATACTCCAGTTTATTCACCAAACAGTTTCATTTTTCCAACCACTATTAAGAGAAAGAGGCTAGAATGAGAATAAAATATGAAGAAGGTAGATGAATGCGTCAAGGATAATGGATCATCAGGATACAAAGTAAAATGCCCACAAAGATTAGATAATTCTGGCCCATTAATAGATAGGTTAAGAACATTTCCTATAGTCATACTTCATATTAGCCATCTTTGATCACAAACACTTTTTTTTGTTTATCTATAAATTATTCTTATTTTAAGGCTTCAGAAAAGATTTCTTAATTAAACATGAGACTAACTTAAAACATTGCACATGGTTTTAGTGTTTTCCTTTCCCGACAATGTCAAAACACATTAACTTCAGAGAATAATATTGCTGAAAACTATTCTAAATGGAAAGAAAATAGTTTTCATTAAAGCAATCTCACGAATTTCTGTGAAACAAAACAGATGAATTATTTGCCACAAAAACAAAAGCAAACCAAAAGCTGGCATGTGTCATTATAGGAAGATTATGCTATTCTAATGTTTTCAGCTGCGAGATTTGTACTTCAGATGTGGCCATGCAGAGTCTGGAATCATACTGGATGAATATCAATTCCCATCATGAATTTATTGGTTCAAACTGAATTTAACTCTCATAAGAGTCACAGAAAGATGTTGCTACTTTGGGGCAGCATCCTTTAAGGCACTCCATGGGTTAGCATAGGATAGACATAATTGACTTCCTCTTTGGGCCCTTGGTGTATCTATAAGAATAGTGAGTCATACCTGACATACAATCTTGCAAGGACAAATGGCTGGTGTATGTATATTGGGTTGAATTCAACCATTTATGAGTGGTGCTGGACTCATAATAAAGTACCTGCCATTGTGTTCCCAACAGTAAGCCTTCTGCCAAATTTAAAGCAAATTAATGAAACTTGTTCACTAAAGGGAGACACTAGCTTTATAGTTTGGCAGGCATTATTTGTTACCCACTGTAGGATATGGTTAGAGTTTTATTGTGCTGTTGTAAACTATGCTTACTAGAGAGAATACAGTTCAGAGTATCACAAAAATACTTTTATTCACAATATTATGTAAATGTTATACTGATCTACTGGACGAATAATCACTTTGCCACTCATGAGAGTATATACTGAAATGCATTTGTGTGTGTATGACTACATTTAAAGCTGAAACATTCAATTTTTACATCTCTTGAATGTGAGTTTTAAACACATAAAATATATATTTGTTAATGTTTCAAGGACATTGTAATCTTGTGGTCAAGAAAAGTTAGTAACTGTAGGTTCATAATACTTCAGAGTATCACCTCATAACAATCCTTGAAATGATTAATCTCATCTTATAGGAGAGAAATGTAGTTCAAAGGTTGCCTAGCCACATAAATAAGTGTGAAGTCAGGGTCTTAACCATGTTTTTGTTGTTTTTGTTTTCCTTCATTATAAGACATGATATACTACATAGAAAGGCAGAGCTTAATAGGGGTTAATTAGAGGTGAAAGCACTATGTAGTAGAAAGCAGAAGCCCTTACGTTTGAACAGGGAAGGGATTCTTCAGGATAATTACATTTCAGCCTCCCCATAAAGAAGGAATAGGGGGCTTCCCTAGTGGCGCAGTGGTTGAGAGTCCGCCTGCCGATGCAGGGGACACGGGTTCGTGCCCCGGTCCGGGAAGATCCCACATGCCGTGGAGCGGCTGGGCCCGTGAGCCACGGCCGCTGAGCGTGTGCGTCCGGAGCCTGTGCTCCGCAACGGGAGAGGCCACAACAGTGAGAGGCCCGCGTACCGCAAAAGGAAAAAAAAAAGGAATAGGATTTGATTGCTGCTTCTCAACATTATCAACACTGCCATTGCCCAAAGTTAGCATCAGTCACTAATGTTTGGTTTTTTAATTGCTCTTTTAGGTGATATATGTTATACTACCTATATATATTTCACAGTAAACTTCTGGCTTTATTACTGTCCTTTCCAAAGTATTTCTTCACACAGGATCTCCTCAGGTCTTGTAAGTGTGAGAATATTTTTTGTAGGTCATTATATTTAAATGATATTTTTAGCAGAATATACACTTTTGAAGTTTAATACATTATTAGACTGGGTAAAATAAAAGTATAACTGACCAAACCATTGATGGTGAAGACATTGGGAATCTACAAGTCTACTACATTGCTAGTGAAAATGCAAAACTGTTTAAAAAAAAAACAAACTTTGCAAAACAGTTTCAACGGTTCTTAAAAAAGTTAAATATCAGAAAAAATGATACAAATGAACTTATTTACAAAATAGACACAGACTCACAGACTTAGAGAACAAATTTATGGTTACCTGGGGGAAGGGTGGTGGGGAGGGATAGATTGGGAGTTCAGTATGTAAACACTGCTGCATTTAAAATAAAATGCCTTTCCATGAAAAAAAAAAAAGTTAAACATATACTTACAATACAGCCCAGACATACAGCTCCTACATATACACAAATTAAACAAAAACATGTCCAGGCAAAGATTTGTGTATGGATGTATGTAGAAGCCTTATTTATAATAGCCCCAAACTGAAAACAAATCTGATGTCTACTAACAGACGAATAAGTAAACTCATCTGTATGAATTTAATGAAATACTACTTAGCAATAAAAGAGAATGAACTATTGAAACATAAAAACATGGATGGATTTTTAAATAATTATGCTAAATATAAAAAGGTAGGGAAAAATTATATAAAATTAAGGAAATTTATATAAACCCTAGAAAATGGAAAAAAATAAATTGTGGTACAAACCAGGTCAGTGGCTGCCTAAGAATGGGACATGGAAGAGGGGTATTACAGTGGGGCACAAGGAAACTTTTGGGGTTGATGGAAATGTTTGTTGTCTTGATCATGGGTGTAATCCTTTGTCAAAATTGATCAAATTGTGCACTTTAAATATGTGCACTGTTTATTGTACTGCAATTATACCTCAAGTTGCAATTATTTTAAAATATGATAGTTAAGGTAATTTTCCTTCAACTCTTTGAAGTATTTAATTTATTACATTTTATTAACAATGTTGCCATTGACTCTAGTTCCTTTTTAATTTGACTGCTGGTTAAAAACGATTTCTTCGTTTTGTATTTGATGCAATAACATTTAATTGAAATATGCCTGTGTGTGTATTTGTAGTTTTCTTGTATTAACTTGTTTATTTCTTTGACCTGAGTTTCTGTCTCTCTAATGTTGATGATTTTATTTAATTATTAACATTCTACTTGCCATTATTATTATTATTTCTAATTATTTGAATAACTTCTTATCTTGACTTTCAGTTCTCTAAATATTTTTAATGTCTTTGCATCACAACCCCATGACATGTGACTTGGTTCATTAATTTCTATTGATTTGCCTTCAAACATGTCATCTTCTCTCCTTGTGATCCTATTCACTTTTCCTTTTTTAATTTTTATTAGTGTATAGTTGATTTACAATGTTGTGTTAGTTTCAGGTGTACAGCAAAGTGAATCAGTTATAGATATACATATATCCACACTTTTTTAGATTATTTTCCCATATAGGCCACTACAGAGTATTGAGTAGAGTTCCCTGTGCTATACAGTAGGTCCTTATTAGTTATCTATTTTATATATAGTAGTGTGTATATATCAATCCCAATCTCCCAATTTATCCCGCCACCTTCCTATCCCCCAGTAACCTTAAGTTTGTTTTCTACATCTGTCACTTTCTGTTTTGTAGATAAGCTCATTTGTACCCTTTTCTTAGGTTCTACATATAAGCAATATCATATATTTCTCTTTTTCTGTCTGACTTACTTCACTCAGTATGACAATCTCTAGGTCCATCCATGTTGCTGCAAATGGCATTACTTCATTCTTTTTTATGGCTGAGTAGTATTCCACTGTATATATGTACCACATCTTTTTTATCCATTCCTCCATTGATGGATATTTAGGTTGCTTCCATGTCCTGGCTATTGTAAATAGTGCTTCAACGAACATTGGGGTGCATGTATCTTTTCAAATTATGTTTTCTTCTGGATATATGCCCAGGAGTGGGATTGCTGGATTGTATGGTAGCTCTATTTTTAGTTTTTTAAGGAACCTTCATACTGTTCTCCATAGTGGCTGTACCAATTTACATTCCCACCAACAATGTAGGAGGGTTCTCTTTTCTCCAAACCCTCCAGCATTTACTGTTAGTAGAGTTTTTGATGATGGCCATTCTGACCAGTGTGAGGTGATACTTCATTGTAGTTTTGATTTTCATTTGTCTAATAATTAGTGATGTTGAGCATCTTTTCATGTGCTTTTTAGCCATCTGTATGTCTTCTTTGGAGAAATTTCTATTTAGATCTTCCTCCCATTTTTTGATTGGGCTGTTTGTCTTTTGATATTTAGCTTCATGAGCTGTTTGTGTATTTTGGAGATTAATCCCTTGTTGGTTGCTTCATTTATAAATATTTTCTCCCGTTCTGAGTGTTGTCTTTTCGTTTTGTCTTTTTGTTTCAGTTTCCTTTGCTGTGCAAAAGCTTTTAAGTTTAATTAGGACCCATTTGTTTATTTTTGTTTTTATTTACATTACTTTAGGAGGTGGGTCAAAAAGGATCTTGCTGTGATTTATGTCATAGAGTGTTCTGCCTATGTTTCCCTCTAAGAGTTTGATAGTGTCTGGCCTTACATTTAGGTCTTTAATCCATTTTGAGTTTATTTTTGTGTGTGGTGTTAGAGAGTGTTCTAATTTCATTCATTTACATGTGGCTGTCCAGTTTTCCCAGAACCACATATTGAAGAGACTGTCTTTTCTCCATTGTATATTCTTGCCTCCTTGTCATAGATTAGGTGACCATAGATTCATGGGTTTATCTCTGGACTTTCTATACTGTTCCATTGATCTATAGTTATATTTTTGTGCCAGTACCATACTGTCTTTATTACTGTAGCTTTGTAGTATAGTCTGAAGTCAGGGAGCCTGATTCCTCCAGCTCTATTTTTTGGCAATTTTCACAGAATTAGAACAAACATTTTTACAATTTGTATGGAAACATAATAGACCTGTTCACTTTTGTTTGAATACCAGATACTTTATTTGAAAAAAAATATTTCAAATACTTTGAGATCTAGGATATTTTCTTCCTCTAGGGGAAATTTATGTTTACATCTGTCAACAACTAGATATCATAACAATCTCGGATCCCCTTAGCATAATTTTGGAAATTTATATATTTTGCCCCTTGCAGGGACCTTGTAATTCCAATTCACCCATGGTCCATTTGGGGTCTACGCCAAAACTTGAGTTTTCCCAGCAAAGCCATTCTTGGCTGACCCTAGACTCAATTTTTTTCTTCTTCACTCCAGGAAGTTCTGAAATGTTGCTGATTGCTTGGTTTCTGTCACTCAGCTAGTCTTTCTGAATTGCCAGACACCTCCAGGTAAACAATGATTCTAAATGCAGGACTCACAAATCTGTTTGTCCTTTGTCTCTTAAATTTTGGTTCTGCAATTCTTTGCTGTCTTATTCAATCTCTAATTTTCCTTTCCTCATTTCTTTTTTCTCTCTAGACTTTCCAGTGTTCTCATTGGTAGAATTAGTCAAAATTTCTTAGCTTACCATTCATTGCCAAATATTAAATCACTGTAACGGGATGAATTTTCACTTTCATTTACATCTGACAAACTTATAAAGTTAAAATTAAATCTCAAAACAAATAACCAGAAATTTTAAAGGTAAGGGTGGAGTGTGTAAATTTCAAATTTTATTCTAAAAATACAATAAAAATATTTAATTTTTAATGAACTGAAGCAAGTTATCTGTCAATATAACTGCTTTTATTTTTTTAGTGCCCATAACAATTTTATGGACTTTTTAAGGGGCAATTAAATGATTGCTGCTAGGATTCATTTTCCTCTATGTATTAAGCACTAGTAAATTGGAACACTTATTTGCTAATACTATAGAAAATATAACCTCACTCTACCACTTGTCAGATGTTTTCATAAAAATCTGTGCCCTGAGCAGTCTTAAGCTTCTTTTCTGACGTATTGAATATATCCATATCATATCTTAAGTTTAAATATTTGCTGTAAATTGTTGAAAAGATTTTAACACCTAAATGTAAAATAATATGACAATAAATCTAAACTCCATAGTTTTGAAAATATAACAAATATGTATTGGGTTGGCCAAAATGTTCATTCAGTTTTCCCATAAGGTGGCTCTAGTGGGTGCTTAGTTGTCTTTAACTTCATTCGAAACAATTTTGTTAGATTTTTGTGGCAGCTGTCATATCAGCATGCATTTTAAAAAAACTTATCAAAATCAGTGAATTTTTGTATAGCCATTTTAATATTGAAGATGGAAGAAAAAG
This sequence comes from Lagenorhynchus albirostris, assembly GCF_949774975.1. NCBI lineage: Eukaryota > Metazoa > Chordata > Mammalia > Artiodactyla > Delphinidae > Lagenorhynchus > Lagenorhynchus albirostris. Next base: position 123,903,987 of record NC_083098.1, read on the forward strand.
AGCAACATTTTTAGCATATTATGCTTTATTATTTGAAGAAAGGTAAAAATTCAACTGAAACGCAAAAAAAAAAGATTTGTGCAGCATATGGAGAAGGTGCTATGACTGATCGAACATGTCAAAAGTGGTTTGCGAAGTTTTGTGCTGGAGATTTCTCACTGAATGATGCTCCGTGGTCAGGTGATAAAGATCAAGTCGAGACATTAATTGAGAACAATCAATGTTATACCACGTGGGAGATAGCCGACATACTCAAAATATCCAAATCAAACATTGAAAATTATTTGCCCCAGCTTGGTTATGTTCATCACTTTGATGTTTCGGTTCCACGTAAGTTAAGCCAAGAAAGCCTTCTTGACCATATTTTCTGCATGAGGTTCTCTATTGAAACGTTCTATTTTTAAAACAAATTGTGATGGGCAATGAAAAGTGGATACTGTACAGTAATGTGGAACAGAAGAGATCATGGGGCAAGTGAAATGAACCACCACCAACCACACCAAAGGCTGGTCTTCATCCAAATAAGGGGATGTTGTGTATATGGTAGGATTGGAAGGAAGTCCTCTATTATGAGCTCTTTCCGGAAAAGCAAACAATTAATTCCAGCAAGTACTGCTCCCAATTAGACTAACTGAAAGCAGCAGCTGACGAAAAGTGTCTGGAATTAGTCAACAGAAAATGCATAATCTTCCATCAGGATAATGCAAGACTGCATGTTTCTTTGATGACCAGGCAAAAACTGTTATAGCTTGGCTGGGAAGTTCTGATTCATCAGCCAGATTCAACAGACATTGTGCCTTTGAATTTCCATTTATTTAAGACTTTGTAAAATTATCTTAATGGAAAAAATTTCAATTCCCTGCAAGACTGTAAAAGGCACCTGGAACAGTTCTTTGCTCAAAAAGATAAAAAGTTTTGGGAAGGTGGAATTGTGAAGTTGCCTGAAAAATGGCAGAAGGTAGTAGAACAAAAGGGTGACTACGTTGTTCAATAAAGTTCTTGGTGAAAATGAAAAATGTGCCTTTTATTTTTACTTAAAAACCGAAGGCACTTTTTGGCCAACCCAATATATGTGCAAGATGAGATTTTTAAACATTCAAACATTTATTTAGTTTCACTTAAAATTGTACTTGATATTTTGGAGCCAATACTTTTTTCCTTTAGGCCTTAAATAATTTTCTTTCAGTGGTAAAAAAAAGAATGTTTAAATACTTAAAATTGAATGGTAATATATTTTCTTAATTTTAATCTAATAACACCTATAAGTTTAAATTTTCTTAACAGGAAAATGAACTCTGAAGAAAAAAATCTGTCCAAAAGTTGTATCTTACATATTATCCCACCAGTGACATATGACAATCACTCAGATTTTGAGTACTTTTACTGCTGTGTTTTAACTGTCTTATAGACAGTTTTCATTAAACTATCTCAGACTGACTTCTATTATAACTGGCATATGATTGACAGTAGTTATCTTCCTCTTTTTAAAATCCTAATTTTAACAAACATGTTTAATGAGTATCTGAACACAAAATATACTGGGTCAGTGATCCCAGTAAATTATATCACGGTTGACAGCATCCACTTAATGATTCTGATTAACAGAAGATGTGCTTAATCAGGGGAAAAAAAGGAACCTAAGTGTTGGAAAATATAAACCAGATTTTAAGCAAAAGCATTTCAAAAATGTCAATTTTTCATTTTTAAATGGTTTAAAAAGAATTAGTCTTTTGGTGATGGAATTCAGTTTCAATTCAATTCAAGATGGAATTCAGAACCTAAGTGTTGGAAAATATAAACCAGATTTTAAGGAAAACCATTTCAAAAAATGTCAATTTTTCATTTTTAAATGGTTTAAAAAGAATTAGTCTTTTGGTGATGGAATTCAGTTTCAAGGGTAGATAACAAATTATGTTAAATGCCCACTCATTTCCTTTATTTTCTAATGACCACACTTTAGATAAATGATAGGAGCTGATAATGCTGACAGAATATTTAAGTTTGATTATTTAACTTTATCCTTGTCATATTTCAGAATGATATCTTATATGTATCTCTTTGATATTATAAGATAATCAATAGACTATATTATGTTACTGTTTTATAACTGACTCTCTTAGTCAGACCTAACCCAGGAAATTTATTTTTCCATAATGTAGGTATTTTTATCCACATGTATATACACACATGCTCATTTCTGTGTGACTTCACTTCTACTAATGTGTTCAAGGTTTTGAAACATAAAACATCATTATAATAAATTTACATAATTTTTCCACTTAAAGGCATTTTTCATATTAAGGCAGAATTACTATTTTGCAACATTAAAGATACAGTTTACATTCTTACTCTACAGAATAATACACAATACATCATGTAATGTGTAGCTGTTAACATAAGAATGTCTTTTTTTTTAACCAAAGCTATATTTAAATTACAAAGTAAAATAACCTTACGATATACCACCATTTCAATTATGATTTTTCAATGGCTTTTTAAGTTTTAAGCTTAAAATTTATGGCTTTGCACAGGCTTTTGTATTCCTGTGGTGGCAATTTGAATGTACTCTTACTTCTCTGCCAACTTTACAAGGAAGTTTTTATTAAAAAGTCTGATAGTAAATATTTGTGTACCCAACATAGGAGCACCTTAATACATAAGGCAAATGCTAACAGCCATAAAAGGGGAAATTAACAGTAACACAGTCATAGTAGGGGACTTTAACACCCCACTTTCACTAATGGACAGATCATCCAAAATGAAAACAAATAAGGAAACACAAGCTTTAAATAATACTTTAAACAAGTTGGACTTGATTCATATTTATAAGACATTCCATCCAAAAACAACAGAATACACTTTCTTCTCAAGTGCTCATGGAACATTCTCCAGGATAGATCATACCTTGGGTCACAAATCAAGCCTCGATAAATTTAAGAAAATTGAAATTGTATCAAGTATCTTTTCTGACAACAATGCTATGAGACTAGATATCAATTACAGGAAAATATCTATAAAAAATACAAACACATGGAGGCTAAACAATACACTATGAAATAACCAAGAGATCACTGAAGAAATCAAAGATGAAAACAAAAAATACCTAGAAACAAATGACAATGGAAACACGATGATCCAAAACCTATGGGATGCAGCAAAAGCAGTTCTAAGAGGGAAGTTTATAGCAATACAACTCTCAAGAAACAAGAAATATTTCAAATAAACAACCTAACCTCACACCAAGAGCAATTAGAGAAAGAAGAACAAAAATCCCCAAAGCTAGCAGAAGGAAAGAAATAATAAAGATCAGATCAGAAATAAATGAAAAAGAAATGAAAGAAACGATAACAAAGATAAATAAAACTTAAAGCTGGTTCTTTGAGAACATAAACAAAATTGATAAACCATTAGCCAGACATCAAGAAAAAAAAGCAGAAGGCTCAAATCAATAGAATTGGAAATGCAAAAGAAGTAACAACTGACACTGCAGAAATACAAAGCATCATGAGAGATTACTACAAACAACTCTATGCCAGTAAAATGGACAACCTGAAAGAAATGGACAAATTCTTAGAAGAGCACAACCTTCTGAGACTGAACCAGGAAGAAATATAAAATATAAACAGAACAATCACAAGCACTGAAATTGAGACTGTGATTAAAAATCTTCGAACAAACTAAAACCCAGGACCAGATGGCTTCACAGGTGAATTCCATCAAACATTTAGAGAACAGCTAACACCTATCCTTCTCAAACTCTTCCAAAATATAGCAGAGGGAGGAACACTCCCAAACTCATTCTACAAGGCCACCATCACCCTTATATAAAAACCAAAGATGTCACAAAGAAAGGAAACTACAGGCCAATATCACTGATAAACATAGATGCAAAAATCCTCAACAAAATACTAGCAAACAGAATCCAACAGCACATTAAAAGGATAGTTCACCATGATCAATTGGGGTTTATCCCAGGAATGCAGGGATTGTTCAATGTATGCAAATCAATCAATGTGATAAATCATACTAAATAATTGAAGGAGAAAAATCATGTGATCATCTCAATAGATACAGAAAAAGCTTTTGACAAAATTCAACACCCATTTATGGTAAAAACCCTCCAGAAAGTAAGCGTAGAGGGAACTTACCTAAACATGATAAAGGCCATATATGACAAACCCACAGCCAACATCATTCTCAATGGTGAAAAACTGAAACCATTTCCCCTAAGATCAGGAATAAGACAAGATTGTCCACTCTCACCACTCTTATTCAATATAGTTTTGGAAGTTTTAGACACAGCAATCAGAGAAGAAAAAGAAGTAAAAGGAATCCAAATTGGAAAAGAAGAAGTAAAGCTGTCAGTGTTTGCAGATGATGTGATACTATACATAGAGAATCCTAAAGATGCTACCAGAAAACTACTAGAGCTAATCAATGAATTTGGTAAAATGGCAGGTTACAAAATTAATGCACAGTACTCTCTTGCATTCATATACACTGATGATGAAAAATCCGAAAGAGAAATTAAGGAAACACTTCATTTACCATTGCAACAAAAAGAATAAAATACCTAGGAAAAAACCTACCTAAGGAGACAAAAGACCTGTATGCAGACAACAATAAGACACTGATGAAAGAAATTAAAGATGGAGAGATATACCATGTTCTTGGATTGGAAGAATCAATATTGTGAAAATGACTGTACTACCAAAGCAATCTACAGATTCAATGCAATCCCTGTCAAACTACCAATGGCATTTTTCACAGAACTGAAACAAAACAATTCACAATTTGTATGGAAACACAGAGACCCTGAATAGCCAAAGCAATCTTGAGAAAGAAGAATGGAGCTGGAGGAATCAGGCTCCCGGACTTCAGACTATACTACCAAAAACAGAAATATAAGTCCATAGAATAGGATAGAAAGTCCAGAGATAAATCCATGCACAAATGGTCACCTTATTTTTGATGAAAGAGGCAAGAATATACAATGGAGAAAAGACAGCCTCTTCAATAAGTGGTGCTGGGAAAACTGGACAGCCACATGTAAAAGAATGAAATTAGAACACTCCCTAACACCATACACAAAAATAAACTCAAAATGGATTAAAAACCTAAATGTAAGTCCAGACACTATAAAACTCTTACAGAAAAACATAGGCTGAACACTCTATGACATAAATCACAGCAAGATCCTTGTTGACCCACCTCCTAGAGGAATAGATTTCCCATGTCACTAACTTGTTTTCTTACATATATAAATATAAACAAAAAAAATCAGCATTTTTCCATCTCTTAAAGCTGCTGGAAAATTTTCTAAGAGATAGAAAGAAATAAAATGTATAATGAATTTTATAACATATACCTCAGAGAGATTTGGACCTTAGAATAATCCAGTTACTACAGTTTAAAACTATTGATTAATGGTTAACAGAAATCTTAATGATAACCATGGGTGGTTCACTACAATATTTAATGTGACACACAGTGGTGAAAATATTATAAAATTTCCTGTTGTTTCAGGAATTTCATTGAGGTTTGGGTACAGACCTATATCTTACATATTTCCTTATTCTTATTTTAATTAAATTCTTACTGCATGTATAACTTACATATAAAATACATTATATTTTATATGTACAGTTTTAGTAATAGTAACTAGGCATTATCTGTATATCCACCACCAAATTTCTGAATGTTACCAGCACCTTGATTCCTCAATGAGTGCCTTTTAATTTTATATAATATTCTCTTCACCCTCAGGAAATCAATAACCTGAAATTACTGATATATGTTGTTAATTTTCATAGTTTCACTATTTATTTTTACCTATTTTAAAACTCTATTATAAATAACATCATAAAAGATATAAAGACAAGTTTTTTCATTTAATTCCATGATTATAAAATCAATACTATTATCAGTATAAAATCAGTATCAAAATTAAAGATTTAATTCATTGCATTTATGTCTATAACATAATCCACTATATGAATATACCACAATGTATTTATACATTACATTGTTAAATGACATACGGGTCATGATATTTCATTTTTATTACAGAAAACGATGCTTTGAGTATCCTTGAATATTTATCCGGAGGCACATGCAAAAGAGCTTTTCACAGGTATGCTCTGGGGAATAGGTCAAAGAGTACACATATCTTCAAATACAATAGTTAATGCAAAAAATATTTTCTAAAGGGCATATAACAATTTCCTCCCAAGAGGGTACTGATGGAACCTTTGTATCACAGACTTCATATTCTTCTGCCAACCTGTTGTGAGTGAAATGTTATCTTATTGTGTCTTTTAACCTGCAGTTCCTTAATTACAAATGAGGTTGAACAAATTTCCATGCATTATTGATGATTTGTATTTCCTCTTCTGTGTAATGTCTTTTTGCTCATTTTCCTAATGTGTTGCTGCTTTTTATTGATTCTTGAGAGTTGTTTATATGTTTTGCATAGAAATCGTTTGCCTATTTTAAATATTGTCGACATCTCTCCTGGTTGTGGGTTGTCTTTCCAGTTATTTAATTTATATTTTGATAAAAAGAAATTCTTAATTTTTATTTAGTTTTAAATTTTGGCTTTCTTTGTCCTAATATTTCCTTCTTCAATACATTACAATATCATGCAATATCATAATAATGATCATTACAATATCATAATATTATAATATGATATTATCAATATATTTTTATAGGCGTTCTTAAAATAGGTCATTCACAAAAATATTAGTTATCTGTCTTGAATTGATTTTTTGTGAATGGTATATTCATTTCCATTTCATTTATCTTATAGGTTTAATTGTTGCTAAGAAATAAATCTATGGCTTTAGAAGTACTCTTTTCTGGAATTCTTCTTAAAAGAACTAAGATACATGTCTCAACTGTATTAAGCATTCAGACACTTATGTGTAAAAATTCTTACACAATGACCATTTAGTGATGTCAACTAACAATTCGTAATTCCATACTCTTAACATGTGATGTGTGGGTGTACGTTATATAAACACATTTTACCTTCCAAGTGTCTACACAACAAATGCAGAGTATAGTACAATAGGAAAATAAAATCCAGGTCATGTAAGCATCCCAGGAAACAATTCTGTGCTTCTAGCTAAAAGAATGGCACCACCATCTAGTTATCTTCAGAGAGAGGGGACCTTAATAGGAACACAAAATTTTGTTGATTTATTACTATAGAATAACCATGGCAGAGAACTTTCTGGTTTAAAGAAAAGTCATTATTTCGAGACAGTTCCTATACTCAGAGTTATAGAAAAAAGACAATAGTTTTGTGTATTTTAGATACACTCTCTTACAACCAGTGCCGTTCAAATCCTGTGATCTTTAAATTATTCCTGCCAGTTTCCACTTTTACACATTAAACTTGTATTCTTTTCCTCCTTGTATAGCAGTGATGCTTCGTTATTCATTGCATCTCAAGCTACATTTCTCTGAACATAATCTTAAAGCATTATTGCATATTAAGATATATATGGAGAAAATATATCCGTTTACATTTCCACAAAGCTATATTTATCTACCACTTCTTAACTGTATTGCTATCTGCCTCTACTTTCTGTACTATATAAGTACCCGTCTCATAGAAGCCGAACAGCAATTGTTTCTTTAAAAAAATTGTATCACTTAAACTTAATTTATTTTAGGTAAAGGACCTTGTCTTGTTTACTATTATACCCTATAAATAAGTACAGCTCCAGATATATAAGAATATGTCAAAATGCTATAAAATGGGCACAAATCTTAATAAGCAATTGGAAAATGAAAAGCAAAACAAACAAACAAAAAAATTCTTCAGGTCATTAGGCAGGCCCCTAGTAAATACTTTCTTCTTTTAAGCTCTTATTTTTTAAAATTTATATGGATAAACACAGAATAAAAATAAAGATCAAAATATCACCTATAATCTTGACAAGGGTATATCAGATGATGCCACTTAACTGATGGTCCTTATGGACCTATTCTCTAAATACCAGGCTAACTACCTAGTTGCAGAGAGCACTGGGACTCCCGTGGGCCTTTCCACATGGGAAGTAGATATAGATAAGGTCTATTATTAAATTCTAGGGAGGGTTTAATCCTCAGAGGAATTTCAAAGAGAATAAATGGAGCTGAGCTAATGCACGTCAATTTGCTCCAATAAAATTTGTTCATCTGGTAGGCCACTCTATCCACAAGACAGTGCATAAGGAGAGAGAGGAACTCAGAGTGTGTTCAGGGAAGTTTCTACTTCATGGCAAAAAGAATAGTGGGATGTATGAAATATGGAGAAATGAGAAAGAAGGAGGCCCATAAAAGATCTCAGCCATGACTAGCTTACTAAATAATTTTCCTAAACTTAAGGCATATACTAACCTCATATGGTAAAGGCAAAGGTGAACCAAAGGCCAAAATTTAGAGAAAATATACAATAACTGCTATATTGGTGAATCTAATTTAAAGAATCAGAAAATCTGGGGTATCATTTGGGATACAACTTTATTTTTGATTTTATAATATCATTTAAGTAGAACTTTGTCGGCTTTCTCTTTTTTTATGGTTATGTATTGGTCTTGAATTAGACATAATAGAAGTACCATAACATCTTCCATTTGTGCATCTGGCTCCACTGTGGATGACTGAATTTAGATGGAGCTTCAGTGTGATGGAATCAGAAAGCAAGGGTCAATAGTAGTTACACAATTTGTGCATTTGAGATAAAACTAATCAGAATTCAAAATTCAGCTGATTATTAGAGACCTAAGAGGAGTGTCAATGAGCAAAGCAAGGAAAATTAGGAAGTACATATTAATACACAAGGGAAAGGATAATGCTATCTACCATTGTAGAAATATTTTTTGAATATGCACAGCCCAATACCTCTGTAGATCCTGGTGGAAAAATTTCACCGGTTCAATATTTAGTTTTAAAATTCTCATGTAGATTTTTATTGACAGGCATCATCATATGTGCTCTGTGTATTGGCTCTTTTAATTATTATAAAATCTTTATGAGATAAGTACTATTGTTGTCACCGTATTACAGATGAGAAAGCGTAATAAGTGGTAGACCTGGAATTAAAGCCCAGACAGCTTGGTTCTAGGGAATGTGCCCAGAATTAAAGCCCAGACAGCTTGGTTCTAGGGAATGTTCTATGTTAGGCAAGCTCTTTCAAAAGGAATAACAACAATCCAAAAAATCCATAAAGAGGAGAAAAGATGAGACAATTATATATTTTCTCAACTATATATGTAACTATATAACCAAGAAAGTTACTACACTCGAGATAATTCTGGCACACCCGTATTCACAAACCTTTTGAGTGGGAATAAAATAGAAACTAATATAACACCATAGGGAATAAGGATCGTTTCCAATTTAAAATATCTTACAAATGAGATTTCCCATTTAACACAGTATCTAAACAGTAGTGTCTCATATAGCACTTCCAAAGCTACCACTACATTTCTAATGCAGATACTACGCTTACATTTTAAAGGCAAAGGTGGACCAAAGGCCAAAGCCTAGAGAAAATTTACAGTTAACTCCTACGTTAATGAAGATAGTTAATCTTAATTTTAGTCTATTTTGTCTCTGTTATTTACTGCAAGAGGCAGAAAATCTCTGAATTTTAAAAAGTAAAAAAATAAATAAGTAACCAAGGCACTATCTAACTGTCATGGCTAAATTGTGTCTTCCCTAAATTCGTAATTGATCCTAACCCCAGGTACCTCAGAATATAACTGTATTTGGAGATTGGGCCTTCAAAGATACAATTAAGTTAAAATAAGGCTGTTAGCGTGAGCTCTTATCCAATGTGACTGTTGTCCTTCTAAGAAGAGGAAATTTGGACACCCAAATAGGCACCAGGAATGTGCAAACTAAGTGTCCATCAACAGATGAATGGATAAAGAAAATGGGATATATATATATATATATATATTCAATGACATATTTCTCAGACATAAAAAATGAGTCTACCTTTGGCAGCAACACGGGTGGACCTAGAGGATATTATGTAGTGAAATAAGTCAGACAGAGATAGACAATTACTGTATGTTATCACTTACATGTGGAAACTAAAAAATAAAACAGACTAATTAAACCGACACACAGGTGTAGAGATCAGACAGGTCGTTACCAATGAGTAGAGCAATAGTGGGAAAAGTGGGGTGGGGATAGTGGATTGAGAGGTACAAACTACTATGTATAAAAAGGACAGCCTACAGGGATGTATTGTACAGTGCAGGGAAATATAGCCATTATTTTTGGTGACTTTAAATGTAGTGTAATCCCTTTATTTTTGGTGACTTTAAATGTAGTGTAATCTATACAAATTTTGAGTTACTGTGTTGTACACCTGAAAGTAATATGATGTAAATCAACTCTTTAATAATTTTTTAATTTAATAAAATAAGTAGGGCTTCCCTGGTGGCACAGTGGTTGAGAGTCCGCCTGCCGATGCAGGGGACAGGGTTCGTGTCCCGGTCCGGGAAGATCCCACATGCCGCGGAGCGGCTGCGCCCGTGAGCTATGGCCGCTGAGCCTGCGCGTCCGGAGCCTGTTGCTCCGCAACGGGAGAGGCCACAACAGTGGGAGGCCCACGTACCACACAAAAAAATAAATAAATAAAATAAAATAAAATAAGTAGATTTATTCAATTGATCAGTTCCTTGCATTCTTTGAAATTCTTTATCATGGCAAGCAAAATCTCCCTGATATTCCAGAACTCTAAACTTAGAATGATTTGTGATGGTACTGTTTTTTTTTTTAGAGTTCTCAATTTTGGGATTACATATAAAATATCATTAGGTATTAAAATAAATATGTCCCAGAAAAATATCTGATCCATAACATTAGGTTTTTTAACTCTTTTTGTAAGATTTATAACCATTAGAATAATTATTTGTGCTTTCTCCATTTTAACTGTTTAACAGAAACTACATGTTAAATTAGTGATTATAAATTAAGAGATTTATTCAAAACATTTTAATATAAATTATTTGAAGGTGAAAATGTTTGAAAACTTCACAGAAGTTATAGATCATTCTCTAATGTGTACTCTATGAGTATAATATCCAGATTCCTATTCTCTTCAATCTACCACTTGAGGTAGGCAGAATTCTAAGATGATCCCTACTGACCTTTGCCCTTGTATAAATCCCCCGCTTTCTCTGTATAAGGAACCTGTGAATATGAGACATCAATTCCTAGATTTTGGTAAATTGTATGGCAAATGGGAAATTATAGTGTGTGGCCTAGTAAAATCACATGAGCCCTTTAAAAGGAGGGTTTTCTCTGGCTGGCAGCAGAAGAGGAATTCAGAGATTTGAAACACGGTAGGATTTGATCTGCTCATGTGGTTTGAAAATGAAGGGGGCACATGGAAAGGAATGAGAGTAGGATCTAGGAGAGGAGAACAATCCCTGGTTGACAGGTAGCGTACCTGAGTCCCATGACCACAGAGAAATTAATTCTGTCAGCCACAAGAGAACTTGAAAGAAAATCCCCATGTGAACTGCAGCCCTAGCCAGTAAGGGAGTTAGTTCATCCCAGTGAGATCCTGAGCAGAGTATCTGGCCAAGATATGCCACATCCCTGAAGTACAGGAAATGTGAGCTTAAAATATTATGGTGATTTAAGTTTGTGGTAATTTGTTACATAGCACTAGAAAATCAATCCATCCCTAGAGGACTTCTCAGAAAATAATATATCTGATTCCTTGAAGTCATTTCCCATCTACAGTAGAGTTAAGAGCACGGTACTAGTTCAGCAGGAATGTTGAATAAAGGGAAAGTAGTCAGAAAGAGAGGAAATTTAAAGATAGAATGGAGTGACAGCAATAAGATTATCCTTTAATTTGGTAGGCAAATTAATTTTTCAAGACCTTGCTACAGAGGTAAAAGATGAATCATCTTAAATACAGGCATCATGAATTTCAGAAGATCTTCTAAAGAGGAAAGTGTTCCAACTCCTGATTGTATAACTTTTAACATTTCCTGCAATGACCACAACCTCTTGGATTTAGTAACAATAAAAATTAGTATAAGATGTACAGGGTTAGCATTTATCAGTATGGATTTCTCAGTTATGATTTGCAACACTTGACCTTCGTACACATAATTTTCTATTTTATGTCACAGATCTAGGAAAATAAACCTTAGTATCTGTAAACACAAGAAGTGTTTTTTGTTTTTTTTTAAAAACACAAGCAAACAAAAAAGCACAGCCCAGTGAGAATTACTCCTTCAAATCTGAAGGTCACAGAGTGCAGCCAGGAATCAAGCACAGTGCATGGTGTATATTTTTGCAAAATGTGTAGTGTGATAGACAGGCTATTTGACAAATCTCCATTACACAGTTGGCAAGAGCATAATGTGACATGTATTTTTCAGTGAATGTAAAAATAAACACTTTAAAATAAACTGACGATGTTGCCAGGAACAGCCATGATTATTCTACTTGGTTAGGAAATAAATTTATGTCAGAATTTGCACACCATTAGTGGGAAGAAATTTAGCGGGTAATGAATCTACAGTTATGATTATATGAAGTTGGATCTGATTTATAAAGCTTTTCGTGACAGAAAATCCTTTAAGAAATCCCTAGTTCTTTGAATATGTAACAAAAACACACACAAAAAAATCTTTAAAATCATATGAGAAGAAATTAATCATTTTGATCAGTTAATACATGGTTACTGTTGAAAGAACAGTACTTAAAGAAAAATGACACTTTAACAAGTCTGTATTTCTAAATATTTTCAAAATGGCCAAAATTACCAAGTAGATTTGAAGAAAGCATATTTAGGGACTAATAGATTCATCAAATAAATGGTCAGTGTGTATTTATAACCCCCCAAAGTAATATCCAAAATATCAAAACACAAGTAATCTTTACTTTAGCAATTAGAAAATATTTCACTTTCAGTGATAGACATTTTAAAATAATTCAAGACCAATTGAATGTAAATAATGATTTATAGTTTGAAGAATAAAGAACTAAGATATTCTAATTCATAGGAGATAATTAATATAATTTGGAAGATCTAATATATAGTTCTCCAAATTGTAGTATAAAATATTTATATATAGGAAGAACACAGAATATATTAATAGTATACAGGCAGTTAGTAATGTTAGAGTGAAATAGCTAACTTTAAAGATATGGTAAAGAAATATGTGTGCATCAAAACTGGCTTCACTGTAGAGATGTGAAATAGATATTTTTTTTTTCTTTTCAAGGAAAAAATGAATAGATATTAGGAAAACAAGAATGCCTATCTTAATATTTTCTATTTATAGATTTATAAATACATGTATATAAATTAATATATATTTATATTATTCTCTTACTATTAAAGGTACTAAAACCAGAATTACAAATAGATACAAATGAGTCTTTTAAAATATTTCACCTTCTGAGTTTTGCTCCATAATGTACTGACTTCCATATAAGTGAATTAAATACTATTGCCAACATTATGTTCGTAGAATTAAAAAATATACTAGGTATTATTTATTTCTATTTTTCAACTGTCCAAGGTAATGATACAGCTGGTGATGTTCAGCTTCTGATTTTTGTTTTGTTTTCCATTTCTTTGCATGTTTATTCTTTCTTTTTGTTTAAGGAAGAATATATAATGGCTTTATGTTAATGACAATCAGACATTTACTCACAAAGTTTGAACATTAAGAAACAACATGCTTCAGATAGAAATATTGGTTATAAGCAGCCTGCTTGAGTATGTTAGAAACAACGAATGTGTGCTTGTCAGACTAATAAACATTCTAAGGCCACCAAAAAAAGACTAACAAGGTATGAGAAGCTCTTGGAAGATTGACTATAACACTGAAGCACTAAATAAAATGACTGTATAAGCTCACTATCACAGTGCCTGATGCATAGTAGATACACAAAAAAGTATTACTTTCTTATTCCATTCTAACGGGCTTGAATCTATACGTTCCTCAACTTGTCTACTGAATGTGCAATAAGAGAGTTATGTGAAATTTAGTGCAAGGCACTAAAAGAGATTCAGGCACTTGATATTATCACATATCCTGAGAACTTGGAATGCTTAATAGTCATTCCTCTGTACAGGATAAAAATAAAATTCTCAGGAAGACAAATAAATTGTCTTATTATTCTTTGCAGTTTCAATCTTAAACTTGATTTTTTTCAGATTCTTCTATCTACATTATTTTATTTTTATTCTAGTATAGCTGCTGAAAAAGCCAGAATGTTCAATTATCAATCCTATCAGTATTAAATTTCATGCTCTTTATTCTCTTTTTTGTAAAAAAGAAACAACATCGATATATTAGGCAAAATAAAATCTGTTTCTTGAATAGGCAAATGAAACATTTAGATTCCCCAAACAGGAAGACTTCTTATCTTACATATAATTTAAAATTTAAAAATTCTATTCAAAGTGATATATTAGAGATATGGATTTTATTTTAAATCTCAAAAAAGCTTCTTAATTCTTCCCCTATAAATAGAACATATTTAGAGTTGGTGGGTGGTATATTTTTCCTGCAAGATAGGGTGACTTTCTCCATCAAAGCAGAGCTTTATACTTGGCAGCAGAAATAAAGAGAAGAGCAATGACTTTTGCAAACAGGCTTGTTTGAACTCAAAATTACTAGAAAAAGCCACAGAATATACACAAAAGGCAACCTTTACTGACATTAATTATTATCTGTATATGTGTATATGGAAGAGAGAGAAAAAGAGACTCCAACATGTCTTTAAGTGATTTCCTTCCAAGGAGGGGTGGCGGTGGATGCCCTCTCACTTCTTCAGAATGTTCACCTATATCTGGAGGATGTGATAGAACCATGACTGAAATTCAGTAACAGTTCAATTTTCAGGTTCAAGTAAACTATTCATTAAACAATTTCATTAGATAAAACTCACTTTTAGGGCTTCCCTGGTGGCGCAGTGGTTGAGAATCTGCCTGCCAATGCAGGGGACACAGGTTCAAGCCCTGGTCTGGGAAGATCCCACATGCCAAGGAGCAACTAGGCCCGTGAGCCACAACTACTGAGCCTGCGTGTCTGGAGCCTGTGCTCCGCAGCAAGAGAGGCCGCGACAGTGAGAGACCCGCTCACCGCGATGAAGAGTGGCCCCTGCTTGCCGCAACTAGAGAAAGCCCTCGCACAGAAACGAAGACCCAACACAGCAAAAATATATAAATTAATTAATAAACTCCTACCCCCAACATCTTCTTTAAAAAAAAAAAAAAACTCTTATGTCAAATATAGATTTATCAAATGTATTGCAGAAAAAATAACAAAATAAAAATTGCTTTCTAAGATCTAAATGTGAGTGGGTTTAAAAAAATGTTCAAAGAACCAAGATATAAAGTAACACGTTATTGCTAATTTGGGGTT
Organism: Lagenorhynchus albirostris; assembly: GCF_949774975.1. Classification (NCBI taxonomy): domain Eukaryota; kingdom Metazoa; phylum Chordata; class Mammalia; order Artiodactyla; family Delphinidae; genus Lagenorhynchus; species Lagenorhynchus albirostris. The sequence continues at coordinate 123,919,400 of NC_083098.1, forward strand.
GAAAAGGAACTTCCCTTTGTTTTTCTCAATTATAACTGAAATTAAGCTGTACCCAAGTGTTATTTTTCTGAATTTGGATTCTATAACAGTAACTCAGTATGCCCTAAAGTACTAACATCATTGCCTTAGTCCCTGCTAGCTGGAAGAGAGAAAGTTATGTAAGGCCTGCATTTTGTATACAATGAGTTCTAAAAGCATATGAATGGCATGTCACACAATTTTCATGGTGTCTTTAAATTTAATGCTACTGAAAGTTGACATCTGACTGTAAAGGTTAGCTTCTCTTCGTCGCTGGCTTTCTTCTCATGAAGCAGCTTTCCCCAAACATGCCTCATTTTCATTTGCTTTGTCAAGTGAAAAACAAAACAAAATTTTAAAAAACAGCCTTTTTCTTTTTCCTTGTGATAAATAACAAAGTCTTTTCAAGTGGAAAGACTGAGATTGGGTACACAGAATACATTACTGTGTCAATAAGACACTATCAATTCTGGAGGCAATAGCCCTTAAACTACATGGGGTAAAACAATTCTGCAAGGTAAATTTAACATTACTCGAAGTTAATATAAGATATTTGGATAAAATAAGGGAGCAGAGCCACAAGTTTTAGAAACGGTATACAGAATGGCATGTACAATGTCACAAAACAACATAAGAACCAAACCCCAAAATTGGTTAAATGATTAATTGTATGCATTTTGTGATCCACTGAGACATAATAGTTGTCTTTTGGAAAGTCGAATTCATTTAATCATAGCTATTTAAAATACTTCCTCAGTAATTTTTAACATGTATGCAACAATATGTAAGTAGAAGAAAACCTCCATCTCCCTCTCTTAGAATAAACCTTTTTATATTTCTCTGGGTATCTTGCCTGTATGCATATAAAATTATTACTTTAGATAATTTATTTTCACATACATTCTCAGTGAACATTTAAAAAAACTTTATTAAATGATAAAAAATTTTTAAATAACGTTTTTCAACATTCATTCCTTGGTTATTTGTAACCAATTACTTATTTTTAAATATATGAATGTATTGCTTAAACGATTTACCCAACCCTAGTGACTCATATTCTTTTTTTTTTGAATTTTATTTTATTTTATTTTTTTATACATCAGGTTCTTATTAATTATCTATTTTATACGTATTAGTGTATATATGTCAATCCCAATCTCCCAGTTCATCCCAGTGACTCAAATTCTTGATAATTTTCCTGTTCAATGGAAAAGCTATAACATTAGGCTGTAAAACTGTAATAGTAAATCAATCACAACACAGATTTTTCTTATCTGTATACTAATACTACTTAAATTTATATCTTGATTCATAGACTCATTCTAAAACATCCTCGAAAATGCACCTGCCAACTTCACATTCTCAAAATGAAAGATGCCTATTTACATCTCAGTGTTAATACATTCAAACCAGAATTCATTTTACCACCCTGCCCCACAGATTTATTATCCCCCATATCCTCCCCTCTTGGATACTTAGCACCTCCAAATCAAAATCTGCAAAGAGCCCCTTGATTCCTCTTAGGTGTTCTTCTCCATATTTAATCTAGTGTTCTTTTTTCTATTTGTCGAGTAATACTTTGTAATACAGTGATTTAAATGAATGTATATACATGTAGATTTTCAATGCTTGGTTTTAAAGGTTATAGAGAAGGAAATGATACCTTATCAAATTACGCTGATCTTAAAGGAATAAGTTTATCTTGAGCTGCATGAACTATATTACAATATTCCATTTTCAGTTACAATGTTCACTTTTTAAAAATTCAGCTCATAAATTTTCATCTTAACTAATATCAATCAGTTGCTTTTAAAACCTAATAAATGTATATTATAATAATTTTGATTATATTTTCAAATTCCACTGAAACTCTTCATATGGAAAATGATTTAAAAGATTAGAACATTCCTTTCCAAAGGTGTATAAAGTGTCATGAGAATTCTGTAGGTGAGATATTTATATTATATTTGTAGCTGAATCACATTGTGTGATTAACAGAGAGATGATAAAGAACCAAGATAAAGAATAAAGTAACACTGGGCTTCCCTGGTGGTGCAGTGGTTGAGAATCTGCCTGCCAATGCAGGGGCCACGTGTTCGAGCCCTGCTCTGGGAAGATCCCACATGCCACGGATCAACTAGGCCCGTGAGCCACAACTCCTGAGCCTGTGCTCCACAACAAGAGAGGCCGCGACAGTGAGAGACACGCGCACCGCGATGAAGAGTGGCCCCCACTCGCCGCAACTAGAGAAAGCCCTCGCAAAGGAACGAAGACCCAACACAGCCAAAAATTAATTAATTAATTAATTTTAAAAAAAGAATAAAGTAACACTGATTTTAGGTAGAAAACACAAAAACATAGCTGCAATGAGATGAACACCACACAAGCGCATCCCAATCTGAGGAGCAAGTTTTGTTGGCACTTCAAGGCACTTCTTGTTACTGTTGCTCATTCCACCTCCTGATAGAGATGAAGACCTTATGAGCTCCCCTCAGGCTCCTCCATCCTCTTCTTGAAAGATGCCACATGCAAGTTCCTGGAAACAACTCAAACACATCCCTCCCAGCATGGAGTATGAATCAAAGGTTAATTTCTTGTTGGTTCTTAGTAGGCTTTAGGAATACATGAGTCTCTTCTCGGTGCTGGAAAGTTTTCCAAATAACTGTTTTCAAATTTTTTTTAATTTATGTCTTCACAAAACAAGGGTTATTTTAGAAGCAGTTTCTTGGAACACTTTAATTGCATCTGTTTGTTTTTCAAAATTATATGCTTGGCGACATAATTCTGACATCTTATCATTCTAGCAAAGATGAACAGATTTTAGAATATGCCTTTCCATAAAATATGTAACTGATATGTAATTTTGTCAAATTTTTGAATGAACTATGATCATCTCCTGTAGCTCTTTGTAATAATTTTCTGCACTGGCTAGGTTATGGATAATTCAGAGTATGTATTGCACATGTAACTTTCTCTCTATGATCATACTTCAGAATTTTTAAATTAAAATTCAAGTCAAAATAACTACTGTTTGAAAGGTAACACAAAAGTAACAGTTTATTATAAAACAAATATTTTTAACAAATATTTTTAACTGATGTATCACTTAAAGTATTTTAGTGTTGAAACATTTCATTATTCAAAAACAGTCTAATGCTTTTAAAATAATAAATTAATAAAATGCTTACTCTCATACAAATATAGCATGAACATGTCAGCATTTTTATTTAACTCATTAGCTATTGAGAGAGACAATGTTACAGCTGGTTCATGGGAGAATTCAGAGTGCCACACGTACATAGACAGGCAGGAATGATGCCATAAATTTACAAATAGAAGTAAAACTGGCAAAGCCATCAACATACATAGAGCAATAAGCACTTATGTTACAAGTGACACCATTTGCATTTCTCAGGACAAGAATAATTTTCATTGCTATGTTTTTTACTTACAATTTATAGATTGTAAATAGGTCACAGACAAGAAAAGTCAGAGATAACCTGAGAGAGTTCAACGATATACTCTGTAACTTTGTCAATTTCAGAGTTTTCACACTGTTTCCTGACTAGCAAATAGCAAAAATTGATATATTTTAGGAATATCTGTATTTTCCAACAATTCCATAAAAAACGTTTCATGTGCTATATTTCCCAAAGTTTTTATCAATTCTGTTCTTGTGTGGGCCACTTCCAGATTTGGGTTATTAATATCACTACTATCAAACTTTTGTGCCTGTATTTGATTCACATATATATAAAATTTTGTTGGATATATATCTAGAATTAGGACTGCTGGGAAATTTATATGTATGCATGTGTTTAGCTATAGTAGATATTGCCCAATAGTTTTTCAAAGTAGTTGCATTAACTTAGTAATCACCGCAGTAGTATATGAGAATTTCAATTTTTCCACAATTCGCCAACACTTGATATTGTCTTTTGCATTTTAAGTATTTTTTTGTGTGTATATTAATTTTTAAGCTATTTTTAGGAGGGCATTTGGATAGTTTTTAAGTTAATTTTCTTTGGTTTTCCAGGCTTGTGTTCATATTACCTACAAATAATTATGATTGTTTACTTCCATCTTTTCAATTCTTATAAAATTTCCTTCTTTCTCTTTTCTAAGTTAGCTTGCATCTCCAGAAAATGTTTAAGAAGAGTAATTAAATGCTTGTTGCAACTTTATGAGAAATGCTTCCACACTTTTCTTTTCTTATACACATCTATAAATATATACTTATATATATCATATGGTGTATCATATTTCTGTATATAATCTTCAGAATATTGAGTAAATGTAGTTTAATTTCTCCATTATATAGTATTTTTAACTCAAACTCAAAAAGTGCACACAAACTTTATTGCATGACTTTCACCCAATGAAAAGTTGTTTATAAATTTTTTCTTGAATATTAACATTGGAATTATATTTTGTGTGTTATTCTTTAAATGTAGGGCTAGGTTATGTTTACTAATATTTTCTTGTGATATTGCATACATTTAATCAATTGCTAAGATTTTCTTGTGATGTTGCATACATTTAATCAATCAATTAGCCTTTCGTAATCTTTTTGTTCAACTTGACTTTTAATAAAATTTCAATCTTATACTAGACTCGTGGAAAGGAATTTGGAAGTTAGTCTTCTTTTCCTATGGTTTAGAATAAAGTCAAAATACATTTGCATTGACTATTACAAATTTTTATTATGGTATAGAAGCAACAGCAATAATTTTGGGTTTTCAAGTACTAAAAATTTTTTCTTAAATATATAGCAGGAGAGGCATAAATACTTCCATAATATTAATGAATAAACCAGAGCAAAGAACTGAATTTCTCTATATCCTTGTTTCTTGGATGATTTAAAAGAATGAAATTAGTTTTTCTGCCATTTCAAATCCCCAGAATCCTTTAATTTCATTGCATACTCTACCTTACCTTATGCTCTCTCTGACGTCTAATTTTATCTGCTATTTATTTTATATGTCATTTTATTTATTGAGTGTGCTTGACTACTATATTTAACTGTCCATTTCTTTCTTTGCCACTCTTCTAGGTAGCCTGTTGGAATTTTTAAAAAATGACAGTGTGAAATTCTATTTAAATATCGTGGTTAACACAGGTTATTAACTAACTTTAGGTGATATATTTTCTATCTTTTCATCTTTTGTAAATGGTTTTGATGCTAATGTAATTGTCTTTAATTTTACATCTACCCTGTTGGGTTTTTTGGCTGAGCCTGTGAAATTGACATAAGACAGATTAACAGGAGAAAAGTATAAAAATTTATTTAATTTTAGTTTTGTGTGACACAGGAGTCTTCATAAGAAATAAAGACTCAAATAAATGGAAAAACCTAAATGCTTCTATATACTAGACTGAACAAAGAGAGGCAATTTTGGAAACGTAACTGAACTATGTAAGGAAGGTAAAGGAAGGTAAGAAAAATTTTGACAGAGTCTTTTTTTAATAGAATTCTCTCTGCCATGACTCCACATAGAAGAATGTTTTTTTCTGGTACGGGGAGGGCATCTTTTTTTTTTCTTTTTTTTTTTTTTGCTATACGCGGGCCTCTCACTGCTGTGGCCTCTCCCGTTGCGGAGCACAGGCTCTGGACACGCGGGCTCAGCGGCCATGGCTCATGGGCCCAGCCACTCCGCGGCATGTGGGATCTTCCCGGACCGGGGCACGAACCCGTATCCCCTGCATCGGCAGGCGGACTCTCAACCACTGCGCCACCAGGGAAGCCCAGGGGAGGGCATCTTTTACATGGAATTTTTACCCTTGTTATCAGGAATAAAAAGGATCATTAGAATGTCCTTCTTGCATCTGCTGTTTTTCACGTGCCTTAGCTCAAAATAATCCTTCTAATAACATGGAATGTTTTGGAATAGCATATTCTGCCACCCTTCAGTGTCACTTTTTATATTTTCAAAAGGATGTATAATCCTGTTTAACTGTTTAATGTATACCTATTTTTTTCAAACCCAGTTTAAGTATGACATCCACTTAAAAACCTTTCTTAATCTTTAATTTTCTCTATACTAACATGCTTTGTCCCTATTTTAGAAAAGCATCAATAACACTGTTTCAGTTTTGTTGAATTACATGACTAAAATTTCTCATTGGAATATAAAATTCTTTGAGACAAATCATGGGTTGTGCCTCTTGTCAACTCCAATTTTTAGTATTTTTTTTTCTTTAGAAGCCTTTCAATAAATATTTGTTAATTAAGAATGTTTCTGGGGCTTCCCTGGTGGCGCAGTGGTTGAGAGTCCGCCTGCCGATGCAGGGGACGCGGGTTCATGCCCCGATCCGGGAGGATCCCACGTGCCGCGGAGCGGCTGGGCCCGTGAGCCATGGCCGCTGGGCCTGCGCGTCCGGAGTCTGTGCTCCACAACGGGAGAGGCCCGCGTACCCAAAAAAAAAAAAAAAAGAATGTTTCTGAGAGTTTTTACACATTTACTAGCCTCATCACAATCCTTCTGCAGTATTGGATCTTAACCTAGAATCTTAGACTGAGGAAACATACGAAACTTTGGAAAGTCCATGAGCCAATGTTTGGAAAATAAAGCCTGCATCTGATAATCTCTTTTCATGTCTCTGGGAAAGGAATCCATAACTGAAATATTTTGAGGGATCAGGCTGTATTTTCAAAGGCCTTCTTATGTGGAAATTCCTTTCAAGAAATTAACTGTTGAGGATAGTTTTTTCTCCATGACAAACATAAATGTAGGATTATCATTGGGATCTACTGTGATTGTATAAATGGGTCTATGTTCTCCAATAAGAGTTCTTTGGAAATCATATGCTAGTATTATATGAAAGAAAAAAGTAAATTTAATTATACAAAACAGATATAGTCTGTTCTGTTCCAGTGCATATTTCTCTAATTAGTTCATCTGCAAATGGAAAATAATTATTTAATATAATGTGGAAGTCTCAATGAAGAGTGCATATTACCTTGTTGCATCACCAAAAAAACAATTTAGGCAAGGGGAGACAATACAGAGTAGAATTCTCATTTACCCCATGATCTTCCTTTTGGTTCGGCCTGACTTCATGCTCTCCCTTGGAAGAGCTTATTCTCAGTTTTCTCTGATACTTTCAGGGTGGAATCAAATACAAAACAAAGAGCTGGAGCCCTTCATCTCTGGTGTCCCTCCAATTCACACAGAGTTTTTAACTACATCTTCACTTACAACTTCTGAATGTGATTGCCTTCTGCCTTTGTTTATGAAACTCAGCTGTTCCATGCTTTTCTTACGTTCCATCAAATGGCCATCACCTGTTTCCTCTGTAAAACCCAATATTTACTATAGTATTTTTTAAAATTTTTTAGAAATTTTAATGTGTTAGATTTTTATTTGCAGTTTTTCGTGTGTCTATGTGTATTCTGGTTAATAAGTGTGATTGGCTCCATTCCTATTTTTATTCACAGGTATATTTTTTACTGAAAAATATTTTCCACAAATACATATATAGTGTTCAAGTAGGAATATCTCTCTTTAAATAATGTTAATATGTTTGATTTTAAAGCTGTGGAACAGGGCTTCCCTGGTGGCGCAGTGGTTGAGAGTCCGCCTGCCGATGCAGGGGACACGGGTTCGTGCCCGGGTCCGGGAAGATCCCACGTGCCACGGAGCGGCTGGGCCCGTGAGCCATGGCTGCTAAGCCTGCGCGTCCGGAGCCTGTGCTCCGCAACGGGAGAGGCCACGACAGTGAGAGGCCCGCGTACAAAGCTGTGGAACAAATTTTACAAAGAAAACAGTTTCAGATTTTTACAGAGAGATATCATATATACACATTAATCCCTAACTTGATAATTTATTCAGAATAGCAATTAATGGCCCCCCAAGTTTACTAAAGGTACATAAACTCACTTAATAGACAACAAATGCACTTGCCTTCTACTATTCCATATCTTAACTGTATGGCCATGACACAAGAGAGTTTAAGAATAATAGAGTAAAACTCTCAGAAAATTTGTTTCAATAGTTATAGAGCATTTACCCATCCTGTTTTACGTATCAAGGAAGGAAATTTTAATTTTACATGATTTATGCTTAATTAGAGATTTTATTTTATGACAATTTCAGGTCATGGATAGAGATTTTAAAAAGATATATGAAAGGCATATAAGAGCATGGCCACCAAATCAAATAGACCTTTAAAAACCAATTAGTTTTTCAAATATATACCAGATAGATGAGGTAAACATTCATATGAAAGTCATAAGTAATAAAAGTAAAAAGAGAAAGTGATTGCTTTTCAACAAACCTTTAAAAAGAATAAAGCAAAACAGTCTCAAAGAAAATCCTGCAGCTTACAAAATGATTTGTCATTGCAACGATTAATTTCTAGTTTATAACAGGTTTTATTTTCACGCTTTTGCAGTAATACAATCATTTCATGCTCAATTTATACCAGTTACTCACAGAATCCTTTATAAAGCCAAGTTATATTTAATCTTATCTTTTGAGCTAATATCAGCATGACATTCTGTAAAACTGGAATATACTAGTGCAATGTGCCAATAAAATATGGGCAAGAGCTGTTTTAGATCTCTAATGGAAGAAAAGATTATTTCTTTAACAACACACATAGATTTTGATATGTTCAGCTAGTATAGATCTACATTATCTAAGTTGATTTGAATCAATTCTCAAATTCTAGAGAGACATTAGGCTTTGCAAGTAAGCTTCATCCTTCTTTTTAGTGTATTTCATCACATGCCAGTTTTAAAGGGGAAAAATTAAAAACTATATAATGGAACAAAATTGGACTTTGTGAGTGGATTGTAATAATTATAGTAGGAAAATGAATTTGGTATATTATGAGTGTCTTGATTAATTAACAAAAGAGTATCTGTACCTCTTGAAAATCCAGGGCCAAAAGACACAAAGATTGAAGTCTCTGTTGGCCCTTTCTTGGTGTTCTTCAGCTAATAAGGATTCTATGTTTATAGATCTCTAGTAATTATCTATAACATATTTTTTAAACAATGTTGGAATTGTTACTTTTTCTCAAGTTAACAATGCTAGTTTTTTTGTTTCCATATTCCTAAAACTTTCAAACTAAATGGTACAAAATGACAAGTATTTGTAGGGTGAAAAGTTAAGGAAAAAGTGAAAAAAATGATTATATAAAGTTTAGAGATAAAAATATATAATTTTTAAATGTCAAGATTGAGAATTACATTTGGAAAATATTTACTTTTTCCCAATGAGTTTTGGCAAATATAGACCGCATATGTAATTCATGGGTATTAGTTTGGTAAGTGTTCAATATGGATAAGTGCTGAAGCAACTGGACTTTCTTAGGCATAAAACAAAACAAAACCAGAAACAAACAAACAGAAAACCAATCCTATAATTCACACTATATATATATGAAAGTCAATTGAAAATGGATCATGGATTTAAATGTAAAATGTAAAGCTGTAAAACATTTAGAAGAAAACCTAGGACCATATACACATTTATTCAAAAGAATTCATTGATTTAAATATAAAATTATAAAACTTTTAGAACAAAATCTTAGACTTGACAACAGATGCATATCCCAGAGAAATGAAAAATTAAATTCACACAAAAAATCTTGCACATCAGTGAATTAATTAAGAAACAATATTTCACCTCTACAGGATCCTTATTTGTAACTCTGTTCTCCCACAGTGAGAAATTTAGTTATTATCATTATTTGATTATTATACATTTATTTATTTCACCCATTCCACTATGTGTAAACAATGTCGCATCCCTTCTTTTGCCCTCCTTCTGTTCTTGGGTTCTGAATATCTATGCTCAGGCTCTGAAAATCCATACTGTGTTATCCCTATTAAATCTATTCCCTGCCCCTCATGAACACACTGTATGTCCCCCCGTCAACCCCACTTAGGCCCAACATCTCACACAGATACAGATGCCTCCATTTTCTTTTTACATAACTTCTAATTTTTCTGAAAGTAAAATAATTCTTTAAAACTATGAATGTAAATACAAGTAGAAGTACACTCTGAGCCTCTACCTCGAGCCTCAGAACACATATAAAACATAGTGCGTCCAATCCACAGCTTCTTTCTTTCAAATTAGGCTGTTTTCCTGCTATTAAGAAGAGAATAAAACACCATCAGGACTGCAGCCCATGCAGAGCACTGCTACTCTCCTATATTCTCTAGGTGAACTCTAATCACCTATCTTAGCTACTGCTTTAGAAAATCATACTGCCAGTTACCACTACCATAATGTTCACACTCATGCTTTCTTTCTCATAGTTATCTGTGCTTTCTTTTTTCCTATCCGAGCATTCCCCTATCTTTTCTCTCCAGATTTATTTCAGTGTACATTTTGGACTCTCTGTCCCTTGGTAAAAAAACAAACTCTCATTCTTAATTTTCCCCTCTACATTCTCTTCATTTTATTGTGATAATGACAAGTAGGCTCTTCCTCTCCTGCATACTCTTTTTGACTAAAATTTGAAAGTTGGAGTTTCAGATGCGCTTCATGACTTTACGTCTCTCCTCATCCATCTTTTGTAAAGTAGTCTTGCTTCTTTAAGGCACATGCCACCAGCTACAGCACCTTTCTTCACCTTCCCATTATTGTCAAATAAATTTCCTTCATGTATTGCAGGATTTGGAAACTATATTTTGTCTCCCTCTCTACTTAAATACTTGCCCACATTTTGCAGACTTCAAATTTCATATTGAATTTCCAACAATACACAGTTACTTAGTGACTGGTCAGTATCATATTTATCAAATGCCACCAGATATCCTTTCTCATACCTACACCTGTACTTCTTTTAATAATACGAGCCTCTATATCATTTCTGTACAATATTTTGTTGTCTTTGCATCCCATCTTTCTTCTTCTGTTACCCCCACCGTACATCATATTTGGCCTATTGAGAATTTCACTTCTTAATTGGATGTCTTAATTTATTCTTTTTAAAATTTATCTACTCCACCTTTACTTGTCTTCAAGCTTATACCTTAGTTTCCCTCACACTTCTATTTATTTACTCCACTCTTTTTTTTTTTTTTTTTTTTTTAGCTTTCCAGCTAGGCTACATGGTATATCACTCAAGCCCCTTCATCAAAAATTTCACCCATTTTCCTCATTGTACATGTTTTTAACTCATCTGGAAAAATTCCAATCCTGGGAAATTTCAACTGTGAATTTTCTCTGACAGTCTGCGGCCACTATATACTGCCACAGTAAATCATACAACCTTAAAGACTGTTGCCATCATAAAATTTAAAGTGTTCAACTTAATGTTTGCCCCCAATATTGTAGAACAACCTTCCATTTCCTTCATCAGCTTTCTCATTTTTTTCACAACACTACTTAAAAAGTTTCCAAACACTTTATACTTCTGACCCTGCAACCACTTTTCTAACACTCAGCAGATAAACTCGCTTTCAACTTACTGAGAAAATAGGCACAAATTTCCTGCCAATAGACCTACAAATTTACTTGTACTACCACTAGTAAATCTACTTTCTTTCACAGTTCTTCCATTCATGTGCTGCATGCCATCCTTATCCTAACAATTTAGGGAATTATAATTTTAATTGTACCATTTCCTTCATTTGTTTTAAATTACTACGTCTTACAAGGTAAGCATGATCACAAACTCAAATTGCTTTCCATTATAAGTAAATGCAATTCATGCTTCTGGATTAAATTCAAGATTGGAAAAAAAATGGTATAAAAGTCATTATTGAGACATTTAGGGAAGTTGGCATATCTCCTATATATCTGTTAATACTATTTTACTAGCACTAACTTTCCTGATTTTGTTTCGTCGTCTTTGTTTGTTGATTTGTTTTTAGATTGCAACACTTCTAGAAAGTGTTGATTTTGATAAAGGGTTTGTTAATGCTCTGTCATCTTCTCCACATGGATGAAGAAGTGTTACTGGGTAATTAGTTAGACCTGGGGCTGGCAGCCAAAATTCAGAAATTTGGTCCCTAATTCTGACTGTCTGAGAATAGGAAAGAGCTAGTAAGTGTTCCTGAGTTTTGATTCCCTATGAGAAATTCTTCATTATCAAAGATGTCAGCTCTTTTCTCTTTCTTCATCCTTTTTTTTTAAAATTCTCTTTTTGTTTCATGTCATTATCATCTTCATCTATATTTAAGTAGATACTAATGTTGAATGTACTTCAGGGTTAATATTACCTTAATCATTTGAAAATTCTGTATGTTTATATAAATTTTTACTGTACTTTTAAATCCAAAGAATCTAATTTTTACTGTACGTTTAAAGTTGAAGAATCTTAGGAATCTACAACTTGATGAGATTAATTGATTTGCTTAAGATTATATATTTAGAAATCTGGGCCACATGAATTTGATAATTGCATTGTAGTTATTTAGGAGAATGTCATTTTTTTTAGGCAAAATACACTGAAATATTTATGGGTAAAGAGATGCTAATGATTGGTAAATCTGGATGAAGGATATAGAGATATTCTGAATATTTTTATCATTCCTGTATACATTTCATATTATTTAAAAATGAAAACTAGAAAATTAGTTGCTCTTGACCCCAACTCTCTCCCTTTTCTTCATCATGGTCAGACTTAATAAAATGTTTGTCTATATTTGATACTTTACCATTTACTTACTTCTCATTGTACTTACTTCTCATTGTAATTGTTAATATAGTTTGCATCCCCAGGAGTCCATTGAAACTTAGCAATCATTTCCTTGTTGACGTAGATTGTTTCGATTTTTATCCAATCTGCAGGTTGATTATGAGAGCAGATCGAATAAGAAGAGGTAAAATTGCAATTTTACAACTTTAGCCAAGGAAAGCATAGTTATTTAATTCTTTACATAGTACGATATAGTTGAAATCTGCATTGGTCAAGATTCTCCAGAGAAACAGAACCAATAGGAGAGAATCTATGGGGCAGGGTACCTGGCTGGTGACCAAGGAAAGAGTTGATGTTACAGTCTCAAGTCCAAGGCAGTCTGCAGCTAGAATTCCTTCTTTTTCAGGGACCAGTCTTTTTCTCTTAAGACCTTCAGGTTAAGGATGAGGATGAGGCCCGTCCACATTATGAGGGTCATTTGCTTAATTTAGGATTTACTGATTGAAATGTTAATCACATCTAAAATATACCTTCACAGCAACGTTTAGACTGGTGCTTGACTAAACATTTGGGCACTAGCCAAGTTGACACATAAAATTAAGCATCATGGTTGTTAACGTCTGTATATTTTGTATAAAAATTATTTTATTTTAAGGTAGATTTGCAGGGATGAGAGTTACTTCAGTAAGTATTTGTACCATCACCCTATAAAGACTCCTGGCATTTCTTTTTTGAATCCTGTTACTTACAGTGTTGGATAAGCAGGCTGATATTTCTTTATCCGACTAAATTTGTGAGGATTATCATATTGCCATGATTACCAATACATATAATTTTACATCAGAGTTCAGTGAATGGGGAATTAGCAACTTTGCATTTGTCTGGTGGGGAAAAATTATATGTACTATGCAGTTTCAAGTAATATTGAAAATAAATCAAGTAGAATACCTTTTTCTTCTGTTAGATTCCCATTCATGAAATAAAAAATATCTCACTTTTCTGACTTAAATATTTTGTCCCTATCTCTGTCAGTGTGAGCTGATATCACAGGATACCATAAACTGGGTGTCTTATAAACAACAGAATTTTTTTCTCATGATTCTGGAAGCTTGGAAGTCCATATTCAAGGCACCTGCATGGTTGGGTTCTGCTGAGATTCGTCTTCCAAGTTGAAGACTGCTGTCTTCTTATATCCTAACGTGGCTGAAAAAGGACTAGAAAGCTCTCTGGGGTCTCTTTTATGAGGGCTCTAATCCCATTCATGAGGGCTCCATTCTCATGACATTATTACCTCCCAAAGGCCCCACCTCCTAAATACCATCACATTAAGGGCTAGGATTTCAACATATAAGTTTTGGGGGGACACAAACATCCAGTCCATAGCAGACCCTATTGAAGTGTTAATAGGTTACCTGAGATGTATGTATAAATTTTAAATGCATTCAAGTTATCATTGCATCTTTTTGGTGCATTTAAGTATAACACTTTTATAGGGAGGAAAGCAAGAATCTTCAACCAGAACATTCTAACAATATGTAAGCAATGAACTTAGTTGGAAGAAATTGGACAACTTAACTAGGTTAAGATTATTTTTGAACTTAGCAGTAAAAAATAGAAAATATATGTATAATAGTAAGGGCTTTAAGATGTACAAAAACTTTGTGCTTTCTTTTTTTTATTAATATTTTATTACTATAATTGAAGTATTTAATTTCAGATGCTGATGCTATATGAGAGGTTAGTTGACTCAGACTCTGCACTTTATGAAATGTTACATAAAGATGGGTGCAAAAACTTTTAGTCTCAATAGCTATTTTTATGCTAAAATATATTTGCTCTATGTTGCCATTCTTTGGAATGCTTGTGCTTAGTATTTATAGTTTAAATAACTTGAATGTTTTAGTACTGAGTAAAAAAGTGCTGGTTTTTTAGTAGGTTTGAAATATAAAATAAATTTAGTGATTCTGTTTACATAACCATAATCTAATACTTCTAATTATTATTTATGTTTTTAAAAATTAACCCTTTTTGTCTAGCTTTATTTGATGTTTTTGAATAACTCATGTAGATGAATAGTTCTAGTATAACATAAGACTATCTGTGAATTTGGATGACTAGTATTCACCTATGCAAAAAATATTATTCTAGGCATTTATTGTGTGATATGGTTATAGTAAAGCTTGTTGCTGTTACTGTAGACAGCTAAAACTGATGAGATACTCCAAGCTGTTAGTCAAATCAATAAAAGCATCACAGAAACACTTCAATTAGGTTGCTCAGATAGGTATTTAATTTGCATGTAAATAGTTAGTGTTAGTTAATTAAATGTCAATACATACTTCAAGATGAATTATTGATATTTCTCTGTAGTTAACTGAGAAACATGTTGCAAGCATTTTGAAAGAGTTTTGTTTAGACATTGTCAACTGGATCTATTCAACACAAATGACTATTTTTGATTTAGCTGACAATGAATCAAAAATCACACCTTCTATTTAATTTTAATCAAGTATTCAACTGCAATTTAATATTATTACTGTGCAAACTAATGGTATATAATATAGTATTTAAATTAGTAGTAATATTAACATTTTTATTGCCTAATATAGTACATTATTCATTGATGATTTTCAAATGCTTATTATATATCCCAAAGAATAGGATTACTGTTTCCCTAATGGCATTTTTCAGTTAGCAAACATTATTTTAAAAACAAATGCTAACAGTTTCCATTTTATGAAGAGTTAAGATGTTCATTGTCTACTTGACTGGTTTAGACAGAAATCCTCAGACTATACAAATCAATGTTACAGAATTTAAATGTTGAAAACCAACTCATCTCTAACATTTTTCTATTTTCTGAATGTAATTACCCTATGTGCATTGGTCTTAAAACCTTTAATTGTAATAATATTAGAAAATCAATTCATAATTAAAATTTGAGATTTGCTAAGAAGTTTAAGATGTGAAGTTCACTGGTCTAGTTTAATTGTAAACCAGTTCTTATTATGAATCTTCACAGTACTTATTTCTGCTTCTGTTAGAGAAGTTCCACTTTTTTTCCTTTGGATCTTTGTTAATGGGTGATCAATCAATGTCTGTACTTTGAAAGAATGAGTGAAATCTCCTTTTTCTTTTCCAAACTTACATACTTCTGAGTATTTCTTTGGGGACAAAGCTTTCAGATACCTAATTATTGCCTCATACTATCATTAATTAAGTCATTCAACAAATATTCATTGAGCACCAGTTATAGCAAAGGTTAGGGTTAGGGTTATGGCATCTATTGAAAACTAGAAATCGAAATTTGTAAATGCCAATATTTGTAAATATTGGACAAAACAGTCAAATCAAATAAATGTTAAAACCCTGTCCAGGGGACAAAAAGATTTTAAAAAATTAAAAGTTCTTATCCTCTCTATTGCATTTCTCTGTCCCAGCTTTATGTATGTATGTATGTAGATAGGTATATATGTCTGTCTCTATGTATTCATTTTTTAATGGAGACATTTCATTAATTCAAGAGTGTATCCTCAGTAATACAGATTCCAAAATTTTGTTACTTTCATTTTGCAACAACAATAGAAGCCTCACTTGTTCTAAGCATAGAGGGAGGAAATGCAGTTTGCTAGTAAAAATTTTATATTCCAAACTTCCTTGAGATATTTTAATCTTTAACATTTATTCAATATTTATCGGTGGTATCAAATATATGTAACTTTTTATTAAGTATACTGCAAGTAATAGAAAATGATAAAAAGTAATGGCCAGTATCCTATGGGATTTTTGAGACTTGTGTATATGGATTTGTGTGTGAGTATATGTAGAGTGTGAACAAATATGTGAAAGTATTTGTGTGTTTGAGTTTGTGTGTATAAGAGTTTGTGTGGGGCTTCCCTGGTGGTGCAGTGGTTGAGAGTCCGCCTGCCGATGCAGGGGACACGGGTTCGTGCCCCGGTCCGGGAAGATCCCACATGCCGCGGAGCGGCTGGGCCCGTGAGCCATGGCCGCTGAGCCTGCGCGTCCGGAGCCTGTGCTCTGCAACGGGAGAGACCACAGCAGTGAGAGGCCCGCGTACCGCCAAAAAAAAAAAAAAAAAGAGTTTGTGTGTGTGTGTATGTGTGTGTATAGGGGAGATGTTCATAATGAATGACTCTGGACTAGTCACCTACCCTTTTTAGTGGAGTGAGCCATCTATTACATGCAAATTAATCTTTGTATGGAGAACAATATGATACCCTGTTGGAATTAATTTAATAAGTAATTATGAGCAGAAGAACTTGTCCTTCTGTTTAAGCTTAAAGAGGTAAAAAAGAAGTCAGAATTTAATAAAGGGTTAGTTTTTTGCAGAGTTCTTTAAAGCACCCTGTTTTTGTTTTCTTTTTGTCTTGTTGGGTTTTTTTGGTTTTGGGGGGGGTGTTTTTTTTGGTTCATAGCAGGTTGCTTTCCATTCTCTCACGAATATAATGAGATTGTTTCCCTGAACACCTTCTGGCTGTTCTTCCTTACCTGCAGCCTCATCAACTGGTAAAGAAAAATAAAATTTGTTTTAAGTCTACAGCGGCTGGGTTGTTGGTAAATTGTTGATGATGGTTTAAGGAAAGAAAACTGAGTATAGCACAATGGAACAATACACTCAGATCTTTCTACAGGCAATGGATGAATAATGTGGCTATGAAAACCATGCTTAAAATAATTACAAAAATATGATTTTCTTAGAAACCAAAGTTTCTGAAGATCTGAGTGCTTTTGCACACTTATGTGGAAATATCTATTTTCATAAATTTTCCTAGAATATTTGAGGCAACCTTTTTGAAATCCTCTTTCACTATGCCCAGTTACTCCTATTCAGAAAATATTTTAACTTTTCAGAAAAAATTCAGGAAGACAGATAATCCTGGAATATATTCCTTAATACCACAGAAGGTCAAGGGAAGAGAAGTTAACAAAAGTCAACTGATTGTGAAATCATGGAAAACATAGTTCTATTTTATAACTGCTGAATTTCTGAAACTGCTTTAAAAGAAGAATCTATCATTTGAAAAGATATGTCAGTAGAGTCATAGCCAAACTTTATTCCTTTGAAACTTTTTCCTTTCCTAGTGTTTTCTTCTAGATAATAGAACTCAAAGCAAATATTTGCAGAATGTTCAAAGAGTGAGTAAATTTAGTGCAAAAATTAAGTAAAACCAGTTGTTTAGAATGTAGCAACCAAAGCAATTAATTTACCTAATTTAAAATTTCTCAAGAAGTCTGGGTGTAACAACAGCAACATGATGAAGTGAAAAGCTAGAGAACAAATAAACAGATGAGAATACATCAACTAAAAAGCTTTTGCACAGCAAAGGAAACCATTAGCAAAGTGAAAAGACAATCTATTGACTGGGAGAAGATATTTGTAAATGATATATCTGATAAGGGGTTAATATTCAAATATATAAATAACTCATACAACTTAACAACCAAAAAAAAAAAAAAAACCTGGTTAAAAAATGTGCAGAGGAGTTGAATAGACATTTCTTCAAAGAAGAAATTAAGATGACCAACAGGCATGTGAAAAGTTGTTCAAAATTAAAAATTTTTAGAAAAATGCAAATCAAAACCACAATGAGATACTACATCATGCCTGTTAGAATGGCTATTATCAAAAAGGCAAGCAACAACAAGTGCTGGGGAAGATGTAGAGAAAAGGGAACCCTTAATCACTGTTAGTAGAAAAGTGTATTGGTACAGCCACTGTGGAGGACAGTTTGGTAATTCCTCAAAAAATTAACAATAGAACTGCCATATGATTTAACTATCCCACTTTTGGGTATTTGTTCAAATACAAAAATGTGAATTCAAAAGATATACACACCCCTATGTTCATTGCAGCATTATTTACAATAGCCAAGGTATGGAAGCATCCTAAGTATCCCTCAACAGATTAATGGATGAAGAAGATGTGGTATATATATACAAAGGAGTATCATTTGGCCATAAAAAAGAATAAAATCATTTGTGACAAAATGTATAGACCTAGAGGGTATTATACTAAGTGAAATAAGCCAAAGACAAAGACAAATACTGAATGACTTCATTAATATGTAGAATATTAATACAAAAAAACAAAATAAGTGAGCAAACCAAACAAACACGTAGATACAGAGAACAGAGTACTGGTTACCAGAGGGAAAGGGGAGGGAGAAGGGGGACATGGGTAGTGAACCAACTCTGTGACGACAGATGGAAAGTAAATTTTTGGTAGTGATCACCCTGTATGGTATATAGAAAGAGAAATATAATTTTGTACACATGAAACTTATATAATGATATAAACAAATGTTAACTTGATAAAAAATAAATCTAGAATAAATAAATTCAAACTTGACATAACAAAATTTATTATCTGTGCACTGAATGCAGAAAACATCTACATCTGCAGATAGTTTACTACTTAAAAAAATCTTATTTGTAATTATGTATGACATTTTAAATCACAGTAAATAAAGGCATAAAAATATGCTTTTATATACACTTTTTTTCTGTATTTCCCCCATAATTTCCCCCTAATTGTAGCACAAATGCTCAGAAATTCATTAATCTGGACTCCTCATAGGGAGGCAAAATTACATTCTAGTAATTCAAAGGGAAGCTTTTTCATTTCCTTTATTTTGGAGGAAGGTAGAGAATGGGATAGATTATCATATACCCTTACCTGGTAACTTTTGGTACTATATTGGTTTTATTTTTTTTAATTTTCAGGTGCAATTTATATATGAAAAGATAAAATGCAGTTCCAATTGTTCTATTTGGTGAATTTTGCCAATTCTATATAAATGTGTAACTAATGTGTAACTAAAGTCCCCTAGTGCTTGTTTCCAAACAATTCCCCCTTTATTCCAATCCAAGGAAAATCATTTTCTTATGTCTATTACTACCAGTCTGCTATACCTAATCAAGAACTCCATGAGTGGAATCACGTGGTTTGTTGGCTTCTTTCACTCATCTACATGTTGCATTTATCTGTAGTTTTTTCTGAGTTGTAGCTCACTGTATGAATGCTTTACAATATGTTTATCCACGTCCCAGTTCATGTATATATGGGTTGTTACCAATTTTTAGCTATTGTAGATAAGGCTGCTATGAATAATTATATACAGGTCTTTTTTATAAATACAGGTTTTAGTCTTCTTGAGTAAATACTTAGGAGTCACATTGCTGTAACTGAATAATTATGTTTAATATTGTAAGAAACTTCCAAACTGTTTGCCATAGAGGCTGTACCAACTAACGTGGGAAAATTTCATTAGGGAAAAAAAGGTAGAGCAAGACAAGATAAATAATAAATGGCCAGGGATTAAAGACAGGTGACTCTCCTTAGTGAATTGTCCCCTGCAGATTATAAAGGTATGTGTGATGTGTATGTGGGTGTGTGCGTGTGTATGTCTGTATGCTGTCTGCTGATATGGATATCTGAGTTGTTATGCCATTTAATATATAAACCAATTGTGAAATACCATCCTCTAAAACTGCAAATATATTCAAATGGAGCATTAAATTTATAATATGCAACTGTAATTGATAGTCATTTAGAATGCAGACGATTTAAGATCTTGGAGCTTAGGCTGAATAAAACAAATTAGTGAGCATGATACAATGAAGAAATCCATAATTCAGTGTTTTTAATTTACATTATAATAATTTTCTGCAAAACTGTTGGACTATGATAAGAAAATATGTAATTCTTAATGTTACTGTGGAAAAAAGGTTTCCCATGAGTCAATATACATATATGACTGGCACTACAAATTTTAAAGTCCCTTAATTTTTATACAGCAATTGGACAAATATTTAACACTAAGAATTGAAAAAAGTGCTTTTCATCTTTACATTAAAAATAAATTAGTGACTCTGAATCTGTTCAAATTTAAGGACTGTAAGTATTTTATAAATACATATAAAGTATATATATTTTCATGTATTTATACTTTACTTACATGATTCAAACGTCTCAGATTTATTATATCTATAATATATGGCAGAACTGGGTTTTGAACTCAGGTATGCTGGCTCCAGAATCAAACTTCTTCAAAGAAAGCATTATTGGTAGAACTTAAATTGTTACAAAATCTTTCAAAATTGGCAAATGTCAAAATTGTCAAATTGGCAATGACTATTTAAATGCTTTTGCATATTTTTCAAAATATTGAGATATCAACATTGTTGGCAATATTATTGCTATAACGTTTCTTAAAATCAATTAGCAATATTTTGTTAAGACTTTAAGTTGTTCATGCCATTTGATGAATAATTTCAATTCCCTATGTAATTTTTTTTTTTTTTTTTTTTGCGGTACGCGTGCCTCTCACTGTTGTGGCCTCTCCCGTTGTGGAGCACAGGCTCCGGACGCACAGGCCCAGTGGCCATAGCTCACGGGCCTAGCTGCTCCGCGGCATGCGGGATCTTCCCGGACCGGGGCACGAACCCGTGTCCCCTGCATGGGCAGGCGGACTCTGAACCACTGCGCCACCAGGGAAGCCCCCTGTGTAATTTTTAATATAGAAATTTTTTAGAATACAGAGACAGCTCCTACCCAGAACTTAGGTTCAATGTAAAGAATAAAAATAGCTATTTTAATAATAGCTAATTATTACTCATAATTTTACCTGTTATAGTCTTCTTATATAATCCTTACAACAGTCGTAAGTGGCAGTATCATTATCACCACTTTTATACATGAAAGCTAAAACTTAGAGGCATTATGTAATTTAGTAGACTCAAAATTTTATTAAATCTTGGATCCAAATTTCAGACACAGCTGTATCTAACCAGATAAATACTTACTAATAGGGAAAATACTAACAATTGATTTGGGGGTTTTGTTTTTGTTTTTGTAATAATCATTGCTATGCTTCCATTTTCAAAAATATAAGAATATATGGCTCTTTCTAATATATGTTTCAAATATTTTCCTCAGTGAATTTATCATTACATTATATTTATGTTTTACATAGTCAATTTTACCTTTTTTGGTGAAAATATTGTAAAGAGTATGAACTAGGTGATCATAGATAAATGAAAATCATATCTATATATGATTTATATATACATATTTATAATTGTATGTGAAAACCAAATATATATATTATACTTATGTAACATAGTTGTATGCATAAACATCAAAAAGGCTAAAAAGGCAGTCAATAAAATTTTCATGATGTTTTGAATCTCTTCTAAATTTGCATCATTTACAAATATAGTTCTTGTTTTCTTCCTTTCCAAATTATATATAGTGTGCATAATTTTAAAATCAGAAGAAAAATATTATGCATTTAGAGAATAAAACACTTTTGATAAAACATATAGAAAGAGACACTCGATTTAGATAAGTAAGCACTGATTCTTACAAGTTTATCCATTTATTTATGCTCTTCCAACATTTGTGTCTCTTAATATATATGCTTAAGTTCAAGCAGAGCAATAGGCAGTAAAATCTTTAAGTGAGAAAAAGAGGTATGCATATTCACTCACAAATTGGATTTTTCCCTTAAAAATGAGCCCGAATTGCTGTTTTTAGTTGCTTTTCTAAAAATAAACTGTCAATTCATTTCTACTCTACTCAAGGAAGAAAGATTGAATTCAGAGAGGGTTAGCCTAATGTAATCCATCAAATATTTAATATTAATAGTAGCTCCAAGTAATACATCAACCTTAGTAATAATAAAATAGAACTAGAAGAAAAACAAATGGATAAGACTTTTTAAAAATTGTCTTTTCATGCTTAGAATGAATTAGTTTTCATGCCTTCAAAAGTGTATATTGACTATAATAGGTGAATATCATTGTAGTTTTACTTTTAGCATGCTGACATTTTTACTGTTGAAGAAAGATTTTACAACTATTTCTACAAAATTTTAATTAGAATATAGTTATTAGGTAGTAATAATTCCTGACAATTATTAAATAAAAATAACTAACTCCTTAAGAAATACAGAAAGACAAAAAGAAATGGCTATTTTAAGTACTACAAGTCATTATAAAAACTAGGAATGACTCTAAGGTTCTTAAACACTTCATTTCATCTTTACTGATGATATAGCATTTCAAAGTTAAAATAATAACATGATATTTCAAAATGTTTTATAACAGCATATGTATAAAGTATGCATTAAGCCTCTCTGAAAATATGGATTTTATTGTGGTAAAATTTCAGGGGCTCCTAATTGATATACCAGGGTTATCTCTAAATTCTAAACTCCTAAATGGGAGTTTCAAAGGCCTGTATTTTCAATACTCAATCCATATTCTGCCAATTGATTTCTCATCTTTAGCTTTTCCCTGGCATTCTCAATTGAAAATCAGTCTGCTTGGGATACAGTTGAGATGCTAGACTTAAAATGAAAATCAAAAAAAAAAAGATTCAAGTTGAATTGGAGTCACAGCAAGAATGTTTGTGAATAAAAATCTTTGTTCCTCTGATACTACTATTCTGAATTAGGATTACATATTCTTCATAACCACTACTTCCGTGTTACAAAGCTAGCTATTTTAAACCCAAAATCTGTCAGAAAAATGCCTTGAAATGATGTCTTATACATATTTAATTGCTTTGATATTTATAGAAATACTTTGATTTTAATAAACATTTTTAGACTTAGAGGTCATAAATTTATCTAAAATAACTCTGCAGAATTTCAAAACTAATTAGCTACATTTTGATGATAGACCATGAATATTATAAGTGATAACACCTTTCCTGTATATATTTTCAATTATCATAAAATTTGTTATTAGTTAATAAATATGCTATTCAAATTTAAACTTAATGGTTACAGTTTAATTTGGGACAAGTACTATGAGATTTTCCATTCTTTAAGAGTACCTAGAGTTTCCCATGGGTAAGGTGGCATGCTATATTGAAGTTGGAGAAGTTAGAGAGAGTTCATGAAACTGTTGTTCCCCATCCTCTTTTCATTCTCTCTTGCTTCTCATCTTACCACATGAGGAGAGATGCTGATTTATTTAAAGACAGTGGACTGAAATGTAATTGCCCTAGAGACACTGAATCAGTCTTAAACCAGCATTATGGACTGGTAGATACTAAATACATGTCTCCAACTGAATCATAGTATCTTGAATCAGACATAAACAAACTTCTAGTGTTTATTCAATTTATGTATCGAAAATGATTTGTAGTGTGTCAATAACTACCATGGGAGCCTTAGGAAAAATGAATTTGTAAACAAGAATTGACATGGCTTTCTTTCCGTCTCTCTCCAGCTGGTCTTTGGAGCCTCCTACTATCTCCTTCTTAATCTAGAAATTGAGTGATTTCAGATGACATTCTCATTGTCCGTAGTCTACTACTTCACTCTGTTATATGTGTTCTCTAAGTGTGTGACCTCAATCCCAGAGAGAAAGATTGCTTCTTGTTGAGGTTGAAAAATACCTTAAATTTTAAAGTGATTTGTAAACAAAAAACCCCAAAATATTTGTATCTAAAACTATTACTACCAACTCAAAGCTGTAATCTCTGTTTGCCATCAATATCATATAGGCACTAAGCATACTGTTTTTATATGGTATGCTTAATGCCTATATTTGTAACAAATATATATTTGTTATATTATAATAAATACTTATATTAATTTAAACTAAAGTATGAATACAGTTTAATCCCTTCTGTTTGTATTAGCTGTTTGAAAGGAATGTTCTTTCATCCCAAAACAAGCTTATTTGATGGTTCTTTTCCCTCTATCTTTAAATAGTAGTGTTTTTCCAGGTTCCATTCTGGGGTCTTCTCTTATAATTCTACTGAAAGGGCTTAAATTATCATGTTTAATCTTGTGGTTAAATAATCTTCTATATTCCAATGACTTCTTCCATCCACAAGGCTCTATTGAACTCTGGATCCATATATTCTACAAGCAACTAAACATTTTTACTCTGATTGATTAAAGAAATTTTATACAAAAAGTAAAAGCTAATATAATTGGTTTTCCTCATTCCCAGTCCTTGTACAAACCCTTCTGCCTCATCTCCTAATTATAATAATTGAATTGCCTTGTAGTCCAAGACAGTAACTCTGGTATTATTCTTGATTCTTCCTTCTTCCTCTGGACCCATATCTTAATGGGAACCATAAGATACTATTTCATATAAATGCAAACACCACACAAATCTAAGGAATTCTTTCCATACGCAGTACCATAGCCTTGGAAAATAATCCATCACTATTCCTGGGGAGTAGAGCATGGACAGAGACAAGGCAACAGTCATGCTGAAAAAACTTTACATTTATCTCATGTCCATAGCTATTAAATGGGTTGTTAAAGCTGCTGCATTACTGCATGTAATCCACTGACATTCTCTTGTTCCAACATGACTGTTTTACAACCTATCTTCCCTCCTCAAACTCCAGCACCTGTCCTTCTAGCCTTACTCAGCCAACAGTTGCATTTCCTTCTTTACTGAGGAAATTGATACAGCCAGAAAATAATTTTTTTGCATAATCTCCTATCACAGGTACCCAGCAGGTATTCTCCTCTTCTACTTTTAGCAAAGACAAGCTTTCTATTGTCCTACATAAAACCAATTTATTCACTCGTGCATTGGAGTCCATTTTGCTTCTCTACCTCAGATCATCACTCTGCCAATTCTCCCGTCTCTTCTACACCAAGTGTTTTTCATTCAAGGCATTTCCATCAACATAGAGTGAACCAAACAAGTTGAAGCTAAATAGTTGCTCCCCTTTGCCTGAAAACTCTGCTACTGAGTTATTTGCACTCTTTTCCCATTCTTCCATTCCATGATCTCTTAAACCTACTCCAAAATTTTAACCCAAACCACTGCACAAAACTGTCTTTGACATTGTCAAATGTCTTATATAATTAAACTGTTCCTATCGTAAAGGGTTCCATTTTTAAAATATTGCTTATAATTAGAAAATTTGCTAAAATCTAATATTTAATCTCTTCAAATAATCATATCTGACAGATAAAGATTGTTTGGAATATGTATTCTGTATCCTTAAATATATTCCATTTCCTTCCCTGCCCTATTTCTTTGGCAAGTTCCTCCAGTACATTATTTACAAAATTGGAGATGGTAAACATTCTGGTCTCATTCCTGATTTTAAATGGTACTATTCTCATGTCTCACTATAATGAAATTAGTTTTAGAAATTTTTAGTAACATAACATTTTTAATGCTCTTTGAATTTAAATCCTGGATAGATTTTGAATTATGATGAATGGATTTCTGCATCTCTTGAGATAATTATACATTTATTATTAACCTTTACTATTTTAATTTGGTGGCATTAATATATGTCTAAAGTTAAAGAGAGAAAACTAATTGGGAACAAAGTTAAATTCTGTAAGACAACAAAGATAGGATTGGAACATTAACATTTCGCCTTAAAGTCAGTGAATTTATCTATTTGCAAATGACATGATCTACAAGGGGTTAATATCCAAAATATATAAACAGTTTATACAACTCAATGTCAAAGAAACAAACAGCTTAATCAGAAAATGGGCAGAAGACCTGAACAGATATTTTTCCAAAAGAGGACATACAGATGGTGTACAGGCACATGAAAAGATGTTCAACATCACTAATTGTTAGAGAAATGCAAATCTAAACAGCAATGAACTATCATCTTCATAGGCGGCATCACAAATTTTTTCAATTAATGTGTTTTGTTGGTCAAAATGTGCTGGCAGAGTATTTTGTATCTAGTAGGCAACTAATAAATGTAAATACAAGGGTAAATAAATTTCCATTTTTAAGCTATAGACTTCAAATAATTTACTTTAGACATAAGAACTGCATCTTTTAATTACGTAAAAGTTGACCTAAGCATTTTCAGAGTAGAAACAATGATTTCTTTTGTTTAAGTAACACTTTTTATTTTTTTCTGTGTTGGGTCTTCATTTCTGTGCGAGGGCTTTCTCTAGATGTGGCAAGTGGGGGCCACTCTTCATCGCAGTGCGCAGGCCTCTCACTATTGCGGCCTCTCGTTGTGTAGCACAGGCTCCAGACGCGCAGGCTCAGTAGTTGCGGCTCACGGGCCTAGTTGCTCCGCGGCATGTGGGATCCTCCCAGACCAGGGCTCGAACCCGTATCCCCTGCATTAGCTGGCAGATTCTCAACCACTGTGCCACCAGGGAAGCCCAACACTTTCATTTTTAAGACAATGTTGCATAACTAAAGATTATGCATCAGTTTGTCTTCAGTCCACTTCATCTAATCATATCTTCATTATTTTGCTAAACAACTTTTATTGAAATATGTTTTTATAAAATCAAAAAGCTATCATTGCATCAAAATCAAACCTTCTTGCATAGTTTTGCTTAACATTTCTTGAACACTTCTTCATGTAGGCTGTAAAGTAATAATTCATTTAATTCTCAAAAACTATGAATTAGGTATTTTTATTACACTTATTTTACATGAGAGAAAATGAATCCTCTTGGACCAATCTATCTTAAACAGTTTTCTTCCCCTGCCATTCTCTATAACCTCACTCTGCTTTATTTTTCTATATAGTATTATCACTCTCAGAAAATGTGACATTTCTTTAATTGTTTACTTTATATTCCACACTGACCTCTATGATGGCAAGAATTTTGAATGTTTTAATCACTGTGATATCATAGAACCAGGAAGAGTTCCCCAAACCTAAGAATACATCAAAAATTAAATATAAATCTAGTGTTTTTAGTGATACATAAAATTATCAGTCAAGGGATAGAAAGTTAGATTCAGTTCTCTAACTTAATGGGTGGCTGCAGAAAAGGAACAACCATTCTTTATGTGTAAAATGTGGGACTTGGAAAATATATGCATTATTGTACAACTTAGTTTGGATTTAGATAGTCGTGCATGCCTAATAAAAGCCATTTAAATTTTGGTAAACTTTTTAGATTAGTTAGCTTTATAACAGACACAAGCACCATAAATAATGTGTTCATTTGAGAATGGCCAAAAAAAAAAAAAAAAAGATTTTTTTCCCCAAAAATGTGAAATTCTGGCATCATATTAAATTTTAAAGAAAAAATTTGCTTACACATATGTATTTGCATGTAAGGACTGTTTAAAACACATTTACACTTAAGTGATAACTATATATTTACCTCAATTGTGTATTACTCAAGTATTTGCTGATAAATCAAAGTATTTGTTAATTTTCAAGCAGTCTGAATATTGCCTTAATATAAATAACATAGAGGAACTTCATTAGAAAATGTTATTAAAATTTATAACCAGATATTGCATATTAAGATGGAAAAACACTCCACTAAATTGGAGAAAAAGGGATGAAGAATATATTTTTAGAAATGAAAATGACTTCAAATTTAATTAAAATGTTAAATTATTTTTGAAATAAAGGTCATAAGCATAAAATGTAATTGAAGGAGGTTCGTAATCATTTACCCTAAGGTACTATTTCCATTTCAAAGTATACATTACATATTTGACATTAAATATAGAATGAATATTGTTTTATTTGATGGATAAACTGAAAAGATAATATTTTTATACATTAAAAACTTAAATAGATTTTAAAAATTCACTTTATCTCCCTATGTCTTCAATCTACTCTCTTTAATTTCTACTCTAGTAATTCAGCAATTGTTTTTGAAGCATAGTGGGCCATTAAAATGATGGAAACCAGTACAATTAAACTTCACATTATCAAAATGTCCTTTTATAACCAGTCTACCAAGTAAGATCTTTTAAAATACCATCATTTATCATACATGTAGGCATCCTTATTAAGTATTCAAAGATACAAAACATTGTATAATGTTATCAGTATGCAGCTATAAGTAAAATATGCACCCAACTCCACTTTCAGGGATGACTAATGTCATTGCTGTTATACGTTTGGAGTCAAAAGGAAGAGAACATAGTATATTTTAGGGAGTCATGAGCCTTCCATTAGCTGCATAATTCTGGAATAGTAATCACTAAACCTTTCAATTGTCTTCTCATTTGTCATATAAGAGGAATGATAGCCATACGTCTTAGGATTCCTTTTAGCCTTCTAGATATGATTCTTGCAATCTGTTAAAAAAAAAAACGAAAAAAACTCAGAAGTTGTAGAGGACCAAGGGAAGAGAAGAATTATAACTGATCTTCATATTGGGTAAAATAATTACTTTCTCTAATTTTCTACCAATTAAAATGTGTAACTCAAGCAGAAAGAATACTTGTTTGAGGTTCACACAATGAATCATATCCTACGGAAAGACCAATAGATTAATAGTTTAATATATTTTAAGTATGCAGAAGGGAAAGTTGTAAAAAAAAGAACAGGCACCATGATGAAAATCTGAAAGTGAAATTAAGAAAACACTCCCATTTACCATTGCAATAAAAAGAATAAAATATCCAGGAATAAACCTACCGAAGGAGACAAAAGACATGTATGGAGAAAATTATAAGACACTGATGAAAGAAATTAAAGATGATACAAATAGATGGAGAGATATACCATGTTCTTGGATTGGAAGAATCAACATTGTGAAAATGACTCTACTACCCAAAGCAATCTACAGATTCAGTGCAATCCCTATCAAACTACCAGTGGCATTTTTCACAGAACTAGAACAAAAAAATTCACAATTTGTATGGAAACACAAAAGACCCCGAATAGCCAAAGCAATCTTGAGAACGAAAAATGGACCTGCAGGAATCAGGCTCCCAGACTTCAGACTATACTACAAAGCTACAGTAATCAAGACAGTATGGTACTGGCACAAAAACAGAAATATAGATCAATGGAACAGGATAGAAAGCCCAGAGATAAACCCACAAACCTATGGTCACCTTATCTTTGATAAAGGAGGCAAGAATATACAGTGGAGAAAAGACAGCCTCTTCAATAAGTGGTGCTGGGAAAACTGGACAGGTACATGTAAAAGTATGAGAGTAGAACACTCCCTAACACTATACACAAAAATAAGCTCAAAATGGATTAAAGACCTAAATGTAAGGCCAGAAACTATCAAACTCTTAGAGGAAAACATAGGCAGAGCACTCTATGACATAAATCACAGCAAGATCCTTTTTGATCCACCTCCTAGAGAAATGGAGATAAAAACAAAAATAAGCAAATGGGACCTAATGAAACTTCAAAGCTTTTGCACAGCAAAGGAAACCATAAATAAGACCAAAAGACCACCCTCAGAGTGGGAGAAAATATTTGCAAATGAAGCAACTGACAAAGGATTAATCTCCAAAATTTACAAGCAACCCATGCAACTCAATAACGAAAAAACAAACAACCCAGTCCAAAAATGGGCAAAAGACCTAAATAGACATTTCTCCAAAGTAGATATACAGATTGCCAACAAACACATGAAAGAATGCTCAACATCATTAATCATTAGAGAAATGCAAATCAAAACTGCAATGAGATATCATCTCACACAAGTCAGAATGGCCATCATCAAAAAATCTAGAAACAATAAATGCTGGAGAGGGTGTGGAGAAAAGGGAACACTCTTGTACCACTGGTGGGAATGTGAATTGGTACAGCCACTACGGAGAACAGTATGGAGGTTCCTTAAAAAAATGTAAATAGAACTACCATATGACCCAGCAATCCCACTACTGGACATATACTCTGAGAAAACCATAATTCAAAAAGAGTCATGTACCAAAATGTTCATTGAAGCTCTGTTTACAATAGCCAGGATATGGAAGCAACCTAAGTGTCCATCATTGGATGAATGGATAAAGAAGATGTGGCACATATACACAATGGAATATTACTCAGCCATAAAAAGAAATGAAATTGAGTTATTTGTAGTGAGGTGGATGGACCTAGAGTCTGTTACACAGGGTGAAGTAAGTCAGAAAGAGAAAAACAAATACCGTATGCTAACACATATATATGGAATCTAAGAAAAAAAAAAAAGGTCATGAAGAACCTAGGAGTAAGATGAGAATAAAGACACAGACCTACTAGAGAATGGACTTGAGAATATGGGGAGGGGGAAGGGTAAGCTGTGAGAAAGTGAGAGAGTGGCATGGACATATATGCACTACCAAACGTAAAATATATAGCTAGTGGGAAGCAGCCGCATAGCACAGGGAGATCAGCTCGGTGGTTTGTGACCACCTAGAGGGGTGGGATAGGGAGGGTGGAAGGGAGGGAGACGCAAGAGGGAAGAGATATGGGAACATATGTATATGTATAACTGATTCACTTTGTTATAAAGCAGAAACTAACACACCATTGTAAAGCAATTATACTCCAATAAAGATGTTAAATAATAATAATAATGAAAAAGTTTGAAAACATGCATTCCTTATTTGACATTGTTTAATGTTTTCTTTGGTGTTTCATACTACATGAAGAGTACTTTGATAAGTTGGAATTGTTTTAATTACAGAGATCCAAATTTATCATAGAATGGTCTCTATCTTTTGCAATGGACATTTCGTGAGCTGCTCTTCTCAATGCATATCTGTTTCTACATCTAAATTACTTGAACTTTAATAAATTTTCAGGGCTCTCGATATTAGTTTATATGAGAAATGATGAATAAGATTCATTTGTCATTAATACAAATAGAATGGAACACAGAGGAATCTTTATTTAGGAGTCATTAATTTTATTCGTACTGCTAAAGCAGCAAAGAAATATGTATTATATAATTCAAAGATTTTTGCTTTGTGAAACCAAACTGTAGGAAATTTTACATGTGGCTCTTAATAACAATATACATTTTCTTTTTTCTAAATGAAATATTAACTCTAGTCATCATGGTGTATATTACTTCCATGACTTATTTATTTCATAACTGGAAGTTTGTACATTTTGACCCCCTTCATTTATTTCATCTACTCCCCCACCCACCACCTCTGGCAACCACAAATCTGTTCTCTCTATCCATAGCTTGATTTTGTTTGTTTGTTTAATTCCACATATAAGTGAAAACATACAGTATTTGTCTTTCTTAGTCTGACGCATTTCACTTAGAATAATACCATCAAGGTCCATCCATGTTGTTGCAAAGATCAAGATTTCATTCTTTTTTATTGTTAAATGGTATTGTATATGTATATAAAATGAGCATATAGGGCTTCCCTGGTGGCGCAGTGGTTGAGAGTCTGCCTGCCGATGCAGGGGACACGGGTTCGTGCCCCAGTCTGGGAAGATCCCACATGCCGCAGAGTGGCTAGGCCCGTGAGCCATGGCCGCTGAGCCTGTGCGTCCAGAGTCTGTACTCCTCAATGGGAGAGGTCACAACAGTGAGAGGCCCACGTACCAAAAAAAAAAATGAGCATATATATATATATATATATATATATATATAATGGGTATATATATAATGTAAAGTATAAAGGTACTGTGATATTTATATATATATATATATATATATATAATTTTTTTAGTCCATCAATAAACACTTAGGTTGCTTCCAAGTCTTGGTTATTTAAAAAAATGCTGCAATGAATATAACGGTGCATGTATATTTTCCAGTTAATATTTTTGTATATTTTTATATACAAATATACAAATTATATAATTCTTTGTATATTTTTATCCTTTGTATAAAAAGTAGAATTGTATTAGAATTGGTGGATCACATGGTACTTCTATTCAATTTTTGAGAAACCTCCATACTGTTTTTCATAGTGGCTGCACCAGTTTACATTCTCACCAACAATGCACAAGAGTAGCCTTTGTTTCACAACTTTATTTCTCGTCTCTTTGATAGTATATGTTCTATCAGGTATTAGGTGACATTTCATTTTGGTTTGGATTTGTATTTCCCTGATGATTAGTGAAGTTGAGCATCATTTCATGTATATATTGACCATCTGTATGTGTTTTTTGGAAAAATGTCAATTCAGCTGCCCATTTTTTAATTGAATTGTTTTTTCCTATTGAGTTGTATGTGTTCTTTATATATTTTGGATATTAGACCCTTGTCAGGTATGAGATTTGCAAATATTTTCTCCCATTGGGTAGATTGCCTTTTTATTTTGTTGTTTATTTCCTTTGCTGTGCAGAAGATTTTTAGCTTGATGTAGTCCCACTTATTTATTTTTGCTTTCATTGCTTTTACTTTTGGAGTCAGAGCCAGAAAATAATCACCAAACCTATGTTAAGGAGTTTACCACTTATGTTTTCTTCTAGAAGTTTTATGGTTTCAGGTCATACATTAAAGTCTTTAATCCATTTTGAATTATTTTTGGTGTATTGTATAAGATAGTGGTCCACTTTAATTCTTTTGCGTGTGGCTGCCCAATTCTTCCAACATTATTTATTGAAGAGACTGTCATTTCCTCATTGTATGTTCTTGGGTCCTTTGTTGTGGAGTCTTTAGGGTTTTCTATATATAATATCATGTTATTGGGACATAGTTACAGTTTGCTTCTTCCTTTCCATTTTGAATAACTTTTATTATTTTTTTTCCTTGCCTAATTACTCTGACTAGGACTTTCAATACTATGGTGAATAAAAGTGACAAGAGTAAGCATCCTTGTCTTATTCCTGATCTTAGAAGGAAAGCGTTTATCTTTTCACCAATGAGTATGATGTTAACTGTGGGCTTATCACATACATGGCCTTTATTATGTTGAGGTACATTCCCTCTATACCCACTTTATTGAGAGTTTTTATTATAAATGGATGTTAAATTTTGTCAAATCTTTTTACTTTATTTATTGACATAATCATAGAATTTTGTCCTTTTTTTCACACAGGCTTTGTATTTTACTGGTTTTGTGATCTTGTTTCCTCTTATTTTATTTTTTTTTGTTTTTGGTGAAGTATAGTTAATTTACAATGTTGTGTTAGTTTGAAGTGTACAGCAAAGTGATTCAGTTATATATACATATATATATATTCAGATTCTTTTCCATTATATATTATTACAAGATATTGAGTATAGTTCCCTGTGCTATAAAGCAGGTCCTTTTTGTTTACATATTTTACATACAATAGTGTGTATACTATTATATATGTATACTATTATATATATATATACACCTTACTGTTCCACATTTCTACATGGTAATATGATATGCTTAAATTCACTTATTTATTTTCACTTGTTGATGTTCAAAACTAGAAAGAGAAAAAGAAAAAATCATCAATTTTGGAATTGAAATGAGAATGTTGGCTTTTACTTAAAAACTTATGGGAGCCTAGCAAGGGAGAGAGCAAAAGTAGCCTATCATATTAATAAGAGAAAAGCTTGGAGAAACTGCAGACTAATGAGTACTCTTGACCCATTGAGAGCAGAGTACAATTATTCTGAAGTTATAGTAAAAACAGTACACTGCAGGGAAAAACAGGATCCAAGTATTTGATTACCTGTGGAAGATTCAAAGGATACCATACGAAGTAGCAGGCAACAAAATCTTTTACCCAAATAATGAGAGAAAAATTAAAACTTTAAATATTTGAAAGGAAGACCATTGTTTTATATTTTCACTCATGATGTACAATTTCCCTGAAAGGAGATTTTAGTATATCTGAGTCAAGTCTTCCTGCAAGTAAGGAAAAATGTGTAGAAAAGAGGTGAAGAAGATCTTAGACAACTTTTACAATCTCACAATTTGTTTTTAAACAAGTTTTGTACAGAAAACATGTAATCAGTTGCTAATTGTATGATTCAGATAAAAGTTACAAAAGGAGTCTTTGAAGGAAGAAATCAACATGGATCAAGTGATTAGGGGAAAATTAGCTCTTTTCCATAAGCACTTTCCAGCATTGCCTCAGAAATAGGAGAAAATTCATAATGAGCAAAGTTGTTTGATTACCATACAAAGAAGAATCTCTAGAAAAAGGACATAAGAAAACTATGAATAGGTACAGTGAAATATTGTTTTCATGTTTATTCTAAAAAAGATTAATTGTTTACTTATATACCTTTCTATTCTGGACAAAAATACAATTGAAACTAGTGTTATTGTTGCTAGTGTAAAAACAGTTAAAACCATGTTATTGTTACTTATTGCCAGCCAAATGACTGGTGGGGATGATTTGTCATTATTTTTAGGGCTCTGGGAGTCTCAAAAGCTTGAAAGATAAGTAAAGGTTTTAATTTAAAGTCACCTCTGTAGTGCCTCCTAATGAAAGAGTTAATATATCTTTAGCTCCTTTATAGCTACTTCATAATCCTAGTTTTCATCACACAGGTTACCTCCCCCCCAAAAAATCTTTCTAATCGACATTAAATACATAATTATGATCATAACCCCCTACTGTTACTTATTCAATCTGGGTGCAAATTTTGTAGCAGCATCCTTATATGTGCTAGAAGTTTCAACAGACGGTTTAATATTATTTAATTCATGCTGCATTCTGAAATGATGAAACCAGCCTTCACTGACAGAAGAGTCATCTCATTAACATAAACTATCAGATGTAGTCCAAGGGGTTCACCAAGAATAACAAATACACTCCTATCACTAAGAAAATTACAAGGATTTAGAGTTACCTTCCAAGGTCCTTCACAAAGGCCACATTTTAGATTTGTCTTTTCTGAAGCCCATATTAAACCAACTTTAATTCTATAGACTTTATACGTGTTAATGCAGGTACTATGACTTTATCTAAATTTTAGAATATTGTTGAGTTCTAAAAAAATCAAAAATATGATTGGATTGAATTGAATCTATTATCTAAATTGGGAAGAAGTTATATTTCCTATCCATGAATAAGAAATTGTTCCCCATTTATTTAAGCTTCTTTGAATAATATTTTATATTTTTCCCTGTTGATCTTGCATACTTTCAGTAAGCTTATTCTCAATTATCTTTATTTAATGTTGCTCTTGTTAGACGTTTTAAATTTCATTTAAAGTGTTTCTTATTTGCAGAAATGAAATTGAAAATTTTATGTTATTTTAACCTTTACATTGCCAAAGTATCTTATTAATTTTAATAATATTTGTAGGACTACCGTTGGGTTTCAAAATAAATAAGCATATCTATGAAAATAACAGTAAACATTTTTTAATCTTCAAAAATTGTAATTATTTTCTGTCTTCTGATGTTGTATCTGGGACTAGTATTATTAACTGAAGCACTAAAATTACCATTGTTTTCCTACTCTAATTTTAAAAGTGATGATTTTAATATTTCAATTGAATTACTGTGTTTTATGTTTACCAGTTTCCTTTTTTGTATATACCCTATTAAGTATACAAGTTTAGGCAAGTTTTTTCTTTTTCCTTTCTAGTTTGTCAAAGAAATTTCAATCTAATGATTCAAACATGAATCATTGTTGAGGTTTATTTAAGTACTTTTTCTGATACAAATAGCAGTCTTATTAATGAATGATTTCTACAGACAAACACACACATGTGCAAAGTTTATATCCTGTTTTGAGAGACTGAGTAAGGACTAAAAAAATGAAAATTACTATAGCCCTCTCTGAGGAAGTAATAAGTAAGTAGAGACTTAATATGACATACCAAACCTTACAAATATCAATTATCTTATAATTAAGTAGGTTATTTTTGAACTTATTTCCCTTAATGAGGAAATGATTTTTTTTTCCCCCATTTTTAAGACTATTTTCTAGAGCAGTTTTAGTTTTACAACAAATTTTAGAGGAAGAAAGATTTCACATATAGCCCCTGTCTCCACACAAGCATTATCTCCCCCATTATCAACATTCCCCACCAGAGTGGTATATTTGTTACAACTGATGAACCTTCATTGACAGTTCATAATCACCCAAAGTCCAAAACTTATATTAGGGTTCTCTTGGTGTGTACAGTCTACGTGTTTGGAAAAAATGTATAACATGTATCCATCATTAGAATATCATACAGAATAGTTTCATTACTGTAAAATCCTCTGTGCTCTGCCTAGTCCCTCTCCACGCACAACCGTGAAAACCACTGTTTTTAATTTTCTCCATAGTTTTGCTTTTTCCACAATATTGGAAATCATATAGTACATAATTTTTTCATATTGGCATCTGAAAAAAGGATCTTGCTGCAATATATGCCATAACTGTTCTGCCTATGTTTTCCTCTAAGAGTTTTGTAGTGTCTGGACTTACATTTAGGTCTTTAATCCATTTTGAGTTTATTTTTGTATATGGTGTTGGGAAGTGTTCTAATTTCATTCTTTTATATGTAGCTGTCCAGTTTTCCCAGCACCACTTATTGAAGAGGCTGTCTTTTCTCCATTGTATATTGTTGCCTGCTTTGTCAAAGATAAGGTGACCGTATGTGCATGGATTTGTCACTGAGCTTTCTATCTTGTTCCATTGATCTATATTTCTGTTTTTGTGCTAGTACCATACTGTCTTGCTTACTATAGCTTTGTAGTACAGTGTGAAGTCAAGGAGCCTGATTCCTCCAGCTCCGTTTTTCATTCTCAAGATTGCTTTGGCCATTCGGGGTCTTTTGTGTTTCCATACAAATTGTGAAATTTTTTGTTCTAGTTCTGTGAAAAATGCCATTGGTAGTTTGATAGGGGTTGCATTGAATCTGTAGATTGCTTTGGGTAGTAGAGTCATTTTCACAATGTTGATTCTTCAAATCCAAGAACATGGTATATATCTCCATCTGTTTGTATCATCTTTAATTTCTTTCTTCAGTGTCTTATAGTTTTCTACATACAGCTGTTTTGTCTCCTTAAGTAGGTTTATTCCTAGGTATTTTATTCTTTTTGCTGCAGTGGTAAATGGGAGTGTTTCCTTCATTTCTCTTTCTGATTCTTCATTGTTAGTGTATAGGAATGCAAGAGATTTCTGTGCATTAATTCTGTATCCTGCTATTTTACCAAATTCATTGATTAGCTCTAGTAGTTTTCTGGTGGCATCTTTAGGATTTTCTATGCATAGTACCATGTCATCTGCAAACAGTGACAGTTTTACTTCTTCTTTTCCAGTTTGGATTCCTTTTATTTCTTTTTCTTCTCTGATTGCCATGGATGAAACTTCCAAAACTGTGTTGAATAACAGTGGTGAAAGTGGACAACCTTGTCTTCTTCCTGATCTTAGAGGAAATGGTTTCAGTTTTTCACCCTTGAGAACAATGTTGGCTGTGGATTTGTCATATATGGCTTTTATTATGTTGAGGTAGGTTCCCTCTATGTCCACTTTCTGGAGAGTTTTTATCATAAATCGGTGTTGAATTTTGTCAAAAGCTTTTTCTGCATCTATTGAGATTATCATATGGTTTTTATCCTTCAATTTGTTAATATGGTGTATCACACTGATTGATTTGCATATACTGAAGAATCCTTGCATTCCTTGGATAAACCCCATGTGATCATGGTGTATGATCCTTTTAATGTGCTGTTGGATTCTGTTTGCTAGTACTTCGTTGCAGATTTTTGCATCCATGTTCATCAGTGATATTGGCCTGTAATTTTCTTTTTTTGTGACCACTTTGTCTGGTTTTGGTATCAGGGTGATGGTTGACTCAGAATGGGTTTGGGAGTGTTCCTTGCTCTGCTATATTTTGGAAGAGTTTGAGAAGGATAGATGTTAGCTCTTCTCTAAATATTTGATAGAATTCACCTGTTAAGCCATCTGGCCCTGGGCTTTCGTTTTTTGGAGGATTTTTAATCATACCTTTAATTTCAGTTCTTGTGATTGGTGTGTTCATATTTTCTATTTCTTCCTGGTTCAGTCTTGGAAGGTTGTACTTTTCTAAGAATTTCTCCATTTCTTCCAGATTTTCCATTTTATTGGCATATAGTTGCTTGTAGTCGTCTCTCATGATCCTTTGTATTTCTGCAATGTCAGTTGTTACTTCTCCTTTTTCATTTCTAATTTTGTTGATTTGAGTGTTCTTTTTTTTTTCTCTTGAATCTGGCTAATGGTTTATCAATTTTGTTTCTATTCTCAAAGAACGAGCTTTTAGTTTTGATATTTGCTATTGTTTCCTTCATTTCTTTTTCATTTATTTCTGATCTCATCTTTATGATTTATTTCCTTCTGCTAACTTTAGGGGTTTTTTTTAGGGGTTTTTTAGGGTTTTTTTTGTTCTTATTTGTCTAATTGCTTTAGGTATGAAGTTAGCATGTTAGGTATGAAGTTAGCAAGTTAGGTATGAAGTTAGTTATTTGAGATGTTTCTTGTTTCTTGAGGTAAGATTGTATTGCTATAAACTTCCCTCTCAGAACTGCTTTTGCTGCATGTATAGGTTTTGTGTCATCATGTTTTCATTGTTATTTATTTCTAGATGTTTTTTGATTTCCTGTTGGATTTCTTCAGTGATGTCTTGGTTGTTTAGTAGCATATTGTTTAGCCTCCATGTGGTTGTATTTTTTACAGTTCTTTTCCTGTAATTGATACCTAATCTCATAGCATTGTGGTCAGAAAAGATGCTTGATACGATTTCAATTTTCTTCAATTTATTGAGGCTTGATTCATGACCCAAGATGTGATCTGGAGAATGTTCTGTGTGCACTTGAGAAGAAAGTGTATTCTGTTGTTTTTGGATGGAATGTCCTATAAATATCAAGTAAGTCCATCAGTTCTAATGTGTCATTTAAAGCTTGTGCTTCCTTATTTATTTTCTGTTTGGATGATCTGTCCATTGGTATAAGTGGGGTGTTAAAGTCCCCTACTATTATTGTGTTATTGTCGATTTCCCCTTTTATGGCTGTTAGCATTTGCCTTATATATTTTGGTGCTCCTATATTGGGTGCATAGATATTTACAGTTGTTATATTTTCTTTTGGATTGATCCCTTGGTTATTATGTAGTGTCCTTCTTTGTCTCTTGTAATAGTCTTTATTTTAAAGTCTATTTTGTCTGATTTGCATATTGCTACTCCAGCTTTCTTTTGATTTCTATTTGCATGGCATATCTTTTTCCATCCCTTCACTTTGTCTGTGTGTGTCCCTGGATCTGAAGTGGGTCTCTTGTAGACAGGATACATATGGGTATTGTTTTTGTATCCATTCAGCCAGACTGTGTCTTTTGGTGGGGGCATTTAATCCATTTACATTTATGGTAATTGTTGATATATATGCTCCTATTCCCATTTTCTTAATTGTTTTGGGTTTGTTTTTGTATGTCTTTTCCTTCTCTTTTGTTTCCTGCCTAGAGAGGTTCCTTTAGCATTTGCTGTAAAGCTGGTTTGGTGGTGCTGAATTCTCTTAACTTTTGCTTGTCTGTAAAGCTTTTGATTTCTTCGTTG
The DNA here is from genome assembly GCF_949774975.1 of Lagenorhynchus albirostris. Taxonomy (NCBI): domain Eukaryota; kingdom Metazoa; phylum Chordata; class Mammalia; order Artiodactyla; family Delphinidae; genus Lagenorhynchus; species Lagenorhynchus albirostris. Next base: position 123,959,152 of record NC_083098.1, read on the forward strand.
AATCTGAATGAAATCCTTCCTGCGTAGAGTAAACTTGGTTGTAGTTTTTTCCCTTTCATCACTTTAAATATGTCCTACCACTCCCTTCTGGCCTGTAGAGTTTCTGCTGAAAGGTCAGCTCATAACCTTATGAGGACTCCCTTGTGTGTTGTTTGTTGCTTTTCCCTTGCTGCTTTTAATTTTTTTATTTGTGTTTAATTTTTGTTAGTTTGATTAATATGTATCTCGGCATATTTCTCCTTGGGTTTATCCTGTATGGGACTCTTTGTGCTTCCTGGACTTGACTGACTATTTCCTTTCCCATGTTGGGGAAGTTTTCAACTCTAATATTCTTCTTCTGGGACACCTATAATTTGAATGTTGGTGCACTCAATGTTGTCCCAGAGGGCTCTGAGACTGTCCTCAATTCTTTTCATTCTTTTTTTCTTTATTCTGCTCTGTAGCAGTTATTTCCACCATTCTGTCTTCCTGCTCACTTATCTGTTCTTCTGCCTCAGTTATTCTGCTGTTGATTCCTTCTAGAGTGTTCTTAATTTCAGTTATTGTTTTGTTCATTACTGTTTGTTTGCTCTTTAGTTCTTCTAGGTCCTTATTAAACAATTTGTTTTATTTTCTCTATTCTATTTCCAAGATTTTGGATCATCTTTACTATCATTATTCTGAATTCTTTTTCAGGTAGTTTACCTATTTCCTCTTCATTTATTTGGTCTTGTGGGTTTTTATCTTGCGCCTTTGCTTGCAAGATATTTCTCTGTCTTCTCATTTTGTCTAATTTACAGTATTTGAGGTCTCCTTTCCCCAGGCTTCAGGGTCATAATTCCTTTTGCTTCTTTTCTCTGTCCTGGTGGTGGGGTTGGTCCAGTGTCTTGTGTAGGCTTCCTGATGGGAGGGACTGATGCCTGATTTCTGGTGGGTGCAGCTGAGTCTTTTCCCGCTGATGAGCAGAGCCATGTCCGGTAGTGTGTTTTGGGGTGTCTGTGAGCTTAGTATGACTTTAGGTAGTCTGTGTGCTGATGGGTGGTTTTGCGTTCCTGTCTTTTTTGTTGTTTGGTGTGAGGTGTCCAGTGCTGGGATCTGCTGGCAGCTGGGTGGAGCCAGGTCTTGGATTCAGATAGAGGCCTCTGTGAGAGCTCTCAGCAATTAATCTTCCCTGGGGCCAGGAATTCTCTAGTGGTCCAGCATCCTGGACTTGGTGCTCACACCCCAGAGCCTCAGGCCCGACTTCCAGTTGAGGATCCGAGACCCCACAAGTCGCTCATCCCAGCAATAAAGGGGGTTAAAAAAAAAAATCTAACAAAACACCAGGCCAATGGTAAAAAGTAAAATCAAACAAACAAAAATAGAAAGAAGGAAACATGCACACACACAAAAGAAACAAAAACAGAACCAAATAAAACAAAAAGCACGAGAACAACCAGACAACATAAGAACCCAAAAACGAAATCAATTAGGATTGAAACTAACAAAAGTACATAACCTAAAAACAAAACCAAAGCAGTGTGCCAACTGCAGAATAAAGCAAGAAAACAGAACAAACCAATTAAAGCTGATTAAAATCAATAATAAAATAAAAAGGGAAAAAACACAGGACAACAGAAAAGCAAAGTAGAAATGGAAATACAAAAAGGTATATATATTAAAGAAAAAGAAGAAGAAAAAAAAAGAAAAAAAAATAAAGGAAAAGAACACAACAACAGAAAAGGAAAGTAAAAGTAGTAATATATCAAAAAATTAAAAATATGTTTTCAAACATGGAGATCCCAAAAAACTAAATTAAAAAAATACTAAAACAACAAACAAAAAAGAAAGAAAAAAGGAAAGACAAAAAACAAAAGGCAGAACCAACAACAGAATGAATCAAAACATAATAAAATTAATAGTAATAATTATGTTTCTCTGCGGACTCCCCTATAAGTGTCCTCGCACATGCCATAAGCTACAACCCACCTCCACCTCCCCAAGAGGCTCTCCTCTGCATCAGGGCTGGTCTCTGGACCTGCTGTGGGCCCTGTGGGGACCCCTCAGACTCTGATCTGGCCCAATTCCTGTGTGTGCTTGCCCCCAGATTCCACAGCTGCCAGAGCTAGACTGTTTTCATTTGTGGGAACATTCGTTGTCTACTCAGATATTCCATAGACACAGGGTCTACCTAGCTGATCACGGGGATTTAATCCACAGTTTGTACAGCTGATGGAAAGATTTTTGATCTTCCTTAGTCGCCCCATCCCTGGGGTTCAGCTTTGGTTTTATCCCCACCTCTGTGTGTGGTCCACACACAGGAGTCTGGTCCTGAGGCTTTCTTGGGGCTCTTGGGTCTGCTGTGTAGAGGACAGGGCACAGAGGTGGTATGACTGCTTGGATCATGGGAGCCCTGGTGGCACCAAATGTGCAGGAAAGCTGGCAGCCATGGGTGCAAGAGATATGGACCTCTGTATATTAATATTGTATCCTGCAACCTCATTATAATTGCATATTAGTTCCAGGAGTTTTTCTGTCAATTTTTTCAGATTTTCTATGTACATAATTATGTCATTTGTAGACAAAGACAGTTCTATCCTTTCTTCCCAATCTCTGTAACTTTATTTTCTTGCCTTATTGCATTAGAAAGGACTTTCAGCTTATTGTTGAAAAGGAGCAGGGAAAGTAAACATCCTTACTTTTTACCTGATCTTAGTGGGAAACGTCTGAGTTTCTCAACATTGAGTATGGTGTTAACTCTAGGGTTTTTGTAGTCTTTATCAAGTTGAGATTGTTTCCCTCTATTCGTAGTTTACTGATGTTTTTCATAAATATGAAGCATACTATCTAATACTATATATTAGGGAGTAAGGAAGCATTGTTCCTTATAATGAAAAAAAATAGAGAAACTTTGAGGAGCAAAAAAAGTTTATCATGACTCAATTGAACTACTTCTCCAAAAGCCTAGTAAAACAGATTTAAAAATACAATATAACCACATCAGGTTTTTTTGATGTATTTTTACTGATGTACAGTATGTTTTCCATGTAGTGAAAACACACAAGAAATAAATTACTGATTCCATAGATATTATTATAAGTCCTACTGCTAAAGTTTATTATTCTTTAATCATAGTTGTATTTCATCTACTTTTGATATTCTCTGTTTTTCTTCCACAAAACACCTTTTATTTTACTCCCTTTACCAATAAGTTGAAACTAGGTGACTACTCAAAGATATTAGAGCATGTGAGTTTTATCTGTGACTAATTGTAATGATTTATTGGGGGGTGTATAGTGGGTCATATCTTTGACAATTTAGTCATAGTTGGGTTTAATAAAGATAACAGTCAACTGAATTCAGAATATTTACTGTTTATCTGATAACATGAACTTATTCCAAGGGGTGTAAAATATTCAAAACAACAGATGCAAATCTAACTTTTGAAAATGATATATTTACATTTAAATTTTGTAATGAAATGCTTCAGCTAATTGAATCAGCTATATCAATCATTCTAATGTGTGTAAAGAGCCATCATGTTTTATTAGGAATTTGAACTAAGTATGAATGAACCCACCAACACATCATTTCAATATCAGTTATTCATCTCATTAAATCATGTTTTATATAACAAAAGGTAAAGTAAAATGGAAGAGGAGCTCCTGCTGTTTAGGACTGTGGTTTATATTGACCACTGTTAACTCTATCCTGGATTACAGCAAATGTCTTCTAACAGTTATCCGTAAGGCAAGTCTCATTTTTTTCTTTTGCGGTACGCGGGCCTCTCACTGTTGTGGCCTCTCCTGTTGCGGAGCACAGGTTCCAGACGCGCAGGCTCAGCGGCCATGGCTCACGGGCCCAGCTGCTCTGCGGCATGTGGGATCTTCCCGGACTGGGGCACGAACCCGTGTCCCCTGCATCGGCAGGTGGTCTCCCAACCACTGTGCCAGGGAAGCCCAAGTCTCATTTTTTTTTCCATATCCTTCTAGTTACCATTAGTACATGAATCTTCTGAAAGCACAACTCGAAGTTGATTAGTTCCCATATTAGAAATAGGCAGCGATGCTTTCCTGCCTAAGTAATGAAATATAATATTTTCAATATAGCATTTAAAATCTTCCTCTGTGGAACATTTATTGGGATTTCTAAGCTTACCATCGGAGAGTTGGTGGGAATTGTGAAGGGTCTCAGATTTCGCCCTACTTCAGTCTAAAGAAGGTAAACTTGCAACAGTTTGATGAATGCTGGAAGAATACAGGAGACTCTTAGATTGGAGACAAGAACTGTATTACTCATGGCATAGCAAGTAATATGAGTGTCATGTTCCTGTTGGGTCTCCTTACCACCAAGTCCTACGTGAGGTGATGCAGAGGAGCCCAGGTAGATGCTATATGTGCAGTGGACTTACATCACAGTTGAGGAACCCTGGGCTTAATGAACCCAAATGTTCATAATGTGCTGCAACAAATTTGCCTGACCATTTTCCCAGAAGGAGACTTATATTTACTATACTAGATAGTAAACAAATCTGCCCTTTATAACTACATTTGAAAGATAATCCAGAACAAAAGAGCAGGAGTGCCTTTGTTTGCAAGATGTACAGACATGCCAGAGATCCCTGGGGGATTTTCCCAATAATATCTACCCTCGCTTCTGTGCCGTCTTGGTTTCTGACAAATTTTGCTATGAGTGTACTTCTCCCTCAGACACTTTGATAATCTGACCAACAACATTTAATTAAAGCTACTCTCAACCTGGCTTCAAGTGGCTAAGGATGAAACCAACGTGCACTTTTGACCATGGCAATGCAACCCAGCGTCCCAGATCCAACCAGCTGAACAAATCCCATAAAACCTCAGGATTTAGCTTAGAAATCCAGATAGCTTTAACCTTAAGTTTCTCTATTGACTCTTCCCTTGGACCTGAGACGTTAATCCAGGTATAGAAGGGTGGCCTAATTTTAGAGTTAATGCCATAACCATGTTAGTATTACACGATTCATTGGATTTCTTAAACAGTTAAGGTCTCTTATGACCACACATAGTGTTTAAGGCCCATTGTTTTGAAGAGAAGTTAACGTCTGGCTTCAACACATAATGTAAAGTCCCATGTACATACACAGTGCCATTGGAAAGATATTGTTATGTATAACTCACGAGGACCCACAATGAGAGCTATGTCTGTTGGAAGGCATGTTATGCCAATGTATCCAGTGTGACCTCCAAGCCAGATGGTGAGACTTAGGATTCTCAATTTACATCAGACTATTGAGCTTGGTTCTTGTGTTTAGAACTACCTGACTGAAATCAGTCAAATTTGTTCTATTTGCCCATACCACCAGCCAAAGGGCATTTGTCCACCCTACAAAGTGATTGGGAAACAGTAAGTGGGGATAGAGAAGACACCTGGTGCTATGGACAAGTACTTTGTGTTAGAGGTGCAGAATTTGACACTATTTGCTGCTATTTTCAATATACTTCTTGGTAAAGTTAAGAGGAATAGTGATTGTATCATTGTTAAAGCCATCTGGAAAGAATGACAGACCAGCACTCCATTAAATTTAAGATGCTTATAATGGTTTGAGAAAGAGACATCATTGTGTTTTCCTTTGTGAGAAAGGCTTCAGCAGCCGTTCCAAAAGAGATTATGAATGTCACTCTCTCACTCCCTTACCACCTGGGGCATAGCATATTCTTTCCTCCCTAGTTGCCAGAATTTTTATCTCCATTGTTTGGAAAATATAATAAAAATTAAAATCTCCTTCCCAAACAGAAAATGTCTTTACAAAGCTAGAAGAGAAAGAAAGTTTTATTATTGAATAAGCATTAAACCAGAATGTGATGCACATCACAGGCAATCTGCTAAAAATTTTCAAAGACAAATAAATCTCACCATTTTGTATACCAAGCAGATACAAGTCCTACTACTCGAACTAGTTATTGTTGATCTTGAGAATGCATATGTAAGAGGATTCAACAGCACCATTTATCACACACAGCTCATCTTAACTTTGCTTGGTAACTGGGGTGACCATCTATGTTAGCTAATTGACTTTATCCAAAGGAAAAATAAACTTTTGGTATCTTTGTGATAGGAGATAGTTCTGCATCTTGGAGGCAGGCACCTAAAGAAGTTAGGCTCCTATCCTCCCACAGAAACTGGAAGATAGGGAGTCTAGCTTCTTTAATGATTGCATTTGAAAGAGATGGTGAATAGGCCCTTGAGAAAAGACTTTCTGAGCCTTAAAGCTGGCAAGAGCCTGACTTAGCTTTTAAAAAGGTTTACATACATTGCAAAGAGACAGAGAAATAACTTACAATTCACATATTTTCTTAAAAAGTCCCTAAGAAAAGAAGGTTGATCTCATTTTCAACAGGGAAATTATTTCTTTACCACGTTCGATTTTTATTTACTTTTACACCATTCACCACCACAAAATCTGTGTTTCTCATGCATTACCTGTAATTTCAATCACCTATTTACACCCAGACTTTTCAGGTAGATGAGGCAAGTGCAAAGTTATTATAACTGCATTTTTAGAAAATGTATCCAGAATGAAATTTAAATCCTCTGTGCTTCCTTTTGGCCCAACAGTGTGGCCATGGGTTTAAGTTGGGGGAAAGAAAAGTGCATTATGCCCAGCAATGGCTAGCATAAACCCCTGAATTTTCAAAGTGTATTATCCCCTATCTCTTTCATTCTGATCATTACCTGAGAAGCACCTGAAAGGAGATGATTGCTTTCTGGGACAGCCACATTAATTGAAATAAAAATGTCATTAGTAAGGTGTGTGGAAGAGAAAGAGGTGAGGGTAGAAAGGCTAGAAGTTCTTTCGAGTTGATTTTTGAGGAGATCAAACTCTCAGAGATACCAAGTGCTCGTGGATAGTAGGGATTGTGGTGGGTTCATATTATATCTTGGCTGTGACCCATTGCTGAGTGGCTTTGGCGATAATAGGCATGCCATGTCAGGCTGCAAATGGTCTGGGAAAACAAACAGATGACAGAGATTAGTTTCAGTGGTCATATGTTTGTGACAGAAATTGGCCAATTGGTTTGGATTAGCAACATCATAACATGAAAAAAAGTCAGCAGAGGTGAGGCACCATTAATAGCCCTGAGAGCGGGCTTCCCTGGTGGCGCAGTGGTTGAGAGTCTGCCTGCCGATGCAGGGGACATGGGTTCGTGCCCCGGTCTGGGAAGATCCCACATGCCGCGGAGCGGCTGGGCCCATGAGCCATGGCCACTGAGCCTGCGCGTCCGGAGCCTGTGCTCCGCAACGGGAGAGGCCACAACAGTGAGAGGCCCGCATACCACAGGAAAAAAAAAAAAAAAAAAAAAGCCCTGAGAGGGAACAAAGGCCTACCATAGTTTATCTTCTAGAAGCGGTTGGGGGCAGTACCACATGTAATGTGGGTTTATCCATCATGAGACAAACAGGTTAAATTTTGGCAGTAGTCCCAATCTGGCATTCAGTTGTAGACTTTGCATCGAAACATGGAGTCCTTTACTTTGTGCCCAGGATATAATGGTATATGTTTTTCTATGCCCAGTGTGATGTTTGGCCCAGGCAGCAGTTGTGGCAGTCTGGATGGTGCAGACTGGATTAGTAGATTTTTTCCAGTTGGTCTCATCAGAGGCTCTTACCGTGGGCATCTATACATGAATGACCTAGACAGTTTGATTTGAACCTCAAGAAGAGTGGGATGGAAGTTAATTTGGGAGCCAATATTACATGGATGTTTCTTAAAACCATGGGGTTAAATGATTTCATGTAGATAAAGGGTAAAAGTACAGAAGAAAAGGGCCCAAGTCTACGATTTTTATAGTAAAATTGAATGACAAAAATGTGTCTCTTCATGTTATGTTTTACTCTTATCTCCCTTAATCTCACAGTTTGACTACTAAATGTTTTCTCTCCTTATATGTCAAGTATGTGTTAAAGATAAAACCTTTCTCTAAAGCTCTCAAAGAGTCTTAGTTACTAAAATTTAGTCTAATTTGCTTTTACTAAGAGCTTTTCCTAACTGTCTATTCATTAACAAACTGTAACCCATTTGAAGAGTTAAAAGTACAATTTCTTCTACAATGGTCAATATATATTTATATCCACATAGGCTTTTTTAAAGTATCATTCTTTTTGATTTTTAGTTCTCTAGATGGCATATCTACTGACCATATCATTAATAAATTTATATACAGGAAAATCATTTAAATTATATTGGTTGAAAACAAAGTCAGTAGAACAATTGTTTGCTGAATTATTTGGTACTTTCAAAGATAAGTGATTTTATTGACTTTAATGTATTGGAACTGCTTTAGGTTTTGACTACATGGGCATATAGTGCCATTTTGAAGCATTACTGCTATAAACTGAAACCTCCTAAAACTGATATATTGAAGCCCAATCCCCAAAAGGATGGAATTTAGAAGTGGCCCTTTGGGAAGTGATTAGGTCATGAGAGTAGAGCCCTCATAAATGGGATCAGTACCCTCATAAAAGAGATCCAAGAAAGTTCCCTGCCCAGTCTACCATGTGAGAGTACAGTGAAAAGACAGTCATCTATGAACTAAAAGTAGGTTCTCACCAAACACTGAATCTGCATCTTGGACTTCCCAGCCTACAGAACTATGATTAAAATATATATATATATATATATATATATACACATATATATATATATATATCTTTTTTTGTTATAAGCCCCACAGTTTATGGTATTCTGTTATATAACAGACCAACAATTACTAGGACCATTACTGTGACCAAAATATGCCCATATATACATCATAATAGTCAGAAAATAATTTATCTAAAAATCATTAGATAAATATATGTCTGTCAAAGTCAATGCTTAATAACACGTATGAGTAATATGTTGAATTTACATTACTGAAAATTAAAACATACTATTAAATATCTGTAATTACCATTTGATAATATCCAGGGAATATGGTAGCTATAGTTGACCTTGATAACCCCCACATATCTCTAGTGATCTGAGAAGCTGCACACATGTGCCAAAGTACATCCAAGGACAGGAGAGAACAGAAATGGTCAGTATTGGTTTCCGGTTTCTGCTGTAACAAATTACCACAAACACAGGTCTTAAAATAACAAAAATATATTGTCTTATTGGTTCTGAAGGTCATAAGTGCAAAATCTGTCTCTTAGGCTAATGTCATGGTGTTACTAGGTTAGTTCCTTTCAGAAGCTCCGCAGAAAATTCATTCCTTAGGTCTTCCGGCTTGTAAATGTTCTGGGCATTCCTTGGCTTGGGGTGGTATCACTCCAATCTGTTTCTCCTGTCACATTGTCTTCTTCTCTTTGACTCTGATCCTCCTGCCTCCCTCTTCTAAGGATCTATGTGATGACATTGGACCCACCTGGACAATCCAGGATAATCTCCCCACTTCAAGATCCTTAACTTGATCACATCTGCAAAGTTCTCTTTACCATGTAAGTTAACATATTAGCAGATTCTGAGGGATTAGAACATGGGCATCTTTGGGTGGACTATTCAGCCTAGCACAGGGCTCTAGCTATTCACATATCCCAGACTCAATGTGAAGCCCATGCATGCAGAGGTTCAGCACAAGAAGGATCTCAGCAAAGAGTAAAGGTTGTGCAGATTTGTCAACAGCCTGAATTTTGAGTGCATTCCCTGATCCATGAACAGATCTATTCGAAGTGGGTAGAAACCTTACTGGCTCACAGTGTTTGAACACAAACTCTGGTCAGTCATTGGCTCACTACAAGCTATGCTGGAGACAGACATTACAGAATTAAATGAGGGAAATCACTACAACAAAACACAAGCACACAAACAACAACCACCACCACTCCAGAGGATATCTGAATCCATAGTTGCTATATTATCTAAAATGTCCAATTTTAAACAAAATAATATGATAATTCAAAGAAGAAATACAAGGTGACATATGAAAGAAAGAAGTATCGGTAGTTTACAGAAACTATTTGAAAGAAGCCCTAATATTAGAATTAGCAGAGAAAGACTTCAAAGAAATAAGTATAAGTAAGTTCAAGATAGCTAATAATGACCACCTATGTAAAGCCTACAGATAATACCATACTAACTGATCAAAGATTAAATGCTTTCTGCTAAAATAGAAAACATGGTAAAGATATTTTCTCTCTCCACTCAGTTCAACGTTGTACTGAATGTTCCACTAAGAGCAATTAAACGAAACAAACTAAAAGCAAAAGAAAAGAAAAAAATAATTTTAAAACATCCATATTAGAAAGGAAGAAATAAACTTCTTGTTTACGGACAACCTCATCCTGCATGTAGAACATACTAAGGAATCAACCCCCCCACACACAAAAAATAAATAAATAAATAAACCTACTAAAACTAAGAAAAAAGTTCGCCAAAATTTCAGGATACAAAATCAGTATACAAGACCAATTGCATTACTATACACTAGCACTGAACAATTGTTACCAAGCTGAGGTCCGGCTACTTGCCACTCATATCAATACCCGAGGGAGAGGCAAATGCTGGTAGAAAAGAAAGTTCCTTTTAATCAGAATACCAGTAATCTGGGAAGATGGTGGACTTGGTCTCCCCCAAAAATCATCTTCAAAGATTCTGCTCAGCCATGAAAGTTTTTAAAGGGAAAAAGAGAAGTAATCTCAGTTAATCACTGAGATAGAGGATCAGAGTTGTTGCATCCCCCACTGCGTTCCTGGCTTGTTGACTTCTTGTGATCTTTCCTTAGATACTGTCTTGTTCACGTGGTTTGTTCATGAGATTACTGAAGGGGAAGCTAGGAAGAGATCTGGTCATCAGTTAATTACTTATTCATCATTTCTTCTCCTTTGAGCTACAGAAAGAACCAACAGGTTGGGCAACAAATTATATGATCAAAAGCTTGGAAAGGTGTGCTTGGGCTGGAGATGAGTAGAGCATGGTGGTGCCTGATTTAAGGTTAGTGACAAGACAAAAGGAGCCTCCTGAAAAGAGCTTTTTCCTGCCAAAAGCTGCTTACACAATAAAAAATCTATTAAAAAAAAAACTTTTCAGTGCACAATAGCATCCAAAAATAAGATACTTAAGAAAACTTTAACAAATGTGAGCAAGTCTTATAAAGAGTAACCCCCAAAGCATTTATGAAAGAAATTAAGGAAGATCCAAATCCAGTTTAAGCAAGTATTTTCTTAAAGTCCTGAGAAAACAAACAAACTGAAGACTTTTCCAGCCAAGAAGCAAAATCAAGGTTATTATAAAAGTATGTAAGTAATCATTTTAAGCATTAAATATGCAAAAACACATAACAAAATTGATAGTAAGCCATAGCTTGCCAACCTCTAATCTAAATAAATAGAATAGAGAGACATTACATATTCAAAAATTGGGATACTTAATATTGTTAAGATGAAATTTTCCTCAAATTGATAGAGTCTACACAATCCCTATTAAAGTTTCAGCAGAGTTATTTTTTGCAGAAATCTACAATCTGATCCTAAAACCAAAATGATGGCCAATTGACTTTTGACACAGTTGCTGAGGCAATTCAATGTGGGAAAGATAGTTATTTCACAAATGGTAGAGTTTTGTGGGTCAATTGGACATCATATATGTAAATAAGTAAATACATAAATAAAATATAATTTAGACCTTTACCTCACATCATACATAAATATTAACTAAAAATGGATCATATACCTAAAATGTAAAAGCTATAACTTTAGAAATTCTAGAATAAATCATAGGAAGAAATCTTTGTAACTTGGGTTAAACAAATAGTTCTTAACTCATAAAAGGAATTTTGATCAATTGTTTTTCATCTAAATTTAAAAAGTATATGCCTTAATAGACACAATTAGAGGAACGAGAAGGCAAGTCACTGACCTGAAAATCATATCTGTTAAAGGACTGTATCTAAAGCATTTAAAGAATATATCCAACTCAGATCATAAAAAAAAGATCAAATAAAAATTTGCGAGATATTTGAATTAACATTTCACCAAATAAATTTGAATGACTAATCAGCATATGGAAAGAAGCTTAGCGTTTTTAGTAATTAGATAATTACAACTTAAAACCGTAATGAGACTATACTTCACTCTCTGTAGAATGGCAATACTAAAAAGACAGATAATAACTAGTATTGGCCAGGATGTGAAGAAACTGGAACCCTCCTACAATGCTGGAGGAAATGTAAAATGACACCAGCTCTGGAAAATATTTTGGCAGTTTCTTAAAAAGTTAAATATAAACTTACCCTAAGATCCAGCTATTTCACTCCTAGGAGTCTACCTGTGAAAAATCAAAACTCATGTGCACACAAAGAGTTGTACACTAATTTAACTAATGTGATATTCATAATAACTAATATTTTAAAACAATCCAAATGCCTATTTAGTGGTGAATGGATAAATAAAAGATGGTATATACGTAAAATGTGATACCATTCGGCAATATTAAAATTGTTTAAACTACTGAAAGAAGCTGCAAAATGGATGAATCTCAAAAACATTGTGCTAAGTGAAAGATTCTAGACACAAAAACTACACATTGTATAATTCCATATATATGATATATCCTGAAAAGTCAATTTTATAGAGATAGCAAGCAGATTAGTAACTCCCTGTGACTGGTGCTAGGAACAGGGGTGGATTGCAAAAGGAAATACGAATTTATTTTGGGCAGATGGAAATATTCTAATATATATTGTGTTGAGGGTTTCACGACACCATATATAATAGAAAAATCATTGAATGTTATGCTATGTTACTTATGCCTACATAAACCTTTTAAAATAATGAGATTAACAGATGTATAGACAAATAGATAATCAAAACAGTAGAGAATACCTAATAATAAATGCCTAGGTATTTGAACATATAATGTATGAAATAGGTGATATTTTAATTTAGAGGGAAATAAAGGTTATATTAAAAATAACTGACAAAACTCTAAAAACCTTTAAAAATAATTGTAAACTCACTATTTTTCTTACTATACAAAAATAATCTTGAAAATTAACTCTATATAGTAAAAATCCTAAGAAAATATTTTAAATATTAAATTAAAAAATGGGTAAACATTTCTAGACAAAAGGCCCAGATTATAAAACAATTAATATATTTAATAATACAGTTAATATTTGGATATGGTCAAAATAACCTAAAAAGGCAAGAAATATTGGGAAAATAATAATATACATATAAGGGATAAAGGGTTAATTGAGTATAGACTGATGATACAAAGGCCGGAAGCCAAAAGAAAAATGAACGATTCTTAGATTAACTTTTAAATGGTCATAAAACTTATGAAAACATATTTAACTTTCTGAGAAGTTCAGATAAAATGCAAACCATAGCATTAATTTAATACTACTTTAAATATTTTGAAAAATATTTTTTTTTTTTTTGCGGTACGCGGGCCTCTCACTGCTGTGGCCTCTCCCGTTGCGGAGCACAGGCTCCGGACGCGCAGGCTCAGCGGCCATGGCTCACGGGCCCAGCCGCTCCACGGCATGCGGGATCCTCCCGGACTGGGGCATGAACCCGTATCCCCTGCCTCGGCAGGCGGACTCTCAACCACTGCGCCACCAGGGAAGCCCTGAAACATATTTTTAAAGTGATAATATATAATATTGTTGGCATTGCTCGAGTAAAAGTAAATTATGACAGATGCTTGAAAATCTATACCTATTAAATTTTGAAAAGGAAATATATCCTATGATCCCCAAAGTCCTCATCTCTGAAACATTAACATAGAATTGAAAGAAAAAGCACATAAATGGAAACATATTTAATCTAGCTTTGTTCAGAGTGGCAAAAGGAAAGAAAGTGAATGCCTGTCATTAAGAAAATGGTTGCATGAAATTTTGAACATCCTGCTGTGCTCGTCGTGTGCCTGTTTTTCTGCTCAAATCCATCGCCTACATATTCCCTTGTTGTAACCTGTATTACAGAGGATACAACTCTAAAGCATATTTTCCCAGCACTCACCAAGTGGCTTCTGGTGAAGTTTTGCCTCTGAGAGCACTTGCAGGAAATTGGAGTGCAGGAGGTGAAGAGATTGGGTTTCTCCCCCCCTTCTTTCTGCTGCAGGCACTGGTTCTGGCAGTGACATCCTCTCCAGAGTTTGAGCTCTTAACAAACAGCTTCTGACTCCTGGGCTCTGTTCCTCACCTTCTCTCTTTTTTCTTTTTGTGATGAAACATTTAAGGTCTAGTCTCTTAGCAAGTTTCAAGTATGTAATACAGTGTTGCTAGCTATAATTCAATTAAAAATGGTCAAAGGAACAGAATAGACATTCTTCCAAAGAAGAAATACAAATGGCTAATGGGTACATGAAAAAATGCTCAACATCACTAATCATCAGGGAAATGCAAGTTAATACCACAGGGAGATATCACCTCACATCTGTTAGAGTGAATATTAAAAAGACAAAAGATACCAAGTGTTGACAATGATAAGATGTAGAGACAGGGAACCTTCACCTTCTCTTCTACCCCACAGCTCTACTTAGGGCATTGGCTTCTTGCTATGGCTGATCAAAGTGTTGCCTCACTGTCACCTGATGTCTTTTTACCCATTTCCAACACTTAAAAAATAGTTCCCCACATTAAACTTTCTATTGCACTGCTTGGCTTGGGCTTTGTTTCCTCAAAATGAGTAGGTATTATTAACTTTCTACATTTTATAGGTGAGAACATGGTAACTTAGAAAAGTTCATTTGTCCTAGGTCTTATAGCTTGGATTAAAGCATATTCTAACGCTAATGCCTGTTCCTGGGTTGACAAATATCTGTGCCCTTTTTATGAAACAGATATGGAATTCTCCTTGTCAAAGTTCTTTAAAGACTGCATGAGAAGGAAAGTAATAAAGAGAAGTCTACTTTCTAAATCATATGGAAGCGCATATAGTGGTTAAGCTTCAGTGCTTTTAACTGTGAATTATAACATATGTCTGTTTGGATAATCTTGTTTTCCAAAGAAAACGTTTACAAGATTCAAGGGTCATATGGGTGGGATCAGGGGAGGTGGGAGGGAGGTCCCAGAGGGAGGGGATATATGTATACATATAGCTGATTCACTTCAAAGTACAGCAGAAACTCACACAACATTGTAAAGCAATTTTACTCCAATTAAAAAAAATAAATTACAATATCAAAAACAAAGTTAGGGACATAAACATGTAATCAGAAAAAACATAATGGATAAATGTAGAAAGTGAAGAGTAAGCTGCCATGTCTTGACTATCTTTTAACTGTTTTGCAATGACATGTAAAAAAAATTGAATTATATTGTAACCTGAAATACCTATTTCAATAATAAAAACCATACCATGTGAATTCACAAGTTCATTTATGAACTGTAAAGTGTAAAATAGTACATTTTAAAACCTCATGATCTATGAATAATAGGTACAACTTTATATGTTTTGGTGGGGGTCGTGGATCTAAAAACTCTTACAGGTTCTATGATGTTCCTAAAAAGTCTTCTATTTTAAACACATTGTTCTTTTTTTGACATCAGACTTAACTGATTCATATAAACTCTTCCTATATCATTACTCAGGACTATTCTAGAGGTAGTGGGACTGAAGATAATTTCTACAGAAATAGCAAATGCAAAAATAAACTACAAGTAGAAAGACTTTATAGAGACACCTGCATTTGAGGTAATGGTACATCATTCAAATGCTGAGACCATAGGAGAGATGCAAGAAATAATGGTGGAGAGACTGGTGGTGGACAGATTATATAGGCCATGCTGAGAAGATTGTATTTTATGATGGGAATTTATTGAAAGATTTCTTTCTAAAAATGATATAACTGAATTTGTGCTTTATAATGATCACTCTCGAAGAACTGGAGAGGTCTGAATAGAAATGAGTTAGACTAGAAGCAGATATTTTTTGTCCATGTGAGAAATGATGGGGGCCAAAATTAAAGCAGTTCCAGTATGAATGGGGAGATGCCAAGGGATATGAGAGAAGTTAAGGCCCTTTTTGATGATTGGATATTTAGAATGAAGAAGTATTGAACAAAATTTCACAGTATTTCTGAATAGTGAAAATAACTAGTGGTGATAAACTTAAATGAGATAAACATATACAAGATATAAATCTGGGACCAAATTAATGAATTATATATGGGCATGTGGCCTCAAGATGCTGTATTTTACTCTTCTAAGTGTTAAATCCATATTTCCTTGGCTATGCAAACAAATATTTACTTCATTCAGGTTAGTCAGTTACATGGGAAAAAAATGGCATGAACTGGTGTTATTAGCGTTTGTATTTTGCCAGCATATTACAATTTGTTGGTATATCAAGCCACAGACATAGACCATTCTAATGATTAATTGCGCAATGGGCTTGTTACTCATCATAAGGCATAGGGCTATGAAAATGTCCAAGTGACCTGCTTGGGCCAATACAAGAATTTTTGTAGATTCTTTTACACACATGACCAATCATTGAAGAGCTAGATAAATTTCTGAAAGATGGAAATATTTTATTGTGTAATAGAACATGTATAGACATGCTTTTTTCAAACTCACTCATGTACATATAAAATGTGTATCTCCCCTCATAAGAATCTTACTAAAAGAAAAATTTCTGGGCTTCCCTGGTGGCGCAGTGGTTGAGAGTCCGCCTGCCGATGCAGGGGACACGGGTTCGTGCCCCGGTCCGGGAAGATCCCACATGCCGTGGAGCGGCTGGGCGCGTGAGCCATGGCCGCTGAGCCTGCGCGTCCAGAGCCTGTGCTCCGCAACGGGAGAGGCCACAGCAGTGAGAGGCCCGCGTACCGCAAAAAAAAAAAAAAAAAAAAGAAAAATTTCTGTAAATAAAATTAAGCATTTAAAATATTAAATAAAAGGACAATGTATCTGGGTTGTGGTATTAAGAGATAAACTTTTAAAATATATTTCTTTGTTTTATATTTTGCTTAAATATTCACATGTAATTTTTAAAGTCAAAAACCAAATAAAGCAGATGAAAATATTAAAGTATTTGAAAAATACACTATCCTCAGTAATTTCTTAATTAATGAGTATAAATAAAAATATCTATAATAAAGAATTAATATATTTAAGGTCACAAGCAATAAGACAAAACATTTTATTTAATGGATAGAGGCTGGCATTATTTCTCTCTGATATTATTTTACATATTGGTTTATTAGAGGTTTTCATATTATTAGATCTGAGTAATAGATCCATCAGAGAACATAGCATTTTATTCATACATATACATTTATGTTTAAATCCTACTAAAAAAGGACGTAGCATGATTATACATAGTCGATTTTCAAATGTGACATACTGATTTTGTAGGCAATTCAAAAATAGCACTTATAAAAGTGTTTCAGGCAATAGCAAACTAAATTGATTTTGAGGGAAACCATTCAGAAAAATAATTACAATTTTTATGATTTCCTGATGTGCTTTGGCGAAGATACATTTCATTTATTCATATTAACTACATATGGATGTTTACAGTTTGCTTCATGTATACTAATCAAATGTTTAACCCTCATAATTTTAATAAGTAGAGGGGAACTTGCTGCTTTTCTAGTTTGTTGTATACCTGTTGACATACTTCATTATTAGCTTCTAATATGTTTTGATTTTGAATAGCTGTGAAACTCATTTGAATAAGTTCATTATTTTGCTGCCAGAAGAAACAAACTTTAATTTAATTAGAGGTCATTGAGCTTCCAGATTGAGTTAATTAAAGATCTAATCAAGCCTCCTGGGTATAAGTAGTTTGTCAGTTGGGAAAAATCATCACAAGGCAAAACTCTAAAATCTACAGTAAGATTAATAATTTTTTCTACTAAAACTGTATTTCTAGGCTCCTCTCAGCTCCAGAATCCCCTTCAATATTGAATAATGAATGTCAAGCAACTTCTATCTGAATACTTTGCTCTATGCCTAACAAATACATCATTATGAAGTCTTCCAAATGTAAGCAAGATTTAGGTCTTAAATGGAAGAAATGATTAAAAACTACACCAGACAGATGTTACGTTACAGAGTCTCTGAGCATTCTTATGTTTCCTGAGAATAAAACTGTATCAATTTAATTAATACTATCAATTATTAAAATGATAATATACAAATGTGTAATAGCTCTATTTAAGTACCATCTTATTTTCTCTTCAATTCTGTTTACTGGACTTAAATGCAATGTCTTGATATGAGTTGACATAGAGCTCATCTTAATTCATAAATCCAAAAAGTAATATGAGGATTGCTGAAAGGGTTCCTGAAGAACAATTAAATTATATTTCAAATGATTATGGGATTTTCAGAATCCCAGGGGTAAGCTGACATGGACATTAAATTTAAATTAAATTTTTAAAAGAGAGTAAGTAAAAATCAATTTATGACTATTGGGTGCAAATATTTCAATTATTAGCCAACGAGTGTCTCCATCACTTTGCTACTTACTGATAAAACATTAATCATACTGCAAATAAATAATTTCATAAAAGCAAAATCTATATAGTATTTATATATATGTTATATATGTATATATATGCATATATATGATCAATAAATTTACTGTCCTAGCAATAGTATTCAATAAATTGTTTTTATCAATTGTAGTTCAAACTATTTTTTTAAATAAAAGAAATATTAAGTTCTAGAAGTGAAAAAAAAAGGACAATAAGGCTAGAAAAATAAAAGAACATGTCAGTGTAGGGACGTAGTATACCTTAATGCGTAAAGGCACAGGCTTTCAAGTCATCCATGCATTTATCAGAAAAGGGATTTTGGGGAAATGACTTATCCACACGCAACATGAGCATTCTCCCTTGCAAAAGGAGCAAGTTCTCTTCCTCATCAAGTTATTTTAATGACTAAATGAAATAATGAGTGCAGCATTCTTAGTGCTCAATAATATTAGATCTTACATTGTTAGGATTTTGTAAAATCCATGGACAAAAAGTCAGTCACAAATGCTCAGGGGTTATGAAATAGCAGAGTACACATGCTTTTATAAAGATACAAAGACATAACTATTTTGCAAATAGACACATTCATAGAACACCCAAAAAAAGGGATAATGATCATAATTCCAGACAAATTACAAATAATTCTATATTTTTTTATTGTATACAAGTGATGTAGACACCATCAGTCCATCATTTTTATTATGTTAACATTAAATGTCAAAATGTAAATTTCTATATTATGTGGTTATATTTTTAATGTGAATTAAATAAAAATGGAGATCATAATAGATTGCTTTAAGCCATGGAGATGCAAATAAAAATATTTTCTGGAAATTAATATAAACCAGAAGTAGTTATTATATTTATTATTATATTTATTAATATAAACTCAGAAATAATTATGTTAGTTAAAGTTAGCTATTTTCCCCCAAAAGTTTCAGGACTGAGAATGAATGCTTAACATATCAACTGTAATTACACACAAACATACACTCACCACACACAGAGACACACACATCACACATTAATTATTGATAACCTCTCTTTCTCTTATCCTCCTTTCCTCAGTCTGTGTTTTGGATGCTTATTTAAATATATAGCTCAACCATTTGTCCTACTCTAAATACAATCTCTCTATAGGTAAATTAATTTTTTTTTTTAAAGAAACAATGTAGAAAATAATTACAATTGTTACTATTTATGAATACAAACTCCATGACACTTCATCTTAGGAAAATTTGTTGGCTATAAATTCTGCTAGCATCAATAGTGTGATATGGCCAACAATATAGTTCCATTTTGCTCTCCTGTCCTTTTGTTCTTGTCTTACATCTTATTTCTATACACATTACATTTTATTCCTACATTATAAATTCTATACTACATTGTTTACTTTGCTGTAAAAAGAGGTTGAAAATGATAAAAATCCTTCTATACAATAAAATACTGTTTAAAATGTATAATTTGATGTTTTGATATATGTGTATACTCATGAAACAATCATCAATTCAGATGACAAAACTTTTCATCAGCTCCAAAATTTCCTTAAGCCCCTTTATAATCCATGTATTCCTCCATATTCATCCCTATAGGTTAATTTCCATTTGCTCAAATTTTATATAACTATAGTCATACAGTCTGTATTCTTTTCTGCTGGCTTCTTTCACTCAGCATACTTTTTTTTTTTTTAATATTCACCCATGTTCTTGAACGTAGCAGTAGTTCATTTATTTTATTGCTGAATAATACTCAGTCATACAGGTATACCCCATGTTGTTTATCTATGTACCTATTGATGAACATCTCGATTATTTTTAGGTTTTGACTCTTAACAAGAAAAGCTAATATGAGCATTTGTGTACTAGTTTTATTTTGGACTACGGCTTCATTTTTCTTTCTTTCTGCGCATAAATGCCTCAGAGTAGAATTGCTTGCTGACATCTAAGTGTATGTTAAACTTTACAAGAATTTACCAGATTGCTTTCCAAGGTTGTTCCATTTTACAGCAATGTATGAGGGTTCCAGTTTCTACAAATCCCTGTTAACTCATGCTATCATCAGTCTTTTTTACTTTAGCCATATAGTGTGTGTGTAGTGCTTTGTGTGTGTGTGTGTGTGTGTGTGTGTGTGTGTAGTGCTTTTATGTTGTGGTTTTAATTTGTTCTTTCCTAATTACTAATAGTATCAAACATTTTCTTAATTTGCTTATTTTTCATCCATTGTCAGATATATTATTTGCAAACATTTTCTCCCTCTCTGAGGCTTGTTTTCTATGTCTTTCTTATCTCTTTAGAGATGCAAAAGCTTTGAATTTGAGGAAGTCCAATGTATTATTTTGGGTGTTTTTAATGGATTATTTTGATTTTGCTTATAAAACTCTATGCCTAACCCAAGAACTAAAAGATTTTCTCCTATTTTTGCTGCTTAAATTTGTATAGTCTTTATAACTTAACTCTTACATTAGGTCTATTATCCATTTTGAGTAAATTTCAATTTTGTATAAAATGTGAAATATGAATAGTATGTTTTCATATGTAAGCAAATTGCAGCAGTTAGCTGTCAATAAATGATACACAACTAAGATAACATGAATTTGAAGCAGGCATAATTTCTAAAATAATAAAGATCTGAATATTATTAAGTTTTATACTACTTCAGTCATAGTTCTGAGTAAAGCCTGTTGCTACATGTATTGAAGATAAAATTAATGAGCAAACAATTTTATATGAGTATATGTGGGTGTGTAAATAAATATATATTTATATATGTGTTTATATGTGTGTTGTATGTATATCTATATATATGCAGTTACAGAATGTCTAGGACAAATGAAATATTAACTAAAGAATTCAGATGAAACAACAGAAACTTCAATTCACTGGTCCATTTGTTATATGCCCTTGACACTTGGTTAAAATTTAGATTTTGCTTCATGTGAATTAAGATAATTAATTCTTTTAAATTGATATATTCATGTTACAGAGAGCCATTACATTTTCTAGATTTAAAAAAAGTCATGTAGAATATTTTATATAATATATATATATATATATTTTTTTTTTTTTTTTTGCGGTATGCGGGCCTCTCACTGTTGTGGCCTCTCCCATGGTGGAGCACAGGCTCTGGACGCGCAGGCTCAGCGGCCATGGCTCACGGGCCCAGCCGTTCCGCGGCATGTGGGATCTTCCCGGACCGGGGCACGAACCCGTGTCCCCTGCATCGGCAGGCGGACTCTCCACCACTGCGCCACCAGGGAAGCCCTATATAATATTTTAAAACAGCATAACGTTTGATTACACAGGCTCAAATAACTTGGATTTTATATTTGCCTTTTTAAATGTTTCAAATATATATGACATTTGAAAATATAATTCAATGAGTAATGAATTATTACATATTTAAATAGAATCATCATGCATCAAACTGTCAGCTGCATCTACTTTAAGAGGGAAAATTCTTTGCAAACTGAATATACTTTTAGTCTGATAATTAGTATCAGTATGTGACACTTGAATTATTAGAAACTCATTAGACTTTCAAAAATACCTTTGCTTAATTGTGATTGATACCGTATCAGTAGGCACACATCAAACACATAAAGGAAATTGCTTCTGCTAAGTATCACTGTTAATTGGACAGCCTGTTTTAGATGAATTGTGATGATGAACTAAAAAGAAGAAAAGATCAACAGAGAGCTTGGTAAGTAAATGAGTAAAGCAACATCATTCTTCAAATCATAGCATTGCCGACACTATCAAAATCACAAGTGTTGAAATGTTTAGCATTAAAGAAGAGAAACTAATTTTTTACAATGTAATTGATGCTATTAAATCGACAAAACAGCATTTTGTTGAGGATGTACGGGCAGAGTGCAGGGACATGGCAGGAAAGGAGGAAAAAGCCAAATGTTGATAGCTTAAGCCATGCAGCATGGATTACTTAAGGAAAAAATTCCTTTTTATTTTGTGAAATAGCAACATATTTCAGTGATAAATAAAATCATCAGTCAGAAAAGATGATGTAGTTAGCTCTAAATGATTTGACTGAGCTCTTTTTAAACATTTATTGGTCATGTATAAATCATTTACATTTTCAAAATGCATATTCTTGACTTTTTATAGGCAACAATTAAAATATGTTCAGAGGGTTAAATTGTAGTGGGAATGATCTAGGAGAAGCAGCAGTGAGTGGTGGCTTGAAGCGAGATCTTAGTTCCCTGCCCAAGAATTGAACCTGGGTAGCCTGGATGAAAACCAGGAATCCTAGCCACTAGTCCACCAGGGGCTAGAGGCTAGAAGCAAAATTTCCCTGGCCCTTGCCCCCAATGAAAAATGCATTTCTAAAGGAGGCACAGACTATAAAAACAGGTTCAAGTTTATTATTAGAGACACAGTACAAGTGGGAGAGCACACAGAGAAACAGTTTGTAGACAGAAGCAAAGCTGAGATACACACCCAGAAAGAAAGGATGTGGGCATCCTCCCTAGGAGAGCTGTAAAGAGGCAGTTAAATCATTTATACAAGGCAGTTCTTCTGGGTCTTTGTTTACCTTTGACCAATTATCTGGTTTCTTTTTCCACACCTGACCTGCCCTAGGGCCCTCCCCAACATGCATGCCCAACTTTTTTTCCAAGATGGATTCCAGCCCAGAGGCCTATGGGGGGGCCTTGGCATCACCTTAATGGGGTAGTGCTTCCTCCTTTTTGACCCACAAGGAGACTTTCTGCACATGTGCAGTGTCTCCCTTGCCCCCAAAATGGGGAATATGTGACCTCTTGATCTTTTACTCAAACAGGGTTTAGCCCCTCTCTGTCCCTGCCATGACTGTTAAAGTGTCCACAAGAAGCAATGTCCAGCTATTTACCCTGTTCCTGTTGTTATTTCCATCTCGAAGTGCAAATAGAAGGCCGATTAAATAGCCTAGAGTCCACCTGCCTCCTTCCTCAGGAAATGTAAACAGGAGGCCAGTTGTAAATGCCTAGCCTGGAACCCATCTATCTCCTGCCTCAGGAAGCGGGACAATCCTTCACTTAGCTTCTAATTGTTTCCTCAGTCTCACTGTTAGCAAATCATGGCTCTAGTTTCAAGAGTTTCCTTTCTAAAGGTAGGACTTTAATATATGCTAAAATAACAACCTAGTGTTATGCACTCTGACAGGCTCTTAGCTTTTGTACAAATAATTGATCTTTTAGGTTAATGATCTCCAAACCATCAGTAGAGCAAATTTGAGCATATAATCCAGCAGACAAACCATCAAGCCATAAAGTCTTATTTTAAATTGATAAACATCAATTTAAACCATAAACATCATGGGAATCTTACACTGCCATCAGGCTATTTTACCACATTTACCTTTGCTTTTACTTTCTCAGTCTTCTAAATATTTTGCGTCATGCCTCTTGGCAAAATTTCAAGATCTTATGACTCTGATGCCCTGTCCACAATCAAAGCTGATGCTGTTGCTTCCTACTTACCTGAGGGAACTAGGGCAATTAGAAAAGAACTTGCATAAACTCTCACATCTCCTTTACTCACTACCAGCATCTGTACGTATGGTTCTCTGCCTCCAGACCTCTTGGCCATACATCAGTTTTCTATGTTCCCACAGTAACCAATCCTTCCACTTGTGCACTGCATCTTATACCTTCTATTCTAGCTAAGGACATTACTAGAAATACTCTTTTTCTTTGTAATGTTTTGTTAAAAGCTAGGCTTGATATATTGGCTAATAAGAACTGAGATAAGTAGGTCTTTAGTGTGAGGTTTTATTAGTGCAAGTTTGTGTGCCCGATGCACAGTGAGGCCAAACAAACCAAAACGTTGGAGTTTGGAGCAGAGAAAGGTTCATTGCAGGGCCATGAAAGGAGACGTGTGGTTCATGCCCTGAAAAGCCCTGAACTCCCCAAAGGGTTTTGGCAAAGCATTTTTAAAAGCCAGATGAGGGGGGCGGTGGTCACAGGGTATGTGTGATCACCTCGTGCACAATTCTCTGATTGGCTGATGGTGAGGGAGCAGAGTAGTGTCACAGGGGTTAACTTTATCAGTCCTTAGCCTCCAGAAGGCCTGGGGCTGTGTGCTCATGGTCATCAAGTAGTTAATATTTTCCATTTGCTGGGTTTTTTTCCATAGCTGTAAGACATCTCAGTTTTATGCTAATAAAGTTGGGCTGTATTTGACATTTGCTGTAACTGTACATGCCAGAGCCTTCAGTTTCCTCCTGCGTCCTTACTTCTACTGTTGTTTTTGAGTTCCCTAAGAATACATTAAATACAATTTGTGGCTTGCAGCTCTTCCAGCTGTAATCCACTTTCCTACTGGAGTGCTGTTGATGTTATGATAAGGTATGGGGAAAGGAAAGAGTTCTCTAATCTTATGATTAAATCTGAGTCTTTTAAGGTTGAGAACCTGTGTCTCTCAGTTGAGACCTTCACGAATGTTTCTAAAACTCACCCCCTTTGGTGAGACTGGAAGCCTAATTTAGGGAAATGGAGTTCAGGAAAAGTGGGATACTGCTCAGATAAAGGCTTCTTCTAGAGAGTAAGATTTTCATATTAAAAAAAAAATGCAGGGGCTTCCCTGGTGGCGCCGTGGTTGAGAGTCTGCCTGCTGATGCAGGGGACACGGGTTTGTACCCCGGTCCGGGAGGATCCCACATGGCGCGGAGCGGCTGGGCCCGTGAGCCATGGCCGCTGAGCCTGCGCGTCCGGAGCCTGTGCTCCGCAACGGGAGAGGCCACAACAGTGAGAAGCCCGCAAAAAAAAAAAAAAAAAAAAAGCAATTTTTGCATTTTTGCATTTTTCAAAATACAAAAGATTCATGTTTCAAAAGGATAATTTTTTTCTCTCCCCTTGCCAGATACAGGAAGAGATCTTTTTTGGCTCTTCACTGTGTGAACCCTTTGGGGCTCCTGAAGGTAAAACTCATGGAATTACAGCGTTAACCCCTTGGAATGTGGCACTCAAGAGTCTTGAGTCTTTGTCTTACACACTAGTTCACATTTAGCCTCCCACAATTCAGAAAAATTATCATTTTCGTGTTCCCACCAGCGTGTGGTTTCACTGGCTTCTGTTCTAGGGAAACATCTCAGTTAGAACTGGATTTGCCCAGCTCTCCAGATTTCAGGGTAGTCCTTGATGATTCCAAGAGAAGTTGTTGATTTTTAGGTTGACCTTTTTCTTGCAAGGGCAGGGTGATGATCACCAAGTATTTTTCCTGTCAGAGCAGACACTGAAACCTCTCTTCTTTATATCATCAGTTTTTCCTTTCTCCTGAGGCATCTCCATTAGCATACAAATATGCTGTCAGTGCTACCTTTTAATAAAACAGTCAGCTGAATCATGTTGCTCTCCCCTTTTGTGTTAGTTTCCTTGGGTTAACTTAAAAATTTACAAGACTGAGTGGCTTAAAACAATAAAATTTACTTCTCACAGTTTTGGGAATGAGTCCAAAATCCTGTTGTGGGTAAGAGCCACCATGCTTCTGAAGGTGCTAGGGAAGGATCTGTTCCATGCCTCTCTCCTAGGTGGTGGGAATGTAAAATAGTACAGCCCCTTTGGAAAGCAATTGGGTAGTTTCTTAAAAATTAAGACACAGGGCTTCCCTGGTGGCACAGTGGTTGGGAGTCCGCCTGCCGATGCAGGGGACACGGGTTCGTGCCTCGGTCCGGGAGGATCCCGCATGCCGCGGGGGGGCTGGGCCCGTGAGCCATGGCCGCTGAGCGTGAGTGTCTGGAGCCTGTGCTCCGCAATGGGAGAGGCCGCAGCAGTGAGAAGCCCGCGTACTGAAAAAAAAAAAAAAAAAAAAAAAATTAAGACACAAATTTACCAGATGACTAAGCAATTCCACTCCTAGGTATTTACTCAAGAAAAATAAAAGCCTATGTCCACACAAAGACATATATATGAATGCTTATAGTCGCGTTATTCATAATAGACAAAATATGGAAATTTTTATGGAAAAAATGCAATATGTTTATCAAATGGTGAATGAATAAACAAAATGTGGTATACCTGTTATCAAATGGGGTCCCTCTGCTCGCTACTTACAAAATCAATTTTATACTCACAAATGTTGATAGTAAAGGAAAGGTGCCTTTAATCAGAATACCAGCAATTTGGGGAGATGGTGGACTCAACGTCCCCCCAAAACCACCTCCATTCTGCTTGGTCATGGAATTTTAAAGGGAAGGAGGGAAGCAATCTCAGTTACTTATTGTGATAGGGGGTCAAAGTGGTTGCCATCCCCCCACTGCATATGGGCTCATGGACTTCTTATGATCTTCCTCTAGATATTATCTTGTTCACACAGTTTGTTCAGAAGATTACTGAATGGGAAGGTAGGAAAGAAGTATGGTCATCTGTTAATTACTTGTTCTTCATTTCTACCACTTTGATCTATGGAAAGAACCGACAAGTTAGACAAGGTATTGTATGACTAGAAGATTTGAAAGGTGTGCTTGTGCCTGAGATGAGTAGAGTGTGGGGGTGCCTGGTTTAAAAGTTAGCTACAATAGAGCTTTACTAAAGTGTCCAGAAAAGGCGTTTCCTGCTAAGGGAGGTTTCCCTCAAAGAGCTGCTTACATACCCATACCATGGAATACTGTTTTACATTAAAAAAGAATGAAATAATTTTGCATGCTATAATATTGATGACCCTCAAAAAATCTGAAATGAAAGAAGTCAGATAGAAAATACTGCATTTTGCATTTTGTACAATTGCCTTATGTAAAATTTCTAGTGAAAGAAAACCTATAGAAAGAAAACATAAAGTAGATTTATGTTTGCCTTAGGCGGGGGTACGAAAATGGAATGGCTGCATGTAAACACAAATATTCTTTTTTGACATCACAGAAATGTTCTAAAATTGTTTTTTGTGTGTGTGGTTTACACAAAACTACATATTTACTAAAAGTTATTGAATCGTGTACTTGAAAAAGATTGAATTTTATTTAAAATTTTATGTCAATAAAGTGGTTTAAAAAAAAAGGATCTTGCCTCCCCACCATTAGCCTAAGGGACACACACTATTCCTCTTATTTTGAGTATTTTTTTACAGTATTTATTGTACTCCAAAATATTACATAATTTTATGTAATAAAATTTATCAGATTATTTGTTCCCTCAGAATGTAAAGGGCAAAGATCTTTACAAGTTTTGATCTGTATCCTAAGACAAGAAGAGTGGTAGCACATCAATTAATATTTTTAATGAATTAATAAATACATTCTACTTAAAAATGTTACAGGGCCACTACTCAACTATGTTATTATATATCCAACAATTTAAATTTAAGATGATGCAATAGAAATAAGTACAACATAGATATTCTAATATTTTAATTGTCACAAATGCAAAATACTTACCTTTAAGCTTTGTTAAATTTCTGCAGTATTTCAGGTAAGTTATTTGACCTAAAATTATTATTTTTCTGCTTACTCTTTTAATTAGTTTTACGGTTTATTCATTCAAAGATGCAATGTAAATTTATACTCATACTGTTAGGAAATTACTTTGTGTGAATCTTCCTTATTTCAATAGCTAGATTATATGATTCCTAAGGATATGAGAAGTTTTCTGTACTTCTATATAAATATTGTTCAGATAAACTAAATAGAATGCCAGATATTTCTCCAGCAAAGATAGGTTTATTCAAGATCAGCAGAGAATTGCAATTCAGGGTCTGCAACCATGGCAAGCCACATACAAATTCCTACATGACAAGGGAAGGAGAACACTTTTATGGAGGGAAAGGAAGTTGGGAGGGCTACAGTAAACAAAGAGTTAATAGCTTGTTATTGGCTGAGTCCCTTCCAGGGAAGAAGAGGAGTCTTTCTTCTTCCTGTTGGGCTAAGCTATCATCACAGGATATGAGAGCTTCCATTCTGGTCTCCCAACTTTATTTATTTGAGGTTTTTGTGTATTAATTTTTTACATTTCCCTCTTTTGATCAAGATCTTTCCTTGAAAGCATTATTGATCCAAAGTCAGGTTTTCTAGTTTCAGTTGCTTTTTGTCCCTCAGTGTCAAGAAGAACTTTTCCTCGGAGTGTGTCTCATGTTGGACGGAAAGTGTACAGATGAAAATTTGAGGTCACATTTGAGGGAAAAGGAAGGGTAGGAGAGAGAACTCTCAGATACTTTTTATCTAACATCTGTATGCTATCAAGGACATAGACATGGAGATCTTCTGAAGTGGTATGTCATCACCAAAGGTTTAGTGACAAGCTTCCAACAGGCCTGGTCCAGATATGTTGGGAAAACTGTCTCATCAGATGTTGTCTACTTGAATTCTGGAAAATCTTTACTTTCAGGTCACCAGATAATACGCAGTTCTAGCTAAGGTTTGTTGCTTTATTTAGGTGTGTCATGTGGATCCAGGAATTTATTCCTTAGAGTTTGGTGGCAGAAGTGTTCGTTAGCAGTACCTGATAGGGGCCTCTATAGTGAGGGTGAAGAGAGTTTTTCTGGAGGTGTCTTTTTCAATAAACAAAATCTCCAGGTTGCAAGGTGTGATGCCTAAAGTCTTTGTTTCCCAAGGGCACACTGTGAAAAGATTGCTCTACTAAAACATGGTTATTTCTAATAGAAGCAATCAAGCCTTTGGAATATTCAAGTATATTTCCTTTCATCAGTTGTGGTTCAAAAGAAGCAGGAACCAAGTGCATTGGGTGTTCTGCAACTATCTCAAAGGGTGAGAGTTTATGAAGTCCAAAAGGAGTGGGTCTAAGATTTAGAAAGACTGACAGCAGTGCTTTTGTGCAAGGCATTTGGAGGAACTTTATAAATTTTCCCAGTTGAATCTTAATAATGCTATTAGTGTGTTCATCTAAACCAGAAGATTAGGGTGATAAGCATAGTGAAAGTGTTGTAAAACCAGCCAAACAGCACAAATTTGCCTGGCCAGTAAAATGAATTCCTCAATCACTATGAAGTTGGAGAGATGTTTCCTAGGTAGGGAATGATCTTTTCCAAAAAGACTTTAGTCATAGAAGAGACAGTAGCCTGTTTGCAAGGGAAGACTTCAGTCCAGTGTGAAAACACATAAACCATGACAAAAACATAACGATAACATTTCTTCTGGAAATATCAGCAAGGTGATTTCCTTTAGCTTCCAGAGAATCAAGTTTATAATGCCTTGGAATCTTATAATAGCTAAAGTGGCAGGCAAAAGTATTGCATCTAATAATTCTTGAACATAGGGGCTGTTTTAAATTTTATTTTCACTGAAAGTAAGGAAGACCTGTGGCTTCCACAGCATTACAAAATCATGAGCTACTCCAAAAGCATATCTACTATCAAAATAAATATTGGCAGTTTTGTTCTTGGCTAAAGTACAAACCTGTGTAAGAGCATATAATTCAGCCTGTTGGACCAAAGTAGCCATAAAGATACTGGCTTGTCGACATCAAAAGGAGTTGCAATAATATACCCAACACAATATTTGCCATTGTCACCTTTTAAATAAGAACCATAAGCAAACCATGAGAAGTCAGAAATACCAAAGGAATTTCCTGTAGATCATCACAAGAGTCAGAAAGTTATCCATCAGCTTTAAGCAGTTGTGAAGGACTTCACCAGTGATAGAGGGGAAAAGAGTATCAGAGTTTAAGGTTACTACACCATAAAAGAGTAATGTGAGGAGCAGTTAACAAAAGGAGTTTATAGTAGGTTGCGTGGCTGACTGAGAAATGTTCAGTGTAATGAGAATTCAGAAGAGCTTCTAATGCGTGAGGTACAAAAATGGTTAAAGGGGTTCCCACAGTGATTTTCTTGATGATCTTAATCAAATGGGCAGTAGCCATAATAGTTTTAAGGTGAGGGGGTTATCCACATGCCATAAGGTTCAGTGGCTAGCTATAATATCTTATGGGTCCTTGTGTTTTGGGGTGAGTACCCCAAAGTTGTTCCTTTCCCTTTCATATACCAAAAGAAAAAAGGAATCTGATAATTGGGATTCTTAATGGCAGGTAGATTCATCAAACTCTCCTTTAAGACCTTAAAGTTCATGTCATCTTGTTCTTCCCATAAATTGGGTTGGGGTTGTTTTCCTTTAGTAAAACAAACATATGAAGGTTTGGCCATAAAAGGGATATTTGGAATACAATTTTGACAGTA
The DNA here is from genome assembly GCF_949774975.1 of Lagenorhynchus albirostris. Taxonomy (NCBI): domain Eukaryota; kingdom Metazoa; phylum Chordata; class Mammalia; order Artiodactyla; family Delphinidae; genus Lagenorhynchus; species Lagenorhynchus albirostris. The sequence continues at coordinate 123,989,671 of NC_083098.1, forward strand.
ACTAACCAGCCCAAGAAAACGTCATGGCTGGTGCTTTGTTTTGGGTTTTGGAAAACTTAGGACACGAAGAAGTCTATCTGGATTTAGGTGTAAACCATGATTTGATACCAGTTGCTCTAAATATCAAACCTGGGTTTGGGCAAACTGCAACTCTTCTTTGGTGAACATATGTCCCTTTAAGACTGAAAGTTTTTGCAGGTGGATGCTGTCTTCCTGTGAGGAGGCTTGAGAAGGATAGTAAAGCAGCAAATCCTCCACATAATGCAACAGAGTAGAACCTGTAGGGAACTTTATCTCATTCAATCAGCCTTCAGTATTTGTTAGAAATAAAAAGGACTGTCAATAAAACCCTGAGGCACTACTGTCCAGGTGAATTGTTTTTCTTCCCAAGTGAAGGCAAAAGATATTGGCTAGCCTCCTCAACTAGAATAGTAAAGAATGCACTGCTAAATCAATTATAGTAAAGAATTTGTTTCTAATGGAAATGGATGTTGATAATGTATGAAGGTTAGAAACAACAGTGTCTAGGAAAAATAACGTCATTTATTGCTCAGAGATCTTGGACAAATCTCCACCCTTGGCCCTCAGGTTTTCTCACCAGTGAAATGGGAGTGTTACAGGGTCTAGTACAAGTGATTCTGAGGTCTTAAGCCTTAACATCTTCTATTACAGGCTTTATGCTTTGAAGGGATTCTTTATTTATATGGTATTAACTAATCTGGAAAGAAATTTTGAAGGGTCTATTTGAATCTTGATGGGAGGTGTGCTGTGAATTTTGCCAACATCAGTTGGAGATTTTTTTTCGCATGAGGAAGATGGTAGCTATTTCACTAGGGACAAATTATCAGTGTTTCCAGAATGAGCTGTAGTACTGTTAGAGATGAAACAAATAAAAAGATGTCAAAGGGTCATTTAATTCTCCTGGTTGATTACTTTGATGACTACTATCAAATTCTCAAATTATTCCACCATCTGGAGAAAGAGATTCTGGAATGACACTTCTCTAAGAAGTCTTGGCCTCATAAATAGGTAAGGGCAGAGCAACTAAGGAGAAAAGGGTGGATATCTCTTAAAGAGCCTAAACAAAAGGGAATAGGTTCAGAGACTGGTTTATTAGAGGTCTCCACTATTTGAATTGTATTAGTACTCTGAGGCAAGGTTTGTTTTTTTGTTTTTTGTTTTTTGTAGTAGTGGGGTTGAGCACTGAGAGTGTGGATTTGGTGTTAGTTAGAAATAGAAGGGATTCATCTCCAATCTGGAGAAATGTTTCTCCAAGCTGATGAAGAAGGAGAATTGGAAAGAGCCTCTGTAGTTCCGTGGAGCCCTGTCATTGCGAGTTGGGAGGACATTAGGAAGTCTGGTTATTTAAATGCCTAATGCGCTTAGATTTGTAATAATTTCATTTCCAATATCCTGGCTTTTGATAATAAAAGCTGAAACTAGGGGGTTTGGGTTTTATTTATAAGCCTTCATTTGCTGGAGTTGAAGATTAAGAATTTCGGCAGTCTTCCTTGGAAGTCACTCATCTAGAGTACAGGAGAGCTGGTTTGCCAGATTAACTAAATCTGGATAGACATAGTTTCTCATTCCATCCCAGTCCTTTTTTTTACAAGAAGTGAAAGGTCCTGGTTCAGCCTATTAGTAACCGTAGTATTAAGTTTCTCTAAGTGTAATCAACATCTGAAGGTACATCAGAATTTACTTTAAAAATAATTTGAAGTCAATTGTAATAGTCATGAACAGGTTCATCAGATTTTTGTTTGCAAACCTGAATTTTGTTCCAATCCACAGGCTTTGGAAAAGCTCTAGGAATTGCTTTGATGAAGTTGCCTAGTGATTACTCTAGTCTGATCATATAATAAGTTAGCGCGCTGGTCTACCACTTATAATTACAGAGACCTTTCAGGATTTTTCCCATTAGCAGTTTCATCCAGTGCTGGGCCTGGTCTTCTCTCACAAGCACATGAACCAGCTGATATAAGTCAGAGAAACTAGGTTGATAAGTTCAAATGATTATATTAAATTCCTCAGCAATTCTGTGAGCATCTTTTTTTTACTTTGGGGAAATCTTTTTCTATGGCTCACGGTTCAGCTTTCTACCAGGAAATGTAAAAAATTAGGGTTTAGCCTCTGGATCCTCAGAAGACTTAATTTTTAAAGAGACAGATTCTGAAAATTTCAGAGGAAAAAGGAGTGAGGAGAGTTTCAGAGAAAAGAGGAAGTTCAGCAAGGTGACTAGCGTGGGTGAAGTGAGGCTACAGGGGAGTCAGAAGTAGAGCCTGGGACAAAGAGCCAAGAAAGAAGAGCCTGAGGCCTTGGCTGCCATTTTCTCTTTCTTTTGTCATTTGTTTGCCTCAGTTCATCTTAAAATCTTATTTTGCAGAAAGGCAATTTTAGACTCCTGATAACATCGTGAAGCCTCAAACTACCAGTGAAAATAGGCATTGCACTCAATTCTGGAAATGTCTGAGCTGTTATAACACAATCCAGCTTTAAGGAAACTAAGTGTGGGGATTTCGAAAGTTCTCCATAATGGCCATTGATATTCTAAATTGCCTTTGGTCAGGTCAATCCATTTAGTTAGAAATGCACATGAGAAAGGACCAAGGTGTTTAAGCATGAAATCTGCCAGAGTCCCTATGGGGTGGGTGCCCTCAAAATACTTAGATAATTTGGATCTCATTTCTCAGAGGTTTTTCTCTAGAGTAAAAGAACAATTTTCAAACAGTTTAAACATTTTACAGGGCAAACAGCTCAATACAAACAGCTTGCAAGCTAATAGCAGCCAGTTCTAAAGAAACAGCTTGGTCTTGAAGGAGCCAGGCCAAAGGCTTTTTTTCAGCCAGTTTCCAGAGAATAACTTATTCCACAGTAATACACCAAGGCTGAAAAACCAGCACAGGTTTAGTGAAGCAGGAATTCTGAAGGAATGGATCAAGTGCGTTTTCAGCTTCAGTTGAAACAGTCTTATTTAAAATCAGACTGAAGTGCCAAAGGAGTACATGAATACAGAATTAGACCTTCACCTGAAAGACAAAACCTTAAAATAGATCTGAGATAAAATTTGGAGAGTTTCAAATGTAAAGAGGGTGTGAGCTCAGATCTGGGAGAAAGCCATACCTGTATACTCCAGGGTACCACACCTGTGGCTCACGAGCCCTGAAGCCTTCAGGGCCCCATATGGGCCACCAAAATATTGACCTGAACTAAGGAGACTGCCAGATATTTCTTCTGTAAAAGTGGGTTTTATTTGGGATCAACAGAATTTGGGATCAGCAGTTCAGGGTCTGCAACCATGTCAAGTTATGCGCACGTCCCTGCACAGCAAGGGAAGGACTGTGCTTTTATAGAGGGTAAAAAGAAGTTGAGAGGGCTATAGTAAACAAAGAGTTTATGGCTTTTCATTGGCTTTGTCCTTGCCAGGAAAGAGGAGGAGTCTTTCTATTGGGCTCTGCTATGGTTGCAATGCATGAGAGTTCCCCCTTCTGGTCTCCAAACTCTATTTAACTGAAGTGTTTGTTATTATTATTATTTTTTACAGTACATAGAAACTGACAGATACACAGAGAATAAATATATATGGATGTATCCCTTAAAACATTTTCATGAAATCTCAAGGAAAGTCAACCTGAGCAACAATGTTAAATGGCATCTTGAAAGGAGATAAAATTTAAACTGTATATTATTTGGCAAATAAGTAGTGATAGATTATTGGTAGCATTTAGTATAAGTGAACTAAATTCATAAAAGTGCTTTAATATCTTGAACAATATAATGGAAAGAAGGCTATGATTTTCCCCATGCCCAAAATTAATTTTTTTTTCTCATAATTACCTTTCTTTCTTGTGAAAAGAAAAAAATGTTAGGAGCACTTACTACCAAACAATTGCCATTAAAATTGCCATTAATGCCTGATATTAATATATCACTGGGTCCAATGTAACAAAAAAGGAGCATCTGAAAGATTGCTTTGGAGTTTTTTTTTTCATAAGTCAGTATTTTTGGAGATGTCTTTAGGGTCGTTTAATTGAGTGTCTTATTTTGGGGGGCCCAATATAGGGACACTGGATTAATTCAAGTGTTATTAAATACCAAGAAACATTTTTAAATGCAAATTTATGGTAATAAGTTTAGTGTAGCACTAAATTAAAATTTTCATTATCATTCTCTAATTCAACCTTTAAAAATGCAATCCTCAAAAACGTAGAGGGTAGTTTTTATTATTCCCATTTTATAGATGAGAAAATGAATTTTGAATATTAAATGAAAAACATATAGCCATTTGAATTCAGATCAAAAATAGATTTTTTTAAACCTCAAATCTTTGTTCTTTCCATTACATTATACTGTTTCCAACGTATAAATCAATATATGAATGTGAGTGCATGTACTTGGGCAGAAAGGACTGCTACATTTAAGGTAATATCTTTGCATTCTTAAATTTTTCCCAGGAGTTTTAAACAAATGCATACTCAGCAGAATTTATTCTTCTCTTGAATAAACTCTCTTAAAATGTGCTGGGCACCACTATTATATTTTCTCAGAGAAATGTATTTTTTGCTAATAAAAGAGAAGTAATTAGAGTGTCAATAAGCAGTATGTAACTTATTCAGTCTTCACGGTACTTTTAATTTAGAAATGAAAACATATTTCCCAAAGGGAGTCCTTTATGTTTTTTTATAGAAACATAAAGTATGTTTTTATTTTAAAAAATTACCTTATTGTGATTTACTGAGATATGAACATGGAAATGGTGATGTTAAACAATATTTTCTTTAGCTCTAAAATTGTAGTGGGATCATGATTTCATAAGAAGAAAATTAGTTATGGTGGTAACATTATTGTATAATTTCCCTCAGGATCTCTATATCAGGAGTGGTTTTTTTAATATCCTAAAACAAGTCACCTACAGTCACTTTAGATATAAAGTAATGTTGAATAAAACAATATCATACAGCAGCTCACAGTATGAGCAAAGACATCTGTTTATGTTACCATGAATAGTTATGAATTGAGATGCTTAAATGACTTTGCCAGCAAAACATTGCCTCTTAATTTATTTTTATAACAAATGGAAGCCTCATTTTCACGGTTGGGTAGTTTGCATTCAAATGTACGAATAACTTCAAAGGCAGTCACTTCTACACAGCATGTTTTATTGTAGAGCATAAGAAGGAATTGCTAATGGTCTCTTGTTGGGCAGTCATCTTCTCCATCAAGAGTTTAATTTAATTTTATTTTTAAAATGTGGTATGTAAGTTGGGATTTATTTCTTTAGAGTACAATTTAATGAATCTGAAATTAATGAGAATTTAATACACAATCTAATATATATAAAGTTGAAAAGGAAAATATAAATGTTCATTCTAGGAATCTTGGAATTTTGTCAGTTCTTTCTGGGGTTCTGAAACTGAAGCTTTTCTTAAAGAATTTTTTTAAACAAAGGAAAAGAGATGCCTTATCTATTAAAAATATTTGGATTATTTAAACCTAACAGAAAGGAAATTTTCTATGAATAAGATACCTGTGAAAATGACTGTTTAAGTAATTGAATATAATAAAATCAGAAGCCGGGACAAGTATTATATTTCCATACATGTAAATTTAAATTGCAAAATTTTAAATTCTCCTTTATTTCAGTTAGCATAGATTGTACTTTTACATGAATATTTCTATTTATCCTTATAGTCAAAAATAGAAATAAAGTATTTCAACTCTAAAACATGACATTGTATCAAATGCTACTTGTTCACATGAAAAGTTCTATTCTAAGTATTTATAAACATTTGAAAAACAAACCACTGAATTATTTTGTCTCAAAATTGTAAATATGTTTGTTATTCATTTAATTATGTTTATAAATATGGTTTTATTCCACTTTAAAATTATCCTATATAAAAATGAAAGTGGATTTAACAGAATTAAATATAACAGACTTGCCACTTTCACAATAGAGGCATAATAAATAAGTACAGAGATGAGAAACTTGTGCTTAAATGTGCAAATGTAGTATTCATTTTAAGGAAAATATAAGTAACATGAAATTCAGTGGGTCAAGCATCATATTTACTTATTCCTATTATACAGTATATATATATATATATATATATATATATATATATAGTGCTTACTTTGACAGATACAGTCCTAAGTGCTATACATATCTTATTACATTTATATCTATGAGAACATGAACATGTCTATGAGAACATGACAATTTACACATATAACAGGTGAGAAAACTGAGATTTGCATGTAAAGTAATAATATCCCTATCTCTCTCTGTATCAGTTAGGTTTTAATCAGGGAAGCAGAAATACCAAGAGCATTATGGAGTAAGGGTTATATTATAGGAATCAGACTTTGATTAGTTGGGGGACTGGTTAAAATATATATAAAGAGCTGTAGCCTCTGAATCTGGTGATAGACCTGAATTGCTAAATGTAAGCTGGTAGTCAGGAAGAAAAGCTGAGCATGAAATCCTGGAACATGAGAGGAAATCGGAGCCCATTACGACAACTAGAACATTTTGTGCAGTTTGTACATTGTGTACAGGGAGGAGGGCAGAGTAAGTGAAGGCCTGTCTGCTGCCCTCATCAATAAAGTGAATCAACAGATAGTAACAATGTGCTAGACTACAGTGGTGCTTGCCACTCTAAATTAACCTACAGAGCATGAGGTTGCTTCAATTCTACCTTACAAATCTCATGCAAAATTATCTTGTGGCTAATTTTAACATATAATTATGGAGAAAGGAATCTTGGGAAATGTAGTTTTCCAGTTAGAAAACAAACTAAACTCCCCACACTCTCTTATTTTTACTTGAGTCTAAACATTTATCTTGGTCTGTTTTCCACCTCTTTGAACACAAAGTTGAGATGAATTTTTCCTTTCAGATTCTATAGAATTGGATTCTACAGAAATTACTAAAATAAACTAGTTGTTTGGAATTTTGAAAAAAAATTGTTTGAATGGTGAATTTTAAAGTTACCACTGAACAATATAGGAATATATTAAAATTAATTTTAACCCCTAAATATATTTTCTTTTAATATGTTTCAGAATTATTTAGAAAAAATATTTGATAAGACTCTAAATCTTTTACAGGAAGAGAACACATGACTTAATTCTAACATTTACATAATTTAATCCAAAAATAAAAGTTACTTTACTACTTCATAATGATTAGATCTACTTGATTCTGCTAATATAAAGCTATTTTGTTATATTGGGGAGGGTTGTATAAATGCTAAATTATATCATATATAAGATATTAACAATAATATTTTTAATGCTTTTTTTTCCAAATCAAGAAATGAATTCATATTTCCTACCATGTCTAAAGAACAAACTTTCAGATTTCACCATAGCAGATATATAGTTTGTGTTTGTAAACTTTTGCATTGATTCAAAATCCCATTAAAATATCTGTGAAGATAACACAAAAGTAGACAGCAACCCTGGAATCAGACAAACATTAGTTATATCTGAGGAAAATGTTCACTAACTTTAACAATGATAGAGTTTGATTTATAATCATAATCCTGTATAATTTGACAATACTCCTTGCATCACTTATGGATAGATGCCATCAAAAAGACTGGGAAAACTTTGATGCAAATGTATCCTGTTATAATTTTACATTCTAAAGGTAAAAATATCAGATATTCTTCCCTACTCTCACCCCATCTCCCAGAATGAAGCTTATTTGCAGAATCAGCTGTATTTATTCTACCTTCCTCTTCATAAAAATCTCTCTATTTACCTCTATTCATAGACTATAACCCCTTGTATACAACTTAAAATGTGTTAAGAGTTTAGAAGCAAAAGCAAAACAGCTTTGAATGTGTATTCCCTTGGAGAAAAGTACTTGGAAGCAAAACATGAGTGTATTATAAGCAGTGAGTCATGGGAAGTTGTGACTTTCAAGTAAGAGCCCTGTATGAAAGAAAAACCACAAATGAGTCTGCTTATCTACAACAGGCCAAGAACTGTAGAATGTTTATCCCCTGTAAATCTAGAAAAACTTTACCCAGTTAAAACTTGCTAATAAATTGAGCAAAAATTCATAATCATTAGAACTGTAACAACAAACATATATCTAACATAATTAATTTGCCATTTACAAAATGGAAATGGACTTTGGTTGAAATAATGACACACTCTGAGATCTTTTTTGGAAAATGTCAGCCTGTGAATATGCATGTGACCAGGTATCTGACCATGTTAGAGTTGGAGGAACCAGATTTACACTAAAATTGGACAAAATTTAAAAAAAAATAACTGTTTTCAGACATTGAAAAGCCAAAAGTGGACTGTGGTTTTTGAGAGAACTAAACCAAACAAGATGAACCCATTGATTTTCAGGCTTAATGGCTGGAGGAACACCTAGAGCACAGAGCAAGGAGGAATATCCCAAGCAGTAGTCTTACTGAGTTTCAGAACAGTGATCAGATTTTAGGAAAGATGATGGCATGTCTGAACATTTCAGGGCACAGTTTCAGAGAAAAGGGAGCTCTAGAGAAAAAAGCTCTGTAAATGCACATTAGATCCTGTTGAATTTTTCTTGAAAACTCAACCAAAAAGAATGGGTAAAATACCACAAATATGGGTAAAAAAATGAGCTGAAACATATGAGTGGAATGGTTTCCAGAGTTTCACATAGCTGTAATGAAATTGAGTTTCAACATGCTGGAGTAGAATTCAATAATACTCCATAAGAGCCATGGCTTAGTATTAAGGCTAACTGCTCATCAATGTGTAGGGTACTCCAAACATTCCCTGACAAAGCTTTAAAACAACAATTGACATTCAAGCTGACACTTAATGTAATGAATTGCCTAGAAGAAAAAAGCACAATATTCTTTAGAAGAAGACAAAAAAATCCAGACATTCAATAAGAGAAAATTAAATGTGTCAGCATCTACACAAATATTACTAACCATTCCAGAGAGCAATAAAATGCAACCCAGAAGGGGAAGATATAAAAAGTGGAACCTCTAAAGATGGAAATTGTAGTATCTGAAATTTGAAAATCCCTGGAGTGGGTTTAACTATTGATTAGGTATTACAAAAGAAAATCTTAATGAATTTGCAGACACCATAGAAACTAGACAACATGAAGCACATTGAGAAAAAATAATTATGAAAAAAATAATAGTTTCAGTGACCTGTAAAATAATAAGCAGTTTAACCAAAGCTTATTTGAAGATGCAGAAAGAAAGGAGTCAGTGTGCTTACATATTTAAAGGATTTATAGGTAAGATTTTTCTAACTTTGATGAAATTAAAAACCTACAAATCTAAGGAACTCAAGAAAATCCCATTAAGATTAACACATAGAAAACAACATTAAACCACGAAATAACCAATTTATAGAAACCTATGGCAAAAATAAAATCTTAAAGCACAAAGGGATAAAAGCACATTATAAGAACAAAGAAGCACATTACAGCATACTTTTCATCAGAAACTACCCAATCCAGAAACTGATAGAATTGTATCATCACATGCTGAAAACAAAAAATATCCTCAGCCAAGCATTCTATACACAGTATAGAATTATACACTCTAAGAAATGTTCATTAAACATTTCAAGCAGAAGTAAAATAATACTGGATAAATATAGATTATATTCATTCATATATATATATGAAAAAAAATCAAGAAATGAATATGTGAGTAAATAATTTTTAAAACTTTATTTCTCATTTTTATTGTTATTAAAAATAATTGACTGTGTTTTAACTTCACTGGTGTTATGTAAGGACAGAATTTTGCCTCACAAATACTAAAAATTTGCTCCAGAAACATGAAAACACAATAAAGACTTTAAATCACTTTTAAACACTTTCAACAACTAAGCAAAATTATTAGCAGGTGATGTTGTTTTAAAAAGTGTGTTTTAGGTCTGCTGATGGTTATTAAAAGAAAACTTTCTAATATTAAATATGCATAAAAATAGATAAAGCAGAGTTTGGAAATTCTCCTATTATCACTACCAAACTTGTTTTATTGTTTATGACTTCTATGGATGGTTATTGAAGTTAATTCCATACATATTCAATTTTACATATATTTTCTTTAAAAAAAAAAAAACAACCTCAAAAACATCTTCCTCCCGATCTTTATATGTTTTCAGAAGGTCATACTCAATCTTCAGAAGTAATAATGATTTTGAACTAAACGGACATCAGGAATATAACAGACAATTTTGTTTTCGCATATGGCTAAGAGGGATTCTCAACCTCTGGACACAACACCTTTAAATTATGCCAATAGAGAGAATTCCCTAGTGGACCAGTGGTTAGGACTCTGCACTTTCACTGCCTAAGGCCGGGGTTCAATCCCTGGTTGGGGAACTAAGATCCCACAAGCTGTGTGGTGTGGCAAAAAATAAATAAATAAATAATGCCAGTAGATAAATATACATATATAATACTCCGTGTGTTTGTTCATTTGTTTGTTTTGTGATAAGTGCCCAGCCTCAATACAATTCTCCTTTTTCAAACATCAAAAAGCTGGCTTTAAAATGTATGTGGTTTGATTGAAAAGAAATGTAACTCTGGGATTCTAACCAAAAACGGGTCTTCATGAAGACAACGTATCCTAAATCATCATATGATTCTCTGTATTAAAACAACATGATAATTCAAGGTGCTAAATGATTAAACCTACATTTGCGTTTGTGTTTGAAAACTGTAGGTTATTGTCTCTCTTCTTGATTCTGATCAGGACACATTAGATAAAGTTTTTAAATGGCCAGAGATAAATATCTGAGCACTTGCTTTTGTTAATGAGTTTCTGTGGTGAAAGTCATTATGTGGTCATTTGGCTGAATGGGGAGTGCAAATGAGAAAAGAGACTAATATAACATATAGAGGCCCATATTGCTGTCATTTACAGTTCCATTATGCAAAATAGGTGTTCTGTTTGTGCTAATATATGTTGCTCTGTAACAATACGTTTATTAAATAGAAACTTTACAGAACTTACAATATTTTCAGTGTAGGAATGGCACCAAAACTGAAGTCAACATATTTTATCTGGATAAGCTTTTGTGATTCTTTGTAGAATAAATACATAAATGAGTTAGATGGGCTAAATTAGGTGTTTACTGACAGCTTCACTTAATTCTTTATTTGGTCCAATATAAATCAAAGATATTTTCCTGAACTGGATACATGCCCATAGGATGTTATCATTTCTAGAAATATTTTAAAAAGATACTTCTTCTAATAAAAAAGATGTCTAAGGAATTTGCAAGGTATTCCAGAATTCTGTCAAGTGGGTAGCTCAATGAACTATCTATGATAAGACTTCATATGTCATTTCTGTCTTTATTATCATCATTAGTTGTAATATTATTATTTTTTAAAAAGAGATTTACTTCTCTTAGTCTAAAGAAAAATTGTTGCATTATTAAGATCACTAATCAGACTTAATTAATGCTAATGATGCCATATTAAAAAAACACATAGATTAATCTAGATAACTCAATACTAAGGACACAGAATACACTGAATTTTTAACTGTTTAAGTCATGTTAAGTGCTTGCCTTTTCTATAGTTTTAGTACATCACGAATTGTAGTCTGATATGATTGATAATGTTATTCATAAATAATAGTTTCATTAGTAAAATATGAACATTATAATTTTTGTTCAACTCTCCGTACACTTATATTTAGGACGTATGAAATAAAATACCTTAATAGTATCATAAATGTTAACAAATATTGCTTATTTTATGCATATAACTACTAAGTAATATGAATAATAGGTCAGATGTATGTTGGTAATATTCTATGGCCATTTGGTATTATTCTTCACATGAATATGAAGTTAAATATAAATATCTACTGTTATTTCTGTTTCAATTAAATACTTTAAAATGTAATATTGTACATTATATTTTGTCTGTTAATATAGCACATAAATATGTAAAACACTTGACACATGAACATTACTTAAAATTCAGCTTTAAATTTGTAGATTTGAAGTCTTATAATTGAATAAGGTGTAAGAATAAACACAATCACATTGAAAAGTTAGTTTTTCTCATTAAAAGTGGTCTTAACTTACAGGACACTTGAAACTCAAAATTGATTGCAGTTTATGATACCTTTCATTTGTTTAGCTGCATCTCTATCACTTTTAACTTTGCTCCTTCTGTCTTCTGTCTCACATCCCACATTAATAATTCCTACATATGATACACTTGGTGAACATGTGAGCACTTGGAATATCAAATTCCCACATCCTTTGCTGTGGTATAGATCATTTAGCTAAATAAACACTTCTGACATAAAAGACGATATACTTAGTGGCTTCTGAATTGAGTTCAAGATCTAACATGAGACTTTTTACTTTCTCCAGCATGTTCTTACTTTGAGGAAGATCACACCAGACTCACAGTCAGACTCTCCCAAGGGCTAAAAATGTAGAACTTAATAATTTTGAGCTAAGTAATAAATGTCACCCTGGTTATTCATATTTCTTTACATTTTACTAGATATAACCATATTTTAGTCACCAAGTATTTATTGAGCTCCTATTAGAGTCATAGGTTAGTCACATTTAAAAAGCCATGAACTCTACAGTGAAAATCTGTGACTTTGGAAAACACCCACAAACATATGCACAGATATTTAGGTACAAATAAAATTAAAACTGCAAAATAAAATTTTATAGTAATTAATTCATGTAATAATTTCAAACAGCAGCCTTAAAGATTCTGAGTATAATTGAAAGTTTTTCAGCTTCTCCTTTTAGTTGATAATGATATCAGTGTACTTATTTTAATACTGTCACTTAAATGTAAGTTTAATTTAAAAGAAAAACTGTTTACTTGAGTATCTTCCATTTAGACCCATGGAAAGATAGTAAGTATACATGTACTATCTGTGAAGAAACGTGACATTTTTTCTAACTACCTTCTTACGGGTAAATATCTATTAAAACAATATTTTTATTTTGTTATTTAAATTCTGTTACAGTATTCAAGGTCCATTTTTCAGTGTTTATTAGTAAACACTGCTTTGAATTTCCACCTTGTTGGGTTTGATTTTTAAAATCTAAAATAGACCCAGCTTGAAATTGCATGTGCTAAGAATAAATGGATTTCATAAATGGTTATCAAAAGGAAAAGCACAGTATGCAATAGTTTTATTTTGACTTTAATATTTAGTCAGTGAGTTTTCAGAATTTCAATTGCCATTTTGCTAAATAAGAACAAAATTAGTTTTCACTAATTAACCCTACTATTTATCATCCACCACTGTTTGTTATAATAAATTGATGATATAAATATATTAATAATTGACTGTCAACTAGACAGCAGAGTAACATACTTGCTGTGAAGTCTCCAAAGCACTTACAGAAATCTTTCAATGGCATCAACATTTTTTGAAATTAACTTAATATTTATTAATAGTAAAAACAAGGAAATTAGGCAACTCTAAATAATCAGAATGGACTTGGTGAAAACAGATAACTGAACTGGTACTAGAATGTATGACTCTTACACATTTCTCCATTATCTGTCCCCAGTTTTTGCTCTTCTGACTTCATCTCTTTATTTCTCAGCAAGATTAGAGTTACTAGATTTTTTTTTCCCCTGATGGGACCAGGTTCCGATTCAGCAGAATATTGCAGAATATAAAAGAAATCATTTTAACTATTTACTAGTTAAACCTCAGTTAACATTAGTTTCCATTTGTTAAAAAAAATTGAGTACTGGCATATTTGAGAGACATTGTAAATACTAAGACTTAGAGGATAAGGTTTAGAAAAGTTTAGGCTTCTGTAATCTTTAGTAGGAACCTATTAAAATTACCCACCTAAAGGGATGTTTCTCTCAAGTGAACTCTAAGTTTATAACATATGCATTGTAGGTATTTTACAAAGTTTGACATTTGTCTTTATATATAACTTATAGTTTTTTCTTTGATTGCTTCTTTTTAGCCATACCTTTTTTAAGTCAAATTTTAAAACTCCTAATTGTGTCTAGATTTTTGAATCATAGAAAGAAAAATTTTTTTGTCCTCTTGAATATTTGAAAATTTCTATAATAAAAGCTAAACAAAGAGACAATATTCGTATTTGAATAATAGCAGCTAATACTTCCTGAAAAATTTATATGTTCCTGGCTCCAGGCTAAATCCTTTACCTGCATTATCACATATATTCCTTATAGTAAAGTCATAAGATTTTTTTGTTGTTGTTCCCTTGTACACAAGAAGAAAGTGTCAACTGAAAAAATAATAATGCACAATGCAAGAGTTGTGAGTTAAGTTTTATTTGGGGCCAAATGAGGATTATAGCCCAGGAGTCACCTCTCAGATAGCTCTGAGGAACTGTTCCAAAGAGGTAGGGGAATGGTCAGTATATATATGATTTTAGGGAATGAGGATACATGCAGTTAAGCACACATTTTGTCAGAAGGTTGCTGCTAGTCACAAGAAGTTTGCTACTAGTCATGAGGAGCAGATACCTCCGTTAATGAATTAGTGCTTTTTTAGATATGAGAAGATGCAAAAAATTGGGCCTATAAAGTCTTCTCCTGAATATATCTAACTATCTGAAGGCCTGTTCTGCCATTTTTTTCCCAGAGCAGAGTGCCTCATTCCTGATCTCTGCCCTAAACTCCTTTCAGGGTGTGTTGAAGGTCAGCAACTGCAGTGGCTAGGGACTTCATTCTTATAGAACCAGATGGCTAGCTACAATTTTTAGTTGGCAAAAGAAACCTCAAAGATTTACGTTTCCCCAAAAAATATCTTACTAAGAAATGGCAGTATTAGAATTTGAAACCCCATGTCAGTTTCCACAGGCTTCATTGCCCATTTGCCTCTGAAAACAATGCTTCATTCCAGCAAGAGTTGCTATACCTGTTTTTCCACTTGACCTCTCTTGAACTGGGAGTAGCATGTTAATTTTTCCTATTACCAACGTGTTTTATAGGATTCCTTTATCTTCTTAATTTCTGCTTTCTACAAGTGATTGCTTATTTAATACATAGATATTTATAACTATTGTATTTTATCATACACTGTGTATTTTAACATAGAGTGTCTTTCTTTGGTTGGTAGAAAAACCCAATCCTTGCTTTCTTGTTATTTAATTTGTCTGGTGTATCTCGCTCTTGCCTTCCTTTCATTTAGCTTTTCTGAATAACTGTGGTAGTCTCCCTTTTTTTATACATCTCTTATTTTTTAATATATCAGTTATTAATTTAATTACCTCAGGAATGGCTTGCTATGTCTTGAAATTTTAGTGCAGCAAAATTTCTTGGTAACTTTGGTATGCTCATCTATTCATTTTCAAGAGTTAAGCTTTCAATTTCTTTTTTCAGTTCCTGACTATAATTCCAATGTGATGTTTACAAAAGCCATTTGTGGAGATGAAGAATGCATTTCAGGTAAAAGAAGTTCCTTGATTGTTATACATTTATGTAGTGTTATCAACACAAAACCATAAACATATAATCTTGCTTCTAAGATTATAGCATACTTAGAAGCTTTATACTATTATTCATCGCTTTTGAAAAGTTGGCTCATGTATTTCAAGCAATACCTAATACCAATCCCTAAAATTTTAGTGTCATATATCTACAACAGAGTTGTCAAATGTTGACCTGCTAAATATAACTAGGTCAGGAACCATGTCAAAGTATACTACTGTTTGACTACACCCAATAAAATCATAAAAATAACTTACGATCTTTTTAATAACAATAGCTTTGATCAATTTTAAGTAAATTAAGTAAGATTATTATACCTATTGAATGCTTATTCACATATAGGCAACATAAGCAGTGTCTAATTTATCAAGGGGCAAAAGAACATACATTTATATCATTAGATTACAAATAATTTTTTTTTCAATCCATATGGCTGAAAATTTCTTTTATTAATTTTTATTGGAGTATGGTTGCTTTACAATGTTGTGTTAGCCTCCACTATACACGGATTACAAATAAATTTAATAGAGAATGTATTTTTCATTAACTTAGCACTTTTGCATTTTCTCTGTGTATTACATTCTTTTGACTTGCTTGCATTAAGTTCAGATGCCTTTGCTGATATTAAATTCAGCAGCCATAAGGATGATATAGGAATGAGAAGCAGAATATCAAAAATTTAGTTTTTATATTTTTCTTTTCATCTGAAGTGTTTAATGTTATAGACAGATACATAGATGCATTAGTAAAAGCAGTACAAAAGCTAATTTTAAACACAGAAAATCCACTGCATTACATAATAAGCATCAACAGAATTAATAGATGAATAAACTTTTGTTCTGGAAGGTTAACTGTTCCCATGTAGTTAGATTGCTCTTAATATTATTACACAGCTAAAGATAATATCTCCAAAGATATCTTGCCAAAAGTGATATTAACCAATTTATACTTGGTATGTAGGTGTTTGGCCACATCCATAAAAAGTAACAGATTTACAAGTGTTCTTATTGATTGGCAAATTCAACAGCCAAGTGATAATTCACATTAGGTCTAATAAAGAACACAGTTTTTTGGCTGCCAGTAGGAGCAAAAATCCATGTGCTTAACTTTTTAAAAAAAAAATTTATAATTTATCAAAGTCATACACTTAAGTTACAAATGCCTTTTTAGGATCTTAATGAGTTTCATAAAACATTACAATTTATTCCATTATTCATTATTTATAAATCTTATATAACTATTTTCATATTCAAGTTGTTTGAAGGCCTATTTACTGTTAATATTTGTATACATCTTATAATTCTATAAATGTGAACAAATGGCAAAATTTAAATAGTCAAACAAGGCCTGAAACTTAAGGATCCTATATAATTCAATTTTTTTTTCCTTATTGTAAATTAGCTTGTTAAATTATGTTGTATTTTAGGACAAAGATAAAATCAGAATAGTTAGTGGTGTGTGAGAAAAGTTGTTCTAAGCTATGTATGATGGAGTGAAGAAATAGATGTAAACATAACCAGAGATAGATCAGAGAGAAGAAAAAAAAAAGGAATTAGGTTAAGTTTGCAAGAGTAAGTGATTTAGTAATCCCAACACTGAAAAGTATGCCCAGCATGTTTCTGTACATGGACATTAAAGAAAGCTCAACAACATTCATATTACAGTACAATGACTGGAGTGGAGTTTTCACATAAGAGTTAGTTACTATAGCTTCAGTATCTAAGAGTGATGATAAAATTAAGTCTCAAGCTAAGATAATGATAAGTAGAACCAAATGTTGAAATAAACATGAAGAATTAGACCAGAGAGATAATCTACTTCCAAATGTTGGAGACCAGGACTTTCATAATTAAGAATATTTAAATTGCTTTATATAGTTTGTACTTATAAATATACAGTAGAAGACAGAGGTTTTCTCTTTAAATGGTTGGTTTATGTTGGATACCTGAAAATCCTTTACCCTAGAGGAGCTCTAAGTTATCTTTCTACAGTAGCATCTGAGCAGTGAGAGTGCCTGGGTTGCCCTATCCAGGGGTGTAACTTATAGTTTATCATATCATCTATCCTAGATATTTTATTATCATATATGTTTGATAATATTCTAGAAAATTAGAAAGAAAGATACATGGAATCAAGTGAAGTATTAGAGTAAGTTGTTCTGATTTATTGAGAATAATCTTTATGCAAATTAAAGTGATCATAGAACCAGAATTACCAAACTCCTACTCACCAAACCTGCATTAATTCAGTTTTTTTTCTACTGAAACTGTTTTTCAACTCTGTGACAATCATTTTGCACAATCTTTTGTAAAATTTTAAAGACATTCTAAGGGTAAGATTATAAGTATTTTAAGATTATTCAACACTGTAGAAACCAATATTCAATGATGTGAGAGAAAAATTGTTATAATTTTCAGGAGATGAAAAGACTGATTAAAATAGGAAAAAGTACAACAAAGAATCTTGATTGATTCTTCATTGATTAAAATAGGAAAAAGTACAACAAAGAATCTTTAGACCCTGTAGATTTTAATATGCATAAGAAGCATATTCATAACAAGTTCCAGATTATGTATAAAATATTACCACATAATAAAGAAATGTAATGCTATCAGCAAAGCAAGGAGATGGATTTTATACTGGAAGTCACTAAGTAATAAACAGTCATCATCTAATTTGTTCAAAACAATTTTTTGAAAACAAGCAGGAAGAAAAAAGAATATGACTTTATTTGTTTTATCCTCAAATGACAGTATCAATTAAACTTAAAGAGTCAAAGGTTTTATAAATCATACTTCAATTACCAATACCAATTAAGTTTCTTGCTAATATATATTACTTAACATAGGTATTCTAATATCCTATTATTTGTAAAGGGAAGTAAATTCTTTTTCAACATATATGGTACCGCATTTAAAAATTTAGTTATAAATTTAGATAGAGATCTGCATTTAGAATTTAGAAGAAAGAAATTTATTATAAATTGGTCACCAAATAGATATTGGGAATAAGATGTTTTCTAAATGAATGCAAATCATCAATAAACATTGTATCAGTATCAGTTCATACTTAACAAATTTAGCTTTTGAACGAAGCTTTGCCCACATAAAATATCCCATCAAGTCTGTATTACCACATATATAGGTGTATTTAATTTTAATAAGTCTTTTAGGATATTAGAAAATATGGTTATATAAATAAGACTAAGCTATGATTAATTAAAGTTAAACCTTTGTAAGAAAATTTATTATATACCTAAACATGTATTTCCTCTAAAGTAGCTCTAAATATGTTAAATCATAACACTATTAATAAATATTAATAATAATTAATAATTATTGGGTCCTTACTATATCCTAAGTACAGACTAACTGCTTAAAGAATTATCTGTTTTTGATTATATGTCATTTCCTTTTTCCAGAAATAATTACAGACTATTCTATCTTTTGTACTATGCATTTCTGTAATCTGATTATTTTGCAGTGCTTTTAAAATACATAAAGTTACATTTAATTAATTCTATGTTTTTCAACTTCACACAGCATTGAAAAAACACTGATTGTTACCCTTTTTTCCCTCTTGTCTGCTGGGAAGCCATCTAGTGTTTACAGGGATAATTTTTATCTTCCAAAATAATTAAATGAGAAAGTTAAGGCAGTCTTACTTCTAGTTCTAAACTCTGCTTTGCACTCTTCTGTGTGAAATTCATAAATTTAACTTTTAGCCACAGCTAATAGGTCTGGTAATTCAAAAATAAATGCAAATAATAAATAAATACAAATCACACTATAAGTTAATTATCTAAATGTCTTAAGTATATATGCAGCTTAATGCTATTTCAACCGAGTCAATATACAGGATAAATATATGCCTTTAAATGTATATATTAACATTTTTCCATTTCTTAGTCTGTTTCAGAAATCTATTAAAAATTGTTTATGAAATGTGCAATTTCTTTGCTCTTAGATTAAAATGGGTAACAAATAAATCAATTATATTAATATTTTACCTACAAGAAATTGTATCTGAAATTCCTGATGCCAGCACTAGACACATTGCAGATCAAATAGCCCATTCACTGTCTTTCAGAAAGAACAGACTGTGGTCCAGGGAAAGACAGTGTCAGAGTGAGAACTTAAATTTCTTGAGTCACAGGTCTGCATTCCTTTTACATCAATACTTGCCCACCATACTGAAAATAAAACAAAACAAAACATGAGGCATTTCACTTCTAACTGAATATTTCATCATATGTTTTCTCCCTATTGTAGTGATTTATAACAGTGTGTATTTTTGCTACATTATGTACTTTGGACTGTAGCACTACAAACAAGTTTAAATTATCCAATGCAGAAGTCAATTCTAGTTTTATTCTTACTGGGTTTTTTTTTCACCATTATCCTTGAACAGTGAGAAAACTTATTTTCACAATCTATTACAAACAAAAGAAAACAAATGGTTTGATATGACTGAATTCTCAACTTGCTAATTATAAAGAGCCAAGTGGCCATAATTTTCATGGTGGTCATTGCAATATTCATTTTCCAATTTTCAGCAATAAGAAACTATTAAAGAAAATATAAAATGATATCTATGATATTTGTATCAATTAGTATTTCTCCATGTGTTTGCGAAGTAAGTGCCATGGTTCAGTTATTCAGCTGATATCCAGCCAGAGGAATTCTGTCCATCTGTTTGAATCCATTTTAAACAGGATCATTTAGGAAAATGAACTTATAATAACATATGGTAACTAAATTCAGTATGGATTTTCCACTGCATTGACCAACTTAGAGAAATTCTCTTATGCAAATACAAATGTTCACAAGCCAAAGTTTTCCTTCTACCATAGCTGTTGTTCAGAAGGTGGGAAGGAAAATCATGCTTTTCAGTTGGTGTCAGTTGTGTACACTCTTCTCAGTCTTATTGGATGGCCTCAGATTAGACCACATATACGGTGCATGTTTCACTTGAGGAATATAAAGGATTTTCTTACTAATTTTTTTTTCTTTTTTTTTTTTTTTTTGTGGTACGTGGGCCTCTCACCGCTGTGGCCTCTCCCGCTGCGGAGCACAGGCTCTGGACACGCAGGCCCAGCGGCCATGGCTCACGGGCCTAGACGCTCCGCGGCATGTGGGATCTTCCCGTACCGGGGCACTAACCCGTGTCCCCTGCATCAGCAGGCAGACTCTCAACCACTGCGCCACCAGGGAAGCCCTCTTACTAATTTTTAAAGTGCTTTAAAATTTAATGTTTAAAGTGGAATTTATATTTATGTTAAACAGATTCAAACTTAGATAGAATCCTAACAAAAAGATAGACAAAAGACTGACTCTCTAAATTTAATAACTTTATAAGGCCAAACAGTTCTGTACAAGGAGAAAAATGATGAATATAACCTTCTAATCCAGTAATATAGTGCCCAGGCTTGTTTGACTTCACGTTATAGCTCAATAATTTAATGAAACGAAATAGTAAAAAAAAACACCTGAGTTATATCTTACCTTTGCCAAAACTGTTGTTTGGTTTGTGTTCCTACACAGACAAATACAGGAATCCATTTTTCCAGGACAAATTCTATGTGTTCTCTCCACATTACTGTTTATGCACACAAATCTCTTTTATATAAGCTTTACCCCTAAAATTCTAATGTTCCTTGTATCTCTGTGCTACCCACCTTCACGGAACCATTCTTTCTCTACTTTTGAAACCAGAAAGCCACAAAAACATCTTAGATATCTAAATGAGACTTGAGAAGCAAAGTAACTCAATAGTTTATGCAAAAAACTAAAACATGGGCTTCCCTGGTGGCGCAGTGGTTGAGGGTCCGCCTGCCGATGCACGGGACACGGGTTTGTGCCCCGGTCCGGGAAGATCCCACATGCCGCGGAGCGGCTGGGTCCGTGAGCCATGGCCGCTGAGCCTGCGCGTCCGGAGCCTGTGCTCCGCAACGGGAGAGGCCACAACAGTGAGAAGCCCGCGTACCGCAAAAAAAAAAAAACAAAAAAACAAAAAAAAAACTAAAACATGATGAATGATGTGAAGAAAGACAATAAATGAAGCACAGAGTGACAGTTGATTCAGTATGGGAAATATGGAAAAATCGAGGGTTTATAAAATTTGTAGTTATTTTACTCTATTGCTTAATTTTGTCTGTCTTTTCACTGAGAATCTAAGAAAATGAGAACAAGATAATTATGTGCGTCATTCACCATTGTGTATTCAGTTCCTGGCAAAAAATATAATAATATTTGATTTGTTGATTCTCCTGACCCTCACTACTGCCCCTTCCATTTCTATTTTTGTACAATAAACCAATGATTGATAGTGTTGCTCAGCAGAATTTTAGTGTCTCACTTTTCAAAATGTTTTCTTCTCTTTGTTCTGTTAAATGTTAAAATCACTAAATTTTATCAAAGCAATAATTGAGGTAATCTTTTCACAAATCCTGTGACAAAAACAGAAAGAGAGAGAGAAAGGAGAGAGAGAGAGAGAGAAAGGAGAGGGAGAGAGAAGAGTTTATTTAGTATCCTAGAACCAAATTGATCCCAAATAATGTCCAATATAAGTACCTGTGACTTGGAAAGAAGTTAATATTGAGGCAAAAAATTCCACCCTATAACATTAAAGAATAAAGTTTACCAAACAGAAAAAAACTCAGAGTTAATATTGAATCACTGTTAATTCAACACTAAAGATTAAATAAAGATTAAAATTCTTTAATCTCTTTCCTTTGGTCCTATCCTCATTTTCTATCTTACATTTATCATTACTATATATTTCTTTGCCAATTTTAACTAGCATCTTTTTTAGTATGCTATCACAACCCTTGTTTATAATATTGTCTACAAGAAATATTTTCTATATCCTTACCTTGAATATAAATGATTCAACATGAATTTAAGTATCTCACATTGTAAAATGGAAGACCTCACTTTTCTTTTTGCAGAAAATGCCCTCTGAAGCTCAAGATATATTGCATATATATGTAATATTAATGTATAATATAGCTATATGATATAATATACATGTACTAATAAACCTTTCCCTAGTTTAAGGTGTGTTAGTAGACAGATCATTTCATTTCATGGCATTTTCAATCATATTAGCTTAAATATGAAATTGAGAAATACTGTTAGAACAAATATATTTTTATGGAATATATCTATAAGGAAGTTGCAAAAAGATAATGCACATGCAAACCTATATATTGGGAGTGTCCTTCAGAATGTAGTTCTTTCTTTCTTCTGGAGAATAACGGGCCTTTGTGTGGTTCAGTTACTAATGTGTTTCACTTTTATAATATACCATTATTCAGAGGTAACATTTTATTAGTGAGCATGACTCTAAATTTAATAAATCAGAACAATAATAATTAGATACTTTCCCTCCAAATAGGTCTTAAAAGATTAAATCAATCAGAATTAACCCCCAAGTTAAAGACACCTCCCATGTACACATATACCTTTAACATTTTATCTTTTTTCTTTCTTAGAACTTAATAAGTTTTTAAATCTACTTTGCAGATAATTTTTTTCCCACTAATAAATTGAAAGTTATTTAAAGGAAGGTTTTTTTTAATCCTGTTTGCCTTAACATAGCTAAACCTAAACTATAGTAGGTACCTAGTAGAGTTTAGATGCCCAAATAAATATGTACTGAATGAATAAATTAGTGATCTGCCTTCTGATATAATGGCTTTAGAGTTGAGAGATCATTATGTCATTAGCACTCTTGCTTCAAATGAACAGGATTAAAATGCAGATGGTGGTGAGGAGAAATAATTATGAATAATATAAATGAAGAACAGT
The DNA here is from genome assembly GCF_949774975.1 of Lagenorhynchus albirostris. Taxonomy (NCBI): domain Eukaryota; kingdom Metazoa; phylum Chordata; class Mammalia; order Artiodactyla; family Delphinidae; genus Lagenorhynchus; species Lagenorhynchus albirostris. The sequence goes on from NC_083098.1 coordinate 124,012,939, forward strand.
CAGGAGTATACTTCTGCTGTGATTGCTGCATCCATCCTATTCAGATGGTATCTGAGCTATAACTCTACTCTGTGCTTCCACTAGTTATTTATTCAAGATAGAACACACATAGCTGGTTGTCATCCAGAAGGAACCATTAACCCCATATTTGTATATGCCTTATACAGCTTGAGAAATATATATTTGGCCCATCAGTTTATCTATCCTGAGACACAAGACATTGGATACTAAAGGGGAGTGCTGGGAAATAGTTATCATTGTTATAATTTCTTTTGTTCTCCCCTACACTCGATGTAATTTCTCTAAAGTTTTTAAAGTTTCTACCTTGTATGCTCAATTAAATTGAAATATTTGAATAGACTTTTAAGGATTAAATTTGCATTCAGTAAATGTTTTTTGAGTGCCAAATATATCAAACATAGTTCTAGCTTCTAGACATATATTAATAAGCAAATTACCATTCCTTGCATGCAAAGATCTTACATTGCCATGGAAAAGGTCAAATAGACTGCTAGTAAATTAACTTTAGGAGAATCCAATCAGCAATACCATTGAATATTTGTTTATTTTTATCCTCATTAACAAAAATCCAACTGGAAAGTTATACCCTTGAAAAAATTAATAATTGACTTGTACTTGTCTACAACTTGACTTTACAGTTGGCAATGGAGCACGAAGAAGTTTTAGTTCAAACCTGAACTATACATTGCAAAAGCATGGTATAGCTTCTCAGAGAAAGTATACTAAATAAATATTATATATTACTATATATATGCATATATGTTATCAATATATACAGAATACTTCAGAGATTTTGTGGGTTCAGTTCCAAACCACTGCATTAAAGCAAGTATTTCAATAAAGCAAGTCACAGAAATTTTTTGGTTTCCATGTAAAAGTTATGTTTATACTGCACTGTAGTCTGTTAATTGTGCATAGACTATGTCTAGGAAAACAATGTACATACTTTAATTAAAAAATACTTTATTGCTAAAAATGCTATCCTCTGAGCCTTCAGGGAGTTGTTAATCTTTTTGCCTTGATGTTGAGGGCTGCTGGCTGATCAGGGTGGTGGTTCCTAAAGGTTGGAGTGATTGTGACAATTTCTTAAAATATGACTATGATGTTTGGCACATCAGTTGACTCTACTTTTCACTTGAACACTTAGAAGCCATTGAAGGGTTGTTAAGTGGCCTAATAATTTCAATATTGCTGTGTCTCAGAAACTAGGGAGTCCCTAGGAGAGGGAGTGAGATTGGGAAACTGTAGCAGTGTAGTATTCTTTTCTATATTCCATGAAAATATAAGTAGAAATCAGTGAAATTCCACAAATTGTTGTAATAATAATCAACTTGCTATATGGAAGATTTATTTACAGAAATTTCATTCCCTGGCCTTCAGAATCTTATAGTTATTTTACAAATGAAGAGCATAGATACCTCCAGTAAATTAATAATAAATTAAATGAAACAACAGTGCCCCTTACTAAATCTTACTAAAGCAGCATCTTAGGTTATTGCTGTTCATTGTAGTCAGAGTATGTGAAGCACAGCTATTTGGAGGAAGTGTATTGAATAATAAAAGACCAAGGCAATGAAAAGTCAGTGGGAGAAATATTTTGAAAGCTCTATTCATAAGATATATTTTAGTTTTTTTGGCCTTCCTTAAGGGCTAAGGAATAAAAAATACAATATGCCACAGTCACCAACACATTTAAAAGACAAGAAATTGCGTCTATCAAAACAACTTTTACAATGCTGTAGATACTTTTGAAGGAAACAATGCTGAAATCAGTTGAAGGTGAGTCTGATAGATACATGCCATTAGGTTTTTGACACTGAAATAGAGAAATGCAATAAAATCTACAGTGAGAAATTGACAAGAAAGCAAAGTACAGACAAAGGCCAGACGTCCCAAACAGTTTTCTTCAAAACTGTAATTTAATCTAATATTGTCTCTTAAAATTTTATTGCTTACTAGTATTCTTTTTATAAAAAATTATTTAAAAAGAGATTTCACTTTTCAATGTCTACATCCAGGGAAATTTTCTCAGTGTTCTTATAAGTTATGAAGACAGTTGATATGATTGTCAAGGTATAGTAGCTGATTAATTTATAAGACATCAATAAATAGCATAATTTGATAGCCTGGGGGTTTATCTTAATATTTTATTAAAATATTTCTAAGAATTAAAAAATAAACAAAATATACTACTGAGTGAAAAAAGAATAAGGTAAAGTAAGAGATTGGATCTAGATCCAAAATCTACCAAAAATCCCTTAAAATAAAAAACAATTTATATTAATAAGTATAACAGGAAAAAGAATGAATGCCATCTAGAGACCGGAAATTATTGGGGAATGCCTGGTAAATAGAAAGCAGATAGAAGTCATAATGACAATGTGGAAGTAACCATAGTGCAATCAGTACACTGCAGGAAAAGGCCAGTGTGAAGATAATGACAGATTTAGAGAAATTCCTACCCCAAGTCAAAACACAGAAGAGCCACACACACAAAAAAACTGCTGTAATCATCAAAGTGATTACAAACTTGCAATCTCAGCAAAAAAAGAGACCCTCCAGAATCATTTGACCTAGTCTAAATTCTAAGGCTAACACTCTTAAGAAAGTGGGAAGGCCTTGTAGTGTGGGTGTGGGTTTCTAAGTGAAATTTAAAAAGTGTTTGAGAACTCCACTGCAGGAGCAGAGAGGCAGAAAGAAGCAATTCAAAGAGAGAGGTGCACTAATGCCTTTCATCACCGAAACAAAGGTCGCCCAGGCTGAAGTGGTGAGGAGGAATAAAACAAAGAAAATATGACTAATCAGATAGTAGAAATAACAAGGAAACATGCAAAGAGGAAATGTGGTAACAATAACAATAATAGCAACAACAGAAACAATATAATAGCAATAATAGTAATAAAATAATAATATAGTTATACTGCAGCTATTATTTACTGAGCACTTATTTATTATTCCAGGATTTATTCTAAGTGCATAATTTGTTATTGATATTTTCAACACTCATAATAACAATGGGAGGTAAGTACTGTTTTTTTTTCCTATTGTTGGATGTTAGAAAACAAGGCATAGCACTTTTAAGTAAATTGCCCTTTGGAATATGGTCAGTGTGTGTTGGTTACTTATTGACCACAAGGAAAGGGAAATAATTAGGCGAATTAATTGAATTATCCACTGTCAAAAGGTGAGAAACATTGGAGATGCTATTTGAAACCAGGCATTTGATCTCCAGTAACAGATACAATTAACTATGCTCTATTAAATCTCTCAAAAAGGTATTACTGGTAAAGAATGCCATAATTTTTTTAAAGACAATAAGCAAACATAGTGAAAATGTTTATATGCTTTCTCAAAATATTATATTCAGAATATATTAAGATTTTCTACAAATCAGAAAGAAAATAGAAACTAGCCCATAGATGATTAGTTCTGCAAGAAACTAAGCTTTCCAGAAAGTTCAAAATATTTGCCCTGTATCTCTTCAACATTTCTCAAACCTTCGTAACCCTTGATAAACACATCCAAAGTTATATGCCAAATTGATAGTGTCAAGTGTATCTTAGAATAAGCATGTTCAAAAAATAAAATGTTTGTTGAATAAATTTTTGTTGAGGTTCATTAGTGTTAAAATGGAAAATATTATCTTTAAAACTCATTAGATGGATTTATCAATACTACCACTATTTCCATTAGTGCCATCTATATGAGTAATGATATATATTTGAGCTCAAGGGTAAATTAATCTATATTTGGCATCATATTTGAATGATGGCATACTCCTATAGGTGGATGAGAGACACTGTTTTTTAAGAAAAATGTTACTGGATGAGTCAGGCCACTTGAATCCTGTCCCTCGTTGTATCACATTTTAACCATGTGAATTTAGGTGATCAATAAGGCGCATATTGGCTATTGTTTGTTAACAGTTTACAAATTGCTTTAACATATATGAACTTATTTGACTACCATACTGTGAATTAGGTGTCATTATTATCTCTGTGTCATTAAGTTTGAAACCTTAAGCTTACAGAGCTTCAATACTTTTACCGAAGTCTTATCTGTCAGGAAAAGGCAAACCCTGAAATACTTCAGAATTTTGGTCCCAGACACTGTTTTTTAACAGAGCACGGTAGTTCTCATTCTCATGTTAAATGTGAGAATCAAATGAGGTACTAAAACTAGAGCCATATGTAAACTATTAAAAAGTATGAAAAACAGGAGCTCAGTTATTTTCCCAAATTATTTCTAAAACTCCATCTTATTTTTTTTAATTTTGAGTTAATTTTAAAAGGGAGATGGTATATATATCCATTATAAATATAAAATAAAATAAAATAATTAATAAAATAATAGCCAAACTAGTACAGTAAAAGAGAAGTAGGGAAGTCTTCTTTCCTTGTACCGTGCTTCCTCCCCATTCTGCAGAGAATCTACTGTTCATCTGCAGTCACACACTTATATGGGCTATTGTTTGGTCTATGAGGACCTAGTTATTGAAAATGTTAGCTATAGAAAACTAATAATAATAAATATCAATTGCACATTAATATGTGTTTGCAGAAAATGCATCAGGGTCTGAGGGCTATATACAGAATAACATATATTGCCCAGCAAAACAAGCAGGCAACAAGTAAAAAAAAAAAAAAGTACATATTTTTCTATAATAGTAATGCATACTATTTGAAATGAATTTCTGTGTTAAAAAATTTGAAAATAATTTACAAAGATCTAAACTCTTTTAAATCCTGGCTTTTCCTTTGAGTTTTCTTATCACACTGGCTTTTTTACTGTTAGTGAAGGTTTCTTTTTTTAAGCTAGAGGAAAAAATGAACTACAAAGATTTATAGACTATGTCATAGGATTCTTAGAGATTGCTGTTTCCTTTAGATTGCTCTTTTATGAAAACATTTTTCTTTCATGCACCAGTAAAGTTATTTCTCCTCACTGTGAGTATATATTTTTTCTTTTTTGTATGGTATTTTGAATCATTTTTTTAACCTTGAATTTAAACCTAGGAATACTACTGTAACACTACACACACACACACACACACACACACACACACACACACACAATATTACCTAGATTTACAAGCCCGGAAACAATTTTGACCATCTTCTCCTGAAGATAGACATCATTAAAATAAAAACTTTGAACCTTATTAGATGTAATAACCCTGGTAATAGGTTCTGGAAAACTTAACAATACAAATAGTTTTACTTCTTGAATTTTATTATCCTTTATTGATTGTACTGAATTTTTGAGAAGTAACCTCTACTATTGCAAAACAATTGTAAAATAACCCATTTTAACTTTTTAAAAAATATTCATTTATTTGATTGTGTCAGGTCTTAGTTGCAGCTTGTGGGCTCCTTAGTTGCGACTTGTGGGTTCCTTAGTTGTGGCATGCAAACTCTTAGTTGCAACATGCATGTGGGATCTAGTTCCCGGACCAGGGATTGAACCCCGGCCCCCTGCATTGGGAGCACAGAGTCTTAACCACTGCACTACCAGGGAAGTCCTCATTTTAACTTTTTGATAAATATACCAGTTTATTTATGTGAAATGCACATTGGAGATGTGCTATACAAATATATTTATTAGAAACATATATTTTATATAATAAATATATATTTTATAGCAAACATGCTATAAAAGTATATGTAGAATGTACATTGCAAAGGACATATACATATAGTAATGTTATTATATTCAATTATACATGCATGTTTTCTATAATTACAATTTTCATAAGGAAACAAAAATATTTGTCATGATAATGGGGACAAAAATATATATTTGTGTTCTTGTTTTTTTTAGATGACAAGCCTGAATATTTTCTGCTAAAATTGCCCTTTTTTCTTCTAAAGAATAAATCTGTAGTGGTTTCACATATAATTCTGGGCATATAACGTATTAAGGCCATTTGCAAATGGGCATATAACATATTAAGGCCATTTGCAAATGAGAGGCATTTAGTTCAGTAGTATGTAAACTTGTATGTAATAACTTTGGCTGCTTCTTTAGGTATCATGTACTTAATAAGACTAGTCAGGGCAAGTTATATTTCTACTCAGCATTAAGTCCCATGTCTTATCCAGTTTGGTAAACTGTCTGTCATCTTGCAACCACTTAGCAAACTCTAATTGACTTGAATAGCAGAGTCAGAATAAGTTAAACTTTTGAAGTTGGAGTTCATTGCCATAACATGAATGTATAATTTAGTAACCTTAATTGGTAACCAACTATATTAGATAACTATTAGATTCAGTACAGCTTCTTAATGCCCTAACACATATTGCATTATTTTAAATAGATATTTCCTAGTGAAATGAATCTATATATTAACTGTTGGAAAATCAATTTTTAAAAATAGAATAAATGTTATTTTGTGTAGAAAAGTAAAACTTGATATGAAACTAATATTGATAGATGTGAAAGAATAAATAAACCCATAATTATATAACTAGAGACTTCAATATCCCTTACTCAAAAACTGATAAAACAATTAGAAAATCAACAAGGATATAAAGAACTGAACAACACCATCAACTAATAAGATCCAGTTGACATTTATAGAACAATCCACCAAACAACAACAGAATACTTATTCTTTCCAAATAATCATGGAACATATACAAAGATAGACCATATCCTGGGTCATAAAACAACCTCAGCAAATGTAAAAAATTTGAAATCATACTTTGTTCTCCAACCACAATGATGGAAAGTAGGAATTAGTAACAACAACCAAAACAAAAACAGGAAAATAACCGACACATGGAAACTGAACAACATGCTTCTACATAATTCATGGACCATAAAGGCAGTCTCAGAGAAAATAAAAAGAGAAAATTTGAACTAAATTAAAATGCTATGCAACATATAAAACTTTGACACAGCTAAGAGTGCTAAGAGGGAAATATATAACATTAAATATTTACATTAGAAAAGAGGAAATACCTCATGTCAACAATCTAAGCTCCCACCTAAGAAACAGAAAAAGAGCGAAATAAACTTAAAGAAAGTAGAAAGAAAATAAGAACAAAAGTTGATGAAATTGAAAAAGAAAAGAAAATAGAAAAAATCAGTGACACAGAAGTTGTTCCTTTGAAGCTATCAATAAAATTGACAAACCTCTAGCAAAATAAACAAAGCAAAGAGAAGATACAAATGAAATGAGTTATTACTATGAGCTTTGAAGACATCAAAGGACAACTATGAACAGCTCTAGGCACATAAATTTCACAACTTATATGAAATTGACCAATTCTTTGAAAATCACAAGGTGCCACAACTTAGCCAGTTCAATACAAAATAGATAATAGGAATAACTTCATAACTATTAAGGAAATTAAATGTATAACTTAAATAAATTACCTGAAAGGAAATCTTTAATCCCAGATGGTTTTGAAATGGAATTTAACCAAATGTTTAAAGAAATAATACCAATTATACACAATATCTTCCAGAAAATACAAGTAGAGGGAATGCTTCCAAATTCATTTTATGAAGTTAGTGTTAACCTGATACCAAAACCAGGCAATGACAATGAAAGAAAGAAAAGAAAGTAAAGGAAGGGAAGGGAAGAGAAGGGAAAGAAAATACAGAAACCACATACCAGTATCTCTCATGAATCTTGACTCAAAAATCTGTAACTAAAATATTAGCAAAGAGAATTCAGCAATATAAACCATGACTAGCTGGGATTTATTTCAAGAATGTAAATAAGGTGTTTTAATATTTGAAAAGTCAATATAACTCACAACTTAAACTGTCTAAATAAGAAAAATCATGTGGTCATATAGATTGATACAGTAAAAATGGATGGAAAATCCCCAAACAATTTAGCTTTTGCCTTTACATGTAGCTAAGGAACTGAATGGAGGAGATGGGATAAAAGCTAGGTTGTCTAAATATAACTTGTGTTTTAGGATACAAACACAGTAATATGTTTTTCATAAATATGAAATTAAATTAAAAATTCAATTCCTGCATATAAAAAGCAGAATGACACAAATTAATCTACCTGAATTCACTTTCTGTTAAAATCACAGAGGCATTAAAACAAAGTAACTTTATATCTTAGTGAAACAAAGATTTCTTTTAAAAAAGTATAATATTTTTTTTAGTAATTGTATTGGTATTGTTATTCTGATGAATTAGATTTAAATTATATTATGCTAATATTAGGAACCAATACTTTCAGCATTAGAAAAAACGTATGTATAACTTCAGAGACTATGTAAAAATCTTAGTTCAAAATTATGGCAAATTAAATATTTGTTTGATCTTATGATTGATTAAAAAGTCAATATGCCTACATATTTAAAAGTCCTTAAAAAAAAAGACTATTGTAGTTTCAATGAGCATCACTGGCTCCTAGTTTCTAAATAATAGTTTCTTCTATAAGTTATTGCTGAAATGGCTGATTCCAGGCCTGTTGCAGGAAATGTACAAGATGAGGCTGAGATCTCTTTTTTTACTAGAAAACAAAGAAACAAAAGGATTTTCAAAAGGATGCAGAAGTCAACTTCAAGCAGTTTCCATTAGTCAAAGATGTGGTAATTTTGGAATCTCTTGAGAGCAATCAAGTTTCATCAAGAAATGAATTGCAGGAAAAAAAAATGAGATTGGGGAATTTACAGATTAAGGACGTTAAAAATACCTTAAAATATTATAATAATGTTTGTGTTTGGACCCTGACTTAGTAAACAGTCAATTGGGGAAATTTTAGCACTGATTAGAAATTACTTTTAATTTTTGGTGTTTTAATGATTGTGTAGTTGCTAAATATGTCCTTATCGTCTAGACATGCCTACAGAAATATTTACAGGTGAAATGATAGAATACTTAGAATTTTCTTAAACTAATTCAGCGAAGGGCACAAGACAGTGAACAGGGATATAAATTGAAAAGATTGGCCAAGACTAAATAATTTAAAATTTAATAGTGAGTGTTTTTTCTTTTTTTAACTAGCTATTCAATTTCTGTGTATTTGCATTTTTCTGCATTGGAAACCTAAAAGCAATATGCTAAATCCTGAGAAAGGAAGGAATGATATACTTGACTCTGGACACATATTAGAGATACATTGCTAAAGTACCCATATTATGATATTTATTACTCATAATCTGGATTACAGAAAATATATTTCAATTATTTAAATAAAAAATAACCATTTCTATAATAACTCCAAAGGTGATCATGTTACCACAAATCATTAATTCAATGTTGAGCATAACTGCTCGCTTCAAATATGGAAGTTTAGATAAGTAAGCAGGGCTTAAGAGAGCATAATAATGCCTAAGCAACATTATACTGGGCTGAATTTTATTTTTTGAAAATAAATGTAGTTTTCATACTCATCTCTAAATCCCAGGTGGAAAAAAAGAGATATCATTATGAAGAATAAAAATACTTGTAAATGTGTGTATTTATAAATTTAAAATTATTCTGTTTTGAAAATACATGGCATTATATTAGAAAACATAAAATATTATTTTTACCAATGACTACATTATGCTAATATATTAAACAATAATTCTCAACTAAAGATAAACCTTTAAAAAATGCTATGCATAAAATGTCATATGAGCTTTATTTTTGTGTGATTTGGCTTCTGTACTTTATTTTAAAGTGCATAGGTGGTTGAGGATGTTCACTCTGAGGGTAATATGATTTCTGAGATTTTTTAAAGCAATTCGTTATTAAAGTGTGAACTTTTTACTCAAGCTATTTATCAGGAAGTAATTATGTTATATAATAAAAGTTTATAAAATTTTATGCATTATTCACAGGATATCAGTTTATTCAGTTTGAAAAGTTTACATCATACATTATTCAGCATATAAATCTAAGCATATTCCAAATGCACACCAGAAGAATACATTTTCACGTTATTGATGAGTAGTCTTATTGATAGAATAAACTTTTCTAACATGATGCAAAAATTACATTGGCCACATCATTTTCACACTTCCAGTAACTTTATAATTCTTTCTGAAGAAAGAATCACATTCTACTGAATTGCCTGCAGAACTATATTAAATTGTTCTTTGGAAACTTATAGTTTCCTGTATTACCATCAATTTTTTCATAATAGCATGAAAATACTTATTTTATCATATTTTGTTATTGCAAGTAAGCCATATGATGAAAAAATATTATACTGTACCTTTGACAGTGGTATCCCAGCCTCAGTTACCATGTCTTCATTTCATATTAAAGAATTTTATGAATTGAATATTGGAGAAACTTTAATATAAAGTAGGTTCAATTTTATGTGTAAATGTACAGATATTAAAGAGTACATATTATGCCTATTTCATTTATATATTAAATATGTATTTCATTTTAATAAAACAATATTTTTAAATACAGGTTTTTTTGAATCAGTAGGTGGCGCATGTAAGGCTGTAATGTGAGCAAGAAATAGACATTTTGTTTTGCTAAGCCACTGAGATTCGAGTTTGTTAGAGCATCTAGCTCCACATATCTTAATACATTAGGTATTATGAATGTGGTAAAAATTTTGTTTGTTTTAAGCATGTGTAATCTTTTACTGTCAATATTAATTTTCCTACATAAATGTAATACCTTTTTTCCAACAACAGTCTTTCAAAGTGTAAAATATAAAACTTAGAAATAAAAGCGTTCATTAATGAAGGAAATTTAGAACAACCTGAATTCATGAAGGTCCATAGCAAGGCATGATTACCCATGAGAAAGCTTACGAACCATACTCAACACAATTCATGAGTAAGTGGTAGGCAACAGTAGTTTTCACCCATGCTTTATTTTATTCTCTCTCTCTCTCTCTCTCTCTCTCTGTGTGTATACAAAGAGAGAGAATGTATTACATGGGTGTATATATAGATATACATGCAATTTGTATCCTATTCATAGAAAGACAAATAAAAATAAAAAGGCAAGCAAGACTACATTACATAACTACATTACATAACTAAAAATGTATATTTCAGTTACAATAAACTATGTAAGAAGAGATACAAAGACTGACAATAACTGAATACTTATGGTATTTAATAGAATATAATAGATGCTAAAGAATTGCTACATCTTGAGAAAATAAAAACTATTATTTTTAGCATTTGCAATTGCTATTTTGCCTGCTCTCCTAGACAATCTTCATGAAACTGAAGCTTTCTTGGGGGAAGATAAATAAATGCAACTGTTCTCTTATAACTATACAGTTGTATTTTTCTCTCTCGGAGGCAGACACCTACTAGACAGGACAGATATTTCCAGAAGCAAGTGTGATAGCTGTCATGAGTAGGCTCATCACTTTTGTCATGGGAGCTTTACCAGTACACTGTCAACATCGTGGTTCTGCATTTTTGCCCCTTGGGGACAAGATGTGCTTCACACTTATGGAAGTGGACCAGAAAAATTAAATGCCTACACTTCCGGATAGCAGTCAAGTCTATCCATACATGTGAGTGATCAACGCATGGGTCATGACTAAACAAACTTGTTGGTGATATATGAAAGAGAGAAACCCTATGACTTTTAAATTCCATGCAAATTATTCTTATTATTTTATCCAACTTATTTTTATTCAACTAAAAATAAAATTTGTATTAATGTGTGGATAACAAAGTCAATTAAAATTCCAAAAAATGGAATGAAAAAAGGAAGACTGCAGTATAATAAAATCGTTCAGAAAATAAAACAATTTTTTGTTTTTGAAAGACAATTTTTCTGCATAAAAATTAATTTATATAACCCTGAAGTTACTGTACTAAGCCAGATTTTTAAATTAAAATGCTTTGTTATAGAACTTTAAAGCTAAATATAACCATTTCATCTCTATCACTAGTCAGTGAAGTAGCATCTGTTTGTTTTTTTTCTTTACATCTTTATTGGAGTATAATTGCTTTACAATGGTGTGTTAGTTTCTGCTTTATAACAAAGTGAATCAGTTATACATATACATATGTTCCCATATCTCTTCCCTCTTGCGTCTCCCTCCCTCCCACCCTACCTATCCCACCCCTCTAGGTAGTCACAAAGCACTGAGTTAATCTCCCTGTGCTGTGTGGCTGCTTCCCACTAGCTATCTACCTTACGTTTGGTAGTGTATATATGTCCATGCCTCTCTCTCACTTTGTCACAGCTCACCCTTCCCCCTCCCCATATCCTCAAGTCCATTCTCTAGTAGGTCTGTGTCTTTATTCCTGTCTTACTGCTACGTTCTTCATGGCATTTTTTTTCCCTTAAATTCCATATATATGTGTTAGCATACGGTATCTGTCTTTCTCTTTCTGACTTACTTCACTCTGTATGACAGACTCTAGGTCTGTCCATCTCACACCAGTCAGAATGGCCATCATCAAAAAATCTAGAAACAATAAATGCTGGAGAGGGTGTGGAGAAAAGGGAACACTCTTGCACTGCTGGTGGGAATGAGAGTTGGTACAGCCACTATGGAAAACAGTATGCAGGTTCCTTAAAAAACTACAAATAGAACTACTATATGACCCAGCAATCCCACTACTGGGCATATACCCAGAGAAAACCATAATTCAAAAAGAGTCATGTACCAAAATGTTCATTGCAACTCTATTTACAATAGCCCGGAGATGGAAACAACCTAAGTGTCCATCATTGGATGAATGGATAAAGAAGATGCGGCACGTATATACAATGGAATATTACTCAGCCATAAAAAGAAATGAAATTGAGCTATTTGTAATGAGATGAGTAACATCTGTTTTGCTGTTCAGTTTAGCTTCTGAGATTTAGCTCTGGAGTCTCTTCATAAAACAACATTCTCCTATAGCTATACTATAGGTATAGCTATACTATAGCTATACATTTATTCATAAAGAAAGCCTCTGAACTTGCTTTTTTTTTTTTTACAACATGCCTTTGTGTGTGTGTGTGTGTGTGTGTGTGTGTGTGTGTGTGTGTGTGTTTTAACATCTTTATTGGAGTATAATTGTTTCACAATGGTGTGTTAGTTTCTGCTTTATAACAAAGTGACTCAGTTATACATATACATACGTCCCCATATCTCTTCCCTCTTGCATCTCCCTCCCTCCCACCCTCCCTATCCCATCCCTCTAGGTGGTCACAAAGCACCGAGCTGATCTCCCTATGCTATGCAGCTGCTTCCCACTCGCTAGCTATTTTACGTTTGGAAGTGTATATATGTCCATGCTTTGTCCCAGCTTACCCTTCCCCCTCCCCGTATCCTCAAGTCCATTCTCTAGTAGGTCTGCATCTTTATTCCCATCTTGCACCTAGGTTCTTCATGACCATTTTTTTTTTAGATTCCATATATATGTGTTAGCATATGCTATTTGTTTTTCTCTTTCTGACTTAACTTCACTCTGTATGGCAGTCTCTAGGTCCATCCACCTCACTACAAATAACTGTTTCGTTCCTTTTTATGGCTGAGTAATATCCCATTGTATATATGTGCCACATCTTCTTTATCCATTCATCTGTTGATGGACACTTCGGTTGCTTCCATGTCCTGGCTATTGTAAATAGAGCTGCAATGACATTTTGGTACATGACTCTTTTTGAATTATGCTTTTCTCAGGGTATATGCCCAGTAGTGGGATTGCTGGTTTGTATGGTAGTTCTAGTTTTAGATTTTTAAGGAACATCCATACTGTTGAACTTGCAATTTTTGAGTGATAATACTTTAATTTGATGTTTTCTCTAAATAAATGTTGTATGACACATAAAATGATCCACACAAATCCATTTCTTAATCTGAAATCCTGAGCTTTCCTGTATAAATGTATATTCAAGACGGCATTTACTTCAGTGGTGAAAGGCAATTCTTACTCCCTTCTGTATTTAGGGTTCTTTCCAATACTGCTGTACTTTTAGATCCTTTGCAGTTTGTTATACAAACACTTTGCTTATTTCTCACCCCTATTACTTAGTACAACTGTTGTAAAGAAAATAAGTTTTAGGAAATATAAAAGCTAATCTGAAATTCCATTTTCTAAAGTTTCAGGCATATGTATCTCTTTATAACCTACAGACTGAGAAGCATTTGTCCCCTGAGTATGTAGAGCAGAGAAATAAAGGAGAATATTCAGATTATTGAAAAAGGATTTGTGGTAAAATTAGGCAGGGGTATGGATCTACTTGATTATTCTGTACTTTTGACTGCCTGAATTATAAACATAATAGGCTTCATGAAGCCATTTGGAAACTCAGTATTTTCTTATTTTAACGATTAGTGAAGTGAGTAAGTATAAGATAGCTTTATGGATTTTACTCACCAGGACAATAAAATCAATTTCAAAAGAATTTATTTATATATAACACTGTTTTAGCTTCTTCATGTTGCTTTTTATAAAAATTATCTTATTGGTACACTTATTTCTAAATTAAAAAATAGCAATGCCATATTATACATTTGCCAATAATTCCTGAATAACTACTACCAAAACCAAGCCTTTTTTTAATGAATTGGTTAGATAATAATAAGCTGGGCAAAAAGGGGGAAAACTGTGTTGCAATTTAAATAGAATATAGACAGAGCACAAGTATCTTGCTCTCTTGATTTTAAATACAGGTTACCTTAAACTTATTTTAGCTAGGGTAATTTCTGCCAATTGTGAAAGCTGAAGTGTGTAAGTCGGTTTTGCCAAAAATTGCTCCATACATAAAAGGCCTAGCAGGGAAATTGTACCAAGAAATTTATCCCAATATTTTGAGTTAGAGGAACTGAAGTTAACTCATTATGCTTGTGTGTGTGTGTGTGTGTGTGTGTGTGTGTGTATGAGCATAAAGAAAAATTAAATGCATGTAAGAACTGATTGACCTACAAGTGTATAGCTATATATTACACACAGTACAGTTTCATACAGCATGTGCCTGTTGCAATAAATAATCTCTAAAAGAGATCATTAGATTCTATTTGCTTATGCTGTCATTTAGCATGTTATTAGGCATTGACAGATACAGATAGTACTTGAAATTATTTTTTCACGTGCCTGTTTTCCTTCTTTTAAGATGAAACATTTAATTTTCTACAATATCATATAAATCATTTCTATCACTATTTTCTTGTTTATTTTAGATTTTTCCTTTAGTGGCATTTTATTAATTTTTGACAGGGTTTTTATTGAAGTATATTTGATTTACAATATATTTGTTTCGGTGTACAATGCAGTGATTAAATAGTTTTATAAATTATACTCCACTTTACGTTATTTAAAAATATTGGCTATATTTCCTGTGCTGTGCGGTATTTCCTTGTAGATTATTTATTTTATACATAGTAGTTTTTACCTCTTAGTCCCCTACCCCTGTCTTGCCCCTCCCTTCCTTCCTTCTCCCTACTGGAACCACTAGTTTGTTCTCTATATCCATGAATTTATTTCTGTTTTGTTATATTCATTCATTTGTTTATTTTTTGGATCCCACATATAAGTGAACTCATACAGTATTTTTCATTCTCTGTCTGACTTATTTCACTAAACATAGCACCCTCTGGGTCCTTCCATTTTGTTGCAAAGGGCAAATTTTCACTCTTTTTTATGGCTGAGTAATATTCCACTGTATGTATGTATGTATGTATGTGTGTGTGTGTATGTATGTATATACACCACGTTTTCATTACCCATTCATCTGTGATGGACACATAGGTTGCTTTCATATATTGGCTATTGTGAATAGTGCTGTTATGAACATTGGGGTGCATGTATCTTTTTGAATTAGTGTTTCCATTTTATCTGATATACACCCAGAAGTGAAATTTCTGGATCATATGGTAGTTCAATTTTTAGTGTTTTGAGGAACCTTCATAATGTTTTCCATAGCGGTTGCACCAATTTACATACCCATCAATAATGTACTAGTGTTCCCTTTTCTCCATATCCTTGCCAACATTTTTTATTTGTGATCTTTTGATGATAGCCATTCTGACAGGTGCAAGGTGATATCTCACTGTGGTTTTGATTATGCATTTCACTGATGATTAGGGATGTTGATCATCTTTTCATGTGCCTGTTGGTCATCTGTACATCTTCTTTGGAAAAATGTCTATTCAGATCTTGTGCCTTTTTTTGAATTGGGCTGTTTGTTTTGTTTTTTTGATACTGAGTCATATGAGCTGTTGACATATTTTAGATATTAATCCCTTATAGATCATATAATTTGCAAATATTTTCTCCCATTCAGTAGATTATCTTTATGCTTTGTTAATGCTTTCCTTTGCTGTGCAAAAGCTTTTAAGTTTAATTAGGTCCCATTTGTTTATTTTTGCTTTTGTTTCTTTGGCTGAGGAGACAAATCCAAAAAATATTGCTGGATTTATAGTCTATCTTTCTTCCAGGAATTTTATGGTTTCCAGTCTTAACATTTAGATCTTTAATTTATTTTGAGTTTATTTTTGTATGTAGTATGCAAAAATGTTCTAATTTCATTTTTTTTACATGTAACCATCCAGTTTTCTCAGCATCAGTTATTGAAGGGACTGTATATTCCCCATTGTATAGTCTTGCCTCCTTTGTTGTAGATTAATTAACAAAGTGTGTGGGTTTTTTTTACTGGGCTCACTGTTCTATTCCACTGATCTGTATGTCTCCTTTTGTGCCAGTATGATACCATTTGTACTACTGTAGCTTTGTACTACAGTCTGAAATCAGGGAATGTGATACCTCCATCTTCATTCTTTTTCTCAAGAGTTCTCTGGCTATTCAGGGTCTTTCATGGATCCATATAAATTTCAGGATTATTTGTTGTAGTTCTGTGAAAAATGTCATGAGTACATTAATAGCAATTGTATTAAATCTGTAGATTGCTTAAGGTACTATGGACATTTTAACATTAATTCTTTCAAATAATGAACATAGGATATCTTTCCATTTCTTTGTATCATCTTTGATTTCCTTCATAAATATTTTATAGTTTTAACAGTAAGGGGTTTCACCTCCTTCGTTAATTTTATTTCTAGGTATTTTATTCTTTTGATGTTATTTTAAATGGGATTGTCTACTTGTATTCTCTTTCTGATAGTTCATTATTAGATTAATATACAGATTTCTATATATTAATCTTGTATCCTGAAACCCTGCTGAATTAATTTTTTAGTTCTAATAATTTTGGGGTAGAGATTTTATTTTTTATTTCTTTTTTATTGAAGTATATTTAATTTACAATGTTGTGTTAGTTTCAAGTGTATAGCAAAGTGATTTAGTTTTATATATATATATATTCTTTTTCAGATTCTTTTCCATTATATATTATCACAAGATATTGAGTATAGTTTCCTGTGCTATATAGTAGGTCCTTGTTGTTTACCTGTTTTATATATAGTAGTGTGTATATGTTAATCCCAAACTCCTAATTTATCTCCTTCTCCCACCTGCTATCCCCTTTGGTAACCATAAGTTTGTTTTCTATGTCTGTGAGTCTACTTCCGTTTTGTAAATAAGTTCATTTGTACCATTTTTTTTTTAGATTCCACGTATAAGTGATATCATATGATATTTGTATTTGACTGACTTGACTTAATATGATAATCTTTGAGTCCATCTTTGTTGCTGCAAATGACATTATTTCATTCTTTTTTATGGCTAAGTAATGTGTTATT
The DNA here is from genome assembly GCF_949774975.1 of Lagenorhynchus albirostris. Lineage (NCBI taxonomy): Eukaryota > Metazoa > Chordata > Mammalia > Artiodactyla > Delphinidae > Lagenorhynchus > Lagenorhynchus albirostris. Next base: position 124,030,550 of record NC_083098.1, read on the forward strand.
GTACATATATATATATATATATATATATATATATATATATATACCACGTCTTCTTTATCCGTTCATCTGTCAGTGGACATTTAGGTTGCTTCCATGTCTTGGCTATTGTGAATAGTGCTTCTATGAACATTGAGGTACAGGTATCTTTGAATTATGATTTTCTCTGGATGTATGCCCAGGAGTGGGATTGCTGGATCATATGGTAACTCTATTTTTAGTTTTTTAAGGAAACTCCATACTGTTCTCCATAGTGGCTGCACCAATTTACATTTAGTTTATTAGTTCTAATAATTAGCTCTAATTAGTTCTTGCTGAATTCATTTACTAGCTCTAATTATTTTGATGTGGAGACTTAAGGGTTCTCTATATAGAGTATCATGTTATCTGAAAACAGTGACAGTTTTATCTCTTCCCTTCCAATTTAGGTACATTTTATTTCTTTTTCTTTTCAGATTGCTGTGGCTAGGACTTCCAATACTGTGTCAAATAAAAGTGGCAAGAGTAGGAATCCTTGTCTTATTCCTGATTTTAGAGGAAAGGGTTTCAAGTTTCCACTATTGAGTATAATGTTAGCTATGGATTTGTTATAAATGGCCTTTATATGTTGAGATATATTCCTTCTATATCCACTTCGATGATAGTTTTTATCATGAATGGATGTTGAATTTTTTCACATGTTTTTTCTGTATCTATTGAGATGATCATGTGATTTTTATTCTTCCTTTTTTTAATGTGGAATATCACATTGTTTGATTTGCACACTAGAATAAATTCCACTTCATCATGTTTTTTGATTGGAGCATTTAGTTCATTGACATTTAACCTGATTATTGATGGGTATGTACTTATTGACATTTTGTTACATGTTTACTAGTTGTTTTTGTAGTTCTCTGTTCTTTCCTTCTTTTTATTTCTTCCCTTGTGGTTTGATGATTTTGTTTAGTGGTATGCTTAACTTCCTTTCTTTTTGGTTTTTGTGTATCCATTGTAGGTTTTTGATTTGCAGTTACCATAGGGTTCATATATGTTGACTATAACAATATAGGTCTATATACCTGCTTTTTACTGAAAGTCATTTAAGTTTAAATACATTCTAAACAATCTAAACTTTTTTTATTAACTCTGCTCCCCCATATTTTGTTTTTTTGATGTCATATTTACATCTTCATGTTTATTCCTTAACTGTTTATCATAGTTATTGTTGATTTTTCAATTTTTTCTTTTAATATATGTAGTAGCTTGTTTAAGTGGTTGATTCACAGTCTTCAGTATATATTTGCCTTTACTAGTTGGATTTTTCCTTTCCTATAACTTCTTACTTCTTCTCATAGCCTTTTCTTTTCCACTTAGATAAGACCTTTAACATTTCTTTTAGGGTCAGTTTAGCATTGATGAATAATATAGGGCTTTGCCTGTCTGGAAAGTTCTTCATCTCTCCTTCAATTCTGAATGATAATCTTCCTGGGTAGCTTGTAGGTTTTTTTCTTTTCTTTTCTTTTTTTTTTCAGTACTTTAAATATATCATGCCACTCCCTTCTGGCCTGCAAAGTTTCTACAAAAAAAAAAAATCATCAGCTGATAGACTTACATGGGTTTCCTTGTATGTGACTCTTTGTTTTTCTCTTACTTCCTTTAGATCTCTTTTTTTAGTTTTTGCCACTTATGATATGTCTTGGTGTGTGTCTTTTTGGGTTCATCTTACTTGGGACTCTGTGATTTCTATACCTGGATATCTGTTTCCTTCTTCATGTTTGGAAATTTTGCAGCCATGATTTAATCATTACATTTTGGACTCCTTTCTCCCTCTCTTCTCCTTCTAGGCCACCTGGTATCACAAAAATATGCCAAATTTGAAAATGGGGATAGGAGACCAATGAAAAGTACATGGCAGCTGACTCTGCCTTTCTTTTAGAACATTTTTAGGAATATTCCCACCCAAAGACTTCTGTTTCAAACTATCTTGTTGACAAGAACTGTGTCACGTGGTTACACATGTCTACAAAGGAGGCTGGAAGTTGTAGTTTTTATCTGGGCACGAAAAAATTGGGAATCTTTTAGGAAGGATTAAAGGGGAATATGAATCTACAGTGAACATCTAGCATTATGCAACACATATTTTGGCTCATTTAATTGTCAGATCAACTCTATAAAGTAGGTACTGTCATAATAAAAACTGAACTGATTTTTTTAAAAGTCACAGGAAGAACTCAAGTTATACACAATCAAGTTATACTAATAAGTGCCAGAGCCAAGACCCCAGTCAATGTGGTCTGATTCTTAAGAGCCAAACAATAAGCCATGTTGTAGGGATTATTTCCTAATTTAAAACTCCCAGAGAGATCACAGTTTGTTATTAAACCTTTATGAACAAAAATACAGTGTTGCTGCTTTGTATTTCCAAACAAACAAACCTCCCTTCTGTCCAATAGATCTCATTCCTACCTAGCATTTATTGTTTTAGCAATATTGTTTTATATTTCTACTTTTCAGTTGCCTCCAGCATCTATCTTATATTTCATTCTCTCATCTCATTTATATTTCCAATACTAACTCCTTTTATCCTTGGCTGGGCACTCTCTGGTAAGTTGTTGTTATTATTGTTCATGGAAAATATTTTGCTGAGCTTGTATTTATTTACTTAGTTATTAGTGTGAGAAATGTATATGTGATGAGGCTCTGTTAACTCACATAAATTAAAAAGAGATGATTATTTTAGATTATATGGCCACTCATATGAATCTGTTTATAATTATTTTCTTAAAAAGGAAGATTTTATTTTTAGAATAAAAGAGAAAAGTAAGTGTTTTTTTTAAATTCACTAGACAATATTTATTGAACAGAGAATTCATTTCACTGTTTTAAAAAAAATCTGTTTTGAATTAAGTGGCACAAATCTGAATCTATTTTTGTCTTTGAGGAGTTTATTATCAGTCTTTTATAAAATTCATAGGGACATGTAGCTGCCCTTTTGCAAGAATAACACTATATTATTATTTTTCTAATTCTAGAATTAGATATTTAGGGTAGTGAAATTATCTGTATAATATAATAATGGAGACATGTCATTATATATTTGTCCAACCCAGTAGAATTTAGAACACCAAGACTGAACACTAAAGTAAACTATAGATTTTGAGTGATTATTATGCTCAGTAGATTCCTCCATAGTAAGAAATGTACTATTATGGTGAATGATGTTGATAATAGAAGTTATGCATTTATGTGGGCAAGGGTATATGGAAAGTGTCTGTACCTTCCTCTCAAATTTGTAAACACAAAACTGCTCTAAAAATTATTTTTAGAAAAGGAAAAGAAGGTAGAAACACTTATTAAAAGAATATATTGCAAATTAGAAGAATAAAATGTCATGGCAGTAATCAAAAATCTGTTTCTCATGTGCTGGGCCTAAATCCCACCCACACACCCTCACTCAGGGCCCTACCTCCAAACTCCAGAACCCCACACTCCGGAGGTCCTCCTTTGGAGGTGCTGCCTCTCACCTGCCTCGCAGGTCCTAAGCAGAGGCCCCATCCCAAGCTTGAACATTGCCCCACTTAGGCCCAACACCCAAGGCCTTTTCTGGCCGCATGGGTCCTGAAACTAGGTCCTGCTCCACACTCAAACCCCCCATCCACCTAGGTCCCGCCCCTACCTAAGTTCCATGCCCTGCCTAAACTCCGCCCCCCATAGCCAAGGCTTTTTTTTTTCTTTTTTCCTCTTTTATATTGGGGTTCCATTTTACCTTGTTGATTCATTGTTGTTGATTCATTTATATTTTTATTTTCTTCTAATCTTTTATTTTTCTAATTTTATTTTATTCTTTATACTTTGTTATTCTTCTGCTCCTTTTGGCTTGTTCCGCTCCCCTCTTTTTTTTCTTTTTTCTGTTGTGGTTTTATTTTACCTTGTTGCAGTTGTTTCAATTGTATTTTTATTTTTCCTAATATATTTTTTATCTTTCTAATTTTATTTTGTTTTTTATTGTTTGTTATTGTATTGCTCTCTTCTTTCTTTCTTTTTTTTTTTTTTTTTTTGCCATGCCACATGGCTTGCGGCATCTAGGTTGGAGGTAGGACATAATTCCCAGGTTGGAGGTAGGACACAACTCCTGTGATAACAACTCTGAGTCTAAACCACTGGACTAACAGAGAACCTCAGACCCCAGGGAATATTAATTGGAGTGAGGCCTCCTGGAGGTCCTCATCTAAGCACCAAGATCCGGCTCTGTCCAACTACCTGCAAACTCCAGTGCTGGACATCTCAGGCCAAACAACCAGTAAGATAGGAATACAGCCCCACCCGTCAAAAAAAAGAAACACCAAAAATTATGTTACCAATGAAGGAGCAAGGTAAAAACTTACAAGGCCAAATAAATGAAGATGAAACAGGCAAGCCACCTGAAAAGGAAAACAGAGTAATGATAGTAAAATTGATCCCAAATCTCGCAAACAGAATGGAAAAATACAAAAAACATTTAACAAGGAACTAGAAGAACTAAAGAGCAAACAAACAGTGACAAACAACACAATAACTGAAATTAAAAATTCTCTGGAAGGAATCAATAGCAGAATAACTGAGGCAGAAAATGGATTAGTGAGCTGGAAGATAAAATGGTAGAAATAACTGCCAGGAAACAGAATTTTAAAAAAGAATGAAAATAATTGAGGACAGTCTCAGAGACATCTGGGACAACATTAAATGCACCAACATTAAAATTATAGGGGTCCCAGAAGAAGACGAGAAAAAGAAAGGGTCTGAGAAAATATTTGAGGAGATTATAGTTGAAAACTTCCCGAACATGGGAAAGGAAATAGTCAATCAAGTCCAGGAAGTTCAGGGAGTCGCATACAGGATAAACACAAAGAGAAACACACCAAGACACATATTAATCAAACTATGAAAAATTAAATACAAAGAAAATATATTAAAAACATCAAGGGAAAAGCAACAAATAACATACAAGGGAATCCCCATAAGGTTAACAGCTGATCTTTCATCAGAAACTCTGCAAGCCAGAAGGGAGTGGCAGGACATATTTAAAGTGATGAAAGGGAAGAAACTACAACCAAGATTATTCTACCCAGCAAGGATCTCATTCAGATTCGATGAAGAAATCAAAAGCTTTACAGACAAGCAAAAGCTATGAGAATTCAGCACCACCAAACCAGCTTTACAGCAAATGCTAAAGGAACTTCTCTAGGCGGGAAACACAAGAGAAGAAAAAGACCCACAAAAACAAATCCAAATCAATTAAGAAAATGGTAATAGGAACATATATTTTGATAATTACCTTGAATGTAAATGGAGTAAATGCTTCAACCAAAAGACACAGACTAGCTGAATGGATACAAAAACAAGACCCATATATACGCTGTGTACAAGAAACCCACTTCAGACCTAGGGAAACATACAGACTGAAAGTGAAAGGATGGAAAAAGATATTCCATGCAAATGGAAATCACAAGAAAGCTAGAGTAGCAATACTCATATCAGATAAAATAGACTTTAAAATAAAGACTGTTACAAGCGATAAGGAAGGACACTACATAATGATCAAGGGATCAATCCAAGAAGAAAACATAACAATTATAAATATTTATGCACCCAACATGGGAGCACCTCAATACATAAGTCAAATGCTAACAGCCATAAATGGAGAAATTGACATTAACACAATAATAGTGAGGGACTTTAACATCCCACTTACACCAATAGACAGATCATCCAGACAGAAAATTAATAAGGAAACACAAGCTTTAAATGACACAATAGACCAAATAGACTTAATTGATATTTTTAGGACATTCCACCTGAAAGCAAAAGAATACACTTTCTTCTCAAGTGCACGTGGAATGTTCTCCAGGATAGATCACATTTTGGGTCACAAATCAAACTTTGGAAAATTTAACAAAATTGAAATCATATCAAGCATCTTTTCCGACCACAATGCTATGAGATTAGAAATCAATTACAGGGGAAAAGAAAACAGTAGAAAACACAAATACATGGAGGCTAACAAATGCACTGCTAAATAACCAAGAGATCACTGAAGAAATCAAAGAGGAAATAAAAAAAATACCTAGAGACAAATGACAATGAAAACACGACAATCCAAAACGTATGGGATGCAGAAAAAGCAGTTCTAAGAGGGAAGTTCATAGCAATTCAAGCTCACCTCAAGAAACCAGAAAAATATCAAATAAACAATCTAACCTTACACGTAAAGCAACTTGAAAAAGAAGACCAAGGAAAACCCAAAATTAGTAGAAGGAAAGAAATCATACAGATCAGAGTAGAAATAAATGAAATAGAAACAAAGAAAACAATAGTAAAGATCAATAAAGCTAAAAGATGTTTCTTTGAGAAGATAAACAAAATTGATAAACGTTTAGACAGACTCACCAAGAAAAAAAGGGAGACAACTCAAATCAATAAAATTAGAAATGAAAAAGGAGAGATTACAAATGACACCGCAGAAATACAAAAGATCATAAAAGACTACTACAAGCAACTATATGCCAATAAAATAGACAATCTGAAAGAAACGGACAAATTCTTTGAAAAGTACAACCTTCCAAGATTGAACCAGGAAGAATTAGAAAATATAAACAGATCAATCACAGGTAATGAAATTGAAACTGTAATTAAAAATCCTTCAACAAACAAAAGTTCAGGACCAGATGGCTTCACAGGTGAATTCTATCAAACATTTAGAGAAGAGCTAACAGCTGTCCTTCTCAAACTCTTCTGAAAATTGCAGAGGCGGGAACACTCCCAAACTCGTTCTACAAGGACACCATCATCCTGAAAGCAAAACCAGCAAAGATATCACAAAAAAAGAAAATTATAGACCAAGGTCACTGATGAACATAGACGTAAAAATCGTCAACAAAATACTAGCAAACAGAATCCAACAACACATTAAAAGGATCATATACCATGATCAAGTGGGATTTATCTCAGGGATGGAAGGATTCTTCAATATAATCAAAACAATCAATGTGATACACCATATTAACAAACTAAAGAATAAAAACCATATGATCATCTCAATAGATGCAGAAAAAATCTTTTGACAAAATTCAACACCATTTTATGATAAAAACTCTCCAGAAAGTGGGCATAGAGGGAACCTACCTCAACATAATAAAAGCCATATACAAGAAAACCCACAGCAAACTTCATTTTCAATAGTGAAAAACTGAAAACATTTCCTCTAAGATCAGGAATAAGACAAGGATGTCGACTCTCCCCACTGTTATTCAGCATAGTATTGGAAGTCCTAGCCACAGCAATCAGAGAAGAAAAAGAAATAAAAGGAATCCAAATTGGAAACGAAGAAGTAAAACTATCACTGTTTTCAGATGACATGATACTATACATAAAAAATCCTAAAGATGCCACCAGAAAACTACTAGAGCTAATCAATGAATTTGGTAAGTTTTCAGGATACAAAATTAATGCACAGAAATCTCTTGCATTCCTATACACTAACAACGAAAGATCAGAAAGATAAATTAAGGAAATGATCCCATTTACCATCGCAACAAAAAGAATAAAATACCAGGAATAAACCTACCTAAGGAGGCAAAAAGCCTGTACTCAAAAAACTATAAAACACTGATGAAAGAAATCAAAGATAACATAAAAAGATGGAGACATATACCATGCTCCCTGATTGGACGAATCAATATTGTGAAAATGACTATACTACCCAGAGCACTCTACAGGTTCAATGCAATGCCTATCAAATTACCAATGGCATTTTTCACAGAACTAGAACAAGAAATTTTACAGTTTGTATGGAAACACGAAAGACCCTGAATAGCCAAAGCAATCTTGAGAAAGAAAAACGGAGCTGGAGGAATCAGGCTCCCTGACTTCACACTATACTACAAAGCTACAGTAAGCAAGACAGTATGGTACTGGCACAAAAACAGAAATATAGATCAGTGGAACAAGATAGAAAGCTCAGAGATAAATCCATGCACATATGGTCACCTTATCTTTGACAAAGCAGGCAACAGTATAAAATGGAGAAAAGACAGCCTCTTCAATAAGTGGTGCTGGGAACACTGGACAGCTACATGTAAAAGAATGAAATTAGAACAATTCCTAACACCATACACAAAAATAAAGTCAAAATGGATTAAGACCTAAATGTAAAGCCAAACACTATAAAACTCTTAGAGGAAAATGTAGACAGAACACTCTATGACATAAATCACAGCAAGATTCTTTTTGACCCATCTCCTAGAGTAATGGAAATAAAAATAAACAAATGGGACCTAATGAAACTTAAAAGCTTTTGCACAGCAAAGGAAACCATAACAAGACAAAAAGACAACCCTCAGAGTGGGAGAAAATATTTGCAAATGAAGCAACTGACAAAGGATTAATCTCCAAAATATATACAAGCAGCTCATGCAGTTCAATATCATAAAAACAAACAACCCAGTCCAAAAATGGGCAGAAGACCTTAATAGACATTTCTCCAAAGAAGATATATAGGTGGCCAAGAAATGCATGAAAAGAAACTCAACATCACTAATCATTAGAGAAATGCAAATCAAAACCACAGTGAGGTATCACCTCACACAGGTTAGAATGCCCATCATCAAAATATCTACCAACAGTAAATGCTGGAGAGGGTGTTAAGGAAAGGGAACCCTCCTGCACTGTTGGTGGGAATGTAAATTGATAAAGCCACTAAGGAGAACAGCATGAAGTTTCCTCAAAAAACTAAAAATAGTTCTACCATATGACCCAGCAATCCCACTACTGGGCATATACCCAGAGAAAACTGTATTTCAAAAGATACATGTACTGCAGTGTTCATTGCAGCACTGTTTTCAACAGCTCGGACATGGCAACCTGAATGTCCATCAACAGATGAATGGATAAAGAAGATGTGGCACATATATACAATGGAATATTACTCAACCATAAAAAGGAATGAAATTGAGTTATCTTTAGTGAGATATCTTTAGTGAGGTGGTTGGACCTAGAATCTGTCATACAGAGTAAAGTATGACAGAATGAAGTTAAATCAGAAAGAAAAACAAATACCATATGCTAACGCATATATATGGAATTTTAAAAAGTGGTACTGATGAACATAGTGGCAGAGCCGGAATAATGAAGCAGATGTAGAGAACAGACTTGAGGGCATGGGTTGGAGAAGAGGAACCTGGGATGAAATGAGAGAGTAGCCTTGACTTATATACACTACCAAGTATAAAATGGTTGGCTAGTGGGAAGCTGCTGCATAGCACAGGGAGATCAGGTTAGTGCTTTGTGACCATCAAGAGGGATGGATTAGGGAAGCTCAAGAGGGAAGCAATATGGGGATATATATATATATATACACACAGCTGATTCACTTTGTGTACAGCAGAAACTAACACAACATTGTAAAACATTTATGCTCTAAGAAAGATGTGAAAAAAAATAAAAGTCTATTTGTCTTCATAATAATTAAAAAGCAGAGAAAGCCAACTAGAGAAGGTGATATTTGAGAAAAGACCTAAGGAATTGAAGGAGTGAACATGAAGATATCTAGGGAATGAAATCCCAGGCTGAGAAAACAAAACAAAGTCTTTCAATCAAGAATCTCCTTGAAATGTGACATTAAAGCATAATGATCAGAGTAGCTGAGGTGTGCTGAATTCAATTGTGGCCACTGGGATAGTCTGCTGGTTATAACTCTAATTCTAAAGAACTATTCATTTCCAAACTAGTATTTAATAATTTGCCCTAATTCATGGTTATGAATGGGCTCTTTTTTCATTAATTGTTATGAGAACAACACAATAGTGTCTTAGAAGCAATCAGTATTATTATCAGTGTATAATAATATTCATTGAAACAATAAGCAGCTATTATTGAGACTCTCCAGAGGTAGGGCTAAGAAATTTATTGGGGATCATTATCATACAAGTGAAGTCAAAGAGTAAGAAGAGAAGAGGGCCAAAGATGGAACCTAGGAAAGCACTAACCTTTAGAGGGTTGAGGAAATAGAAATAAGGCAGTGAAATGCTATTAGAAGGAGCTGCCAGAGATATGGAGACAAATCTGAAGAGAGTGACACTTTGTCATTTGAGGGTTGACCAACACTCATCATTCAATGGGGAAAGTGTGAGTAGTAAATTCTAAAAAAAAAAAAAAGTGTAGTGCTTCCCTGGTGGTGCAGTGGTTGAGAGTCTGCCTGCCGATTGCCGATGTAGGGGACACGGGTTCGTGCCCCAGTCCGGGAAGATCCCACGTGCCGTGGAGCAGCTGGGCCCGTGAGCCATGGCTGCTGAGCCTGCACGTCCGGAGCCTGTGCTCTGCAACAGGAGAGGCCACAACAGTGAGAGGCCCGCATACAGGAAAAAAAAAAAAGTGTAGAATTGAAAGTCCAACTACAAGGTTTTGAGATAAAGTTTTGGAAATAAGAAAAGATACAAAACTAATTTTATTTTCAAAAATATGGATATCATTAGGATCAATAAGCTTTTATAGAATTATTCTATTAGAGTCTCTCTTACTAATTCACTTTTCAAATTATAATCCATAAGCTAAGCAGTTTCTCACCTACTTATTTGTAGAATGGACCTTAAAGGCACTTAGAATGAAGAATATATGATACCTATAGAGAGAGACTAAATATGGTTATATAAGTCCTCTATGATGGATAAATATGTTAGTCTTCTTTTCCTATAGAAAAACATTAAGCAGGTAGTTCTAATTTTCTTTGTATCTTCTAGATACGTTTCTATGACAGAAACATTAAGAAAACTACATTACTTCATGGGTAAGACAGCACCTGGAATGATTATAAATTTTAAAAGGATTGTAACTTTTGAGCTGAGATTCTAAAACCAAATTTCAGATAATGAGAAAAAGATAAAAGCTTCTCAAGAAGAGAAACCTATCAATCAAAAATATCCTAAGCTCAAAACATCTTATAAAATTAATAATATTCAGAGTATTCATGCAAGGTGTTAACTGGGTCACTTCACTCCAGCTAGGTTCAAAAAAAGAGCCCCTTAGCTTCTAGCAAGGTGATAATTATACTCATTCTTATAAAATGAAATGACTATACGTGGGTTGAAAATTCTTTGCACTTGGCTAGACAAATGCCGAATGGAAATCAGTGAAGTATAATGAGGGAGAATAGAATTAGGACAATGAAATTTATAACTATACATAATTAGCATTATAACAACCTCTTATTTGTGAATAATTAGTAGTTTTGTGGTAGGTTGATAATTATTAAGTTTTAATCATAGAGTTGCTTTAGCTTTATTCTCCATTAACAAGAATTTTGATTGCTGTGTTAATTGTCTTTTCTTGTGAAAGTATTCATTTGATTTCTTCTGACCATTTAATTTAAATCTTTATGAAATAAAATGTCTTTCTAAAGTTTTCAATTATTTTCTAAATATGGGATTTTCAGTGATTTGTACTATCTTTTTTAGCAAATGGCTTTTATAATTCATTCTTGGGTCTTTTATTTTGCTAATTCTAGTCATCAACTTTTTCTTTGGTGCCTTACTATCATATTTTAATCGCCATTTTTTTCCCTTCATTTTACACTACACTTCCTGTTTTGCCATTGGACACAAGCAGTTGTAAAGATGCAGGAAACACTGTTTTCAGCAGCAACAACTTGTACATTTGTCCCCTACAGATATTGCAGTGAATGGGGCTTTCCCAGACCGTTGTGAGAGGGGTCAGGTAGTGACAGTGTTCTAGAGATGGAACTTTTGGAGGATCTCCACTCTTCCTCCTGTGCTTGCAAGGCTGCTGATCTTAACAGCTGCGATGATAATGAGACTGCTGGCTTTCAAGGCTGTGGCAGACCTGAGAAGAGGATGGAAGTATGCTGCAAACCCAGATGTGTTTTCCACATTTCAGCAGAGATTCTCGGATAAACACTCCTCAGATGGTTGAAGATGTAGTGGAAGTAGCAAGAGAACTGGAATTAGAAGTGGCGCCTGAAATGTGACTGAACTGCTGCAATCTGATGATAAAACTTTAATGGATAAGGGGTTACTTATGGATGAGCAGAGCAAGTGGTTTCTTCAGATGGAATCAACTCCTTGTGAAGATTCTGTAAGAATTGTTGAAATGACAATAAAAGATTTAGAATATTACATAAACTTAGTTGATGAAGCAGTGGCAGAGTTTGAGAAGCTTGACTCCAATTTTGAAAGAAGTTCTAGTGTGGTTGAAAATGCTATCAAACAGCATTGCATGCTACAGAGAAATCATCCATGAAAGGAAGAGTCAATTGATGTGGCAAATTCCACTGTTGTCTTATTTTAAGAAATTGCCACAGACACACCATCCTTCAGTAACCGTCATGCTGATCAACCAGTAGCCATCAACATCAAGGCAAGAGCTTCTGTCAGCAAAAAGATTATAATCAGCTGAAGCCTCCAATGATGGTTAGCTTCTTGTTAGCAATAAAGTATTTTTAATTAAGGTGTGTACATTTTTTTAGACATACTGTTATTGTGCACTTAATCAATATTATAGTGTAAACATAACTCATATACAGTGGGAAATCAAAAAAAGTTGTGTTACTTTATTTTGATATTAGCTTTATTGTGGTGGTCAGGAGCTAAACTGGCAGTATCTCTGAAATATGCCTATATGCCCAATAATTTGCCATTACTTTCTCTCTCCTGAGATTGAAAAAAGAGGGTTTAGAAAATGTCAAAAATCTTATTATAAAATTTATTTGCTTCATCATTTTCTTTTAAATAATAATGATCTTATCCTCAGCTTTAAAAGGCATGATATTTTAGCTATTCTATATATAGAATATACCCCTGAGAAATATGTACTCTTGAGAGTTACCACTCTAGCAACCATTTGAATTCATATCCAACATTAATATGGCACTATCGATTTGGTGAGGAAAGGTTTTTATTTCATCCATCATCGAAACACTGTGAATATCAACTCAAGAACTTGGATGTTACTCTAAATCTTCCAAACAGAAAAGTATTTAATCCAGGGAGTTGGTTATCAAAAGTAGTCGAAGGACTGGAAGAGCAAAAGACTGAAGAGTACGTTAACCCCAAATCCAGAACTCAGATAGCAGATGTCACCTTGAAGGATCCCTTTGGACAAGAGTCACTGCCTCAAGCATATGTCTTCTACCTCATCTTATTTCCTCTAATCTCATATGATTTCCTCCCCTTTTCAGACCTCAAGGGAGCATACACTGGCAAAGAAATCTGGCAGATATATTTGATGGGAAAGGGAGAAGCAGAATCCCTAGCATATGTAACGATGACACAAGGCCCTATGATTTTTATGCTATATATATATTTGCCTCAAAAAACAAAAGCAAGAACAAAAAACTATATATATTTTATTTATATGGGATAAAAGTATACAAGATGCCCTCAAAAAATAAATGGATTAAAAGAAAAATGATGCAACAATTTCAGTTGTCTGAATAAACTGGGCTGTTATGTGATAAAAATTTCTTATCACTAGAAGTGTTCAAGCAGGATATGGTCATAGATCCAAACCTAGAAATATCCCTTCCCCTGGTATTTAAGCCCTATGATTCCAAAAAGTCGCATGTTTCCAAAACTCCTCAAGATTCATATAATTTCTCTTTGCACAACCACTCTGACTATCCTTCCGGTCTTGCCTTCAGTAAACCACAACTAATACTATTGGACCAGGTATCTTCAGGTCTCAAAAAACGAATATATAATATTCAAAGTAAAACTGTGGTCTTCCCTATTCCATGTTCCAGAGCTAGCTGGTTTTGTTATTGGTTTTTCTATCCTAAAAATTAGCACCACAACATACTCAATTATTCAAGAGAGAACTCTATAAATTAAGCTTATATATTCCCTTCCCATACCCCTATATCCACTGCATCAGTGAGTCTTGTTGATTGTAACAGCAAACTATATATTGAATTCTTCCTATCTCTTCATTTCTATGGCCACTAACCTAGTAAAAGCCTCATAATTTCTCACATAGACTATGGAAACAGTGTTCCAAATAACTTAATTGCTATTTTTATGTATCCTCTCAATAATTTTTTAGAAACATTTAATATATTATTGTCTCTCACACGTATAAAAGTATTCCATTTTATATCAGTGAGCTATTGATATGTAACAAAGCACCACATAATTTAACAGCTTAAAAGAACAAGAATTGTTTATTTCTTACGTTTGCTCACCCATGCTCAGCTCAGAAGTCTCATTTATGCATTTATGCTCAGCATTGGTCTGGCTAAATGGCTTTGTGGATCTTGATTGAGCTCTGTCAACCAAGATGCTCAGAGCCTCAGCTGGAACAACTGAGCTGTCTTGGCTGTGATTCCTGTGATTCCTTATTATGCAGACAACTAGCTAAGGCATATTACCATGACAAAAGTAGAAGAGCAAAAGAGTGTCAAAATACACAAGGCTCTTGAGGCCCAGGCTTATAATTTGCCCAAGGCCATTCCAGACTCAAACCATGGGAAATTATTCTACTTTTTGATAGGAGGAGTGGCAAAGTCCTAACAAAAAAAGGCACAGTTATTTAAAGAGTAAATAATTAGGCATTTCTTTTGCAGCTTGCCAGACATGGGTTCCCAAATCACTCACGATCAAATCCAAACACCTTAATGACCTACCAGCCCCTCTATTATCTGGTTTCTGTCTATCTCTTCAACTTTATCTCATGTAACTCCCCCAACACACATTATGATCCATCCAATCTACTCTTATTTCATTTTCTCAGAGGGTCAACATCTTCCAACTCAGGAACTATATACATATTGTGCGTGCTCCTTGGAGTGTTCTTTTTTTGTTTCACATGACTGGAAATATATTTGCTTTAGGATTCATCATGATTATCGTAATTTCTCTAAAAGTTTGTTCTGTCCGATTATGAAAACAAATGTCAAACACACGTACACACAATTATTTTTATTCCAAGACATTTTTGTTATTTACATCATTTATTAAAATATATAATTTTTAAATTAAACTCAGTGTCTTTTTTCTCTACTAAAAATCACAATGAAGACATTGATGATTTCTTCTTCTCTTTCCTTCTCATTTTTCTTTATTTTCTCTCTTTCTTGCTTACCTCTTCTTCATCCATCTTTTTCTAATTGTATTCTCATATCCAAAGAAAAGCATCTTTTACATTGATAATATTGAATAAACACTGATTAAGTGAACAAATAGATGATAGAGCCATCAGTAGTAAATTAGGTGTCTACATTCAACACAAATTTCAGTTGTTACAATTTTTAAATAAAATGCTTAGAAGACTTATTCCAGTTTTTACATGTTTTCAATTATGATTAAGGATAATTATTTCAATGTAACTTAATTTTTTTTCTTTTTATAAGGCATTTCTTCATATATTTAAGAAGCTGTTAATGTTGAAGTTTCAACATTTGAAGGTAAGGTTTCTTTTTGTTCTGGCAGTTTTACCATTTTCCCCTTCACATTGGTTTTCACCACACATATTTTTGTATGCCTCAGTGTAATTTTCTTTGTATATATTCTGTTTGGGATCTACAGAACTTCCTGAAAATCTTCATTCATATTTTTCTTCAATTTTGAAAATAGACTTTATCTGTATTAATATTCTCAACACTTTTCTTATCTGGGGACTACAATTACACATTTTATTCACCATTGTTGCTGAATCCTCTTTGTAGTTCAAGCTATTTGGGATATTCCATCATTTTTATCCCTTTCTGTTCTGCAAATTTTGTTTTTGTATTGATGTAATATTCCAGTTCACTAATCCTGTATTTTTCACTGTCAATCTGCTCTTAAAATCATAAAACAAATCCTTAAATTTGTATATTTGATTTTTTTTATTTCTAGAAGGAATATTTGTTTCATGTTTAGATATTCTTATTTTCTAGTGAAATTCTTTATATTTTAAAATATTTCTTCATATTTTTCTGTATTTACTTGAATAGTATAATGATATTCTTTCAGTGTCCTTGACAGCCAAACTGATATCTGGATCACCTATGAAATGGTTTTTATTTTCTGTGCTTTCTCTGGTTTTGCTTTTTTGTGGTTTTTCTCATATTCTTAACATGTATAGTGATTTTTTTCAAATGCCAAAGATTATATATGAAAAAGTTGCACAAGTTCAGGGTAATCTCTTTCCCTGGCAGAGTTTACCCTTCCCTTCTTTGGTCAAGTAGAGTATGGCTGGTTACTTTCCCAACCAGAGATTGTGGTGATTTGAGACTAATTTGCAGTTCTAGGGGAGCCCAGTCTAACTAAGACTTGGCACCTGACTTCCAGGCTTTTTAAGTAAAAGTGTGATTTCTTCTGGAAGAAACTGCTCCCTAGGAGGCTCTTAACTATATTCCGAGTGAAAATGATGAAAAGTTTCATTCGGTTTTTCAGAGATTTTTACATTTAGGCTTTTAGTTTAATACTGCACAATGTTCTATTATTCAGCAAATGTCCTGAGGGGAAAAACTAATATGTTCTTGAGAACCCCTGGTCTCCACCATTAGCTGTTCTGGCTTCCCACATGCATCATCTGCTGGTCTTTACACCCAGCTTTGCTTAGAACTTTCAGCCCCTTGCCAGTGCCCAGGAAGGCCAAAACTCCAGGGAAAGATCAGTGGCAGAATCTTTCCTTACTGTAATCTTGTCTACTATAATTTTCATTGCCTCATCAGTGTTCAACTTCTCTGCTGGCAGCTGTACTTCCTGTTGGTACCTACATTTATATTTACATTAACACTTAAAAATTATAAGAAATTAGCTTTACTAATTTTATTATAAGGAAGCATACTGGCTCTTCCACTAAATCATAGTCAATGTGCCATATATCTTGAAGAAAGACTGAACAATGCTGGCCACAGGGTGGCACTGAGGGAATTTAAAAAGGTATTTCTTCAAATGAAATGCATGAATTAGAATATTACTGTGTTTTCATTAATAACAAACAAAATATTATATGATGTCTAAATTACGCAAATCACATTGTTCATCAAAACTAATGAAACTTAACGTTTTATAACTTAAATTTTAACTAAAATAATTTTGGAATTCAAAGCAATGGATATGTAATAACACAAAATAGGCAAATGTATTTCATTGGAACAACACATTTTATGGTATTTTTAATGCTTAGTGGCTCAAATATAGTTTCTATTAAAGTGTTCACAAATTGTATTTAATTTGTGACATTTTAACACTAAAAGAATTGTAGTATTACTTTTAAGAAACTACTTAGTCCACTGGCAACTGGCATAGACAAAGATTAAATATACTCTATGAGCTACACGTTATTCAGAAAGGTATCTGGTTGAGTATTCCTTCAACTACGTCGGTATTCTGCATTGGGAATCATGTTAAATTTTCTGTGGTTGTAATATTAACATTTTTCATATTTGTAAATAATGAGGGAAAGAAACCACACAAAAGGGTAGATACTATATAATTATTTATAAATAATATCCATAAACAGGAAAACTAATTTATGTTGTTTAAGTCAGGATACTGGTTTCTATTATGGGGATTGTGACTTGGAGGGAACATCAAAGGGCTTCTGGGTCCTGGGGCTATAAGTGATGTGTCCACTTTGTGAAACTCCATCAAGCAAAACGTTTGTGATTTGTGTGCTATTTTCTATATTTGTTAAACTTTAATAGATTTTTCCTAAAAGGTAACAAGGAAAAAATTTTGATGTCAAAAGATTATTTTGTTAAAAACATTTTTTCCTTGGAAATAGAACCTGAAATAGAACCAGAATATGAAATAAAAATTACTTAAAATATATTCTAGGAAGGAAATATTTAGAAACTCAATAAACAAATGAAAGGACTCCATAGTTCATGAATAATAACACCAATGCCACATTTGAAGTGTTGATAGCTTATTAATTTCTCTTAAAGATAGTGACTTTGGTATGTTTAGGATTTATTATGTTAGTCAAATTAAAAATGCCTGTGATAAATACAGAATTTTAACTGTCAGTACCTGCATTACTTGCCTTATTAAATGGTTTGTCACTGAAGATGATTTAAATGAGAAGATGATGAAGCAAATCTCTTGGAATGTGTTTATCAGAATTAATTCTGAAGAGTTGGGATGTTCATTAAAGCTAAGAATATAGTTTTCCACTTTAATAAACATATTTTAAACTATACAATTTAAAACACTGCATTTAAATGCATAAAACAATCAGCAACTAAACCTATGATATTTAATATTTTCTTTTGCACTAGAGCATAGTTTATAAGCCATTTTCCCTAAATGTCTTCAATAAATCAATAAAATAATATTTCTTTCTGAATTAAGTGGCAGTTACAATTTGTTAATAATAATTATAATTTGTTATAATAAGTTACAGTGTGAAAACATTGGGACATGAAGATTATATTCTAAGGATAAAATCACACACTTTTGTATATGTGGGGTAAAATAGCAAACACTCTGAATTCTGCCTCTTATTGGTAATTACTTTAACTTCTTGTGTCTCAATCTTCTGATTTCTAAAAGAGAGATAAAAGTTTACCCCAGACTATAGGGTTCTTTTGAGAATGTAATGAAATGTTACTTATTATTTTTATCATTGTTTCACACCATAATGTACATTCACAATCAAAAGACATGAGAGAAAATAAATTGACAAGGCACACAAAAGTTAATATAATTTATAGAATCAATCACAAAAGAAATTATTACATTAAATATGAACTGGGGAAAGAGATGTTTAGCAATAAAGATAGAAATTATAAAAGAGGACATAAAAACATATGATAAAAACTTAAGAAACCAAGGCACTACAAAAGCATTTTGAATATATGCAGCCTGTATTCTGGAAATCTATACCAACAATCTAAATAAGAAAAATTGTATGATGGAACTTAAAAGTCCAAACTTATTATGTGGTCAATTATTGAAACATTGAATTTACTTTTTTATAAAAAATTGAAATGAATATTAGTATTATGAAGACAAGAATGCACAGTTGATTGTTATTGTATATCCATTTTTGACAAGCTTTGTGTAATCTCAGATTTATTCAAAGAACTTATTATATTGTATTATTTTTTCATAGTGTTAACAAGGTTCAAATTCTATCAAATCCTGTTGGAAGAGGCTTTAATCATTATTCCATAAGATACTATGCCAAGAAATAATATCACATATTAATTATTTCTTTCCAATATTAAAAACATATTTATTTAATTCAAGTCTTATGGCTGGAAACTTTGCTGCAATATACAAACTTTCTAGAATATATTGAAATTGATTTAGGCAACTCTCAACTAGCATATAGATTAAGTTTTGTTTTACAACCTTTCTTTCTCTGGCTCAACACTAAGCTTTAATAGATGAGTCTGACAACTTTTTATTCCATCTAAATAGTAAAAACGTGTTATGGAATCAAACAACTTTCCTCCAGAGCAGCTCTTCTGCTTTTCATTTTTCACCATGGTGTCTGCACTATGAAGCAGGCTTTTAGCTGTGAAGGAGCTCTCTCTCTCCAGACTCCATTTTACAAGTACTTTATTGTCAAAGACAGTCACTTATCTGTGAAATAGGCTTTTATCTGTTCTGTAGTTTTCAGTTGTGTTGTCCCTTAAACAAAGAAGAATTGCCAATAGTCCATAGAGAGCTTAGATGCAATTAGCTCTTCAGTAGAAAGTAGATATTTTTTCCTGGTTAATATTTCATAATTTAAGATTAACTCTTAAAGTTCTTAGTTATTCTTAAGTATCGGTTCTCTGATATGTTTTACTTTTACCTAAATTATGAGTTTACTTTTCTCAAGCTCTAACTTAGTTTTTTGGAAAGTCACATTGGAATTGTAAAAAGAAAAAAAAGAAAAAAAAATCCTTCTTAATTTTCTTTGAAGAATATAAAAGAGAGAGCACAGATCCTACAAGTCAAAAATTTTTACTCAGATCATTAATCAAAGTAAGCACTCATATAAACAGTCACTTTATTGAAAGCAGATGCAATTCTTATCTTCTCAAAAAAGAAAATCTCAAAGAAACTGAGAAAAAAATAACACAAAAATGTGTTCTCTTTCTTGAATTTAAATAATAGTTCCCAAAGGCACACATTTTTGATGTTTTATATATGATTGATACTTTATCATTAAGAGCAACAACATCATCTTTTGAATAATGTTGGTATAAAATTATTTTTGTTATTGCCTGTTTGTTGTATCTACCTGAGATTGATTTATAATTCAATTAAACCAGATATTCTTGTATCTCTAATAAAGCACCTTATACCATGCACACCTTTAGAGTGAATGTCATGTCACCCCTAAATTTAATATAATATGGAAATACTATTTGTCTATGTTAGATAAAAGATTATTTTTCATGATCTCAAATTTTTTAACAACACAATGTTAGTATTAGCATCCATGCTCTGAATCATTGGGACTTATCTTGAATCATTATATAAAATATGCACATAAGGCACTCATCTCATAATTTGCCAATAAATTGGTTGTTTTCCAGGATATGACAAAAGCATGACTGAGATAATTACTATTTGAAAGAGATAGTCTAAAATGCTTGCTAATTATACATTCTTTCAGATCAGTGGTTCTCAAGTGCTAGTGTGCATAAAAATCATCTGTTAATGTTCAAATCTCCTTTCCTATGATTTAATGAATGTTGATTAGAAGGGTTTATACTCCTTTTCTGTTCTTTTTCCTGTGGCCCATATTCCTCCACTAGTTTTCATCCTCAAGCTTCTTTTTTCATCCAGCTACTTTAATTCAGTAGTCTGAGAGACCCATTGACTCATGTTTTATTAATGGTTGTGGTTGCTGTTTCTTAGATACAGATCAGAGTTTTCCCTTCTTTTATTCACTTGATGTGCCAAGGTTAGAAGAATTCTTTTATTTCTTGCTTGCTTCCAATTACAAGGTCCATACAATTGTCAACAAAGTAGGTCTAGCTATTCAGGGCTGGGGATAGAGTAGGTTTTATGAAGTGTTGCTTGTTTTTGAATGTATCTATCATCAGGACAGAAAGAAAGGTATTCCTCTATGATGGTCTGTCCCAGAAGTAATGTTTGAGCCTGTTTTCTAAGTTCTAAAGAGATTTATAAAAATGGAAAGGTAAAATCAGTGATATCAATAGTGGATAGAGTGTTAAATAGAAAGATCTCAATGAAGAGTTGAAGGCCCAGGTGACCTTGTGAACCTTGTCCAGAATCTTCAGTTACAGCCAGTTTTGAGGCTAAGTGATAGTTAGTGGAAGTCTTAGCAGCAATAGCAGCTTGGTGACAGATGTACTGTAAACAGATATTACAAAAGCCTTTGAAAAACAGAGAAATTGAAAAATGGCAATTTGGCAGATGTTTGTTACTAAAACTGGAAATCATTTTTAACTATGGGATTCTTAAAGGACAAGGCAGAAGTTTAAGCTATTCATTTATAAATATTGTTGCTTCAATAAGAATCATCAAACATGTTCATCTGGGTATAAAAACTTACTGCTAGAATCAAAAGTTATAAGATATTCTATGGATTTTCACACACATACACACATTCACACAGAAATAAGTAATATTAACAGAGTGTAATTTGATGCCAATTTGCCTGTAGAGAAATGTTCTTCAAGTTGATCTTTTCAACAATCTTAACTGGTTCTATTTAGAGTATTGAGTTGAGTGTCCAAAAATTTGCCATGTACTAACTTGGTAAACTATGCTTAAAATCATAGATTCTTGTTTATGCTGTGAACAAGGAAGCAAATGTGTGGAACTTTTTTCAATATTTTAATGTATTTACTTTGGATTCAAAGGGTTTGAAGCAATTGGCATCTTCCAAAACTGTGCCTAATAACTCATGAGCAAATTTTTCTTTTCCATCTCATTGACTCTGAATTGACTTAGAGATTTTTATATCCAATTATAATTGTCTCTGTTAAGGAACAAAGCAAAGTTTGTATTTGTTTAGGAGCCAAAAGTGCTCTCTGGCCATTTGGGGTATTCATAGTGACCAAAACAATGTATTTTAGCATTGGTTAGCGTGTTCACCTTGACCTTTATAAGGAAATGGAAGAAGCATGGATTGAATCAAGGTGATTCTTGGAGAACCTCCAGTATTGTCATTGTTCATCATTAAAAGTAATAAAAGCTAATGAAAACCTATACAGCAAGGAGCTCCAAGTAATCAGGACCTTCAGGAATAATCTACTCATGTCATCAAGTAAAGAACTCTGACCAGTGAAGCACCAACAGAATGTAAAAGGAACATGAATTGTTATAGATGAGGAAAGCCATATTCACCAAATACAGCATTGGGACAAAATTTCTTTTCATATTCTTTTATTTGCTGTTTCATTTTAAATAAGGCATTTCTCCTCCTTTTCCTACTATTTCAAAAGGGGAACATGAAAATGCTAAAGAAGAAATGGCTATCATCAAATATTTTGATCTTGGAACTGATGAAGTATCTAGTGATTTTTGGTTCACTGCCTTGTGAGAATGAGTTGGTGTTATTGATTATATAGTGGATAGATTCATTGTACTGAGTGTTTTCAGGAGTTAAGGTAAATTTATGTATGGTAGGAACATCTATCTTAGACAGAAAACATGATGGCTTGTACTGAACATTTATAATCTTGGGGGGGTTGTAACATCTGAACCCCTTTTCTTCGTTTGGAGAATTGACCCTTCTGTGGATCTCAGTGGGAAGCACATGTAGCCTCCTGTTAACAAACCTGAAACTGCAGATATTCACTTTCCAAGTTTCCTTACAAAAGGGCAATGCTACGTAACTTAGACTCCACTAATTTGATTTTGTTAAAAATAAACAAGAAACATGGAGTAATGTCTCTGGAGCAGAAATGATTAAGGCATGTTCAGACCCCTTGTAAAGCAAAGCAGCAGTGACAACTCATGTAGTGCTTGGCAAATGCAATAGAGATTTCCTCACTGGATCAGTAATTTCAGCGGCTCTGTATGAGACATTTCTCTCAATGCCACGCCAATGCTTTTCTATCTAGAACAAAGATCAGGGGTCTCCTCTATCCAATAACCTACTCTATATCTCAGTTTGATCATACACAAGTATATTTAAACTAATACACCCCAAATTGAGTGTTTGATTCCTACCCTTAAACCTGCTGTGTCCCCACCCTCATTTCTCCCTTATCTTGAAAAATGTCTCCATCAAGCTCTCAGTGGCCAAGTCAGAAATCTAGTTCTTGATTTTCTCCTTGATTTTAATCCATACATGATGTACCTAGAAAATATATTTTAAATTCTATCCATTTCCATAGAGGCTACATGGGTCCAGTCACCAGATTTTCACTTGCATTCTTTATTTATTGTTATGGTCTCCTAATTGTCCTTTCTTCTTTTCTCCCTAAATTTTGGATACTCCATGCTGTAACTAGTCATGGTACAAATTAAATGCAATCACATAGCTGCTCACCTAAAACCTTTCAAAGACTTCAAGTGCTCTTCCCCTTTATCTTGCACCCTCAGTGTGCATCCCCCCTATGTGCTGCACACACCTCTATTCATTTATGTCCATTCCTGGCATGTACTGAGCTCTTTCCTACTCCAAACACAGCAAATGTTGTTAGCCCTGATTTCACCTTTACAGGCAATAATTCATCACTGTTCTTCAAATTACAGCTTCAATCTTACCTCCTAGAAGATGCTTTTTGGATAACATCCAAAAAATAGGTCAATTCAACCATATACTTGTTTTGATTTTAACTTTCAACGTTGTTTGCTTCCTTCATAGTATTCTGCAGAATTCAATAATATTTAATGTGTTTGTTTAACTTATTTATATAATGTCTTTACTATACCACAGGCTTCTTGAAGGGATAATATCTGGAATATTTTTCATTTCACACCTGAAGTCTAACACATCCTCGGGAACATTATTTGTTTATAAGAAAATTTTGGCAATAGAAAGATGAGTGAACTCCGACAAACACATCTCCTTATTTCCATTTAAACTAACGGAGAGAGTCACCTGAGTATTAAGATTCTTTCTGAAAAGTGTGCATTATAAATTAATTAAGCCTTAACAATTTTTTTATTAATCACTCTGGAATTCCCATTTAAATATTATGAACATTTTGCATTCCCCGAACTAGCCAACTTCACCAGTACCCTCCACTTGCCATAAACCAATGAAGA
Organism: Lagenorhynchus albirostris; assembly: GCF_949774975.1. Lineage (NCBI taxonomy): Eukaryota > Metazoa > Chordata > Mammalia > Artiodactyla > Delphinidae > Lagenorhynchus > Lagenorhynchus albirostris. The sequence goes on from NC_083098.1 coordinate 124,054,693, forward strand.
TATTGAAGTTACAATGTAATCTGAGATCATCTGATATAAATTTTTTTAACCCATGTTTTCTGAATCTACTTATATTCCCTTTGGCTTGTACTTTGTTTCTTTTTACAAATATTTTTTTAAAAATGAGTACTCTATATTTTTCTCCTCTCACTATCTTAAATCATTCATTTTGTATCTCTTTGATTTTCCTTATACCTTAGGCAGACTCCCAAACCCTAAATGTAATAAGCCCAGTTAAATCTTCAGTCACATATGTAATTTAACACTCATCCTTTCCCAAGCATTAAGCCAAAGTTGAATAGGGAAGAGGCCAAACCTACTTCTATCTTCCATTTACAGGGTGACTTTCTTCCAGTTTGGGGAATGCATTGGGGAGACTGCAGAAGAGGAAGAAATTAACACTTATTTCATTTGTGCTGCTCTGTCCTCTATTGGTTCCCCTGACTAAGATTGATTCTCATTGTTATCTGTAAAGCAGTCTTCCAAATTACTGATATACAATAATGGCGTAGAACAAAAGGGAGATGTTTAAGAGGGTTTGCAGGATGGAAATTCACTTCAGGTGGAACTCTCCCAAGACTCCCTGCTTAACTCTTGCCTGTAGTAGTACAACTAAGTTCTCTGGAGGGTTGCTTTTGTTTTTGTTTTCTGAAGGCAGCCTCTTTGGGAAGAATGTCAAAAAGAGGGCTCATGCCTGGCCATCTTCCACATAGTCCACTTGACATATAGGATACTCAAGGATTCTTATTTTGCCAACTTTTTTTCTTCAAAAAAGAGATGCAGAATAAGAAATCTCACACAAAAGCAGATGCCATCTGTGAAAAACAGATGCACAGTTCACCTTCTTGCAGTGACTTCTGATCACCATAATTGAGTCTTTTGTAGTCCTCCCACATGACGTGGTAAATAGAGAAGTATCTTGCAATTCCACAAAGAGTGGAAACAATATATATTTCCAGTAGGCAAAAGAATAATGACTTCAATAATTTCATGGGATGCCTTTCAAAGGAAGGAGTAGACTGATGCTGATGACAGTTGTAATTGTCTTTCTGTTAATAAATTCTGGTTATTTACCTATCTTTAAAAGTTTTCAGTTCTCTTTAGAAATATGCAGCTGTTTACACATTTTTGATGTCTCCTGAATGCTGGCCACAGATTCCAAAAAAAAACATGAAGCAGTCTTTCTTTTATGAAAATTGAATTTGCTTCCAATTTTTTTGTTTTGAATTTGCTTCCAATTTTTTTGTTTTGAATATTTATTATCTTTTAAACATAATAGCTTTATTAATATATAATTTGCATAACATAGAATTTGCCCACTTAAAGTACACAAATCAGTGAGTTTTAGTGTACTCATGGATGGCTATAACCATAATTGTAATTCATTTTAGAACATTTCATCACCCAAAAAGAAATTCGATACACATTAGTAATAATTTCCTATACCCCCTCCCCAGCCCTAGACAACCACTAAGATACCTTCTATCTCTATATATTTGCCTATTTTAGACATTTCATGCAATGTACAATCTTTTGTGACTGGCTTCTTTCACTTATAATGTTTTAAGTTTCATCCTTTGCTTAGCATGTATTAGTACTTCGTTCCTTTTTGTTGCCTAATAATATTCCATTGCATGTACATGTATTCCATGTATTTAATTTATCCATGCATTAGTTTATGGACATTTTTGCTATTTCTACATTTTCTATTATGAATGTGTTACCGTGTACATTAGTGCACAATTCTTTGTGCAGATATATGTTTTCATTTATCTTGGTTATATATCTAGGAGAAGAATTTCTGGAACATATGATAACTTAAACTTTTCCTTTTGAGGAATTAGAGACTACTGTCAAAAGCACCATTTCTACCAGTAGTGTATGAGAGTTCCAAATTTTTTATGTTTTTGGCAACACATTTCTGTTTTCTTGATTATTGCCATCCTAGTGATAAGTGCTATCTCATAGTTTAAATTTGCATTTCCCTGATAGTTAATAATGTTGACCATCTTTTCATGTACCTTTTGTTCAATTGAAGAAATGTCCAATAAGATCCTTTGCCCATTTTAAAAAATGTATTTAATCTTTTATTATTTCATTGTCAGAGGTCTTTTATATATATACTAGATATAAGTCCTTTATCAGATATATGATTTACAAATATTTCTTCCCATTCTGTGGGTTGTTCTCTCACCTTATTGATGGAATCCTTTGAAGCAAAAAAAAAATCATTAATTTTGATGAAGTTCTGTGTATGTATATGTCTGTTTGTTTATTTCCTTTTATAACTTGTGTTTTTGGTGTCATATCTAAGAAGACTTTTCTGAACCATGGTCACAAAGATATACTCCTACATTTTCACCTGGAGTTTTATAGTTTTAGCTCTTTTATTTTAGCTATGATCCATTTTGAGTTAAATTTTTACTGTCCAGTTGTCCTGGCACTGTTTATTGAAGAGACTATTCTTTCTACCTTTGAAATGTCTTGGCATCCTTATCAAAAATCAATCAACCATAAGTGAAAGGGTTCATTTCTGGACTCTCATGTCTATTCCAGTCATCAATATTTCTATTATTATGCCAGTCTAATGTTGTCTTGGCTACTACGGCTTTGTCAGAAGTTTTGAAATCTGAAATGTGAGTCTTCCAACTTTGTTCTTTTCTAAGTTGTTTTGCCTATTCTGTGTCCCTTAACATTCCACATGACTATTAGCATACACTTTTTGATTTCTGCAAAAAATAAATAGGCAGCTGGTACTCTGATAGGGATTACACTGAATCTGTAGATCAGTTTAGGAGGTATTTCCATCTTAACCACAATAAGTCTTATAATTTATAAACATAGAATATCTTCTTATTTATTTAAGCCTTCTTTAATTTCTTTCAACAATGTTTTGAAGTTGTCAGAGTATACTTAGCACTTATTTTGTTCTTCCTAAGTATACTTAGTACTTATTTTATTTTTCCTAAGTATTTTATTCTTCTTAATGCTGTGGTAAATATTTTTTAAAATTTCATTTTTGGATTGTACATTGCTGGTATAGAGAGTACAACTGATTTTCTGTAGATTGATCTGTAAACTAGATGAACTTGTTTATTAGTTTGAATAGTTTTTTATGTGGATTCCATAGGATTTTCTATATATAAGATCATTTCATCTGCAAATATAGTTTTTCTAATTTGAATGCCTTTTATTTCTTTTTCTTGCCTATTTGTCCTGGCTAAAACGTCCAGTACAATGTTGAATATAACTGATGAGAGAAGGTTTCATTGTCATGTTCCTAACATAGGGGGAAAACGTTGAGTCCTTCACCATCAAGTAAGATATTAGTTGTGGGGTTTTCATAACTATCATTTATCAGGTTGAAAAAGTTCCTTCAGATCTCAGTTTGTTGCTTTTGTATCATGAAAGAGTACTGGATTTTGTCAAATACTTCTTCTACATCTATTGAAATGAATAAAAAACAAACTGTGCAATTAATGGGAAAATAAAATGGAGTTATCCTACTATCAAAATGTAATTTGCATTAAATCTGAAATCAGACATTGGCCCAATACAAGAAAGAAAGGGCCTTTTCTAGGGAGGCATGTCTAACAGGATCAAAGTTTCCCAAAGAATGGTTCACCTCTGTGTTATAAACCTGTAGTTCTTAAATCACTAGTTTAAATGATAATGTGTGAGATTCATGTGAATGTGATTTGATAATTTGACACATTGTCTTCACATATAATACAAACCAAATGTTTTCTTGATGAAAGAAAATTACTATTACCTGCTATCTTCGGTAATTTTAATAACCAAGAAATGCTAAGATAAATCAGAAATGGACACAATATATGTTTTAAAACATTTTCCTTCACAAAAATCTTTGATATTTTGTCTCCCTCTCACACATTGTTTGCAAATACACACACACACACACACACAGCCAGACACCATCACAACTTACTTTTATATACTTTGTTATTTTTATATACTTTGTTCCTGCCTATCACATCATAGTAGCTGATACGTGTTTGGAAGGATGATGAAATTTCAATTATTTCATTGTACTACCCTGAGGGAAATTATTTTTTCTGCCTCTTTTATTAAATATTCTGGGCATAACAAAACACTTTTCTTTCCACAAGGACTCACTATATTATTCAACATTTTTGTAATTAAAAAAACTGCAGTATACTCCCAAGAAAACTATGTTGCATTGCTGGCCCTTCAATTTTTTAAGCGTATATAAAGACACATCATTTTCCTCCCTACCATTTAACAAAATCATAATGAGAAATATCCAATAGCAATGTTAAGTGACATGAGTTTGATGCCTTCTGTAGATGTCAGAAACTAGTCCCATTATTTTACAAACATAATAAATGCCTATTAACATCACACCTTAAAATGTTCAATAATTCCTATAATGGTTATGACATGAAAGGCTTAAATATGTTTAATTAGTTCAATAAAAAGAAGTAAACTTATGAGGAAAATATCTCTCAAAATTTATATCTCATTTTCAAGTTAGGAGCACAAACACAAAAATCCTAATATATGGGTTCCCTTTGCATGCCTCATACCCCTGAACTGTCATTCAAATAATTAATTACCACATGTACATATATATGCATATGTACGTAATATTGTATATCTGTATCTACATATATCTATATAAAAATGTGTGTGTGTCAGAAATAGAAGCAAGACAGTGCATTTAATGCCTAAGCTACCAACTCTTAATATTTTGCTGAGATCCAATTGGGGTATGTTTTTATATTTTAGGTTTATATTTAGAGTCTACATAATTTGTTGAGTGTTTTAGAAAATGACTGATTTCCTTTTCTACTTTTCCCCATTTCAGCTTAGTCAATAGAGGAACATTTAATTATAGCAGTTTTTTTATCCAAGTCAACCTAATACTTTTTTTCAGGAGAAAATTGGAAATTTAAAATGTAAATAAATTAAAAACATTTAAAAATTTTTTCTACTGATAGAGTAAAAGAAATCCATGATTCTGACAGAGTTGCATAAAAAGAGCAAAGGAATGTCTTTTCCTAGGTTTAAAAAAAAAACAGACTATAAAATTTTACAGGGAATTCCCTGGGGGTCCAGTGGTTAGGACTCCTCACTTCCACTGCTGGGGGACAGGGTTCAGTCCCTGGTTGGTGAACTAAGTTCCCGCAGGCTGCACAGTGTGGCCAAAAAAAAAATGTTTTACAAAGTAATTAATTTTAAGTTTTTACTATGTCATTTGTTTATCACTTATTTCTTTGCACTTATGTAAAAGGAAATATATTCAAAAAATATCATATCACATTATTACATGCCTTGAGATATATAATTGTCATGTTTAATTGATCTAGAAAAATGCATGTATCACTTTACAATTCCATAGTTTGCATTGTGATAATGGCTCTATGTGAAATTTTTAATCAGCTTTTCACTGCAAAACCATGCAGCTCTCCCCTTGTTCCAGTAAAGTCACATGTGCATTTTCTTTCAACCCAAAATATGTGAATAGCAGCTGAACTATTTTAGTTAGCATTCTGCATGTTAACACATAGTTTTGATGAAAGAATACCTTCCCTGTAGCATAATGAACAATTTGAGCATAGTTGTAAATTAGTTGCCTTTAAAATAACAATAAATGATAACTGAATTGAAGAGTTTGGCTCCAGGCCAAAATCCTACCTGTGATCTTTCAGTGCTGACCATAGAAAACTACAAAGGCTTTTTCTGATATGCTTCATGGGGAAAGCTGCCCTCCCTACACCAAAAATGGTGCACTGACAATGCATTGTAGTCTCTGAAGAGAGTTGGACTCAGGTCCACCTTGCTGGCCATTTTCTTGTGCAATTGCATTCCTAGCCCTGACATCTCCATTCAGAGACCTCTACTAGTGGCCCACCCCTGAGAGCTTCCTCAGGTGCTTCTGTTGAGACCTCCTTATAGAGGGAAAGGAAGGGCACTCAAGAGACTTTTTTCCATTCTGAGTCATTACTCATCACTTCTCTACTCCTAGCTCTTCTCCTTGCCCCTGAGACCATAAAATGCAGGAATCCTTTGTTCAGAACTCCCTCAGCTATGACACCATGCCACCCACCCTGATCTGTTTTGATATATTTGACCCATACCCAGCACTCTTCCATGGGGAAGAATGGGACACGGGGAGAGTTAGAACTTTCTCTATTTAGTCTCTTGCTACAAGTGATTAAAGGCTTGACTGTTACATTCATTTTGGTTTGTTGTCTTAATCACTACCCTGATACACCTGCCAGATGAGCTCTCCAGTCCAGCCCAGTTTTTGACATGTTTATTCTGTCTCTATTTACATAGAGCAGAACAGACCAATTTAATATACCTAGGATGCAAAACTTCTCAGGCCTCTTCTTACAGGCACAAAAGAGTGTCATTCATAAGTCAAACCCTGAGCCCAGTTTTTCACATGCAAATTAGGTCAGATTTATCAGTTCACTGAGTCAGTTGCTCCCAGACTTAGGTTTTGTATATTAAAATGGTCAAGAAAATTAAACTGATTTCAAAATTAAATCATAACCCATGGGAGAAAATTGAATATACTTTCTAGAGTAAGAGTACTAAGTTGGACTTCCCTGGTGGCACAGTGGTTAGGAATCCGCCTGCCAATGCAGGGGACACGGGTTCGAGCCCTGGTCCGGGAAGATCCCACATGCTGCGGAGCAACTAAGCCGGTGCACCACAACTACTCAACCTGTGCTCTAGAGCCCCCCAAGCCACAAATACTGAGTCCATGTGCCACAACTACCGAAGCCCACATGCCTAGAACCCATGCTCTGCAACAAGAGAAGCTACCACAATGAGAAGCCCACACGCCGCAACTAGAGATAGCCCACGCACAGTAATGAAGACCCAATGCAGCCAAAAATAAAAAATATAAATAAATAAATAAATTTATTTTTAAAAAAAAGAGTTCTAAGTAGCAGTTAGTTGAGTCATCTCAGGCAGGATGCTTTCTCTAGGAGTCCAGCTGATAACAAAGGCCTATGAATAATATCTCATGAAATTAACTTTAAAATGCACAATCTGTAAAATGTAATTATCATATTGCCCGGCACATAAGTGGTGGTTATTGAATTTTGCTATTTTAATCAAAATAATTTAAATAAATTTAAATAATTAAATAAAAATTTAAAATAAGTTTTATTAGAGTCAGACTCAAATCACATTCTTTTGCTTTCTTCTTGCTGTCATATATCTGAGTAGGTTCCTTATGTCTTCATAACACTGAGATCATTATAATTATTTCCTTTTCTCTACATTCATTCAACTACAGACTTTATTAAATAAATGATTTCTGAGCTCTTTCTATACACCAGATGCTGAGTAAGGCAATGTGCATACAAAGATACACTCAACTTTGTGGCAGACAAAGACACAAAAACACGATAACAATATAATATTTTAATTTAGTAATGGAAACATGCATGGATGCACCTAATCTAACAATATTTGAGCCTTTATCATACGTATTACATTGTGCAAAGTACTCTGGGGAATGTAGCTGATAGCAGCAACTATCAGGTGACCTTTTTCTTCTTTCTTTGAGAAAAGAAAATTGGAGTAGAAGTCCGTTCTGTTCATAGAAAAGTAGCTTGTATTAGACTTACCACTCATCCAAAAACAATAATAAAAAATGTAAACAGTATAAAAGCAATTATTTTAAGGGACTGGAGAGCGACCAAAGGCAGAATCATGGCAAGAAATGAAGCAGACTATGTGTAAAGGGTTGAATAATGTCCTCCCAAACTACCCAGAGTGTCAGAATATGACCTTATTTGAAAATATTGTATCACTACATTAATCACCGTGAAGATCTTCATATTGTTCTTTTATAATCACACACATTTCTCTCCACCCTATCCCCTTCTTTTTTTTTTCACATCTTTATTGGAGTATAATTGCTTTACAGTGGGATGTTAGTTTCTGCTTTTTTTTTTTTTTTTTTTTTTGTGGTACGCGGGCCTCTCACTGCTGTGGCCTCTCCCGTCGCGGAGCACAGGCTCTGGACGCGCAGGCTCAGCGGCCATGGCTCACGGGCCCAGCCGCTCCGCGGCATGTGGAATCTTCCCGGACCAGGGCACGAACTCATGTCCCCTGCATCGGCAGGAGGACTCTCAACCACTGCGTCACCAGGGAAGCCCTAGTTTCTGCTTTATAACAAAGTGAATCAGCTATATATAAATATATATATGGCTGATATATCTCCTTATCTCCTCCCTCTTGTGTCTCCCTCCCACCCTCCTTATCCCACCCCACTAGGTGGTCACAAAGCACTGAGCTGATCTCCCTGTGCTATGCAGCTGCTTCCCACTAGCTATCTATTTTACATTTGTAGTGTATATATGTCCATGCCACTCTCTCACTTCATCCCAGCTTACCTTTCCCCCTCCCTGTGTACTCAAGTCCATTCTCTACATCTGCATCTTTATTCCTGTCCTACCCCTAGGTGCTTCAGAACCAGTTTGTTTTTTCTGGATTCCATATATATGTGTTAGCATGCGGTATTTGTTTTTCTCTTTCTGACTTACTTCACTCTGTATGACAGAGTCTAGGTCCAACCACCTCACTACAAATAACTCACTTTCGTTTCCTCTTTATGGCTGAGTAATATTCCACTGTATATATGTGCCACATCTTCTTTAGCCATTTATCTGTCGATGGACGCTTAGGTTGCTTCCATGTCCTGGCTATTGTAAATAGAGCTGCAATGAACATTGGGTACATGACTCTTTTTGAATTATGGTTTTCTCAGTGTATATACCCAGTAGTGGGATTGCTGAGTCATATGGTAGTTCCAGTTTTAGTTTTTAAAGGAACCTCCATACTGTTCTCCATAGTAACTTCATCAATTTACATTCCCACCAACAGTGCAAGAGGGTTCCCTTTTCTCCACACCCTCTCCAGCATTTATTGTTTGTAGATTTTTTGATGATGGCCATTCTGACTGGTGTGAGGTGATACCTCATTGTAGTTTTGATTTGCATTTCTCTAATGATTAATGTTGTTGAGCATTCTTTCATGTGTTTGTTGGCTGTCTGTGTATCTTCTTTGGAGAAATATCTATTTAGGTCTTCTGCCCATGTTTGGATTGAGTTGTTTTTTTTTTTTTTTTATATTGAGCTGCATGAGCTGCTTGTAAATTTTGGATATTAATCCTTTGTCAGTTGCTTCTTTTCAAATATTTTCTCCCATTCTTAGGATTGTCTTTCTATGTTGTTTATGGTTTCCTTTGCTGTGCAAAAGCTTTTAAGTTTCATTAGGTCCCATTTGTTTATTTTTGTTTTTATTTCCATTTCCCTAGGAGGTGGGTCAAAAAGTACCTTGCTGTGACTTATGTCATAGAGTGTTCTGCCTGTTTTCCTCTAAGAGTTTTATAGTGTCTGGCCTTACATTTAGGTCTTTAATCCATTTTGAGTTTATTTTTGTGTATGGTGTTAGGGAATATTCTAATTTCATTCTTTTACATGTAGCTGTCCAGTTTTTCCAGCACCACTTATTGAAGAGGCTGTCTTTTCTCCATTGTGTATTCTTGCCTCCTTTATCAAAAATAAGGTGACCATATGTGCATGGGTTTATCTCTGGGCTTTCTATCCTGTTCCATTGATCTATATTTCTGTTTTTGTGCCGGTACCATACTGTCTTGATTGCTGTAGCTTTGTAGTATAGTGAAGTCCGGGAGCCTGTTTCCTCCAGCTCCATTTTTCTTTTTCAAGATTGCTTTGGCTATTTGGGGTCTTTTGTGTTTCCATACAAATTGTGAAATTTTTTGTTCTAGTTCTGTGAAAAGTGCCATTGGTAGTTTGATAGGGATTACATTGAATCTGTAGATTGCTTTGGGTTGTATGGTCATTTTCACAATGTTGACTCTTCCAATCCAAGAACATGGTATACCTCTCCAACTGTTAGTATCATCTTTAATTTCTTTCGTCAGTGTCTTATAGTTTTCTGCATACAGGTGTTTTGTCTCCTTAGGTAGGTTTATTCCTAGGTATTTTATTCTTTCTGTTGTAGTGGTGAATGGGTGTGTTTCCTTAATTTCTCTTTCAGATTTTTCATCATTAGTGTATAGGAATGCAAGAGATTTCTGTGCATTAATTTTGTATCCTGCCATTTTACCAAATTCATTGATTAGCTCTAGTAGTTTTCTGGTAGCATCTTTAGGATTCTCTATGTGTAGTATCATGTCATCTGCAAGCAGTGACAGCTTTACTTCTTTTCTGATTGGGATTCCTTTTATTTCTTTTTCTACTCTGATTGCTGTGGCTAAAACTTTCAAAACTATGTTGAATAATAGTGGTGTGATTGGAAAACCTTGTCTTGTTTCTGATCTTAGAGGAAATGCCTTCAGTTTTTCACCATTGAGAACAATGTTGGCTGTGGGTTTGTCATATATGACCTTTATTATGTTGAAGTAAGTTCCCTCTATGCCTACTTTGTGGAGGGTTTTTATCGTACATAAATGGGTGTTGAATTTTGTCGAAAGCTTTCTCTGAATCTATTGAGATGACCATATTGTTTTTCTCCTTCAGTTTGTTAATATGGTGTATCACATTGATTGATTTGCATATACTGAAGAATTCTTGCATTCCTGGGATAAAACCCACTTGATCATGGTGTATAATCCTTTTAATGTGCTGTTGGATTCTGTTTGCCAGTAGTTTGTTGAGGATTTCTGCATCTATGTTCATTAGTGATATTGGCCTGTGGTTTTCTTTCTTTGTGACATCTTTGGTTTTAGTATCAGGGTGATGGTGGCCTCATAGAATGAGTTTGGGAGTATTTCTCCCTCTGCCATATTTTGGAAGAGTTTGAGAAGGATAGGTGTTATCTCTTCTCTGAATGTTTGATATAATTAGCCTGTGAAGCCATCTGGTCCTCGGCTTTTGTTTGTTGGAATATTTTTAATCGCAGTCTCAATCTCAGTGCTTGTGATTCATCTGTTTACATTTTCTATTTCTTCCTGGTTCAGTCTCAAAAGGTTGTGCTTTTCTAAGAATTTGTCCATTTCTTCCAGGTTGTCCATTTTATTGGCATATAGTTGCTTGTAGTAATCTCTCATGATCCTTTGTATTTCTGCAGTGTCAGTTGTTACTTCTCCCTTTTCATTTCTAATTCTATTGATTTGAGTCTTCTCCCCCTTCTTAACCCCTGGGAAACCCTAGGTTTTTAATAATCTTCAAGTATATTTTAACATAACCAATGGAATGAAGATTTTGAAGATATCCATTGTAAGAGGCATAGAGTAGCTTAGTAATACTATGTGTGTGTCCACAACTCTTATTTCAGACATGGTATATTCATATTTGGAGAGTCATCAATTAAGATGTGAAAACTGTAATCAGCATGTATTAACATTAGTGGAAACTAGGAATTTTCTGGCTGTCCAGTGGTTAGGACTCCATGCTTTCACTGCTGAGTGCCCAGATTCAATCCCTGGTTGGGAACTAAGATCCCGCAAGCCAGTGGCATGGCCAAAAATAATAGTGGAAATAATATACATTTTCTGGAAGACGGCATAGCATTGTGAATAAAATTATTTACATGTGATCTAAAACTTCTGCTACTTTGTTCTTAAGTCATAATCAGATGCTATATCCAGAAATACCCTTTCATGATGTTCACTGACAAGTGATATATAAGAATAAAGAACAAGAAAATCCTAAGTGTGTATAAATAAAAGAAGGTCAGATAAGATAATTTCTATTCTTGAAGACTGACTAACTTGGATAATGATAATAGTAATAGTAATAATAACCTAAACAAATCTTATTTAGAGGTATAGTGAGCTGGTTTTGAATCATGGCTCAACCAGTTGTTAATATGTTGACCCATAATTTCTCCAAACTTCAATTTTATTTTCTCTGGGAGATGAATAATAATAATAGGTCCTATGAGTTGTTTGTATATTAATTAAATTAGTAAGGAAGTTAATGAGGTTTCTGATATATATTAACTGTGCATTACATGTTGCTTTTTATTATTTGTTTTCTCAAAAGATAATGATGTTTCACTAGATCGTGTGTGTGTGTGTGTGTGTGTGTGTGTGTGTGTGTATGGTTGTGTAATCTGAGAGAGAGAAATAGACAGGCAGGAACAGAGATGATAATACTATATACCAAAAAATTACCATGGTTAACTTGAGGCTATGGATTTAACTAGTATAACATTAAAATTTTTTTTCAAAATTTTATTTGCCAAGGCTTTTGAAAGTTTATCTGTTTACTTTGTAATTAGAATAAAACTTTATTTAAAAATAAATTAGGTACCATATATTTTCTAGGAAGTATGTTTGATGAAACAGTAATAACGTCATATGAGGAAAACAAACTCTTTATCTGCTGTTCATCCAAATGAAGAAAGGTCAGAGTTCACAAGCTCTTTCAGGGATGGCATTCTTAAAACTTTGAGCACATGGTCTTCCTTGGTGGCACAGTGGTTGGGAGTCCGCTTGCCGATGCAGGGGACACGGGTTCGTGCCCCGGTCCGGGAAGATCCCACATGCCACAGAGTGGCTGGGCCCGTGAGCAATGGCCGCTGAGCCTGCGCTTCCGGAGCCTGTGCTCCGCAACGGGAGAGGCCACAACAGTGAGAGGCCCGCGTACCGTAAAAAAAAAAAAACAACTTTGAGCACAGAGACCTTTTACTGGGATACTTTTTGAATGTGAAAGAGAAAGTCATAGTTTTTAAATGTCTTTCGTAAAGGCTCTCTTGTGGCTTACATCAAAGTTACCTAACTTCTTTTTTATCATTCACAAAGAGGGGAAGAAGGTAGAAAAGATTTCATGTAATCTGTTGGAAATCTCTGCTTTGAGAAATCATGAATCAATTTGTTCCAGTTCTGTGTGGAGACAGACTTTCATACCAAGAACACCAGGAACTAAAGTGCTGCCTACAAGAAAAAATTTTTGAAATGTTTCTGACCTACCTGATTTTTATTCTATAAAAATTAATTTGTTTTTTAAATCTTCATAACTAAATATGACTCCAGAAATCCTTTCCATTCCTCCATAATATAGGTTCATTTGGTTGGAGTCAGAAGTTTCTAAGTGCAAAGACTGGATACACAAATGTATCAAAGAGACAAACAAACAAAAGATAATGATGTTCTAATATACTGACTGAGCAACTGTTAAAATTCAGTTTTATTTCTTGGATGGAATACTTAGCCTAGAGATTGTCTGAATGGGAAAACATGGAAAAGAAATATTAAGGTGGTACTGTTAAACAAAGCCATGTTGACAATCATATTAAAAGTCAGAGTTAATCAGTGCATCAAAATTAAGAATCATGACCCCAGACTCACTTTAATATCAAGGAAGCAAATATAAAAATATAATGGTGGAAAAAGGTAAACCATACTAGCACTAAGGAAAAAGCTAGAGTAGCAATATCGATAGTAAATATCTAGACTTTAGACAAAGACTATTACCAGGGATAAAACAATATATGACATTACAATAAAGGGATCAATTCATCAAGAAGGCATAGTGTTCTTAAATGCGTATGTACCTGACAACAGAACTTCAAAAAAGAAGCAAAAATGTCACAGAACTTAAAGAAAAATAGAAGAATTCCCAACTATATTTGTAGAGTTTACATTCCTCTCTCAGTAATTGATAAACCCAACAGGCAGAAAAGCAGTCTATTTTTTTCAGATGGTCAAACTTTTAATTCTTTTAAAATACTATAAAAATAAATTCAAACTACTCAGATATGTACAAAATTTCACTTTTGAAAATAATCTATAAAAGTACATGGTTTAAAAAAATTAAAAACATCTGACACAGTACTGTGAAATTGGTTTTCTCAAAGTAAAGTAATAGTAATTTACAATTGCTGGTTATAGTTGATTTTCTAGGTTCATTTATACATGTTATTGTGGGCAGATACATAAAGGAGTTTCTTTTATTTTAGAACTATCTTCAGTTTTATTCATTTCATCAAATAATCTTGATTTTTTCCCTTTGCAAATCTTTTGACACGAGGACATGGCATATTAAGTTCAAAATCAACTTTGATGTTATTCTTCCTACTGAGTCACAGGTTGGAAAGGCAACATGGTTTATCATTTTCCAGGAATAGATATTCAAAAAATTCTAATCAGTTTACTTGAAGGAAATGAATTCATGCTTTTAGGAGCAGACACAAATTAATTGTCTAAAACATGGGCAATTTTGTATCAGATAGTATCATGTCCATTGCATTTCTCTTATTAACCCTATCATGTAGAAGCAAATTGATCCAGGCATCTGAAAGGAAATTCAGCAGAGAAATGGATCTAGAGAAAGCATAAAGCAAACCATGGACAGAGTACATTTACCTCTATTGTAAGGCTGTCATGCCACTGAAAGCCGCATTTTCACTTTTCAGACTGACCTTATAAATATTTCATTTTTATGATCAAAATTAATTTTTTCTCCAAAGGCCAAACTAGTGGTTATGGTTACCAGTGGAGACAGGGAAGGGGGGAGGGCAAGGTAGGAATAGAGAATTAAGAGATACAAACTACTATGTATAAAATAAATAACGAGGATATATTATAGAGCACAGGGAAATATAGCCATTATTTTGTAATAACTTTAAATAGAGTATAATCTATAAAAATACTGAATCAGTATGTTATACAACAGAAAATAATATAATATTGTAAGTCAACTATATTTCAATTTTTTTTAATTAATTAATAATGAAAAATAAAGTATGCAATGTTCTTTTTGTTTCTCCTCATGATGCTTCTTCCCTTATTTTCTGTTATCCACTTCAGCATCAACTTGTGTGCATTTACTACCTCTGGTAGCTACTTTAGTTTTAATTTAATTGCATCATACTTGTTTTCTTCTTCTCTTTTCAGACATGTAAGATCCTCCATATTTCTTTTTATTGCTCCATATTTTTGTCAACGAATTTCATTTTGAATATATGTTTTTATATTTTGCTCTTTTTATAGACTTGAGCAGCATTATCGAACAACTTGACCTAATTGATTTTTTTACATACACCAATAAACAATAGCAGAAGGCAACTTATTTAGAGGGGGCGTTGTATAGAAATATAGCCATTTTATTTATTTTAACAACTCATTTTGAGATATTTTTGACATATGAAAGTTGTATATGTTTAAGGTGTGTAACTTGGTGTTTTGATATATGTATACACTGTGAAAAGATCATCTCAATCATGTTCAATAACTTATCCATCACCTCCACATAGTTCCCCTTGTGTGTATGTTGAGATTGAATTGAAGATCTATTCTCTTAGCAAATATCAAGTATACAATTCAGTATAGTTAACTATCATCACCATGCTGTACAGTATTAGATCTCCAGAACTCATTCATCTTGCATAACTGAAATTTTTCACCATTTGGTCAACATCTTCTCATTTCCCCTTTCCCTCCTCCCCTACTCCACCCCTAGCAACTCTCTGCTTCTATGTGTTTTATTATTTTAGATTCCACATATAAGATAATTTGTCTTTCTGTGTCTGGCTTATTTCACTTAGCATAATGTCCTCCAGTTTCATTCATGTTGTCAAAAATGGCAATATTTCCTTCTTTTTATGGCCAAATTATATACCCTTGCATTTATACACTAAGATTTCTTTTTTCACTATTTGTTGACAGACACTTAGGTTGTTTCCATATCATGGCTATTATAAATAATGCTACAATGAATATGAGAGTGCAGATATCTCCGAGATATTGACTATTTCCTTTGGCTATATATCCAGAAGTGGAATTGCTAGATCATATGATAGTTCTATTTGTAATTTTTTGAGGAACCTCCATACTGTTTTCTAAAATGGTTATACCAGTTTATATACCAGTTTATACCAGTTTATATGGTATACTCTTTATATTCCCATCAACTGTATACCAGGGTTCCTTTTCCTGCACATTCTCACCAACACTTGTTGTCTTCTAGTGATAGCCATTCTAACAAGTATGAGGTGATATCTCAATATGGCTTTGATTTGCATTTCCCTGATGATTAGTGACTTTGAGTATTTTTCATATATCTGTTGGCCATATGTGTATCTTCTTTGAAGAAATGTCTATTCAGATGCCCAAATTTTTAATCAGGTGTTTTATTTTTTTTGTAGGAGTTCCTTATGTATATCAGATATTAGCTCCTTATGAGATATCTGGGTTGCTAATATTTTCTCCCACACTATAGATTGCCTTTCATTTTGTTGAGTGTTTCTTTGTTGTGCATAAACTTTTTTAGATGCAATCCCACTTGTTGTTGTTGTTACTGTTTCCTTTTGTTGCCTGTGCTTTTGGTGTCATATCCAAAAACCTATTGCTCAAGGCCAATGTCAACAGGCTTGCCCCCTTTGTTTTCTTCTAGCAGTATACAGTTTCAAGTTTTATGTTTGTCTTTCATGCATTTTGAGTTGATTTTTGTATATGGTGTGAGATAATGGTCTAATTTCATTTTTTTGCATGGGATATCCAGTTTTCTCAACGCCAATTATTGAAGAGATGTCATTTTTTATTGTGTGTTCTTGGCAACCTTGCTGAAGATCAGTTGACCATAAATGTGTAGGTTTATTTCTATGTTCTCTAATCTGTTACACTGATGTAGATATCTGTTTTTATGCCAGTACCACACTGTTTTAATTAATAATATAGATTTATAATATATTTTGAAATCAGAGAACATGATGCCTCTAGCTTTGTTCTTCTTGTGAAAGTTTGCTTTGGCTCTTCAGGGTCTTTGTGGTTCCATATAAATTTTAGATAGCTTTGTTCTATTTCTGTAAAGAATGCCATTGGGATATTGATAGGAATTTCACTGAATCTGTAGGTCACTTTAGGTAGTATGGACATTTTAACAATATTAAGTTTTTCAATCAGTGAACACAGGATATTTTTCCATTTATGTCTCTTCTATAACTTCCTTCATCAATGTTTTATAGTTTTCAGTGTACAGAGGTTACTTTTAAAATGCACATGGAAAATTCACCAAAATTGACCATGTGTTGGGCCATAATATAGTATTAATAAATTTATAGATATAAAATCATTAAGGATATACAAAAATTAAACATTATCAACCAACTTTACATAATTCACTTTTATGAAATAGTTCAACTCACAAAAACAGAATGCACATTCTTTTCAAGTTTAAATGGTAGAAAAACCATATGATAGTACATGACAAAAGTCTCAAAACATTTAAATGAATTGAAATCACACAAATTAAAATAAGTTGAAATTAAATAAAAGAAAGATACACAAAAATCACCAAATATATGGAAGTTTAAAAGCATGATTTTGAATAACTAAGGGGTCAGATAAGACATCACAAGGTAAATCAGAAAATAATTTGAAATAAGTGGAAATGAATATAAAATTTATTCAGATTTATGGGATACATGAAAGCAAGTGCTTAGATGAAATTTTACAGAATTAAATGCTTATATTGTATAAGAAGAAAAGCTGTAATCAATTATATAAGCTTGCACCTTATATCTAGAGACATAAATGCTATCTAGATAGATTAAAAAATTGAAGGGGAAAATTTTATCATTGTTATATCGTTATCACTACAGACATTAAAAGGATAATAGGGAAATATTAACATCTTTATGTCAGTAAGTACAACAACTTAGATGAAACAAATAAATTCCTGGAAAGGCACAAATTATATTCACAGACTCATGAAGAAACAGAAATTCTGGGTAGTATTAAATCTAACAAAGAAATTCATAACTAGTTATTTCACCACAAAGAAAAATCCAAGTGCTAATGGCTTTACTAGTGAATTCTATCAAACATTTAAGAAGTAAATTATAGCAATCCTGCCCAAATTGTTCATAAAATAGAGGAGAAACAAAGATCTTCCCAATAATCAGTGAGGCCAACATTACCCTGATATTAAAGTCAGAAGAAGAAAAAAAAAACAAGACCACAAGGAAAAAAAACTTCACCCCAACATTCCTTATGAGCATACTATCAGCTAAGAAAATTCAGTAATATAAGAAAATGATAATACACCAAGTAGGGTTTATTCTAGAAAAGAAAAGCAGTAACAGAAAAAGAAAGACAATTTAAAAACAAAACATAGACTGGTGATTACTAGAGGCTAGAGATGGGGGAAATGGGGAGGCGTTGTTCCATGTGTGTAAAGTTTCAGTTGTGCAGATGCATAAGTTCTAGAGACGTGCTCTACAACATACTACCTATAGTTACCAATGTCCTGTCGAGTACTTAAAACAGTTATTAAGAAGGTAGATTTCATTTTGTGTTCTTACCACACAAAAACATAAACCACACCAATAAACAAACAAACAAAACTAAAGAGGCCCTAGGAAATTTTGGAGATGATAGATATTGTTTTTTGCGGTACGTGGGCCTCTCACTGTTATGGCCTCTCCCGTTGCGGAGCACAGGCTCCGGAAGCGCAGGCTCAGCGGCCAATGGCTCACGGGCCCAGCCGCTCTGCACCATGTGGGATCTTCCCGGACCAGGGCACGAACCCGTGTCCCCTGCATCGGCAGGCGGACTCTCAACCACTGCGCCACCAGGGAAGCCCTGGATATTGTTTATTTTACAATGATTGTAGTGATGGTTTCACAGATGTGTGCATATGTCCACACTCACTGCATTGTATACATTAAATATGTGAAAATTTTTATAAATCAATTGTACTTCAATAAAGCTGTTTTTTTTAAAAAAAAGAGTGATGACTTCTCTAAGTTACATGCTTAAAGGTTTTTAAAAAGTTCTGAGAAATTAAGGTAATAAAGTCACAGACATAAATTTGGGTTGAATGTTGAGCCTCCACATTGGATCATTGGATATCTATACATGATAGGTGGACATAGTGAACAGTATTGCTGGAAAAAGGAAGAAAAAGACATGTATTGTTGAACCAAGGGATGCTCAAATGATAGATACAATAATTAAACCAGCCTCATGAAAATTATATGCTCTGGAATGTTATTTTAGATGGGAATAATATTTTTGTCATCACAGACTATAAACATAAACATAATTATAGCATTGTAATTAATGGATCTTGTCACATTACTTTTTATTCAAATTTCATAGTTCACTGGGCAATTGTCCTAATAACAGTAAACAATTTTTCTTTCTTAAATTTCATTTAACTTTATTATTTTTTTAATTAATTTTTATTGGAGTATACTTGCTTTACAATGTTGAGTTAGTTTCTACCGTACAGCAAAATGAATCAGACATACATATACATATATCCCCTCCCTTTTGGACTTCCTTCCCATTCAGGTCACCACAGTGCATTAAGTAGAGTTCCCTGTGCTATACAGTATGTTCTCATTAGTTACCTATTTTATACCTAGTATCAATAGTGTATATGTGTCAATCACAATCTCCCAATTCCTCCCACCCCCTTACTCTCCCCCTTGGTATCCATACATTTGTTCTCTATGTCTGTCTCTATTTCTGCTTTGCAAATAAGATCATCTATACCATTTTTCTAGATTCCACATATATGCGTTAATATACAAGATTTTTCTCTTTCTGGATTACTTTACTCTCTATGACAGTCTCTAGGTCCATCTACATCTCTACAAATGGCCCGATTTCGTTTCTTTGTATGGCTGAGTAATATTCCATTGTATAGATGTACCACATCTTATTTATCCATTCATCTGTCAGTGGACATTTAGGTTTCTTCCATGTCCTGGCTATTGTAAATAGTACTGCTATGAACATTAGGGTGCATGTATCTTTTTGAATTATGGTTTTCTCTGGGTATATGCCCAGTAGTGGGATTGCTGGGTCATATGGTAGTTCTATTATTAGTTTTTTAAGGGAACTCCATACTGTTTTCCATAGTTGCTGTATCAATTTACACTCCCACCAACAGTGCAAGAGGGTTCCCTTTTCTCCACACCCTCTCCAGCGTTTATTTTTTGTAGATTTTTTGATGATGGCCATTCTGCTCAGTGTGAGGTGATACCTCATTGTAGTTTTGATTTGCATTTCTCTAATAATTAGTGATGTTGAGCATCTTTTCATGTGTTTGTTGGCCATCTGTATGTCTTCTTTGGAGAAATGTCCTTTTAGGTCTTCCACCTATTTTTTGATTGGGTTGTTGTTTTGATATTGAGCTGCATGAGCTGTCTATGTATTTTGGAGATTAATACCTTGTTGGTTGCTTCATTTGCAAATCAAAGTGTTTACTTAAAATCAAAAGAAAAGTATCTGATATAACTTCACTTAGTTAATGCATGATTTTTGCCTTTCTATCCTCCTTTAAAAATACACCAATAGCAGAAATTAAATGACTGTAGTACATCTTCAGTTTCACTCTTTCGGTGCTATAATTATTAATATACTAGCTGGCAGGAACATGTTTGCTAAGTTATTGTACTGTCTTCTCCATTGCAGACTGTCTTTGATGCATACTGCTTTCCTGAAGAAAATGGTTGCCATGTGTTCAATG
The DNA here is from genome assembly GCF_949774975.1 of Lagenorhynchus albirostris. Taxonomy (NCBI): domain Eukaryota; kingdom Metazoa; phylum Chordata; class Mammalia; order Artiodactyla; family Delphinidae; genus Lagenorhynchus; species Lagenorhynchus albirostris. Next base: position 124,075,155 of record NC_083098.1, read on the forward strand.
AATTTCCTTCTGTTGATCTTACACCTCCTTTGTTTACAACTTTTTTCATGCTTTCATTTGTCACTTAATCCTTTCAAACCACAAAGAGGATTGTGTACTACCCCTTTATTTTTTCCCTGTTATTTTGACATGGGTTATTAGGCCTGTCACTTAGACAATGAGAAAAATAACAGCTGTGAAGTTTACTGAACTCAGAATCATTTTCTATATTACTTTCAGCAGTGTCTATTAAAAGTCTGTCCAATGTCTGTTGGAAAGAAATAATAAATTCTCATGGAAAAATAATTGAACTGTTACAGAGAGGACACAATTATGGAATACATTACCATTAATCCCTTTCTCATTTCCAAAGTTCACTATCATTTAGGAGTTACTTGTTAGAATGATGTATATGTTTAATTTCATCCAAATTAGCCTAAAAGAAGTTTGAAATCCTTACAGTACATTGAGAATTTAATGCTGCAAAAGAGTTGTGATATACAGTAGAAACTCCTGCTTTATAAAATGAAAATACTTTTAATTTTTGGATTCATATTATTGATGTGGAGCTGCATATATCTTCATTATGTCATGAAAACACTGAGTACCTTGCTTCTCCATCACTTTGGCAGTTCCATCAGCTTCCTATAATGTACATCTCCAGTCAGGCAGCCAGAGGAGATCAATGTGTGAAATAACAAGGACTTCTTAGGATCGTAAACCAGCTCTCTTGAGCACCATTACTACATTTTTCTCCTGTAACAAGGAAGTTATGAATACCAGTGTTTTGACTGGATAAGCCAGGAAAAATCTATCTTTCAAGTCTTAAACCGAACAGTTTACACAACTTCTGCATTGCCAAATTCTATGTCCTGCCAGTATTTTGTCTTTCAGCCAGAGGCCTGTGCCAAACCAATTTAGTATATTTTAATTCTAAGCATTCTTATGTCACTTTCCTTGATTTATTACTCATTTGCTTAAGGAAGTCTAGGTATCAAAATTTTCATACATACATTCTCAAATTGCAGCATTCTCTTTGTGTGTAACTAGATGTTTAGAAAAGATCTGTGTCCCCTTCCATGGTTTAGAGTTTTGCCTCAAACTACTGAACCAACCAAGGACTATATTTCTTATTCCTTGTTTCTAAGTAGGGTGACTTGTTCTTACAATGAAGAGTAAGCATCAGAAATGTCTATTTTCTATCTGAAGATGGTAAGGTGTGGATTTGTCTTCTTGTTATTCCCTTTTGTGCCCACTGGATGTTGATGAAAAATCTGCAAGCCACATATTTAAGATATTAGAAATTCTGAAATCCCATCCCCAAATAACTGTGTGAAATATAGCTCATTAAGTTTCTGCCACTCCTGCTACAGACCAGGAGCACCTGCTTTTGATTTTAGTTAAGGGTGAAATAAATTTTTGTTGTACTAAGTCACAAAAAATTGGAGATTAAAATCAATATCTTATTTTAAATGAGCTAATACAGTAATAAAATTATTTATTACTAATATATCCCTATTATTATTGTTGTTGTTATGTATAGTATTATTATTTTATTCAGTAGACAGTAATATGGGGTTACTGTCATATCTTTGATGATTCAGTAGAGAAATTTAATTAATTCTTGCCTCTATTTGCTAATCTCAGTAAATCAGATTCCATTAATGTAAAGATCTAAACATTTGGAAAGTTTGTGTTGGCATTTAATTTTTGAAAAATTGAAAAATAAGACTTTTCAAAGAAAGCGTTTGCTGAGCAAATATTGTAAAATAGCATAGGTGTATGTTAACTTCACTGCAAAAGCAGGATATTTGGAGAACTTTAGCAATATAATCATACGAAGTATAGAGAAGTCAAATTCCAATATTAGCTGGGACTAGTTTTGAGTTTTAACTTCTATTATTGGATGGGTTATAAGAACAAGTCACTTTCTGTCTTTTGTTATTTGATAAGAAATATATTAACTGTGCCTTCCTATGAAATGCTGTTATGAAAATTAGTAGGGATAACTTGTTTAAAGTGTTTAGCAAAGTGGCTGGCACATATTAATAGTCCATAAATATTATTAACATTTTATTATTAATAATAATAATTTGGGGCTTCCTTGGTGGCGCAGTGGTTGGGAGTTCGCCTGCCGATGCAGGGGACACGGGTTCTTGCCCCGATCCGGGAAGATCCCACATGCCGCGGAGCGGCTGGGCCTGTGAGCCATGGCCGCTGAGGCTGCGCATCTGGAGCCTGTGCTCGGCAATGGGAGAGGCCACAACAGTGAGAGGCCCGCGTACCGCAAAAAATAATAATAATAATAATAATTTGTATGCAAATAGATAATGTAATTTAAAAATAATTTATGTTTCCGCTTACAGTGCTCAACTTACTTCTTAGAAATATTTCATTAGTAATTCAAATTGCTGTAAACATTTGGAAGTAGTAAACTTTTACCTCTTTAAATTTCCCTAAAGCCAATTTCCTAAAAACAGTTTTCCTAATTACTATTTTACTAAAATCCAACACACTTGTGAATGTATACGTATCTATAAATACATATACAAAAACACATATATGTATTTTTGAATTTCAGTTCCATTTAAAATCCCTTCTTTGAAGGAGGTAGTAAATGACAGAGAGAATATACAAAAGTTGATGAAACATGGTGTTTGCTGTTATATGCCAAAGAATATAGTGAGAACATGTTAATTATTGTTTTAGGTAATTGATTAATCTTGAAAAGATACATGAAGAAATTGTAATAGAGGTAAAAATTCCTTTGGGAAATGTAGTCATGTGTAGTAAGTAACAAAGTAAATAAACTGAGATCTAGACTTATGTTTATATAAGTGTAGATTTGTCATATTTTACATGATATTTTAAGAACTAACATATAAGTAAGCATCACAATTATTACCATCCAAAAATAACAGCATCAACATTGCAAATATATCTGCAACATATTCAGTAAAAAATTGCTTTAAAAATATTGTATCTTTGGAAGTACTTATTAAAACATATCTCCTTGTTGTTACCTTAATTTCTACATCAAGTTCTATAAGTAATTAAAAATTTGTCAATACTAATCAATGTATTTTTTTCTTGTAGGCATCTTTTTAGAATATCTCTAGTACCATTTATCGGAAAGACTTTCTTTTCCCCAATAAATTTGCCTTAGCATCTATGTTGAAACACATTGATCATATGTGTGTGGGTCCATTTTTCTCCCTCTCATTCTTTGCATTAATCTATATTGAATATTCTATTGGCTTATTGGTTATATACTTTTTATTATTGTTAAAGTTTATGTTAGTAATGAAAACTAGTATTCTTGACTTACCAATAAAAATACAAGGCCTTTCTAACATTTTACTTCTGCTTTCTGTTTATCCAGCTAGCATGCAGTTGTTTCTTGGTATTTGAATTCTGTATATATTTAAAATTCCATAAGATATCATTGTTTTATATGTCAGTATTTATCTAGATTTTCCCTAATATTTAGTCATTGTATTTTTTTTAATTCCTTCATCCTAGTTGAGCTTCTTTTCTGAGTTCATTTTCCATTTTTTTCTGAAGGATGCTTTGATGTTTTTCAATTTTGGTGCAGTTCTTCTATTAAAATTCTTTCAGTGTTTGTTTCATTCTTGAAAGAATACTATCAAAGGACACAGAATTATACGTCAGGAGGGTTTTTCTTTCAACTCTTTGAAAGGTTATACTCTATTGCCTTTTGGTCTGCATTGTTTTCATAGAAAAATAATCTCTTTTTATCTGTTGCCTCTTTGAAGGTAACCTCCCTTTATTCCTTTGCTGCCTTAAGGTTTTTCTCTTTACTTTGATTTTTTACAGTTTTACAATGATGTGCCTCAATGTGATTTTATTCTTATTCCTGTGGTTCATAGGGCTTCTTCTTTTTAGCTCTATCGTTAATATCAGAAAACTCTCAATCATTATCCTTTCAAATAGTTCTCTACCCCAGTCGTTCCCTCATCTCTTTCTGAAAATTCAATGAAAAAGTATTTTAGACTTTCTCATTTTATTGTTTTTTCTCTCTTATCAGGATCAAATGTTGCATTTAGTTGGCACAGCTCTAATTTTTAGTTTAATCTAGAAACTTGACCTCTCTGGCAGGAAGCAGCTTCTGAAATCTTTGTTAAGCTTTTTAACATCACATCTCTAGCTTTCCCCTATGTTTCTCAGAGTCTCAGCCTACGCATGAACAAGTTTTGGAGTCAGTTATGGTTTTAAGGAGAATTTGTGCAGGGATTTCAGGATTCACCCCTTTAAGTCTCCCTCCCCAATTTCCTGCCATTCTGATAGTTCAAACACAAATCCTTCGCACCTTAGTTTGTTATCTTTACTTTATCAATATCCTGATTATGACATTGAACTATGATTTGCAAGATGCTACCATTCTGGGAAACAGATTAAAGGTACACAAGCTCTCTCTGTATAGTTTCTTACAACTGCATGTAAATCTACAAGTATCTCAAAATAAAAAACAGCAAAAAAGTTTAATTTAAAAAAAATCTTGAGGGGAGAGTCCATGCCAGAATATCCTCAGACTGTGGTCCGTTATTTTCATTAAAAAGAAAAATTCCCAGATTATTCTGATATATAACAAAATTTATGAACCACTGAATAATGTTGAAGAAAAATTATTTTGAACTTAACCAAATTTCAACAGGCATATAGTACAATCATTTGATTAACTAGAAAACACCTTATATAGTTTTGTTTGTTTGTTTTTATATAGTTTTGTTTGTTTGATTTTCTCTGTGCAGAATGCATATATGTAAACCCTGTAGACACAATGATCCCTGCAGAATTTGTGTATAGCTCAGAATACTTGGTGTTGATCTTGCTCAAAAAGAGGCCAATGTGAATAAAGATTTCTGAGATGTGGAGGGGAGGAGATATTAAACCCTTGTTTTATCGTGTAAATTCTGCAAAGAACCTTGGCTAAACCCCAGATACACCAGGGAAGGGTAGAAATATACCAGGGTGTGAGGATGTGTTATTTTACTTTAAAAAAAGAAAGAAAGAAAGAAAAAAGGAGAGGAAGAACAGGAAAGAAGCTGGATTTGAAACCAGTTATCTCTGAAGAATTTAGTGTTTCTTTTATTGGTTTTTGGCAAGAAAAGAGCTCCATCCTATTATATTGGAATAAATATTTTTTTAAATTTATTTTATATTGGAGTAAAGTTTACAATGCTGTGTTAGTTTCAGGTGTACAGCAAAGTGATTCAGTTATACATACATACATATCCATTCTTTTTCAGATTTTTCTCCCATATAGGTTATTACAGAATATTGAGTAGAATTCCCTATGCTATACAGTAGGTTCTTATTGAGTACCTATTTCATATATAGTAGTGTGTATATGTTAATCCCAAACTCCTAATTTATCCCTCTCCCCACCTTTCCCCTTTGGTAACCATAACTTTGTTTTCTAAGTCTTTGAGTCTGTTTCTGTTTTGTAAATAAGTTCATTTGTATCATGTTTTTAGATTCCACATATAAGCGATATTATATGATATTTGTCTTTCTCTGTCTGACTTACTTCACTTAGTATGATAATCTCTAGGTCCATCCATGTTGCTGCAAATGGCATTACTTCACTCTTTTTTATGACTGAGTAATATCCTATTGTGTATATGTACCACATCTTCTTTATCCATTCCTCTGTTGATGGACATTTTGTTTTCTTCCATGCCCTGGCTGTTGTAAATAGTGCTGCAATGAACATTGGGGTGCACGCATCTTTCAGAATTATGGTTTTCTCCGGATATATGCCCAGGAGTAGGATTGCTGTATCATATGGTAGTTCTATTTTTAGTTTTCAAAACAACCTCCATACTGTTCTCCATAGTGGTTGTACCAATTTACAGAATAAATAATATTTACTTATTCAAAACCTTAAGTAAAGGAGACATTGAGAACCTAGTCTCCCTCTGCAGGACAGCTAAATAAAATTCAATTAGAGTGCAAATTAACTGGAATGCACTAAAATTGGTATATAACATTTAGGCATGCATTACAATGTTTGAGACTAAGACTCTAACAGAATTCATGTAGAAGATGTTTAAGCAGAACGGTTGACATTTAAAAACAAGGGTGGGGAGGGGATCAAAAAATTGCAACACAAAACAAGATAACCAGGTTTTAAAATATAAATAACAGATAAAAATTGCTGTAGGATAAATAAATAGCAAAACCCAGATATTTCTATGTAGGATACAATTTTGTATACAGCTGAATTAAGTAATAGCATTTTCATGTTCATGAAGTTCCAAACAGAAAAAAATGCTGTTAGAAATTTGCTATTTGCCAAATAAATTACATATAAAAGAATTAACGATGAAAAATAAGAAATTAATAAATATTTTATTTATAAGAAATATCTCAAATGATAAATCGTGCACCTAGATAATACACCTTTAAATCAAATTAGAGCGCGAGAAAGCATTGATCCATATTAGGTAACGATGAAAGTATCAGTTAATTCCTAAAAATAAAACTTGGTAATTATTTCATACTATAATAGACATATAACTTAAAATGAAAATATTAAAATAACCCTTTTATTAAATAATACAAAATTCAAAGGAAAAATCAAGTTTATAATATAATCAATTAATGGAAATTTAAAAATAACCCCGCATTATTAGATAACATAGATCTCAAAGGGGAAGTCAAGTTTGCAATAAAACAATATCATGGAAATAATTTAACTATGAAAATACTTATCAAACCTAAGAGGACTTGGTTACTTTCTGAAGATAAATGCATTATCTTAAGTGTCATTGGTATTGAAAATTTAAAGAATATTGATTGAAGCCCTTTGCATAGCTTTGTTTTTCAAATGCCTATTCCATTTTGTGGTGGCTATTAACAGAGGAAAAGAGATATTGATATTCCTTCACCTCATGCTAGACTGTGGGCTGGGATATCAGGGAAAGTGGACTAATTCTCCACATCAGATTTAGTGGGGTCAGTACTGGATTCTGTATGAGAAGTGTGACTATCTAGTCTTTCATAGTCTTTGAAAAATCATGGATACCAAAATGAGTAGGAAGGATCTCCCAGTCACCATGCACAACTTATTCCCAGAAGATGCTTTTAGAATTGTTTGGCCCTCAAACACTTCTCCAACTTCAGCATGTAGACTATGCTCGATCCCATAAAGTAACAATGACCTTATTAAATTGAAAATTAGATTGACTGATTTCACAGTTGGTAACTGTGAAAATTATACTAATTAATCACCCTCTCACCCCAAACACACACATCACCAAATCTTCAGACTTTTGTCATGACTTCTAAGGATCCAACTGTCTTCAGCATTTTTCTCATGTGCAAACTTTAGATAACTTTCACGATCTTTTATGTTGTGGTGCAAAGAAACGTGACAATAAATAATTTTAGACCTTGAATGTCTCATAAACATCATAAGCTAACCAGAAAGCATGTGAGATGCAAAAGTGGGAAAGAGAAATGTGAAGTAAGAAATACTAAAAAAATACTCTTTACTCCCAAACAATTAACTTTATTTTCTAGAACACAATATTCCCCAAACTAACTAATTTCAATAATATTTTCCAACTCAGCTGGCTTGAAGGACACTGGCTTGCAGCTCCTCGAATTCATTTCTCTTCTTCATAGTCATGTAGTATAATTGAGTTTCCAGGCTCTTGGAAAATCACACAAGGCCACATAACTGTTCTATTTGATGTAAGGCTTGTTAAACTATGTCATATCTAAATAACTATGCTCTTCTTATTTTCAGCCAAGTGCAGAAGAGGAAAGCCATCTTGGGACAGCTGAGTCATAAACTAGAAGGATCTAGTTCTTTGTGAATTATGATTCATAATGAATGAATTTATGATTCTTTATAAATCAGCAGTAAGAGGAAAACTGCCTGCTGATCAGAAACACTATTTTGGAGTTTATGTGAGAGTATAATAAAATCCTATTATTCTAATTTGTTTGAACAAATGTAACTTTGTGTTTGTAGGTTACAACATTTAGCATTACCATAACTATTATACTGGGCCAACCTAATTACTATATGAAACCACTGTTTTCTTTTTTGTTTTGAAATGAGTTAATTGCCTCAAGTGTAAAATGTCTTTGAGATTATTGGTATTATTGGCAATAGGTTAATATATAGTGTGAAAAAAATGAAGGCTAGGCAAAAAAATTTGCAATATCAACCCCTGGTTGATACCTGAGCTTCTTTAAATATTGAAAAAGAATAACACATTGCATCCAGGCAGTCACTAGTAAAAATTATATATATTTTGGCATTTTACAGTGTTTATGATAACACATGCTATTTTCTCTTCCAGTGAGGCTATATAATGGCAGAAGCAGTCCATTACTATAAAAAAATTAAAAAAACAAAGATAATAGAATCTGAAATGATGACACTACATTTCAGAGAATCCCCTTGACTTGGAAGGAAAATAATTAAGCAAAATTTGGAGGAGGAAGTTGAGTCTGTTATTATTCTCTGAAGGTCATCATGGTTAGAGTCCTTGAAGAAGGATGACCAGCAAGTTCCTTTGCCTCACTCTTCCCACTCTGCATTGAGCTCTTCTTTCCCCTGGTCCCTGCTAACCAATTGCAACTCTGGACTCACATTCATATGCTTGGAACAAATTCATAGAAACATGCGTGACAAGAGGCAACAGACTTCCAAAGCCCACTCCTCAGGCCCCCTGCAAGAGCAGGACATGGCTGGCTTCCCGAACTCTCTGCATGCTCTAACATGCCTACCCACACCACTGATTCAGGAGGCCTGGTGTGGGTTTTTCTCTCATTCCTCCTTTTTTTGTTCTTTACTATCATAGCTTCACTATGTAAGATCTTAGTCCAATGAAAAATTTTCTTATTTAAAAATTATATACAGTGGTAGTTCTTCTCTTAACTGATCCTGAACTGATTCAGAAGATTATGACTAGTATATTCTACCTTCATATCATAATACCCAACTGCTTTAGAAGATTATACTTTATGACTATTACATTCTACCCTCATATCATTGTGCAAAATTATTAATTTTTTCCTCCAAGTGTTGTTTTGGGATATTTTTTGGAAGCAGCTCTATCTTTAGTGTAATACTGACAAATTACAAGAATGAGTAAGGACCATATTCTCTGAATATTTAAGCCTTTTCTGTCTTTCTGTCTTTCAAGTTTTTTAGAGAAAGACAGAAATGGTAGTATGAATAATCAAAAGGTGTTTAATCCAAATATTTTTAGAAAATATTTTTGCAATAACTGCAATGGTTTCACTGCAGATTTACCTTCCTAGCATATTTTAGTTCAACTGTAGAACAGGACCTGACAAAAGAAGACCTAATCTGGGAATAACATGCGGCAGGGTCACCAAGTTTGTTTAAAAATTAGATACAACCAGAATGAAATATAAAAAAAATAATAATAAGTAACATCTTATTGTCTTTATGAATCAAATGAATTCATGAGTCCATGATTAATATACCATAATTATTTTGTCTTTCACAGGCATTTGCCAGTAAACCTATGTATGATGTGTAAGGGAACAGCTGACCTTAATGAAATAGCTTTAAAAATGCTTCAGATTTGAGTAGGGAAAGCTTTTGCTGACTGCTCTCTATTTTTTTCTTTCCTGGGATTTTTAATTCTCTTTGTGAACATCTAATTCGTAAGGATGCATTACTCCAAATTTTTACTCAGTGAGAAATAAAAAAATTTTAGAGAGATTGAAACAGACTGGCTCAGGTAGGCACACACATGCATATACATTTTCAGAAATTTAAGAAATGAGGTTAGGAGTAAGGGAAACCAATATGAATATTTAAAATTAAAAGGCATAAAAGTGCTCTAGGATTCAATATTTTTCATAGCATATTTGGAAGTTTGGGGTAATTAGGCCCACCAGTTAAATGCAGTCCAACATACCTATTATTTTTGTCCCCATCTTAAAAAACAGACTGTTTGGATCTATAATTTTTTTTTTCTCTTATGCTGTTTCTCACACTGCTCTGTAATCCTGAACCCTGGATTCATTATTCACCTACTGACATTCACTATAACCCATACCATATGGGGCCACCATTTCATCATAAATAAATACTCCTACACTCGTAATATCTTCACAAATAGCATCATATCCCTTTGGGGCTTCATTGAAGGATCTCCTTCAAAGACTACTTCTCTTTTAGCCTTCACCAAGCCTTTTATCATCCTTGAATGATTTTGGCGCTCTTCTTTTAGCTTAGAACACCTCTTCTTCTGAGGTGTTCAGAGACATAAACATCTTTATATATGCCTTATTATGTTGTAAAATATATGTATGATTTTTATACATATCACAACCCTGTGTAATCACCATTTTATCCACATTATTAATCTTCTCCCATTCCCATCTTAGATCTGTAGCTGGTCACTTGATCCACTTTCTTTGGAATCTGCAATAGCTTCTCCTCTATATGTTTCTGTATAACCTATAAAATGTAGATTACCTCTACAATTGAAGTTTTCTTGTTCTGTACCTAGGCACCTAAGAAGTGCTAGGGAGAATGCATAAAAGCTGATGATTTTCAGCCATTAACACTCTTCATCAGTCCCTTAGCTTATCTTGGCCAGCTCTTTCTCTCATTCCCCACTTAGTGAGCATTCAGACTTTTGATTTCTCCTTAAACTTCTTGCCCAAACTTAACTCTCTTTCCTATCAATAAGAAACCAATAACCTCCTGATTTTCAAAAGAAAACAACTCAGACTCTCTTCCCTGGATATTGTACATTGGTGAACATTGCTCCATGAACTGTTCTTGGCTTCCATGGCATTACTCTGTTGGTTCTCCACTTTTTTCCCCTATCTTTCCTTTCTCAGTTTCCTTTGCCAGATCTCTTTGTCTAACGTTTTTCTTCTCTATACCTTGCCTCTGAGTGAACTCACTTGCAAACTGTGCTTTAAATACTGCAAATACAAACTTATTGGAAGCGTTTTAAAGGCAAAAAGAAAAAAAAAAAAAGAGGATGAGGTATCCCAGAGGTTAGTAAAAGCAACAGCCACCATGCCTAGGAACAGAGAGGAAAAAGGGAAGAGTTCACGTGACCAGAGCCCAGGATACTAGGCTTTCTAATGGGAACTGGAACTACATGAAGAGCAGATGTCAATCAGGAGCTGGAACCATAGTGGATAAAACTTAGGATCTGAAAAGGATGAAATGGAAGAAATATCCTGCCTTCTTTACCATCCAGTCTTTTTCCTGTGCTTCCCATTAGTAAAACATAGAGCCAGTGAGCAAGTGCACCTGGGAATATTGCAGGGGTCAGCCCCTTGCAGTACAAAGGAAAGAAGGGCAGAGAAATCACAGTAATGACTGTGGCATGATGGCACTGGCTTTTGGGCCTTTCCACAGGTTATCTTTTTTTTAGAATGTTCTTCCCACATATGTTGTTACTGTATCCATGTAGTCTTTCCTGATGCCACATCTGCCATATATATTTCTAATATATAATTATATATTATATTACATATAATATATAATTTTTAAATATCTGCCTAATGTCTACCAAGGTTCCAGATTCAAATAAGTTATTCCTATGTTTGCTGAATGAATAAGCATCACTAATTCCAAATACCAGTTTCCAGGTCTCATAAATTCTTGTAAAACCAGAAACAATGTATTGATATTTGAAAAACTTTGTCCCCAAATAACTACACTTAGGTTCTAGATGTGTAAGTGTAACTTCATAAACTTCTGACTCATAGATCCTCATACTACAGAGACTCTCCTCATGTTCTCCATTACACAAATACCAGTTTTCTCCCACTAATTTTAAAACAGTTTTAAAACTTTTAAAATTCAATATTGCATCCTTTAAATGCTCCTATTCAGTTCCACTATACTGTCTTGGGAACACATCTCACAACCTCAGAGAGACAATGAACAGCATAAGAGGCTAGATTCTGGAGTGTGACAGGGTAAATGTATAGTCTGACTTTTACATTTACCTCCTGAGTAACCACAGGGAAATTATTTAGTCTCCCTGTGCTTTAGTTTTCTCATCTTAAAAACGAAGATGTTAATATTAACTAATCCATATGATTATTGTGATTACTGAGTCAATAGGTAAAATACTTTAAAAATTGCCTGGCTGAATATTTTTAATACTTGTTACCAATAATCAGATGAATACTCTTGAATTTTAATGAATACTAATTCAAAAACCCATTATAAGAGTGCATAATACAAAAATCCTAAATATGAAATAATATAATATGCATGTAATGGACAAATGCAATTAATATAGGTAATATAATTACAAACTGAACTTACAGAAACAGGTGAGGCTTTATTTCACACTCTGTTATTTAATTATGTAGTTAGGTGCCCAATGACATACCAGAGACTGCTGTCCAATTAGAGAAGACAGAGGAAGAATACAGTGGAGTGTACCCAAACTGTATTTGATCAGAAAAATACAGTCCGCTGGAACTTGTCAGAGAGCACTGCCATTTTGAATGGCTAATATTCTAAACTGCATATGTTTATTAATAATTAAATTAACTTGTAAGGGTTTTAAGGGAAAAAATTTTTTAAACTAGGGTAATGTATTGAAATTTTAGACTCGACTTACTGAAAAAGTCAGATATATTACATGAATAATACTAGAAAATATATGGATGTGTGCATTTTAATAATTGGTTTCTAACTTTTGTACTTCTTCTCTGACCTCCAAAATTTCCACTTGATTTCCTAACTTCAGGTTTCACACTTTTCTCAGTGCATTGTGTCTATCTTAACATGCAGGAGAAATTCTATTCTGAAGAAATGACACCAGTTCCATGTTTATTGCTAGCAGTCTAGTTCTTGAATTTTGAGTCTTACCTAGGAAATAGGTCCTTGTTTTTTATTCATGTATAGGATCTATGTTTTAGTAAAGTTACTCTAGGATTGGGAGCCTGCCACTATCTTGTCTTTCTCCCTCACAAGGTTTGAAACCATTATTTATGACCCCCAGCTGAGTTTCTAGAGAATTCTACTTGCTAATGAGCATCTTTGATCCGATTACTACTTATTATGTGTACCTGAATAACTATCATTATACAGCACCTGCCTATCATGACCTTTATTGTTAAGGGTTGAATTGTGTCCCCCAAAAAGATATGTTAAAGTCATAACCCCCAGTACCTGTGTAACCTTATTTGGAAAGAGGGTCTTTGGAGACGTAATCAAGTAAAGATGTGGTTATTAGTGTAGGCCTTAATACAATATGACTTCTATACTTAAAAGAAGAGGGAAATTTAGACACAGAGATACATAGGAGGGCACCAGCATGGTGCACAGCAGAGACAGAAATTGAAAAAATGCAACTGCAAGCCAAGGAACACCAGGATTGAAAGCCACCATCCGGAGCTAGGAAGAGGCAAGGGAGGATTCCACCCATAGCCCTGCCCACAAATTGATTTTGGATTTCTCATCCCCAGAACTGTGAAAGCATAAATTTCTGTTATGTTAAGCTACCAGTTGGTAGTAATTTGTTATGGTAGCTCTAGGAATTGAATATATTTATCTTACAAATTATTTATATCAGATATAACCCAGAATGACAGCAAATTCTAATTCATATAAGAATGATGTCTTGTAAGACTGGTAACAAAAAGTGATGCTCATATGCATCTTGTTTTGTAAGAGAAAATATTAAATAGGCTCATTATTTGATAAAAAAAATTGTGTGGTAAGTGTGAGTTGTGAGAAGGAGTTCATTTAGGAAGATGACAAACCAACTTTTAAAAATAATTTCCTTTGCCTAACTGAAAATAATTGTATCTTTACTCAGTTTAAAGAATGATGAATTAATATAAGATAAAAACTACAAACTGATACAGTAGGAGCTTAAACTATCTATTTTCACTAATTGAAAAATTATAGATCTCCTTTGGATCAGAATATGCCATTGTTTAAAGATTTTTGTTGGCCTTGGGACCTTTTATGTAAACCTTTCTACTATTTTCTTCATATGTATGGCCCTAGATTTTTTCCTTGAAAAAGAATCAATTTCTAATTGGTCCACTTTGTAACATTGTCAATAATTTTGATGGCAAATAAATAGAAAAACAGTAACATTATATAACTCTGGAGTGAGCTGAGAAAACAAATATTAGGAAAGATTTCCGTTCCCCTATTCTTACAGGCTATGACAGCGCCTACTTTAGTGCCTATACAGTAATAGAACTATCAGAAGGAATACTAATGATGACAGTGACAAAGGTGACATTCATAGATTGATGCATTCTGTATAAAGGGATTTGTGAGAAAGGTATGTTAGAAATATTAAACCATTTTTCTCATCTAAAAGAAATGCCACATAGTCTTCTTTACCCTTGCCAACATTTAGTGCATTTCAGTTTTCAAGATACGTCTTTTATTGTCCTGCATTAAAAAACAAACAAAAAAAAAACTTAAAAAAATATTTTAAAAAAGTGCCAATCAATGTATGTACTCCATAGGATAAAGTGGATCAGTAATTGATTTTTCACGAAACCACATCATCATAGAGACAACTCCCCCCCACAACCCCCACTCCAACTGCCCAATTTGTCTCCAAATTCTACTTTTAGATGCAACCTACAGAAACTGCTCTTCATTCCGGTTTTAACCAGGAAGCTGGACCAGCTCTATATCATTTACTTCCAGAACGACATTGCTGTGAGCAAACCAATTTGAGCATCAGAAAATGGTTTGAATAATTTACAAACAGAAATGTTAAGATTACCACAAAAAATGTTTACCCAATATACAAATAAACATGAACATACCCCTATTTTAGCTTTAGAAATTTAGAGGAATCAAATAAACTGTCCATGGTCAATTTTAATGATGATTTCAAACACAAAAATTTGATATATTTGCTTTGATTTTATAGAAAGAGTCATAATTTTTATGATAACAGGTAAATAGAAATAGACCATTTATGTCAATACTCCCCCTAACAGTATGCTAGTATTTATTGTTCCTTCCTTAGATAACCATTGCTGCACAAATGCATTAGTCACTTTTCATGCAAAAATGGAATATTAGATTTTACACTCACCGTCAAATAAAACTTTGTCAGAGTCTAGCTTCAATTGTGGGTATGATTGGATATCTGGAATCGTTTTGAGGTGAGAGCAGAGAATGTACCTGGGTTTTGCAGACTAACAACCTCAATAAAAATGGCATTAGGTACTCAGTCTTTAACGATCTGCTAGTTGGTTCAGTTCTGAATTTGTCAGGTAATAGGCAAGGAGGAAGGATACACAGTAAACTGGACTAGTATGGAAAATAATGCAAGACCATGAATTCTAGGTCTTTTCATCAAATGTCAGAACTAGAATTTTATTTCAGTTTTGATAAATTGTACCAAGCATAATATTAAGTTACACCTTCTGTTTTCATAAGAGTGTTATGAACCTTAGTGAAATGCTCATTCAGTAAAGGAAATTTTTCTTCCTCCCAAAATATGTGCTATATTCCTTCCATCAACTTGTGATATGTGTGTGTGTGTAAGTATGTATCTCAAGTTGGTGACAAAATAACAAAGGAAACATACTAATAATTTTCATCCAGTTAATCAACAGTTAAAGTGATTTAGGCCTAGGTTAATAATTTACAATGTTTTCTTTAAATTTGAACTTTTTAAAATAATGAGCCAATTAAATGGAGATTTGTAGTACTTACCTATAAAGATGTTTATATATTTAATTAGAAAGTTTTGAAATGTTTAATAATACTCTGTGATGAATTGGGATAAATACATAGATAATTTCTATGCTCTGTCACCTGTTATGTCCATCTATCTCTCTAAAATAATACAAATCTCTCTAATACAATAATGGTATAATTTTAATCCTGTTTATCCCCTTGTTATCCTCCAGACAGTGCCCATCTCTTTCCTTTCACTGCAGTGTAACATAGAGTTTGTAACTTGCCTGTAAGGCATTTCTACTCATATACTTATTAACAGTTCAACAAAACACAGGTCACATTTATCTTCTAGAGCTGAAAGTAAGGATATATGTATATATTGTATATGTAACAATTTTCACTTCCTTACTGATGCCAGTTGCTGAACATAAAATCCAATTTTTTTGTATCCCACTCTATTTTAAATGTCCTGTAAATAATGAAAAACAAGCAGCTCATTATTTTCAACTTAACTGTAGTCATAATAGACCAAATTTCAAAATCTGTGGCCCATTCAGAGAATATAGTCTTGCTTTGAATATAATTTCTGCATTTTAGTTGCACTAAAGTTTAGTAGTATTCTAAATTAGTTTGTAGGTTAATTTCATCGTGTAAGTAAAAAATGCCAGCTTCTGAATTATTTTGACAGATGGTTTGCATGATCACTTAAAAATGTATTACTTGGACTTTAAAAAATAATCAGTAGATTGGTTTATCACTAAGATTTTTAAAAAAGTAAGCAGCCTTATTATATTCAGAATGAGATCCTAATAAGGCACACTAAGTGTGTTCTTCATCTGAGAGTTCATGCAGAGTTCACTAACCACCCAGCTCATTAACTTTGATATGTTATCAATATGGGAAGAGGATATGAAATAAATGTGAAGTGAATTTTGCCTTATGAAGTCAATCTTATGTTTAACTCAAGACTGTATTTCGCACTGTGCTTATCTTTTGTGCTAAAGTGCTTTGCACAAGTTCTCAGTAAGAGTTAATTGAATCTATTGATTATACTATTTTTGCACACATCAAACCAATTAATTCAAATAAAAATTATTTAGTGCTCTTGCAAGTACATACACAAATAAAACCAAGAAAATGCTTTTGAAAAGCATAAAAAACAGACATACCAATTACCACTTGAAAATGAAATTTAAGCCAATGTCATCTCCTAATAGAAATAAGTTGTGGATGACATTACTATGCCCATCTCATTAATAATCCCTAAATATAACTCACATTTTGAAATATAACAAAAACAATCACACATAAATAAATGGGGGATTGCTATAAAATAGCTATACTTTAATCTTCTGTTTCTTCAAATGCCACAGCAATCATTCCAAAGTGAAAAGTCAATCAAGAGTTATCTGGTTAAGTAATTCTAAAAAAAAAAACAAAAAAAACCCCAAAAACTATGTCCAAACTTATCTACAAAACAGAAATAGACTCACAGACATAGAGAACAGACTTGTGATTGCCAAGGGGAATGGAGGTGGGAGAGGGATGGATTGGGAGTTTGAGATTGGCAGATCCAAACTATTATATATAAAATGGATAAACAACAAGGTCCTACTCTATAGCACAGGGAACCATATTCAATATCCTGTGATAAACCATAATGGAAAATACTATTAAAAAAACAATGTATATATATGTGTACCTGAATCACTTTTCTGTACAGCAGAAGCTAACACAGCATTGTAAATCAACTATATGTCAATTTAAAAAAACAAAAAAAAACTATGACCAGCAGCTTAAGAATCTACTATGTGTAAATATGCCATTTCATTACCTATATTTTCTAATTTATTACTCTGGAATTTCTCACATTTTACATGGGAGCTCAAGTAGATCAAATCCCTTGGTTAAAATAGAAAATGTAGAATGAGTTCTCATCTTTAGTGTATTATACCCAGAAAGATTATAACACTAAAAATTAGTAACATACAATGGTGTTGTTATCAGGAAAACAAGTATGATAACTATTCTTTGTGTGTAATTTGATTATTTACATATATATTATCACATTAACTTCTCAAAAAATACTACTAGTATCCTGTTACAAAGTAGAAATCTATAAATTAGTTTTAAGAATTTTCTCATGCTCCTGATTAATGAAGCTTAACCTCAGACTCTGATCTTTTAACTTCAAGTATCCTATTCTTTCCTCTGACACTCAGTGAGAATAGTTTATTAAATTAAATAAACTAATTTGTAAACCAAGTAGATAAATTCTAAAGTAAGACACCTTAAGTTATTTTCTCTAAAGGACACATTAAAGTAAAACATTTACTATTATAACAGGTGATGACCAGGTTTGAATTTGGAAAGCCTCTAATAGAACAAATGGAAAATATCTAGGTCTTATATTCCATACAAAGATAATGAAGGATTGTCCCAAAATATTAGAATAATAGTGACGGTAATTCTAGGTCACAGGTAGGAATATTATTTTCTATATTTTGGTGTAATCTTGTTTGGGGTTCCTGTAAGTCTGGAGACATAAAGGGCAATACTTATCATTTAACTGGGCAGGTATCTCACTCTGGGATGTCTGCCAAGAATCCCGACATCCTGTGCATCTCTATGAGACAATCTAGAGGCAAACAGGACACCATGTTAACAAACTTTGCATATTTGTAGGTGCTTGAAGACTAAACCAAAGGAAAGCAACTTTGAACAAATGGCAATTCATTATTCTCACCAACCCTCAATCTTGGAACAGACTCTATCCTAATGCCATGACTTACTAGAACCTATGTGATACAGCTAAAGTGTGTTTAGAAAAATATTCATAAACTTAACTAAATATATTTATTGAAAAGATGGTAAAATAAATTGAATAATCATCCAGATCAAAAAGTTAGAGAACTGGAAACATTAATCTAAGAGGAAGCAGAAGAATAAATATAACTGCATAAAATAATGAGGTAGACCACAAAAAGCTGATAAAACTACTGAATAAGTATGAGTTGATTCTTTTCATATAAAACAATAGAAGAGATCAACATTTAGAGATTGATAACATAATAAGGAAAAAGTGCACATAATTTAAAAAGGAAATGAGAATAAGATATCATAAGCCCTAATGAAATCAAAAGAATTATAAGAGAATACTTTTTTCAGTCCTATTATTGAACAATCTTCTACGCAGACACATGCAAAAAAATACATATACATACCACTTTTATAGAAAAAATAATGTTCATACAGAAAAAGAAAAAAAAAAAGGTCCAGTTTACAGGTAATGTGTATCTACAAAGAAGAGAACCAAACAAATAAAAGAAAGGAAAACAGTTCAAAGGCAGTACAGTAATTGAGAAAGAAAACAAAACACATCTATAGACTAAAAGTGCATACTGCTTCCCTCCAAAGAAAAAGAAAAAAAGATAGGATAAGATATACTTTAGTAAACTTACTGCACATCAGAGAAAAGGGCAGAATCTGGCATCCATGTTATAAAAATCAAATAACCTAAAAAAGAAGGAAGTTAATTCTCCTGAGGCTTTTCCATATTATAATTTTGCATTTTTTAAAGAAAGACTACCCTATGAAGTATTCATGGAAAGAAGGGTGAACCAAAATTTTTACAAGCAAACTGTCATTGAAGTGTAAAATGAACAGAGTCAAAGCACCTCAAAAGATTTAAAAAAAACGGGGGTGTACAATTACCAGGATTTTTCTTGGAGAATCTTTTAGAGGATTGCATGTTTGGATAATGTCTGCTCCGTGTAATTTTCTTTAACAATAAGAAGACTTATCATCTCAAGTCAGCGTGAAGGCCAGATTTTACAATGTTTTCTACTCTGCTACCCTTTGTGTCTTAGTTTTGTCCATTGGTGAATAGCTGAAGTAACTCTAGACACTACATCAAGGCAAGGCAATGCTGAGATTCAGAAACAGACCACCTTTCTTCATATCTGTGGCCCCAAATAGAAAATATTTTCCTAGTGACCCCATAATACATGATCTATCATTACTCTTTGGACAGAATAATGTGATTTTTGCACATGTAAAAAATACATTGTCAGAAACTTAATACAGACAATGAAATAAGACAAAGAATAAAGAGTTAAAATATATAAAGGCATAAACCACAATAAAAATCAAACTTACTTCACTAGAGCTATATTTTTTAAAAAGTTTACCAGTCTTAGCACATGAGTGCTCATGTGGAACCCCCCAAAATATGGAGGTAGAAATCTAATTAAGAATAAAATAGCTTTAATTTCAATGACCCATGTAGTACAACCTTAACCCTACCCTAAGCCTAATAATATCTCTCTGTACCATAAGAACAGAGAGATTCTACCATCAATGTCTCTGGAATAACCACAAAATTTGATCATAAATTAGGAAATAAAGAAAATAAGCATCATATAGTAGGAATAAAACAATCCCAAAAAAGTAGAAATAAAGAAAATTTTATCAATCTGGATATAATAAAATTATAGATCTGTTGCAAAGGTAGAAAAATACCAACATCAAGAATATTTTTAAAATACCATTAACGCTTTGATCCAAAAAGAAATATGATGCTATTTACAAGCATTTCCAAACAATTATTATAGAGCAAGCACTGAGGATACAATGATGACCAAAAACACGTTCATTAGCACATCTATCACCTCACATAATTACTTTTTATTTTTTTTGAGAACGCTTCAGATCTAGTCTTTCAGCCAATTTCAAATATACAGTGCAGCATTAAGTATAGTCACCATGCTGTACATTAAATCCTCAGAACTTTAGCAACTGAAAGTTTGTACTCTTTGAACAACTGTTATGATTTTGTTAAATCAACAATTGTTAAGTAGAACCGCAGGGTGCCATATGATGAGCACAGTTCAACAAAAGGCCACGAGAGGAACTGAAATAGTTATCTCAATATTTATTACTCACAGGTCTTGGTGGAACTACAAGGCATGCCTCAAGAGCCACATGGGTAGGTCAAGGCAGGGTGCGGGAAGAGCGAGAGTGATGTGCCATTATTAGGGTCTGTTGGTGGAATGCTTTGGGGTTCCTGGGCTAAGGCCTGTGACAAAGTCAACCCAGAAAGAGAAATTTTGGTAAGCTCCATGGGGTCTTACCTAAGAGGTGCACAAGAAGAAGGCACTGGGAGGTAGAAGAGACTGTTTATCACATTGGGGAAGTCATATCAGGAACTTTCATTTACCTGTGACTCTGTGGGCTGTTATCTAGGGCATATGCTTGCATGATGGGCTAATGTTAATTTAAGGCTCCTGCCGGCCCCTTGGCCAAACAAAATGGATGCCAAGGTGGCAGTGCCATGGAATGGCTTAGCTAGTCTTGACACGAACGTCTCCCCATTCCCGCCAACTCCAGCCCCTAGCAAACACTACTCTATGCTTTGTTTTTTGATATTGACTTTTTGGGGGGATTTCACATGTAAGTGATACCATACAGTATTTGTCTTTCTGTTTCTGACTTATTTCACTTAGGATAATGTCCTTAAGTTCCATTCATGTTGTCACAAATAGCAGGATTTCCTTCTTTTTTACTGCTGAATAATATTCCATTGGGGGTGTGTGTGTGTGTGTGTGTGTGTGTGTGTGTATGACATTTTACTCTCCATTCATGCATGGATGGATGCTTAGGTAGTTTCCATATTTTGACTATTGTGAAAAATGCTGCAATAAATATGGGAATGCAGAAACCTCTTTGTGATACTATTTTCAATTCTTTCGATGTATACACATCAGTGGGATTTCTGGATCATATAGCAGATCTATTTTTAATTTTTTAAGGAACCTTCATACTCTTTTCCATAATGGCTGCACCAATATACACTCCCACCAACAATGTATAAGGGCTCCCTTTTCTTCACATCCTCACCAGCTGTTATATTTTGTCTTTTAGATAATAGCCATTGTAACAGGAATGAAATGATATCTCGTCGTTTTGACCTGTATTTTTCCTGATGATTAGTGATGTTGAGCACCTTTCATATACTTGTTTGCCATTTGTATATCTTCTTTGGATAAATATCTATTTAGTTTCTTTGCCCATTTTAAAAATTGGATTATGTGTGGTTTTTTGCTTTTCTATTGAGCTATAAGAGTTTCTTATATATTTTAGACACTAACTTCTTGTCAGAAACTAGCTTCTTGTCAATATTTTTCCCATTCCATAGGTTGCTTTTTCATTTTGTTGAGGGTTTCCTTTACTGTGCAGAAGCTTTTTAACTGAGGTAGTTCTACAGGTATATTTTTGCTTTTGTTGCTTATACTTTTTGTGTCATATGCAAAAAATCTTTGCCAAAACCAATATCAGGAAGTTATTTTCCTACATTTTCTTCTAGGGGGTTCAGGTTTTATATGTAAGTCTTTAATCCATTTTGAGTTAATTTTTGTGAAAATTCTTGTTGAGTTAATATAGGCCTTGATACTCAGTTAAATGGATTCAGCTTCATAACTACAAAAACTAAAAGAAGAGGTAGATTAAATGGAACTAGGATTGTTTGAAAAAATAAAAGGCAAGAAGCTTGGCTAACAAGTCAAGAGAAGATTAGTATGTGAGGAAGAAGAGTGTCACTGCCAGTTAATGGGGAAAGAGAAAAAAAATTAAGAGAAACTGCCTAGATTACATAAACTTTAGGGAAAAGGAATTGTCTTAGTTTGTTTGCACTGCCATAACAAAGCAACACAGACTATGGGCTTATAAACAATAAACATTTATTTCTTACAGTTTTGGAGACAGGAAGTCCAAGTTACAGTGCCAGCATATTTCTGGTGAGAGCTCTCTTCTGGGTTGTAGACTGCCAACTTTCCATTGTATCCTCATGGCAGAAGGGGCAAGGGAGCTCTCTAGGGCCTCATTTATACGGGTACTAATTCCATTCTTGAAGTCTCCATTCTCATGACCTGTAATCGCACTGTAAAAGCCCACGTCTTAATACCATTATATTGACATTAGGTTTCAACACATGGATTGGGGGATGGGAGCATAAACATTCAGCCTATAGCAGGAATAAAAGGGTTTTTGTTGTCATTTTGTATTGTTTTGTTTTTCCTCAGTCATGTTCTTCTTGAATGCCTTGAGCAACATATTTGTGTTGCTTTTATATGCTAAGACAGTTCTTTTGAAATTAAGAGCACAGAGGCTGATTTTTATTTTAACCACATGGAGTTCCTTTTCCATTAAAACACAAATAGCCTGAGGAAAGGAAAGCACTGTAATCATTCATACAGTCACTCCTTCATTTATTTCTTCATCAATCTAATACTTATTGTGCACTTATTTTGTGCCAGGTTATATCCTCTGTGCTTGGTACTATTTAAAGAAGAAAACAGAAAAGGATGTCCATCCTCATAAAACTCCTCATAAAACTTGTATTCTAGCAGGAGGAGACAGAACATGATAATAATGTCAGCTGTGTAGTAAGTTAGAAGCTGGTAAGAGCAATGTATAACAGTCTTCACTTTTGTTGTTATGCTTCTCCTGGCCTAAGATAAAATAAATCGACTTATTTCTCAAGGGAAATTTTTCCCAATGTTGTCACCTTCCTTCTTCATCAGATGATTGCTGCTGATGGTGAAGTCTTTTTCTCTAAAATTTCCAAAAGAGATTTAACATAGTTCAACACACTTTCTAAAAATTGTATATAACCCTGCTGTTTTTTTCATATCCATTATTTGTCTTCATATATAGAAAACTGAAAAAAAAATGAGAAAATGCTTCATAATACATTTTCTCTTGACATACTAGGAATAAAGTGAATTTAGATTCAGTTTTATCTTCACAAAAATCTTGGTTTTATGTGAAAGTAAATGCAGTTATATCTTACAGGGATTTGACTTTACATAAGTATAGGAGCTAGTTAAGTAGTTTCTGTAAAGCTATGGTCATGTCTGACGCAGCACCTTGAAGCCAGAGAATAGCAGGCAGTTAGGAAAGAAAGATGGATGTATGGTGGGGAGAAGAACAAGCTGGTACCCACAAATATGACCTGGAGCCCATGAGGACAGACAAATCTGCGTAACTTATTATTACCTCTGACTTTGATTAAAAACGTGGGCGAGGGGCAGGGACCTCATTATAAAGGGAAACACATACACCTGGCATAGAACTCAGAGAAGCTGAAGAAGGATGCGCGGGAATGTGGAATAGTTGACTGCAGTGAGAAAAACAAGAATGTATATGAGGTACAGAAAATGGCTGCTGTTTCACTTTTGCCTTTCAATCTCCAGCAAGAATCTCTCTCATGGCCCACGCTAACTGGAGACAAATTGGAAAGGAATTCTAGCAAATGAAGTTTAGCTCCTCCAAGGTGACTCATTGCAAAGTCATCACAGAATTTCTCTATTTTCACAGAGAAATTGGTTTGAGTACCAGTCTCCTAGGCTATGTCTACAAATTAATTTCAGAAAAATAAACTCTAAAAACTACTTTTTTAAAAAGGTTTCTTTCACATAGGAAAATTGTCTTATGGTAAAAAATTATAGAAACACAAAATTACAGTCTTGTGAAATAAAGATTATGATTTCCATGTATCTTCATTCAATTTCCATAAAGGTGACTGGACTCCAACTTTTTCATTCTCTTTGTCGCTTGGCTAGCAATTCATATTCCAGGAGAGTGAGGCTCCTGTGGAACCCCTCCTGGAGTTGTTTCCTGGCTCTCTGGACCTGATATACATGATGCCTGCAAATTACAGAATTGAGTCATCTATTTAATAACTCAGGCCAAAAACAAATATTTTCCTCTTTCTAACAGTACCACAATTTCCTTTAGAAACTCCAGTTTTCTCCATTAGTTAACGTTTATAAGATAATCTTGAGCATGTAGCTCAAGCTAGGTCGATAACAACGATACAACAGTTCAAAAAATAATCGATCATGAAGACAGCTACTATATTAATTTTAATTAATAATAGTTAATAAGGGACCCAAAATATTACTTGATGTTCAAAGAATGCTTCATAAAAAATCAGGCCTGCATACGCCCCAGGTATATGTATTAATCAGTGCTCTATAAATAGTTTATTTTTATACTGTCAATCCTAGAATTGTAACAGATAACAAGAGGTCAGTGCTGAAACAGAATTATAGTTGGCACAGTAAATGAGCCTGAAAGAATAAATCCGGAGTAGCATGAAACATTGCCTTAGACTTAGACAACAATCAGTACCAGTCCAAGCTGGTCAAGAAGCTGAAAGCACATGCTGTTTAGCATGTAACTCTCTCTCACAAATTTAAACTTCTGCCAGATACTCTCTTGCTTTGTTTGTAGACATAGACTTTGATAGTTATTTAGAGTTAGAGAAGTTAACAATAGCATATAGGAAAAATACATTCAGAAACTATTTTTTATTGGACTATATTTTGGAGAAAATGAAATAGAATGTGATGATCTTACAGAGCAACCACTTTCAAAGTGTATCCATCCACTTGCTTGGGGAGCCCACAACACTTTCAGGGGGTCCAAGAGATCAATACTATTTTTGTAGTAATGTTAGGATGTTATTTTCTTTTTTTCATTGTGTTAATATTTCATTGAGTTTGCCACTAAAGTGGCAAACTCAGTGGTGAGTAAAACTGCTGATGCTTTAGCATGAATCAAGACAGTGGCACCCAACACTTCTGATAGTAATTGTTTTTTCAGCAGCAAATGCTCATTGTACAACAAAAAAACACAAGCCAGTTTTAATTTTCAATGAAGATATAAAAGTTAATATCATTAAATATTGACAATAGCGCATGTGTATTTTTAATATTACATGTGAAAACATGTAAAGCGAAAATATGCATACAGCACTAATGGTGCATGTCAAAGTACAATTGTTGCCTTAAGTGAAAGCACCTGAGTGATTGATCTGAGAATGGAACTAGTGGCTTTTTTCAAATGACCACAATTTATGCTTGAAAGAATGACTGAGAGATAAACTGGGGTTATACTGGCTTAAGTGTTTGTCAGACATTTTCTTGGAAATGAACTGAGACTGACACTTTAAGAAAAATAACTTAAAATTTGAACTTAAGAGCAAACATTAGAATTTTGAAAAATTGTATTTACCACTCTAAGCTTGATACCTTCCAGTCTTAAATACTTTTCTGATGAGGAAATTAACAAATGCAATTATTTTTATTTTGTATAATAAAATGTGTCAACATTTGGACCTGTTTTTTATAATACAATCAACTTTTTCGAAATGACCAACGTACTATGTTGCAAAATCATGCATGGATAAAATGTTCATTCAAAATACAAATAGGTCCAGTGGATTTTAATGTCACACACAGTGACATTCCACACTGAAACTAACTTTTAAGAAATTGTTGCTTACTTATGTTTTGGTTTATCATCAAAGAAGAATATCTACAATTATCTAGAAATATATATATATTAAAATATTGAAAAATGTAAAACAATTATATTTCCTTATTAATTTTTGCATTAAAAATATTTTTACAAAAGTAAGATATAACAGGTTTATTGATATTATAAAAAGATATGATATATACATATTTTAGTATTACCCTTTTCAGTACAGTAAAGAACCACATATAAGAAAGAAAGAAAAGCCTTTTGGGGCGGTGTCAAAAAAATTTTAAGTTTGTAAGTTTCCTGAAAATTTGATTACCACTGTTCTAAAGAATAGAAATATAAAATATATACACTGTTTATTTTAGTAAAACGCTTCTAGTCTTCTTTTACTATTTTAAAGTCACTTATCTTAGATCATTCATTCATTTTTTTCAACAAAGGTTTATTGAACAACTGTAGTGCAGTAGCCACTTTTGTGGTTGCTGGGATATGAAAGTGAACAAATAGACCTCTTTGCTCTTACATGGCTGCTCTTTTGTCCCTCCTTCTTAGAGACAATAATGCTTATTCCTTCACCTTCTGCTAAGGTCTTGGTGACTCTGGTCTCATTGTCTTAAGATTTTGAAAATGTATATAAAAAACCTAAAATAAAATCTTGCAATAAAAAAAGTATTTTTAAAAGTCTTTAAACAGGTTTATCAGTTTTATTCCCATAGCTATTGTAGTTAAAGTCAGTTCTTCAATTCTGATAAACTTTATTTTTATTCAATTTTATTTGACTTATCACATTTTTCAACACTGTCATTTCAAACGTTTCCAGGCTTTTATAGTTCCCATCCCCACACGCCTACACATGTCTTTATAGTAGACTTCTCCTACTCAGAGTAAAGTCTGAATTGTGGGAAATCGACCAGTCTTGGAAATAGATATTGGAGAGCTGTTTTTTAGTAACTGATTTCTCACTCCATGAGGATGAATGCATTTTTAAAGAAGTAGGTGCATACTGGGAAGCAAGTCCAAAATCCTCTAATTGGAGAGTAAATAGATAAAGCAGTAAGAGAAATTGGGGAAAAGAAATGAATCAGAAGATTGGTGAATATCCAGGATCTTGAAAACTGAGAGAGAATGTAGTTTCAAAAAGAATAGAAAGTTTACATGATCAAACGCTACTGAAAATTTGAGGAAGAATATAGTTGCTTGTACATATTAGCATAATTAAATCTAATTAGTTAGACTTTTCGTTGTTGTTAATTGAACAGTTTCTCCAGCTTGGCAGTAAAACATTTTCAGGAAAAGCGGTCGTCTAAAAGTATAAATAACCTTGAGCTGGAAGACTTTTTAACTCTTACTCTTCCACTCAACTTCTGCAAATTGTGCAACGTCTGTTGATGTTTCCTGAGTTTCAAAATGTGTAGAGTAATACCTACCCTATTTATCAGTTTGTGAAAAGCAAATTAATATTATATTAAATGTACTTTGTAAAAGATCACATAATTTTAAGTAGACATTTGTTTTAGAAAAATATAGATTTTTGACTTACTGGCTTCTTTATTTCCACTTTTCTCTCCCCAGCCCCATCTAGTACATTTTAAATGCAATTATCGCAAGATGACAATGGCCTAATATTGTATCTTTAAGAGCTTCTTTATCAGGAATTTATCATTTTTAAAAAAGTCATCAGGACCATAAAAATGTGATTGACATCTATATAAGGAAATTGCACTAAAGTAACCTACTGAAATCTTGAGACTGGAAAAAAAATAGTGGAAAGTTAGAAGACAAGATGACATAACAAAAAAGTGAATTAGCAAAATCAATGATAACTTGTCAACCAGAACTTGACAAAAGAAATGTTTGACTGCAATGCCAATAATTTGTCTTTGAATAGTCATCTGAAACATTTACGGTGCTAAGATTTTCAAAATCCTCCTCATATACACAGAACATAAATTTTTGTCACAATTAATTTTCCTAAATGACTCTGAGAAAATATTTTAAAGTGTCATTTCATATAACTTTCACTGAAACCAAGTATTGCTGCTTATTGACAATAATGTAGTCTGGAAATAAATCTGAAGAATTATTTGGTTTTATTAAACCACATTTAGCACTGATTAATTTAAGAGAAAGTGAGTTTTAGAATTATCAACCACTGTATGTATCTCTATGTAACTTCCCAGACTGCTTCTTTGACAACAGGATTTTAAATAAATAAATCAATAGGTATCTATTTGATGTAATGTTGACATACCCACATATTATAGGTATAGCATATTTGTGTGTATAAAATCCTGCCTTTTCTAACTTCCCTTTCTCAGCTTAGCCTCAAGCCTCCACAGTTGCTCTTCCTTTATCCTGTAATGTTCTTTATCATCCAGATCTTTATATGGTTCACTACATTACATTATTTAAGTCTGATAAAATATCACTTTCTCAAAATTTTCTTTCTTTACTGTCCTATCAAAAACTCAAGCAAAAGGGCTTCCCTGGTGGCACAGTGGTTGAGAGTCCGCCTGCCGATGCAGGGGACGCGGGTTCGTGCCCCGGTCCGGAAAGATCCCACATGCCGCGGAGCGGCTGGGCGCGTGAGCCATGGCCGCTGAGCCTGCGCGTCCGGAGCCTGTGTTCCACAACGGGAGAGGGCACAGCAGTAAGAGGCCCGCGTACAGAAAAAAAAAAAAAAAAAAAAAACTCAAGCAGGGAGTACAGAACAAGTCATCTTCTGCATAACATTTATCCACGTGGCTGAAGACAACCATGAGCTTTCTCTTGTACAGGATATATATCCTTAATTTCATTGTTCAGTATTTGATGAATTTGGATATTCTCAATATTCTCAACTCTCAACAATGGAACCGTTCCATTGTTCTCCAAATTGACATCATACTTCTTAAGACAAAGGTATAAAACTGAATAAATTATCATGTGTGGCCTGACCAGTAAAGAGCAGAAAAGAGCTATCACCTCCCTTATTCTAAATGCTTGACTTCTATTATAGTACCTGAGATTATAGTAGCATGCCTGTGAGATGTATCTCACTGTTGACTCACAATGAGAATACTACAAATTTAAGTGCCTAAATAATGTTAATAAGCCATTTTCCTCTTTTGACATAATTTTACCTAAATTTGATTTTTTGAAACACTTTATTTTTTTAAATTTATTTTATTGAAGTATAGTTGCTTTACAATGTTGTGTTAATTTCTGCTGTACAGAAAAGAGATTCAGATATACATATGTATATATACAATATTTTTCATATTCTTTTACACTATGGTTTATCACATGATGTTGAATATAGTTTCCTGTGCTATACAGTAGGACATTGTTGTTTATCCATTCTATATGTAATAGTTTGCATCTGCTAATTCCAAACTCCCTATCCATCCCTCCACCACCCCCTTTCCCCTTTGGCAACCACAAGTCCATTCTCTATGTTGTTAGTCTGTTTCTGTTTCCTGCGTAATTTTATTTGCCATAGTTTAGATTCCACATATAAGTGATATCATATGGTATTTGTCTTTCTCTTTCTGACTTGCTTCACTTAATATGATAATCTCTAGGTCCATTCATGTTGCTGCAAATGGCATTATTTCATTCTTTTTTATGGCTGAGTAGTATTCCTTTGTATATGTACAACATCTCCTTTATCCATTTATCTGTCAGTGGACATTTAGGTTTTTTCCATGTCTTGACTATTGGAAAACACTTTATTTTTAATATTAGTCAATGTGTATAAAATAAAATAACAGTATATAAATTGACATCAAGTTAACAAGCAACATTAAGTTTAACAGATAACTACCAATCCCTGTCATATTTATTGTCTCTTAGTTCTCCATGAATAATTTTCCTGATGTGTGTTTTCTCACATCCTCTTACCAAAATAATTCTTTAAAAACCTATGAATACAATAAATTTGCCATAAAAACTGGAAATACATTAAACAAATATATGTCAAATTATGTTGTACTAATAGAATAACACTACAAATTTAATTACCATTGTTGTTTATACTTGTGAAATGCTATTAATTAAGATGTTGAAATAATGAGCTTTTCATCTCCAAAAGTTCAGTATGGAGTTTGCCCATGTAGAAGAACACATAATTCATTATAAAATTCTCTTTTAAGCTGTTAAAGCATACAGAGTTATAGTCTTTTTAGAACCATGAAGCTGCTGAGGCAGCAGTAATAGAATAGAAAATGATTGGTGTTTTGCATAATACATAATCTAATGTGTTTTCCTTACCTGTTTTAGTTTCAGTATTGGAGAAAGAATCAAAAGAGCAATCAAAACCATATGGTTTAACTGTTCAAAAACATTTGAGAAGTTCTAAATATTCAAAAGGAAAAGAACTTTTAAGTATTTTATATTAATACATTTTAGCTTTTTTGTTGTTGTTGAGGAAGCTATGTTTTGATAGGTAAACTCAGGCAAACAGTTACATTGGTATTGCTATACAGAAAAGACCTTCCACTTTTTCACTGGCCACCTTAGAACCAGCACTCCTGTGTATTCCCTGTCAGTCTTTCCTCTTTTCTAAAGTCCAGTTGTTTCATGCCACAGTTTCATGGATAATGGGAGACAGTAAAGGGTTTTATTACTCATAGCACAGTAGGCAGCCTAAGCTTCATGTTTACACCAGTTCCCTTTGCCCTGAAGTCCCAGGAGAGTGATGGATAGCCACACCCAGTCAGATGTTTTGTTCACAGTGAAGAAATTCAAGCTTGGGAAACCCTGATCTTATAAAGTGGGTTGCTAAAGAATCTGCCTGACCCTTGCACAGAGGGAGACATTACATTTATTTTTTCCTGGATAGCAAACAAACTTGTCTTCTGCTCCAGATTGGATCACACTCTCTGTATTGCACAGCTGTTTACTATGTAAACATCCTTGAAAATGTAGTCGGGAACAAAGTCAGATACAAGACTTGAAAAAACCTGAGACATCTATTAAAAATTGTATCCCGACACTCTCAGGAGTTCATACTTAGCCAAACACCTGAATAGCAGGAAGGACAGAGCCACTAATAATCAGGGGAAAACATCATGGGCAGTGAATGCAACCACTACAAAGATTCTAAGTAAAGGAAGAATGTGGCAATTTAGGGGGAAAAAAAAAAAAAAGAAAGCCATTATAAGGCATGGGTGGGTGAAGTCTAATAAGTGAGGTCAGAGAGATAGGCAGGAGTCATATTACACAGATCAAGGCTTCTCAGACTTTAATGTGCCCACAAATTACATGGGGATGGATCTTGTTAAAATGCAGATTCTGATTAAGCAGGTCTGGGGCAGGGTCTGAAATTCTGCATTTCCAACATGCTTCCAGGAAATGCCTACCAGTGCTGTAGATCTGCATAGCAAGGATGTAGAGCCTTTTGCAATGTTCAAATGAGAAATGATTGTGGTTTGGAACAGTTTGGTAGTCATAGAGGTGAGAAAACAGGACCAATTTAGAGTACATTATGAAAATAGTGATACTGATGGAATGGGTATAGAGTGTAAAGGAAACAAACATAAGAATTCTGAGCACTCAATTCTGACATATGTGTATGGAGTTGGGGGGTTTCCACAGCACCAACAAGCAATGCTCTGACACCAACATGACGTCCTACAATTTTACTCAATTCTGACAGTCTCTCCCTGGAGATGGTAGCCTAATGCCACAGGTTAAGGGCTCAGTCCTACAAGACTACTCACCCTTCAGATGTCAATTGCAAGGCCAGGTTATCATCTATGCTTTTGATGACTCCCTACTTGGGTTCAATTAATTTTCTAGAGCAGATCACTGAGCTCACAAAAACATTTTACTTACTGAATTACCAGTTTATTATCGGTGGATATAACTCAGGAACAGCCAGATGGAAGAGGTGTATAGGGCAAGGGAAAGGGAAAGGGCGAGAAGCTTTCACACCCTATCCGAGTGTGCCTCTCTGTATACACCTCCATGTGTTCACCAACCTGGAGGCTTTCTGAACTCTGTCCTTCGGGGGTTTTATGGAGGCTTCATTACATAGGCATGATTGATTAAAGCATTGGCCACTGGTGCTGAAATCAATCTTCAGCCCCTTTCCCCTTCCTGAAGGTGCGAGAGTTTTGGGGGGGAGTGGCACTATAAGTTCCAGTCCCCATTCTTAAGTGGAGTCCAAAAGTCACCTCATTAATTGACAAAAGATACGTTTTATCACTCTCATCGCTTA
Source organism: Lagenorhynchus albirostris (assembly GCF_949774975.1). NCBI lineage: Eukaryota > Metazoa > Chordata > Mammalia > Artiodactyla > Delphinidae > Lagenorhynchus > Lagenorhynchus albirostris. Next base: position 124,107,338 of record NC_083098.1, read on the forward strand.
GAAAATTCCACTTGTTTTAGGAACTCTGCCAGAAATGGGTACAAAGACCAAATATATATTTCTTATTATAAATCACAGTATTCCCAAAAAGCATAAAGGAAAAATCCTAGATTTTTTTGGTTTACAATCTGTGTAGATTACAGCATAATTCTTTGAGAAAAAAGTGTATGCAGGTGAAGGTGAGAATTAGATATTCTATTTTAAGAATAAGTGTGAACTTATAAGACATCCAGGTATATATATCAAGTAATTAATTAGGTAGTATACAAGTCAGGAGTGATAGGGAGAAGTCATTAACATTTAGCTGTTACATAACACAGAATTAGATGGACTCACCCAGGGAATTGAAGAGCAAAAGGGGCTTAAGGGAGGTGCAGAACTGCAGATTACAGTAGAGAGAGTTTTTTCTTTAAGTTTGTTCTGAAAGGTAACTATAAAAAAGAGCTGTAGTTAAAAGGAGATATAATGCAAAGGGAGAATTTATTTTCTCTTGTTTCATGGTGGAAGACACCAAAGCACAACAGTGTGTGAAGGGATTGATGAGGTAGCATGAGTGAAATTGATACTCTACAGAGTATTATAGAGGAAATTACAGATAAGTCCCCAAAATAGCAGAAGGTAATGGGATATAGAAATGCCCAAGAATTTTAAGGCGGGGGCAAATTGTTCATTGCAATAGGAAGGAGGGCAGAACTTGTTTGCTGGCAGTAAGATGAGATGTTGGTTGCTCATGATTTGTCTTTTCTCACTGAAATATAAGGTAATGCCACTGTTTGAGTGGAAGAGTAGAGGACATGTAATGGTTGAGGAGAGAGGAAACGTGAACCAGTTGCTTTGGAGAGCCAGGAAGCAAACATGAGGGAAATGTGTAGCATTACTGGGCAGTGTTTGCTGATATGACATTTCTGGTTATTAATGTAAAGTGAGCCTGGTAAACATTCAGTGTTGCTGTTTTTGTTGTTTTTCGTAGGTGTTTACCTACTTACAAGCATACCTGGAGAAGGAAGTCAATTGGGTTTTCTCCAGGGATAAGACTGAAGGAGGGAGAGAAAAGCAAAGGAATTAAAATGCTCACAAGATTCATATTTGATAATGAACATAGATTATGAACTCCAAATGGGGTAAAGAGAGAAATTAGGACTTGAGCGGAATGGATTTACTGAGTGTACAAACTGAAGAAGTTTAAATCAGTGGACCTTTAGTCATGTAACCGATATTCCTTTTCTGACTACCCCAGTCATGATAGATAACACTGGGCCGTTACCAGGAAATGCTATAGCTACTTTTTACGTGACTTCTGCCAAGATTTATTTTAAATTAAAAGCCTATTTTTTCTTTTGTAATTTAGAGGTCATGGAGTTACAATGAGGACTTAGCTAGCATAACATTCAAAGATTATGGAAACCTCTTCTATATCCCAGCACGAAAGGCCCAGCATTTGAGGGCACACTTCATCAGTACAAACAGAAAATGCATTCGTTAGAGCACACACAGGAGCCTCATTCACAGCCTAGCACTCAGCACTGGGCAAAGCACCATCTGTAAATCTGAACAACACCTTTCAGGTCATAAGGACACAGCCCTCCATACAGGACACGAGCCGCCTCAAAATAGAATACAACTGCATCTGAGAACCATGAAGCTTGTCTATTGTATTCCTGCCAATGTTAGAGATAGATATTGATACAGAATGTATGTAGGATTTGAGTGATGGATGGGCTTAGATAAGAGGAAAGACAAATTAATTAACTTGTCAAATCCTGCTTCTCAGAGAGTAAGCATGCAATAGATCCTTGCATAATTAGTTATTGATTCCCAGTAGTTCTAAACATCTGTTTTCTTGCTTATCTTGATGTTCCCGTTTGTGTTTTCAGAGGAACTCATGAATTAGAAATAATTTTTGCAACGGTGGCAAATGGAGGGCAATGTACATTTGTAATATTGAACAATTCATCTTACTCTTAAAATTGTATATGTGTATGTGCTGAAAACACATTGATGAAGTGTATCACCATTTTTTTATTGTCAATAAGATAACTTTGAGGAATAGAATTGGAAGTAGGTCTACTTTTATAACATCTTTAATGACATTTAATTGAATATATAAAAAACAGCTTTATGTAAATATTTTGGCATTTTAATGATGTTATATCATGTTTTTTATTATTTATAAATATCTTTATTTTATTTTTTAAACATCTTAATTGAAGTATAATTGTTTTAAAATGTTGTGTTTCTGCTGTATAACAAAGTGTATCAGCTATATGTATACATATATCCCAATATCCCCTCCCTCTTGCGTCTCCCTCCCACCCCCCCATCCCACCTCTCTAGGTGGTCACATAGCACCGAGCTGATCTCCCTGTGCTATGCAGCTGCTTCCCACTATCTATTTTACATTTGTTAGTGTATATATGTCAACTATATTCTCTCACTTCGTCCCAGTTTATACTTCCCCCTCCCCATGTCCTCAAGTCCATTCTCTGCATCTGCATCTTTATTCCTGTTCTGCCCCTAGGTTCATTAGAACCATTTTTTCAAGATTCTATATATATATATGTGTGTTAGCATACGGTATTTGTTTTTCTCTTTCTGACTTACTTCACTCTGTATAACAGACTCTAGGTCCATCCACCTCACTACAAATAACTCAATTTTGTTTCTTTTTATGGCTGAGTAATATTTCATTGTATACATGTGCCACATCTTCTTTATCCATTCATCTGTTGATGGACACTTAGATTGCTTCCATGTCCTGGCTATTGTAAATAGAGCTGCGATGAACATTGCGGTACAGGACTCATTTTGAATTATGATTTTCTCAGTGTATATGCCCAGTAGTGGGATGGCTGGGTAGTATGGTAGTTCTATTTTTAGTTTTTTTAGGAACCTCCATACTGTTCTCCATAGTGGCTGTTTCAATTTACATTCCCACCAACAGTGCAAGAGGGTTCCCTTTTCTCCACACCCTCTCCATAATTTATTGTTTGTAGATTTTTTGATGATGGCCATTCTGATCAGTGTGAGGTGATACCTCATTGTGGTTTTGATTTGCATTTCTCTAATGATTAGTGAGGTTGAACATCCTTTCATGTGTTTGTTGACAATCTGTATATCTTCTCTGGAGAAATGTCTATTTAGGTCTTCCTCCCATTTTTGGATTGGGTTGTTTTTTTTTTGATATTGAGCTGCATGCGCTGCTTTCTATATTTTGGAGATTAATCCTTTGTCATTTGCTTCATTTGAAAATATTTTCTCCCATTCTGAGGGTTGTCTTTTCATCTTGTTTATGGTTTCCTTTGGTATGCAAAAGCTTTTAAGTTTCATTAGGTCCGATTTGTTTATTTTTGTTTTTATTTCCATTTCTTCAGGAAGTGGGTCAAAAAGGATCTTGCTGTGATTTATGTCATAGAGTGTTCTAAGTTTTCCTCTAAGTGTTTTATAGTGTCTGGCCTTACATTTAGGCCTTTAATCCATTTTGAGTTTATTTTTCTGTATGGTGTTAGGAAGTGTTCTAATTTCATTCTTTTACCTGTAGCTGTCCAGTTTTCTCAGCACCACTTATTGAAGAATTGTCTTTTCTCCATTGTATATTACTGCCTCCTTTATCTAAGTTAAGGTTACCATATGTGCATGGGTTTATCTCTGGGCTTTCTATCCTTTTCCATTGATGTATATTTCTGTTTTTGTGCCAGTACCATACTGTCTTGATTACTGTAGCTCTGTAGTATAGTCTGAAGTCAGGGAGCCTGATTCCTCCAGCTCCGTTTTTCTTTCTCAAATTTCGTTGGCTATTTGGGATCTTTTGTGTTTTCATACAAATTGTAAAATTGTTTGTTCTAGTTCTGTGAAAAATAGCATTGGTAGTTTGATAGGGATTGCATTGAATCTGTAGATTACTTTCGGTAGTAGAATCATTTTCACAATGTTGATTCTTCCAATCCAAGAACATGGTATATCTCTCCATCTGTTTGTATCATCTTTAATTTTTCTCATCAGTGTCTTATAATTTTCTGCATACAAATGTTTTGTCGCCTTACATAGGTTTATTTCTAGGTATTTTATTTTTTGTTGCAATGGTAAATGGGAGTGTTTTCTTAATTTCTCTTTCAGATTTTTCATCATTACTGTATAGAAATTCAAGAGTTTTCTGTGCATTAATTATGTATCCTGCTACCTTAACAAATTCATTTGATTAGCTCTAGCAGTTTTCTTGTAGCATCTTTAGGATTCTCTATGTATAGTATCATATCATCTGATAAGAGTGACACTTTTAATTTTTCTTTTCCAATTTGGATTCCTTTAATTTTATTTTCTTCTCTGATTGCTGTTGCTAAAGTCCTAAACTATGTTGAATAGTAGTGGTGAGAGTGGGCAACCTTGTCTTGTTCCTGATCTTAGAGGAAGTGGTTTCAGTTTTTCACCATTGACAACGATGTTGGCTGTGGGTTTGTCATATATAGCCTTTATTATGTTGAGGTAAATTGCCTCTATGCCTACTTTCTGGAGAGCTTTTATCATAAACGGGTGTTAAATTTTGTTGAAAGCTTTTTCTGCATCTATTGAGATTATTGTATGGTTTTTATCCTTCAATTTGTTAATATGGTGTATCATACTGATTGATTTGCAAATTGAAGAATCTTTGTATTCCTGGGATAAACCCCACTTGATCATGGTGTATGATCCTTTTAATGTGCTACTGAATTCTGTTTGCTAGTATTTTGTTGAGGTTTTTGCGTCTATGTTCATCAATGATATTGGCCTGTAGTTTTCTTTTTTTGTGATATCTTTGTCTGGTTTTGGTATCTGGGTGATGATAGCCTTATAGAATGAGTTTGATGGTGTTCCTCCTTCTGCTATATTTTGGAAGAGTTTGAGAAGGATAGTTGTTAGCTGTTCTCTACATGTTTGATAGAATTAGCCTGTGAAACCATCTGGGCCTGGGCTTTTGTTTGTTGGAATATTTTTAATCACAGTCTCAATTTCAGTTGTTGTGATTGATCTGTTTATATTTTCTTTTTCTTCCTGGTTCAGTCTCGGAAGATTGTGCTTTCCTAAGAATTTGTCCATTTTTTTCAGGTTGTCCATTTTATTGGCATATAGTTGCTTGTAGTAATCGCTCATGATCCTTTGTATTTCTGCAGTGTCAGTTGTTACTTCTTCTTTTTCATTTCTAACTCTATTGATTTGAGTCTTCTCCCTTATTTTCTTGATGAGTCTGGCTAATGGTTTATCAATTTTATCTTCTCAAAGAACCAGGTTTTATTTTTATTGATCTTTGCTATTGTTTCCTTCATTTCTTTTTCATTTATTTATGATCTGATGTTTATGACTTCTTTCCTTCTGCTAACTTTTGGTATTTTTGTTCTTCTTTCTCTAGTTGCTTTAGGTGTAAGGTTAGGTTGTTTATTTAAGACATTTCTTGTTTCTTGAGGTAGGATTGTATTGCTATAAACCTCCCTCTTAGAACTGCTTTTGCTGCCTCCCATAGGTTTTGGGTCATTGTGTTTTCATTGTCATTTCTTTCTAGGTATTTTTTGATTTCCTCTGATTTCTTCAGTGATCTCTTGGTTATTTAGTAGTGTATTGTTTAGCCTCCATGTATTTGTATTTTTACAGATTTTTTTCCTGTAATTGATATCTAGTCTCATAGCATTGTGGTTGGAAAAGATACTTGATACAATTTCAGTTTTCTTAATTTTACCAAGGCTTGATTTGTGACCCAAGATATGGTCTATTCTGGAGAATGTACCATGTGCACTTGAGACAAAAGTGTGTCCTTTTGTTTTTTAATTGAATGTCCTATAAATATCAATTAAGTCGACCTGGTTTAATATGTCATTTAAAGCTTGTATTTCCTTACTTATGTTCATTTTGGATGGTCTGTCCATTGGTGAAAGTGGGGTGTTAAAGTCCCCTACTATGATTTTGTTATGTCAACTTCCTCTTTTATGGCTGTTAGCATTTGTGTTATGTATTGAGGTGCTCCTATGTTGGGTGCATAAATATTTACAATTGTTATATTTTCTTCTTTGATTGATCCCTTTATCATTATGTAGTGTCCTTCTTTGCCTCCTGTAATAATCTTTATTTTAAAGTCTATTTTGTCTGATATGAGAATTGCTACTCCAGCTTTCTTTTGATTTCCATTTGCATGGAATATCTTTTTCCATCCCCTCACTTTCAGTCTGTATGTGTCCCTAGGTCTGAAGTGGGTCTCTTGTAGACATCATATATACATGTCTTGTTTTTGTAACCATTCAGCCAGTCTGTGATTTTTGGTTGGAGCATTTAATCCATTTACATTTAAGGTAATTATCGATATGTATGTTCCTATTACCATTTTCTTAATTGTTTTGGATTTGTTAATGTAGGTCTTTTCCTTCTCTTGTGTTTGCTGCCTAGAGAAGTTTCTTTAGCATTTGTTGTAAAGCTGGTTTGGTGGTGCTGAATTCTCTTAACTTTTGCTTGTCTGTAAAGATTTTAATTTCTCTGTCAAATCTGAATGAGATCCTTGCTGGGTAGAGTAATCTTAGTTGTAGGTTTTTCCCTTTCATCACTTTAAATACGTCCTGCCACTCCTTTCTGGCTTGCAGAGTTTCTGCTGATGTATCAGCTATTAACCTTATGGGGATTCCCTTATATGTTATTTTTTGCTTTTCCCTTGCTGATTTTAATATTTTTTCTTTGTATTTTATTTTTGATAGTTTGATTAATATGTGTTTTGTCGTGTTTCTCCTTGGATTTTTGCTGTATGGGATTCTCTGCGCTTCTTAGACTTGATTGACTATTTCCTTTCCCATGTTCGGGAAGTTTTCAACTATAATCTCTTCAACTATTTTCTCAGACCCTTTCTTTTTATCTTCTTCTTCTGGGACCCCTATAATTCGAATGTTGTGCATTTAATGTTGTCCCAGAGGTCTCTGAGACTGTCCTCAATTCTTTTCATTCTTTTTTCTATATTCTGCTCTGTGGTAATTATTTCCACTATTTTATCTTCCAGGTCACTTATCTGTTCTTCTCCCTCAGTTATTCTGCTACTGATTCCTTGTAAAGAATTTTTAATTTCATTTATTGTGTTGTTCATCATTGTTTGTTTGCTCTTTAGTTCTTGTAGGTCCTTGTTAAATGTTTTTTGTATTTTCTCCTTTCTATTTTCAAAATTTTGGATCATCCTTACTATCATTATTCTGAATACTTTTTCAGATAACCTGCCTATTTCCTCTTCTTTTGTTTGGTCTAGTGGGTTTTTACCTTGTTCTTTCATCTGAGGCATATTTCTCTGTCTTCTCATTTTGTTTAACTTACTGTGTTTGGGGTCTCCTTTTTTCAGGCTGCAGGTTCATACTTCCTGTTGATTTTTGTGTCTGTCCCTAGTGTGTGAGGTTGTTTCAGTGGCTTGTGTAGGCTTCCTGGTGGAGGGGACTGGTGCCTGTGTTCTGGTGGATGGGGCTGGAAGATGTCCTTCTGGTGGGCAGGGCCACATCCAATGGTGCATTTTGGGGTGTCTGTGAACTTAGTATGACTTTAGGCAGCCTCTCTGCTAATGGGTGGGGTTGTGTTCCTGTCTTGCTAGTTGTTTTGCATGGGGCATCCAGCCCTGGAACTTGCTGGCCGTTGGGTGGATTGGGGTCTTAGTGTTGAGACGGAGATCTCTGGGAGAGATCTCCCAGAGATCAATCAATATTACTGATTGATATTACTTGGTTCCGGGAGGTCTCTGGTGGTCCAATGTGCTGGACTCGGCTCTCCCACCTTGGAGGCTCAGGCCTGACCCGGCCGGAGCACCAAGACCCTGCCAGCCACACAGCTCAGGAGAAAAGGAAGAAAAAAAAGGAAAAAATAAAATAAAATTTTAAAAAATTTAAAGAAATATTTAAAAAAAGAAGGGAGCAACCAAACCATTAAACAAATCCATCAATGATAACAAGCACTAAAAACTAAGATAAACATAAAAATCAGAAACAAATCAGTTGCAGAAAGCAAACCCCAAGTCTACATTTACTCCCAAAGTCCACAGCCTTAATTTTGGAAACATTCGTTGTCTAATCAGGTATTCCACAGATACAGGGTTCATCAAGTTGATTGTGGGGATTTCATCTGCTACTCCTGAGACTGTATGGAGAAATTTCCCTTTCTCTTTTTTGTTCACAGAACTCCTGGGGTTCAGCTTTGGTTTTTGCCCCGCCTCTGTGCTTAGGTCACCCTCAGGAGTGTGTTCCCCACCCAGATAAAAGGGGGTTAAAGCAGAGGCTGATTAGAGCTCTCTTGCTCGCTCAGCCCGGGGAGAGGGAGGGGTATGGTAGTCATAACTAGAATGAGGGGTAAGCCTGTGGTGGCAGAGGCCAGCATGACACTGCAACAGCCTGAGGTGCACCATGTGTTCTCCCAGGGAATTTGTCCCTGGATCTCGGGACCCTGGCAGTGGTGTGCTGCACATGTTCCCACGGTGGGTGTCAGTAGTGACCTGTGTTTGCACACAGGATTCTTGGTGGCGGCAGCAGCTGCATTAGCATTTCATGCCCATCTCTGTGATCGGAGCTGATAGCTGTGGCTCATGCCCGTCTCTGGAGCTCATTTAGGCAGTGCTCTGAATCCCCTCTCCTCTTGCATCCCAAGTCAATGGTCTCTTGCCTCTTTGGCAGATCCAGACTTTTCCCTGACTCCCGCCCGGCTAGTTGTGGCACACTAGCCCCTTTCAGACTGTCTTCACACAGACAACCCCAGTCCTCTCCCTGGGATCCGACCTCCGAAGCCTGAGCCTCAGCTCCCAGCCCCCACCCACCCTGGCGGGTGAGCAGACAAGCCTCTCAGGTTGATGAGTACTGGTCAGCACTGACCCTCTGTGTGGGAATCTCTCCGCTTTGCCCTCTGCACCCCTGTTACTGCGCTCTCCTCCGTGGTTCTGAGGCTTCCCCCCCATCCCCGTTCCCACCAGTGCAGGGGCTCCCTAGTGTGTGGAAACTTTTCCTCCTTCACAGCTCCCTCCCAGAGGTGCAGGTCTCGTCCCTATTCTTTTGTCTCTGTTTTTTCTTTTTTCTTTTGCCCTACCCAGGTACGTAGGGAGCTTCTTGCCTTTTGGGAAGTCTGAGGTCTTCTGCCAGCGTTCAGTAGATGTTCTATAGGAGTTGTTCCACATGTAGATGTATTTTTGATATATTTGTGGGGAGGAAGGTGATCTCCACGTCTTACTCCTCTGCCATCTTGAAGGTCTCTCTATCATGCCTTTTAACAGATAATTTTAATAATGTAAAAGGAATGATAATTAAAAGTACAAATAAAATAATCATTATATAATTTTTTCATTTACTTAAATTTGCATTTTTATAAAATATATTCATAGTTGAACTATTGAACACATTTTATTTTTAAACCTTCATGTCATGACAGAATAGTATTTATGATAGAAATAAAATACAGAAGTGCAATTCAAGGGGAAAAAAAGCTTAAGTGAAGAAATGAGATAATCTATAAAGAGCAAGACCTACATAAAATTTGCGCACTGAATCAATAATCAAGTTTATGAGAATGTATGTGAGTTCCCATGTGGACTTGTGCCATGGGCCCTGCAAATGTTAGGGGCCAGCCCAAGTTCCATTTTCCTCAGAATGTTGATGGGGTCAGTTATCCACAGGAAGATGACCTGGTCTCTTTGGCCCCAGAGCTGTCTACAGAACAAATTAAGATCCAGAGCTAAAGAGTTTTTAGCATTAAATATATAAATCCTGAAAATAGCATTTTTAATTCTTTGCCTAAGTCAATGGTTTTTATCTATAATTATTAATGTTTCAGGGAGAAGACCATGGTTTGAGAAGGGAAAGAGTAGAACATAAGTCTAATAAGAGAGAGTAGCTTCCTAACAGAGAGGAATCCAATGGTAGGCAGAAGCAAATGCACGCAGAGAATCCTAACCCTAGGATTTTTGTTGAGATCACTAAATAAAATGACAAACCACACACACACATGCGCATGCCCCTCTACAACTGACTGTATTTGAATGCAGAATCTGGTATATTCTTAAGGTTTGAGGTTGGTGACTCCTATCACAAGTATGGAAGACTGAGAGTTCGAGTAGGGGGAATAAGACATTTTGAAGGCTTATGAACAAGAAAAGGAAATGATTAAATGTGCCCTTTAGAAGCATCATTCTGGCAAGTATGTGCAGGACAAATTAGAACCAGAGCAATTATGAATTAAAAGAGCTTCAAATAACTATTACAACCCATGAGGTAAAGAGAAGCTGCATAAGGGCAGTGAGAGCAGAAGAAACATTAACTTCAGAAATAGAAGTGACAGGATATACTAGGTGATTCATGTAGCAGAGGAGGTGGGGATGACATACCACTCCAAATTGTGAACAAGAATAACTGTAAAAATTGTTCTCTAAAGCAGTCAAATTCTGAAAAGGGATAACAAACGCTGACAAAAAACAATGATTTCAGTTTTTGAACATGTTTTGTTTGAGATGTCGTGGGCCCCTTCGAGGAACCCAGCAGACTGTTGTTAATATGATTCTTGACCTCATAAAAAAGACAAAAGCTAAAGATACAGTTTGACAGTCACACATATGCAGAAGATAATTTGCAAAACAGAAAACACAAATGAGTAACACACACAGAAAATAATATACTTTTGTAATAATTGAAATTCTTCTTAAAATAATTGGATACCCTGTCTTCACTTTCCAAAAAAAAAAAATGTGTTTGTGTGTGTTTGTGTCCACTTGCATGTATGCTTTGTTTTTCCAGAGACATTCAGTACTAGTAAAAATACAGTGAAACAACCTTGTAATAAATATAGGTAGTTTGTTTTCCAAAAAGGCATTCCAAAAATTTACATCCTGTCCAACTCCTTGCTGGGATTATTTTATAAATGTGTGATTCTAACTTGTCTATCAACGTCTATTACCAATTTATCTCTTGGGATTTAATGTATTCCGTTAAGTTATTGAATTTTTATCCAATTTTAATTTTGATTATAAATATATCTTTGGGTATATTATGTGTATTCACATACACACACATGTAGTATATATTTCATGTAATCAAATCTATCATTATTTTCCTTTATGATATTTTAAATTTCTTTATAACTATTTTTTTTTTTGCAAGTGCCTAAATTTGCCTTTTTGAATAAAATACTCACCCTAGGTAGAAATTTTAAGAACATTTCTCTATTTATTTTCTCCTATTCTTTTTTTTTTTTCTTTTTGAACTTGGTAATTCACCTAGATTTAAATTTGGTGTTTTGTGTGGGTTAAGGATCAAAATTTATTATTTTCATCTACTTTCACTAAACTGTTAGTTCAGACTGTAAAGTGTTCACCTAAACTTCCTCTAATATGTCAAATTTCATTCATAGATTCTCTAACCTTTCATTTATTTATTCAATCAACAAATATTTACTAAGTGTGTATTATTTATCAGTTAATATTCTAAAAAGTAGGAATACAGCAGTGAAGAAAATATACTTCAATGTGTACAATCATTCATCTTTCATTTTATTGTATAGAAATGGTCAAGAAGAAGAAAGACAAGGAAAAGTTAAAACTTTAACCTTTTGTGTATGATAGTGCTTTTATAGAGGAAAGACAAAGTAGGAAAGGAAATAAAAAAGGGTAGATAAGTGGGTTCAAGAGAGAATAAGGGTAGAGAAGTTGAAATCGTTGGTTATGAATAGCTCTTTCAAGAAATGTATGCATGTGCTCACAGGGAATTCTGCAGAGGTTTTGGGAGGAATAACAGATAAAGCACGCAAGAATAACTGTTAGTGCAAATATAAGAGGCAGATTGATAGAGCTGTGTTCTTGGAGAGGTGAGAAGATTTAATCCAGGTAGAGTTTCTGGCTTTGCCAAGAACATATTCACCAATGAGATAAGGGAAAAAGGAAGAATATGTTGTTACTAAGCTCTTCAGATCAATTTTGTTTTCTCAGTGATAGGCACCAAAGCCCACATTTTTGGAGTGGTTTGTTAATTTTCATTACTGTGGCAGTAATCAACCATTACAGTGACTTAATGGATTATTCCAAACTACAATGAAAGCTAAGGATTCCTAAACCTTTCTGATAATTACATATTTAAATCTCTAGTAAAAGAAAAACTATATTTCAGAATTAACCTTTGATTAAGTAAATCAGAGCTTGCATTTTTTTTTAATCCAACCAAACCAGTCCAGTGATTCAGAGCTCATTGTATTTGTATTACATTTTTGGGGAGGAGAGTGCACTTTCTATGTGTTAGGTGCTGTGTCAAAAGCTGACATTGAGAAATACTGTTAAGCCTTAAAATAACACAATGGAGTAATTAGTAATATTATTTCTATTTTATTAATGAGAAAAGTTAAACTAAAGAGATCATGTAATGTATATGCACAAACACACAGCTAATATGGTTTAAAGCTATGGTTTAAACTTCACTAGTCCAGAGCCTCTGCTCTTAATCATTATATTTCCTAACTCCATTACAAACATTTTATCATTCTAAACAGAGCAATGTCTATATAATAACATGGCAGTGAATTCTAAGAAAGTACTGGGATTTTGTGGAATCATAAATATATGTGGCTTAGGTCATCCAAGGAAATAAGATATGCATGAAGAGGAATCTGCATTTATCTCACATTGTGAGAATGAAGCTGAATGTTTATCTTTTAAAATCTATATTTCAATTTATTGGAATTATAAGAATACATTTTATGAAAATTATGTTATATCTATAATACAAAGCAGAGAGATATTTGACATAATTGACCTCGTGTAGTAACTTTGGTTAGAAATGACATTGTGTCTCTTACTAGTGTAAGACAGTCAGTGAAAGTTCTTTTTTTATTTTTTCTCCAAAAGCTCAGTTTTATTCTTGATTCTGAAGGCATTTCTCCTTGAAGTTATCTCCCATGGGGTTTGCTGGGTCAACAAAGTTCTGGTCACGATAGCTGCAAATAATATTTTCAAATTTCAAAGTACTGAACCAAACCCTATGGCAGCCTTTTTTTTTTAATTTTTTATTGAAGTATAGTTGATTTACAGTGTTGTGTTAGTTTCAGGTATACAGCAAAGTGATTCAGTTATACATACATATATATATATATATATATATATATATATATTCATTCCTTCTTAGATTCTTTTCTCATATAGGTTATCACAGAATATTGAATAGAGTTCCCTGTGCTATACAGTAGGTCCTTGTTGGTTATCTATCTTATATATAGTAGTGTGTACATGTTCATCCCAAGCTCCTGATTTATTCCTCCCCCACCTTTGTCCTTTGGTAACCATAAGTTTGTTTTCTTAGTCTGTGAGTCTGTTTCTGTTTTGTAAATAAGTTCATTTGTATCTTTTTTTAAAATTAGATTCCACATATGAGTGGTATCACATATTTGTCTTTCTCTTTCTGACTTACTTCACTTAGTATGATAATCTCTAGGTCCATCCATGCTGCTGCAAATGGCATTATTTTATTCTTTTTTGATGACTGAGTAATATTCAATTTATATATGTACCATATCTTCTTTATCCATTCCTCTGTTGATGGAAGTTTAGGTTGCTTCCATGTCTTGGCTATCGTAAATAGTGCTGTAATGAGCACTGGGGTGCATGTATCCTTTCAGATTATGGTTTTCTCGGGATATATGCCCAGGAGTGGGATTGCTGAGTCATATGGAACTTCCATACTGTTCTCCATAGTGGTTGTACCAATTTACATTCCCACCAACAGGGTAGGAGGATTCCCCTTTCTTCCACACCATCTCCAGCATTTATTGTTTGTAGACTTTTTGATGATGGCCATTCTGACTGGTGTGAGGTGGTACCTCATTATAGTTTTGATTTGCATTTCTCTAATAATTAGTGATGTTGAGCATCTTTTCATGTGCTCTTTGGCTATCTGTATGTCTTCTTTAGACAAATGTCTATCTATCTAGATCTTCTGCCCATTTTTTGATTGGGTTGTATTTTTTGACCTAGAGCTACATGAGATGTTTGTATATTTTGGAGATTAATCCTTTATAGGTCACTTTGCAAATATTTTCTCCCATTCTGTGTGTTGTTTTTTTGTTTTTGTTTTGTTGATGTTTTCCTTTGCTGTGCAGAGGCTTTTAAGTTTAATTATGTCCCATTTGTTTATTCTCGTTTTTGTTTTCATTATTTTAGGAGGTGGGTCAGAAAAGATATTACTGTGATATATGTCAAAGAGAGCAAACACAATTTAATATTTGACTTTAAATATTTAAGATTGGTTTGTTGATAGGCATGTACCAACAAAAATACACACATAGCTATAGCATGTTTGCAATGTTATAAATAAAGAGATGTCATATTGTGTACAACCCCTATCCTAAAAGCCTTTAGCCTCTATAACACTTACCAAAAAATGCAGCCCAAGATGACTGTAGAGGCACTACAACTACACTGTTGTTCACTTCCATTAAAACATTTCTTACTGGGGCTTCCCTGGTGGCGAGTGGTTGAAAGTCCGCCTGCCGATGCAGGGGACACGGGTTCGTGCCCAGGTCCGGGAAGATCCCACATGCCACGGAGCAGCTGGGCCTGTGAGCCATGGCCGCTGAATCTGTGCGTCCGGAGCCAGTGCTCCGCAACGGGAGAGACCACAACAGTGAGAGGCCCGCATACCGCAAGAAAAAACAAAACAAAAAAACATTTCTCACTGAAGTGAAAGTGACCAATTACATATAGAGTAAAGTGAAAGAAAATAGGCACTTATGTTTAGCCCTGAAAAGTGAAATTAATGTGGCTGAACCAGGTAAACTAACTCTGCTGAAGGAAAAAGTTAAGAAAGAGTGAAGAAAATATGAGATTTTTAAAATATACAATATTTAGCACACTGTATTTTTAAAATATCAGGTAGATTTCATTATTCTCTCTTAGAAGCTGTCCTAAAATATTGTAATAAATTATTCAGTTTTAGACAAAGAAAATGATATTTATTATAGTTTAAGTCATGTTTTACCTTATTTCCTGAGTGGAAGCCTTTAACATTTAACTTTGTTCTATTTAGAATTAATTATCTCCTAAGCCAACATTCTACTGATTATACCCTAAACTTTTAGCAAGCATCACATATGGCAAAAGACAAATATTCTTTTTATTTGTCCTAATTTTTAAACATAATTTGCCACCTATGCTGAAATAAGCACATTTGAGAAACTATAAACTACATCTGGAAAGATACTATTAAATAATGCCACTTATAACAAATGCTACTTTTCAGTTGAGACTTCTCAGCACCCCAAAGGAATCAGTCCCTAGTGGCAACACAGCCTCTTGAGGTTGCTTCCCTGCTCTTTTGTTACTGATTATGTTGACTGCCGGTAGTTCCTACTTTGAGACAATTTATCTTCCTCTTGAATATTTATTCAATCATACCTTGTTGTAGTATGGACCTTAGACCATGGGGAAGCAGTGAATAATGACAAACTCCCCTGGGTCCTGACAGATGGTATTTGGCTTTGCTACCAGCACTGAACCTCAGCATGTGCAAAACAAAGCAACAAAGTGCAGAGGAAATGTCATCTGCATTAAGAGGCTATGCGACCATTTGCAGGCAAGAAGTGCGCTAAATCCTGGATTTTAACAGGTATATATTTTCAGCTAAAAACTAAGTTTTCAACAGTAAACGTGAAAAGAGAAGCTAAATATGTGTATTGCTGATTTCAGCTGCTAGACTGACGCATATTAAGGTAGAAGACACATAATTGCAGGCATGATTTTTAATATATAAAATATTACAAATAAGCCATAAATTTATTTTAATATACAGTAAATAACCTATTAATATGTTTTTGAAGTATGCATCACAGGCACTATTTTTATCTTATCACACATTCAAAACTCAACAAAACAATGTACTGTTGACATACAGTCAATTGACAGTAAATTGTAAACACTTGAAATTAGATTCTAAAATATGACTTACAATAGAGCATACATTTATAAGCAACAGGTGGATAAATGTCTTTATACTGATGTGGCCATTTCAGTTACAAACTTGAATTAACTTTCAAACAAATAACATTGGATCTTTTTCCTTTAATATTCTATTCTCACTTCAATTACTTCTCAATCATTTTATCCTATGGGAATTATTGCAATAGTATTTTCACTTAATTCCCAGGTCACTGTTTTTCTTTCTCCAGTTCATTCTTCATATTTTCATCAGAATTTTCCTCTCTAACACAGATCTGATTTTGTCATTTACCTTCTTAATTATCCCCTATGCTTCTCAACTCCTTAGAAAATAGACCTCAAATTCCTTAGCAAATAATTTGAGACCTTTCATAATTTGAATCTAATTAATTTTTTCTAGTATCACAGCCAATTATTGCCTCAAATACTGTATTTAAACTGCCCTTAGTCCCCTGAAGATACTGTGCTTTTTCACGTCTCTACTATTGCTCATCCCATTATTTAATCCTTCCCACCTTGCTCAGCCTAAAGATGTCTTATTCCTGATTCAACTTTGCATTGAAATGTGACATCCAACACAAAGATTTCCCTGGCATTTAGAATCAAACTCCTGTCTGCTGTACTTTGATTGAAATGCCCTGCATTTTAGCCTCTGCTTTGGTTTGGTTTTTTAATTGTCCCCTCATCCATAGGCATGTAGGTTTACACATAGGAACCCACAAACAAATAAAAACACTAGATTATGATATTCTTTAGCAAAGAAACTTAGTTTTACTTTTCTTATTCTGTCCCCAGAACCAAGCATAGTTCTCAGCCATGTCTCTTGAGGTGCATATATTTGAATCACTTGAATAGAGAACAGAGGATGGAGGGACACAGGAGTCATAGAAAAGCAGAAGCAACTTTGTGCTAATTTTTTACCATTCACTTCTATTATTCTTTTAATAAAAATAATATGAAATTTAAAAAATAGAACTAATTATAAGTTAAGAATTTTGATTCAACTATGTAAATATTTTTGATCTTTGATTTAATAAAACTACATAGCCTCAGATATAAAATGAATGTTTTCTAAATTCAGAAATATAAACTTTACCTTCTGGTATGGAAAAAAAGTTATTTATTTCTGCATGTCTATGACATCTTTGAAAAAATATCTCCATAATACTTTGGAAAATAGTATCTATAGTATGTAGCCAACCAAATAGCATCATTTTATTTGAATAATAGACCCATGAAAAATCATATACATCTCTTTCCAGAGAGGAAAGGTTACATTATAATCTTATTAAAGATTTTCATTAAGCCAGATATTTTAAAATTAAAAGAAGAGCTGGAAGCAAGGCATGGCCTTTTATATTTAAATGTCATCACAGACATATTACACTTTTAGTCTTGAAGTGCTTCGTTGGGCTACTATATCTTTTCTTCTTTTTTCAATTGGTATTCAAAATATTTTATCTTTGCAATAAAATCATGAATATTACATCATAAACCCTTTTAGCCGTATATCATATTTGAATAGTCTTAAGGAAGCATCTGTTGCATTTATCAGTTAGCATACCTGCTTATTAAAAAACTGAAAAAAATTAACTGCCTGATATAGAAGCATAATATTTACAATGGGCTCAGTCCTATGCTTAGTATTCAGAGCTTCTAGTTCAAGTCTGGATTCCAACTACCATTATTATCTTTGTTTCTTCTCAGGCTTTCTTTATGCTTCAGAATAACAAACAGATTTCAGAATCTGTGGTCATATTTTAGCAGAATAAATATTTTAGACTCTTTCTAAAACCTTATTTAAGCTCTCTCTTAAGGAATTTAGGTTCACATTTATACTGTAATTTTTTTCAGTGTAAATAGAGAAATCGAACAAACCTAATAGTATCTAACAGTCTCTGTAAAATTTCCCATTTCTAGCCAATAACTAAAATTCATCTTGTTATAATAAAACAGATAGATAAATCATAAAAATGCTTAAATTGTACTGAATCATTAGGAAAAACCATCTCCTTTTATAAATGAAGAAACTGAGTTACAGGCAACATAAATGACTCTCCCAGAATCCTATATCTATAATCAAACTTTTAACATTTTGCCTGTATCTCCCATAGTTGGACTCACATGGCAAACACCAACCCAGGATATTCCAAGAATCTATCTTTTCTTATTGTCCATAGGGACACTTATAAATTTCTGTAGATAATCTTACAAGTGTGACAACTGATTACACTCTAAAGCCATGACTGCACAACTCCAAGGGATACATTATTATTTTCCTGCAACAGTTCTTTAGTAGCTCCCTTCCCCATACATTATAAGGATAACACAGTCTCCTCTTCTGAACAATCGTCCTACCCCTTCCTCATCTTATTATCTTGTCTTTATATCTGACTGATGTAAGAGAAATAATTTAAGCATTCACACCATGAAATGGGGTATTGGACTTGGTTGAGCAATCATTTAAGTTCCTTGTGAATCAGGTGAATATTTGAGGCTTCTTTTCAATCCTTGTTAATACAGGGCTCATTGAACTTTCACTAAAGGCTAGATTAACCCTACTACCAAGGTGGTGCCCCTGCTTGAGTCTCTACTGAATATCACAATCCTTCAGTGAGAACTCTCCATTTGTGCTAGATGGAATTTTAGAGTCTGCTAGGTATATATCAGCTGTTTCATATCCCTTGTCATTCTCTTCTTGCCCTCTGTAATTTCACCCTAGGCCTGTGTGACAATAGTCAGTATTTTACTCTAGAGGTTTCCTGAGCTCCTTCTCTGCCTAGCTTCTTCCTCTGCAGTGCTCTTTCCCCCCAGATTTCAGCTGACTCAGCATCCTGGAACTATCCCTTGTTCCTTAACTCTACAAAATCACTTGGCTCTGTTTAGTTTCATCTGTGCAGCATGTTTTGGAAAGTCACAGTGATTGTAGGGTTAACCTTATTGTTTTCTGTTAATGTAGGAATCACTGTCCTGCTCTGCCTTTTGTCCTTTTTCTGAAAAGAGACATTTTGTATATTTTGTCTAGCTTTCCATGTGTTTACTCTGGGGTTTTAGTCCCTTACTCATGCCTGGAAGTAGAAGCCCTCACTTGAATTGTAGTTATTGTCAATTCCACAGACATACAGCTGACTGCAGAGTGGGAATATATTAAATAATGTGTTAAAACTTTCTAAACGAAAGTTCAGAAATCACACCAGTATTTTTTAATACTTTGTGTATTCCAAACAATGACACTAACCCAGTATCATTCTGTCTAGATGGTATGATAAGTGATGGATTCTCCATTTAAGATAGGCATTTACTTCCTTGAATAAACTCTAACAGCTCCAACAGGCACTGCTCCTCTAACTGGGGCATTATACTTGGTTTCCCCTTGACTACTCTCAATAAGTTTGACTTTTCTCCTAGGTCTTGCTGCTCTAATTTTGTACCTCTATTTAAAATTCATCACTGATTTAATTAACCTCAAATACCACTCATAATCCAGCTGTCAGAGCCAAGAACTGAGTAGCACCTGGGAATACAGAACAAAGCAAAGCAGACAGTGCAGCAGAGCATTAAAAGGAGTGGAATGACGAATGGGGAATACCTCTGGGAATAGAGAATTACTGTAAGAGAACAATGGTTTGGTGTTTTACCTACTCAAAAGCACTTTGCATGATCAAATTCCACGTGTTCGGATACTCTGGGAAATGCAGGCAGCTCTGTCTGCTGTTCTATCAAGTTGCTCAGTGTCTTAAAGGTAATTAGGCAAGTTGGATTGCATTGTTTTTCAGCACATATTGTGCAGAAACACAGTGATAATGAGGCAATTTTATGTAAGCTCTAGCCTTTAAACTATGTTCAACTTTTTTTTCTGAAAGAATACCCTAAACTTCAAACCATGACTCTATCAGTAATTATTATGGTTTCATGAGACATAGAAGAATGAAAAAAATTGCCCCAGGTTCAAAGAGAAATTTGAAAATAGACATTGAATTTTAATTAACAAGGCCATTAGCATTTTTTAAAAACTGTATGTAATATTTGGAGTTTATAAAGTGCTAATATAAAACCATATTAATGCAGCATAAGTGTGTGGTTCTTATCTGCCAGAATGAAAAAATGCTGTTTGGCACCGCACAACAAAACTGCTTACCAGCCATCAGCCAATTATGGAAAATAAAAATATTGACTATACAATAGTATTTTAGTGAGGAATTAGTGTTCTAATAGGAGAAATTATTTTCTAAAATGCTGTGCTGCTCTTCACATAAAGCATATCCAGACATAATTGACTTCCAGTAGCAACCATATAGCACAATAGTTAAGGGCACTTACTCTGTCATTTACTTGGTGTGTGACTTTCAGCACATTATTTACATGTGTGACTCAGTTTCCTGTTCTGTACAAAAAAAAAAAGTAAATTATTTATAATGCTATCTTTATGCATAAGGTTGTCCAGAGAAGTGAAATTAGTTAATCTGTATAAAATGCTTAAAAAAGCACCCGGTAAAGAGTAAGTACTGTTGAGTATTTACTATAATTATTATAGTTATTATTATTATCACTGCCATTGTTTTGTTACTATTATTGTCATTCCAATGAAGAATAAACCAGTTTTCATTCTGTACATGTTAATTATTAATGGTCAGATTTTATTAATAATTTATTAATTATAAATGGTTAATAGAAACAAGGATATTTTCACAGATGTTACTTTATTAACATCTTCCAGATTCCCTGTGAAGTAGTTACAGACTTGAATACAAATAGAAATGTACTAAGTATTTACATACTTCAGAAATGTTTGCTTACTCTAATTCTCCTAATAACCCATGATGTGTGAAATATATTAATTTTTATTATCAAATGAGGACTCTGAGTTTAATAAAATTAAGGAAGCTGATAGAAAGCATAAATAATCATGACTGCACATCTGACTATTGCCTTTAATTAGAGGACAGTAAATTCTCAGGAATATGCAGAGATCCTGGTCTTCAAAAGGTAATGACACTATGACACCAGGTTGCCCTTTCTCTGCAATGGAAAAGGAGAAAGTGCTGAGAAACAGTGAAAAATAGAAATATAAAAAAAAATCTATAATTCAATATATTTTTCTTAGTGCCAGATGTATTTCAGAAGCTTTTTTTTCGGATTTCAAAAAGGTAAAATTTACATAAAATATGTATACTCTCAGAAGGGAATGGGAAGAAAAAGTGTAAAATAATGATTATATATAGGTTCACTAGAATTCAATTCAGATTGTATAGCCAAAGTTTGTCACTTCCAAAAAAACTGTTTACTTTCAAAGCTTTTTAGATTCTAAAATAATAGACAATAATAATTTACTTGATTTTACTCACCATATCCATTGAGTTGATTTTCTAATTAAGAGTGTTTGTTCTTTGCCTTAGTCATTCACTTTCAGAAAAATTCTTATAACTATATACTTCACCTATGATATAGAATGCATTTCATGGCCTTTATATATTCAGTCTCCTTAAAAATATAAAAACCAAGTTTTTTGTCCTCATTATCCCTAGATCTCACTAACTGATTTACAAAGCCAGATTAGGTTGTTAAAATACCATAAAGAGGGCTTCCCTGGTGGCACAGTGATTGAGAGTCCGCCTGCCGATGCAGAGGACATGGGTTCGTGCCCCGGTCCGGGAGGATCCCACATACCGCGGAGCGGCTGGGCCTGTGTCATGGCTGCTGAGCCTGTGCGTCCGGAGCCTGTGCTCCGCAATGGGAGAGGCCACAACGGTGAGAGGCCCACGTACCGCAAAAAAAAAAAAAAAAAATACCATAAAGAATGAAAATGACAGGCACTGACATCTATTAATCACCTATCATATTCTTATCTACGTATTTATTTATGGTTTTTCCTTGAATGATGACATTCCATATAGAAGTTCTAAAACTTAAGTTCCCTTTGTTCTCCATTTGGATATAGGCACTCTGGGGAATTTGCAAACATCCTGAAAGAGCATGACAAACACGTGAAGTTTTACAAAGCAAGGTTTTCTTAGCTCAAATCAGATCCTCAAAATGACCCATAAACCAAATTATAAATTTAAAATTTCAAAAAGAAATTTCAAATTTCACAAATTAAATTTTCTGATAAGGATTTTTATTCCAGAAGTACATTATTAGTGCACTCCGCAGAGTATTTATAAGATTAAAATTATGGGAAGCGGGATATACTCTGTGCATCTGATCCCCATTCCCTTCTGGTGGCTTGTCCTGGATGCTTGCAATCTGTATCAGTACACTTGGAGAGGAACAGGGAACAACGTATAATCCATGCATGCAGCACAATGAACTCCTACTCATTTTACCTGAAGTTGAAGTTAGGTCCAATTGTGGTCATTGTTCATTTGGTAAAAATTACTTGGTCCTACATTTTACAAAAATCACGCTAGGACTAAAGAAGTCTTTTTCTGCCAATCTGCTCTTTTTTTATGGTAGAGAAAGTAAATAGGGTTTCCCAGGTTAACATTCCTTATATGTTCCCAGATGTCATGTATATGAAAATAGAATATAAACATTCCTCCTCTGAGGGTTTTATTTTGGCAGCTTTCTTTCAAGTATTCTTATTGAATACTTGCCCTTACACAGGGTTCTTATTTAAATATGATCTAAGTAAATACTAGTGTCTTAACTTTGTCAATTCTCAGTGCATTCAACATTCTCTTGAGAGCAGCCAGGCACAAAGTGAGTTTTGAAGACAGGAGCTTTGGTCTCTGGTCAAGACCATTGAAAATGCAACATAAAATAAGAATGAGCTCCCAAGATTCTGTGTAAAGGAGTGATTTTCATTCACAGGGGAAAATACTGAATTTATATGCATTAAGTAAAACAGAACAATTAAGTAAAATGCTGGTTAGGAAGCACCAAATAAGCACTGGCATATATGATACATTGAAGATCAGTAATGGAAGCATTTAATATCATTCAGTATAAATTTCAAATTCCTCCCATACTCAAAAGATTTTTCAGTGTTCAGGGACCATGCCCTCCTCTATGCTCATATAGAGAGAAATTCATCCCTGGATACTCAGTGAATAACAATGAATAATGTCTCTGTTGGGAGGATATGAAAACTATTTCTTTCTTATTTTTATGCCTATAATTCTAGCTAGAATTTTAAAGCAACAGCATACTATTACTAAAAACTGTGATAAGCAGCTCACACAAAATTATTTCTAAAATCTTTTCAAAAACATACTCTAGGGCTTCCCTAGTGGCGCAGTGGTTGAGAGTCTGCCTGCCAATGCAGGGGACACAGGTTCTGTGCCCTGGTCCAGGAAGATCCCACATGCCGCGGAGCGGCTGGGCCCGTGAGCCATGGCCGCTGAGCCTGCGCGTCCGGAGCCTGTGCTCCGCAACGGGAGAGGCCACAGCAGTGAGAGGCCCGCGTACCGCAAAAATAAATAAATAAATAAATAAATAAATAAATAAATAAATAAATAAATAAATAAATAAATAAATAAATAAATAACTCTAAATACTTCAAGAAAACCGTGTTGTCTTAATGTTTCCTTCTTTTCTGTTTGTAGTCTGGAGGCACTATGAAGAATGAATGCCTGAAAATAAATATGTTAAAATATAAAAAAGAGCTGTTTATAGCTACCATTTGAATAATCATGGTCATTAAGTGTAGGTATAAAATATGAAGTAATAAAATCTTATTTTAATAGTGTCTATACAATTTAAATAGTTTTAAAAATATCTGAATAGCTGGCTCTAATTAAGCCATATATAGAAATATTTGCAAGAATTAAAGAGACAGAACCTAACATATACATGAAGCTTCCTAAAGTTTGCCCAGATCTATGGATAAGAGCTTAGAAGCATGAGAAAAGCACAGAAGTGCTTTGTGATTTTCATCACATGAAAATCGTGCACTATAAGCATGACTTATTGTTGATGTTGATCTTGATCATGTGACTAAAGTAGTGCTTTACAGGTTTCTCCTGTAAATACTCTTTTCAAGGAGCTCCTTCTGCACAGACCAAACTTAAAGAGTGAGGAGTCTTGTTTCACTACCTTAAGAGTGGACTATCTACTTGCTTTTTGGAATTATTCTGTATGAGAAATTTGTATCATTTCTCCTATTTATTTATATTTCATGTATTTATTTATATTAGTATGGACTCATAAATATTTATTTTATACTTTGGATTATAATGCAATACTACATACTGTGGGGTTTTTTTGTGATTGTTTGTTTGTTTGTTTGTTTTTTTATCAAATTGTTCCAGGTTTGGCCATTGGGAGCTGTTTCAATTGGTTCCCATATCCCTTTGACAGACATTCCATTGCGGGGTGGGCTGTTTGTTTGTTGTTGTTGTTGTTTTCCTAACAACAATTTATTAGAATACACCAGATTGTTAGTTTGCTGTTGGAAAAAAATTGAACCATACGGCACTGTTTGTTTTGCAGGGTTTTAAAATATAGTGATGTCATATATATCACTTGCTGGGTAAAATGAAGTCATCTTCTCCTTATAGAATGCCTTTCTGGGAACTGTATCGTTTAGAAAGAACTTCAGAAACTCATTAACCTTTGAGTTCAAAGTTAGGAAATGACCTGAGCTTCAAGCAATATCTTATGTGGACAGTGGAAAATTGGGAACTTATTTGGGCTACCATTTTCAGTGGTGTTCTCTACATTTTCTCCTTTGTCTTTTTTTTTTTTTTTTTACATCTTTATTGGACTATAATTGCTTTACAATGGTGTGTTAGTTTCTGCTTTATAACAAAGTGAATCAGTTATACATATACATATGTCCCCATATCTCTTCCCTCTTGAGTCTCCCTCCCTCCCACCCTCCCTATCCCACCCCTCTATGTGGTCACAAAGCACCGAGTTGATCTCCCTGTGCTATGCGGCTGCTTCCCACTAGCTATCTGTTTTACGTTTGGTAGTGTATATATGTTGTTTGTTGTTTTTATTTTTGAACACTTCCTTGTTTTCTGGTACCACAAGATGCTCCAAGTTCATTCTGAGTATTTCCTGCCCTTATAATTGTGTATATATTAATCCCTTCAAAATATTTTATGCCTTTCCATAAAACTAACTTAAAACCTATACTGCAGTATAAAATCTATATATACAAAACTAAGTAATTGCTGTTTGGCTTCTTGTGTCATTAAAACAACTATATCAAATGAAAGATTTTTATTTGTGATATCCCACTTGTTTTTTTTTTTTGCGGTACGCTGGCCTCTCACTGTTGTGGTCTCTCCCATTGCGGAGCACAGGCTCAGTGGCCATGGCTCACGGGCCCAGCCGCTCCGCGGCATGTGGGATCTTCCCAGACCGGGGCACGAACCTGTGTCCCCTGCATCGGCAGGCGGACTCTCAGCCACTGCGCCACCAGGGAAGCCCTATCCCACTTGTTTTTAACAGAGTAACATGGTGTTACCAAATCTGTAATATTTTTTTAAAGAAAAGTCATAAAAATATTTATGAAAATGCCAATAAGCTGAGTTTTAGCAGATAATGTATACAGTCATATCATCATCTGATATTTGAAACTAATTTTAAGATAATATGCAATTACCTTTTATTGCTGCATTGTACAGTTTGGCCTTATATATTTCCTCTTTCCTTACCTTAAAACAAAGTCAGATGATACAGCAAATTTCAAAGGCACTAAGTGTTCATTAGATACTCAGTCATCTTTAGATATCAGTTTTTTAAAAAAAAACTTAAGTACTACTGTTCCATCTAAGTATCACTACTGTAAGCATTAAGTAAATCTAATGACATCCACACACATGTATGCATATATATACTTGCGTATATAATATAATGCATTGACAAAATTAAAACTTTCAAAGGCCACTCGTCATGTCAATGATGGATATGTTTGATAAACTTGTGTGCGTGGGGAAAGGAGTCTGAAAGAAGGCATAAGGAAACTTTGGTGCACTCTGGCTCTCTGACATGACAGGGAGACCTCATTAACAATGAATGACCATCATAGGGAACAGCGGCTCTAGGAATAATGTCACATCTATTAGCTAAACCCGGTCTCACCCATTTACCCTGGTGGAAAGCGTTATAACCTGACAATAATAAAGTCCTTTGTAAAGTTAAAGAACTGTTCTACTAACCTCTTTGGGCCTAAACACTTTGGCTCTAATATTTCTACAAAAGAGTATCCAGTGAAGGCTGAGGAGTACATTGCCCACCTTCAGAAGAAAAGTGAGTCTCAGCAGACAAAATTAATTAAATGCAATTACTAAAATATTTATTGGTTGCTTAATATATTCCAGACCTGGTAGCAAGCAGTGAGGATATAATGATATTGATAAAAAATATCCCCAGTGGTGGTTTATAGTTAAATGGCATCTACAGCTTGAGAATCAGCCCCAGTGCAATATCCAAAAACTGCCTAGAAGAGCAGAGAGTTAAATGATATTGGAAATACAAATACAGTGTGCATTGGTCTCTGTAAGAGGTACAGGGGCAATGCAGAAGTGAGTGGCTCTTGTGCAAGTAACATACATCCTGATTCCAGCAGTCTTGACTAGTTCTTCAGAAGAACAAAGCGTATGTGCTCACCAATGTCACCTGGTGAGTCCCCAGCAGCACTATGGAATGGAGGCATAGTGCTGAGGGCAGTGGGATAGCCAGAGTTCCCAGTCCTCCAGGGGAATCAGTGGCCTGGGTGAAAGGGTAGAGGTGGAAATGACACAAACCCTTGCTCAAGGGCAATATCACGTGGATTGGTAGCAAAGTGGGAATGGCAATGGAAAGAACTGCTCTGACTTCTTTGTGAGTACATGTAATAAAAGCTACTAGAGAAAGGAGGGAAACAAAAAAGTTGGCTACTTCTCAAGTCACACTGGTGCGGAGTTAAACCATTTGTGAAATTTCTGTGAAAATTGTATATCCTGAAGCTGATAGCCCTGGGGAGAAAAATAAAGACAATTAACACACAAAGTTATATCACATGGAAAATTTACACAGAAAATGTATAAAATCTACCAAAATTTAAGTAAACATGGTTTAATGTACAATTGCTTTGAAATAATTGTCAGTGTGAAAATACTATTGTAAAGTGGAAATGGAATCACAGACATCCATACACATTTTATATGAAATATCAAGAAAGCTGTCTGAATTAATCCTGGGTTCCCTTGATGGAAACATCTTTTTATTATATTATCTTATTAACTTGCTACAGGATGATACTTATACAACTAAACCTTTCAATAGTTCCCTCATCTGAGTCAGTCTTTGGAATTTAATATTATTAGTGCCATGCAGTTGATCCCAGTATTTAGTCTTTAGAGAGAAGAAACTGTCCCTGGGTCAAGGAAAGGTGTTAAATAGTAATTCGTTTTGGCAGGGAAATCTGTATCCACATGCCCACGCCTTTTCCACTGGGGCCCTGCTATCACGATGACCTCTATCTCCTTCAGCAGCATTTCAAATATGCAGCACTGCTGGCTGGCAACATGTATCTTGTGAAGTTCCCATAAATTGCTTTTGCTTCCTGGGGAAATACTACTTGTTCACATCAGTTTTCAAGGTTGTTAAGAAGGAAAATACTTTCTTTTCCAGGGCCTATATGAGGCACTCTGCATTGTGCCTTTCTTTAGCAGATGACATTACTCATTCTTTTTTTTTTAAATAATTGACATGAACTGCCAAGTAATACTTTGTTCTTAATTATGCCCCAAAGAGGGATAATTGGCACAAATTTAAAATTGTTTTACATAAAATGGTAACCTCAATATTGACTGAAGACTAACTTAAACTAATTGCTCTAAGTTCAAAGCACTAAAGCAGCAGGGAAGAAACCTTGCCTTTTAAGTTGACGCCATGTATTTGTGCTTATAAAATTGACTTTAAAATATTGGAAAATTTTAAGATCTGTCTTACGATAATCACATTAATTTCATAACTAAAGGTTTTCTTTTACTACTAATTTTGTTTGTAAGCTAAAGATTTAACCATATCTGCATAATTATTAGAAAATCTTAAAATCACTAAAATTATTACATTTTCCCCATTTTATATTTTTAAAATTAATTTTTATTGGAGTATAGTTGATTTACAATGTTTTATTAGTTTCTGCTGTACAGCAAAGTGAATCAGTTATACATATACATATATCTACTCTTTTTTAGATTCTTCTCCTATATAGGTCATCACAGAGTATTGAGTAGAGTTCCCTATGATATACAGTAGGTTCTTATTAGTTATCTATTTTATATACAGTAGTATGTATATGTCAATCCCAATATCCTAATTTATCCCTGCCCTACCCCTTTACCCCTTGGTAACCATAAGTTTGTTTTCTACATCTGAGACTCTATTTCTGTTTTGTTAAATAATTTCATTTGTACCATTCTTTTTTAGAGTCCACATATAAGTGATATCATATAATATTTGTCTTTCTCTATCTGACTTACTTCACTCGGTATGACAATCTCTGGATCCATCCATGTCACTGCAAATGGCATTATTCTATTCTTTTTATGTCTGAGTAATATTCCATTGTATATATGTACCACATCTTCTTTATCCATTCATTTGTCGATTGACATTTAGGTTCCTTCCATCTTCTGGCAATTTGTAATTAGTGCAGCAGTGAACATTGAGGTGCAGGGATCTTTTCGAATTACGGTTTTCTCTGGATATATGCCCAAGAGTGGGAATGCTGGATCCTATGATAGCTCTATTTTCAGTTTTTTAAGAAACCTCCATACTGTCCTCCATAGTGACTGCACCAATTTACATTTCCACCCACCTGGTGGGAGGGACTGGTGCCTGCCCTCTGGTGGGTGGAGCTGAGTCTTATCCCTCTGATGGGCAGGGCCATGTCAAGGGCTGTGTTTTGTGGTGGCTGTGAGCTCAGTAAGACTTTAGGCAGCCTGTCTTCTAATGGGTGGGGCTGTGTTCCTATCTTGTTGTTGTCTGGCCTGAGGCTTTCCAGCACTGGAGTCTGCAGGTTGTTAGTGGGGCCAGGTCTTGGTGCTGACATGTGGACCTCTGGGAGAGCTCATGCCAATCAGTATTCCCTGGGGCCTCTGCTACCAGTGGCCTTGCCCCCAGAGTGAGCTATAGTCTACCTCCACCTCCCCAGGAGACCCTCCAAGACCCCTAGATAAGTCTAGCCCAGGTTCCTGTGGAGGTACTGCTGGGTCCCAGTGCACGTGAGACCTTGTATGCACCATCCAAGAGTGGAGTCTCTGTTTCCCCCAGCCCTGTGGAGCTCCTGCACTCCAGCATCACTGGCCTTCAAGGCTAAATACTCTGGGGCTTGTTCTTCCCCATGCCAGACCCTCAGGATATCTTGGACAGCTATTTTTATGTGAGGACGTCCCTGTGTAGCCTGCTTGGGTTTACTATTTTTGGGTGCAAGGACTGTTTTAGTTTCGATGTCTACCATCTCTTTCCTCAGTGTATGCTGTCCATTATCCCCTTAATAGGAGGTGTGATTGATGTGGTGACCAGAGCCTGCACTGGATATTGAACAGGGCCTCCCCTTTGTTCTGTGGTTGTCACTGCCCTGTCAGAAGTAGTTTTGCTCCCTTGTTGTTGGGGCAGAGGCCCCCAGGTCTGTTTCTGAGCTGTGTTTCTGATCTGCAGTACAAGGTAGGCAGGATTGGAGCCCTCCCACTGGGAGAGAAGCCACTGAGTATTCCTCCTCTGGAGCTGTTCACCTGTGGGTGTGCTCTGTTGTGTCACCTTTCACCCACTGTGTGAGCTCTCAGATGACACTGTTGTTGGCGCTGCTGTCAACTGCACTTTAACCATGGGCGTGCTGGCAATTGGCCCTGGTGTCTCTCAGGCATTGTTTTCACCAGGTCACCAGCATAGATCCACTGAGGTCAGGTCCTGGGATGGCAGTACTCATGGATCTGGACCCACTGTGGGCACTATGGGGGCAGCTCAGACCTCTGGCCTGGCCCAACCCCCAAGTGTATGTGCCCACAAAGTCTATAGCTGCTACAGCTAGACTCACCTTGGCTGCAGGAGCACGCATCGTCTGTTCAGATGTCCTCTAGGTGATGGGTTTACAAAGCCAGTCGCGGTGGTGTCAGTTCGTGGTTTGCGCAGTTGCAAGGAGAGATTGCGGCTTTTCTTCCTTAGTTGTGTGGCCCCTGGGGCTCAGCTGTGGTTTCAGCCCCACCTCTGCGTGTAGGCCACCCACAGAGGTCTGCTCCCAAGGCTGCCCCAGAGCACATGAGTCCGCCTGGCCAGGAGGGGGCATGGAGGTGGCGGTGGCCAGGGTCACCGAGATTGCCCGCAGAGGCTGGGACAGGGTGCAGGGGAGAGGCCAGCGGCCGCTGGGGTCGAGGGAGCCCCACTGGGGATGGGTCGCACGGGGGAGCCCTTCCTAATGTCCGGAGAGGCAAGGGCCAGCATGTGGGGAGATTCAGACACTAGTAAGAACAGGATTTGGTCTTTCTATGTATGTAAAGTTGGAGAAAAAGTATATACATATTCTTCCTTAGAGATTTCTTACTCTGCCTTCAGTTAGTTAGTATCTTCTAACTGTCTTCAGCTATCATCTATCTGTACCTTGATGACTCCCCACAAAAATCTCCATCTGAGATCTTCCTTCCCATCTCAAGACCTATATTTACCAGCTCTCAGTTACCTGTATTTTCATAGCTCAGAGGCACCTCAAATTTAATATATTCAAGACTCAATTTATTTGACCCTACAAACTTCTCCTTTGTTCCTGCCCCTTGCACATCACTCAGCAATGACGCTTCGCTTCTGTGGTGGTCCAAGTTTCCTCCGCGAGCATTCCTGGTTGTGGATTTCCTCACTCCCATCCCCTCAGGCTGTCTCCTCTCAGCCAACAGCAGTCCTCTCCCCAGGTTTGCTCTCCAAAACCCACCTTCCAACACCCAGCCCCCGTCCACACTGGAAGACACATGTCTCAGGCTGGGGCCCACAGGGCTGTGGCATGGACCATTTGTATAGGTCTCACTCGGTCCTGCTGGCCACAGACTGGTTGCTGTGCCCTCCTCCAATAGCCCTTGAAGCTCCCCTTCTGTCCCAACTGATTTCTCCACCAGTGAGGGGACTTCCTTTGATATGGGAATCTCTCCTCTCCTTCAGCTCCCTGCCTCAGGGGCAGAGGGCCCATCCTGTTTCCTCTCCTCTTCCTTTTCCCTTCTTTCTTTTGTCCTACCCGGTTACATGGGGATCTTTCTTGTCCTTTTAGGTATACGAGATCATCTGTTAGTGTTCAGCAGGTGCTCTGTGAGAATTGTTCCATTTGTAAATGTATTTTTTTTTTTTCTGCGGTATGCGGGCCTCTCACTGTTGTGGCCTCTCCCACTGCAGAGCACAGGCTCCGGACATGCAGGCTCAGCGCCCATGGCTCACGGGCCCAGCCTCTCCGCGGCATGTGGGATCTTCCCGGACCGGGGCACGAACCCATGTCCCCTGCATCGGCAGGCGGACTCTCAACCACCGCGCCACCAGGGAAGCCCTGTAAATGTATTCTTGATGCATTCATGGCGAGAGGTGAACTCCACACCGTCCTGCTCCTCTGCCATCTTGGCTCCTAGCCTCATTCGATTTTAATTTCTGGTTAACATTCACTTAGCTTAAAAAAGATTGAGAAAGAAAAGAAAAAATATAAAATTCAAATGCCATATAAGGCATTGCTGAAGGAATAATCTACACCATAAATATTTATGAGATAAAAACATGCACAAAAAATTAAAAATAGTAATTCCTCTATTTTCACTGCAACTTTTGATATATGTATGTTTTACCAAATTATAGAGACATAGTGTTATGACTTGGAAATTTTTATGCTTGAAAATATCAGAAAATATCCATTAAATTTAAGTGATATTATTAAACTGATGAAATCTGGACATTTCATTCAGTTTAATCATTATAATACCACCCATTTCCCCTAATATATCAGAGATGCATGGAGATTCAAGCTAGTCCTGATTCTGACTTCTACCCTCTGCATATGGCTATCATTAAAATCTCCATATTGTTTTAAATTCTATATTAGCCTGTCTCTTTCCCTCATTACCTTGTAAACTATTCAAGCCTAGTGGCTATTTGTCTCCAACATTTAGCACAGTACAGAGCACATTAGGGAAATTCAACATGCATTATATAACCGAATGTAAATGAATGTCTTTATTCATAAAATGCTTTCTTGTTTTTCAAATTGGATGCCTGATTGTCATTTATCATGGAAATGACACTCTTGACAACCAAGAAAGGAGGCTTAATTGAGGTTTAGAGAGAAGCACTATAGAATTATTAGTTTGTGCTCCTATGACCTCTACAAAAATCATTCCCAATATATGTATTTGACAATAGGTAAATAGCTTATCTTTCATTATTTTCCATGAGTTATACCTTGCGTGGCCAACATTAAACCATAAACAACGTGAGGGTGGCAACTTAACACTGTACTATATAGCCAACATTTCTATAGTACCTGGTGTGTTGCCTGATTCAAAATAGGACTCAAGTCATATATTTTTGTTAACTATGTCTGCTATAAAAGAGTAATTCACCTCAGCAAATATTAAGTATTTATTGAATCCAACACTATGCTCTGCCTTGCATATAAACGTTAAAAGGACAGTTCCTTCCCTTAGTGTTTATAACCTACTAGAGAATGAATAGCTATCAAGGAGTTAAAATGCATGGTGATAAGCAGTGTGTTTAGGAAAACTAAACCAGGCTTCTTTGGTTTAAGAAAGTCTTTAAAGAACTCATGTCTATGCTATGAATTAAAGAATAATAAGAAACTAGATACTTTGAAGAGTTGATGAGAGTTTTCTAGAAAAAGAAGGCAGTGCATGACCAACTCTTTTAGCAAAAGAATTACATGATAACATTTGTATTTAAAAAAATATCATTGGGCTTCCCTGGTGGCGCAGTCGTTGAGAGTCCGCCTGCCGATGCAGGGAACGCAGGTTCGTGCCCCAGTCCGGGAAGATCCCAAATGCCGCGGAGCGGCTGGGCTCGTGAGCCATGGCCGCTGACCCTGCGCATCCGGAGCCTGTGCTCCGCAACGGGAGAGGCCACAACAGTGAGAGGCCCGTGCAAAAGAAAATAAATTAAATAAAAATAAAAATAAAAAATAAAAAAATATCATTGGCTGTATTTTGGAAAACAGTTTGGTGAGAGTCAGGTTAAAGTTGGTCAAATACCAGCTTGTTTCATGGAGCTCCACAAAAGAGTTATGGTTGTCTGTAATAATGTAATATCACTGAGAATGGAGAGAATAAGATAGATTCAGACACTAGTAAAAAGATAGTCTTAACAGGACTTGACCTTTCTATGTATGTAGAGTTAGAGAAAAAGTATATAATATTCTTCCTTAGAGACTTCTAACCACTGTGTCTTTAATTATCATCTATCTGTATCTTGATGACTCCCCACAAAAATCTCCCATCTGAGAACCTCCTTCCCATCTCAAGACCTATATTTACCTGCTCTCATTTACCTGTATTTTCATAGCTCAGGGGCATCTCAAATGTGATATATTCAAGACTCAATTTATTTTACCCAACAAACTTCTTCTGTGTTTTCTATCTCAGAGAATGGTACTAATATCTTCAAAGCTGCTGAAGCAGAAAGCTGAATGATGATAAACCCTCAACATACCTTCTCTCAAACTATACATATGTGGAAAGACAAAGTCCTACTAAGACTATCTTGTTACTAAGGCCAGAATCTGTCCTCTTCACTCCATTCTTGGTTATACTTTAGTACAACCATAACTTTTGTGGAATTCTGTGAAACAGCCTGGTATTTGATCAACTTTAATCTCACCCTCATCAAACCACTCTAGGTAGAAGTTTTAGAAAAGCAGTAAAGCCAACCAGTCCTTGTCAAAGAAACTTTCTTCCCTGTGATAATAAGAAATACCATTACAAGGTAGAATGGAAAACTTTAATTTAGCTAGTAGGTATCTTTCACCAACATTTCTATAAAACTTTATAAATCATGTGTTCAAAATATCTAAATCAAAACTGTGTGGTCAATAGATTTTGGACTTATAGAATACTTCCCCCAGGCAAGTACTTTCAAATAATTTACAAGAAATTTAAGAATTAGCATCAACTTTATTAAAGAGGATTAAAAAAATAGAGAACAAGCTTATATATAGCCTTACAAGCTCATGGTACTGATTCTATACAGCTTCTGTAAGAGACTGCATTAGATACACAAATTACCAAATTAAACTGAATTTCAAAATATATTGTAAATGTGTATCCAGAGTAAAGCAATAATCTTTTTAAAATATCTCCAAGATTTATATTTACTTGTGTTAGATACTAATGTATTTATGTATTTATATAAAGTATAATTGATTTACAGTATTATATTAGTTTCAGGTGTACAACAGAGTGATTCAGTATTTTTAGGATTATACTCTATTAAGTTATTATAAGATAATGGCTATAATTCCCACTACTGTATAATATATCCTTGTTGCTTATCTATTTTACATAGCAGTTGGTATCTTTTAATCGCATACCCCAATCTTGCCCCTCCCCCTTCCCTCTCCTCACTGGTAACCAATAGCTTGTTTTCTATATCTCTGAGTCTGTTTACGTTTTGCTATATACATTCATTGTTTTTACTTTTTATATTCCACATATAAGTGATATCATACAGTATTTGTCTTTCTCTGTCTGACTTATTTCACTAAGCATAATATTCTCTAGGTCCATCCATGTTGCTGCAAATGGCAAAATTTCACTTTTTTGTATGGCTGAGTAATATTCCATTCTATATATGTGTGTGTGTGTGTGTGTGTGTATACACACATACATACATACCACATCTTCTTTATCCGTTTGTCTGTTGATGAATACTTGGGTGCTTCCACACCTTGGCTTTTGTAAATAGGAATGCTGCGAACATTGAGGTGTATGTATCTTTTTGAATTATTATTATTTTGTTTGTTTGTTTTTTCTGGGTATATACTCAGGAGTGGAATTATTAGATCATATGGTATTTCTATTTTTAGTATTTTGAGGAGCCTCCATACTGTTTTTCATAGTGGCTGCAGCAATTTACATTCCTGCCATCAGTGTACAAGTGTTCCCTTTTCTCCACATCCTCATCAATATTTGTAATTTGTAGACATTTTGATGGTAGCTATTCTGACAGGTGTGAGGTGATATCTCATTGTTATTTTGATTTGCATTTCCCTAATAATTAATGGTGTTGAACACCTTTTAATGTATTGGCCACCTGTATAACTTCTTTTGAAAAATATCTATTCAGGTCTTTGCCCACTTTTTGATTGGGTTATTTGGGTTTTTTTGAGATTGACTTATATGAGCTGTTTGTGTATTTTGGATATTAACTCTTTGTCAGTCTCATTGTTTGTAAATATTTTCTCCCATTCCCTAGGTTGACTTTTTGTTTTGTCAATGGTTTCCTTTGCTGTAGAAAACCTTTCAATTTTAATTAGGTCCCATTTCTTTATTTTTGCTTTTGTTCCTTTTGTCTTAGGAGACAAATCCAAAAATATATATTGTTATGATTTATACCAAACAGTGTTCTGCCTATGTTCTCTTCTAGGAGTTTTATGGTTTCTGGTCTTACATTTAGGTTTTTAATCTATTTTGAGTTTATTCTTATATATGGTGTGAGGAAAAGTTCTAATCTCATTCTTTTACATGTAGCTATCCAGTTTTCCCACTACCACTTATTGACAAGACTGTCTTTACTCCATTGTATATCTTGTCTCCTTTGTCATATTAATTGACCATAGTTATGTGGGTTTATTTCTGGGCTCTCTATTCTGTTCCATTGATCTATATGTTTGTTTTGTGCCAGTACATGCTGTTTTGATTACTGTAGTTTTGTAGTATAGTCTGAAGTCTGGGGAGGTTGTTTCTCCAGCTTTGTTCTTTTTTCCCAAGATTGCTTTTGCAATTCAGTGTCTTTTCTGTTTCCATATGAATTTTAGGATTATTTGTTCTAGTTCTGTGAAAAATGTCATGGGTATTTTGATAGGGATTGCATTAAATCATACATTGCTTTGGGTAGTATGGACATTTTAACAGTGTTACATCTTCCAATTCAAGAGCACAGGGTAACTTTCCATTTCTTTTTATCAACTTCATTTTCTTTCATTAGTGTTTTATAGCTCTCAGATTATGGGTCCTTTACCTCCTTGGTTAAGTTTATTCCTAGGTATTTTATTTTTTGATGGAATTTTAAATGCATTTTTTACTTTCTTTTTCTAATATTTCATTATTAGAATATAGAGAAGCAAGAGATTCTGCATATTAATCTTGTGTCCTGCAATTTTACTGAATTCATTGATTAATTTCTAATACATTTTTCAGTGGAGACTTTAGGGTTTTCTATATAAAGTGTCATCTGCAAATAGTGACAGTTTTATTTCTTCCTTTCCCATTTGGATGTCTTTTATTTCTTTATCGTGTCTGATTGCTGTGGCTAAGATTCCAATACTATGTTAGATAGACATGTCAAAAGTAATCAATCCTGTCTTGTTCCTGAATTTAGAGGAAAGGCTTTCAACTTTTCACCGTTGAGTATTATATTGGTTGTAGGTTTGTTTTAATGCCCTGTATTATGTTGAGGTATGTTCCCTCTATACCCATTTTGGTGAGAGTTTTTTTTTTTTTTTTTTAAATCATGAATGGATGTTGAATTTTGTCAAATGATTTTTCTTCATCTATTGAGATGATCATGTGGTTTTTCTTTGTTCTTTTGTTAATGTGGTGTATCACATTGATTAATTTGCAAGTATTGAACTATCCTTACATCCCTGGAATAAATCTAGCTTGATCATGATGTATGATCCTTTTAATTTATCATTGGATTCTGTTTGCTAATATTTTTGAGGATTTTTGCATGTATATTCATCAAAAATATTGGCCTGGGATGAATTGGGAGATTGGGATTGACATATATACACTAATATGTATAAAATAGATAACTAATAAGACCTGCTGTATAAAAAATAAATTAATTAAATAAAATTCAAAAAAAATTTTTTAAATATTGCCCTGTAATTTTCTCTCTTTGTACTGTTTGTCTGGTTTTGGTGAAGGGTAATGGTGGCCTTGCAGAATGAATTTGGGAATGTTACATCCTTTTCAATTATTTAACATAGTTTGATAAGGATAGGTATTAACTTTTCTTTATGTGTTTGGTAGAATTCCCCTGTGAAGCCATACAGTCCTGGATTTTGTTGGCTGGAAGTTTTTTTAATTACAAATTCAATTTCACTACTAGTGTATGGTCTGTTCAAATTGTCTTTTTCTTCTTGATTCATTCTTGGCAGATTGTATGTTTCTAGAAATTTGTCCATTTCTTTTGGGTGTTCACTTTGTTGGTGTATAACTGTTCATAGTATTCTCTTTTGACTTTTTGTATCTCTGTGGTAATGGTTGTTATTCCTCCTCTTTCATTTCTTATATATATTTTTTATTTTGGTACTCTCTTTCCTTCTTGGTTAGCCTGCTAATCGTTTATTAATTTTGTTTATCTTTTCAAAAAATCAGCTCTTGTGTTCATTTACCTTTTCTATTATTTTCTTATCTCTATTTTATTTATTGTCTCTCTGTTCTTTATTATTTCCTTCCTTCTGCTTACTATGGGATTTGTTTGTTCTTCTTTTCCTAATTCTTTTAAGTGGTAGGTTAGGTTGCTTATTTGAGTTTTTACTTGTTTCTTGAGGGAGACCTATATTATTAGGAACTTCCCTCCTAGAATTGCTTTTGCCACATCCCATACATTTTGGAAAGCTGTGTTTCCATTTTCATTTTTCTCAAGGTATTTTCTGATTTCCTCTTTGATATCATCATTAACCCATTTTTTTTTTTTTTAGTAACATGTTGTTTAGTATCCATGTATCTGTTTTTTCCCTTTTTCTTCCTAGAAATGATTTCTAGTTACATACCATTTTGGCTGGGAAAATTCCTTGATAAAATTTCTATCCTCTTAAATGCGTTGAGACTTGTTCTGTGGCCTAACATGTGTTCTGTCTTGGAGAACATTTCATGTGCACTTGAAAAGAATGTGTATTTTTCTATTTTTGGATGTAATGTTCTGTAGATACCTATTGAGTTCAACTGGCCTATTGTGTCATTTAAAACCACTGTTTTCTTGTTTAATTTCTGTCTGGATGATCTCTCCATTGATGTAAGTGTGGTGTTAAAGTCTCCTACTATTATTGTATTGCTGTGTTGTCAGTTTCTCTCTTTATGTCTGTTTGTATTTGCTTTATATATTTTGGTGCTCCTAATATTTGGTGCATATATATTAACAATTTTGGTCTCCTCCTCTTTATTGATTATCTCTTGTATCCTTTGTCATTATATAACACCCTTCATTGTCTCTTGTTACAGCCTTTTTTTAAAGGCTATCTTGTCTGATATGAGTATTGTTACCCCCTCTTTCTTATCATTTCCATTTACATGAAATATCTTTTTTCATTTCCTTACTTTTAGTTTGTGTATCTTTAGCTCCAAAGTGATTCCCTTGAAGTAGCATGTAGAAAGTATTGGGTATTTAAAATCCAATCATCCACTCTATATCTTTTGATAGGATCATTTAGTTCATTGACATTTAAAGTAATTATCGATAGGTATGTTCTTATTGCCATTTTATTTCTTG
Organism: Lagenorhynchus albirostris; assembly: GCF_949774975.1. Taxonomy (NCBI): domain Eukaryota; kingdom Metazoa; phylum Chordata; class Mammalia; order Artiodactyla; family Delphinidae; genus Lagenorhynchus; species Lagenorhynchus albirostris. The sequence continues at coordinate 124,145,886 of NC_083098.1, forward strand.
TTTTCCATTTATTTTTGTAGTTTTTCTCTGTTTATTTTTTCTTCTTTTTGTTTCCTCCCTTGTGGTTTGATGATTTTCTTTAGTAGTATGCTTGTATTCCTTTCTTTTTAGTTTTTGTTTATCTAGTATAGGTTTTTGGTTTTTGGTTACTGTGGGGTTCATATATGATGTTATCTCTCCTTTGATTCTAAATAATAATCTTACTAGGTAGAGTATCCTAGATTGTAGGTTTTTCCCTTTCAGCACTTTGAATATGTCATTCCACTCCCTTCTAGCCTGAAATGCTTCTTCAGATAAATCAGTTGACAGCTTAATGGAGATTCCTCTTGTATATGACTCTTTATTTTTCTCTTACTGCCTTTAGAATTCTCTTTTTAACTTTTGAAGTTTTATGATATTTCTTGGTGTGGTCTTTAGAGGTTTATCTTATTTGGGACCCTCTGTGTTTTCTGTACCTTGATATATGTTTCCTTTTTCAGGTTTGTGAAGTTTTCAGCCATAATTTCCTCAAATATATTTTCAATCCCTTCTCTCTCTCTTCTCCTTCTGGGACCCCTATATTGCAAATGTTTGTATGCTTAATGTTATCACAGAAATCTCTTAAACTGTTTTCATTTTTTAATTTATTTTTCTTTTTGCTGTTATGATTTGGTGATTTAAATGTATATTATATGACAAGAAAAATAGATTTTATGGAAAAAAATAGCTATATTTGAAAAATGTGCAAAATAAGTGTAATATGAATGGTTGGAAAAAATGTAAAAAATAATGTATTTTGTGTCTATTTAAGCAATCAGCTTTTGTGAGAAATCCCAGTTAATTGACATACCTAAAATATTCATCATGTTTCATTAAAAAAACCCCATATTTATATATAATAGCATTAAGGAACTTGTGTCTTAAGTATTCTTATATTTAAAAGAATGAAAATACTCATTATTCTTTAAGTCCATGACATCTACAATTTACTATTCTTGGAAAGAGAGAAAAGATGCACATACTTCCTCTGCATATGACTGATCAATTTTCCTACTACCCATGAAAACATGAGGCACCTGCCCACATTAGGAATGTTGCCTTGGGAGTGCCTCTGCCTGGAATTCTCCCTCTAATTACATGGACATTTATCCCTTACCTCTTTATGTTGATTTTCTAATGTTACGTTCTCTTTCCCTGATTACCTCAAACTTAAAATTTCAGCTCCACTGCCATCCTTTAGTACTGTCTACACTGCTTACTTTATTTGGCTTCATAGTAGCAACCATCCAATATATGATATATATTGTATTCTTTATTTGTTCACAGTCTCTGTGCCGATCCTAGTATGCAATCCCTTTAGATTACAGATTTTATTGGTTGTTTTGGTCACTGCTATACCCCTAGAGTTCAGAACAATTACATGTTGAATGGTAAATGCCCAGTGCATTCATATTTGTGGAAAAATGATACTGTTTTTATTTCTAATATTCAAAATTATTGATTACAAAAGGGAGGTAAAGGATTCCTGTTAGCTATAGGTTTAAACATAGTGTCTTGAGATAAGACATGTTAACTAGCTTATTCATATTTAATAAATATTGTGCTGTCTTTAGTCTAATAAGTATATTATTAGAACATATAGACTAAAAAAATAAAGACTTAGGGAGTTTAATATAAATCAGTCTTTATTTCTTAAGGGATGCTTTGGGAAACCAGTTTTGTTCTCCAAAATCATTAATCTATTTTTCAAACAAATATCTTACAAAAACACTTTCTATTCAAAATCCCCTGTGAGATAAAAAGCCATTCAGAGTAGTGGTTAAAGGCATAGACTTTGAAGAAGCAAGCCTCAGGTTAAAACCCAGCTGTTCCACCTATTAGCTATGAAGCCTTGGAAGAGACCCTTAATCTCTCTGCCTCAGTTCCCACACCTACAAAATAAGAATAATACAAATCACTACTGTATTACTACTTCATATGGTTGCTATGGGGGTTTAATGAATCAATGCATGTAAAAGCCTATAGAACAAAGTCTGGTGAATAGTATGCAAATATACACACGTACACACACGCACACATGCACACACACACACATTTTAGTGCACAGAATACTGGGGGTTTTTTTAGGGATATTCTTTAAAATGTCACCTCCCTGTATCTCCCCTCCCTTCAAATTTAAGCATTTGCTTCCCAGACAAAATGTGTTAATTGGAATCATATATCAAAGGGCATATGAAGATAGAAGTGTGAAAAAGTAAATGCATGATTCAGAAGAGACTGCATGAAGCCGGACAATTAATATCTCAATCTATGCATGAAAATGATATAATACTTTTAAAAAAGAATGCATCGTAAAATCACAAGCTATGAATTTGAACTCTTGTTTTTCTTCTTGTGTCTCTTTGGGAAATTGATTTACCGGTACTCAAAAATAAAATGGAGAGAATTATGCATGCATTAAATAATTTAAGTAGTGTTGCTGCAAGGATCACATATATTGCTACTAGGGAAAAGCAGTTTATGATGATGGCAGCTGACATGATTTTCTCTCCAGGGCTTGCTATTGGATTTCAAATATGAAGAGGTTCATGATCTACAGCATTGCCCACTTCACCAGGAATGAATGTGGATCTATTGTAAGGTTGGAACCTGCATCATTAACTAACTCTATGTGGTTTACAAGAGACACATCTAAAACGGAAGGACGCAGGCATGAAGAGTGTTAAGAATGGAAAAAGTTATACGATGCAAATTCTAAATTAAACAAAACAAAAGTAAAAATTGGTTATAGCTATGTTACTATCAAACAAAATAGACTTTAAGGATAAAACAGTGAAACTGACTAAAATTATAGTCATTTTATAAAGAACATAATTATTTCAGGAGGAAAATATAGCAACTTAATTTAGCTTGCACCTGAGAATGTAGTTACAAATTTTTTAAGTGCAGGTTTTGTCATTTCAAGCATGAGAAATAAGCTCTAACTCAAATAGAAAGAAAATGTTGGAAAGCTACTGATTAGCTCATAAGGCTGACAGGAAGGTTAGAAAATTAGGTAAACAGAAAGAAAGACAGTGATACTAAGCTTTCACTACTGCACCAAGATTATAATGCAAGGAGCAGTCAGGTTACAGTGTCACAGTGGACACAGCTGGAGCAACTAGATGCTGACACTACTGCTGGATGCAGCTGCTGACACCACCTGATGTCCTCAACAATCCTGGAGGATCTGCTTTGGTGAATGAATCTTAGACCTTTGTCATCACCTGAAAATCGAGTCCAAGAATCCTAATCATCAAATCCTTTCTGGCTAGAAATAGATAGATGATAGACACATACAAACATACATAAAATTTTATCTAAATGGATAGTCAATGAGAAAATTCCAAAACAAAAAACACATGAAAATAAAAATTTGCTTTTGCAAATAACAGAACAAACACTTCCGGTACAACTCTAGCACAAGGCTAAAATATACAACTTTGTATGGAAATGACTACCCTGATGGATTTCAATTTCTCTTTTCAAGCCTAACCCTGAATGGATTTCTGATTTATTGATTCATCAGTAAGGAAGGTGGCAAAAATATCCTTAAATAATTCAAAGTGTAAAATCCAATCACCAAAAAAATTAATAGATTGTCTCACATTTTCTCCCACTTTTATGGAGCCACTTTTGATATGGAGTTCTGTGACCCTTTGGTCTAAAATAGTCACTACACAGCAGCTGGCAAATGGACAGGACAAGAGACAAGCAGACAGCCACTCAAACAAGCATAGACTGCACTTCCAGTGCTAAGCTGAATTTGACATTTAAGTTAAAAGGTATTTTAACATAGATTCACACACACACACACACACACACACACACACACACACACACGAATGCACACACTGCTATTACAAAATCACTGTTATCTTACCTGAACTGAAAAAATCTCCTGATATCCAAAAGGCAGAATTTTTGTGAGAAATACATTATGACTCTATATCCATGAATCTTGACAGGTTTAAAAATAATGTATTGTGACTGGTTTACTATTGCTTTGTCTCATCACTACAGAAAATAATAACTAGTTAAAATCAAGAAGGAAATTGCTGTAAATACAGAATTCCTATTGCTATAATTATTTACCAACGTAGATGAAAGTATGTGTGAGTGTGTGCATGTGCACGACTGTTGTAACACATTAGTGAACAGGAATCATAAATATATCACAAAAGCATTGTATTAGTTTTCTTCTTAAGAAGGAAAATCTTATTTTGCTCATGAAGATTATTTAGAGAAACAGAAGTAGCATTATATTTGATTTTACAGAACAACAAGCACATAAATAAATTCTTAAACATATTTAATAAGTAAAAGTAAATATAGTGTCACTATGTTATCTACTCAATCAAATAAGTCACTGGCATAATCTAGAAGTGTCAAATTGAATAAAATAGCAATTTTCAATATACAGTGGATGCCCTGGCCCTCCAAATCAGCCAGTTGGCAACCAGAGATTCAGCCAACTGCAGATCTTGTCACAGTTAGTTGAATCACGAACACAGAACTGACTAAGAAAGGTACACATTCCGGGGTTTGGTATGGAGGCCTTGGGGGGAAATCTGAGGGGGGAGTGTAACCAGTCCCCCATGGATGCCAAGGAATTACTGTTCTGTTTTTCAGTATACTGTTTTTCAATATTACATTTTGTTAGGAAATTAAAAAGAAAAATTCCATTAATTCCAAATTAGTTATGTTTTCAGAAAATGTGCTAAAATTAGAGTTGTAGAAGGAGAAAAACAACCAAAGCCATTAACTGTAATTTTTATTATATCTTTGCAATGTGAGAACAGCTAAAAAAGGCTCCTCTGTGAGAGCAGGAAGGTTAAAACTTTATAGGATAGATTGGAGAAGGACACTACAGTTTGGTATGGCTTAGTTCTGAAAAGTGTTCGCTGTTGAAATTCTTGGACGGTATGTAGAAACTGAGGTTGTGTTAATCACAAGACTGGATGCAGCATAATTAAGACTGGGGCTGTAATTAAGCCATGATGAATAATTGAATATTTGTTGAATAAGTGAGTGAATAGCCATTGGTTGGCCAATTTGGGTTTAGCAAGGGGTCAGGGAGGAAAAGTTGAGAGCTGAGACCTTGGTAGTGTCACTGGAAATTTTTCCATCTATCAGCATCTTTTACCAAATGCAGTTCTATTATTTTCTTTCCTTCCATAATATTAATTTCAGTGAAGTTTCAGGATACAAAAGCAACATTCAAGTATCAGTTGCATTTCTATACACTAACAATAAACTATCCAGAAAAAAATTAAGAAAACAATCATTTTTACAGTAACATCAAAAAGAATAAAATGCTTAGGAATTAATTTAACCAAGGAGGTAAAAGACTTGTACACTGATAACTACAAGACATTAAGGAAAGAAATTGAAGAAGACACAAGTGAATGGAAAAATAGTGTGTGTTCATGGATTGGAGGAATTAATATTGTTAAAATGTCCATAGTATCCAAAGTGCTATACAGATTTAATAAAATCCCTGGCAAAATTCCAATAGCATTTTTCACAAAGGTAGGAACAATGATCCTAAAAATCATATGGAACCACAATGACTCAAAACAGCCAAAGCAATCTTGTGAAAGAAGAAAAAAGCTGGAGGCATCACATTTTCTGATTTCTATTTGTATTACAAACCTATAGTAATCAAAGCAGTATAGTACTGGCATATAAACAAACACATAGACCAATGGAACAGAATGAATAACCCCCAAATAAACCCACACACGTACAGTCAACTGATCTTTAACAAAGGTGCCAAGGATACAAAATGCAGAAAAGATAGCTTCTTAAGTAAATACTGTTGGAAAAACTGGATATCCATATTCCAAAGAATGAAATTGGACCCTTATCTTATACCATATACAAAAATCAACTTAAAATAAATTAAAGACCTAAATATAAGACCTTAAATTGTAAAACTCCTAGAAGAAAAAATAAGGAAAAATAGCTTTTACATTGGTCTTGGCAATGAATTTTTTTATAGGACACCAAAAGCACAGGCAACAAAAACAAAAATAAACTAAGGCAATAACACATTTCCTAAGGAATGGGAGAAAATATTTCCAAATCATATGTCCAATAATGAGTTAATATCCAAAATATTTAAGAAACTCCTATAACTCAATAAGAAAAAAATAACCACATTAAAAAATGAGCAATTGAATAGACATTTCTTTAAAGAAGAGATACAAATGGCCATAGGTTTATGAAAATGTTGTCACCATTACTAATCATCAGAGAAATGCAAACCAAAACAACAGTGAGATATCACTCAGACCTCTTAGAATTGCTATTATTAAAAATTTTTAAAAATAAATGTTGTTGAGGATGTGGACCGTAGGGAACTCTGGTGCACTGTTGGAGGGGATACAAATAGGCCCAGCCATTTTGGAACACAGCATGGAGGGTCCTCAAAAATAAAAAATAGCACTGCTGTGTGATTCAGCAATCCCATTTCTGGGCCTATATCCAAAGGAATTATCATCAGGATCTCAAAGAGATACCTGCACTCTTATGTTCATTGCACCATTAGTTACTCACAATAGCCAAGATACGGAAACAAACTAAATATCTATCAATGGATGAATGAATAAAGAAAATTTGGTATATATATACAATGGAATATCGTTCAAACTTAAAAAAAAAAGAAGGAAATCATGCAATTTGCAACAACGTGAATGAACTCGGCGGATGATATACTAGGTGGAAAATAAACCAGACACAGAAAGACAAATACTGCATCATCTCACTTGTATGTGGAATCTAAAATAGTAATACTCATAGAAGCAGAGAGTAGAATGTTTGTTGTTAGGGGGCTTGGAGAGAGAGAAATGAGATGATGGTCAAAGGGTGCAAAGTTTCAGTTAGGCAAGATAAATAAGTTCTCGAGATCTGCTCTACAGCATAGCGCCTGTAGCTAACAATACTGTATTGTATACTTAAAACTTGCTAGGAGGCAATCTTTTGTTAAATGTCTTACCACACACAAAAATATAATGATAATAATAAAAGAAGGGCAGGAGGAAACTTTGTGAGGTGCTGGATATATTTATGGCCTTGATTGTAGCGAAGGGTAGCAGAATGTACCACCCCAAAATATGACTATAGGAGTTTAGGACATGCCAACCCAAAATATGCTGCTTTAGGAGATTGATTATTTTGAGCTGTAGGTACTTGAAAGACATCAAATGCAGGGAGAGCTTTCACTGAACCCTCCTTATCAGCCTAAAGACAGATCCTCTAAAAGAACGCAGTTGTCATACATCTCCTCCCTGGGAGTTTCGTCAACCAGGGAAGATTTACTCTTATCACAGGAGAGGAGACTAGAAGTGGACACCACAGCCAGACAAACTTTGTCACAAACAATCATACCTCCCATTTATTCTTCTGAGGGTCCATTCATCTTTCCTAAAAACTCTTTTACTCTCCTCTAAGATGCCTCATCTTCTCTCCCCTTTCCCTGTGAAAATGTTATTTAATCCTGATTCTAAGTTGCCTCTTTGAATTACTCATTTTCCCCTGGATATCTCCCACATATACATGTACATACATGAGGCATACATGTTAATAAACTGCTTTTTGTTTTTCTCTTGTTAATCTCTTTTATTACAGAGGTCTCAGCTAAGAACTCAGAGGGTAGAGGGAAAATTATTTTTCATCCCCTGTGATGGTGATGGTTTCATTCCTCAAACTCAGCAATTTGTATACATTAAATTTGTATAGCTTTTTCATGTCAGTCATACTTCAATAATTTTCTTTAAAAAAGTTCATACCGGTGTAATGGGTTTTAAGATATTTCACCTGTATGTGACCTTAAATACACTCCCCAAACAGGAAAAATTATTACCTTTCGACTGAGATATAACTTTTAAAATGTGTATTTAAGAGTAAAAGAAAAAAATAGGAAGCTATACACATTCATGCTCCATGTCTGAAAACAGAGGATGATCTGTATCATACTCAGTTACTATTTCCTTATTCTCTGAGGAAACTAGTTTGAGGGCCAAGATCAAACCTTAATCATAAATCTAATCTCCTTTGGCGTGCTCATCCATAATCTACAGCATAGTATTTTCACACAAATAATTGCTCTGTAAATATTCGCAAGTAAAGTAAATTATTAAAATTTAAAGTCAAGAAGAGGAAGAGAATCAGACCTTGGATAGAATGTCAAAATAGGTATATAGCAAAACTTAAATAAAAGATAGCCACTCACAGATTTGCTTGGATAATCCATAGTAGTGAGAACAGATGGACACAATTTTTTTTTTCAGTGAAAATGAGGCCAAGAACAAACGTCTTATTATGGTAACACATAAACTCACATATACACATCTGTATGTTAAAAATGTATATTTACTGTTTCTCACATGACAAAATCATTCTACATGTATTATTTTGATGCTTCCAATAATCCTTTAGAGGAGAGATAGTCACTCCTTATATAGTCACATCCTACTAACATCATTTCTTTGAAGAAGTCTTTGTTTTACATTCCAAATCAAATTGCTCCCTCCCTCCATGTGACATTACAATATATTATGGAGACTTTTATTACAGCACTTTTAACATTTTGCTTAAATTAATTTTTAACTACATATTTTTTAACTATTTATTCCTTGGATACAAAAGATGAGCTTTGAAAGTATTTATTTCGACATAATGTTTCATTACATGTCGAATGAATGATGAAGTGTTTGTTGAATAAATGAATGGAGGAATTATTTTTCTCTTGTGAGATTAAAGGCAATAATTTTAGCCTATAGTTAGCAGAATAGGTGTGGGCATCAGAAATTAAGAAGGCTTAGATGGAGTGTTCTACATTCATAAACTAAATTAAGAGGAAAGTAGAGAGTGATTAATGTAGACAAGTATAACAGAGCATATGCTATCACTCCTAGTGTGGATTAGACAGCATGCTTCCTCTATTAATACTTGTTTACAGACCCGTATAAACTTTGCCTTCAGTAAAATTCAAGAAATTTTCTGCTTTATACCCAGTAATAGAAAAAAGATTTTGGTTGAAGAAAGCATTTGGGGAAAAAGGAGAAAAAAGATGGTTGATGTGTCTGTTTCCTTTGTCTCACCATGGATTAAATTTGAGCATCTTAGATTGAGAAATGAGGGCCCCAAACTCTAAGTTTTATGGGAAGACTGTATGAGTCTCTAGACAGGGTGTTCAGGTAACTCCATGTGGCAACAGATTGGCAAGAAGCCCTTCTCCTCCACTGAAAACTCAGCATCATTCTGACCCTCCAAGGAGGAGAAGTCCTCAGAAAATTGGGAGATAGCTCCCCTGGTGGCATTTCAGGATGGCAAGTAGTTGTATGGTGAAACTTTATAAACCAGGGAAGCAGGTGTGGGCAGGTGGAAGCTGAAATAAGAGAGTAATACCAGAGTAACACAACTTGAGGACTACAGTTGTTTCTTTTCTTTTGGGTTTTTTTTTTTTTTTTTTTTTTGGCCACATCCCGTGGCATGTGGGATCTTAGTTCTCTGATCAGGGATTGAACCCGCGCCCTCTGCATTGGAAGGCAGAGTCTTAACCACTGGACCACCAGGGGAGTCCCAGGACTGCAGTTTATAAATTGACAAATGCGTATATGTGAAGAACGCATCTTAGAGGACACTGAAGGAGAGAGCTTGCTCACACCATCATATAGGACAGAGCCATCAAATCAAGAGCCATTTGAGTGGACAAGAGATGGAATTGCCAAGCAATTTTGAGGACCCAACAGAAACTGGAAACCATAAATCTGCCCCATCTGGCAGAGTTATATAGTTTTCTACAGCAAAGCTCAGGATGGGGAAAAAGCTTTTGATTATAGAGATCCAGTATGGGAGTGTATTTATATGAAAGCAGCAAAGAGCAGGAGAAGGGAATTGAAGAGAGTGTGACCTGAAAGTCCAGTCATGATGACGAATTTAGTTTAGAAAATAAAGCCAAGAAGCAAATGATAATCTAAAAATATATGGAGGGATTTAAAAGCTGAAGTGAATGAAAAAATATATTTAGCAGAGATAAGTTTGTTATCAGATAGATTTCAAATTAATGGCTTAGAATGTAGTTCAGTTCAGGGAGATAATAAATCCTGACTGTGGCCTAAGGTGTTATTTGCTGAAGAAAAATAAAGTGAAAGTTGCTGCTATAGAAAAGATTAAGAAATTGTGAGGAAACAGGTTATTCAGGATAAGGCAAGAGTGGGAATAGAATAAAACAAAGTGAGTCAGATGTATATTCTTCCCAGAGGGCAGGCGTATGTCTGCATTTGAAAAATGTATTGAGGAAAAGAAATTAACCCTGACTATTTTAAACAATTCTAAAATCCCATTCATTAAACATATAAGACTTTCTTTTTCATTCACAGCATGGTACCATTGGGTATGTAGTGGGCCACCTCCAGGGCAACACAGGTATCTGGGATCCTTTCTTGCCCTTGGGCTATGAGGATTTTGCTGCATCTGGCTTGGGAGATGGTGAGGGGAGGAAAAGAGTGAAGAGGATGGGGTGAGATGGAGGTGGTACATTTTAGGTCTGTTCACTTCGCTGGCTAGAACTCAGTTGGTTCTACATAACTGCAAGAGAGCTGGGAAACTTAACATGGTTGTGTCCTGGAAAGAAAAGTCTTATGTGTCTCCTTTACTCTCAGTACATCACTTCTGGTGGTCAAATATATAGGGGCTTTTCCTCACAGCAAGCAATTCTGAGACACCAGTTGGGTGTCCTGCAATTCAATTCAGTTATGACACTATCTACCTGGAGTTAGCATCAGATCCTAAAGGTTAAGGGCTCAATCACCCCATTCCCCCACTTCAGAAGCCAGTTGCAAGACCAGGTTGTTATCTGTGCTTCTGAGCAGCTGACTCTAAATCAGAGGTTCCCACCACTCTCCCCTTGGTTCAATTAATTTGCTAGAGTGTCTCACAGAACCCAGTACTTAAGAGAAAGAGTTTGCTTACTAGGTTACTGGTTTATGATAAAAGTATAAAACTCAAGAACAGCCAGATGGAAGAGATGCATGGGGTAACATATGTGGAAAGGGGCTTGGAGGTCCCATGACCTCCCCCTGCACCTTCACGTGTTCACCAACCCAGGAGCTCTCCAACCTGTCCTGCTGGGTTTTTATGGAGACTACAATATATAGCCACAGTTGATTAAATTATTGGTTATTAGTGATTGGACTCAATATCCAGCTCTTTTGCACTCTCCAGAGATGGGGGAGGGGTGGGACTGAAAGTTTTACCCCTCTAATCATGTGGTTGGTTGTGCTTGCAACAGCCCTCATCCTTAGGGGCTTGCCAGAAGTCATTTCATTAACATAAACTCAGATATGGTTAAAAGGGGCTTGTTATGTATAACAAAATATGCTTATTGTAATTATCAAGTTATTCAAGATCTTTAAATAAAATCAATTCATTTGAAATTTTGGCCCTGCTCATTTTATTTTTAATGTCTGTAAACTAGGCACAATTATTGTTCTTATTTTTTAACACCTTTGGTTTTGGGGGTGTTTGTTTATTTTTAATTGAAGTAGTTTATTTACAATGTTGTGTTAATTTCTGCTATACAGCAAAGAGATTCATTTATACATATATATACATTCTTTTTTATATTCTTTTCCATTATGGTGTATCATAGGATACTGAATATAGTTCCCTGTGCTATACACTAGGACCTTGATGTTTATCCATTCCATATATAAGAGCTTACATCTGCTAACTCCAACCTCCCACTCCATCTCTCCCCAACCCCTTACCCCTTGACAACCACAAGTCTGTTTAGGTCCCGGAGTCTGTTTCTGTTTTATAGACAGGTTCATTTGTGTCATATTTTAGATTCCACATATAAGTGATATCATATGGTATTTGTCCTTCTCTTTGTGACTTACTTCACTTAGTATGATAATCTTTATTTGCATCCATGTTGCTGCACATGACATTCTTTCTTTCTTTTTTATGGCTGAATAGTATTCCATTGTGTATATGTACCACATCTTTTTTATCCATTCATCTGTCAATGGACATTTAGATTGTTTCCATGTCTTGACTATTGTGAATAGTGCTGCTGTGAACATAGGGGTGCATGTATCTTTTTGGATTAGAGTTTTCTCTGGATATATGCCCAGGAGTGGGATTGCTGGATCATATGTTAATTCTATTTTTAGTTTTCTGAGGAACCTCTATACCCATTTTCCATAGTGGCTGTATCAACTTGCATTCCCACCAACAATGTAGGAAGCTTCCCTTTTCTCCACATCCTCTCCAGCATTTATTTGTAGAGTTTTTAATGATTGCCATTCTGACCCATGTGAAATGGTACCTCATTGTAGTTTTGAATTGCATTTCTCTATTAGCAATGTTGAGTATCTTTTCATGTGCCTATTGGCCATTTGTATTTCTTCTTTGAAGAAATGTCTGTTTAGGTCTTCTGCCCATTTTTGATTGAGTTGTTTGCTTTTTTGTTGTTGAGTTGTATGAGCTGTTTGTATATTTTGGAAATTAAGCCCTTGTCAGCTGCATAGTTTGCAAATATTTTCTCCCATTCTGTAGGTTTTCTTTTTGTTTTATTTATGGTTTCCTTTGCTCTTCAAAAGCTTGTAAGTCTGATTAGGTCCCATTTGTAGATTTTTGTTTTTATTTCTATTGTCTTGGGTGACTGACCTAAGATATATGTTTCTGATTTATGTCAGAGAATGTTTTGCCTATGATCTCTTCTAAGAGTTTTAAGGTGTCATCTCTTATGTTTAAGTCTTTAAGCCATTTTGAGTTTATTTTTGTGTGTGGTGAGAGGGTGTGTTCTAACCTCATTGATTTACATGCAGCTGTCCAACTTTCCCAAAACCACTTGCTGAAGAGACTGTCTTTTTCCCATTGTATATTCTTGCCTCCTTGTCAAAGATTAATTGACCATAGGTGTGTGGGTTTACTTCTGGGCTCTCTGTTCTGTTCCATTGATCCATATGTCTGTTTTGTGTCAAAACCACTCTGTTTTGATTACTATAACTTTATAGTGTTGTCTGAAGTCTGGGAGGGTTATGCCTCCTGCTTTGTTCTTTTCTTCAGGATTTCTTTGGCAGTCCTGGGTCTTTTATGGTTCCATATGAATTTTAGAATTATTTGTTCTAGTTCTCTGAAAAATGTCATGGGTAATTTGATAGGGATCACATTAAATCTGCAGATTGCTTTGGGTAGTGTGGCCATTTTAACAATATTAATTCTTCCAATCCAAGAGCACTGGATGCCTTTCCATTTCTTTGAATCATCTTCAGTTTCCTTTATTAATGTTTTATAGTTCTCAGTGTATAAGTCTTTCACCTCAGGCACGATTATTTTTTTCCTTCTAGGTCAACAGACTATTAGGAATTCCTCACGAGTTCATAGATATTCATGGTTAAGCATTCAACTTCTACCTGAATCTAAGAGCAAACCAGAAGCTGTTGCTTGAAAATCAAACAATTATCCAAAGAAGAGAGCATGTTTTTTTCTCCCAAATCTGAGATCTGCACTGTGATATTTGTATTAGGATTTTCCTGAAGCTTCATAAAAATTTTATATTTTCTACAGACAATTTGAGTGAATCTGGATTAGCTTGATCAAAAGCCCATGTGTAATTCTGCTTATGGCATCGTGGTATTGCTGCAGAGACTTTTCCTGCTGTGGGCTCCACTCACAAGTGGAAGTGTTATGGCTTACTTAGTAAATGGGTCAGAGTAGTACACTCAAATGTAGTGTATTTTTGCCATCAACATCTAAACATTTTCACCAAAATTTTGCACCAGGTTATTGTGTCTCATCATGCTCTAGACTCCTGGAACCCCAGAAGCTTCACCGAGGTAACAGTCCTCTGAATTTTCTGGCATTTATCTTCTACTTTCTAGTCATGATAAGGCATTTAAAATATTTGCAAGGTTTTACTCGTCAAGTCCAATTATCTTAATGTCATCAGTATTATAGGCAAGACTGATGCTCTGTGAATTGCTAGTGTGATGTTCTGTGGAACATCAGGATGATTGAGATCTTTGTAGGCCTTTACTTGGCGTAGATCAAAACCAACTGTGGAGATGTTCTGCTGTTTGCCAAGTAAAAGTAAATGACTTCTGGTAGGGCTTCATATAAAGAGAAACCACTTACCAGTTCCATAGTTGAATACCAGTATGCGAGGGTCTTTGTTGCATTGCTTTCTAGAACTGTAGCTGTAACTGGAGTCACCATATGAATAAATTGTAATAGCTCATAGCCATCTCTCAAGACCAGTCTTCTTTCTACACAAGCCAAATATACATTAAATGCGGATGTGATAGTCATGACCACCCCTGAATCTTTAAAGTCCTTGATGGTAGCATGAATCTCTAATGCCCTGAGGAAGACTTATTGTACTAATAGAGTGATAGAATCAAGACAAAGCTCCATTTAATTCCTTGACCATATAAAATGCCTATGGGAGTGGTTAACTATTGTGGCATTTCGATTCTGTAGAATTAATGTCATGTCAGGGCTAGTGTGAAGTAATCAATAAAAATTTTCATTATTTTACCATCTTCATTGCTAAGACACCCTGGTAAATAACTTCAAGTTCCTTTAGAAAAGGCTAGGAGAAAGACTTACAGTATAAATTTTGACTGGGTAGCAGAACATTTTCTCAACAGAAAGGGGTTCCTCTTTTATTCAGAAGGCTTTGTGTTTGTGAACTGTCTCATATCTAGGAATTTTTTGAGGAGCAATCTTTATTACGATTAAAAAATGCAAACTTTTGTTCAAGAGAGCTAGAACTTTTCCACTTATACAAGCCCAGTAACATTTTAGTATAATACTCATCTATTTCAGTTCTTTAGATACTATAATATATAAGCTAATGACAGAGATCTCCGAGGATAAAAACATTCCGATCATGACTGAATATTTTTCAATTATGATAAATATGCTCACCTGACTCTGTCATTTAAGTGCCACCAACTTGACCCACACAATCCCAGGATCCTGCACTCAGTGAATTCAGGAAGCCCAGTTTAATTACAGCAATTCTCACAGTCATTTTGTCATTATGATGATATTCTCACAGAGCTCTCAGGGGTGTTAGTATTCCCCTCACTAATGTATTTTTTGCAGTTTTGCTAGTATGCCGGTATCCATAGTAAGTATATATGTGAGAAGCTCTTATATAAGAAATCAATTCTGATATTTCCATCTATCTATATCTTTAGTTATCTTCCTTTGCAGATTTTATTTAAAAATAAGTTCTGGTATTTCATTTTTATTGTGTCAGCTATCTTTACATCCAGATTTCATTCAACCAAACAAACTGAAAGGGACCCTCTCAACTTGCTTAAGCTGACACACGGAATAGAGAGCTTCTGCTTAGTGTATCCTGGATACATAGCAAACAAGCTTTTCCCAATTCAATATTTCTATTCCACCCTGATCCAGCTCCTAGGGGCCTTTTCCACACATGCTGTCTAGGCTTTGCTATGTAAACTGCCAACATCTTGGAATTATTTAGGTCTGTATGGTACCTCTCCACAGGCCAGACTTTGCACTTGACCTCTTAGAGTACACAGGGCCTTTCTTTGAGTTTAGAAGCAATGAGTAGAGGTGGAGGTGGGTTCTTAAGAGCAGTCTCATGCATGAAAACTACTCCAGAAGAGCAAAGTCAGCTAAGAGGAAACTACCCACCTGACAGAGGAAGAAGGGCTATTTCTACAGACAGAGAAAGCTCTTAGAATTTGAACATTCAAGGTCTAAGCTTCATTTGCATTTTCCAATAAATGTGTGACAGTGAAGTGCCTCTGATGCTATAGGGATGGCTTAAGGAGCTGTTGACTGTGTAGCAGGAATGTACTGGGAGTTGAAACGTCTGGTCATGTAACTTGCTTGTGCTGTTAGTACCTGCTTGAGTTCAAAATTATGTGCACATCTCCCTTAGTGATTAAGTATTTTAACCTTATTTTTTCTTGGCTTAGTGATATCAGAGACTCTTAGCGTGCCAAGGGAGTATAACATGACTTTGCCCTAAGTAAAGTATAATTCCCTAATCCAGGATTGCCTCAGGCTCCATGCAGTATTTTCGCCAGACATACTTTGAGTGCCATATCCTTGGTTCTAAGTCCAAGTAGCATAGCAACTCCTTTCCAACAAATACACTGGAAATCAGTTTTCTTTCTCTGGGCCACACTCATAGATATCAATAAATGCATTATCGCAGCACTATGTAAAATATATTTCTTATTCTCTTCCTTAACCTTGCACCATCAGAATCTTTTCAAATGTTACCATTCTGATTGGTGGCATTCCTCTCCTTCCCAATTAATGCTCCTGCTTTCATATAACATACTTAGCATGACCATAAATCACCCCATATTGACTGAAATATAAACAAAGTTATACCAGTCATCAAGGATCAAGCTTGAGTATGTGTATTTGTATTCTTAACACCAAAGCTTGCCCTACAATATCAGAAAATCATGATTTAAGGGGAATTGATATTTTTAAATGATCCCAAAATTAAGTTATCTAAACCCATGCTTTTACAATATTATTTTTAAATTGCAATGTATATTGTTTTCTTCAAGAAATAGGTAATCCTAGTGATAGTTCTAACAAATTTATTTAGTTGGTGGGAATGTCAGTAAATTACTTGTACTTCAGCTGCAAGATGCATTTTAGTGTGGAAGGAAGTCTTTTTGAGAGAAACTCAAACAGTTGAGCCTTCTCTGTCAATATCACTGTGTTAGAAGTTGTGAACAAAGTTTCTTCCTTACAGAAAGGTGGCATTAACAAGAGCCTTAATTGGTATTTTGAGAAATAGTTGGTCAAAAGTGTCTTAGGAGTGGGTGAAATTATTATTCCAGTTCACAGCCCTTGGGAAATTCATCTTTATCAGTGTAGGAGGAAAGAAACAGCTGGGAAACAACAAAGAAACAACTTCTCAAGTTCCAGAGAAGTTGAGGAAGGTGGTGCTAACAGTGGAAATTTTTCAGTCCTTTAAAGACTCTTATACCCTAGTCTTTAAAGTACAGTCATAGTTTGGGTTTTTAACAAGGAAGAGAATCAGGAACTTATGTCATTCCTTTAAAAGGTAACTATTCCTGCCAAGATGATAACCCCACTTATTGGATCTAATATTGGTAGGTCTCTTTGTGATGTGAAATAGGTTTATTCTATAACCTGAACGCTTGTGTCTCCCTACAAATTAATTTATGTTGAAATACTAACCACCAAAGTGATGGTATTAGGAGGTGGAGACTTTGTTATGTTAATTAGGTCATGAGGGCAGAACCTTCATGATTGGGATTAGTGCCCTTATGAATGAGATTTCAGAGAGCTAGCTCACCCCTTCTGCCATGTGAGGACACAAGAAGGTGCCCTACCAGGAAGTGGGCTCTCACCTGACGCTGAATGTGCTGGTGCTTTGATCTTGAACTTCCCAGCCTCCAGAACAGTGAAAAATAAATTATTGTTGGTTATAAGCCATCCAGTTTGTAATACTAGCCCAAACAGACTAAGACAGTTTATATTTTAAAATAGTAATTTATATAATTTTTCTTTTTCTTTTCACTTTTTTTTTGGGGGGATGGGGTAAGTTCTGCTTCCTTAGAGCCCTGCATCTGAGGCTCAATGAGGGTAGACGTCAACAAAGAGAAAGGAGAGATCATTGAGCTTTGTCTTTCCAGACAGAGTTTTTCAAAATAGACTCTTACAAAACCCCAAAGACAATAGTCACAAATGGACTGCAAGAGGGATCTACTTAAGAAAGAAGAGTTTTCTGATCTCCATAAATTTACATATAATTTTCATGAGCAAAACTTGAAGGAAAAGGAGGAATTAGCTAGACTCTAAGGAGGTAAAAACATTCTATCTATATAATATAGGAACATTATGCCAAGACTCACTGACCAGATACATTCCCATTTCCCTTAAGGTTCCTTAGACTAGGTATAGGTTATTGTTGTTTTGACTTATCAGAGTAAATCAAAAGGAAAACACACACACGCACACATATGCACACACACACACAAAAGAAATCTGCCTTTCTGTGTGTCATGTATCTTGAGTGGATATTTTGGAATGACTTGCATGAGTTATAAAAAAGTAGATTATTGTTACAAAAATAAAGGAGATTCATGTCTGTATTCCAAGTAATATTTTTTTATGAATAGGAGATAAGTCTCATTAATCAACAGTTAATTTCTGAACCTCATTTAAATAGAGATATTTTTAAATGATTCTAACATTTAAAAGGAAGTCCATTTTCCCATAAAACTTTCAATATCAACTAATCACTTCAGGTTCTATAAAATAGAAAAAATTAATAACATTTAATAAAGGAGCATTCTTTGAAAATGTTAGTGTGTCTTGTTTATTTTGAGCATGCTCTATCATGTGTTGTCAGCAACCAAAAACTATAAAGAATGAAATATACAAAGATGTATAATGGGAGCTTCTGATATTGTACCAGCTACCAGGCAAAATAATTGAAGAATCAATGTGAGATAAGCTTAATCGTTGGGATCAAAAGACATGATGTATTTTCAAGGATTTAATTTTATCAGATCAAGATGTCTTAAAATGTATACAATAACTTGTAAGTCATAAATAAAGGATATGTTTTGCTTTATGTTCACATATCAAAATTTGGCAACTTATCTTATGGACATTTAAATGCATCCTCTTTCTTTTTTATGGATAATAATAGGATCCTGATATTTCCAGAGAAGCAGCAAAGTTCATTTGAGTCTAGTCAATACAAGGTCAAAGACAAACTGCCTGAAATTATAAATATATTTCCTGTCACTGATTATTTTCACATATTAATTTTATCCACCTTATGTGTGGTTTTGCAATGGTTAAGCATTTTGTCTCCTTTTCTTACTGATTCTGTTTAATAGTCAGTGAATTATATTTCCTCTACTGTTTTTATGTAGATTTTTAATATTTTATTTCTCTTGCTTAGAGAACTGCCTGAAAACAAATTAACTGACAAAAATTGTTTGGAAATTGTTCTTCAAATATTATTTTCCATGCATTAGTTCCCAGGGTCATTTAAAATATAAAAACTATTTAAGAAAAAAAATTACATTTTCTTAAGTCTCTTTATTTTTAAGATAAAATTTATATTCTATTAACTATGATAATATTACCTATTTAAAAATATAGCATTTCCTATGCATTTTTACCCTACAATTAAGGAGCTTTTTCGAGTACCATTTTAAGTATAATTTCTTACACTATTTCATTATATTGCTACAATTTAAAACAATTTTTGCTTTCAAGATTGAAGCTATAGAAAGAAGCATGTTCAATCTCAGTGACAAGTTTAGATATAGAAAAATGAAACAAATGCTAAGAAACATAGAGTTTAAAAGCCCCTCTCCCAGAGTTTACAAAAAAAAATTCTGATAAAAGGATGAAAAATTCTTCAAGTTGCATGAAATTTGCAAAATTACCCCTGTGATACAAAAATTATAAATAATTGGAAGCCTGTACCTAGAAGTGTTTACTTTTGATCAAATTGTCATTTTAAGTAATTTGTCATTATGATCAATTTATCAAATCAACTAGTTCTTTTATAATTTTTCACCTATGTTTAAATAAAATGGTTCTACAT
Organism: Lagenorhynchus albirostris; assembly: GCF_949774975.1. Classification (NCBI taxonomy): domain Eukaryota; kingdom Metazoa; phylum Chordata; class Mammalia; order Artiodactyla; family Delphinidae; genus Lagenorhynchus; species Lagenorhynchus albirostris. Next base: position 124,165,525 of record NC_083098.1, read on the forward strand.
TTGCTGGTGTCAGCCCTTAACTGCAAAGTCACTAGAAATTAAAATACTGTTCAAGGTAACTATTTATAAAATTCCTTTTTTCCCCCTTATCCACTGAACTCGTGGCACAGCAGTCTCTTGGAACATATATCAATATAATTTTTACAATATACACTTTAATCATTTTCAAAAATTTAATTTCTTGTGACTAGGGAAGATAGAAAAAACTAATATTTCCCGGTACTAGCAGAAGAAATAGTTGAATACATGTTCACTGAAATGCTTATTTTAAAATATCTTCTCCTTTCTTTTTTAATATTATACTTTAGAAAAATCCCTAAAACATGAACTAACTTTCTGGTAATTGTTTGTTCACCCCATCATATAAAGCATACTTTATTGTGACACATGTAAAACACAGTATCAGGTAGTAATTTTAAAAAGACAATATTTCCAATGGAACAGTCTGCTAAATTTTCTTGCTAAGTCATCTCACTTGGACATACAGAGCCTCAGTTTGAGGGAACTTTGCAATTACATAATACTGAGTGAAGACCAACTGATCTTCCTTCTACTGCAGTCTCTCCCCTCCTTCTCTTCCTTTCTCATCCTGCCTTCCCTTTCCATTCCCTCATCCTCCTCACTCTCCTCTCCTTCTTCATTCTTCTTTGCCTCTTTCTCCTTTATAATGTGAGTTGTAGTACTTAAATAATAAAAATACATTAGAAATATTATATACCCTAAAAATATATCTGCATAACAAAGCAGACTCTTAGTATGAAAAGTTTTCACTTCTAAGAGCTCACATTGACACTTTGCCCAAACAGTATGGAATAAAGGAATGTTCTTCAAAATCATTCTGCTATTATCATTTGGTGATGAAGAATATAAGTATCATCATGAAGTGGTAATATAAACGTTATTAAAATGGATAAATTGAAACCATATTTAGAAGCCAAGAAACAAAATTCAGAAAGGGAGAAAGACTATAAACTATTCTTACAGATGAAGAAAGCAAGACAAAAAACAAAGACAACTACAACTTGTGAATACCAGGTCAGGCTAACTCAGTACTTGATTCATAGGCTGAGATTCGTGGTTTGGTTGAATGGTCAGGGACTTGAACGGGACATGATTGGACAACTGGTGAAAAGGAATATGGAGAAGAAGTATGTTTATAGACCTCTCTCTGAATGGGAAAAAAAACATGAACATGTTTGTATCCCATGTGAATGGTCACCAAAGGTTGACCTCAGCAGAGGAGGATTTTAATAATCAAGTAGATAGGATGACCTCTTTGGTGGATATCAGTCAGCTTCTTTCCCTAGCCGCCCCTGTCGTTGCCCAAAGGGCTCATGAACAAAGGGCCATAGTGGCAGGGGTGGAGGTTATATGTGGACTCAGCGATATGGACTTCCAAGGCTAATCTCATCAAGGCTAATCTGGCTACAGCTAATGCTGAATGTCCAATCTGTCAGAAACAGAGACCACTACTGAGTTTCTGGCACTGTTCCGAGTACGGAGTATATGGCATTCTTCCCCAGGGTGAGCAGCCAGGTACCTGATAGCAGGTTGATTAAATTTGACCAATTCCATCATGGAAGTGGTAGAATTTTGTTCTTACTGGAATAAGTACTTACTCTGGATATGGATTTGGCTCCCCTGCATGCAATTCTGCTGCCAAAACTGTCATCCATGGACCTAGAGAATGCCTTATCCATCATTACGGTATTCTACATAGCATTGTTTCTGATTAAGGAATTTCACTTCACAGCAAATGAATTGTATCGGTGGGCCCATACACATGGAATTCACTAGTCTTACTATGTTCTCCACTATCCTGAAATGACTGGCTTGATAGATAGAGCAGTGGAATGGCCTTTTGAAGATTCAGTTACAATACCAGCTAGGTGGCAATAACTTGCAGGGCTTGAGCAAGCTTCTCAAGAAGGCTGAGTATACTCTGAAACAGCATGCAATATATGGTCCTGTTTCTCCCATAGCCAAGATGCACAGGTCCAGGAATCAAGGAGTAGAAGGATTGTCACCACTCACTATTACTCCTAATTAACAACGAGCAAGATTTTTGCTTCCCATTCCCATGTCCTTATGCTTGATTCCACAGAACTGGAAGTTAAGACTGCCACCCAGCTAATTTGGGGTTCTCATGTCTCTGACTCAACAGGCAAAGAAAGGAGTTTTTATGCTGGTTGAGTGATTAATCCTGTCTACCAAGGGGAAATTGAACTACTACTCCAAAATGAAGGTAAGATAATAGTCTGGACTACAGGAGATTCCTTAGAGTGACTTTTAGTATTATCATGCCCTATCATTAAGGTCAGTACAAAACTACATCAACCTAATCTAGGCAAGACTACTAATGTCACAGACCCCTCAAAAATGAAGTTTGGAGTCACCCTGTCAGGTAAGAAACCATGACCAGCTGAGGTGCCTGCTGAAGGTAAAGGGAACACAGAATGGGTAGTGGAATAAAGTAGTCATAAATACCCACTATAATCACATGACCAGTTACAGAAATGAGGACTGTAAGTGCCAAGAGTATTTTCTCCTTATTTTCTATGAATATGTGTATGAGCAAATATCTTTGTTTTCTTTCCTCCTTTATTCTCTTATGTAAAATAAGATGTATTGAATTTATATTATAGTATTAAAAGTATTGTTAATTTTATATCATATTATTTGAGGTATGGGATATCAAGGGAAAGAGTAAACATCACTCAAGGACTTTACCTCCCCTTCTGGGGAAGGGCTTTGTTTGTACACAATTGTATCATGTGAGGCAGAGTTACAACTGTGTTATTGTCTTTATTTGGAGATTAATTACGGTTTAAGGAGATGCATATGAGTACCAAGTTTACAAGGAGTGAACTTATGATGGCAACTTTATGTGTCAGCTTGACCAAGACACAGGGTGCCCAGATGTTTGGCTAAACATTTTTTTCTGGGTTTGTCTGTGAGGATGTTTCTGGATGAGATTAGCATTTGAATCAGCAGACTGAGTAATGCAAATTGCCCTCTCCAATGTGAATTGGCTTCACCCAATACCTTGAGGATCTGAATGTATCCTATTCGTTCTATTTTTCTGGAGAACTCTGACTAATACATTGGCCTAAATTTACAGTTAAAGCTTTCTAACAGCTCTAAAATAGCATAATTTTGAGATTATATTAATATAACAAAACTTAAATATATTAACAGCTAGATAAAAGGAAGTGACCAAAGTTGAGAAGGACCAGTGAGGGATGAACTCTGGTTCGTTTGTCAAATTTTTTCTACATTGTAGAATCCACACTCTAACTCTTAGCGTAATATTGATACTTCAAATACGATTCTTATATTCTTCCAGTTTTTACTTCTCCAAAATGGAAAGTATAATGTTACATCACATTCTATCTCTAAAGTATCTTTCTAGTGCTTTCTGTTGCTACCAAATATTTGTATATGTTGTCCTAGTCTGCTGTTTCTAACAATTTAAATAATAATTATAGTTTAATCACTTATTATTCAAAGAATGTCAAACCCATTTTCAATTTGAGCAAGTCAGTTTCCACTGTGGACTTCAATTTTCTTATCCCTGAAATGGATAAGGTTACCACTGCTGTCTTTGTTTAACCCTCAGTTTGTGCTGATGGGCCTCAAAATGGGCCTCTATTGGCTTCCACCAATATTTCACTGTTACTTTATCCTCAATATTTATTAGCTTTGTGGTGACTGTGGAAAGTGTTCTCATGTTGTGATTCAGCCTCTGTCTTAGGCAGTTACTGTGTTCTTGTAGGGAATTCTTAGAAGTCTTTCTCCTTCCCAGCTTAGTTATGGGCCAAGCATGTATTCCTGCCCTGTCTAGTAGTAGACAGTTTTTTTTCTTCTCCTTTTCCTTAACTGCAATGGATTTTCACCATTGCCTAAAGGCAGCAATGTTTCCTGTCCTCTCCTAGTAGTTTAAGGTTTTTGTTCAATAAGAGAGATTGAAGGAATGGATCTGGGCAGATTCTGTTTCCCAGGCCTTCACAACAAGGGAATCTTTCTCACGTTTCACAGTGCTGTTTTAATAAAGGCTTTGTCTGATTTGTGGAGAGAGGCCTGCAAACTATATGAAAAATCCCCTTGTATCTACAACCCCCAGAGCTTCTACATTTTCTTGTTAGCCCATATTTGTCCTTTATCTGTTCCTTAACAATTTCTGTTCAATTCTTCTTGTCTCCAGAGGCATCTACACCAGATAAACAAGTATTCATAGTCTCTTTACCCTGTAAGCACTTGTTTTTCCTTAAATTTCAGGTTAGTTTGTTGCTCTGTGACATCAGCTCTCTGATGGGTTTAAAGTTTGTGATTTTATATTCCAGGCAGAAACCAGAAGTCTTTTGCTTTTTAAAGACCCTATTATACTTTCAATTTGATCAAGCTGTGAACGTGGGCAGGCAAGTTTTGGAGAGCTTCATTTCAGCTCCTCTATTTAGTTCAGAAATGCCTTTTACAAAATTATTTGATTCACTATATCCTATATTATCAGTAATTGAAGAGAGAACACATAGAACCTTCGTGAGATAACCTTAAATTTAAATTGCCAATATTTCTGTTAACAAGCCCCTAATATCATCAGGAAGATGAAAGTAGTGTGTCTTGAATTTGAAGTTTCCTAAACAGAACTGTCCCTCCAAACTAGGTAACATAGAAGGAAGTCTAAGAAAAGTTATTTTTAAAGGCCTTTCAACTCAACAATTTATGGAAAGAATAGGAATTTAGCTCAGAGAACCTGATTACTGTTAATAATTCTATCACATCACAATAAAAAGAGTACCTTCTTTGATACTTTTGCTCTTCTTTCTGCTTCCAAAGTATATCCACAGATTTAATATGTATTTTGTTGCAGCATAATATGTGACATGCTTTATATAATAGTATATATAATTATACTATTATTATATAATTATTATATAACAATTATACTATCATTATATATAATAGTATATATAATTATACATATAATATATAAAACAGGATTATCTCTTCCCAAAATTATAGCTTAGAAGAATGGACTTTCATTCTAATAAGCATTCATGATTCTTCTCATTTACACTATATATATTAGAGGCAGAGATTACATTTGAATAATTCCTTTCCCTGGAAAGCTGGCAGTTCTATGATTTGGTAGTATCAAGGTTAGATATCACACAGTACTTAGCAACATTTTGCTGTTTGTGTTACTTTATAACTCCAAGACCATGAAAAACTCCAAAGACTCTTCTAAATACTTTAGCCCATATATTAAATTATGTATTAGAAATTTTACTCTATAATATTTGTATTGAAATTTTAATTTTCAGTGGATAGTCTGCATACTAAATCAATTACTATATTTGCCTAAACAGAAAATTCTGTTCCTTAACCAAACCACTGACTACGGTTGCCTTAGTACTGCCCTCAGTTTGACTAAATATAAGACAAATTTCTTCCTGATACTAGGCTCCTGATCTCCCTTTTCTTAGAGCATTTATTGATACTTTGGAAAACTTGTAACTATAAACTTTTTCCCTGTCCTCTTGAGATGTAAGTTTTTAAGAAGTCTTGGGCTTCCCTGGTGGCGCAGTGGTTGAGAGTCCGCCTGCCGATGCAGGGGACACGGGTTCGTGCCCCGGTCCGGGAGGATCCCACATGCCGCGGAGCGGCTGGGCCCGTGAGCCTTGGCCGCTGAGCCTGCGCGTCCGGAGCCTGTGCTCCGCCACGGGAGAGGCCACAACAGTGAGAGGCCCGCGTACCGCAAAAAAAAAAAGAAGTCTCTTGTTAGTTTTACATCCCAGCACTGTCTTTCTCAAGGACCCAGAAGCCATTTCTTTGAAATATAATCATCAAGAATGGTAGTGCCCCCTCTGTCCCAGTTTCTGTGGGAAAGTAGGAGCTTAACTTCAGTGGGCACCTTGCTCCAAATTGTAAAATTACCTGCTGTCATGAAGGTAAGAGAAATTTTGTTTTTCCTTTGGAAAAAGTCAGTCAGCAAACACCGATGGTCTGAGGTCTCCTCCTCCCTCCAGCCCAAAAAAAACTATGTCTTTTGTTTCAGTGGAGTAGAGCTCAGGCTGAGTTCTGACATCTCTCTTCTGTTGCAATAGCCTTGAATAACGGTTTTCATGTCTGTTTATCTCTGTCTAATGCAATTTTGCTTTGACACCCCAAAGTAAATAATTACTTTATAAATAATCCCAGCCTTACTAAGTCAATAATATTAATATAAAAAATCCAGTTCCTGAATCTAGCAACCCAGCAGGTAGTATTTTATAACTTTTGCAATATTTACAGCATTTTATTTTCCAGTGACTAAATTATTTGAATATATATTTGACTCTATATATATTTATATACCTTTATATAATTATATGTAATATAATTATATATTTATGTATTCATAATTATATAATAAATATTATATATAATTACATATATTTATGCATTCAAATTCTACCCAAAATTTGAGTTAGCATTCCCTGATAAAAGTCAACATATTTCCATGCCCACTTAACTTTTGACTTACGTGAGGCAGACATTTTTGTCAATTGTCTTATATCTTTATATCTCTTTCAGTCTTCACAAAATGTTCTTTAGCTTTCTGCTGTCTGTCACTAGGAACAGGGTACATATCACCAACTAATTTCTTACTACTTATTCCCCCAAGATAACAAGTTTTATTCACTGTCAACCTGACTAGATTTGGAGTAGTAAGTTAATGTTGAAATTGCCATATCCATGGTCTGTGCTTAATGGTCTTTGACGTTTTGAATAAAACACCTCATACAATAATTTCATGATCTACATAACTTTTCACTGAGATCAATAGGGTACCCCAAACTATAAAATAAGTCTGTGAAGAGAGATCCAGAAATGTGACAGAAATAAACAAACATGAAAAAGAAAAATATACTACCTTACAGGTAACTTGTAAGGTATTTTTTTGTATCATGTAACTTGTAAGGTATTTTTTTGTATCATTTGTAACTTGTAAGGTATTTTTTTGGAATCATGAATGGTAAAGAGAAGGACCTTCATTATCTCTGCTTTTGATTGCCACTCCAAATTGCTACAATTGGATTTGTTGTTGTTGTTCAGATATAAAATTTTTAAATATACTATGAGGATCATTAATGTGTAGTGAAAATAAAAGAAAGAGAGAGAGAAAGGAAGGAAGGAAGGAAGGAAGGGAGGGAGGGAGGGAGGGAGGAAGGAAGGAAGAAAGGAAGGAAGGAAGAGAGAGAGGGAGGAAAGGAAGGAGGAATGAAGAAAAGAAGAAAAGGAAGCAAGAAAAAAAAAAGATGATTTAGCTAGTTGCCTATTTAATTATCTGTGCTTGCCCTCCACCAGAAAGAAAACATGCTTTCTGTGTACTTATGTTACAATTTCTTAACTTTAGGGGTTGTAGTATTGTTAATGAACATTGGAGGTATAATAAATATCAAACAGGTGATTCACTCATGACATAATTTTCTACATAGTGGACAGCTTCATTTTTCCTTTGATTATCATTTAGTAACATACAAACTGCTGATTTACTTTTTCATATTACATGTTAAGTTAACCAATGTGTCTTCTGGCAATTTATTTTGCCTATGTACCACAACACTATCTTTTCTCACAAACATTTATTTTTACATGATGATTTGATCTAATTTCATGATTTAAACACTGGAAGTAGCAACAGGAGAGAAAGTGTCTTAAAGAACAGATAATTAGGGAAGGGACTTCAAGAGTTATCATATGCTACACTCTTAAGAGTCATGTTGCTAACCCCCACTTAGAGCAGAGGGCAAAATAAAACTCATTAAGCTCTCACATCATACCATGAAGTGAGCGCCACTTTTACCCACTTACATTAAGCTTTTATTTTTTCTTTTATTCAGAACAAAAAATTCTGTTTTATGAGAAGTTTTTTAATTGATGAAAAACTATTTATGTTTCAGGTTGTCACAATGGTAAACATAAAATTATTTTAGCTGATCAATTTTTAGGAGTCAAAAACTTATTTTGGAATTGAAATAGAGAATTGATAGTTTTATGTGCAGTCATGAAGAAAATTTTCCATCAACAAACATAGATACATTTGAAACAATCTCAAAATCTATAAAAGTTGTTTAAAGCAACCAATAAGCAGCTTTTCAAAGGAAAGGTCATAGCACACTTTTCTAACTGCATTGAAATAATATGTCATAAATATTTATTGATGTTTTAAGAACTGTCACATTTACTACTGCTAGATTTTAAACCAGTCAGCACATGCCCATTATTAGACTCAGCTGGGAGTCTCAAAGGACACAACCCTAGAACTGTTTATAATAGAATTGCAAGAGCTGAAACAACAAACTAAAAAACAAAGTTGATCAGCAAAAATTCTTTGAAGGAAACTCTTTGCACACTATGTTATAAAATAAAGCTTCCAAAAAGACCTTGATTATTCTTTAATAACATCAGCAATCTAGCCACCCTATGTCTAAATGGAGGGAAAGCCTTGGACTGCCCCAGGCAAGTCATGTATTGATCTCTGCATCAGGTCCTTAACAGATCGTTGTGGGCTATTGTACAACACGCCAGAATCAATGCCATTTGGCTCTATCACTTTCCAGACTGTGAACACATATGTCTTTTGCAACTGATGTTGCTAATCTGGAATATTTTTCAATTATCAATGGAATGCACTCCTATTAAATACTTACTATACAATTCCCAAAATAGGATGGTTGAACACACTAAACCAAACCAAACAAATAACAAAAACTGGTCTGCTGGCACCAATGTATTCCTATTACATATTTGTTTATTCAGAAATAATTTAAAAAATCATTCTCAGTTCCTTAAAGAATTCTATCCACAGAATTCTACAATAAAGACTCATGAATTTTCTGGGCAATGACAGCTGGCAGTGTTCCAGACAAAATCGTACCTAATACACAATCCATATGGCACTAGCCTGGAAGCAGAGCTTCAGAGAGAATGAGAATGTAGCCCAGCTGCTCTTCCACAGAGCACTCAAGGAATCATGTGCAAACTCCACTGCTCTACCTGTGCTTGAGGGACAGTTTTACTCAGCTTCATATCTATTAGCTGAATGGAATTCCTTTCTTTTTATCTTTCTTTTATTAGTGATTCTCTGTTCATGGCGTTTGAACCTGTAACCTCAGCTCTTAATCTGCTAAATTTAGAATCTTATATGATTTCTTTGTATAACAACACTAGGGAGAAAAGCATTGGAAGAATGGGATGCTTGAGTCCTGTTCTGTTGCTTCCATCTTCTGAAACCCCAGACTTTATTGATATATATATATATATATATAAAATCATAGAAAGGTTGTATATTTTGGAAACTTAGACCTGAAGGTGACATATGGCAATAACCACTGAAATTCAACACAAGGAGTCACACCATATGAGATTTTGCCAATTACCAATTGAAAAATTTTAACATATAAACTATTCCACTGTAATTATTATGGGTAATATATTTTGATTTATAATAACTCAAATTTATTGAGTGTTTATATAACACGTACTTTCTAAATTCCTTATAATGGATTATCTCATTCAATTTTGTTCAAATAATTTGAGGCTAGCATGGTTATACCCAATCTACGGGTAATGAAATTGAAGTACTAGCAATTATGTAATCTTCCTATATTCATCCAAAAAATAAGTAGTGAACTACAAATACAATAATACTATGCATAGTCTTTCTGAAAATGAATTAAATAGGCAGGAATGCTATCTTCTAGGTTTAAAATATCCATCTCAACATTATCCATATTCATTTGAATTTATAGACCAGATAATTATTATCTGAGATTGAAAGAGACTCCACAAAGCATATAGTTTACTAGTATGCTATTTATTTCTACTAACAAATCAACTTCATACACTCCTAGTCAACATATCTCCATTTATCTTAAATATTACAAGAGAATTTCATTTTAGTTTGTAACTACTTGATCTTTACTTCTTTTCACTGAGATTTGTTTGAGACAGAACATTTCAGCCTCTGCTTTGCAGCACCTACTTTTGAAATCACTAGATTCCCATGATGACAGATGACACTATGTACCCAAGAAGAAAATGTCAAGATATTCTTTATTGTTAAAAGTGTCTGACACTGTTGAGATTGAACCTGGAAGCTTGACTTAAAATAAATATGCTCTCTAAAATATCCTTATCATAGTCTTTGTATTATGACCACGCTAAGGGCTTGCTGCACTTTCCCTCTTTTTCGAGGCTCTTCAGTTAACTGAGGAAGTCACAGCTGCCATAGACACTGCATATGAAGACCCCAGGACAGGGAGTGGGGGAAACTTATGCCATTTATCTGCATAAGGAGAAAAGTTGGAGCAGCAATAAATAATCCTGCAGAAAGTAAGGTTGCATGTATGGAATGATGGACAGTGTTAAAAAGAAAATTAAATTAGTGTTCAAAAGTTTTTCTTAGACTAATAAGAAAAGTCCCACCATAGGTTAAAGAGAGAAATTTTTTTCTACCTAAGGTTTTATGTTAGAGAGCTATATATGAACACACACACACACACACACACACACACACACAACACGTACACACACACATAGAATTCCTCCTTGTCCTGTAGAGAAAATATAAACCACATTTCTAAATACAAAAATAAAGTGTCTAAAAGAAGTACTCTGATTGAAAAAGTCTAAGATGGCTAATTTTCTGTCCAGTAGAAAAAAAATGATTATGTTAAGGTTTTTTGTTGTGGTTCTGTTAATGTCACCTTTATTGGGGGAAATTGACATCTTTACTATGTTGTATCTTCTGGTCCAAGAACGTGGTATGTTTTTCCACTTATTTAAATTTTATTTGATTCCTTTCATTGAGTTTTATAGTTTTCTGCATTATACATCTTTTTGGGATTTTTGGTTTTGGTTTGGTTTGCTTTGGTTCTATTGTAAATGGAATGATGTTTTTAATTTTAAATTTAAAATTGTTAATTGCTGGTATATAGGAAAGCAATAGACTATTGCACAATGCCCCTGTATCCTGTCACCTTTCTGTAATCACTTATTAGTTACTAAAAAAAATTTTTTTGGTTGCTCTTGTTGATTCTTTGGAATTTTACACATAGATAATCATGCCACCTGAGAACAAAGACAATTTTATTTCTTCCTTCTTGATGTATATACTTTGTATTTCCTTTTATTGTCTTATGTTTCTGTTTTCAGAAGGATTGTTTTTTCAGTTTTTCAGTCAAGTGAAAAACCAAACTATTTAGAGGAACTCGTGATAGCACACTTCATTGCATACCATTATGGGCTGGTGAGGAACAAGTGGATGGGGGTGAAAAAAAAAGGGAGGATAGGGAATATAAGATTCTACTTTATTACCAAAAGGAATTTCTTATTGACCATAATTAGGTCATATTTACATTTTTTGTGTGCATATATATGTTTTACCACACTTTTTTTTGTTATAAAAGGACCCACAAAATGCCAGGAAAAGAACCTATTGAATATATTCTTAGTGTTCAGAAATCCAAATAAATAAATGTTCGTGGCTGACATTTTATTGGAAACAGCACAAAATTCTTAATAAACTTTCTAAGCATGCTCCAGAAAGATAGACTTCTACACATACTGACATATTTATTAGTGGTATTCCAACATCCAGTCATTTGGGATACGAGTAAATTACACAATAGCAGGATACATTTTAGATGCTGGCGGTAATATGTTACACTATCTGAGTATGCCAACTTACCATTGAACATGGATATTAAGAGTATCTTGTTTATTCTTGGTGATTTCCTAAGAAACATAAATGTTTTGTTGTGATTGAAATTAATCTGTCATTTGACAAGTATCAATGAAATGTGAGTATTTGTTTTGAACAAGACCTGAAAGGAAATTCAATTTGAAGATTATACATTTATTTTGTTAGAAGAAATCGTGCTAGTTAATAATGCCAACTATTTAAGCAGGTACATATTCAAATTGTTCAAGTAGCTGCACTAATTAATTTCAAATGGAATTTTATTTTGAAAATACTACTTCTAAATTATTTTAAAAATTTAATCCAAATAATAGGCTCTTCTATAAATTATCTATTTCATGGCTTAAAGGTCTGAGGTAGAAAACAAAATGAACACTATATAACCCATTATATATATTTTATGGAATGTATTTCTATGTTAAAAAGGTTTTTTTTCTATGTTAGCATGAACATTGGACCATTGTTTATCATTTGGCATCTTTAGGATTCCATTGCAGAAAAAGGTTTTCTTGATATTTTAAACAGAAAATTATTTAAGTTTGGGAATTAATTGCTGAAGAGAGAAGTTAGCTCTAAGTGAGGTCTCCAAGAATGAGTCCAAGATGTCATGACAGTGCCTGATGGAGGAGCTGCTGCTTCTGACTCTGCTATGGGGGAGGGGACTAAAGAGACTCACAAGGCTCTCCTTGCAACTGCCTCTTGGCCTGTCCCCCTCCTGCTAGCGTCTAGCCCCTGGAATGTTGTTCCCTAAGATCCTAGGTCTCCACAAGGTCTCCACCAGTGTATTTGTGGACAGACAACAACTAAGGAGAAGGCTACTAGACCATCAAAATCTCACATGAGTACCTCTCATTGGTTTAAAGCAATTTGCCAATAAGAACTCTGAGATATGTGATTTTTAATATTATAGCCTCTTCAGAACAAGTAGGCACACTGGGAGAAACAATGGAAAATGAGAGCACTAATCCCACTATTTACATAATTGAAAGTTACTTTTTAAAATTTCAAATTTCAAAATTTCAAATTTCAAATTTCTTGGTCTTTTTAATAATAAAAGAACAAATTGAAAATACAAGTAGGCTAATAGCTTGATGAGTAATAGGATGTTCCTTATGCATTTTATGCATGGAATCAGATAAATAATGGTACTTAACTTGAAATACAATTTCTGGTTTTATATTATGAAATCACAACTAATCCTTATTTGCAGTCCTAAAACTTCTAATATATTATCCTCAATTTTGTTTAAATGGTCAGTTTAATCCTAAACTAGTAATTGAAAAAGTGTAAAGGTGAATTGCACTCTCTCCACGTTTATTTTATTAAACTATAATCACATATAAAGTAAGAGTCTTTCCAGTATCTATGGAGTTTTGAAAATAGTAGAAAATGGAAGGAGTCTGAGGGAAGGAAAAAGTAGAAAAAAGAAACACAGTTCTGGAAATGGTTTTCAGCCTGCAGTGACGCAGGCCAGAGGGGTCTGTGAGCTAATATCATATTGTTTCACCTTTGCTAGCAGTTTACATGTTCATGACTTTTGTAGTTCTCAGGATGTAGTGAGGTGGGTTAGGATATCACAAGGCAGAATATCATGAGATAGATCATAAACACTGGGGTCAGAATGGTCAGATTTGCATCTTGGATTTGACTACTTACTGGCTGTGGTTTCTTGGGCAAATTGCTTATAATCTTCTGTGCTTCAGTTTCTTTATCTGTAATATAAGACAGCTCATAGAACCTAAAACCGGATTGTTGTGAGTGTTAAATGTTGCAATCCATATAAAATTCTTATAATAGTGAGTATTCAATAAATCATTTAAATTTATCATGTACATAGCAATGCTAAAGCATTCAGCAGAGTAATAGTAATTCAATATGTTTGTCTTCATTTCTGGTTAAGAATGATGAAAATAATTCTGTGATAGACCTCGAGTAGATACAAAACAGATGGTCATATATATGTTTATTTTGTAAGCAATTGGATTCAGAAAAATTACAAAAATTACATCAGGTAACAAGCACATATTCACACCCATATGTGTGTGTGTGTGTGTGTGTGTGTGTGTGTGTGTGTATATCATAAAATAGATGGTAAAATAAATTATTATAAGTGATTAAACAAATTATTTGACACTAGTTTGGATTGAATGTTTGTGTCCCTGCAAAATTCACATGTAGAAACTCTAATCCCCAAGGTGATAGTTGGAGGTGGAGGCTTTGGAAGGTAATCAGGATTAGATTAGGTCATGAAGGTGGAACCCCCATGATGGGATTCATGCCCTCATAAAAAGAGGAAGAGGCACAAGAATCCTCCCTCTTTTTGAAAGGTTGAGTGAGGACAGAATCAGGAAGAGGGCTCTCACTGCAAGCTGACCATGCTGTCACCCTGATCTAGCACTCCCAGGCTCCAAAACTGTGAGAAATAAATTTCTGCTGTTTAGACCATGTAGTCTGTGGTAATTTGTTATAGAAGCCGAAGCTAATACAAATCCTAAGTTAATCTTAGTAATTATAATTATAGTCAAGAGAAACAGTTAAGTGATTAGTCATGAATATCTACAAAGGTGGTAGGTTAATTTAGGTATTAATTTTCATGAGATACATTGAGGGTTAAAATCGACATTTTTCTAAAGGATATATGTAGTTTTCCTTAGGTTTAAAAATGGATATTTATAAAAATGTAGTAATTCCATAAAATTGATATGTATAAAAGTTGAATTCCACATTGCTTTTGTTATATAAATTATAAAATAGTGAGAACACAGTGAGAAAGCTTTCGTGCAATCAACAATCTATTTATACATATATTCAAACGGCAACATAAATAATGATACTACATTCTTTTAACACTGGTGAAAGAAGATTAAATTTTTAAAAAGCTTAAATGAATTAAGAAATTTTTAAGACATTGCTCGTAAATATGTATGTGACAGATTCTTGAAATTCTGGTGGGAATCAAAATTTAATTCCAAAGTCAGAACTTTGTCCATTCTTTTATTTTAAAAATCTAGATCTCAGATTTCATAATAAGTAAAGGATTAATACCTTTAAGAAATACATCTAATAGGTATCATTATTCTTCTGTATTTTCCCAATTTTTGTAATTGATTCATCTCTCTCTTTAAAACCTATCACTATAGAATGTTGTTACTATCTTGAATTTGCACATATATATGTTTCTTGATCTTTTTTATAACTGAATTTTGATGTAATTCTGTTAAGGTTTTGAAGCATGTTTTGGTCTGAGTACATACTGTTAAAATGTGACCTTTTACTTTGATTGTTTAGCTGACTTTAATGCTGAGATGGGGATGACATCTAATGAAATTTTTGTGTGGAAATAATGACAGATGGTTTACTTGGGATTTTGTAGACACAGCACTGCCAAACCTGCTGAGGAGTCTTTGGAACCTAACTAATTTTAGAGAGGTTTTATTGATTACACAAAAACAGGGCACATTCTAATCATTTTCACAGCATTGTTTTGCCTGAGGTACCAAAATCCATTAAACAAGAATTATAAACTTTATTGTAAACTGGATGCTTAATTGTTCCTTGATGTATAGTAAACAGAAGCTCTAATAATAAGAGTTACTAAGGCATATTTAAATCATCCACTTTAATTTTAATCCCTCATATGCCTGAATCTCTGAGGTGCAGCTGTTCATGAAGCTAAATTACTTTTTTTCTGATAGAAGTTTCATTTTAGGTTTGGTCCTTCCTCCCCCTAAGGCATCTTAATGGCTTCATTTTTATTTATTTATTTATTTATTTTATTTTATTTATTTATTTATTTATTTATTTTTTGTAGTACGGGGGCCTCTCACTGTTGTGGCCTCTCCTGTTGCGGAGCACAGGCTCCAGACGCGCAGGCCCAGCGGCCATGGCTCACGGGCCTAGCTGCTCCGCGGCATGTGGGATCTTCCCGGACCGGGGCACGAACCCGTGTCCCCTGCATCGGCAGGCGGACTCTCAACCACTGTGCCACCAGGGAAGCCCCATTTTTATTTATTTTAACAGTAGTATCTTTTTTTCTGAACAGAACATAATTTACTAGCACCTAGAAATGTTTATTCAAGGTTTCCTATAATTTCACAAGGGGATAAGAGTTTTCCAGAAAACATTATTTGGAGTTCAAATTTATTGTGAGTGTACACAGACATAGACACTCATTTTTCACATGGATGTATCCTTGCAGAATCCTGACTGGTTTAAGCATGCTGAAGTGCACTTGATAAAATAATACTTAGTATGTTTTAATAGAACATATATCTCATTCTTATGAATGGGTAATTGATTTGTTTGATTCCATGAAAAACTGATTTACATATTTAATTTAATTTAACTTAGTTTTATTTTTTTATTGGAGTATAGTTGATTTACAATCTTGTGTTAGTTTCTGCTGTATAGCAAAGTGATACATATATATATATCCATTCTTTTTTAGATTCTTTTCCCATATAGGTCATTACAGAGTATTGAATAGAGTTCCTTGTGCTATATAGTAGATCCTTATTAGTTATCTATTTTTACATGTAGTAGTTTGTATATGTCAATTCCAGTCTCCCAATTTATCCCTCCCTCCCTTTTCCCACCCTGGTAGCTGTAAGTTTGTTTCTACATCTGTGACTCTATTTCTGTTTTGTAAATAAGTTCATTTGGACCATTTTTTTTAGATTCCATATAGAAGGGATATCATATGATATTTGTCTTACTCTGTCTGATTTACTTCACTCAGTGTGACAATCTCTAGGTCCATCCACATTGCTGCAAATGGCATTATTTCCTTCCTTTTAATGACTAAGTAATATTCCACTGTATATATATATACACCACATCTTCGTTATTCATTCCTTTGTTGATGGACGTTTAGGTTGTTTCCATGTCCTGGCTATTGTAAATGGTGCTGCAATGAACATTGGGGTGCATGTATCTCTTTGAATTATGGTTTTCTTCAGATATATATCCATGAGTAGGATTGCTGGATTATATGGTAGCTCTATTTTTAGTTTTTTAAAGCACCCCCATACTGTTCTCCATACTGGCTATACCAATTTACATACCCACCAACAGTGTAGGAGGGTTCCCTTTTCTCCACACCCTCTCCAGCATTTATTGTTTGTAGATTTTTGATGAAGGCCATTCTGACTGGTGTGAGGTGATACCTCATTGTAGTTTTGATTTGCATTTCTCTAATAATTAGTGATGTTGGGCATCTTTTCATGTGTTTTTTGGCCATCTGTATGTCTTCTTGGAGAAATGTTTATTTAGATCTTCCACCCATTTTTTGATTGGGTTGTTTGCTTTTTTGATATTGAGCTGTATGAGCTGTTTGTGTATTTTCAAGATTAATCCCTTGTCAGTTGCTTTATTGCAAATATTTTCTCCCATTCTGAGGGTTGTCTTTTCTCTTTGTTTATGGTTTCCTTTGCTGTGCCAAAGCTTTTAAGTTTAATTAGGTCCAATTTGTTTGTTTTTATTTTCATTACTCCAAGTGGTATATCGAAAAAGATCTTACTGTAATTTATGTTAAACAGTGTTCTGCCTATGTTTTCCTCTAAGCGTTTTATAGTATCCGGCCTTACATTTAGGTCTTTAATCCATTTTGAGTTTATTTTTGTGTATGGCATTAGGAAGTGTTCCAATTTCATTCTTTTACAAGTAGCTGTCCAGTTTTCCCAGCACCACTTATTGAAGAGACTGTGTTTTCTCCATTGTATATTCTTGCCTCCTTTGTTATAGACTAGGTGGCCATAGGTGCATGGATTTATCTCTGGACTTTCTATCCTGTTCCATTGATGTATATTTCTGTTTTTGTGGCAGTTACATACTGTTTTGATGACTGCAGCTTTGTAGTAGAGTCTGAAACCAGGGCACCTGATTCCTCCAGCTCTGATCTTCTTTCTCAAGATTGCTTTGGCTATTCAGAGTCTTTTTTGTTTCTATACAAATTGTAAAGTTCTTTGTTCTAGTTCTGTGAAAAATGCCATTGGTAGCTTGATAGGGATTGCATTGAATCTGTACATTGCTTTGGGTAGTATAGTCATTTTCACAATATTGATTTTTTTCAATCCAAGACCATGGTATATCTCTCCATCTGTTTGTGTCATCTTTGATTTCTTTCATCAGCATCTTATAGTTTTCTGAGTACAGATATTTTGCCTCCTTAAGTAGGTTTATTCCTAGGTATTTTATTCTCTTTGATATGATGGTAAATGGAATTGTTTCCTTAATTTCTCTTTCTGATCTTTTGTTGTTAGTGTATAGAAATGCAAGAGATTTCTGTACATTAATTTTGAATCCTGCAACTTTACCAGATTCATTGATGAGCTCTAGTAGTTTTCTGGTAGCATCTTTGGATTTTCCATGTATAGTATCATGTCATCTGCAAACAGTGACAGTTTTACTTCTTCTTTTCCAGTTTGGATTCCTTTTATTTCTTTTTCTTCTCATTGCCATGGATAGGACTTCCAAAGCTATGTTGAATAAAAGTGGTGAGAGTGGACATCCTTGTCTTGTTCCTGATCTTAGAGGAAATGCTTTCAGTTTTTCATCATTGAGAACGATGTTTGCTGTGGGTTTGTGGTATATGGTCTTTATTATGTTGAGGTAGGTTCCCTCTATGCCCACTTTCTGGAGAGTTTTTATCATAAATGGGTGTTGAATTTTGTCAAAAGCTTTTTCTGCATCTATTGAGATGATCATATGGTTTTTATTCCTTAATTTGTTGATATGGTGTATCACATTGATTGATTTGCATATACTGAAGAATCCTTGCATCCCTGGGATAAATCCCACTCGATCAATCATGGTGTATGATCCTTTTAATGTGTTGTTGAATTTGGTTTACTAATATTTTGTTGAGGATTTTTGCATCTGTTCATCAGTGATATTGGCTTCTAATTTTCTTTTTTGGTGATATCTTTGTTGTTTTTGGTATTAGGGTGATGGTGGCCTCATAGAATGAGCTTGGGAATGTTCCTTCCAATATTTTGGAAGATTTTCAGAAGAATAGGTGTTAACTCGCCTCAAAATGTTTGATAGAATTTGCCTGTGAAGCAGTCTGGTCCTGGACTTTCGTTTGTCAGAATTTTTTAAATCACTGTTTCTATTTCAGTACTTGTGATTTTTCTATTCACATTTTCTACTTCTTCCTGCTTCAGTCTTAGAAAGTTGTACCTTTCTAAGAATTTGTCCATTTCTTCTAGGTTGTTCATTTTATTGGCGTATAGTTTCTTGTAGTAGTCTCTTACGATCCTTTGTATTTCTGTGGTGTCAGTTGCAACTTCTCCTTTTTAATTTCTAATTTTATTGATCTGAGCCCTCTCCCTTTTTTCTTGATGAGTCTGGCTGAAGGTTTATCAATCTTGTTTATCTTTTCAAAGAACCAGCTTTTACTTTAATTGATCTTTGCTATTGTTTTCTTCATCTAACTAAACATAATTAAAATAAATATCCTTATTTTACTTTGGGACAGTGGAGAGATAAAAGTGGAGCATAGTGGACTTTTAGGTCAGTGAAGATACTCTGTATGATACTTTAATGATTGATCGATGCACATCATACCTTTGTTGTATGTATGACATACATTCTATGACAAACCCGTAGAATGTACGGCACCAAGAGTGAAACCTAATGTAAACTATAGACTTTGGGTGATTATGATGTGTCAATGTAGGTTCATCAATTATAAAAAATTTACCACTCTGGTGTGGGATATAGGTAATAGGTGAGGCTCTGCATGAGTGGGAGGAGGTATATGGGCAATCTCTGTACCTTCTCCTTAATTTTGCTGTGAACCTAAAAGTTCTCTGAAAAATAAAGTCTTAATTTAAAAAAATTAAATGGAAGAAAAGTAATTACTCTAAACAAAATAATGAAAACTCTTTTGAAGGGTGCTCATAACATAATGATTAGCTTGAGCAAAATTGACTATAGGAGAGTAACCTGAATCATAAGAACAAATTCAAGTAAAACAAAACAAATAAGATGTACCGAAGAGATAAACCTTGTCAATTTCCAGTGATAAATAAGCTGAGGTAAAGAAATTGCTGGATAGCACAATTATGGGTATGGTTTTCTTGATGAGGTTTTAAGAAATTCATCTTGTGGAGTAAAAATAAACTATCTCTTTCTGTAAATTAAGGGCAATATCAGAAGTTTAACCAAGGAGTGTGGTAATGTGCATAGGACTGTGTAATACCATCATTCTTTATAGCCATTTCTAATACTTACTGCATTATAATTCTCAATTCATACCCACAGTTCTCATTTGAGACATTGATTGCACTTTTGGCAGGGAATATGTTTTATTCTTAATGCCTCCAGAACCCAGCATAATTCCTGGCAAATAATAGCATTAAATACATAGATTGAATAATACATGGATAAATAACATGCATATTTGGGAAAGCTTAAACTGGTATGTTGAAATAATTTAAAAGAAAAAACCGTTGATGAACTTTTGAAAGAGGAGACTGAGGCAAATATCCGATATACATTGAAAAAGGCCAACAAAAAGATAGTCTAAGTAGCAACAGGACTCAAGATAGGTAAAGGGAAAAATTACTGAGATAAATAAAAAGTCCTTTTGGGGGGACTTTCTTTATGCTGGTTTCTAAATCTAGACAAGACAAAGTCTTTTCTTTGTCGTTCCTAAATTCTCCCTGTCCTAAAAAGAGAAACCAAAGCTCACTTGGTTCCATCAGTTTTCTTAGCATACTAGTGCCAATCTATTGAAATCTTGATATTATTATTGGATATACTTTCAATGCTGGAAAGAAATGTTAAAATTCTATTCCTTATAGGCTATTTTAATGTGTCTAACTGGATATACATTAATTAATAGACCTCAGATAATTATTTTTCTGATTTTTTTTCACATAAATTGAAATGAAATGTTAAAAAGGATCACTAAATACTACCATCCTTCAGTTCTGAAATATACAGTTTTCCCTCGGTATCCCCAGCGGATTGGTTCCAGGACATCCTGTGGATACCAAAATCCACAGATGCTCAAATCCCTTATATAAAATGGTGTAGTATTTGCATATAACCTACTCATACCTCCACATACTTTAAATCATCACTAGATTACTTATATAGTACAATGTAAATGCTATATAAATAGTGGTAAGTGCAATGTAAATGCTATATGAATACTCTCCAGGACAAGTTTTTCTTTATGAGACTTTCTGGAATGTTCTTTATTTTCTAACATTTTTTTATCTGAAGTTGGTTAAATCCAAGGATAGGGAAACCTAGGATAAGGAGGGTAGACTATACTTATTTAAAACTATTATTTTTAGTAGCTGATCCAAATAGCTCAACAAAAAAAAATATTTAAATTTCAAATCAAATGCTACCCACAGTGACTAACTTGGTGATAATAGTATCACATATATGTTTTCAAATTTCTATGAATTTAGTACACTTATAAAATAATATAACACGACTTCTTGTACTTACAATATTTCATACAAGATCAGAAATGCAAAAACTATTATAAAGTACATTTATTTGTCTGTGCTTCAGATTTTGAACTGTTTTCAGAAATCTAAGTTTCTAGGTTTTCCTAGAGGCATGTACAAAACATTTTAATCCCTACTGATGCTAAGGAAAGTTATATCACCTAAGGTTAAACAAAGGAAACTGAATGACTCACAATCTATAAGAAATAAACATTGAATTTACTTCAGTTATCCTACATGCTTGCATGCTTGGTTTAGATCCCTGCCATTCAATGTATTATTCTTCGTGGAAAACACACACACACGCACACACATTAGAGCTGTAATGGTTTGGAATCTCATGTTTCCACCAACATTTGTTCAAGTTGTTGCCTACTATGCATGTGTGAGGAATTTTATATTGACAGAGAGTCTTTCAAAATTAAGCAAATGAAAAATAAATATGAGAATTAGAATTCAGCTACTGTAGTCACATTTTCTTAGAATTACCAGGTTTTTATTCTATTCTACTCTATACTATTGGATACTTTTTAAGTAAGGAAATTAAAAAACATTTTGAGGTGAGCTGTATATTCCAAGTAATTCAATATTTAGAACTTGTTGGAGTCACTCAAGTGAAAAATTGACCTGACTTGTTACTGTCACATAACTTACTTTTAGCTATTCACCCTCATCCCCTTTTGTTGAATATAACACTTCTATATATTTAATATCACATTTTTCCTTTGCCTAAGCATTACATGATATTTGTTAAAAGACAGCCTCTTAAAGAACCATGGAGACCTTTGACCAACATAAAAACTTAGCAGAAGGTCACATACTCCATGATGGGCTGGGGACAGACTGATTGATCAATGCCAACAGAATCCAAAACTCAAGCATCTTAAATGTTAAAGGACAATCAGCCTCAAGCATTGGGTATCAGATACATAGGAAAAACATTGCATGAATCATAAAATTCTTGAGCTCCATTTTATAAAAATTTAAACTGTCAGTGAAAATAGAAAATATTTATTTTCATTGATGTATAGGAAAAACAATTATTAGAAGTACCAAATACTAAAATGATGTATTTTAATACTCCCTCAATATATCCACAGTTATATAGGGAAATAATATTTGTATTAAATATTTGCCACTATTTTAGATGCTATTAAATATCACAAAACTGCCTTTTTGAATTTTTTTTAAGTATTTACTCAGCCTTTGTTGTCTTAAAGGCACTGTGATATATTTTGGTTAGTAGATAAGGTAGACCCTCTCTCCGCCTTCATGGAACTTACATTATAAATATAATAGACATTTAAAAATTACTACAGAAGGGAGGCTTGAGTGTGATATGAGTAGGAAAAAAAAGTGGCCTAACAAACGTATTATTGCTTTGATTTTATGAAATTGGCAACAAGAACATGGTTTTACTCGTAAGCTCAGAAAGAGCACACATCTTTCAGTGAGGAGAAAGAAACACCAGACTGTTTGCACAGATCATCCAAATAAACCTAGTTACCAAATGTTGGAAGTTGTTTGGGGCACTATATTGAGATATACAGAAAACCAACGATGAAATTAGTTTGGCAAGCAAGAATAAATGTTCAGTTTCATTAGGTCCCATTTGTTTATTTTTGTTTTTATTTTTGTTACTCTAGGAAGTGGGTCAAAATAGCATTATCTCACTTTGTTCTTCCTGTCAGAGATCTCAAAATAAAGTAAAATGTATCCTTGTTATTGTGGATAAAGATAGTTTTATTTTTTAAAGTAAAAGCTTAAGACAATTCTTAGGGATTTTTGGCATTAGCAATTCCAAGCAGATTTTAATACAGAGAGTTGCTAATATAATTCTCCATTTTTATTTAATGTTCTGTACATTGTAATATTTTCTGAATAATACTGTGTTAATAATATCTGGATGAGCTACTATTTTTTAACTGTTACATGTGACTATACTTTCTCATTTCTCTAAAGATAATTTCATTGGAAATATTTTGTGTAAATATTTTGTATCAATGTTAATGATGCAGCCTCCCCCAAATTAATTTATATTCATCTGAAATCTTAAGCACCAATGAATGCTTCTGGGTTAAAGTTAAGAGCTGAAGTCAGGTGGCCAGGAATTTTATTTTGACTGTACTGCTTACTAGCTATACAACTTTAGAAAGTTAATTTAACTCTGAGACTCTGTTCTATTATATGTAAAAAAGGTTAATAATATCTATCTCTTTAGGGTCATCTCCCATTTGGGCTTTAATGGACTGCCAAAATACAGATGATTGTTGAATATTATCTGGATTACTCATTCATTAATTTTTTAAGTCATTCATTCATTTAAAAAAATATTTTCTGAAATCCTACTTCTATACTGAAATCGTTTTATACATTTTGGATACATTAATGAACAGATGAAAATCTCTGCCCTCCATGAACTTATATACTAGTGATTGACAGATCAAAATATAAAAGCAGCTAAACACGTTAAGAATCTCATAGAAAAAGCACAAAAATCACATTTGTAAACTTTAACTATGCTATTTGACTGTGCAGAATTATGACATTTCTTTAATAATCGAATTTGGAAATCTGCCCTGGTTTAAAAAGTGAAGGTTCAGTGTAATTATTTATTTATTTTTAATTTTTAAATTAAAAGTTTAAATATTAAAGTTTATTAAATTACTCATTTAGAATATTATGAGCGTTTCTACGGTTTCTTGTTCCTTTTTTCATCTTTTTTGATTCTTAGCTTTCAAGCTCTTGTAGTAGGTAAATGATGAACAAGTTGAGTAATTCATAGGACAGCTATTGTTTTACAGTACTTTTAGCAATCTACACTGATGGACTACTACTTTTTACTAACCATTCATATTTTTCCTCAAACTTACTATCTCTCCAACAGAAAGGAAAGGAGAGGGGGAAGTAATTAAATACGTTAAGTAAATATGTTAAGCCCTTACTATCTGTATAATGATTTAATGCCTTGAAATGTCCATAGCAGCCATGGGCACTATGCTCCCATATTAGCATTATTTAAAGATAAAAAACAAAGACTAAATTGGTAATTGGCAGTAAACGATTGATCCCTGGTTGATCTGATACCACAGTTTATTAACTTTATTACAGAGAGTTGAATATGGAGTTATTAGAGAAAGGCAGCATCTTTTCTGCATATTATTAGTCACACAAATAAAGAAAGGAAAGTTTACGCAAGAATATGACTGATGCATTTCTAGGAGTAACTGAGATTTATATGAATTTAAACCTACCTTTACAGTCAGTTATGAAGCACATGATGGTAGAGTTAAAGCACATGATGCGTGCTTTGATGCCCAGAACTTTTACTGTCTGATCATTAGATATCAGTGTAATGAGTATGTCAAAATGATTCAACTATAACTCACCGTGAAATAGTCAAGGTATCACCAATTCAGATATGAATGTTTTCTGCTTGTATTTTCCAATACATGCTTCTAGACCCATCAGGATATTCACCAAAAACTTTTACAAAACTTTTCACTGCTCTTTTGTCCAAATACCCAGGGACCCAAACTCTTAAACATTTCTAAGCATCAGCCTCATCAGTCATTTTGACAGCCATTGTGCTGGATCAGAGACCCGTATAAAGTCACATTCTGGATGAAAAAAACAACTCAGTAGACAACTGTTGAAAATGAAAACTTTCCCTCATTCTTACATAGTTTACCTACTTGAATTTTCATGCTTCAACAGAAAAGAGGGAAATCAACAAGTACAAAGGCAGGTAAAAAGTGAATATCTGGGGAGTTGAGGAAGATGGCGGAAGAGTAAGACGCGGAGATCACCGTACCCCCAAAAATACATCAGAAATACATCTACATGTGGAACTGCTCCTACAGAACACCTACTGAAGGCTGGCAGAAGACCTCAGACCTCCCAAAAGGCAAGAAACTCCCCAAGTACCTGGGTAGGGCAAAAGAAAAAAGAATAAACAGAGACAAAAGAACAGGGACGGGACCTGCACCAGTGGGAGGGAGCCGTGAAGGAGGAAAGGTTTCCACACACTAGGAAGCCCCTTCGCGGACGGAGACTGCGGGTGGCGGAGCGGGAAAGGTTCGGAGGCGCGGAGGAGAGCATAGTGACAGGGGTGCAGGGGGCAAAGCTGAGAGATTTCCGCACAGAGGATCGGTGCTGACCAGCACTCACCAGCCTGAGAGGCTTGTCTGCACACCCGCTGGGGCAGGCGGAGCTGGGAGCTGAGGCTTGGGCTTCGGTTGGAGCGCCGGGAGAGGACTGGGGTTGGCGGCGTGAACACAGACTGAAGGGGTTAGTGCACCATGGCTAGCTGGGAGGGAATACGGGCAAAGGTCTGGAGCTGCCGGAAAGGCAAGAGACTTTTTCTTCCCTCTATGTTTCCTGGTGCACGAGGAGAGGGGATTAAGAGCGCTGCTTAAAGGAGCTCCAGAGACGGGCGCGAGCCGCGGCTATCAGCGCGGACCCCAGAGACGGGCATGAAATGCTAAGGCTGCTGCTGCCGCCACCAAGAAGCCTGTGTGCGAGCACAGGTCACTCTCCACACCTCCCTTCCGGGGAGCCTGTGCAGCCCGCCACTGCCAGGGTCCCGGGATCCAGGAACAACTTCCACGGGAGAACACACAGCGCGCCTCAGGCTATTGCAACGTCACGCCGGCCTCTGCCGCCGCAGGCCCGCCCCGCACTCCGTGCCCCTCCCTCCCCCCCCGGCCTGAGTGACCCAGAGCTCCCGAATCAGCGGCTCCTTTAACCCTGTCCTGTCTGAGCGAAGAACAGACGCCCCCCCAGCGGCCTACATGCAGAGGCGGATCCAAATCAAAACCTGAACCTCGGGAGCTGTGCGAACAAGGAAGAGAAAGGGAAATCTCTCCCAGCAGCCTCAGGAGCCGCAGATTAACTCTCCACAGTCAACTTGATGTACCCTGCATCTGTGGAATACCTGAATAGACAACGAATCATCCCAAATTGAGGAGGTGGACTTTGAGAGCAAGATATATTATTTTTTCCCCTTTTCCTCTTTTTGTGAGTGTGTATGTGTATGCTTCTGTGTGAGATTTTGTCTGTATAGCTTTGCTTTCAACGTTTGTCCTAGGGTTCTGTACGTCCGTTTTTTTTGTTTTGTTTCTTTACTGTTTAAAAATTTTTTTTCTTAATAATTATTTTCTTTTTAATAACTATTTTATTTTATGTTACTTTATTTTATTTTATCCTCTTTCTTTCTACTTTTTCTCCCTTTTATTCAGAGCCGTGTTGATGACAGGCTCTTGGTGCTCCAGCCAGGCGTCAGGGCTGTGCCTCTGACATGGGAGAGCCAAGTTCAGGACACTGGTCCACAACAGACCTCCCAGCTCCACGTAATATCAAACGGCGAAAATCTCCCAGAGATCTCCATCTCAACACCAAGACCCAGCTTCACTCAACGACCAGCAAGCTACAGTGCTAGACACCCTATGCCAAACAACTAACAAGACAGGAATACAATCCCACCCATTAGCAGAGAGGCTGCCTAAAATCATAATAAGGCCACAGACACCCCAAAACACACCACCAGACGTGGACCTGCCCACCAGAAAGACAAGATCCAGCCTCATCCACCAGAACACAGGCACTTGTCCCCTCCACCAGGAAGCCTACACAACCCACTGAACCAAGCTTAGCCACTGGGGGCAGACACCAAAAACAACGGGAACTACGAACCTGCAGCTTGCAAAAAGGAGACCCCAAACACAGTAAGGTAAGCAAAATGAGAAGACAGAGAAACACACAGCAGATGAAGGAGCAAGATAAAAACCCACCAGACCTAACAAATGAAGAGGAAATAGGCAGTCTACCTCAAAAAGTATTCAGAATAATGATAGTAAAGATGATCCAAAATCTTGGAAATAGAATAGAGAAAATGCAAGAAACATTTAACAAGGACCTAGAAGAACTAAAGAGGAAACAAGCAACGATGAACAACACAATAAATGAAATTAAAAATACTCTAGAAGGGATCAATAGCAGAATAACTGAGGCAGAAGAACGGATAAGTGACCTGGAAGATAAAGTAGTGGAAATAACTACTGCAGAGCAGAATAAAGGAAAAAGAATGAAAAGAACTGAGGACAGTCTCAGAGACCTCTGGGACAACATTAAACGCACCAACATTCGAATTACAGGGGTCCCAGAAGAAGAAGAGAAAAAGAAAGGGACTGAGAAAATATTTGAAGAGATTATAGTTGAAAACTTCCCTAATATGGGAAAGGAAATAGTTAATCAAGTCCAGGAAGCACAGAGAGTCCCATACAGGATAAATCCAAGGAGAAACATGCCGACACACATTAATCAAACTATCAAAAATTAAATACAAAGAAAACATGTTAAAAACAGCAAGGGAAAAACAACAAATAACACACAAGGGAATCCCCATAAGGTTAACAGCTGATCTTTCAGCAGAAACTCTGCAAGCCAGAAGAGAGTGGCAGGATATATTTAAAGTGATGAAGGAGAAAAACCTACAACCAAGATTACTCTACCCAGCAAGGATCTCATTCAGATTTGATGGAGAAATTAAAACCTTTACAGACAGGCAAAAGCTGAGAGAGTTCAGCACCACCAAACCAGCTTTACAACAAATGCTAAAGGAACTTCTCTAGGCAAGAAACCCAAAAGAAGGAAAAGACCTACAATAACAAACCCAAAACAATTAAGAAAATGGGAATAGGAACATACATATTGATAATTACCTTAAATGTAAATGGATTAAATGCTCCCACCAAAAGACACAGACAGGCTGAATGGATACAAAGACAAGACCCATATATATGCTGTCTGCAAGACACCCACTTCAGACCTAGGGACACATACAGTCTTAAAGTGAGGGGACGGAAAAAGATATTCCATGCAAATGGAAATCAAAAGAAAGCTGGAGTAGCAATTCTCATATCAGACAAAATAAACTTTAAAATAAAGACTATTACAAGAGACAAAGAAGGACACTACATAATGATCAAGGGATCAATCCAAGAAAAAGATATAACAATTGTAAATATTTATGCACCCAACATAGGATCACCTCAGTACATAAAGCAAATACTAACAGTCATAAAAGGGGAAATCGACAGTAACACAATCATAGTTGGGGACTTGAATACCCCACTTTCACCAATGGACAGATCATCCATAATGAAAATAAATAAGGAAACACAAGCTTTAAATGATACATTAAGCAAGATGGACTTAATTGATATTTATAGGACATTCCATCCAAAAACAACAGAATACACATTTTTCTCAAGTGCTCATGGAACATTCTCCAGGATAGATCATATCTTGGGTCACAAATCAAGCCTTGGTACAGTTAAGAAAATTGAAATCGTATCAAGTATCTTTTCCAACCACAATGCTATGAGACTAGATATCAATTACAGGAAAAGATCTGTAAAAAATACAAACACTTGGATGCTAAACAATACACTACTTAATAACGAAGTGATCACTGAAGAAATCAAAGAGGAAATCAAAAAATACCTAGAAACAAATGACAATGGAGACACGATGACCCAAAACCTATGGCATGCAGCAAAAGCAGTTCTAAGAGGGAAGTTCATAGCAATACAACCCTACCTTAAGAAACAGGAAACATCTCAAATAAACAACCTAACCTTGCACCTCAAGCAATTAGAGAAAGAAGAACAAAAAAACCCCAAAGTTAGCAGAAGGAAAGAAATCATAAAGATCAGATCAGAAATAAATGAAAAAGAAATTAAGGAAACGATAACAAAGATCAATAAAACTAAAAGCTGGTTCTTTGAGAAGATAAACAAAATTGATAAACCATTAGCCAGACTCATCAAGAAAAAAAGGGAGAAGACTCAAATCAACAGAATTAGAAATGAAAAAGGACAAGTAACAACTGACACTGCAGAAATACAAAGGATCATGAGAGATTACTACAAGCAACTCTATGCCAATAAAATGGACAACCTGGAAGAAGAAATGGACAAATTCTTAGAAATGCACAACCTGCCAAGACTGAACCAGGAAGAAATAGAAAATATGAACAGACCGGTCACAAGCACTGAAATTGGAACTGTGATTAAAAATCTTCCAACAAACAAAAGCCCAGGACCAGATGGCTTCACAGGCGAATTCTATCAAACATTTAGCGATGAGCTAACACCTATCCTTCTCAAACTCTTCCAAAATATAGCAGAAATAAAGCCATACTTGAATACAATTAGTGTATCAAGTTTTTTTACAAAATGGGCTGACCTATTCTAAAACCCTGCTTATACATAGATTCCCACCTTTATGCCAAAATATGTCAATGTTTATGATTCTTAATTAATAACATAAGAATTTAAATAAAGATTATGTAATTACAAAGCACTGTTATGTACCTCAATGTTGAAGTAACTCAAATAAATTCATTTTTGCTGACTTTGTAAGTGCCAGCCCCTATAATCATTTCCTAGTTATCTGGACCATGAATTAAAATAGTTGACAATATAAACAGCAAAATGATCTCATTCATGAACTTGATTTAAAATTTTTAGTAGTGTTGTGATTTTCAAGCCATCATTAGTTTAGAGGTGTCTCCTTAGACTTGACTAGCTCACTCCTTTAAAAAATATTAGAAACTAAGTTACTACTACTTTTTTTATCATCTTGATTTATTATTTGACTTTTTAATGTTTATTATTTT
The DNA here is from genome assembly GCF_949774975.1 of Lagenorhynchus albirostris. Classification (NCBI taxonomy): domain Eukaryota; kingdom Metazoa; phylum Chordata; class Mammalia; order Artiodactyla; family Delphinidae; genus Lagenorhynchus; species Lagenorhynchus albirostris. Next base: position 124,195,427 of record NC_083098.1, read on the forward strand.
CTCATCAAAGTGACAATAAATCACAAAAGAATGTTTTTTCTGCATATCATATATATGATCATGATTATCCCAACAAAGGCTTTTTAAGTATAGGCACATGGTTCGTTTTTGTTGAAATATAATTGATTTATAATTCTGTGTTAGTTACAGCATCTATGTTAGTACTGCATAGTGATTCAGTTGTTTTGCAGATTATATTCCATTATAGGTTATTATAAGATATTGGGTATAATTCTCTGTGCTATACAGTAAATCCTTGTTGCTTATCTATTTTATGTAGAGTAGTTTGTATCTGTTAATCCCATACTCCTATCCCTCCCTCCTTTCCTTCCTCCCTCTCTTCTTTGGTAACCATAATTTCGTTTTCTATGTCTGTGGGTCTGTTTCTGTTGTATATACATTTATTTATATTACTTTTTTAGATTACATATATAAGTGTTATCATATAATATTTGCCTTTCTCTGACTTATTTCACTAAGCATGATATTCTCTAGGTACATTCATGTTGCTGCAAATGGCAATATTTCATTATTTTTAATAGCTGAGTAATATTCCATTTGTGTGTGTGTGTGTGTGTGTGTGTGTGTGTCTGTGTCTGTGTGTGTGCATATATAATCTTCTTAAGCCAATTGTCTGTTGATGGGCACTTGGATTGCTTCTATGTCTTGACTATTATAAATAGTGCTGCTGCAAACATTGGGATGCATGTATCTTTTAGAATTAGTGTTTTCATTTTTTCCAGATATATACCCAGGTGTGGAATTGGGAGATCATATGGTAGTTCTATTTTTAGTGTTTTTCAGGAACCTGCATACTAGTCTCCATAGTGGCTATTTCAATTTACATTCCCACCAACAGTGTAGGAGGGTTCCCTTTTCTCCACATCCTCTCCAACATTTATTATTTATTGACTTTTCGGTGATAGCCATTCTGACAAGTGTGAGGTGATACCTCATTGTGGTTTTGATTTGCATTTCTCTAATAATTAGCAATGTTGAACATCTTTTCATGTGCCTGTTAGCCACCTGCATGTCTCCTTTGGAAAAATGTCTATTCAGGTCTTCTGCCCATTTTTTAATTAGGTTGTTTGTTGTTTTGATATTGAGTTGTACGAACTGTGTATTTTGGATATTAACTCTTTTGTCAGTTGCATCATCTACTAATAATTTCTCCCATTCAGTAGGTTGTGTTTTTGTTTTATTGATGATTTTTCTTTGCTGTGTAAAAGCTTTTAAGTTTCGTTACATCGCATTTGTTTATTTTTGCTTTTATTTCCTTTGCCTTGGGAGTCTGATTTAAGAAAATATTGCTATGATTTATGTCAGAGTGTTTTACCTATGTTCTCCTCTAGGAGTTTTATGGTAGACACATGGTTCTTGATTTATCCATTCACTGATGTGACAAATGTTAATTTCACTGACGATCAGGTAATGTGTTAGCTGTGAAATTCATAGCAGAGAACAAAAAGTACAACCACACCTCACAGATTCACTTTCATTGGATAATGTGAAGTTGAATTTGCATGTATGTTATGCAAATTTTATGTTCACCCAAACTGATTCTTTTGAAAAAAAAATGGGACAAATATGTACAGAATGAAAGAAGGGCCCTGTGATTTGGAAAACTTTGTTGACCTGAAATAAACAGACTGTCAGATATTTCTCTAGCAAAGATGGGATTATTAGGGGTCAGCAGAGAATTGCAATTTGGGGTCTACAACTATGGTGAGCCACGTGTGAGTCCCTACACAGCAAGGGAAGGAACACACTTTGATAGAGGGGAGAAAGGAAATTGGAAAGCTTATAATAAACAAAGAGCCCATGGCTTTTCATTGGCTGAGTCCTTGCCAGGAAAGAAGAGAAGTTTTTCTTCTTCCTGTTGGACTCTCTTATTATTGCAGAGCATGAGCGCTCCCCATTCTGGTCTCCCAATTCTACTTAATTGAAGTTTCTGTTCTTTTTGTTTTTTAATATTTTCCCCTTTTCCTCAAAATCTTTGTCTGAAAGCATCACTGATCAAAAGTCAGGTTTTCTGGTTTCATTGGCTTTTTGTCCCTCAGTGCCAGGAAAGACCTTTCCTGGGTGTAGTGTCTCATGTTGGACATTCAAATAACAAGGAGGGATAGGAGGGAGAACTCTCAGGCACGTTTTATCTAAAGTTTACATGTGATCAAGATCATAGACATAGGAGATCATCTGAAGAGGTATGTCATCATCAAAGTTTGGTGACAAACTACCAATAGAGCTGGTCTGGATATCATGGGAAAGCTGTCTCATCAGCTGTCATTGCTTCAATTCAGGTCACCAGATGATGTGCAGTTCTAGTCACAGTTTGGTGCTTTCTTTAGGTGTGTCTCGTGAATCTAATAGTCTATTCCCTTGAGTTTAGTGGCACAAATGTTGGTTAGCAGTACCTGATAGGGGCCTCTCTTCTGCAGGTGTCTTTTCTAATAGATGAAATCTCCAGGTTGCAAGGTGAACTGCTTAAGGTTTTCACCTCCAAAGAGTGCACTGTGAAAAGATTGCTCTGCCAAAGCATGGTTATTTTTAATAAAAGCAATTAGGCCTTTGCAATTTTGGAGTGTCTCTCCTTTTATCAATGTTGGGCAAAAGAAGTAGGAGCCAAGTACATTGGGTGTCTGGTGACTATCTCAGAGGATGAGAGTTTATGAGTTTCAAAAGAAGTGGATCTGAATGTAGAAGAACTAAAGGTAATGCTTTTGTCCAAGATGTTTGGAGGGCTTCTACAAATTTTGTCAATTGAGTCTTAGTAAAGCTGCTGTTGCATTTGACTCCGCCAGAGGACTGAGGGTGGTAAGCACAGTGAAAGTGAAAAAACCAGCCAAACATCACAAACTTATTGAAATACCTGGCTAGTAAAATGGGTTCTTCAATCACTATGAAAATAAAGAGGAGCTCCCCAGGTAGAGATAATCTTCTCCAAAAAGACTTAAGCCATAGAAGAGGTGGTAGTCTGTCTTCAAGAGAAGTCAGTAACTCAAAGGAATTTCCTTCAGATCCTCACAGGGAGTTAGGAGGTGATCCATCAGCATTAAGCAGTCATGAGGGAGTTCATTGGATGAAGGGGAGAAGAGTGGCAGGGTTAAGGTTATTATGATTTGTAAGAGTTATATGAGGAGCAGTTAACAAAAGGACTTCCCAGGAGGTGAGGCAGCTGCCTGAGAAATGAGAAGAGAATCAGGAGGGCTTCTACTGCATGAGGTACAAAAGAATGATTAAAGGGAATCCTGCAACAATTTTCTCAGTGGTCTTAACCACTGGATCCGGTCCCTGGCAATAATACTCTGTGGGTCAATGGTGGTCTTTACATTTTTGAGTGAGTACCCAAAGGACATTCCTTCCTATTTTATATACTAAAAGGAAAAGCGGAATCTGGTAATTGGGATGCTCAAGGACAGGTGGATTCATCAGCCTCTCCTTTAAGGCCTTCAAAACAATGTTGTCCAGTTGTTCCCATAAAATTGGATTGGGGTTGTTATTGTTTAGAAAAACATACAGAAGTTTGGCATATGAGAAGAATTTGGAATCTAGTTTCAGCAATAACCAACTACCCTGAAAAAATCTCACAGTTGGGGCTTAGTTTTGGGTTTGGGGAAACTTAGGACACCATGAAGTCTATCTAGATGTAGGTGTATCCCTTGTTCTAATATCAGATGCCCTAAATATTAAACCTGGGTTTGGACAAGCTGCAGTTTTTCTTTGGTGAACTTATGTCCTTTAAAGCTAAAAACTTGAGGACACAGATACTGTTTTTCTATGAGGAGGCTTGAAAAGGAGAGAAAAGAAGCAGATCATCCACATATTCCAACAAAGCAGAACCATTGGGAACTTTATATCATCTAGTTCAGCCCATAGGATTTGTGAGAAAAAAGGACTCTCAGTAAAACTCTGAGGTATTACTGTCCGGGTGAGTTGTTTTTCTTTCCAAGTGAAGGCAAAAAGGCATTGGCTAGCCTTATCAACTGCAATACTAAAGAAGGTACTGCTAAACCAATTACAGTAAAGAATTTGTTTCTGATGGGAATGGATGTTAGCAGTGTATGAGAATTAGAAACAACAGGGTATCAAAAAGTAATAACGTCACTTATTGCTCAAAGGTCCTGGACAAACCTCCACCCTCGGCCCTTAGGTTTTCTCACTGGTAAAACAGGAACATTAGAGGGGCCAGTACAAGTGGTTCTGAGGACTTTAGCCTTAAAATCTTCGATTATGGGCTTTATGCCTTGAAGGGCTTCTTTATTTATAGGATATTGATTAATTCTGGGAAGAAGTTTTGAATAATCTATTAGAATCTTAGTGGGAGGTGCACTGTGAATTTTGCCAATTTCAGTTGAAGATTTTGTCCATAAGGAAGGTGGTCACCGATTCAATGAGACAAATTTTCAGTGTTTCCAGAGTCAGCTTTAGTACCATCAGGGATGAAACAAAAAAAAGATGTCAAAGTGTTATTTAATTCACCTGGTCTGTTACTTTGATGACTGTTATCAAATTCTAGAATTATTTCCCCCTTCTGGGAAAAAGAAATTCTGGTATGATACTTCTCTAAGAAGTCTCAACCTAATAAATGGATAGGGGCTAAGGAACTCAGGAGAAAAAGATGTGTATCTCTCAAAGGGCCTAAACAAAGGTGCATAGGTTCAAAGACAGGAACTTCTTGAGGTTCATTTGAACTGTTTTAGTACTCTGAGGCAGGGACTGTTTTATACTAGTGATATTGGGCACCAATAGTGTGACTCTGGTGTCAGGACTGGAAGGGATTCATCCTCAATATGGGGAAATGTTTCTGTAAGCCAGTTAAGATGTAGGGTTGGGAAGAGCCCCTTTTGATGAACAATTTACCTTCAAGTCATTTCTCTCTTCTTGTATTTTACTATAAGCAGTCAAAAGAAGCCATGCTGCACCTCCAACACTTTGCTTAGAAATAGCTTCAGCTAAATATCCAATTTCATTGCTTACAAGTTCTTCCTTCTACAAAACTCCAGTACAGGAACACAATTCAGCCAAATCATTTGCCACTTTATAACAAATATTGCCTTTCCTCCATTGTCCAATAACATGTTCCTCATTTTCATCTGAAACCTCATCAGAATGGCTTTTACTGTCCATATTTCTACAACATTCTGTTCAAGATTACTTACGTATTCTGTGTGAAAATTGAGACTTTCTCTACAACTCTCTTCTTTCCAGACTCTCATAGTCTAGCCCTGAGTGGTCTGCTCATGGCAATATAGACATTTTCTAGCACACACTTCAAAACTCTTCCAGCCACTACTGATTTCTCAGTTCCAAGGTCACTTCCACATTTTACATGTTTGTTATAAGAACGGCCCACTTGTTGGTACCAATTTTTGTCTTCGTCTGTTTGAGCTTCTATAATAATACATCATACACTGTGTGGCTTTAAAAAAAAAAAAAAACACGGACATTTATCTTTCACAGTTCTGTAGGCTAGGAAGAGCAAAATTAAGGCTCCAGCAGATGCAGTATCTAACTTCTTTTTGCTATAACCACACATGGCAGAAGGGTAAAGGGATCCCTCTGGATCCTTTTTTTTTTAAAAGGACACAAATTCCACTCTCCAGGGCTGGAATAGCACACCAGTGACTATACCAGTCACCTAATTACTTTACAAAGGCCCCCATCTCCAAATACCATCACACTGGGCATTAGATTGGAATCTAACATGAATTATGGGGGGGACATTTAAATACAGCAGTATTTAAATATTTTTGTCAGTCAGTAAAACTATTATAAAAAACTAAGACTTTGTTCAGGCCAGGGCTATTTAAATATATTATATCTTTTATCATTTTTCTTCTTTACCATCAGTCTCTTCTGGAACAACAGTTGTATATATATCTATATCTATTGTACATTCTTAAATTTCCTTTCATAATTTTATAATTTTATGGGTCTCTTTTTTTTTCTCATTATATCCTTATATATTTGCTTACTTTATCTTGCAATTGGTGCTTACCTATAATTGGGCCTTTAGCTACCTCCTTTCTAATATTTAGTTTAATTACTTTAATACTTTTTTCAACAAATCTATTTTTTAATTTCCAAGTATGTTTTCCCTTTCTCTGGTTATTCTTTATTTATAGTAACCTGCTCTTGAAATTACATACAATATCCTCTTAACTATATCTAAGGCTACTAGTTATTAGTTTTAATTTGCCTTAAGCTTTATTCATTTTCTATAGCTCCAAATAGTGTGTATTCATCTACTGGGCCATAGACATGCCTTTAGTTAATTAATTAATTAATTAGAACCATTTCTACTTTTACTTTGATGAATCCACAGTGAGAATTTCCCTCAGGGATAGGGCAACCCTCATGTAGTACTATGTTCCAGTAGCCTCTTCCAAAGCTTAATGCTTGTTGTGTATTTAACCACTGTGACTAGATGAGGCTCTAAAAAGCTAGGTATCTTGCTCAAAGTCATAGTGCCAATAAATAATGGAGCCAAAATGCAAGCAACAGCACTTTAGTTCCAAACTTTTTGTTTAAGCTCGTTGCACTATACAGTCCCTCACAGAAAACATCTGCTTTTGTTTTTGTTACTAAAACTGTGTTTGATGAGAAAGGGACGAATAATGTTACTTATCAAAGATATCCTTCATTTATGATAACATAATACTTTCTCCCCCAAAAAACAGTTAAAAAAATTTATATAGAAACTTCCTGATGTGAATTTTAATTATGTATGCATAGAGAATGCCATGGATATAGGTTTTCAATGATCCAAACATCAAACTTATTAAATAATTATGCAAAATTTAAGAATTCATTTAGGAATTCAGTTTTAAGCTCAGTTTTAAGATAAAAAGATATGCTTTGTATATCTATGGTATTATGATTGAGATTACTTCAAATTTTTGAGAAATGCAAAATTTCTACATATAACATGGTTAATGATTATATTATCAAGCATAATGAATTAACATTTAAAATATATTTCAAACAAGTCAATTAAGTGTGAAATAGAAAAATAGTTATTGTAACCAAAATGTAATATCTTTGTATGAAATTAAGTTAAAAAAATTTATTAAACAGTACAATCTCTGCAAATTAGAGAATAAAGGACATATGTGCTTTCTGTGTGTCCTCCAACTAGACATAGCTATTAAAGCTTAAATCTTGCAATAGGGATATGTTAAAATCTGGCTAAGATCTGTCACCAATTAAGTAAACAAACCACCAGGCTAGTAGTAAAACAGTTAACAATGGCACAGCCTTCTCAGTTGTAAATAACTGTCAAGAAGTCCACTTGAAATGTCAGTCCTCATTAATAAGAAAAGACATTTCAGCCCTTATCTTGGTACATCTACCTTTTTCTATTCAAAGCTATTAAAACAATCTCAATATAATTCCTGAGATTAGATTTCTGCAAAGTATTCAGTAGCTTCATGTTATTGGAAAGTGTACAATTGGAAAATAACAATTTGGCAATAAATTAAACATGACAAGACATTTGGGGATTGTGACAAAGAGTGATAAAACGTTATGAAAGGATCATATACACCCAGTCCTCTATGACACCTTGAGAGTGAAAAATAAATCTAGGGCAAGTATCTTCATAGGGCCTTGTAAAGGGAAATTGGTGTCCATCTGCCAATAGTCGTAAATGGTGAGATAGAAGGAGGTGTCTGGTACCTAGAGAGAAAAGGAGAGAGTAAACAAGAAAAGCAATTCACACATTAATTCTTAATAATATATTGGGTGAATACAGTAAGAGATTATCAGACAAGGTACTTAAATGAAAATTGACTTTAAATTCAGGAATTTTACAAGTATCTAGATCATAATCATTTGTTTTATCGTTACTTTCAAAGTTTTGTCTAAAATAGATTTGGATTAATTGAACCACACACAGCTACATTTTCTCCATGAAAAACTCTACTAATAATTCTGGAGAAAAAAATACTGTCTCTTGAGGTTTCTATATCCTGCTGAGATAAAAGACTTTGAAGCAAAAAATCTTCCTCTAAAACAACTATACATATATCTGTCTACAGATATATGTACATTATCTGTATCTATATCGACATCTATATCTTTATATCTCAAGAGGTTAGCTAAGTTACTGCATGGTATTGCTGCCTCAGCATCCCTTTGGATTGACCTGGAAGCCTACAGTGACCTTATACTGACATTAGCCCCTCATGTAGGCACATGTTCTAGATAACATTCCTCAGTCATAGCAAATGTAAACTCCTAATATGATTTCCTTTATTTGTAATCAACAGTTTCGCCTGCCTTCCAGGGCCTTCTCCTTGTACACCCTTTAGATAAGACCCCTGTGGAGCTTACCAAAAACTCCACTCTTTCGGTTTGGATTGACCAATCTGGCCTTAGTCTTGGATCACCAAAGCACTTCACCCATGGACCCTAATAAAGGCATGTACTCCAGGTCCTACAGTAATGGCTTCAAAATTTTTTTAAAAATTTTCTGATAGTTTGTCACAATAAATCTATGCAAGATTAATTTTACATTTTATTTTTAAAAATCAAGTTTTTCTGATTTTAAGAACATTTCTTTTATATCAAGTTTCCTAGTAATTCATTGAGTATATAAAAAGATATCAATTAAATATATGTATGAGGCAGAAAACATTACCTTTTTGCTTTTTTTGGAATGAGAATAAATTTGTAGTAGAAATCATAACCTGGTAATTCATAAAAGAAATTGAAGGAGCTGTTAAGAAGCCTTGAAGACACACACAAAAAAATGTCTTTGTTAGAGTTGTATAGAGGAAGAACTACTGATAGGCACAAAAAGAATGTAAAGGTAGAAATTCAAACATTCCATGTTAACTTTTCCTTTGGTACCTACATCCTCAGTTGTAATACTCGAAAGTTTAACACCCTCTGGCAAACCAAACTAAGGATCAACTGCTTCCTTGGTAAACAGAGTTATCTGTATTATGTAATATTCTGCTTCAATCCTCTCATAACAAAGAAAAGGTATGTGACTCTGATTTCAAATTGGTTCTGAATGTAAAATGATCATAGAGGCCAAGGATAGACGTGGAGCACTGAATGCAGCACAATGTACTGGGCATCAGCGTTTGATGCTTTATGGAAACTGATCGTAGGGAGAAAGAAGCTAAACCCATTCTATGTGTCTGTCTGTGTCATAGGATAAAATATCCTTTCAGTAATATGCTATTAATCCTGGCAAGATTCTTCCAAAAGTAATTTTTAGAGGATTTAAGAGAATTTAATGTGGCCTTCCAGTGGCCACAAAACTAGTAAACCCATATATGCAGTCGCTGTGCTCCTGGTATTAAATGTTCATAGTAGCATATTTTTCATCTATTGTTAAAATCTGCATCAATAAGCCTGTCGACCTATGCAGAAAATTCATAGCTTATTCTATGCTGGAGAGAAAGTACATACTCGTACCTGGACCAAAATATTCACATAAACTTATGGTCTAAATTTAACCACTTGCTAGCACAATGAAATCATCATCTTTATAGTTACTAGCCTAGTGTGCAGAATGTGTATATCTGTTTTACTTGGACAGAATTCAAACTGCATTTTTTAGAAAATGAGGTTTCAACGTTTTTCCTGTAACAGGAAAGACAGAGCTCCTCTAGTAATAAATTATCTTCCCGGAAGACGCACTAAAATAGAACCGTTAAAGTAAACTGTGAGTGGACATTTCAAAATAAAGAAACTCAATTCCTGCCAGGCATACAAAGAAAATCTGTTTGTCTCCTCTAGTCTTCATTCATTAATGGACCAAATAGATTCATTCATTAGATGAGATAATTGCTGCTCTGAAAAACGTGGAGTGTAGCCTTGGTCAAATAAAGACAGGTGATTAGAGGGGGGTGTTGGGAGAATGAGTGAAGGTGCAAGATATCAGAATGAACTTAGGGAACTGAGAGCATCATGAGGGCAAGCCTTGGATGAAGCGTGACTGCAATAGCTGCCAATCTGACCAGAACATGGGGAGGGTAGGTAGAATGAAGGAGGCCAAATGTAGAAAGACAGCTAGGAATAGCATTTGTTAAACTTAGTTTGTCATCAGAAATACCAAAGGATATGTGTTTAAAAATACTGATCCTAAGGTGTACCCCCAGATCTAGTATCAATTTTAGTTTTTTGAACTTAGATAATTATGCTCATTTCCAAGTTGGAAATCACTGAATTAAAGTGTTCACGCTCTACTCTATCCATGATATGCACAAGGGAATCTGTCCATTGGAATGGAATGAAATTAGCCTAACTTTTCTGCAGCTAATGCTTCAAAAGAATATCCAAAATTAAAGCACAGAAATGGGTGGAAGAGGAAACAGCAAAGAAAGTTACTGATATTAGATTAAGAGAAAAGAGGAGCTGGTGGGGGAGAAGGCTGGATCTTTTGGGAGCAAAGATGTTGAGAATTTAATCTAAAATTTAAACACCTTTGTTCATCATTTATAATTCATATCCAGGGACAAGAAGGAGTTTAACATTTAAAATACTCAAAACTTTTAATATAGGGGTTCTATATTTTAAATGCAAGATCCAGATTTTGTCTACTATATTAAATGTTAGGAGAAAATAATAAAGGCAATAAAACAGTTATTATTGGGGGAGCAGGGCATAACAGGGGCTCATCCCACAGTAGAAACTGTCAGATATAAAGGAATATGGGACTCCAAGAACACTCTTCCTGGAGATATATTTCCAGATATTGATTCCAATATAGAGACAAGATGAGTAGAATTTTCTAATATGCAGAGACAGAAGATGAGAGGATCATTGGCACAGCAGGGTCTGAAGAAATTGGGGGAATTACAGAGAGCAAGAAGAAAAGCAGAAGGTCAGGATCAACAGAGAATCTAGGTGCAGCCTCTTTATGTAACCAAAGTGGTAACAAAAAGTCCAGGTAAAACATGTGAACATTGAGATTGTATAGAAATAGAGTTCCTTGGTAGACCAGGAAGCCTAAGGCTTATGATTGGGCCAGATAACTAGGAAAAACTCAGGCTTGTAAAGCAGATATAAAAAGCAATTCAAAACAAAATCACAACATAATAGCTCAATGATCAGCAGCACAAAGAAGCAGAGTATATTAGTGTCATGCTCCAGCTAGAATATTCCATCGTTTAAAGGAAACAATGAAAGTTTCCTGACCAGACCCATTTAGTACTTTAATGCACTGCACAGCAGATAGAGATGAATGATTATTATGAAGTACCAAAAAAGGCTGGAATCATCTATGTTAGATTAATCGCTAACAACTTTATAGTTGCTGGACAAGAAAGACTCTGCAGGAAAACTGGCAGGCCATTGTCTACACAGTCAAGGGTTATGCAACTTTTGCAAAGTGCAGACGGCTCCTGTGTTAAAAATTATCACATAACTAAGTTACTTGCTTCATAAAGACTTAATGTGTAACTGATAGGAAGAGTTGAAAGTATATTCTTAGATGACCGAACACATAATTGTTTGTAAATACCTTTTAAACAAATTGACATTTTAATTAAATTTTGACTTCAAGAATCTATTTATTGTTATATTCCTTAAACACAATTGAACCAGATATATGGTGAATTTAAATTTCTTTGTAAAATATATGTTGTATCTTTAAATAAAATTGTACCCGATTACATGACTAGGTGTGTGCTTTCAATTAATCCTTTGTTAATTTTCACGAACACATAGATTTTTTCATTTATCACATAATCTTAAAATGCATGGCAGAGTTTATGTTATAGAAGATAAGGAACATTTCTTAACTGTTTTTATTTCTTTGTAATTTTAAGAGCATAAAACATTTTGCCTCAGACTTTTTGTGTGTGTAAAATTGATAACATTCTTTTGCTCTTCTGCTTAGTTTAATTAACAAGGCCGTATTTACTTTGAATAATGAATTTGTACTTTTTTTCTCTTCATTAAATTTTCAGAGAACTCTGCCAATTTACCCAGGAAATACTGTTTTTAGAGATGCTGCAAGTTTTATTTTAAAACTAATATTTCATCCCTTTTGTCAAGCAACCGTAAGGAAGCAGGTAAGTTGGCCATCAATTCTCAGTAATGTAGGGTTTTATAATACTTTGTAATTTGTATCATCAAAACAATATGAATTATTCAATTGCCATGTCAAATTCCTCCTCTTAGTCAAATGTAAAAGATATGTCATGCTGCAGCTTCATTTCTGAATAGTGCTGAGGCTCTCTTCCCGGTTTCATTTTGTGTTTGGATGCCCCTTTCATTCTGATTCATATTTCCAGTGATATTCACAAATTAACAAGCTCTTTGCAGTGGTTGCATAGATAGCTGAGGATCACAGTCTCTATTATTCCTCATGGAGGCATACCTCTCAAGATAGTAAGTCAAGGTATTTAATTTGTTTGCCACCTAAGTTCTGACTTTTGAATATTTAGGTATATATGTGGAGTCCATTTGTACTCATGACCCTGCAAATATCAGAGGCAGTTCTGCACTACTGTCCCCAAAGCTCGGTTGTTAGAAAAGAAGTAGAAGGAATTTTTTTACTAAATCAAGAAAAAACAACAACAACAAAAAGGGACCCAACATCAGAGATCAGTGGAAAACAGAAGAGCAGTGAGGTCAAAAACACAGAAGTTGGGCTTCTCTGGTGGCGCAGGGTTGAGAGTCCGCCTGCCGATGCAGGGGACACGGGTTCGTGCCCTGGTCCGGGAAGATCCCACATGCCGCAGAGCGGCTGGGCCCGTGAGCCATGGCCGCTGAGCCTGCGTGTCCGGCGCCTGTGCTCCGCAAGAGGAGAGGCCACAACAGTGAGAGGCCTGCGTACCGCAAAAAAAAAAAAAACAATACAGAAGTTGAGGGTTTCCGACCTTGGTGTAGCAACATCAATTTTATGTGAGAATAGGTTGTCCGCCTGGGGCTGTTAAAAAGGAAGTGACTTTGCTGACATAGAACTACAACATTTGTAGGAGATAAGAAAGAAAAGAATTTATCTAAGCAATTTTGGAAAACGGTATTTTGACTCTCAGATAAATGACTATCAAGACTACCATATTTCCATATTGACTACCCAATACGTAAGAGATACCACCAATCAGATTTACCACTGAGTCTAAATGTTTATTTAATTTTTAATCACATTTATTTACCCAACACACATTTATTATGTATATTAAGCATGGAAAGAAAAAAGCTGAAATTTGCTGAGCACTTGCTTTGAGCCAGGCATTATGCAAATGACTAGAGGCATTATCGCATTTGCATTTAGTGTTTTACCATCACTTTGAAAGATTTGCTAGTATTCCAAACCCTATCAGTGGGAAAACAGGCTGATGGGTAAGGAATCCAGATTACATGACTCCAGAGTGTGTGCTCTTAGACACTGCTCAGCCTCCCTTCTAATCCTCATAAGTTGCAAACTCTGGCAAGTCTCATTTTCCTTATACAGGGTACTTTCCTTAGTTAGAGTGATTATATGTCTCTGTAAGGGCAGTTCCAGTGCACACTTGTCCTCTGTAGGGCTTAATTGTTAATAGCGCCCCCTCTTTTTCCTCTCAACAGTGTAAGATTTGGTTGACAAATCATATGGCCACCCTAAATTATCTTCAGCAACATCTGTATCTTTTACACCTGGGTCAGTGTGGGGTGCCTTGTCCACTCAGCATCAGTTAGATGCTCTTCATCTTTTTTTAGAGCTTGACCAGAGATTTTTATGGAAAGTCCTCGATTAACAATATATATAAACTATAATAAACTTTTTAAAATAATATTTTGGTGGTATAAAATAAGACTGCTTCATTAAGCAGTATTTTAAAAATAATTTCCCAATTTCATATGTCTCTATAATTCATCCTAATTAACAAAAAGTGTTTTTACCCAAATGCATTCACATATAAAAATTTAAGATTTGTATGTGGTATTTTTTTCCATTTATTTACTCATATATTATGTTTTTCAGAAAGGTTTTTAAAGTAGGTTAAATGACAGCCACAACTAGATTATTAAATCTAATTAGAGAAAGGAAAGGAGTTCCCAAGATAAACAAAAATATGATTATAGTAAGAATCAGGGTCAAAATGTTCACTTTGAGTTTTGTTTACTTTTGATCTTTAAATTTGGAGCTTCCAAAAAAAATTAAAAATAGGACTACCATACAGTCCAGCAATTCCACTTCTGGATATTTACCCAAAGAAAACAAAAACATTAATTCAAAAAGATACATGCACCCCAGTGTTCATTGTTATTTACAATAGCCAAGCTGTGGAAGCAACCTGAGTGTCCATCAGTAGGTGAAGGATAAAGAAGATGTGGTATATATACACACTGGAATACTACTCAGTCATAAAAAAGAATGAAATCTTGCCATTTGCAACAGCATGGAAGGATCTAGAGGGTATCATGCTCAATGAAATAAGTCAGACATAGAAAGACAAATACTGTATGATTTCAGTTATATGTGGAATGTCAAAAATAAGCAAAACAAAAGAAAACAAAAACAGACTGATAGATACAGATAAAAAATGGATGTTTGCCAGAGGGGAGGGGATGCTGGGTTGGGCAAAATAGGTGAGGGGGATTAAGAGGTATAAGCTTCCAGTTATAAAATAGCTAAGCTGTGAGGATATAACATACAGCATAAAGAATATAGTCAATAATACTCTAGTAATAGTATGGGAACAGATAATTTATCATGGTGATCATTTCATAATGTATGTAAATGTCAAACCACTATTTAGTATTGATACATCTGAAACTAACATCATGTTGTGCATCAACTATATTTCAATTTAAAAAAAAAACCCATAAAATTACAAGTTGAAAAAGATAGCTAAATGGCCAAGTTTTTATTAAATAATTTTTTTAACCTATCTTTTAAAAATTGCCTTTTGAATCTTTACTCTGTTGTTAAAGATATTTCACTCTAGAAAAGAATCAAGTTGTTACCTGATATATTTTGCTTATATGAGATATTTCAACTTACAGTATCAGTGCTCTTTATGAACATAATTAATATGCTGATTTAGGTATACTTTTAATACATTTCAAGTGTATTTTGAAATAATTCAGTTAAATAATAATTTGTTTATGAAAAATAAAGTTTTTATTTGTATGTGAATGTAATACCCTGCATTATCCATTTTTATAGATATTTAAAATGTAAAAGAAAGAGGAAGGAAAGACAGAAAGAAAAGTAAGAATGAAAGGAAGAAAAGAAATGAGGGAAGAAAGAATAAAAGAAAAAATAACTGAGACAAAGGAAAACACAGATGTGTAGCACTAAGGAAACAGGTTTTCAAAGTAGTAACAGACGTATAAATCTACACAGATACATCTAGCATAGGTAAAAGGGACATTTCTATACAATTTTATAGCTTATTCTGGAATACTGGCCAACACTAAGAGATAATTGAACTGAACATTTTGTTTATTAAATGCACATGGAGAACATGAGCAACAGAAATGACATTTCCCCTGAAAACACCCATATAAAAACAAGTGCACCATCTCAGAAAGCTTTGACATACATCATCAACAAGAGAAAATAGCCCAAAATTTTCTGAGAAAGAAAACTAACATTGAGTACTACCAGATATTAAAATATATTAAAATATAATTAAGTAAAACTTACAGAATCTGGTCTTACCAATACATAAGAAAAAATAATCATCCTCACTGGTAACTAAAAAATGCAAATTAAAGATCATACCATGTTTTCCCTTTCATAATTTTGAAGATTTAAATGAATTTTAATGCTTAATGTGAAAGGGGGGAATTGCTCTATCAAATTCTATAGATATTCAGAAGAATAATGGAGACAAAAATCATTTAAAATGCACATAATGTATGATCCAAGAATTACATTTCTAGGAATTTATCCTCTGCAAATGTACATATATACAAAGATATATGTACAAGACTGTCCATCACAGTATTGCTTATAATAATAAAAAATCGAAAATAAAGTAATATTCAATGGTAGATGATGCATTAAATAAATTTGATTTATTTATTCAGTGAAACGTATGCTATAATTAAAAGTGATATTGTTTATTATATCAATATATAATTATGAACATTCTTTATAAAACTTTTTGTAATGATTTTATAATGTGTATGTTTATACATTATATATATACATACACACATAATCTAGAAAGATATGTAGCAAAATTTTAATATTGATTATCCATAAGTGATCAAAATATGTAAGATTTTAATTTTTATTTTCATTCTTTCTATGATATAGTTTATTTTGCTCCAGTGAGCATGTATTACTTTTATAATCAGAAAACATATTTATAAAAATAATCACTTTAAATTTCTAAACTATTAGCTTATAGTGAAATGACAGGTAACCTGTAAACATAAAAGTATATCAATAAAATATATAATGTTCATAGAGTGAAAGTCTGCAATCACTTATTATATATGGCCTAAATATTTTTTAAAGTTTCAATAAGTAGCTATGAATTAAAATGTTTCCAATAATGGTTATAGGAATGGTAGAATTATAAAACATATTTTAATTAAATCTCTCCAATAGAAAAACTGTAAAAATGAATTACCTACATTATACACATTTATGAACATAAAAAATAGAAGGACAATGAAAAAACTATTCCATTTTGTTTGGTTAAATGTCATTTTACTCATACTTGCTCAATTTAAAAAAATCATGTTCGATTAAGGTGGTTATAATTTATCATTTCATACCAGCTAATCTCTGGTTCCATCCGGCACACTATAGAAAACTTACTAAGAAATAGCTTTCTTATCCTAATATGATGAACATTATCTAGTAATAAAAAGCAAAAAAAGTAAGAATTCCTCAAGTTTTTGCAGATGTTTAAGGGGCAATGCAGTGGTCATTCGAGAGCTTACCATTTTAAAAACCCTTACATATTCGTAAGGATTTGGTGATAAGCAGCATATTTGGGGAAACCTCCGCTTTCTTCTTACAAACAAAGACCAAGTAGAAAGGCATGGTAACAAAAAAAAAAATCAATAAATGTAAAGTCTATTAAAAATATGGTTTGGGACTTCTCTGGCGGTCCAGAGGTTAAGACTCTGCACTTCCACTGGAGGGGTCGAGGGTTCGGTTCCTGGTCAGGGAACTAAGATCCCACATGCCAAGCAGTGCAGCCAAAAAATTTAAAAAAATAAATGTTCCAAACTAAAAACACAAATATTGTTTAAGTCTTTTAAAAAAGAAAAAAAAAAATATATATATATATATATTTAGTTAGTTTCATACCTTGGATGTATGTGTATGCTTAAAGATTATTAATGGAATATATTGATCACTTCAGTTCATTCATAAAAGCTTTTCTTGATAATGAATGTATCTGTGTGAATGACAACCAAAAGTAAATAAACTTTAGATTAAGACAAACATCTATTTATTCTTATACACAGATCAAATTCATACAACTGTACAAAATGCCAAGTATTTACAGCTGAAATTACATATAATAAATATAGTTTTTGCTTCAGACATGAGTGTAACTCATAGTAAAAATTTTTTATTAACTAATCAAGAACTTTTTTATTTTCCCATGCATTTTATTAGGCATGTAACGTGGCTTAATAGTATGCAAGTCGTTAAAATCTGTTACTGAGGTATGATGCACGTGTACTTCTACTTACTGAGGTTTCTATAATTATGGCTTTTTCAAGCCCTATTATATTCTGGGCATCATAGGCTATATTTGATTAAGAAAAACAGCAGCTGTCTGGTCATATACAGAGTGTCTCTTAGTAACACGAAATTTTTGGGGGGAATCGTTTTATTCATGTTGGCCACCAAAGGGAAAAAATATTCTCATAGCCATGGAAAGTCACTAATTAGAGCTCTCAGTTATGCTACAGGACAATAAATTCATCCCAGTTCTATAGATAGATTTAATTTCACAAACTTTTTGTTCACTCTTAGGGGAATCAAAACAATTAAATCAAAGAGAAAGAAAATAATCTACTGCAGTGATCATAATAAAAACATCAACAACAAAAGTCAAGGAGCCACCTTTTTATTCTGTGTATAAACTATATATATATTATACATAGCAGTGCATTTTGGGCACACTAATTCTAGAATCTTACCATCTCCCTAAAGTATCTGGACTTTCTCCATGGCTGACTGGTCATGTAACTTGTAGAAATTCTTGACTTGGTTCCAATAGGTTACACAGCAAGAAGCTAGAGAAGATGGTCAATATGTCAGCCAATGCTGGCTCTTATTATTATATTTTTTTTTCGGTATGCGGGCCTCTCACTGTTGTGGCCTCTCCCGTTGCGGAGCACAGGCTCCGGACGCGCAGGCTCAGCAGCCATGGCTCACGGGCCCAGCCGCTCCGCGGCATGTGGGATCTTCCCAGACCGGGGCACGAACCTGTGTCCCCTGCATCGGCAGGCGGACTCTCAACCACTGCACCACCAGGGAAGCCCAACTGGCTCTTATTTTGACTGTGGCACTAATGACATTTCTAATTCTTGGTTCCAAAAAAGGAGATATATCTGTGTCAAAGGATTTCATGGGACAAATCGTGGTTGAAAAGTATTGGTCCTCCCCCTCCCACCCCACAAATCTAGACAGTATAGGAGCAAGACAATAGGTAGTGCAAAGGTTGGGAGGCTGATGAGACCAGAGGTTCAGGAACTTCAGCTCTCTTGCTTTGATCCTGTATGGACATTGTCTCTTAATTCTCTGAAAATCCTCCTTTCTAAGCAGTTAATTGTCATAGAGATATCAAAGCTAACCAGGGAAGGACCAGAAGTGTAAAGACCATAAGACCTAAGGAAATGTCTGGTTCTGTAGAGGCTGCAGAACCTAAATGTAAATAATTTGTAAATAGTTGCCAAAAGCAAAGCTAATTCAAGCTTTGCTTTTTGGAACTTTCTGGATTTTTTTTTAAAAGAAGTATAGTTGATTTACAATTTATGTTACTTTCAAGTGTACAGCAAAGTGGTTCAGTTAGATATATATATTTTTTCAGATTCTTTTCCATTATAGGTTATTACAAGATATTGAATATAGTTCCCTGTGCTAAACAGTAAATCCTTGTTGTTTAGAATGTTTAAAAATATTTTAGATCCATAGTTGGTTGAATCTGTGGGTGGAGAACCGGGATTTGAAGGGATGACTGTAGGTTATTTCATTAACCAGTGGGAAGGAGCTTCAGATATTACAAAACTTGGTCTCATTGCTTCAGCCACAGTGTAGGACTGAGACAAGTGAAGTCAAAACAGCCACTCCTGGTGCTGGTAAAGGCTCCAACTGGAGTAGGCTGATACTGGGAATCAATAAATCAATAAAAACATGAACAAATATTTGGGCCTTTTGAAAGTCATTTAATGTGACATGGTAACATGAAGGGGCTGAACTTAGATCAAGAAACAAAACTGAAACAGCACCTAAAACACTGATCAGTTTAAACTGGTTTTGCTTTCTTAAAACAGATTGTTGAGTAATGAAACCTGGAGTCATTTTACAGACACAGCACTGCACATGTGCAAGACAGGAACCCTTGTCTCTAGGATGACCTTGGAACCAAGAATCTTCAATCTACGGAACCTAAGAATAGAAATGTTGCCACCGGAGCCCTTTACGAAGGGAGAAGTGCTTCAGTAAGGAAAATCTGGCTTCCAGCAACAGGAGTAGCTTATATGGACTGATTAGAAACTAGCCAGTCAACTCCCGAGTTTGAAATTCCTCGAACTCCTTAAATTTTGCCCAGAACCCTGGATCAGGGAGACAGTTTTGAGAGTCCTGCCTTCTATCTCCTTGCTGGTTGACCTCACAATAAAGTTCTCTCTTAACTCAAAAGCCAATGCCTTAGTGTTGGCTTCTATGCTCCTCGGGCAGTGAGACCTTGCTTGGTGACAACTTTGGTGATCATAAAGGGACTTAAGTCTTGCGACCGCCTGCCCCAGGCACTGTAGCTCCCGGCAAAGTATGGGCCGTCGCCACCAACCCTGAATGGCCACCTAGACCAACTTTGTCCAGGGAGTCGGCTGTGAGGTTCCTGCTTCCCTGCTGCTGTGCTCCAGGCTCTTTGTGCTACTTTCACTTTTTAGAGAAGAAACAGCTCCTGGATCAGACGTCTTTTGGTGAGTTAACGTTGTCAAAACGCGCCTGTGCCTAAATTGTCTAATAACCTCCTCAGGATTGTGGGTTAGAGTCCCACCCTAAGGGAGACAACGTAAAAGGTTGCGGCCACTGAGGTACTCAAATGATCAGGTTACTGTCCCAAACCCTGGGTTAGAGTCTCAGGCCTTTGGGTCTCTTTGTGTCTCTTTTATTTGTTAGGATTGGATAATAGGGTTGGCTCTTGGATGACTGTAGCGAAATATTATTGGGCCTGATATTCTTGAGGGCTCTCTGGCTGAGGAGATAAAAGGCTTTGCTGGAAACCTTGCCTTATGGAGCTGTTGTGGGGGAGAGGTTATCCATGCCTAATATAATTGCCTGGCAGTATTGATGCAGGTGTGTATCCTTAATAAAACCAGCCCTGATTACCTTGCTGGGTGAGAGGGTAAAGGAGAAAAGAGGGAATGTCAAGCAGGAACATTCTGTACCCCAAAAGAACATAGGCTGTGCCTGGGTTAAATGAATTTTGTACAATTGGACACATGTTGGATTTTTCCTCACGGATCATTTTAACTATTCTTTTTATATGAGCCAAACTAGCAGGAAGTTAGCATTGAACTGTTCTCAGGGTGTGTGTGTGTGTGTGTGTGTGTGTGTGTGTGTGTGTGTGTGTGTGTGTGTGTGTGTGTGTGTGTGTGTGTGTGTGTGTGTGTGTGTGTGTGTGTGTGTGTGTGTGTGTGTGTGTGTGTGTGTGTGTGTGTGTGTGTGTGATGTTAAAAAGGAAAGTTTGCCAGGAGGAACAAACCCTGGAACATTGGTGGTGCTAAAGGTCATGGGCTGTATGGGGGCCTTAGCCTGGATGTATTCTACCTGGAAGTTGCCCAGACTCTAGATGAGTTTGTCTGTGATCTCTGCTATGGAGGTAAAATGTTTTGGTCATCTATCAGAAATATTAAATCCCAACATGCTCAGAAAGGAAGTGAGGACTTCAGTATTTCAGTAGACTCCTGAATTCCTCTCTCAAATCCAGTTCTAAGACAGCTTCCTCACTTTGCTTTTGTCCCCTCTTCTACCCTCCTCTTCATCAAGTAAGTTTTTCAAGGTGGTCACTGAGGCAGAGCCTGGACATTCATAGGCCCCTCTGCAGTAGGCAAGCCTGCCTTCAGCCCATGACAGGGAAACTATTAAAAGCCTGTGACCAAATTGGCTACAATCTTGGAACTGCTTGGACAGATTCCTTGGAAACTGAGTAGCATGTGTGACTTTCAGGCTACAGTTCTTGACAACCATCTCTAATGGATAGCATTTCAGTGGTCCCTTTGTGAACCCTCAAATCCAGGCTGGGCTAGTCATCTTTGAGACTGTCCATCCTCCACTGTGGCTTCTCCAGGGAGTTCTTACAGCCAAGTTGTAAGACTTGTTTACACTACTGCCTTTGCTTCTTCCCAGAAACCAAACTAGGAGATGGGATTGGTTTCTAAATCTGAAGGGTCTTGTTTTCTATTGAGGCTGTTTGGTTTCCCTCTGCCTTTTTTGAGGGAGTGAGGGAAGGCCATTTTCTAGAAATTTGCAATCCATAGACTGTTCTTAGCTCTTGGGTTTGAAACCTCAGATATTGACTAAGCCTTTGACTTAGGGGTTTATGGCTAGGGCTCTCTCTCTCCCTCTCTCTCTCTCTCTCTCTCTCTCTCTCTCAACACCTATTCTCACACGGGCCGGAAAACCCCTCACAACCAGCATTGAGGTGGACAGTAGTTGAGGGGACAAGCCACTAGCATGCCCAGGTGATTCCCACAAAGGAACAAAGTGTGCTCTGAGCCACAGATTTGCAAACCTTGGTTTGCTCTCCTTCATCTTTCACAAATGCTAAAGTTTTCCAGGTGCAGCCAACATTGCAGCATCACACAGACCTCGAGTTTCCAATAAGACTGCTGATTGACTTTGGGCCCAATCCATGAAGGCTGGGAAGAGGTGGCAGGCATTTGCTAAAGGCAATTGTTCAAGTCTCTTCCGTGTTCTAGCTGGCCAAGGAGTAAACTATTTTGAGCACTACAGTGGAAGAAATCCAGTCAGCCAACTGCAGAGCTCAGCTTCACTACTGACTTGTTTTCCTTCAGAGGATGGAGTCCCAGGTGGAGAACTCTTGGCTGGCCTTGCACTGCCTTGCCTTGCACTGTGGTTGCACTGTGGTTATCAACTTCCCTTGGATCGAGAGTAGGCAAGTACAAGTAGTGGGCTCACAACATTTGACCTTGACTGGTTTTTCTAAGTTTCTCTGCAGAATAAGAATTTGCAGAAGAGATGTAAAATTATGGTTCAGAGGGAAGACCCTCAGAAAAAGCCTGTCAGGGCTGATTCAGAGCTTAATGATGATCTCAACTTAGTACATTCGGCTTCTCCTTCAGTGCCTCCCATGGTTCTTCTACTGCATGAAGGGGGAATCCCTACAAGTAGTACCAAATCTTATACCAACAATCCTCCTCGGGCTACAGGTCTGGTCCTAGTCCTGTATCCTTACTTATCAGATAGTCAAAAGTGTGCAGTCTCCCTTCCCCAGTGTACTCAATTCAGCCCAGGGGGGACTCTGCTTCAGGAAGGGCAATATCCCTTGAATTAAGTTCCACAGGTCTAGACGACCAAGGTCAACATAGGGGACTTGTATATGTGCACTCTGCGTTTTTTACTTCTCATCTATATAATTGGGAAAAAAGTTAAAGTAAAGCTTTCTGCATGTGCCTGAATGCTCAATTTCCTTGTTGGGGTGAAATCTAACAAAATTCAATGACTTTCTCACCAGAAAAAGTAGACGTTTAAGTACTCTCAGATCAAGGCTATACCCTCCAAGCTGGGCTAGTACAATTGGGAGACAAGCCTCAGCCAGAAGTCCCTGATGAAATTTTACAAAAGGTAAGAGCAGATGTTTGGTAAGAGTCAAGACAGCTAACCCGGTAGTAGTAAAACTCCATTCAAGCACCAGGGCTTCAAATTTAAAGCAATACCTTTTAAAGAGGCATTTGAAGGAATGGGTAAAGCCTCTGATAATCACCTTTTTTTTTTTTTTTTTCGGTACACGGGCCTTTCACAGCTGTGGCCTCTCCCGTTGCGGAGCACAGGCTCCGGACGCGCAGGCCCAGCAGCCACGGCTCACGGGCCCAGCCGCTCCGCGGCACGCGGGACCTTCCCGGACCGGGGCACGAACCCGTGCCCCCTGCAACGGCAGGCAGACTCTCAACCACTGCGCCACCAGGGAAGCCCAACCACCTTTTTTAAATGTCAATTTATCTGACCTTGTCAATCCCTGTAACACTCCAATCCCACCAATACAAACATCCGGGACTTGAGATCATCATTTTGTACAGGATTTGAGAGACATTAACCAAATAGTAGAGGACATACATCCAGTGGTGCTGAATTCTTATACTTTGCTTACAACTTTATCTGGAGATATTTGCTGGTTTACAGTTCTGGACTTAAAAGATGCCCTTTACTGCATGTCTCTAAGTCCTGAGTCCCAGGAACTGTTTGCTTTTGAGTGGGCTGATCCAGAAGCTAATATAAAATAACAATATTGTAGAATGGTACTACCCCAAGGATTTAAGAATGCCCCCACTATCTTTGGGGAAGCCTTGGCCAAGGACATAAGGGATCACCAATTAAATGAGGAAGTCTTAATCTAATGTAGATGATACGAATGGCTAGTGAAACTAAGGAAGCCTCAGACCAAAATGCAATCCACACTTTAAACTTTCTGGCGCATCAGGGATATAAAGTCTCTAAGGGAAAAAGCACAAATTTTTCAACCAACTGTAAAATATTTAGGATTTGAGTTATCAAAAGGACAAAGAAACTTATTGCTGGATCAAAGGGAAGCATTAGCTAGGGTGACTATACCCACCACCAGGAGACAATTATGAGAATTCTTAAGAACGGCTGAGTTTTGTCATACTTGGATCCCTAACTTTGGACTCATGGCCAAATGCCTGTATGAGGCTCTTAAAGAAATGACAATGAGCCATTAAGCTGAACTGTGGGATGCTATAAGGTATTCCATACCATACAGATAATTGAAGTCTATTCTAGCAGACCTGACCTGACTGATCAGCCTTTAGAAATCCATATGTGGAAATGATTATGGATGGGGACAGCTTCAATGGACCACGGTCTCTGAAAGGCTGAGTATGCAATAGTAACTCATTAGGAAGTCCTAGAAGCAGAAACCCTCTTCCAGGTATATCTGCCCAGAAGGCAGAGCTCATAGTCTTCCTGAGGGCCCTGTACCTTGGAGCTAAGAAAAGGTAAACATCTATATAGATTGTAAGTATGTCTTCTCCGTCGAGCATTTACATGGGGCCGTTGTGGGAAGAGGTCTGCTAACATTAAGAATAAAAGATATTAAACATTCAAGAGGTGGTATTGGCCTTACTAGACTATTAACAGTGCCAGAAGTAGCCATAGTACATTGCCCAGGCCACCAAAAGACTGATAGCTATATATAGCTAAAGGAAATAATTTGGCTGATCAGGTCACAAAACAGGCACTCAGAACCAAAAACCCAGATCCTAAGGCCCTAGCACTCATTCTGAGTGTGAATCTATCTGTGTTTAAGCCTTGGGATTTAGAGATGGATCTAGAGAGAGCAAACAAATAGGGATTTCATGCTGACTGTTGAGACTTAGATGGTGATCAGTACCAAACAACCAGCTTATAATGAACAAGGACTAGTGCTTATACCCAAGCATTTAATGGAAAGAATGATCAATATTACTCACCTACATCAAGGAACCCATTCTGGGAGGCATGCAACCTATTGCTGGCTACAAAAGTTTATGGTTGGCTCACAAAGGCAAAGAACCATGCAAAAGTTAATACGAAATTGCTTAATCACCAGAAACAATCATAAAACTGGGCCAACCCCAATAACAAAAGGGGTGCAAGCCTGAGGGACAAAATCAGGAGATGATTACTAAATAGACTTTACTGTTATGCCAAGAGCCTTAGGAAATTAGGTATTTGATATCTGTAGACACCTTCACAGGATGGGTAAAAAAATTTTCCATGCCAGACAGAGAAGATGTCTGAGGTACCAAAAGCCTTAATTTAAAAATTATCCCTCCTTTTGGCTTGCCTCTTTCAATTAAAAGGAAAAATGGAGATGCCAAGGTAACTCAAGTGGTGTCTGGGGCCCCTAGAATACAATGGAAGTTACATGCTTCACGGGGACCTCAGTCTATGGAGAAGACTTAAAAGATGAATCACACAATAAGGACAATAGTTAAACTATGTCAAGAAACCAACTTAACTGGGAATAAGGTCTTACCAGCTGGCCTGTTTAGGTTAAGAGTAGCCCCTAGACCAAG
Organism: Lagenorhynchus albirostris; assembly: GCF_949774975.1. NCBI lineage: Eukaryota > Metazoa > Chordata > Mammalia > Artiodactyla > Delphinidae > Lagenorhynchus > Lagenorhynchus albirostris. The sequence continues at coordinate 124,220,843 of NC_083098.1, forward strand.
CTCCAATTGAGCTCTTATGAAATGTTATATGGGAGACCCTACCTTAAATCTACCATTGCAGTCTTAAATGATCATATGCCAAAGGAATTAGATACTATAAAATGTGTACTGTGTCTAGGAGTTTATCTGCTATATATAAATAGGCTTCTAGTTGGTTGATGTTTCCCACAGACATTCCCCTGAGCTACATAAGCTCAGGGGATTGGGTCCTCCTCAAAACTTGGAAAAATCAACACCCTAAAGATCAACGGCAAGCTAAGTGGAATGGACACTTCCCAAACAGGGTGCACTCTCCATAGACAGGAGGAAATAGGAGAACCCAACATCCTAACACCTGAGGGAAACCCACTACCGACTTCTTGGCCCCTAATTACACTTGTGAATCCTTAACTGACCTTACATTACTTTTCAAAAAGAAACATAACAGCTAAGACTCTCCCCAGCTGGGAAGATAAGATGTAGAAATCTCAAAAGTAGACTGCTTCTGCCCAAGAGTCCAGACCAGGCCAATATAAACCCAAATTCAATGACTACATGTTTTCTTGTATTCTGAAAGGAATGAGGTCTGTTTTTTGAAGAAATATTGGAATTTGGACTCCTAGTTCTGTGTATTTTAGGATTATTCTTATTCATAACATTTTGTACTTATTATCCTGTACCTTTAAAAGGGCTTCCCCCACTTGCATGATTGCCCGAGACTTAAGAGTTCAAGGTGGGACTCATATATTTACAAGTAAGTGCCAAACAATTTCATTACTCATAAAAATCCACACCCCCTAATCAGCAGGAAGTAGCTAGAGTTGTCAGTGCCTTATTTCCTTCAGCGTTGAGGAAATGTACAAAGTAAGGAGGGAACTGAAACAACACATAACATATGGGTCAACTTAAAGTGGTTTTGCTTCCTTAAAACACATTCTTGATTGCTCAAACCTGGACTTATTTTACAGACACAGCACTGAACATGTGCAAGACAGGAATCCTTGTCTCCAGGATTATCCCAGGACTGAGAATCTTCAGTCCACAGAACTTAGTAGAAAGGTCACCCCCAGAGCCCTTTACCTACAAATGGAGACTACCTTCAATAATGAAAATCAGGTTTCCAGCAACATAAGTATCTTATAAGTACTGTTTCAAGACTAGCCAATCAGCTCCCAAGTTTGCAATTCTCTAACCCCTTAAATTTCACCCCAAACCCTGGATCAAGGAGACAGATTTGAGAGCCTTGCTTCCTGTCTCCTTGCTTGTCGACCTTGCAATAAAGCTATTTATTTTCAAGAGCCAGTACCATAGTATTGGCTTTTATGAGCATAGGGCAGCGAGCCCTTGCTCATAACAAAAATATTACAAGTACTTCGATTAAAGTGCTAATGGGTGAAATGGAGGCATAGAGAAGGGAGTAATCTATTTTACCTGTCCCAGGCATAAACAAGGTTCCCAGTTTTATAACTTTTGAAAGATGGGAAGAGTTTTAATCATGAAGTGCAGCGATTGGGGGATCAGTCTGAAGTACACTTACTAGGATGTTGGCTCTGTCATAACTGGCTGGGTGACTTTGGGCAGCTCGGTTAAGGATTTTATCAGCTTCCTCTTTATTTGTGGGTACAGCAATAGAACTTGCGTTTCAGGTTTCAGCTCACATTAAGCACAATGTACGTGTTAGAGTTACCAGCCACTAAGATGCGGAAGACTGCAGATAGAGCAGGTTTAGGGGATGAAAAACAAGGGTCTAACTTCGCACATACAGAGTATAAGTTGTCTATTATATAGTCAAGTTCATAAGTACAGAGTGAGGTATATATGAATGAGTCCAGAAAAAGTGGGATGAAAAGAAGAGTCCTGGGGCATTCCAATATTAAGAGATCAGGGAAAAGAATAATTAGTAAAAGAAGCTGAAAAGTAATATTCAATAAGATAGGGAGAAGTAAAAAAAAAAATGATTTTAGAAAGTGAAAAAAAAACCTAGGAGGATATTAATGTTAAAGAGTTCTTAGAATTGACAGCAGATTTCTGCAATATTATCTTTAACCTTGACATGAGCAGTTTTATTGTAGTGGTGTGAGTGAAAGCCTAGTTGGAGTAATTTTAAAGGAAAAACAGAGTTATTATAAATCTTTTGAGTTTTGCTGGAAGGAAGAACAAAAAAATGGGTTAATAATTGGCAAGAGAAAGAGGACCAAGAGTGTTTTATTTTTCTTTTTATCTCTTATTTTAAAAATGTTTTTAGGTAGGAAAAACAGCAACTTATATGCATGTTGATGAAATTAATTCAGTAGAGAGAAAAGTGATATTATGGAAAATGACTGGGCCAACAGACCAGAGGAGAGCATGGAAACTAATGCTCAAAGGAAAAGACTGACCTTAGATATAAGCATTGATAATTTACATATAAGCATATGGGTACATATCAGGGAACAAGTTTTCCAAATATCTGTTCTGATTGATTCACCTATTTTGCTGCCAGCTTTTCATTAAGTATTCTAGGCTCCTTAAATACCAGAATCAGTATGTAATTGAATCTCCAAATACAGGAATGGGCATCATACTGAGTTAGCAGATTATTCTCACAAAGTGAAACTGAATATATGGAAACCTGAACATATAACTCACTTATAAATGTATTCAGAGTTATGTCTACCACAGTTCTCTAAGCCATTATGAGGTTTATCCATGGGGTCCTGTACTTTCATATACTTCAAGTCAAAGGGTTCTGACAAGGTTTTAGAAAACACTCAGGAAACAAAATGAGTAGCTCCAAGAGCAAGTATAGAAGCCAGAGCATGTTGGATAGCAAACAGTGGGCACTCAATAAATATTTGTCAAACAGGATTCTATTTGGGGGTTCTGCTTTGACGTTCCAGGCTCTGGTGTCAGGTTCATAATGTCAGCAAATGTAAAACTGAATACTTCATTTTGCTGACGAGATTTATAACTGCAACTCTAATGCAGCCAAATACCACCTAATGTGCATTAGCTTTTATAGTAAGCATAATAATTACCCTACAGGTGTCCAATTTCTAATCCCAGAACCTGTGAATATCTTGTTGTATATGGTGGAAGAGACTTTGCAAGTATGATTATGATTATAAGAAAAGGTTCATAATTATTCATGTGGGTCTGATGTAATCACATTGAGAGAGCTAGGAGGGTCACGGTCAGAGGACATGTGATGACACAGCAGAGGTAGGAGTGATGTGGCTACAAACCAAGAAATAAAGTGTGTTTATCATTACTGTTTGCAGTGATAGTAACCCTGATCAAGGCAGAGGCAGAGACAGTTTATTCTATGCTGTGACACATCAGTTTTAAAGATTATAGAATAGGGGGGAAATGTAGTTCTTCTGTGATAAAATGAAATCATTGATAGAATTCAGTGATGATCATTTGGAGGAAATATAAGAAAGTTTGAAATTAAAAACTCAAGTGCATAGAGTTAAGTCTAATTTAATGCAGAATCACTGGAGAATCACAATTTCACATGAAAAATAAGGAAAATGATAAATTCAGGGAAATTCAGTTTAGAATTATGAAAATCAAGAACCATTGTTAAATATATCACTGTATAATTAGAATCAGTGAAAAATGACAGTTAAGCCTCTTGATTTGTTTTCTGGACTGAATTCTGGACTGAAAAAAAAATTCCCCCCCTTTTTTTTTTAAAACCACAGAACTTTATTGTCTCATAGTTTGGGGGGCTATAAATTGTCAGCAGGGCCATGCTCTCCCTGAAACCTGAAGGGGAGAATTTCTTGCCTTTTCCTAGCTTTTGGTGGTAGCCATCAATCCTTGGCATTCTTTGGCTTGCAGCTGCATTACTCCAGTCTGTGCTTCTGTTGTCACATGGCCATCATCCCTCTTAGGTGTGTCTCTTATAGGGACACCAGTTATATTGGATTAAGGGTCCACCTTACTCCAGTATGACCTCATCTTAACTAGTTACATCTGCAATGACCATGTTTCCAAAAAAGGTCTCTTTTTCAGGTACTGGGGGTTAGGACTTCAACATATCTCTTTGGGGGGAACTCAATTCAACACAACACCATCCAATGAAAAAAAGAATAGTCTCTTCAACAAAAGGCATTAGGACAACTGGATATCTATGTGCAAAGGAACAAAGTTTTTAATGTAATTTTATACATTATGCTTTTAATGTAATTTTATAAACTGTAAATGAATAGGAATGTTTATTGTAGGAGGATTTTAATATAGGACCAAATTGACAGTTAGTATTTGAATAGTGCTTAGTATAGGTAATCAGTCATAAGAGCAAAATTTCCCAGTTCTTAGGATTGTGTATGTCATGAATATTCTTGTTCCATACATGCACTCACAGAAGAGAAAACCTTCTCTTACTGAGGCAAATTGACTTCTCAAAGTGACTTCCATTTCTGCCTTTTCATACAGGAAACAATAGAGCCTCATTACCATTTTAGAATTTATTCTGTAAGCACATTTCTCTGTCAGTTTCTTAAGAGCTTAACTGCACTCAGCTTTCACTGGCTCTTTGAAGTTGGTAAGAATGTAAACAATGTCAAAAATGAGATACAGTTTTTATATAATTAATCCATTTTCAACTGCTTATTATGCTTCATATCAGAAGTACAATTGCTTAGGAGAAGCAGAGCATAGATTTATTTAGATTTTCATTTAAACCAAAAAGCGTTGTACATTAACAATGACAATATCATTTATTAGAATCAAAAGGTGACAGTGTTTTCCAAAGATTTTTATTCTCATAAAATAGTTAAAATCTCATTATCAAAAGCTACATGAGGGAAATGACATTTAAATACCATTTTTAATAGAGGGGAACGTCCTCAACTTGATAAAGAATGTCTTAAAAAAAGTTAACATCCTATGTAATGTCAAGAAACTCAAAACTTCCCTCTCTAAGATCAGGAATAAGACAAGGAAGGCTCCTCTCACTGCTCCTATTCAATATGGTACTGTAAGTCCCTGCTGATGCTATGAGACAGGAAAAGGAAATAAAATGTGTGCAGATTAGGATGGAAGAAATGAAACTGTCTTTGTTTGCAGATGACATAACTGTCTGTGTAGGAAATCTCAAGTGCACACCGCAAAGCAGGGTAACCCTGATTCAAAAGTTGGTTATTTTTGCCTCATTTTATGCCCACTCCACACAGATTTCTCAATTTGCTGACAATGTAAGTATTGAGAACATGAATTTTTAAGGCAAATGCCACCAGACATTTTTCTATGGAGCACTAGGCAGAGTTGTCCAGGAATCCAGTTTCTTCATCATTTCTCAATGCACATTTTCCAGTTTTGTACTATTCTAGTTACATTGAAATGGCTTTGATTTTCTCTTTCTAGGTCAGGACAGTTTTAAAATTTTGCTCTCATGAAAGAAAATGGAAGATGTAGTCTATCTTTTTTTATTCCCAAGTTTGAATCATACTAAAATGGAAAATTTTCTCACTCTCTGCAACTTTACAAGTGAGATATAGGTACTTTGGAATCAAAGAAATGAGAGAACTATTGAAAGAATTATCATAAAGGTTCCCTTTAAGTTTTATCTGGCAGAGCCCAGGCCACAGCGCATGTAGAACAATAATTATCTTCCCTTGAAGAATAGGGCTACTATTGAAGGACAGCAGTGCCAAATCCTCATGGAGTTTTACAGAAATAATATAGCATAGGAACATGAGGATTAAAACCATGCTGACGTCTCCCATTCCTGCTCTGTCAACAAATTTAAGATGTAATGAGAAAGAAAGGCATGAATGAGTCTAAAATATTATACAGAGGTTTTGGGGAAATTTAGAGAATAAGGTCTGGAAACCAAAGGAAAAACTAATTTCTGCAAAGAATGAAAGTTTTGTAAGTAAACTTAAATCAAGGAGAAATGCTTAAAGGAGATTGTAGACTTGGTCGTTGATAAGGCTTATGTGACAGAATGAAGGGGGATTTCACCAAGGTAAAGGTCAAGAATTGAAGAGTATCATTTAGCATGGATTTTGAACACATGTGCTCTTCTCTGATTTCTCCTAAAACTTGAAATGCCTGTAATGAAATTTTTAAATGTATGAACCCATAAGTATATAGAATAGTAAAGATGACAGCAGGTGAGAAGTATCACATGTGTTCTGGAGATGGAAAGCAGAACAATAAGGGGTAAATGATTTATTGAACAGATAAAGCTAAGAGTTAAGTGCCTGCAGGGGAGGGTTGCAAGAAGAAGCAAACTGTATTACAGGAACCATCACTGAACATTTCCTATCCTGGAGACATAAAGAACCTCAGTGAAGTAGGTGTAACAGTTTCTAATAGTCTATTGAAGGAGGAGTTGGATTGTCCAAGATCCTCCCCAAACCAACAGACATCTGAATAGCCCTTCTTGACAAGGCAATGGATGAATGTTCATTCTCAGAAAAAAAAATGAGTCAAAGTGATCCCAGTCTCAGGAAAATGAGGGATAGCTGAGGGTGAGGGTGAAACAGTTTCCTGACTATCAAGGAAGTAGATGAAACTTCAAATTAAACTGTATAGTTGTTCCCATCCTGTTTCTCTTATCAGTTACCTCTATGAAAGCAGACAGATGTGTAGCACCAAGCAAGAGATTCGGAAGTTCATCTTTGTATAAATGAACTGCCTTAAAAAGACTCAGCAAAAAAGCAAAAACAGCAGACAGTAACCACAGCAAAAAAAAACTATAGACATAGCAACTTGAGATTCCACAATAAAACTTTATTATGAGAGAAATCCATCATCCAACAAGCCCACTTCTCCACGCATACACAGGAACACACACAGAGCCTCAAAAAGCTTTTTAATGTCTCACTCTAAATTATGATTCAAAAGCCAAATATCAATAGACATTTCATGAAAGCCTATAACATAATAAAGTTGAGACAATCTCCCAGAAAGTAGGAAAAAAGGCAGAGATTAGAAAATAGAAAAGCAAAATGAAATATTACGGTAGGGGTTGCAAGTTCAACTAATGTGTGTTTTAGGAAGAGTGAACAGAAAAATGGAAGAGTATTTTGAAAATTTCCAAAATAATGAATATATGTGTCCAGATTAAAAGATCCCACCAACTGTCCATCATCACAAGTGAAAAGAAAAGGCTTGTATTAGTAACTATTATTCTAAAATTTCAGAACAGAGGGATTTTTTTTAAAATCCTAAAAGTAGCAAAAGGAAAAAAATCCCAAAAAAGTAGATTTCATATAATGGAATAGAAATAAGGTTGTCATTAGCCTACTCAAGAGTATTACTGAGACAGAATACAATAGTTCATGCCTTCAGAGGCTGAGAAGAATTGATTACCAATCTATAACTCTATATCCAAATGTCCGCAAAGGTTAGGAAGACAACATATTTTTCTCACATGAAGATTTACAAAATCTTACTTCCCACGTAAACTTCCTCAAACTACTATGGGGTAAGCAGCCTACTAAAGGAAGAATAAGTCATAGATGATGAAAACGTAAGACTCAGGCAACTGAGAACTGAGCCCTGGAGAGAGGTACAGGACAGCAGGCAGAGGCAGTGAAGGGAGGTTGTTGGTTTCATGGCTGTGTAGTTGGCTAGAGGTCACCCAGGGTGGACTGGAGTAGCTTCAAACGAAGGATAGGAAACAGATTGTTTGATTACTTCAACTGTGATGAGAAGGACTTTTGCAGTTTCTTTCAATATATTGGGAGAATGAATGAAGGTAGGGGCAGAATTACACAGCTATATTTTCATAAGATGGTAGGAAATACATAGATAATTCATGAGAGGCATAATAATAGCAGCATAAGCATATTATTTAGCAATATAGAGGAGACTATCAGAAGAAACCAATAAATAATTGAAATGAGTTTGCCTCTGTGCACAATTTGCCCCACTAGGCTGGAGCTCGGAGCAGGCTAGCTAGCGGTTTGGGTTTTAATTATTAGTATTATTAGGCTGTTAGTGTCATTTGATTTTAGAGCATGTATTACATTGATAAAATCATAATTCATTATTTTAAAAGTTATAAGAAAGTAATATCTATTATCATAAATCACTTTGATAAGATACCTTAATAACTTAGTACTTAAGGAAGGATAGAGTAACTGGAAATATGGAGCAATGTTAAGAGTTGACTCTAAAATGCAGATATTTTGGTTTCAGGATGGAGTAGATGAAAATGCATTTGTGTCTTTAAAGTAAAAATTTCAGTGGATTAGAATTTGAATTTCAATCGATGATTTGAATAAAAGAAGACATAAATAATGGAGCTAGTTTCTGGAGAAGAGGGAAGAAAATGGCTCAAAAGTCATGGGTACAGGAGTTACACCCTATAATAGTAACAGCCTTCATTAATGTTTATTTTGTGCTAGTCATAAAATATTTCATTTTATCATCACAATAACTTTACGATCTAGTCATTATGAATCCCATTTTACAACATGAAACCTGAGTCTCAGAGGTTAAGAACAAAGTAGAACAAGGACTTGAACAGTCTCAATCCCAAGTCTGGGAAGCTAAGCTTTTTAAGCCTTGATTTCATCTGTAAAATGTGGGGAATAGTAGTACCTCCTTTACTGGGTTATTTTAAAGATGATTAAAATATGTAAAGTGCCTAGTGCCACAGCTGAGTGACAGTGAACGTTCAGTATTAGCTCTCCTCATCATTTTTATTATTGCCATCAATATCCCAACGTATTTGCAAATTGACAATTACAAAGAACCTTAGTCTGGTGAATTAGAAGTGAACTTGTAGCTACATTCACATTATATTACATGGCTAAAGTAATATTTTCAGGATCATACCAGAGATAAATTTCAAGTAAGCTTCTGTTCAGTAAAGACACAAAAAGGAAACAAGTACATGCAAACGTTTTCAAGTCAGACATTTTAAGACATTTAAGCAATCACAACTAATCTGATACTTTTGCCAAAAAACACAAAAAATTTTATATAAAACCCATGAATAAGTGAGAAGATGGATTTCCAAAATATTGGCCAGTTACAATTGAAAATTAATATATGCATTTAGCATGAATACTTAAAATGATGTGGGTATACATGTTGCAGTTGGGTATATAACATACAGAAAATGATGCAGTAAGTTAGCATACCAGTATTACTGTCATATGCTCATTGGCCTGTGAGTGGCCTCAGTACCTCAGTACCTCTGAAATCATACCATGGCTCCTCTTTCTAATTCCATCATATGTGTTTAACCTCCCTTCACTTCTTAAATTCTTACTTATGTGTCAATGTCATAAAGAATGAGCCTACACAATATCCCAAACAATAAAGCTATGTAAAACATTAGTACATTACTAATAAGTTACATGATGTGTACCGGCAGCGCCTGCTTTGTCTCCAATTCATTTGTTATGTAAATTGCATCCACTTCTACTGATGAATCAACAGCTTTTCAGAGCTACAGTGGAAAACACAGGCTAAATCATAACTACTTGGTTGCAAAAAATAAAGCTGTCAAGGCCAAAATTATTTTGTGAAGTAAATTAAGTTTTCTTTAATTGCAAATACAAATTATATTTGTTATATTATAATAATACAGTATTTGCTGCTGGCTTATCAGTGCATTTAAGTATTTAAGAAGGATTCTTTACAAATTCTTTCTCTCTCCTAGACAATAGGTTGCATTAGCTACTCAGTAAAAGAACATGCCATCAGCTTCACTTTTAATAAATGGTTTTAGTTTCTTTAATACACATTAACTTGTGCCAGTGTTATAAAAATTAATACCAGAGAGTCACATTTGGAATGCAAATCCTGGCATTTATCAGGCAATGACACTTGGCTTAATATTTATAGCCTCAAAAGAAAACTAAAAACGTGTATAAACCATCTGGTCCAACAACAGGTGTACCTACAAATTAGGAGTTGCTATTCTACCTGTGCAGGAAGAGCCTGCCTTACTGAGCTGAGGTCACTAGTCTGTCTGGCAACATAAAATCAGTAACCTCAAGGGAAGTTAGAACCAACTCAACATGGTGCTTCCTATGGAAAAGAGGCTGAGCTGGAACATCTGATGGCTCTGTGTCAGCTTTTCACTTTACTAAATTACACATTATTTCTCTCCTCTAACATGCTGAAGGAAATGAAAGATGTATGGGGTTGTCAGACATCTGGGACTTGGCCATTCATTAGGCAAGAAGTGTTACATCACATCAGTGATTTTGCCTGCCTGAAATGACCTGCAGCCTGCAATCACCAAGGAGCGTACCACCTATCCCTGTCCTACACCATTTAACATGAGGCCAGGTTTCATTGCTATGACTATTGACTCCTGCACTCAGGACTTTCTGAGTGTGTGTGCACCTCTGTGTGTGTGTGTGTGTGTGTGCGTGTTCAGTTTTAAAAATCCTAAATTTTAGTAGAGGTGTTCCAGCTGTAACTAAAAATATAGTTTTGGAGCACAGATGAGTGATCAGGTCTAAAAATGTAGATTTTGTATTTTGTTAACCCTTCTATTGACCGAACACACCCTGTTTACTCTTAAGTGAAACCTGTCAAGAAAAGATGGATAAATTTTGTATGGAGCAGCAAATACATGACAGGGCCCAAGATTTACTTTACTTTTTGAAAATCAAAATACTTTGGAAAAGCTGTAAAGCGAAAGAATACATACCTTCTCTTTAGAAATAGAAACAAGTTGAAAGAGAAGTAAAAAGGGAAACATGAAGAAGGAGGGAGGATATAAATGATGTACACGTTCTCTGCTTATCCAGGATAGGATGCATCTTTTAGTTTGAATTGTATGAGTTCTCTGAACATTAGAAATACCCATTTTTAATATAAGCACATAGTTATATTCCACTTTTAATTACCTATTTTTTTTTTTTGGTTTGTATCACTCTTGCTCTCTATTGCTATATTTAAAAACAGAAATTGATTATATTTTAAAGAAGAAAAATATTTCAATCCTCATTGTTTATATGTATGAATGTTTTTAATTATTACTAAAGAATCATCAAAATTATATATTTAATACCATACTCTAGACAGGGCCCCAAAACTCAATCATGGGAAGAAGAAACCCATTACTTTCAGTAAAACTGTTGCTTGAGGAGGTAGCACTAGACTATCCATGAAGAGGTGAGGTTTGAAGGTAAGAAGCTTCCTTTACCACACTTGTCCCAAAGGGAAAGCTTTAAGGAAACTATAGGAAAAAAGTGAAATAGCAGAATGTTGCACACATTATGTCAAGAAAATGAATACATTATCCAGGAAGCCAGCTGTGATAAAGTACTAAGATTTGGAGTCTAAATAGACATTTAACTGCAGAAATCAAATGTGTTTGTATGGAAAAGTGGTCCAAATTCAACCCGTATACCTTGGGGTAATCAAGAAATAAGTCATTATGATCAAGCTTGCCCTCATGATTTATTAAGATTTCTATAGTATAACAAGGCCTATTAAAGTATTTTTAAACCAGGAGTGGTGTATTTAAAAGGAGTATTCCTATATAAGTTGTTTGTTATAATAATTAGTACTTCAAGGAAAGGAAAAGATACACTTTGGTTAGATAGTTTAGCAATCTAAGTTTAACATAAAAGATATAACTATGCTTTATAAGAAGTTTATGAATGAGTATAAATCAGCAAATGAGTTTTCAATTTAATCAGGTACATGAGATAACTCAGGAAAGGAAAAAATAGAAAAAAATTTAAATTTCTCATTGCAATGAAAGCAAAAATAAGGAAAAAATTAAATTAATTGTTCATCTTATGACATTTTAAAAAATTGAAGTGTCAGCAAATTCTTTAAGTTTTTATTGTTTCCAAGTCTACTCTGATTTTCCTTATGGTAAATTATATGAGTAGAAATTCTCTAGGGGGCTTCCCTGGTGGTGCAGTGGTTAAGAATCCACCTGCCAATGCAGGGGACACAGGTTCAAGCCCCGGTCCAGGAAGATCCCACATGCCGCAGAGCAACTGATCCTGTAAGCCACAACTACTGAGCCTGCTCTCTAGAGCCCACAAGCCACAACTGCTGAGCCCTTGTGCCACAACTACTGAAGCCCGTGTGCCTACAGCCTCTGCTCCACAACGAGAGAAACCACCACTGTGAGAAGCCTGCACACCGCAACAAAGAGTAGCCCCAGCTTGCCCCAACTAGAGAAAGCCTGTGAGCAGCAATGAAGACCCAACGCAGCCAAAAATAAATAAATAAAATAAATAAATTTATTTTAAAATAAAGAAAGAAATCCTCTAGGAGTGTTGGTTGACATTTCCTATTACCATAGCTATAAATTTTCTATATAAACACTTGAATAGTCTTTCAAAATTGATGTTCTGGAATACCAAGGGAACAATGGTCTCGAGATTGTCTTAGGAATAATGTTAAAGACAGCATTTAAAATAGAAAATTTATGGATTTTCAATTTATAATTTAGAGCTGAAATTAAGATTTATTATTTGTTGATGGGTAATATGAAAATAACTTAGTTCCAACCTGAAGAGTACATAGTGTTTAAACAAAATAACAGCATGTAGATGGAACTTGTCATGCCAGTGGATGACTCAGTGAAAACTGTTCATAAAGTAAATTGGAATCTAAATAGGTAATCCTAGCATAGATTATTTATTATTGAGAAAATGGCTGTCAATTACTATGCAAGGCATACATAGGCTTCACCCATTTGCAGAGATGTTGTACTGAAAGCAAGAGCGTCACTTGCTCCCTCAGTTTTAAAGTAACACAAAGAAAATTTCAGCAGAGGTGTAGGCTGGATCAATTAAAGAGATACTATTCATACACTCCACCATTCCTCAGAAATCTTCTGGTGTTTAGCAAAACGAACAACAGCATCTATACTTACCAGAAAGTTTCTGAAATTCAACACAATCATTGGTTTCCTTCCTTAAAGCTTCATATGACTACAAAAGAGAATGCTGTGTTTCTCCTTTTCATGCTACTATTTTCCACTTAAATTTGTTGGTCTCTTTTACTATCAGTGATACATATTTAAAGAAAGGACAGAGAAAAAAGAACAGTGAAATACTTTGGCACATTTAACATCCTACACAAGGTAATATTGTTCATTCTCAGTCAAGAACCCTTGTCCTTTAAAATAAATACACAACAATATAACACCACAAACATCAGATGAAAAATTTAATAGCGTTTAGAGGCTTTTAATTTCAGTAAAAACATATGATTTCTTTTGAAAGACTATGTTGATAGTTATTCTCATAGCACTTCCTGCTGTCTCACTGTGTAATTTAGCACAGGTCTTCCTAATCCCTCATTTCCACATAAGTAAAATATAAACCTTTATTTAAAGATGTGAAAAAAATCCTTTGATGCAAAACGATGCTTGTTGAAGTAATAACTTGCTAAAATCATGTAGATATTTTGAGGGATCTCTATAAAGTTGTAGAGAGCACTGAAGTCTATAAGAAAATTGTAGAATGTTAATATTTTTAAGGTATGGTGACTATGTTTAAAACTATAATCCTATGTTTTGTTTTAACAGAAAAATATCAACTTGAATAATCCTCATACTGTCTATAAAATTGGGTAAAAATCAGACTGACTTGCTAACGATGCATACATCTTCTTGACTGTCCTACGATTAAATGAGACAATGAAGAATTCAGTAAAAGATTTAAATACTCTAAATTTAGTGCTAAAATATAGAATATAATGCTCATTGCTAGGCTATTTTCTCTCCCTCATCTTCAACTTATTTTTTTCTCTATCTTCCTCTCTTCTGTATGTGTATAGCATTCTTTCTGAACCTAACACAACACTCACCTCTAGGAATTCTTCGTTTAATCATGAGACACTTTCTAAATACCTCAAGCATTTATGAATTTCATAGCATATTATCACATGATATACTGTGTAGTATATTGATAGATATATACATATTCACATGCCTATATGTATATTAATATGGACATCTAGATCTAGATCCAGACATATATATACACATACACTCTCCAAAAAGGCTTATAAGGTACCATATTATCTCCTAATTACTATTCTAGAATATGCACAAATGGATACATACAAAGACACAACTTAAACAGTGAATTGACTCTGTGATTATTTATTTATTCTTCATTTCTAACAAAGTGACAGAACTGATATAAAAAGAAGTGATAGAAGTAATCTGTTTTTATTAACCATAAACACATCACCAAACTGAGAATAAACTAAGAGGAAATGGGCTTAAACTACAACAAAAAAGTTTGTTTGCTATTAATAACAATTCTATTTAGAGTAAATCATATTTATGAAAAAATCTATACAATGCATGATCAGGCAGATAATTTTCTCTGTATAGTTAATTTATTATACATTACAGCCTGCAAAATTTATACATGTTGAAAAATGGAAATACCTATACAAAGATTGATATAAGGCAACAACTAGAAAAAAGTAATAAATATAGTAGATATTAATGCAACTATATCAATAATCTAATTGGTGAATTTAGACCATTTATGTTCAAATTCAACAATGTAAAAAATGTACCACAACAACGTGAGATTTCTCCAAATTATACAAGTCTGGCTCAACATTCAAAAATCAGTACTGTAATCTATCACATCAACAAGCTAAAAAAGGAAAATCACACAATCATATCAATAGATCAAGAAAAAGCCATTTGACAAAAGCCAACACCCAGTTATGATGAAAACAGTAAAGTATGAATAGACTGGAAACTTTCTAACTTAATGAAGAATATTTACAAAAATCCTACAGCTAACGTCATATTTAATCATTAGAAACTTGAAGTTTTCCCACTAAGATCGGTTACAAAACAAGAATGTCCCCTCTCACCACTTCTTTTCAACATTGTCCTAGAAGTTCTAGCAAATAAGAAAAAGAAGTAAAAATTAGGCAGATTTGGAAGAAGAAATAAAACTGTGTTCACAGACAACATGATTATCCACATAGAAAATCTAAAAGAATCGGGGGGAAAATAAGACTCCTGGAACTAAAAAGTGATTATAGCAAAGTTGTAGGATATAAGATAAATATACAAAAATCAATCACTTTCCTGTATACCAGCAATGAAAAAGTGAAATTTGAAGTTACAAACACAATACCATTTACATTAGCACTCCCCCAAATGAAGTACTTACATATAAATCTAACAAAATATGTACAAGATCTATAAGAGGAAAACTGCAAAACTCTGATGAACAAAATCAGAGAAGAACTAAATGAATGGAGAGCCATTCCATGTCCCTGGAGAGGACGCCTCAATATTGTCTGGATGTCAGTTCTTCCCAACTTGATGCAATCCCAGTCAAAATCCCAGCAAGTTATTTTATGGGTATCGACAAGCTAATTTTAAAGAATGTATATGGAGAGGCAAAAGACCTAGAATAGCCAACATGATATTGAAGGAGAAGAACAATGTTGGAAGATAGACACTACCTAACTTCAAGACTTACTATAAGTAAAAAAGAGTATGGAGTTGGTGAAAAAATAGACAAATAGATCAATGGAACAGAACAGATATTTCAAAAATAGACCCACATAAGTATAGTCCACTGATCTTTAATAAAAGAGCAAAGGCAATACAATGGAACAAAGATAGTTTTTTCAACAAATGGTGCTGGAGCAACTGGACGTCCACATGCAAAAAAAAAAAAAAAAATCTGGACCCAGGCTTTACACCCTTCATAAAAATTAACTCAAAATTTATCACAGACCTAAATGTAAAACAAAAACTGTAAAACTCCTAGAAGATAACGTAGGAGAACACTTAGATGATATTGGATATGATGATAACTCCTTAGGTACAACACCAAAGACACAATCCATGAAAGAAAGAATTGACAAGGTTGAATGCATTAAAGGTAAAAGTTTTTGCTCTACAAAAGGCATTGTCAAAAAAAAAAAAAAAAGGCATTGTCAAGAGAAGGAAAAGACAAGCCACAGACTGGATGAAAGTATTTGCAAAGATATATCTGATAAAGGAGAGTTATGCAAAATATACAACCAACACTTAAAACTCAACAATAAGGAAAAAAACATGATTTAAAAATGGGTCAGAGATCTTAACAGATATTTCAACAAAGAAGATGACAAAATAATAAAGACAGATGGCAAATAATCAGATGAAAATTTGCTTCACCTAATACGTTGTCAGGAAAATAAAAATTAGGACCACAATGACATACCATTATACCACTAGAATGACCAAAATGCAGAATATTGACAACACTAAATGCTAATGAGGATGGGGAAAAACAGAAATTTCATTCATTGCTGGTAGAAATCCAAAATGGTACAGACACTGTGGAAGAGAGTTTTGGATTTCTTACCAAACTAAAAATACCCTTCACATAAAATCCAGTGATCATACTCCTTGATATTTACCCAAATGAGCTAAGCTGAACATTTAAATTCACACAAAAACCTACATATGCATGTTTATAGCAGCAGTCTTACTCATAATTGCCAACACATGAAGCAACCAAGACAACCTTCAGTAGGTGAATGCATAAATACATTGTGATACATCCTAGCAGTGGAATAATATTCAGCACTAAGAACAAATGATCTATCAAGCCATGAAAAGACATGGAGAAAACTCAAATTGATATTATTAAGTAAAATATTATTATATGAAAAGGCTACCTACTGTGTGATTCCAACTATATAACATTCTGGAAAAGGCAAAACTATGGAGATAATAAAGATATTAGTGGTTGCCAGAGGTTAGTGGTAGGGGAGTAAATAGGCAAAACACAGAGGATTACACATTTATCCAAACTCAAAGAATGTACAACGCCAGGAGCGAAACCTAATGTAAACTATGGACTTTGGGTGATAACGATGTGTCATATAAATTTTAACAAATGTGCTGCTGTGGTGTGGGATGCTGATAATGGGGAGTCTATGCATGTGTACAAGCATGGACTGAATGGCAATCTCTGTACCTACCAACATTTTTTGTGAACCTGAAACTTTTCTAAAAAATAAAGTCTATAAAAAAGATTCACATACTTCAAATACTTTTCTTGAGACTGTCAGTATTTCAGTGGGGGAAGCTTTCCTCTAATGATCCTTATTGTTAGGATACATTTTCACTGGAATAGATCTGACTTAGATGTCACCACATAAGTATCAAGGATAGGACAGAAAAGTACACTGTCTTAAATGTTACATCATAACTTTTAGTATATAAATATTTGTTTCCATGCACCCAATTTCTTGTTCATATAAAAATCAAACAGTTGAAGGAAACTATCATGAAGCAATTTTCAAAAATGTTTTAAAAATCAGAGGTCGAGTAAGAAATGATGCAGCTCAAGTAAAATTAACATGCTTTCCCTTTTTAAAACTCTTCTACACATGGTCGTTTTGTTGTCCAATATCAAGGAAGCACTCCATGATCAAGGAAGATAGTTAATAAAGTTATAAATTTACACTTTTTTAGTACCTGTACTTTTAAAGATTCTAGTCAATTCAACATTTCCATTCATTCTGGAGTGATCATTTGACGGCCACATATAGATAACCAAATCCATACAGGAAATGAATAAGGAAGGAAATTTAATGTTGATGGTTTTATTTTCCTGCCATTTCTTCCCCTATAAAGTCCTACTTTTCCTCGTTGTTAGAATTAAGTTGCTTTTCATTTCAAGTGAGAAACATTGACTTTGGCTCTGTAGAATAAAGGAATTCTTTTGAAAGCATACAGTGGTAGAAAACAAGAAACCATTGAACCAGAAAGACTTGAAAATGTCAGCAAACTTGGAATCTTAAAGGACCTTAACAGCAAGAGTTCACCTATGTTTCTCTAGGACATTGCAATTAACGTACCTTGATGCAAAGCATTTCAGTTCAAATCGCAGATTTCTGAGAGAGCAAAGCTGATTGGCCCTGTGTGAATCCGGCAAGCCACTCATACATGGACAGCATGCCTTTGAGTAAATATAGCCTCTGGATACTCATATCTATGTATTGATTGATTGGGATCATTATAAGGGAGGAGATAATTATGGTAAATCAAGTAAAGAGACTAATTGGTGCTTAAATGGAATAACAACTTTTTCACACTTACTTTATTATAATTTAAGTGAACCTAGATAACTAAATTAATGGTAAGAAATAAAAGCAATAAGTAAAACTAGCAGGAAATTTCAACCCTTCATTCCATCTAAAGCACTTACTGCTCTAAAGTGAGCATATTTTTAAAAATTGATTTTATGAACACGTTTAATACTATATTTGCCAAAGACAAAAACCGACAAAACAAAAAGTACAAAATATTTTATGTGAAAATATGTATATATTATGGGCATTACAATTTGCCTAGTAAGCATCCATCTTTTCTCCTTCCTATCTGAATATCTATTTTGTTGTGTTCACACTCTCCTTTATTTAACCCATATTCACCATGAGAAGTTGACATGATCCCCGAACACTGTGAGGCTGAGTGACAAGCCTAAGGATATCTGCACCTTTCTTTTTTTTTTTTTTTACTAGTGATCAGTTTAAAATTGGCATCTATCAAAATTCAGATCACTAGTAAGTCTTCAGGAAAGTTTTCTCAGCTTTCCTGAGAGTAACATGATGATGTTAAATCTGAATTATCACTGTCACCTTACTACATGGAAAAAAAAGCCAAGGGGACTAGAGGGAAATGGACCAAGGATTACCCACTTTGGGGAGTCCACCATCCCTCAGATGACCACTTGTGTAAGCCAACATATTTCCTTTCTGCTTAATTGTTTTTGACTTGAGTATTCAGTTACTTTCTGATGACACACATCTGACATACCTTTTCTCTTTACAGATTATTTGGATAATATAGCTGTATAAAGTCATGGAGGCCATGCAAAGTTATTCTCTTAGTAACAAGTATAATTATTCCTTTTTAGGGAAAGAACAGTTTTTGTTGAAAATAGCTTTTGGATTCATGTGGGAAAACGAAGTGACGGTAATTACCAAGGAGTGAGAGAAGGGAGCAAGCCTGAGGGCTGCACGGAGAAACAGGTGAGAGTGTGGTCCAGCCCTGGGAGCCTGAAGGTTCCAGGGAGCAGTTCCCCCATGTATTTTGTGCACTAAATGATATGACACCTCCTTACAATCCCACAGACTTCGGCAATAAAAAAAAAAAAGGTAAATGCAATATGTTTAGTTATGTTAAAATCCTGTGGCATCATCAGAAAATCCACAAACAACAAATGCTGGAGAGGGTGTGGAGAAAAGGGAACCCTCCTGCACTGTTGGTGGGAATGTAAATTGATACAGCCACTATGGAGAACAGTATGGAGGTTCCTCAAAAAACTACAAATAGAATTACCATGTGACCCAGCAATCCCACTACTGGGCATATACCCAGAGAAAACCATAATTCAAAAAGGCATATGCACCCCAATGTTCATTACAGCACTATTTACAATAGCCAGGTCGTGGAAGCAACCTAAATGTCCATCGACAGATGAATAGATAAAGATGTGGTACATATATACAATGGAATATTACTCAGCCATAAAAGGAATGAAATTGGGTCATTTGTAGAGACGTGGATGGATTTAGAGATTGTCATACAGAGTGAAAGAAAGAGAAAAACTAATATCGTATATTAACGCATGTATGTGGAACTTAGAAAAATGGTACAGATGAACCGGTTTGCAGGGCAGAAATAGAGACACAGATGTAGAGAACAAACAAATGTACACCAAGGGGGAAAGTGATGGGGGAGGTGGTGGTGGGATGAATTGGGAGACTGGGATTGACATATACACACTAATATGTATAAAATAGATAACTAGGGGCTTCCCTGGTGGCGCAGTGGTTGAGAGTCCGCCTGCCGATGCGGGGGACACAGGTTCGTGTCCCGGTCTGGGAAGATCCCACATGCCGCGGAGCGGCTGGGCCCGTGAGCCATGGCCGCTGAGCCTGCGCGTCCGGAGCCTGTGCTCCGCAACGGGAGAGGCCACAACAGTGAGAGGCCCGCGTACCGCAAAAAAAAAAAAAAAGATAACTAATAAGAACCTGCTGTATAAAAAATAAATAAAATAAAATTCAAAAAAATCCTGTGGAAGTCAGTGGGGATTTTCTCAGAGGTTTGAAAGGATTGTGAAAATTCGCCCGTATGGACAGGGAACAGAAACAACATCTGTACTATTAGTAGACATTGGAATAACACACCAAAAAATATTAATGGTGGGCATTTCTTTGTTGAGTTTTCCTTGTATTTTTTCCCTCTGTTTTTCAACATTGTGTTGTTTTCACTACGGAAGAAGTAAATTTCCATGATCAGAAAATGTACTCAATGTTATAAATAATGTCTATTGACAAAGCCAATGACTACAAGCAGGGCGACACTGGTAAATCTTAGAGAAAGAGAGGTATCTTAGTGATGTTTATCGCAATGCATGTGATGGATTGAAACATCAGGTAGTGTGTGACAAAATGATAAGTCAAATATATCTAATCTGTCTAAAGAATAGAAAGAAACCTCAGAGACACCAAGATGATGAGAGTAGTAAAAAGATCTGATAATTGGATATTATGATAAACTAGCACATAGTTCTATTTTTAGTTTTTTGAAAAACCTTCATACTCTTTTCCGCAGTGTTTTACAGTCCCACCAACAGTATACGAGGGCTTTCTTCTCTCCACATCCTCGCCAACATTTGTTATTTGTGTTCTTTTTGATGATAGCCATTCTGACAAGTGTGAGGTGATATTTCCTTGTGGTTTTGATCTGCATTTCTCTTATGTTAATGATGTTGATGATATTTTCAGGTGCCTGTTGGCCCTCTGTATGTAATCTTTGCAAAAATGTCTATTCAGGTGTTCTGCCCATTTTTTAATTTGGGTTGTTTGTTTTGTGATGTTGAGTTGTGCAAGCTGTTTATAGATGCTGTATATTAGCCCCTTATTGGTCATATCATTTGCAAATATTTTCTCACAATCAGTAGGTTGTCTTTTTGTTTTGTGGATGGTTTCCTTTGCTATGCCAAAGCTTTTAAGTTTAATAGGTCCTATTTCCTTATTTTTGCTTTTATTTCCTTTACTTTAGGAGACAGATTTTAAAAATATTGCCACAATTTATGTCAGAGTATTCTGCCTATGTTTTCTTCTAGGAGTTTCATGATTTCCAGCCTTACACTTAGGTCTTTACTTTTTTTTTTACTTTATTTTTATATATGGTGTTAGAGAATGTTCCAATTTCATCTAGCCTACAAGGTCTTAATAAGAAAAAATTCTAGTCCTCTAAAAGATTTCTTGTTAAATAATCAGTAGAGATTGATAACAAGGAATTACAAAATTTGTACAGGCTTTCTTTTTACTATACAAATTTCACAGAGCTTGAAGTGTTACTATATGTTGAAGATAAATGTTATAATAACTCTTTGCTACCTTGCATAATTCTATTGAAGAAAAAAAGTTTCCATGTTAGAGGCACATGCTAAAGTGTTTTGAGTAAATCTAAACATTGTTAGGGTTTTGCCTTCAAGTGTTCCAGAGACAGAATAGGAGAAAAAGAAATAGATTGAATAATGCGGAGGTATAACTAGTGAAGCTGGGAGATTATTATGCTATTACCATTGTTTATTTAGTATTTTCATCATAAGAGTTAAAATAGAAAACAAATAAATGATTTTTAAAAGACAAAAAAATCCTGAAAGAAATATTTTTCTACTTTAAACTTAAAAAGGATGTTTTACTTAAATGACTTCTATTCTCAGAGATAAGTGTTTTTCAGAGGAAAGGCAAAAGTTGCAGTAATAGAGGGGGAAAAAAACATGTTCCATTGATATAGTTTGTAGAAATTTAGATTATATCACAAAGGCAAATGGCTTTATAACGATAGCCATTTCAAAAATAGAAAAGAAGCATAAAGTGGTTATATCAAAATACTATCCTGATTTTTAAACTTAGGTTTTGTTCATTTAACTCCCATATTGGGATTTTGATGGCAACTCTGGTTCATACCAAAACAAAAATAAGTACAAAAAAGACAACAAAAAAACACATAAAAAGCATTTGTACTTGCTATAAATCAGATGTAATCTGATGATCCGATGCTGATTGGAGATCCACTGTTTATCCTCCCAGAGAAGAGCAGCACTGGATGTGGAGCAGGGACAGGAGGATTCGGGAGAGCATTGGAGATGAGAGTGTAAGGTGTGGAGGGAGCAGAGTTATCAGAGTGGGGAGGTGTAGACAACATAGTAGTAACAAGACGGTCTTAATAGTGGAAACGTCCTCCGGCTTGTCCCTGGACAATATACTGTCCAGTATTCTAGGAGACTTGTAAACTCCTACAGAAAGAGGAGTTGAATTCCTTATTTGGGTTTGGAGTAAAGAAAGGAAACTTCTGAACATGGTGGAGTGTAACAGAACCAAGAAGGGAGTTTCCTGGCAGTCCAGTTTCTATAATCAAATATCCATAGTTACATAAGTAGTTGTTCCAAATCAGCATTGCTGACTTTTCTTTAAGATGGATAAAAATGGACTACTGCATGTTTAATGTTTTCATCTAAAGCAATGTAAAAAATATCCTTAATTAATAAATGTTTTTTAATTTTTATTGATTTTGGGTTTATATGCATTACAATGTAGAATCTGAAGTATACGTACACACACGTGTGTAACAGACACACCTATCAAGATATAAAATATGTTCACTACTACAGAATGTTTCCTCATTTTTTTCTATCTGCCAGATTCCTTTGTTCTGACTTCTGTCATCATATATTAGTGACTTGTTCTTGAAATTTATTTAAATTTGAACAATGCAAGATAGATTCATTTTATATGGTTCCTTTTAGTCAACATACTGTCCCTGAGATTCAGGCAGCTTATTGTGTATGAAAGTGCATTTTAAAAAATTGTGTGGGTCTTCCCTGGTGGTGCAGTGGTTGAGAGCCCGCCTGCCGATGCAGGGGACACGGGTTCATGCTCCGGTCCGGGAAGATCCCACATGCCGCGGAGCGGCTGGGCCCGTGAGCCATGGCCGCTGAGCCTGCGCGTCCGGAGCCTGTGCTCCGCAACGGGAGAGGCCACAACAGTGAGAGGTCCACATACCGCAAAAAAAAAAAAAAAAATTTGTGTAAGATAACATTGTATGCATATACCAGAGTTGATTCATCTATTCTTCTTTTCACAGACATTTGGGTTGTTTCCAATTTTAGTTTTTCTTTTGACAGCAAGTAGTTGTTAATAGTTTGGTACTATTAGGAGGAAAGCTGCTATGAATAGTTACATGTCTTTTATAGCCAATGTGTAAATTTATCTTTTGACATATAAATAGAAAGGAAATTACCAGCTCATGGAATAGGAAAATGCTTAGTTTTAGTAGGTACTGCCCAAGAGATTTCCGAAAGTGCTTTTTAAAATCAGTTTACAATCCCTCCTTCAAAGTACAAGACTTCCACTGGCTTCACATTCTTGCTAATACTTAAAACTGTCAACTTTTAAATTTTTATCCAAACATTTATCTGGGATGTTTAGTACTATTTCGTTGTGGTTTTTGTTTTCATTTATCCAATGAATAATGGTATTAAGACTGATTTTATAAGTTTATTGCCCATTTGGAGATTCTTTTTAGTAAAGTGTATTTTCCAGAGATGTGTGTAAAATATGTAAATTACGCGTTTTCTTTCCTTCTTTGTTTGTGGTGGTTCTTTACATATTCTGGATATTAATCTTTTCTCATATATAAATTTGAAATATCTTCTCCCAGTCTGTGACTTGCCGATTTACTTCTGAGGACTGTATTTTGATGAACTGAAGTTCTTAATTTTAATGAAGCCCAATTTATTAATTTTTATGTCTAATACTCTCTGTGACCTGAATAATGTATTTTGGACTATACAATATCACAAAGGTATCTCCTATGTAAACTTCTATAATATTTATAATCTTTAAATTTTATATCTATAATCTATAATCTTGGTTGTTTTAGCTTTCATGTTTATGTCCATGATACATATAAAATTAATATTGGTATATTGTATGGTAGTTGTCAATTTTGCTCCTGCCAAATTTGCTAAACTGATCATTCTTTCCTTAAATGAACTGCATTGTCTCTTTTGCCATAAATTAAGTGAACATAGTTGAGTGTTTCTTTATTTTTTGCATTTCTCAATTTGCCTAAGCTTGCACTAATTACCAAAGCTTTAAAGTAAACCTTGAAATATGGTACAATAATTCCTCCAATACTGTGCTTGTTCTTCAGATTTGCACTACCTATTCTAAGTCTATTGCCTTTATATATAAGTTTTAGGCTTTTGCAGTCCTTAAATTTTAGACTATGACATCTGGCCTTAAAATATTTTACTTTTGGGGGAGAGAATAATTACATAATTAATATGCTTAATATGTAGAATACTGTCTAATTTTCTATGTTTTCTCAGATTAGAGTAGTAGCATTGTATTTCAGCTTCTATTTAAATAGGGCTTGAAATATTTCTTAGATTGTATTCACTCTATATATTAATTTAAGGATATTAACAATATACAATATAGATCTCAACATACAATTATTTAATCAGTTAACAAGGTATCTATTTCCAATTTTAGGGTTAATTTTTCTTAGAAATATTTTGTAGTTTTAAGTTTAGAGATCTTCTATGACTCCATTTTTTGAGATTTTTGTCTTTATGGCAAATTTTTTCTATTTTAACATCTTTATTGGAGTATAATTGCTTTACAATGGTGTGTTAGTTTCTGCTTTATAACAAAGTGAATCAGTTATACATATACATATGTTCCCATGTCTCTTCCCTCTTGCATCTCCCTCCCTCCCACCCTCCCTATCCCACCCCTCTAGGTGGTCACAAAGCACCGATGTGATCTCCCTGTGCTATGCAGCTGCTTCCCACTAGCTATCTATTTTACGTTTGGTAGTGTATATATGTCCATGCCACTCTCTCACTTTGTCACAGCTTACCCTTCCCCCTCCCCGTATCCTCAAGTCCATTCTCTAGTAGGTCTGTGTCTTCATTCCCGTCTTACCCCTAGGTTCTTCATGACGTTTTTTTTTTATTATTATTAGATTCCATATATATATGTTAGCATACGGTATTTGTTTTTCTCTTTCTGACTTACTTCACTCTGTATGACAGACTCTAGGTCCATCCACGTCACTACAAATAACTCAATTTCGTTTCTTTTTATGGCTGAGTAATATTCCATTGTATATATGTGCCACATCTTCTTTATCCATTCATGCGATGATGGGCACTTAAGTTGCTTCCATCTCCTGGCTGTTGTAAATAGAGCTGCAATGAACATTTTGGTACATGACTCTTTTTGAATTATGGTTTTCTCAGGGTATATGTATGGCAAATAATTTTGATGCTATTATAAATGGTATTTTCATATTTAATTTCAATTTTTTACTGATGTATAGCAATAAAATTGATTTTGTATGTTGACATTAAGTTTGATGAATTTTCAAAATTTACATCTAAATTCTGATAATTTCTTTATAGAATTTAAAAAAATAAATCATTTGTGAATAAAGACAAGTCTTACCATTTATTTTCAATGTTTATGCCATTTTTTCCCCTTGTGCTATTTACTGGCAGTGGTTTTTGAGTACAATATTTCATTCTAACCTCAGAAGACATGCATTAATATTTTGCTATTGACTGTAATATCTGTAATTTATAAAACATAGATAGATTTAGCAATAGGTGTGATAGGTAAATGTAGATATAGATACCCCTCATCTGATTAAGGTAGTTTCTCTCTATTACAAGTTAATTGAGAATAGTTATCTTATATGGGTGATGAATTTAATAAAATATATTTCCAGCATCTACAAGAAATAATGTGCTTCTCTTCTTTATCCTTTAAATGTGGTGCATTATACTGATTGATCTTCCAGTGGTAAATCCCACTTGCACTCCTGGAATTGTCTGCTCTTGGTCATAATTAATCTTCCTTTTTATATACTGTTAGATCCTATTTGTTATTATTTAGGGTTCTTACATCTATGTCTATGAGAGTTAGTGTGTATTTAATTATAATTTCTTATAATAGCTTTTTTAAGTTTTAGTATCAAAACTTTTGTTGGTCTCATGAACTAAGTTTGAATTTGTGTAAGATTAGCATTATTTCTTCCTTGAATGTTTGGAAAGATTTATCAGTGAAACGCGATCTTGCCATTGAAGGGTTTATTTTGTTTGTGGTGGAGGTGAGTTGTCAATTATGGATTCGATGTCCTTAACAGGTATAGGAATATTCAACATTTTTACTTCTCCTGGTAGTTTTGGTAAATTGTGTAGAAAATTATCCATTTGTCATACTTATGTATTTAGTGTCATAAACATGTTTTTATATCATCTTATTATTAATTTTAATATTGTTATAATTCCACATCCCTGCACAAACCTTCCTGCTCTTCAGGAAATAATAGAGATATAATTAGAGCATGACCTGAAGTATTCGCATAATTCATCATTCAAAGCTCTCTAAATAATCAAAATGCCTGTTTGACCTTAGGAGACACTCAAATGAGAAGTGTTGCTAATTTGTGCATAGAAATTGCATATGTTCACGTGTTTAATGCTGGAAGAATCCCAGATACCATTTCACTGTCAGCCCTGCTTTCAAGCAGGACCAGTTCTGGCATGTTTCAGAAAAAAAATCTGTCATCTTTTATGTAAATGAGTTTGTAGTTGGCTGTATCATAGTGTATTCAAGTATCTCCTTTAAATATAGTAAATATGTTTAAATACCTACAATTTTGAATACATACTTTTAAACTAATATTAAACATCTGCACCATAGCAAAAATTCAGGAGTTTAGTAAATGATGTTAAAGCTCAGAAAATTATTACATCACGGTGTTTTAGTTTAATATCTTAAATTATGGAAGATTTTTAGTAAATTCAAGGTATATCCCAGAGGATTCTTTGGATATGGGGAGCTTTGGAACTTGAGATAATAATAGTAAAGTAATAATTAACAATAAAAGAACAATATTATTGTCTAACATTTATTAAACACTTTCAATGTACCCAATATTTGCTAAACATTTTATGTAAATCATCAAATTTAATAAATTCTGAACAGAGGTAAATGCTGTTAATATTCACTTTCTGCACACGAGGCAACAGGCTTAAGCAAGTTCATTTGCTCATCTAAAGTCTCAAAGCTAGTATGACAACAGAAACAACAATCACTACTGCCTATCTACTACAGTGGTCATAACTCTTACAGAAAAACAGCAGCAGAGCTGGACAGGTGTGCTTTCTAGAGTAATGTATTGCTTAGTCAATTAATTCCTCATAGTGGAAGAATTTATGATCTTTCTGTATCAGTTCCTTGGGAAAAAGAGAGACTAAGTAAGAAATCAGTTATCTATAAAAGAATAGTGACATTCTATAACTGATGAGTGAAAAAGGACCATTAAAGATAATCAGTTAAACAGAATTTAGCAAAAGCATCACTCTAGGCATAGGGAGCGTTAAGTTTTTAATTGAGTTGGCTAGATATGTTTCCCAATAGAAAATGCACGCAGTAGATGGTTTGGAAGAATGGGAAATAAACCCAGAGCCTCAGACGATTTTTTAAAAATATCCTAGATTGTTCAAGTTAATGTTAGAGCCAGAGACTTCTTACAATTTGATTTCAGAAATAGCTAATAGTTTTCTTAGAATTAAATCTGATGAGTAAGGCAAGGATCAGAAATAGTAATACTATTCAGTCATAAAAAGAAGATAGAGTTAAGGAAAGTAGAATGACATTTAAGGCCACTCAGTAGTGTTTTACTAGATGGCTCCACTTTTAGGATAAATCTATAGTCTCCCAATTCAACTATATTGAAACACAAAACGCATTCTGCAGTATATACAGTTCGATATTACTAGCAAAACTAATTGTACTTACATATAGTAACGTTTAACTTTGCATGTATTCTACTTCTCCTATTCCATGATCATTTTTGAAAATGTTACTTATCATACATAAATCTCTAAAAGCTAAAAAGAAATCAATAGTATCACATGGTTACATTGTATTTAGTCACAAAAAGAGCCTGTTCTCTTTCTTATAGGCCACAACTTACAAGGCATGTCACTCAGCTAAGAAAAACCATCGAATTTACCATGGTACCAAATCATCCTGTCATTTATAAGGATGTATGTAGAAAATTTTCAACTCTTTGCCAGTGCGTGTTAGGTAGATTGGGGTGCTAACAAAGATGAAGAAAAAAAGACATCATTGGCATTTCGGTAAAGAAAACTGACAGATCCCTAACTCCATAAGCAAAAGGTCATTCCATGCAAGTACTCAGAAATCTAGAATCTATCTCTTCTCTCAGTTTCTTCCATTTCACTCTTCAACAGAAATAATAACAGTGTAGGAAAAAAGTGTTAGAAGCACAACCGCTACTTTTTGTTTGGTATTCTGCTTTAACTTAACCTATCAAAGCAGAGAGACTGTTCTTAGTATGTTATCTAATATGAAATCATGGATGGAGCATTTGGCTTTGAATTTAAACAACCCTGACTTTGAATTCCAACTTAACAACTTTTGCATTATGAGATTTTGGACCAGTTACATGCTCTCAACAACTTGATTTTCATACCCTGTAAAACTGACATAAAAAACATTACCACAGGTTTATTTTTATAAGATTAAGAAGTGAACTATGTTAAGTAAGTCAAGCAAAGGAGGACCTTAAAAATTGCAAATATCATTATTTTGTTTGAAATTGACTTTATTGATTCTTAAAAACAATTATTATTTGAAAAGAATCCTCCCAAATGGCAATAATTGAGATCAGTAAGGTCATTTCCTAGACAGTAAACCTTTCTGGAGATGTTTTCCAAAATATAAAAAAGACAATCTTCATTCTTATTTTAGGTTACTTTTGAGCATGCCACCATTTTAAATGGAAAAAAAATTAAATTGGTGCTCCTGAAATTGAGAAAATATAAAAAACTTTTAAAATGGCAAAACCAAAAGCTCCCAATATAACTAATTCCTCCTAGGGCTATACTTTAAAAAATAATGAAATTTTGGGGCTTCCCTGGTGGCGCAGTGGTTGGGAGTCCGCCTGCCGATGCAGGGGACACGGGTTCGTGCCCCGGTCCGGGAGGATCCCACATGCCGCGGAGCGGCTGGGCCCGTGAGCCATTGCCGCTGGGCCTGTGTGTCCGGAGCCTGTGCTCCGCAGCGGGAGAGGCCACAGCAGTGAGAGGCCTGCGTACCGAAAAAAAAAAAAAAAAAAGACATTTTGAGAATAGTACAAGGTGGACAGTGGTGAGCCTTATATTGCCACAAACATTGGTTGATATTCTATACAGCTTGGAGTCACAGGATGCCTGCTCTGAAATTAGAATCAAATCTTGCTCTTGTGAAAAAAACTCTTGAGTAATGAGTTTCGACTTCAAAATCACATTTGAATGGGAAGGTGTATGAATATATTGTGTTTGATAATGTGCATGAATATATTGTGTTTACTTGTATTTTGTGTGAAGATTTTTTAAAATATTTATTTATTTATGGCTGCGTTGGGTCTTCGTTGCTGTGCGTGGACTTTCTCCAGTTGCCGAGAGCGGGGGGCTACTCTTCCTTGCAGTGCTCGGGCTTCTCATTGCAGTGGCTTCTCTTTTTGCGGAGCACGGGCTTCAGTAGTTGTGGCTCGCTGACTTAGTTGCCCCGCGGCACGTGGGAACTTCCCGGACCAGGGCTCGAAACGGTGTCCCCTGCATTGGCAGGTGGATTCCCATTGGCAGATAGATTCCCAACCACTGCGCTACCAGGGAAGCCCTTGTGTGAAGATTTAATCAGAGAAGTCGGAATTAAAGAACAGATGGAAGCTTTATTTAAATTTAGAGAGAATGAATACCACATGCTGGGCTCAATAAAGCAATTTAAATAAGTTTTCCATCTTATATAAATTTTATTTAATGATCTATTCAACTTAGGAATTCTAAAATAGCAAAAATACTACCTATAAAACCACTGACCCTATATGTTTCTCACATATGTATGAGCATAACAATATGTGCTGAGAAGATAGAAATTTTATGATGTTGTCCAAAGGATTAAACTTTCATTATTGATTGATTAGGTGTACCATAATTTTTTAAGTCTAACCTGCCCCACAAAAATAAATAAATAAATAAATAATCACTAATGAGTCCAGATAAAGGAAAGCAAGGATTTGAGTTCAATGCAAAGACTAGAATGTATTTTCTTTCTTTTTTTCTTTTGAATTTTATTTTATTTATTTTTTTATACAGCAGGTTCTTATTAGTAAGAACTAATAGAATGTATTTTCAACAGGTCCCCAGTGGAGTTGTCATGGGCTCCAACAGCCTCAAAGATTTAAATGCCAGATTTCTGTTTAATTACTATCCTTCTTTGCATTCTTAGTATTGCTCTGTGTTCCACTCCCTGGTTTAGTACCAAGAGTTAAACAAAAATCATTTTTACTTTGCCTCACCTTTTAACACCATAAAGATAAAAAATATAAAAATGATTTTTTCTCTTTCAACTACTTTCTTTATTACAGTGTACATCCCCACATGACATAATACAGGTGAAAGAATCTCAAATACTTACAGAGCTAAATAAATATAAACAATAATGTATTAGTCATTAATACAATTATTGACATTAATACAATTAATATTGTATTAATACTAATACAATAAATAATGTATTAGTCATTATTATTATTAATGTTAATAGTTTGGGGTTTAATAAATAACTAAGTTTATCGAAGTCAAAACCAGTAGATAAGGAGGGGGATTTTGATCATAGCAGAGGGTTAATATTAGACCAACCTTTGCAGAGGAAACCATTATATACTCTGAACAATACTTAAAAAGAAATATTTGAAGGCACTAGAAAGTGACAACAAACAGGCAGAAACTTGAAGGTATTAGACCCTTGACAGAAGGGAACTGCACTGAGTGAGATCTACTCATACATGAGACCTTCGGAGGGCGCTCTACAGTCCATGTTGCTCAGTGCACATATAACTTAAGCAAAAAACCTCAGACTTTGGCTTGAGTTGTCAGAAGATGGAGTTAGAAGGCAACCAGAGTGGTAGGGAGTTGAGAAGAGAAATCCCATAAAGGAAGGAGATATAGCAGAAGGAGCCCACAAATATACATACAAGCCCTGCCCATATCCTTAGATTACACCTAAACTGTACATACATAAGGAAAACTTCAAGGTTCTCAGTAAAAAGCCACAGCAGTAGTCTAAAAGAAGTGAATATTTAGAGCTGCTGCACAATGACTGTTTTGGTTTTTGAGTTCAATAAATTATTTAATTACTCAACAAAGATCAATACAATTAAGAGGAAGATAAGAGAAGCTAGAAAAGTAAACACTTCCAGTTATGCAAAGGAATGGGGAAAAGTCGCCAATAATTAAAAGTAGTCGAGAGACTACGAACCTGAGGTTAACCTTATGTATATAGTGACCAAAGGAAAATATGATAATAAAATTGACTTAATGGGGAATCTATAAAACACAGAAAGCAAAACAAAACAAAAATGGAACTCTAAAACTAAAACATACAAAAAGTGAAATAAAAGTTTACAAGGTAGGCTTATCACAGATCAGAGAGAGCAGAAGAAAGCTGAAATTCGAGGCAGATCTATTGAAATAATCCAATCTGAAGAACATAAAGGAAAAAACCTGTGTGGCAACATGACTTGAGATGTGGGAGTGTGAGCCAGTTGATGAGGGATCGACATGGGAGAGTGGACCAGTTTAAGTAAGTGGTCAAGCCTGCAGGGTGACGAGGATGCAGACGTAGTAAGGAGCGGCAGGTAGAATGAGTCAATCGTATGCGTATTGTAGAAAGTGTCTGTGTGGGACAGCTGTCCAGCATGAGATATTGAAGCCTAAATGAAGCATGATGGGCATCCTCTCTAAAAGACAGCTTAATACAAGGTGTTGGAGCCTGAGTGAGTGATTCTACATGGGAAGCAATCTAACATGGGTTGTCAGAGCCCTGATAGATACGGAAAATACCTTCCTCTGTTGAATACATTTACTTAGGACAGTGAAAAACAAAAAACTCAAATTTTGTTTTGATTATACTCTGTGAATCATGCTTGTTTAGTGTCCTGGTTACATACATGCAGTTCATCAAATCTTTGCATTGCTATTTACAGAAATGATGAATGTGGGTTTCAAAGAGTAACTTTCCCTGAGTAACACATGAAAAACCCAGGACTAGAACTTACTTCTCTTAAATCACAGTGCAATGCCCTTTTCACTACTACCACACCGTGCTTTAACATCAGCCCTCCAGTTACTAATTATAAAATAACTCACTGTTAATAGATAGTAGATAGTAATAGTAATAGATAGTAAATGACTATTTTATGTTGTTTATGTTAAGTTTATGTTGAATATGTCAACTTGGTATTTTCAGCTCAAAGACTATGACAACTGCCCACTGAAGATCAGAACAAAACCTTTCTTTTGTATGATGCTTTACAAATACGAAAGACTTTTCATGTGCATTGCCAACCTTAATGAAAATTAACATAGGCTAATTACATTTTATTATATTTTTATTAGAGAGATGCTATTTAATTAGATAAGAATTTATAAAATATATATTTCGTGACACGTATACAAGAATATTCAGCTAATAGGATGTTTCCACCAGTTTTCTAGATTAGGCTGCTCAAAATGTGAGTAGTACAGAGGTGAAAAAATATGGACTTTGAAGTCGGGAAGTTTCTTGGATAATTTAGGCATACTAATTTACTAGCTGAAATGAGGTTTGGGTTGTTACTTAAGTTACTGACTACTCCTTTAGTCAGTTTCTCAAAAGAATTAAAAACAGGATTCTAAATATTTTGAAGGTGTCTTGAGAGGGACATTTTGGAGTGGGAAATTGTTACTCAAAAAGTGTCAGCAATTCTAAATATCTTCTCCCTAGAGATTCACTTTTATAGTATTCCCCATCCACTTTTATAATATCCTCCTATATTCCCATTCTTTCTACACATTTCACAAGTTTCCTACCTTATTGTCTCATCACCCATTTCCCGCCAAGTACTTTTTTGGCTCCATATTATTTTATGGCTTTATGATAAATTTTCAGGTATGTTTATATATCCATGTACTGGACAGAGTGAGTCAGACCAATAAAGGTGGGCAGTTTTGCTGCTCATCCTTTGACATGCATCTGCCATGTATCCAGGATTCTCATCCTGCTTTGCAGCTGTTCAAAGATTCTCAATATGGTATATTTCAGTCCCTGTATATCAAGCTCAACTAAAACATCTTTAATATACAACTAAAGCACATTTATCTCAATTGAATTTATCTACCTCCTTAAGAAAATAGCAATCTGTTGGTCAGTGCTGAATTGTGAGAAACTGACTTGTAACCTACCCCCAAGGTATCAGCATTATAAATGATGAGTTTATTTGCTCATAATAAATAGTTTGGTTTTGTTTTTGTTTTTGCGGTACGCGGGCCTCTCACTGTTGTGGCCTCTTCCGTTGCGGAGCACAGGCTCTGGACGCGCAGGCTCAGCGGCCATGGCTCACGGGCCCAGCCGCTCCGCGGCATGTGGGATCTTCCCAGACCGGGGCACGAACCCGTGTCCCCTGCATCGGCAGGCAGACTCTCAACCACTGCGCCACCAGGGAAGCCACATAATATATAGTTTGAAATGGCAAAATTTTATGTAAGATATTAGAAGAAGCATGTCCTTCCTGGTCAAATTATTGATTAGTAGCCACAATTTTTCTAGCATTGGTTCTGGAGGTGTAGGTGTGAGCACACATTAATTTTTAATACTCTAGTAAGATGGACAAGCTTCTTTTCCCAGAGTAACTTTACATTGCCTCTATTAACGTTCTTGAAGTACTTCATCTGAGAAGAAGCATACATCCACTCATCAATGGAAATAAGGCCGATAAGGGGACAAAGTGAAAAAGAGTAGATGGGAGAAGCATGTTAATATGTATGTGACCTAGTGCTTCTCCTTTATTTTTATATTCATGTAGCCAGTTCTGATTTATTTGCATTTCTTTATCTAGAATCATGACGCCTCAGGCCTGGAATAGCTTCCTTCTTGAACTAACATACCTGAGTATTATGTAGTCTTCACTTCTTTCATAATAAACCATCTTCACCCAAACAACCCGTGAATGCACTCTTTTTTTTTGTTTGCCCATGCTCGTGTAAATTAGATTGTAAGCTTAAGAAATTCTACACCCTTTTATTTAGACTGCACAACCCACAGCAATAAGATGCTAAAACGCTATTTGAAATAAATTAGTTGTTAGAAAATATCAGTGAAAACAGTGTAGTGCAATTTCATATGTTTAAAAGCATACACAAGAATATATATTTACATTAAAAGGCATGTGCAATCTTTAATGTTTTCAGAAATACATTTTCTCCATTTTCTGCTTTTTTGTTCATGGGTACTATATCAACATGTTTTAATTCATAAGTACGAAGGTAAGGGATCTGAAAGCAAGACTGCAGCGTGAGCACTTTTTCTTCGCGATGCCAGAGCCAAGTTGGCAGAGAAGAAAGGAGGCTTGTAATGAGTCGTAAGTAGTTGTGAGAAAAGACATCACAGGCAGTTTCCTGACAGAAGCCTGAGATTTAATCACCCGAAGCTGCTTTTGCAGCCGCTGCCGAGGCGCGGTGGCTTCGCCGTCAGGGAGCGGAATGCCTGTCAAGCCCGCAGTGAAGCAAACGAATCGCTGGCAACGCGCTGCCTGTGGACAACGGAAGATGCTCACACGCCGTTTCTTTCCCTTCCGCACATTTTGATCGTGTGTTGTGTTATCTACCGAAAATACCGAGCCTGTGTATCACTACAAAGGGACATCTGGGGGAAAAGTTTGCTATTAAATCTATGGAAAGGAGGAAAATGCTCCTTCAGGGTTTAAGCTGATGGTTAGAATCTTGCCCCTAAGTAAAGCAAAGATCTATATTGATCATACATTAAGAACTTTTAAGCTTTACAGGAATACAATTAAAATATTTTCAATGAGATATCATCTCACACTGGTCAGAATGGCCATCATCAAAAAAGTCCACAAACAATAAAGGCTGGAGAGGGTGTGGAGAAAAGGGAACCCTCTTGCACTGTTGGTGGGAATGTAAATTGATACGGCCACTATGGAGAACAGTATGGAGGTTCCTTAAAAAACTAAAAATAGAGCCACCAGATGATGCAGCAATCCCACTCCTGGGCATTTATCTGGAGAAAACCATAATTCAAAAAGAGTCATGTACCACAATGTTCATTGCAACTCTATTTACAATAGCCAGGACATGGAAGCACCCTAAGTGTCCATCGATAGATCAATGGATAAAGAAGATGTGGCATATATATGCAATGGAATATTACTCAGCCATAAAAAGGAATGAAATTGAGTTATTTGTAGTGAGGTAGGTGGACCTAGAGACTGTCATACAGAGTGAAGTAAGTCAGAAAGAGAAAAATAAATACTGTATGCTAATACATATATATGGAATCTAAAAAAAATGGTCGTGAAGAACCTAGTGGTAAGACAGGAATAAAGACACAGACCTAATAGAGAATGGACTTGAGGACATGGGGAGGGGGAAGGGTAAGCTGGGACAAAGTGAGAGAGTGGCATGGACATATATACACTACAAATGTAAAATAGATAGCTAGTGGGAAGCAGCCGCATAGCACAGGGAGATCAGCTCGGTGCTTTGTGACCACCTAGAGGGGTGGTATAGAGAGGGAGGGAGGAAGATGCAAGAGGGAAGAGATATGGGGACATATGTATATATATAACTGATTCACTGTGTTATAAAGCGGAAACTAACACACCATTGTAAAGCAATTATACTCCAATAAAGATTTTTTTAAAAGATTTCATTTGGTAATGGAGAGGCGATGGTAAGAATTATATAGTCTATGCAGCATTGTAATACTTCCAAATATAAGCAAGCCCTTAAGTCACACTGCTTGTGTGACCTTAAATAAGTAATTTCACCTCTTAGCTGGTTTCCCAATCTAGAAAGTGGGAAAACAACCTCCCTCTCACTGCTTTATAGAAAAGTAAATTAGATCATTTATGTAAAGGCCCTAACATATGAAAGATACTTAAGACAAATGAGGTCCCCTTCCATTTCATAGAATTAAACCCCAGATTATCCATTCCTATACAGGGTCTCAACATCTATTTATTATAATCTTCAGAGTTGTTTGATAAGTACTTGCAGGATTCAGGTAATATATGAAAAACTGTGTGCTCCAGTGCTCGCCTCTGCTGGGAAAATGTGGCACTGGAGCCAGACAACAAAAGAGGGCAGAAGCAGGAGCCCATTTACAGCATTGGAAAGAAAGCCAATTAAATTTAGGATTTTCATTAATATCTCGGTTCATCTTGATAAATGCAGAATTATGTGAAATTTTCAGTGTCTAGAATTACCAGAATGGTTATATTTTTTACTTTAAAGGTTTATAAAGTAAAATAATATTCATAATATTAGCTATCAGGCATGAGAATTACAATGTGCTCTGTATAATAGGTACTTTAATATGCTTTACTTTAATATACTATCTCACTTAATTTTCATAACTAAACTTTCACATACAGCTCTCTCTATATGACGTGTGTGTGTGTATTTGTGTGTGTATACATGCTTGCTCACTTGAGAGATGTTTTACTGAGCCAGAGAGTAAACCAGAGTATGTTTATTTTAAGAGTCCATGTTGTTTCTTTTACACTGTACTGCAGAAACATTATAAATTAGATTGAGTGTGGTGACTGAAAGCAGAATAATGCATTAAGCGTGTCTGTACCGATTTTGATACAGAAATTAATTGAGCCCCTCTCCTAGTTTAGTGTGAAAATTTGTTGCTATAGACTCATCTGTACTATCATATTCACAAGCACAAGGAAAATTCATTTATATATATCTAACCATGTACTGTCCTAAAAAAGATTTTCATTTCCATTTAAACATACAAAATCGGGCTATGAAAAACACCATGTTAAGATAGGTGGAAGTGGTACCTACAGAAATAGTCTGCAAGTTTCCCAAGAAAGTAAAAGAATAATGATAATGCAGAAAGAAAACTTTTTCTACCTGTAGCTGATGGATTTAGTTAAATTTTATGTGGGCTGGGATTGAAGAAAGTAGAGTGAGATAAAGGAATTTTCTGTAGAATTTAATTGTTTTTCTACTAAACACACCATGAACAGGAACTGTAAAAGTTTGTCATCTGCTAAAATTTTCTCTTTCACTGAAGTATAATCCCAGATTTACAAGACATTATGTGCTAACCTGCTTGCTCAAAAATGTCATAAATCTAAGAAAGTGTATTCAGAGGAACAATGGTGCATATGGTAAAACTGAAGTGGTGCAGTAGCTCTGTGGTTGTCAAAAGCCACCCTCAAGAACTGGCAATGCTTAATTAAGTACAGACTGAAAACATCTGCATCTCCCCTCCTACTGCTTCCTATGACAGAATCAAAGAAAGGCCCATCTTCACGGAAAGGGTCTGTGAAAATGAAAGCTGGTATTTATGAGTCAGGGATTGGCAAATAAGGTTTCATTAAAATGACACGAGTTAGGGCGTCCCTGCTTTTATCTATGAAGAATTAACTGTAGGGAATTACCTTCCTATTGCAATAAAACAAACTAGAAAAACTGGCAAATATATGAAAAAGAGATTTCATGCTTTGTCAACAGGAAGAAACTGAGAAAGAACTGAGAACTGAGAAAAAAAGAAAAGAAAAGAAAAAAGAACTGAGAAAACTAAAGCAAAGAATTGAGGGCCACATTTGCCCCACCTGACAATCTGGAGGCAATTTCTGAGCCATACGCTAGGAAGTAGAAACTGAACGTTATGTGATGGTCTTACTCTGTTGAGGAGACGGATTGGAGTTTCAGAAGGCATTTTTTCCTCTCATGTTTATACCCTTATAAACATGACTGCTCTTCTGGTCCTGAACAAGGTAGAGTATACACAGTCCACCTCACTTCTAGTACTTATAACAAAAATGCTGGATAGCAAGATCTCATCTTTGTTTATGGCATGGATGGACCTTGAGGGTATTATGCTAAGTGAAATAAGTCAGATGGCGAAAGACAGATACTTTATGATTTCTCATATGTGGACTATGGAAAACAAACACAAACTCAAATAAATGAACAAACCAAATGAAAACAAACACGAAATTACAGAGAACAATGTAGTTGTTACCAAGGTGGAGTGGTGGAGGGAGGACAAATGGGTAAAGGGTGTCAACTGTATGGTGATGCATGGAAACTAAATTTTTCATGGCGAGCACACTATAGGGTATTCAGAAGTAGAAATGTAATGTTGTACACGTGAAGTTCATATAGTGTTGTAAACCAATGTTACCTCAGTAAAAGTGGATACAATTAATAAAGCAAGCGAAGTGACAGAAGACTCTGAAAGGTAGAGAAAAAAAGGAACCTGGACAGAGAACTTGAGATGCAACACAGTGGGGAGGACAGTTTTGTTTAGTTTTTGTTTGCCTCCAATTAAAGTAGAATTTCAGTCCTCCATAACTTCACCTATTATCTTTATCAATTCATATTATTTCTCTGTGATTTTTACACAAAGAATAACTCCTCACTAATCAAGGGGAGAGAAGAGGGCCCTGGTGCAGGGTATCCTAACATAGAACATTATTGAATGGAACTTCAGTCAATGAACCTAAGAAAGCCCTCTAGGCCTCAAAGTGCATCAGTTTCATTTATAGCAAACATGCTGTCCAACTCAACAAAACTAAATAGAGTCCTTTTTTTCTCTACTCGCAGATTCATGCTGTAACACTATCCACCCTTCAAACACCCATTTCCCATAGTCAATAGTCAATAGTGATGCATCCCACACCAAGCTGCATGACCATGGATATGTAAAGCTTTTTAAATCCCATGACCCAGCTGGGTAGATAACATAGCAGTTCACCACAGATGGGAAAAGCCCAGGCCTGAGGACAAAACTCCCCCACTGAGGAAGTAGCAATGCTTAGGATGCTGACTCAGCCTCTTATGGGTAACACACTATCCAAAGAAGATGATTGACTTTGGTGGAGGCCTAAATAAATTATGAGGGCACATTGCACATGATACTTACTGGAGCTATAATGTTGAGTTTCTGAACTGATTCCAGCTAGAGCCAACGTCTGTGGTGTACTTCAACATTACACTGTTTCCTTTGAGTTATTTTCAAATATAGTTCCAAAAACAGCATAAATGCTTGGGTTCTAAACACCAGAGAGAAAGTAGTATAGTATAAGGAGTCCTAAATTTACAGAAAGATTGCTGGGTTTTCATGCCAGGGTGGCAATTTCACATGCCATAATGACAGTAGTGGAAAATCATCAACCAGGGAAACAAAAACAAAAAACCCACACAGATGAGAACTTCATGTAGAATCACACTGGTCCTGATATCTTGTTTCTGACAGATGTTGGACCCTCTCATATGAGCTAGTTTTTTCATCTGTTGTGCGAAGGATGGCTCTATGGGACCCATGCAATCTCTGGTCAAGTGAAAGAAGGAATGAACATTGTGGAAGCCAGTATTGGTGCCCAGAATGCCAGCACCCACAGAAGGTCACCATTATTTCAACTCTACTGTGCCCACCCATGAGTTCTGTATCCAGGAATAGCTCCTGCTGCCCTTGTTCTGCTCTCATCCCCTGTCACTTCTGCTTTTACTTATTGCCTTTCTTTAGCTTTCCTTTCCCCTGTCTCCTGCCTAAGTTTAGCTGGACTGCAAGGTCAACTTTATGACTGAAAATAAGAGAGATGATTTTTTTTAAAATTTGCTATGAAGGAGATGCACAAGAAGCAGAGGGCCGTGGGTGGGTGGCCTGAGATCCTAGTATCCAGGGGGCAGAGATCTGGGGAGAAGGGAAGTCCAGTGAACGTGAATGGAGCTCAGTGGTCAACGTTTGGCATTACAGGAGAACCAAAAAACGAAAGGAAAGAACCAGGCAAATTATGAGGGCAGAAAGCACTTAGTATAATCATGGCACTCAAAGACAAAACTATTCTTAGAAACAAGACAAAAGCCTTCTTCCCTGCTGTGGGACACAGCAAGCCTGGCAGAAAGAACACCTGAGTGCTGAAGTCAGTACCTGACTTATTGCAGAGCCTGGGGAGATTACCATCCTAATAACAGAGGTCTGAAGCACCCAGCTATGTAGATTGAACATCCAGGAGGAGGAATTAAAGGAAGTCAGTAAATCACAAGCATCCACTGAATATGCAGCAATTGATTTGTGTTTGTAATTGGATTGTACATTAGGATCTGGAAAATATACTTGCTTTTATGTAAGAGTAAACATATAATATGGCAAGAATATATAAGGGCCCTTGTTTTTATGACTTGATTCATAAAGTTCTATTTTGTCAGTATAGTTAGAAAAGAATGAATTATTCAATTGTATCTCTTTACTTTCACTGATTTAAACAGGAAATATCCATCTAAAGTCAAAGATCATGCCAGAAATCTGACAGTTTTCCAAAAGAATAAATCCTTAGAGAATTCATGGGAGTTATTCAATGCTCTTCTGAGCAAAGGATGCTGTGAACTGAAGAAAAGTTTCATTAACATCAGGAGTTTCTTTTTTTTTTTAATTGTTTCTCTCCACGGAAATCTTTAGTAAAAGGCGAAAGATTTATGCGTTCTGAAGAGAAACCAGAGTATAGGAGTTTCATTTTTGCTTAAGTCGGTCATTCTTTTTATTCAGACAGAAGAAATCAGCATGCTCCTTTGTCCCCAAATGGAGAACTAATTGAGTTTTCTTTGAAAAATGACAGCAAAATTTGTTATTTAATTTTTCCTAAGCCCGTGTTTATTTTCAATTCCAATAAAATAATAATTTTGAACACCAAGAAAACTGAATCAAGTGGAACAGAGCGTCCCTGTAAGAACATCTACTGAGTCTCAGAGGATTTATTTGTGGGCCAGATGGTAACACATCTCACGCTGACTCAGTGTTCACTTCTGATAAAACAAACTAAATTGTGAAAGTCAGAAACTGCCAAGGTTAGCTTAGCAACACTGCTAAACACGAGGAAGCAATCCTGATGCACCTGAGACACTGAGGGATTAGAAAAAAAAAAAAAACCACTCTTTTCACTTGTCATTTATCTCAGGAAAAGACTGAAATCTTATTGGGTTTGTTGAAGTCATAATTATTATTTGAAGGCTGAACTCTCTCTTATGAAACTCAAGTAATCTGATTGCATTGGAAAGGTATTAGACAAAAATCTTTTCTGAAATATACATATTTATACTTTAAATGTCAAAGGAGAAATGGGGAAATGTATGGCCATCAGGGCCCAAAATTAAATAGGAATAAATGAAATTGAATCAATATTAATTGTGTTTTCTCGATGTGAGGCACAGCAATATGAATTTTGAAGGCTACTAAGACTATAAATCATAGTACCTGCTTTAGAAGCAGCTTATACTTTAATCTAGTAGAGAAAGGATATAAAACATCAAATTATAAATACCATACATGCTAGAAATTATGAATAATCTGTGTATAAAATGAAAGGGATAAGATGGGAAGTCCATGGTAAAGTACAAACAAAAGGGACAGTCAATTCAGAAGTAAAGAAATTATTTGAACTGTGAGTATTTCAGAAAAAAACATTTTACAACAATGTAGAATTTGAACTGAGTCTCAGAGGATGGATGGTTGCAGTGGGGGGATCTTACTTTACACATTAGATGTGTAAAAAATGTATAATTAATTATGTTATTCACGTCAATGCAGTCCATCAGCTCCAGGCAATTACTGCTTCTGTGTCAAGTTTGCATAGAAGAATCTTTGCTTCTGGTGAAACCCTATTACCTAAGTTGTCTCCTCTTTGAGGTTTCCAGAAATCAGCTCATTACCCTCTGCTGTGTGGCCACCTATCCTGGGCCCCTCTAGGGAGTTAGTAGTGCTCACCTATGTTCTTGTTACCTGCTAATCTCCTTTCCCTCCCACTCATGGGCTTCCTTTCTTTTTCTCTCCCCACCCACCCTGTTCTCCCTTTACTTCCCTTAATAAATAAAAATCCCTCTCAAGGTGTTTTGCCTTCTGGAAAAAAACAAAGCTAGGAAAACCTGTTCTATGACAAGTTTCTTCTTTCCCTCTGGGAAAATAAAATTTTCCTTAGTCAAGATTCTACATGCTTGGAAACCAGCTTAGAATAGTGAGGGGAAATTAAAAGCACAGCAAAATGTAAGCAATGTCTCAACAAATTATCCTGCAATTTGTGAGAAAAGGATGTGCTGGAAAGTCTATGTTGGGGAACAAATACCCAAAGGACTGACTTGGACAGTAAGGTTTGAGAGACAATGAACAAATTAGTCTAATATCTAGAGATGATCAATTTAAATAGAAAAGAGAATTAAAATAGGAAAATATTTTTATAAATATTTTAAATTAATATTAAAGTTAAGTTGGGCAAAATTTAACAAACATTACAAAATTTAAAGAATACAAGGATAAAGGATTTATGTATAGCACTTTAGCGAATTAAGATCATTAGAATTTTAGTAGAATGATTTAATCAAAGCAATGCTTTAATTATTGAAGATAAGAAAACAGACTAGATTGAGGAAGAGAAAGACAGCAAGAAGGAAGGGTGAGTAGACAGCCTACACAGAAATGAGGTATTTACTTTTTTAGCATATTTCATTTATGATAGTTGTGTGTCGAACGTGAAATCTTATTGTAAATTAAAGTGCCATTGAGTTGATTGGCAAAGTTAGGGGCAGTTAAGTTAACGAGAAAAGGGAGTGAGAAATTAAAAGAAAAAGATAACATTGAGAAGGAATTTAGAATGCAAGTGATGTCTTGGAATTAGTATGAAGAATATGAACAATTATTCATAAGAAAATTTAAAATATAAATGATATTGCAAATCATTCATTATTCTGAGAACTTCAAGAAACACGGAGGTCGTCACACTGAAACCCACTGTTTGGAGGAGACATTTGAAAAATGAACAAGGCAGAACAAAAAGCTCTCTTTAAATAAATTATGTCTCAAATGCCAATGCCATTGGAGTGTTGAATGATGACAGTGTTCCCACATTTTTATGCAAGATGCAAATCAATTGGGCAAAAATTAATTAACTTTAATTTAAAGAAGTCATTTGCTTTAATATTGTCAGAATAAGTCACATTTTGTTGTTGAAACTTTAGGAAGCAAGTGGGGTTTAGGAGATTGCATTAAAAAAGGAGTTTTAGAAGCCTAGTAGTAGAATTAGCACTTTTTCAAAGAAAAGACAATAAACTTTATATTCTGTACACCTAAATGTTAAGGGATCTTAAAATGTTCCTTATTATAATACTCATGTAGAAATTAAAACTTCATTTGCTTTCTAAACTTGGCATAATAAAGAGTTCTTAATTAATAGACAAATATATTGTGTAGGAATGACAGTCCAGAAGCTTTGAGTACCATTGTGGCTCTGCGACCACTCAACTCTGTGATCTTAGCTCTTACATCTTAGCTTCTTGGATCTTAGCCTCACTTCATAAGCCTTATTTATTAATTTCCAATATTCCAAAATAAAAACATTTAATCTAGAACCAAAGATCATAAGCCAGATATGATGGATCTTATAGTATGTTAGAGCTTCTACAACAAAATACCCAGACTGGGTAGCTTAAAAACAACAGAAATTTATATCTCACATTTGTGGAGGCTGGAAGTTCTAGATCAGGGTTCAAGCATGGTTGAGTGAGGGACGTCTTTTGGGTTGCTGACTTCTTCTATCCTCACATGGTTGAAGGGATGAGGGATCTCAGTGAGGTCTCTTTTATAAGAACACTAATCCTGTTCATTAGGGCTTTGCCCTCATGATCTAATCACCTCCCAAGGGCCCCACCTCCTAATACTATCACTCTTGGGGATTAGGGTCCAACATAGGAATTTTGGGGGAACACATTCAGATCATAAGACATGAAAAAAGTGATATTGTTTTGCCCATGGTGTTAATTTTAAAAAAATTCCAACACCAAAGAAAAATTTTCATGAAAATCTAGAGGTATAGCTCCTTTAGTTGTTATAGTGGTTTTACAATATTGTGTTAGTTTTAGGTGTACAGCACAGTGATTCTGTTATACTAGGTTGGCCAAAAA
Organism: Lagenorhynchus albirostris; assembly: GCF_949774975.1. NCBI lineage: Eukaryota > Metazoa > Chordata > Mammalia > Artiodactyla > Delphinidae > Lagenorhynchus > Lagenorhynchus albirostris. The sequence continues at coordinate 124,264,885 of NC_083098.1, forward strand.
GTTCATTCAGGTTTTTCCATAGCTGTTAAGGAAAACCCAAACGAACTTTTTGGCCAACCCAATATATATTTATATATCACTGAATATATATATCCTCTTTTAGATTCTTTTCTGTTATAGATTATTACAAAATATTGAGTATAGTTCCCTGTGCTGTATAGTAAGTCCTTATTGGTTATCTATTTTATATATAGTAGTGTGTATATTATGTCAATCCCAAACTCCTAATTTATCCCTCCCCCTGCCTTTCCCCTTTGGTAATAAGTTTGTTTTCTATGTCTGTCAGTCTTTTTCTGTTTTGTAAGTAGTTTTATCTGTATCATTTTTTTTAGATTCCACATATAAGCGATCTCATGTTATTTTTCTTTCTCTGGCTTACTTCACTTAATATGATAATCTGTAGGTCCACCCATGTTTCTGCAAATGGCATTATTTCATTCTTTTTTATGGCTGAGTAATATTCCATGGTATAAATATACCATATCTTCTTTATCCATTCATCTGTCAGTGGACATGTAGGTTTCTTCCATGTCTTGGCTATTGTAAGTAGTTCTTCAGTGAACATTGGGGTGCATGTATCTTTTCAAATTATGGTTTTCTCTGGATATATGCCCAGAAGTAGTATTGCAGAGTCATATGGTAGCTCTATTTTTTTCTTACTGTTCTCCACAGTGGCTGAGCCAATTTACATTCCCAACAAGAGTGTAGGAAGGTTCCTTTTTCTCCACACCCTCTCCAGCATTTGTTATTTGTAGACTTTTTGATGATGGCCATTCTGACCAGAGTGAGATGATAGCTCATTGTTGAGTTGCATTTCTCTAATAATTAGTGATGTTGAGCATCTTTTCATGTGTCCTTTGGCCATCTGTATGTCTTCTTTGGAGAAATGTCTATTTAGATCATCTGCCAATTTTTTAATTGTTTTTTGATTTGTTTTTTTGACACTGAGCTGTCTGAGCTGTTCGTATATTTTGGAAATTAATACCTAGTTGGTCACATCATTTGTAAATATTTTCTCCCATTCTGTTAGTTGTCTTTTTGTTTTCTCTATGGTTTTCTTTGCTGTGCAAAAGTTTTAAGTTCAATTAGGTCGCATTTGTTTGTTTTTGTTTTAATTTCCATTACTCTACGAGACAGATCCAAAAAAATATTGCTGCAATTTATGTCAAAGAGTGTTCAGTTTATGTCAAAGAGTGTTGCTGCAATTTATGTCAAAGAGTGTGTTTTACTCTAGGAGTTTTAAAAGTATCTGGTTTTACATTTAGGTCTTTAAGCCATTTTGAGTTTATTTTTGTGTATGGTGTTAGAGAATGTTCTAATTTCATTCTTTTACATGTAGCTGTCCAGTTTTCCCAGCATCACTTGTTGAAGAGACTGTCTTTTCTCCATTGTATATTCTGGCCTCCTTTGTCATAGATTAATTGACCATAAGTGCATGGGTTTATTTCTGGGCTTTCTATCCGGTTCCATTGATCTATATATATGTTTGTTTTTGTGACACTACCATACTGTTGCAGCTTTGTGGTATAGTCTGAAGTCAGGGAGCCTGATTCCTCCAGCTCCGTTTTTCTTTCTCTAAATTGCTTTGGCTATTCAGGGTTTTCGTGTTTCCATACAAATTTTAAATTTTTTGTTCTAGTTCTGTGAAAAATGCCATTGGTAATTTGATAGGGATTGCACTGAATCTGTAGATTGCCTTGGGTAGTATAGTCATTTTGAACATTACTGATTCTTCCAGTCTAAGAACATGGTATATCTTTCCATCTGTTATTGTCATCTTCAATTTCTTTCATTAGCATTTTATAGTTTTCGGAGGACAGGTCTTTTGCCTCCTTAGGTAGGTTTATTCCTAAGTATTTTATTCTTTTTGATGGAATGCTAAATTGGATTGTTTCCTAAATTTCTTTTTCTAATCTTTCATTGTTTGTGTATAGAAATGCAATAGATTTCTGTGTATTCATTTTGTATCCTTCAAATTTACTGAATTCATTGATGAGCTCTAGTAGTTTTCTGGTAGCATCTTTAGAATTTTCTATGTATAGTATCACAGCGTCTACAAATAGTGACAGGTATACTTCTTTTTTTCCATTTTGGGTTCATTTTATTTCTTTTTATCCTCCGATTGCCATGGTTAGGACTTCTAAAACTATGTTCAATAAAAGTGGTGAAAGTGGACATCCTTTTCTTGTTCCTGATCTTAGAGGAAATGCTTTCAGGTTTTCACCATTGAGTATGATGTTAGCTGTGGGTTTTCATATATGGCCTTTATTATGTTGAGGTAAGTTCCCTCTATGAGCCTTTCTGGAGGGTCTTTATCATAAATGGATATTGAATTTTATCAAAAGGTTTTTCTGCATCTATTGAAATAATCATATGGTTTTTATTCTTTAATTCGTTAATATGGTGTATCACACTGATTGATTTGCAGATATTGAAAAATCCTTGCATCCCTAGGGTAAATCCCACTTGATCATGGTATGATCCTTTTAATGTATTTTTGGATTCAGTTTTCTAGTATTTTGTTGATGATTTTTGCATCTATGTTCAACAGTGATATTGGCCCATAATTATCTTTTCTTGTGGCATTTTTGTCTGGTTTTGGTATCAGGGTGATGGTGGCCTCATAGAATCAGTTTGGAACTGTTCCTTCCTCTGTAATTTTTGGAATAGTTTCAGGATGGGTATAACTGTCCTCTAAATGTTTGATAGAGTTTGCCTGTGAAGCCATCTTGTCCTGGACTTTTGTATGTTGGGAGTTTTTAAATTACAGTTTCAACTTCAGTACTGGTGATTGTTCTACTTATATTTTCTATTTCTTTCTAGTTCAGTCTTGGGAGATTATACCTTTCTAAGAATTTGTCCATTTCTTCTAGGTTGTCTATTTTATTGGCATGTAGTTGCTTAGTCTCTTATGGTCCTTTGTATTTCTGTGGTGTTGGTTTTAACTTCTCCTTTTTTATTTCTAATTTTATTGATTTAGGCCCTCTCTCATTTTTCTTCATAAGTCTGACTAAATGTTTATTAAGTTTATCTTTTCAAAGAACCAACTTTTAGTTTCATTGATCTCTTCTATTGTTTTCTTCACTTCTATTTCATTTATTTCTGCTCTGATCTTTATGATTTCTTTCCTTCTACCAGGGTTTTATTTGTTCTTCTCTCTTTGGTTGCTTTAGGTGTAAGGTGTAAGGTTAGGTTGTTTACTTGAGATTTTCTTGTTTCCTGAGGTAAGATTGTATTGCTACAGACTTCCCTCTTAGAACTGCTTTTGCTGTATCCCATAGGTTTTGGATCATAGTGTTTTCATTTTCATTTGTCTCTAGGTATTTTTTTATTTCCTCTTTGATTTCTCCAGTGATTCCTTGGTTGCTTAGAAGCACATTGTTTTGCCTCTACCTGTTTGTGTTTTTTGCATTAGAAAATATGCTTGATGTGATTTCAATTTTCTTAAATTTACCAAGGCTCACTTTGTGGCCCAGCTTGTGATCTATCCTGGAGAATGTTCTATGTGTGCTTTAAAAGAATGTGTATTCTGATGCTTTTGGAGGGAATGCTCTATAAATATCAATTAAGTCCATCTGGTCTAACTTGCCATTTAAAGTCTGTTTTTCCTTAGTGATTTTCTGTATGGACAATCTGTCCAGTGATGTAAATGTGGTGTTTAAGTCCTCCACTATTATTGTGTTATTGTCAGTTTCTCCTTTTATATCTGTTATCATTTGCTCCTATATGGAGGTGCTCCTATGTTGAGTGCATATAAATTTACAATATCTAAATAATATACAGATTTAATAGAATTCTAATAGAAATTACAGTGGTTATTTTAGAACTTGAATAACTATGAAAAATATGAACATTCTTCAGGAAAAACAATAGGCAAAGTAAATGAAAATTGTTTTGAAAAAAATGAAATAGGAAAGTTTTTTTTACTATATGATAGTCAAGCTTGTTATAAGTCATGGTAAGTGAAACAATGCTGTAGGGATGCATGAAAAGACACTCATATCAGACAAATCAGAAGCAGACCCTAATATGTATAAACATTCACATATGATAAATGAAATATCACAAGCCAGTAGAAAAGGAGTGGCATTTTCAATAAATTATATGTAGATCATTGGCATTTTGGGGGTGAAATATACAAACAGGAAAGTGTCTCATCTCCCATCACCTATCAAAATTAATTCAAAATAGATTAAAACAACATGAAATAAAAAATTAAGGAGCACCAGTATACATTATAAGGGAACATTTGGATGGGGTACATATAATAAACTTTAAATGAATTACAAAAAAGCATTAAAAAGGTAAAATTGTTACTTTATTCAAATGCACATAAGAATAATAGTAACAATATTAAGATAAAATCAATAGAATAAAATATAGCAAAATATTGGTTGATAATAAAAATATGTAGAATACTTGTGAAATTTGTAAGAAAAATCTCAAAAGGAATAAAACAAACTAATGTACAAGCAATCCGTAGAAAACAAAATACAAGCTAATTATTTTTAATCTTCAATAATATTCAGAGAAATACAAGTTAAATGGCATTTTTCACCCATAAAATGTTCTATGATTTAAAGTCATCGCATTCATAGATGGTATGGACAAGTAAAATGAACATTCTCTGAATATTAATTGGTTGAACTAACCTCAAAAACAAGTTTTAAATTATTTAGCAAACATTTTAAATTATTCATCTCCTTTAATGACACCATTCTAATCCTAGGAATCTATCCAAAGGAAATAATCAGAAATATGAAAAAATTTGTATACACAAGTATGGCATTTTGCTTATTACAGTTTATGATGGCAAAATATTGGAAATAACCAACATATCCTAGCATAGCACCATTCAATTATATTTAAAAAAATGTGTACAAATAGGAAAAATATCTGAATGAATTACATCAAAATGTTCATAGGATACTCCCTATAATGGGATGTACAATGTTTCTAATATTGTTAGAAATATTTCCAATATAGTTCTATAAGTATCACATATTATGATGTATAATTCAATATTTCTAATAAGATTATGGATTACTTTTATCTCATAAAAACAATAAAAGTTACCTAAACTTGAAATAAATTTAAATTTAGTTACATTTTATTTATTCATTTGAGAAAGGATGCAATAATTAAATAAGAAAATTGATCTCCTGTTTGTTCTAAACAATTAAGAAGCCAAATTTCCAGAATATAAAAGCATTGTATTTAGGTTTCTTCTGTTAAAATTTTTGGATTATTTATAATTTCTTTTCACAATCTCTTTAAGTCAGAATAATTGAAGTGTTTTAATTTATATAATTCATATATTTAGCAAGTTTGTTAATTTATGCATTTTTGTGTTTCACTATGTTTTAAATGAGGACAATAATTAGCTAACTGGCCTACAGGTAATTAATAATTTCCTTTCTGTTACAAAGCTGGTAAAAATAATTAAACTGAATTTATTGATCCAGCAAAAATTCCAAGCGTCTATATCTTTTTCTCTGTGTTTACAAATACCATTTTTTGAGCCATGCATTATCAAATTATGTTAATGGTATATAACATTCTTTAACTCAAATAAATGGATCCTATACACTCTTATACTCTTCCTTGTTTATAAAACAGTTTTATATTTTCTTGTCCAAAGATAGGTTTTGAATCACAGATAAATATGAATCACAGCATACTTTTCTAGAAATGAAATATATTTTATTTAAATTTTGGAATAAATAAGTCTTTCAGCATTCACATTATTAAACTTTCATTACATGTGACCCTTAGCATGAACAAAGGAGAAATTCAAAGGACCCCCATAACCCTAAACTTCAAAGCATCAAGAAACAAACTTTACCCCAAAATTGTCTTGGAGACAAAAGTGCGGCATCACAATCTTTCTTCTGCTTCTTAGAAACATTTAATTTTTGCTTTGTCACTTTTTGATAAAATAGTAAACTATGATTCTCTAATTAAACCACAGGAGAGTATGTCTGTGAATTTATATGACAAATATTCTATTTATTTTTTATTGTTTTGTTCTACTGATTATTATTATTACTGATTCTGAAAAGCCATTCTCATTTCTAAAGTACTTAACACAAAGTTAATTAATAACAAGTTCATTATCTACCATATAAAATTATATACACAAGGAGAAATAAACATTTAGAGAAGTTCAGACACATATAGCATAAACTTGAAAATGAAATATGTCATTGGAAGATGTATATAGATACAACATTTGAATAAATAATATAAACAGCAGGTTGAAGCCTATAGTTACGGAATTCTATTCATAATCAAATCCAACTGAAGTTTCCCCAGGGCCACTAAGATCATGAATTATATTTCAGACATCAGACCATTGATAAACAGTGACAATATGTTAAAACAGATTTTCAGTGGATCAAGCCCTGGGAATCACCAAACACTGATTCTAGGGGGATGGATGTGTCATGACAGAGCACTGTAATTCTTCTCCATCTAATAAGATAAAGGGCATACTCAAGAGTGCATAAATCTTTTTGTGGCTGTTTCATTTTTATTATATCTACTAGGATGGGAGTACCTTGGACAGTGTTTTTGTTAACCAAAGGAAATATTACAGTAGTTAAATAACAAAAGGGGATATTTATTTGACAAAAGCAGGGTATTGACTTATATTAAACTATGATCAAGAGCAAACTCCAATGGTTATTGGAATTAGAAAAATCAATGACAAGGTAGAAAATACATTAAAAATTGTACCCTCAGTAAATGCCTAATGTAGCATACAATGTGGCTGAGTAAACATAATAAAATTGTTTCACACTCTAGCTGTTCTCAATGTATCAAGAGTAATATTTTTATCAGATAATGTAACAGCATTGATAAATTCATTTATTTTCTCTGGGGGAAAAGTTTAAATTATATTCTCTGAATTCCATATACAGTCAAAGATCAGAAATTAATAGATTCTATGATAATTTATTTGGAACTGTAAATTAAGTACCTTTTGCCTTTCTTATTTTTCTTTTACTATACTTCTTGCTTTTGGATAGCATACTCATTGGAGATTTGTTTTGAAGCTATTACGATAACTAGAAGTAGATACACTGTAAAAAGTGTCCTATGCCTATAAAGAGCTCACATAGATTGATTAGCACTTTAAAAAGGGTATTTGGAAAATCTACCATAACTATGTTGATTCTTTAACCTGTCCTGTGTACTTACAAATAATCGGCATTGTTTGTGTAAAAAATTCCATGATTCTTTTAAAAAATAATTATCCCCCCATCTGTTTACTTTTGACTTTCGGTACTGTAATAACTCTAGAATTATTTGTATTCTTAATATTTGTTTTATAAGCCAACATTTAAGCAGTGAAAAGAATACTTTGAAATATTGTTAGGAATATTCTATATTCAGATTTTAAATCTTTATTATTTTAATAAGAATTTTATCAGGTGATGGAAAAATTTTTTGCCTATATTTGAAGCCGAGAAATAAAGTGCTTTTCTTCTGTACCAAAATCTTGTTCAAAGAAAACCTGATTCTATAATTATTGTAGTATTTTTTGCAGACCATAGGCTAACTTTGTGAGAACAACTCCTTCATCTTCATTATACATCTTTTTCCGAGGATAGATAGTAAGTACTAGCATACTTTTTATGGGAAGCTATTGTTGACAGCAAGTTTAAAAGCCAGGAGTGGGGCTTCCCTGGTGGCACAGTGGTTGAGAGTCCGCCTGCCGATGCAGGGGACACGGGTTCGTGCCCCGGTCTGGGAAGATCCCACATGCCACGGAGCGACTGGGCCCGTGAGCCATGGATGCTGACCCTGCGTGTCCAGAGCCTGTGCTCCGCAACGGGAGGGGCCACAACAGTAAGAGGCCCGTGTACCGCAAAAAAAGAAAAAAAAGCCAGGAGCAAGAGAAATCACATAGCACTAAATTATTCTGATATTTTGTGTCACCAGTGGTGCACTAAATATACAAGTAATGTTTTGTGGCTACATATCTTTACCATAAACAGACTATTATTGTACATAACTCCAGTTTATATGTGTTTAATTTAATAAACTATTTTGAAAGTTTTATGAAACAAATATTGCCCCAATGATAAGATATTTGAAGACTGCTGGAATGATTATAGCTGGAAGAAATTTAAAAGTGTGAAAGATATTACACCCTCATATTGTGGAATATACTGTGAGGCTATGCATGTATCTTGCTTCTGAAATATTTTCATACTAATTTGAGCATTCATCACTGGATCTTGCATTTAGCCGTTATTACTGTGGTGTCCTAATGATGCTTTTCTAGCTCCCTTATTTGTTCTATATTTATTGATTAGAAGTCTTCTGTGAGGATGATTTATCTCTTCTCCCTTATTTATTTATGTATTTATTTATTTAATCGTTTATATTAGTAGGGACTCATGGACGTTTATTTTATTTTTTGTCATTATCCAATACTATTGTTATTCTTTTCCTCACATTGTTTCCGGTTTAGCCATTGGAGGCTCTCCCAGTAGGCTCCGTTGTCCTTTTGCCCTACCTACCCCTTTGTGTCCTCCCTTCTCTTTTCCCACTGTCCCTGTCTCCCTCCCTCTCTTCCTGCCTTCCTTCTATCCTTCTTTTCTTTCTTTCTTTCAGTACTTTCTGTACTTGCTGGCACTACAAGATGTTTCAGGCATATCTTTTATTTCCCCTGCCAACAGCACTAGAGTCAGCAATTTTCCCAAAGATCTCTGATTCTTTTTATTCAATAATGGTATTTTGAAAGAAATATCTGGGTATGTGTATGTGTCCTTACCACTGGGGTATCACTGCTTCTAGACCCTCTCAGTCAACAGAGCTAGACACCACATATATGTATACTAGCTCACATACACACATATATTTAAACGTATACCTATCTCTGTATGTATTAAAAATAAACATACATTCATATTGATATGTCTGATTCTAATCCAGAACATTCGTGTCTATTCCAGCACTCCCAACTTGCTTATTTTATTGTACCTTATTGTAAAAGAGAAATCTGGCTCTCATCTATAATATTTTTTACCTATTAATTGAAACATACTATACATATAAAGTAGAATCAGAATTGCTAAATGGTAGCCCTGTGACAAATTTTCCAACTAGAGTACAATTTTCGTTCACAGTTCTTTATGTTTTTAGCCTTATAAGATCTGAGAAAACTTTAGCCTTATAAGATCTGAGAAAACTTTTCCAGAGTTGCGTAGTTTAGCTCATTTCTTCCCCACCCACTTCTGTGAGCTTATGTCATATATTTGCAATAGGGTTAGATTTGTCACAATCTGCATTCCATCCTGCCTTCCCTACATCCTGATTATTTTTTTTTTCAATTTGAATACAGTAAGTCACTGTTTATAGTGTATAGTTCTATGGGTTTTGACTAAAGAATAGTGACACATCTACACAGTAATATAATGGGATAGTCCCATAACCCTACAAATTACATTTTGATGTCCCTTTGCATAGAAATATTCCCTTTCCCCCATCTCTTGGAAAGCCCTGATATATTTCCTTTTCCTACAATTCTGCCTTTTCCAGAAGACCACGTGAATGAAACAATATAATATGTAGCATTGGGGGTCTTTATAATTCTTGTCTAAAATTGCAAAGTTCAGGGAAGTTATACAAAAAGTAAACTGAACATCTAGGGTGCTGTACATGCAGGACATCATCTTGCCTATACCATCTGTTTTTGAACAGATTTTTCTTCCTCCCCTCATTCTATATATTTTATTTTTTCAACAAAGTTGCAATAGTCAGCATGTTGCAGGAAGTCAAGTTTCTGTTTGAAGTTTATGCTGTCTAGATGAGACTAGAGATGATGATAAATGGTATGAATAGGTTAATTTTTTTCCAAGAAATTTTATGCATCTTCTTGGAAATTAAGTCTCAAAACTAGAATTCATTCTTCAAAGTTTTGACAAAATTGGGAATTCTTCCCACTTTTGAAATTCTGATAGTCATGGATGATTTTCTACTAGTAGCAGAGGTCACATTTTCTTATCTAATAGTTTGACTCAACCAGAGTTTAAGAGTTTGTAAGATAAGTCCTACTGAGTGATGGTAATATTCTCATTGAGGTAACTGAACAAATGAGCCAAGCTAGGGGGTGCTGCTCAGTTCATGAGGCTTCTTTGTATCTAATTGAACTAGAGGGCATGCTGGCTACAATGGTTTTGAAGAATGCCCTGTTCCTCCACACCCTTCTAAATATGGACCCTCGCCAAGTTCAGGCCTCCAAGTCTGTGGGGAATCCAGAGACCTGGGTCTGAGTGCCAGAAGAAAACCCATAACAGTGTTTCTGAGCTGTTAGCTTCCGGGGAAATAGATTTAGGATCATGTCTTTTTATCTAAGTGACTTCTTTCAGTTATTATTACTTTTTTCTGGTTGTAGATGTTACTTAGCACTATACTGGCTGTTGATATTTTCTTTTCTTAAGAACCATGTTCTTGGGACCTCCCTGGTGGTCCAGTGGTTGAGACTCCGTGCTTCCACTGCAGGGAGCACAGGTTTGATCCCTGGTTGGGGAACTAAGATCCCGCATGCCACGCGGCCAAAAAAGAACCATGTTCTATTCACAGTTTCAACTTCCTGTGTGTCAACCCCTCTTGACTGCCCCTCTGACCTTGGGGGTCTTTATGGTAATTGTAGCTTCCTGCCCTCTGGTGATTAAATACCACCTCCTGGCCTCCTGGCCAGGCCATCATCTTCATGGATATCAATGAGCCCAGCTCTGTGTTCACCTCTCCCGCTCTTAACTCATGTCTGTAGAGGAGAATCTCCAATAAACATCTTAGCGATGCTGAGTGTCCCTCTCACCAGTACATTCCTGATGGCCTTCATTGAATAGTGCTTTGTCTGGCCCTCTGGTGGAACACAATCTATTGGTGGGTGTTCTGGCCTCAAATTCACCCCAGCAGACTTAAATGTTTTGGCCACCCTGATCGAGCACCCGCAGAGCTTCCTACCAGGTAAACTCACCTGGCTTCTGCCTGTAGGTTCTGATCCTTTCAATTCCTCTTTCCTCTCATATCAAGTGCAACATGTCCCCCATCAGGTTATGGTGGGACCTATTCCTAGATAAGGGCCTAACAGCCAAAAGAGTAGGTGGGTGAAACTTCTGAGGTGGATACATGTTCACTTGAGGAAAAACTCTGCAGCATTTTCCAGTACAGAAGTGCTATCTCTTATTTAGAAACAGGTGGTGGTGGGCACCTTTCCAAGATCTGAGGGTCCAGGTGGTTTACAAAGCCAGTATCCTCGGGAGCAACCATCCACATATCAGCATCCATGTTACAGGGTCCCAAGTTTTTTTCCCTCCTGGTGCCCTAACGTTAGCGTAACAGACCTGCAGTGGCTAAGATTTAAACATCTCTGTGTGACTCTAACTTATAGGGTTCACAAAGTTCCAGAACTAAGTTTTTGTATCTAATTGCCCTGACTTGGAGTAGATGAATAACTCTGAAATAATCCCCATTACCAGGAAAGCAAGATATTTCCACTGAACAGGTCAGGGTCATGCACATTGGAGTCACAGCAGGAGTTGGCATCACTTGAAGCACATGTGCAGAGAGTGGGGGACGATTCCTTATTTCCAAGCAAAATCCAGGTACTGTTTCCATAAAAGGAAGGTAGTGCTAAGTAGCAAACCTACAAATATCAAAAGAAAGCATGACCATAGATTGATTCCTATTTATTAAAATATTTATACCTTCTGAGTTATTTGGAATCAAAATGAGCATTAAAAAAAAGAAAGAATACCTTAATAAAACACCAATTTGGGGCAGCCAAACCTCATGTCTTAGATCCAAAAATGTTCTTTCACTTGCAGTCCTTCCACTTGTCTTCCAGAGCCTAGAACACCTGACTCTTCGGGAAACTGGAGAATGGAGGGAAGAGTCTCATTCATAGAAAGACTTTCACCAGTGGTTTATCCATTCGTTCAAGGAAACCAGCTTTGAGCCTACTATGTGATAGCGGCGCTGAGCTGAATATGTAGATCTAGTCTCATAATCTCAGTCCCATTGCTGGCAGAGCTCTCAGGCAGTCCAGAGGGTATGCATGAGGAAAGAAAAGAAACTCCAGGAAGGCAGTGAGAGCGGACAGGTGGCAGTGATTAAGGGCAAATTATGCCGAGGCCAAATGACAGTGTAATACTGTGCTAATAATTATTATCATTACATGAAGCGTTGGAGTAACGGTGACTATTCCCACGCACTGTGCTAAGAAGCTGAGAGCAGATGTCCTTGTGTGTGACTATAATCAACTTTGGAGCGCTCCGAAACCCGCCCTCCGTCGTCGCCTCAGACACTCGCACCCACTTCCCAGGCGGCGAGACTGGGTTGTTCCTTAGCGACCGCCACCAACTTGCCCGCAACCTGCCCGGATCCGGCTGACCAGAGTGGGACGCCCGGGACGCCACGCCCAGGCCGAGGGCAGGCCCACCGGTGGGGCCGACCCGGGTGCGAGGCAGGTGGATGGAGGCGCCTCCGGCTCCCGACTCCCGCCCCCTCCTCCTCCTCCCCTTCCCCGGGTGGGCCAGCGCGCGCGGGCCGGGAGCGGGGAGGCGGCCTGAGGGCGGCGACGGCGGCGGCGCGGCCGGGCGGGTCCTGAGGCCACGGAGCGCGTCGGAGCGAGCGCACGAGACCCGCGGCGCGCCTGCGCTCCCGGACGGGAGAGGCGCCCACCGGCCGCAGCGGAGGGAACCAGGGAGCGCCAGGGGTAGGGCCGCCCTCGCGTCGCCCCCAAGAGCCGCCCGAACGGCGGGGCCGCCGCGAGCAGCCGCGGAGGCCGAGGACCCGGGAAGGAGGACCCCGCAGACGCTCGCAGCCCGAGGGAACCAGCAGGGACCGGGCGGTCCTCGGCGACTTGGAATGTTGACTCCAGAGGCGGCGCGCACGGTCAGGACAAGTTTCTCGCGGTTCGAAAAGAAGGAGTCCTGCAACTGACACTCATTTTATTTAACTAGCTTTTCCTCTCTTATTTAAATAAGTTTATTTAGACCAAGAGGAAATGCTTCCCTGGAGTATTTGGGGTTGAGAACATTGTCCTGAAAGTTTTTGTATGCTGAGGTTATTTTTGTATGTATATTTGTTAACTTCCTATCTAATTAGAAATCCTTAAAATATTCTTAAAGGCGCATTACAGGATCGCTGTGGCGCTTGGGCATCTTGTTATCAAGTTAGTTAGAATCTGTCTTCCAGGTGTGGGATCAAAGCCAGTCCCTCGCGGATGGGTTTTGCTTATTAGGCTTTTGCGCGCTGAGTCTCACCAGGTTCTTAGATCTTGTGTGGCTGATTTGAGTTACGTGCTACCGCGAGGTTATGGGGCCTCTACCAGTGTACGTGCTTGTGAAGTTTGTTTCCAAAGGGAAACAGGTGGGGATGGATCGTGCAGTTCTCTGCTCTGTCCTGCCTGGCTGAAAATTTTCTCACGTGCCGATATTAGCTGCTTGAAGTTTAACTTCAGGTAAGTGTGTCTATCCAAAAATAATGACTCGTAAACATGTTAACTTTAAAAGAAATGAAACACTTTTCTCTTAAGTTTAGTTACTGAGACAAAGTTGACCAAGTAACTAGTTTTGTTCTCTTAGTTGAAATCATTTAAATTAAATACAGAACAAAACAAACACCTCTTATCACTGTGAGTTATCTGTGTCTCTTTTTGCAGCATTCCAGCGTTGAGAAGTGGGGAGCAACCCCTTTTAATTTTGATCTTCATCAAAAACTTGTTATTGCCTCTTCAGTAGGTTTGTTAAACAAGCTAAGTCTTCCATTGCTTGAGGGACTAGAATTGTGTAACGTATCAGGGATTCCTGCTCGACATAATGTATTTTAATATCTTTTTCAATTAGTTCCTCTTACTGGGAACTTATTTGAATCTCAAATTTAGTTAGGATTGAAGTTTTACTTCTTTTATAAACAATTGTGATATAGCAACATATGCAATCTGGAAGGATTTTGAGGAAAGCACTTTAAAAAACTGGAAATATCTACATTGAAATACTAATACTTAAATACTGAGACAAGTGAAACTGATCAAACACTTAAGCATCCTTTCTTTGCCCTTAGCAAGCCATACTGGAGCAGAATACCTTTTAAGAGGATTTCTCAAAAGTCTACATAAAACATGCATTTTTAACTTTCCTGGACTTCAAATATAAAGTAGAGATCTTTAAAAACAGGACTATACATGCCAAGAGGCTTCTCTAACAAAGCTTATCTCTTTTTCTCCTATTCCCACAGTATCTGCCTTCCCCATGATATGCTAACTAGTTTTGCGTAAATGCTCTTAACAGGAAAAATAGGAGGACATCTCCTCACATATGTAAAATCTTGACCCAAAACTGGTCTCAGTTTAAATTTTTATTTAGCATCTTTAAAAAGAAGGGATTTTAAAATAATAAAATCTTAAAACAACACTTGCATTTTTGTGAAGAGATTTGTTATTACTTAATTTTGTTGATTTACAATAAGGCATTTCCTTTTAGCTATTTCTTGGGGGTGGGAAATAGTATTTCTGAAAATTATGGCAAATATCTGAGTAATTTTGACAAAATGAAAGTTATTTTTAATGATAGATGGGAAAGTATTTTAATCTTTTTACTGGACCATATATCATACAGGTGAAGTTTATTATGAGCTGAAATTGAAATATACAATGGTTGAGATGGGTTTGGGGAAATTGTAACTTTAGATTTTTTTTTTAATTCGGGGAATGTTTAACTTTCTTGCAGTCAGGGTGTGCCTTAGCTGCCCTTTGGTGATGAGGGCCAATTCACAATAACTTACAGCTGCGACTCCTCTGACACCCACTCCACAAACTTCAGGTCTTTCTCAAGGTAAAGTGCCATTTTTATTGTAATCTTTATGTATTTTTCAATTGTTTAACGTGTTTAAAACTGTGCTGTCATATTAATTCGGTTCCTAACTTTATTTTTATTGATTGATTGATTGATTGCGGTACGCGGGACTCTCACTGCTGTGGCCTCTCCCGTTGCGGAGCACAGGCTCCGGACGCGCAGGCTCAGCGGCCATGGCTCACGGGCTTAGCTGCTCTGCGGCATGTGGGATCTTCCCGGACCGGGGCACGAACCCGTGTCCCCTGCGTCGGCAGGTGGACTCTCAACCACTGCGCCACCAGGGAAGCCCCTAGCTTTATTTTTTATGTGTCACTGACAGAGTTTCTGAGTGATGTCTGCCTAACTCCATGTTTCCCATAGGCCTTGTAGTTTATATTGCAAGATTTTTTCAGTTTGGTGACTTTTTTTTTAGCACTGCATGTGTTGGATTATAGCAGAACTGCCTGTATATGTGCCTGTATATGTTTATATAGCTACTTTATTATGTATGTTCTGAAATGTATCATTTGTGGGATAAATAATGTAATTATAACTATTGTAATGCTGAGATATCTCTGTTTCAGTTATCGCTGTATATCAAACAATTCTGGAACTTGGTAACTCAAATTAAAATTAAATTAAAAGCTTAAATGAAAAGCTTAGTAGCTTTTAATATCTCTCATGGTTCCGTGGCTTGACTGGGCTCAGCTGGGCAGTTTGCGGCTGCCCTCACTTGGGGTCTCATGTGGTTATAATCAGATGGCAGCTGGGGCTGGAGACGTCTGAGGTCAGCTAGTAGGTTATGATGACAGTGTGTCCCTCTCTCTCCAAGTAGCCCCAGGGCTGGTGTCTCCATGTGTTATCCCTAACAGAGTAGACATATTTCTTATATGGAAACTCAGGGTCATCAAGAAGCATAAAAGTGGAAACCATCGGGCATTCTTAAGCCTTAGACCTGGATCTGCACAGCAACACTTTCCCCACCTCCAGTAGGCTAAGCAGTTACAGGGCATCCCTGACTCTAGAGATGAGAAATCAGCAGTATCCCTTGATGGGGAAAATAGCAAAGCATCTGTGACTGTCTTTAATCCACTGCAGTATTCTTCACTAACAGTTTTTTAGATGAATATCGTTAAGATTTCAGAGCCAGAAGATTCTTAGCAATCATTTAATCTAACATCATCAATTTACATGAAAGGGTATAGGAGCAAAGTATCACAATAAAAGACCTGGAGCTATAACCCTCTCTTATTGTTTTAAATTTCTCATAACCCATGGAAATCTGCTGGGATGCGGCAGGTAATAAATATATACTTGCTGAAATAGAAATTCATTAGTAAATAAAACCTAAGCTTCTGATAATATCCCACGTAAAGGAGCACCCATGTTTCTAACTAACTTATTAGAAACATGCTTACATTTTCCAAAAGGCACTAAGACTTGAGAATTATTTTAAATGATAGCAGAACAAGATATTTCTGGATATCAAGGAAGATTAACTATTTTTAAATAATTACTGTGCCTTCTTCAAACACACACATACACAAACACAGAGAAATAGAATTTTACAAGACAGTGAATCTAAGATAAATCTTCTGTTCCTAAGGAATATATGGCATCCTTGTGGTCTAATACCAAGTTCATTGTGCCTTAGGTAATGTTTGACCCCTCACATTCATCTCACTCCAAAAGTGTCCTTAAGAGACGTTTTTGTCAATAATGTGTAAATATACATTTACTGTGTAAATGTGCACTTCTTACACAATAAATTAGGATGAGGAAACCTGTTTTTATTAACAAAAGGTTACTCTCCTAATGAAAACAAGAAGGATGATATTCTTTCATGCCTGAATTTAAAAATACATGTACTCAGAAAACTCATTATATGTACAACATAACAGGGAAAAAAAAATCTATTGGTTTAAGTGAGGCACATAATGAACTGTTTTCAAACTTTCCTGACCTTCAGTATGTCTATCCATCTCAGTTTAGCTCCCCCCACCCCCTTTCTTTTAAACTGGTGTTATCATCTTCTAATGTTTACGTCAATTACCCCAATTTAAAGACACCAGTGGAATTCTACTCCTCTATGCTTTCTCTTTTAGCTCCCTTCTTTCCCTCCTAGGTGTTTTAATTCTGATAGCAGTTATTCTTTCATCTTCATTTATAAATGTTTTCTGTATTCCATTTGTTTCTCAAAAAACAAACATATTTATTGCCTTTTATATTTTTGGAACTGCTTAAATGTCCATTTTTCTATTGGGGTTTTTCTTTTTCTTATTGATTTGTTAGTCTATTACTTCATGAAGAAGATAATGTGTTAATTGGAAATAATAGTAGTTGCTTACTTTTTCTAGTATTTTTCTTCATTCTTGTAAGTAAAGGAAATAATGAATTTCCTAATGAATTCAGATTCTGCTGTCAACAATAATGTTTCTTTTTTGTTTTATACCGTAAATAGAATGTTATGATTTTGTTAGTAAATGAAGCTCTAATGTCTATGCCTTCAGAGAACTGCATAAAGCTGCTTGTAAACTGGATGTAAGGAAATCTCACTGATGTTATAGAGAAAGACTTATGCAACCGCTTTTAGAAATATTAAGTCTTAGCATCTTATGTTCCTTTTCCATTTTTGTTCCTGTGTGGCGGGAGACCCTTGATGGCAGTTTAATGGTCATGGGACCTTTCAGACACTCATAACGCTGGGACTGATACCTTTGTTAAAATGGGACTGTAAATAGCCTTACCGCCTCCAATCTGCCCTTCATATCCTTGGTTCCACATCTGCAGCATATGGAAAATATTTGAAAAAAATTGAGAAAGTTCCAAAAAGCAAAACAAAGTTATTGCACACAAGTAACTATTTATGTAGCATTTACATTGTATTGGGTTGGCAAAAAGTGCCTTCAGTTTTTAAGTAAAAATGAAAAACACATTTTTCATTTTCAACAAGAACTTTATTAAACAAAGTAGTTACCCTTTTGTTCCACTACCTTCTGCCATTTTTCAGGCAACTTCATAATTCCATCTTCCCAAAACTTATCTTTTTGAGCAAAGAGCTGGTCCAGGTGCCTTTTACAGTCTTCCAGATAATTGAAATTTTTTCCATGAAGAGAATTTTGTAAAGACCAAAATAAATGGAAATCCAAAGGTGCCATGTCTGGTGGATATGGCGGATGAATCAGGACTTCCCAGGCAAGCTGTAACAGTTTTTGCCTGGTCATCAAGGAAACATGCGGTCTTGCATTAACACTTTCCACTTGGAAGGTTATGCGTTTTCTGTTGACTAATTTCAGATGCTTTTCGTTGAGTGCTACTTTCAGTTGGTCTAACTGGGAGCAGTACTTTTTGGAATTAATCGTTTAGTTTTCCAGAAGGAGCTCATAATAGCGGACTCCATTCCAATCCCACCATATACACAGCATCACCTTTGGATGACGACCGGCCTTTGGTGTGGTTGGTTGTAGTTCATTTCACTTATCCCATGATCTCTTCCATTCAGCGTTATTGTACAATATCCACTTTTCATCACCCGTCACAGTTTGTTTTAAAAACGGAAAGTTTTCATTACGTTTAAGAACAGAATCACATGCGGAAATACGGTCAGGAAGGTTTTTTTCACTTAACTTATGGGGAACCCAAACATCAAAACGATGAACTTAACCAATCTAGTGCAAATGATTTTCAGTGCTTGATTTGGATATTTTGAGTATGTAGGCTATTTCCCTTGTGGTATAACGTTGATTGTTCTCAGTTAATGTCTCAATTTGATCACTGTCAACTTCAACTGGTCTACCCGACCTTGGAGCATCATCCAGCGAGAAATCTCCATGACAGAACTTTGCAAACCACTTTTGACACGTTCGATCGGTCACAGCACCTTCTCCATACACCGAACAAATCTTTTTTTTGCGTGTCAGTTGCATTTTTACCTTTCTTGAAATAGTAAAGCATAATATGCAAAAAATGTTGCTTTTTTCCCCCATCTTCAATATTAAAATGGCTACACAAAAATTCACCAATTTCGATACATTTTTTTTTTAAAAGCTGTCACAATACAGTCTAACAAAATTGTTTCAAATGAAGTAAAAGACAACTAAGTGCTACTAGAGCCATCTTACGGAAAAACACAAATGAATCTTTTGGCCAACCCAATATTTACAACTATTTACAGAGCACATACATTGTATTAGGTATAAGTAATCTAGAGAGGTAAAGTATATGGGGGGGTTGTGCATAGGTTATATGCAAATACTACACCATTTTATATATGAGACTTGAGCATGTGTGGATTTTAGTATCCTCAGGGCGTCCTGGAACCAATCCCCCGTGGGTACTGAGGAACTACTGTACTTCACCTAGTTACTATAAGAATGTAATGACCCCATGGTTGGGAAAGCATTTTATAAATTATAGGTCATTATTTATCTTGATTTCAATTCCTTTGTTTATTAGATGTGAAAATTCGATTTAATCATTTCTAAAGTCTCTACCAGTTTGCACGGTGTGAAACTCTCTAAACTGTTACTAAGGGAGACCCAACACACATTCATTTGAACTTAGTAATTGTGTGGTAAAAATGAGCGCACAGAACATCCTCTCTGAGGGTTAGAATCCCCATCATCTGTCTACATTTTAAGCTTTGCCTAAACAAAGGGCGTTTTGCCACAAGGTGTGGTTGGCCTCCCTGACTTCAGCCTCTTCATTATGTGATGGACATAATTCTAAGACACTCTGGTTTCCCTGAATAACTTATTATCTATCTGTAATATGACATTTAAAATATTTGAAGATATTTATGTAATTACTCTCTGTCATCTGTTAAAGAAATTCCAAAAGCTTCTGGTATAACATGATCTTACCAGCACCTCACCCTTAACCAAATATAACATCATTCTCCTTGTACCCTTGTAGAACACAACTATTTTCTTCTTGTCTTTCACACTTGCGTACTGAAAAACATTTTTTACCCTTTCCTGGCATGTGGATAGATTTGGCCTGGCATGTGGAAAGAAGTGCATTCCTGCGGCAGGGAAGACCCGGAGAGAAGGGATCGTATAGTGCAGTGGATGTGAGAGCATGGGCGCTGGAGACAGAAAGGGTTTGCTTGCTTCCATCTTCATCACATACTGGCCACGGGCAAGTTTCTTAAATTCTGTTCCTTAGTTTCCTCATGTATAAAATGAGAATTATAATACCTGTCTCATCACTTGCTCTAAGGATTGAAGGAGATGCTGCATTAAAATTATTTAGAACAGTGCTTGACGTGGTGAGTTTTATCTCACTGAACGGAGAGCCAAAAAAAATTTTGATATGTATAGTTTGAGATACCTATTGGACCTCTGAGCAGAGATGCATGTGTATGCCATAGGATGGTGGCAGTGAAGATGCAAAGAAGTGATCCAGTTTGAGATTTATGTTGGAGGTAGGTCCGAAGAGATGTGGCAGTAGAGGGTCATGGTTGATTGGATGGACTCTGAAGACAGACTGGGTTTGCAGTTTGCATCCCATCTCCACCACTTACTAGCTAGGGGCATATATTGTAACCTGAGTGCCTCAGTTTCCTCATGTTTGAAATGAGAAGCCTAATGGAAACTATCTCCTAGTTTGGTTCTAAGGATTAAAAGTCTAATATATCAAATGTATGGTATGTGCCAGATATTAAGGATGAAGGATCAGGAGTCACATTTACTTGCTGAAGTGGGTTTTCAACATACAAGTGAAGATGTGTTGCATAAATGAGTGCAGGGATCACGAAAACTCAATGCTCAAGGTATAAACTGGGCATTTGTCAGCGTACTGATGGTACTTAAAGCTCCAGAACTGAATGAAATCTCACAGATTTAGTCTATGGATTGCAAAACTAATGCATGGTGTGTACTGATTATTATTAAAGGGAGAATGATCCAACAAAGTAGAAAAAAAGAAAAGATGAGAAGCACTTCACAATTAAGGTCATTGCTCAGGTATACTCAGATGGCACAGAAGTAGCAGGGAGTCAGAAATAATTGTATACCTCACTAATTTTTAGGGAAAATCTAATTCCTAAATTAACTCATGAAACAAGTCTCATTGGAAGATCTATACCACAGATTATCCTTCATTTAACATTTCGGTTAATGCCTTCACATTAGATTGTAGGCTTCTGTGGCTCGCATGTGTGGTGGATTTCCTTTGGTATGTCATGGCCCCTGGCATGGTGGAATGTAGTAAAAAGTGCTCACTTTAAATACCTGTTAAATTAATCATTTAATTTGGTGACTGACATATCTTTTCCTTAGCTACTGGGGCCTGAATCATTTTGTCTGAGGAAGGCATTTAAGTGAACAGCTCACTTTCCTGCAGTGCCCCAACTCCTTACCCCCAGTGACTGACCTTGGAAAACTGATCAAAGCTCAGTGGTCAAGTTTCAGGATACATCTTAATTTATGCATGTAGAATCCAGAAATTGTCTTTTGCCTCCTACAAAAGCCTAGGTGGAAAGTGAAAAGATAATGGGTTTGGGGTTTGAGCAAGCCAATGGTGGAATTTCAGATACTCACTAGAGCAGAACCTTTGCCAGTTTCATAACATCCTGAACCATAGTGGTCTCATATAAAAAATAGAGATGAAGACACCTACCTCATAATGCTTGAAGGTGCTGAATGAGATATGTCCTCAAATGATTGTTTTATTTTCTATCCTGCAAAATGTGCTTTGTCTCAGGAAGGGTTGTGGGTGTTCATAAATTCCCATTTAACTGTGTGCACCAACTACAGATACACTCTTCATCAATTCATTGTGTGCTTAGAAAAGTTCAGCCTATTTTGAAAAGGATGTATACATATATCCTTAAGTAGTGAGTGTATGTGTGTATATGTATTTGTGGCTATAAAATTACAGAGTTACAAAAATGTACCGTTTACTTTTACAGACATAAATTACTTTTCTTATTATTTCTAAATCGTTCTTCAAATGTAAGGAGGGATTTTTTATAATTGTAGTTTTTTCTTTTTTTTTAAGAGATTTAGCAGCATTCATACTCAGGGGCTGTCATGGTCTCATTATTTCCTGGCCCCCAGAGGACAGCTGTGTTAATTAAGTACATTTAATGAGGAAAATTAATGCCTCTTTGCCTATGTTCTCCTTAAGCTACTACTGTTTCTTTACTTATTAGTGCTTGTTATAATTTATTAACCATGAATTATACATCTCTGCTCCTTCCTCCCCTCCCCAGACTGAAATTACCAGGTAGAAATTTGCATAAAGTTACAAGCCAGTCAGTTAGCTTCTTGAGAATAAAGTTGCCGTTGAACAGTTTCTTGTAGTGCTGGACGTCAGAAAAATTCGACAGCTTTTCTGGAGCCAATGCTTATTTTCATTTTCAAGCCAGGAGCTAAACATATAAATCATGTGCAGCACAGTGTACCTGTCTTTGGAAAGCTGGTTACAGTCACGTATATTTATTAGTTTTCTCCAGTTGAGAGCTGCATGTTTTCTTTGTTCTCCTGTTCTGTATCTTTGTATCTAGCAAACAACACACACACACACACACACACACACACACACACATACACACAAATTCCTTATTACAAATATGGTGCATTTTTATGACATTTTATAGCATGATTATTTTTCCCACCTTCATCTCCATACTATTGCTTCATTGGTACTTTAAATAAACTGGATTTTTTGCTGTACGTGGCTGTTTACAAGTTGTCATTTTGTCACTAGAGGTTTTTTGTTTCTCTTAATACACCAGGTAACAGATTAATACTGTTGTCGATACATGTGAATTGACTTATTCTTTATTTGTGGATTTGTGAAAACATGTATTTCTCTTCTAAAGAGATACCCCAAATTCTCTAGGTTTTTTTTTTGTTTGTTTTTGTTTTTTTTGCGGTACGCGGGCCTCTCACTGTTGTGGCCTCTCCCATTGCGGAGCACAGGCTCCGGACGCACAGGCTCAGCGGCCATGGCTCACGGGCCCAGCCGCTCCGCGGCACGCGGGATCCTCCCGGACCGGGGCACGAACCTGTGTCCCTTGCATCGGCAGGCGGACTCCCAACCACTGCGCCACCAGGGAAGCCCTGGTTTTTGTTTTTTTAATGAAGAGTCAGTTTTTTGAGACTTACCCAATTTACTTCATCTCTGTGCCTTGATTTTCTCACCTAAAAAATGGATTGTATGAGTGAATTGAAGGAGGTAATTTGTGCATGATTCTTAGCACAGAGCTTAGTTGAACTCTTGTCCCTGGCTGTGGCAGTTACCTCATGAAAAGATGGGGTCCTTGATACATCTTCTTGAGTCTTGGTGGGCTTCGTTATGGCTTTTGCTAATAGAAATGACTCTTTACCCAGCCCAGGTAGTTTCCTCCCATCTCTTGTTTTGCTGTGTCTGTGAGCTCTGAGTGGACATGTAAATATCTGACTACCCTTGAGTCTGTGACACTGGAAGGGCCATGTGTGGGCTTTATGGTCCACTGCCTTAGCTGAGCCTAGGATTCCAGCCATTTCCATCAAGACAGCAGGCATGTGAATAAATCAGTCTTGAATGTTCCAGACTAGCCCATCTATCACAGAAACCTTTGCTCATGCCCCACACCACAGAAGAATTTCTTACCCAAGCTCTACCTGAGTTCCTGATACATACAACCTTGAAATTTAAGAAAATAGTTGTTGCTGTATAAGCCACTAGGTTTTGGGGCAGCAGTAGATAACTGGAACACTGATATATAGAAATAAAATGGCTTTTGTATCCTGTGCCATTACTAAAATCACAATAATTTCTAATGTTTTTGTATATATATTCCGAATATTCTGAGTATACATATGATTTTCTAAATACATTTTTACCTGAGAATAATGACTTATATTCCTAACTTTCCAATGTTAATTAATTCATTATTATGCTCCCTTGCAGTGACTAGGGTTTGGTTCAATGTTGGGTAAATGTGGTGCTAGCACAAGGATAGTATGTGCTGTTTTTTATTTAAGGGGAAAAGCTGTTAGGAATACAGTATGATGTTCACTTTAGGTATTTTATAGATGCTCTCTATCAGATTAAGGAATTTCCAGTCTATTTCTAGTTTCCTAAGAATTGTTATTTTTTAATCATGTCTGCTATTAAAAACTGTTTTAAGAAATTATTTGTATATTATTTTCTCTTGGGAATTTATAATCAAGTTGTGTACGTGGGGGGGGGGACGCCGGTCAGTGTCAGTGGATGGAAAATTACTAAGTGGAGACATCAAAGTTAGGGGGATTTTTGCTAAACCAACTTACCAGGATTCTTGCTGAAGCCAGGCCAGAGTGATCAGATATTGAGAGAGGGGGGATAATGAATTTGGTCAGATATCAAGGTTGATCAGATACCAAGGGTTGGTGGATTCTCACTTAACGGACTTAGTAGAAATCTTGCTACAACTGGCCTTTGCTGGCCCAGCAAAGACTGAGGCCAAAGGATGAGGCTTAGACAAAAAAGACCCTCAGAAGAGTCTATCTAAAGTTTGTTCATGGAGAGAGTCTTTGCCACCAGTTAGAATATGCCAGATGCAACTTCAAGACGGTAGAATGCAAGGCAAACCCAGATCACCCAGGCCCTCATTAGCACGGAGGCCCATCTGGCCTGCCAGACTTGACGGGCGTTGAAATTGACTTGCTGCGTGTTTCTTGAGTGGGCTGAGCTGCTTTCTGTGGGTCACATGCTGACCATAAGGGGACCAATAGGGCAAAGACATCTGCTAGAAGAAATAGACATGCCAGCTGAGAGTAATCAGCAGCAAGGCAATAAAAGAGACCCCTGAGTCTCTACACAGGGGGCACACAGCATCCACCCCTTCCCCCCCTGCTTGCTCACAGTTGCTGCTTGGCTTGTTAAAGAAAGTAAATAATAAGTGAAATAATGTCGGTGTGCAGTTTCTCTTCATATTACCTGCTCTTCACCATCTCCACTCTAGGTCCTTGTTTTGACTTTGCAGTGTAGTTGCTCAGAAGAAAAAAGTTACAACCCCTTGTATCTCTTAAAATTTCTTGCTTGGAGGATGGTTTTGCCATCTTTGCAGATATTCATACATGAGAGTTTTTCATTTATGCATAATAGTGCTGCCAGTGTCCCTGACAAAATTATATCCACAGCACTGCTGGAGTCCCAGCATGGGAATCACCATGACATTGAGGAGTAGAGATTGTCCATAACATCCTCTTCATACTGGCCTAAGCCGAGGTGATTATCATGGATGCCTTCGCGTTCATGGACAATCTCTACTCCATGACATTGAGGAGTAGAGATTGTCCATAACATCCTCTTCATACTGGCCTAAGCCGAGGTGATTATCATGGATGCCTTCGCGTTCTTTGTGTGCACATGTTGGGGGGAGGTGGTAGATAGAATTACTAAACTGTAAGGAGTCCTGGAGTGCTTGAGGAATGACCTGCACGTGGGTTCTGGACACTTGGACCACTTGTATTTGTGCAGCAGTGGGAGAGAGAGGGGAAATCATGGGAAGACCAGTACAAACAAACCCTTGACTATCTAAAGTTATTCAGGAAACATTTTATGGCAACTGAATTTTTCTGTTCAACTCTAAGTCCTGAGAAATGAAGCCCTCTTTATTTCTTGTTCCCTCATCACAAATATCAGTCTCTCTTCTTCCTTCTTCCAAAGGATCCTTCTTCTGTCTTTCCGAGAGCTCGTGATGATAATATTCTTGATCCACCCAGGAGACCCTGGAGCATTGGAGCATGCGGCACTCAGGCGGGGAGGGTCTTGCCTCATGAGATATCCGTATAACATATGCAGCTGCCTCAATACCACCAGCATTGTCTGAGAACAGAAAAAATATATATATTATGGTGAGAATTGTTAGTAAATGTAATAGTGACTCTGAAATTTTTAAAACTGAAAAGTTGTAAAATTTGAAAGTAAAATAAATACTTTTCCTGTTGGAAATGTCATCCATTTAACTCAGAGTGGAGCGAGAAAGAGCACTGTCAAAACAGTACATTTGATTTTATTTTGTAATAGTTTTGAGTGTGTTACATAGTGCTTAATTTTTTCTCTTGAATTATGAAACGTTTGTGTATATTGTGATAAAGATGGGGAAAAAATAATGGCTGCCCTTTGCTGAGTCCTTGCTATGTTCCAGACACTGTGCCGAGTGATTTTCCTGTACTATCTCTTTGGAATCTAGGATAGAGACCATGTCAAGAAACTCTGTATCTAAATAACTGGCTCAAGGATGCCCAAGAACAGTTGAACTGTTGAAGGACAGTCTTAACCCTATTTCATTCTGAGCCTATGGCTGTTGATTTAGGAAATTGAAGTTTTTTTCTTTTTGTTATTATTTAGAAGACAATCCATGACTAAGGGAGCTGAAATACAAGAGGTTGCTACCCCTTTGTTTTGTGTTGGTCTCAACCTATTGGCTGAGAACACCTGTGGCACTCACATGGGTCCCTACTACCTATGGCAAGTCCCCACAGACATTTCCCCTTTTGGAGCCAATGCTGTGGCTGGATCAGGCCTTGTCGTTCTTATAATGAATGCAAGACGCACCTCAGCGACAACCATCAGGGAATTTTGAAAAAAATATCTGTTACTCACAAGTCCCAGAGGATGTACCCGGCACATCAGGGGCCACACGGAGAAGTCTTGGGTGGAGAAAAAGAGAGGGAACACAGACCTGGGGTTCTGACTTGATTGGGGTCATGGGTGAGGGGCCTAGGGTTTCACCGGTTCACTCTTTATTGGCAAGTTTAAAATATAAGAACAGAAATTAGGGCACAGGAGGGGGGAAATGGGGTCTCTCGAGTAGTCAGTTATCTACGTTACTCAGGACTTTCTAAAAGGGGAACTTCATGGGCTGGGAGGCCTGGTTTATTATCTCATTTGTTAGTAGCTATATCATATGCTGGCAATATGTTTATTCAAGATGGAGGTCTTGGAAATGGATGCCTCGTGGTTGTCAGACATGTTACAATCAAAAGAAAAAACTTATTGTCAGACACTTACACTACACTCTTATCTATGGTTTACTTTTAGATTTATACTTTCTTCCAAGCCACTGAGGACCAATAGTACTTGTAAATTCTAAATAGAGTCATGGAAGCAGTTGAAAATTTGGATAAAATTATAGTTAATTTAAAAATGCAAACATATTTCTAATGTCTATGGCATATAAAGTACACAGATTTAGAGTTGTTCAAACTAGATTTGAATCTGAGTTCTTCCCCATAAGCTCTGTTGACTTGGGGCACATTACTTCTTCTTTCTTTGACTCATCTGTCTCATCTGTAAAATGGGGCTAACCATGACTTACCATGTGGGGTGATTTGTATGCATTAAATGAGATAATTTTATAGTGCTTAGCACAATGCTTGAGACTGGTAAATTTACAATCAGTGATAGTTTTTATATAATATCAGAGTAGGAAATACTGAAGAGATATGTCATAAAAATAGTTATGTAATATTAGTAAGTAATAATTTACAATTATATTGAAAACATAGTCTTTTAATAACTCAGGTGAGAGCACTTAAAATTGAGGAATTTGAGTTCTGTCCCTTACGTCTTCCTCTATTTCTGACGAGTATGGGGAAAATGGAGAAATGAAGGGACCACAAGAGACCAGGGTAATCCAGCCATGAACAATCAGAGTCCAACTTCTTTTTATCATTTATGTGTAAAGTAATAAGCGATAGATACTTGTAAAGATTATAATCAATTCTGATGTAAATAGAAACAGCCCCAAAGTCAGATTTAAGGAAATCAAATAAGGCAGAGCCATGGAGAATCAAGGAGGGCAGACATAATTTAACTCCTGCATGATTCAAATGAATGGATATTTTTGCCTCGAATTTAACTATGATATTCTGGAAAGGGAAAAAGATGCCTGAATCACTTTTTTTTTTTCTAAAAACAGGCAAACATAGAAGATCTGTGTCTTGATAAATAAAGTTTATGCAAAGGACAACTGGAAAAATGAATGAGGGTGAGATGGGAGGAGAGATGCAGGAAAAGATGAAAGTTTAGTTGACAGGGAATAGAACATCAGGGATGGTGACTGTTCTTAAATCTCAGCCCATGTTAATCATACTCATATTGCAGGGAAGGGCAAAATCAGAAAAAAGTGATTATAGTACCTGGTTACTGTGGGACCTTTACTATGAGATTTCTGCCTGTTTACAATTTGGGAAAGAAAAATGCAGGAGGTAACTGATTTTCATGCTAGCTGTTGTGTTCCGAGGAAATTTAAAAAAAAAGGTCCAGCAACAGGAGGATAACATGGATCTAAGTAGAGATATTTAATTATGAGGAAACTAAACACCACCCTCTTGTTACCATGTCTCTAAACATTATCAAGCACATCTACAAAACACATACTTACTAGACCCTTCTTCCTTTATCCCCCAAGGGTAGCAAAACCCAAAGCCCTGCCTGGATTCAGCTTTGCAAAGATACTATAAACACTCTTTTTGCATTTTCCTTTTACTTGGCATTCCATACTGGGTGGCTTCCCTGAGCTGTAAAATAAACACTGGCAAGTCCCAGGAATGTGAGAGTGGATTACTCATTAATTATAGCATTGGGGTCATCATAATGGTTTGCTCAGTCAATAAACCCATTGTCCCCTCTGCCATATAACACTCAGAGATTATGACCTCTCACTCTGAGGGGTAGAGGTAGTGACGAAATCAAGGAGATTTGGAATAGACATGAGGAAACAAGAGTGGTGGAACTTACAAATGAGCTACCATTTTTCAATTCCAATAGCTGTATTTTTGCACTACACTGTGGTACCAAGAGCATCTGATGAAGAGGGAAAAGCAAAGGGGAAAACACATTATCTTGAAGACACCCTTTATAATGTTCCTTTTTTTAATAATTTTATTTTTATTGGAATATAACTGACATTTAACATATTAGTTTCAGGTGTTCAATGTAACGATTCCCCCTTTGTATATACTGCGAAATTATCACCACAAAAAGTTTAGTTAACATCCGTCACCACACATAGTTATAATTTTTTTTTTTCTGATGAGAAAAAAGATTTACTCTCTTAGGGACTTCCCTGGTGGCACAGTGGTTAAGAATCCACCTGCCAATGCAGGGGACACGGATTCGATCCCTGGTCCGGGAAGATCCCACATGCTGTGGAGCAACTAAGCCCGTGTGCCACAACTACTGAGCGTGTGCTCTAGAGCCTGTGTGCCACAACTGCTGAGCCCGTGTGCCACAGCTCCTGAAGCCCGTGCACCTAGAGCCTGTACCCCGCCACAGGAGAAACCACTGCAATGAGAAGCCCATGCACCGCAACCAAGAGTAGCCCCCGCTTGCCGCAACTAGAGAAAGCCGGCGCATAGCAAAAAAGACCCAACACAGCCAAAAATAAATAAAATAAATAAATTAAAAAAAAAAATATCTACTCTCTTAGCAACTTAAATATACGGCTCAGTATTATTAACTACAATCACTATACAGTACATTATATCCCCATGGCTTATTTTATATAGTGTTTTTTTTTTTGAAGGAATTTCAGTAAGTCCAAAATGGACAGGTCGTATTTTCCAGGCAGATCCTATAGATTTAGTCCAGGACTAAATAAATTGAAATATCTTCTGATTGATTTGACCATGACTTGGAGAAACTAAATATGGAAATTTCCTTGATAGACAGAAAATGTTTTACTTGAGATTTTAGTTCTCACACTATACCCTGTTGCTATTTCTTCTAGAAATGACCAATTTGATGTCTGCTCAACTTGATTATTTGTAAAGGAGATTAATTGGAGATACCTCCATGATATATATGCTCTTTCCCCAAATCAAGTACCCAAATTCTAAAATATACCATTTCTTCACAAACCTGCACTTAGTACATTTTACTTTAAAAAATATAGGGGTTTTGCCATGTTAACCCATGGAAATATCAGCCGTGCTTCATTTTGCCCATGTCTGGCTAACTGGCTGTACAGCTGATGCTTTGGGTTTTATTTGTTTGCTGTTTCTGACTGATCTGAATATTGTAAAGAACACTAATGCCCACTAAAGTGTGATGGTGTTCTGTGTGAAATTGATAGAATTGGAATGTTTGGGCAGTTGACCCTCACTGTACCTTACTCAAACTTACAATAAACACAGTTAGAATTTTAAAAGTTTATTTATTCTTGTAGAAACAGAGAACTGTTACTTTATGGGTAGCACCAGGGGCACTAACTTCACTTTATCCTTAAATATAGACACATAGCTTCAAGTGCACCTTTGCTATGCATTGCCAGACCCTCTGAGACCAAGGAGACCTTTTTTTTCCCCAAAAATAATAGGCATGATCTATAAATATTGGTTCTCTAGATAGTAAATCTGGGTAAATATTGCCCTACATTATAATATGGAGCATTAAAATTTCTACCTAGATCAGAAAACTTTGATACTCCCTCTTCTGAGGTCTAAGATTGCTGCTATAGGCAATGACAACCAATTTGAGGGTGTGGAGAAGAAAATGATTTTGTATTTAACTCTCAAAACTGTGGGAAAGGGGATATATGTATATGTATAGCTGATTCACTTTGTTATAAAGCAGAAACTAACACACCACTGTAAAGCAATTATACTCCAATAAAGATGTTTAAAAAAATGTGGGAAAAAAGAAAGAATTTTGGAGAGAAGAAACTGTAAATACCATAGGAATCAAGATGAGAAGTGAGGGAGGAATTAATGCTATTGGGGTAGGGGACAGGGGTTGGACCCTAGCACTGTAGTGTTTGAAATAAATGATATTTACTGCTATCTCTCCATGGAGTAGAAGAGGGCTTGCAGCATAATAGGCTTTCAAATTACTTGGCAAATGAATTGACAAATGAATAAAGAGCACCTTTTTGTATTTAGAAGGATTATAAATATTTGAAAACATATATTGGAAAAAAAATAATGTTGAGCTGTAACAATTTGAGAAAATCCAACCTCTTTTGTAACTTTATTTTTTTCTTCCAGTTTTATTGAGATGTAATAGACATAGAGCACTGTATAAAGTTCAGGTGTACAGCATGATGATTTGATTTACATACATCATGAAATAATTACCATAATAAATTCAGTGAACATCCATCATCACATGCAAATACAAAATAAAAGAAAAACATTTTCCTTGTGATGAGAACACTTAGGATTTACTCCTTTAACAATTTTCACATGTATCATCTCGCAATGTTAATTATATTAATACGTTGTACATTACATCCCTAGTATGTATTTATCTTATAACTGGAAGTTTACCACATTCTTCCCCCTCCCCTCAAACCCTGCCTCTGGTAACCACAAATCTGATCTTTTTTATGTGTTTGTTTGTTTGTTTTTGAGGTATAATTGACCAACAACACTTTGTAAGTTCTTGGTGCATAACATAGTTATTGGACATTTCTATGTATTACAAAATTATCACCATGATGAAGCTAGTTACCATCTGTCACTGTACAAAGATATTGCATTATTATTGACTATATTCCCAATCTGTACACTTCATCCCCATGACTCTTTTATTTTGTCCCTGGAAGTTTTTACTGTACCTCTTAATCTCCCTTATCCATTTCTCACCTGACTCCCATCACCCTCCCCTCTGGCAACCACCTGTTTGTTCTTTATATCAATGACTGTTTCTGTTCTGTCATGATTGCTCTTTTTTTTGTTTGTTGGTTTCTTAGATTCCACATATAACTGAAATCATATAGTATTTTTCTTTCCCTATATGACTTATTTTACTTAGCATAATGCCATCCGGGTCCATCCATGTGGTCACAAATGACAAGATTTCATTATTTTTAATGGCTGGGTAGCATTCCATTGTACATATATACCACATCTTTTTCATCCATTCCTCTATCCATGAGCATTCAAATTCCTTCCATATATTGGCTATTGTAAATAATGACGTGATGAACATAGGGGTATGTGTATCTTTTTGAATTAGTGTTTTCATTTTCTTTGGATAAATACCCAGGAGTGGAATTGCTGGATCATATAATAGTTCTGTTTTTATTTTTTTGAGGCACCTCCATACTGTTTTCCATAGTGGCTGCGCTGATTTACATTCCCACCAATAGTGAATGAAGGTTCCTTTTTCTCCATATCCTCACCAACATTTGCTATTTATTGTCCTTTTGTTAAAAGCCATTCTGATGTGTGAGGTTATATCTCATTGCAGTTTTAATTTGCATTTCCCCCATGACTTAGTGATGATGATCATCTTTTCATCCTATTGGCCATCTGTATATCTTGTCTGGAAAAATGTCTATTCAGGTCCTCTACCCATTTTTTAATCAGGTTTGTTTTTTTGATATTTAGTTGTGTGAGTTCTCTCTGAATACTAACTCGTTATTGAATATGTCATTTGCAAATGTCTTCTATTTAGTAGGTTGTCTTTTCATTTTATTAATGACTTCCTTCACTGCAAAAGCTTTTTAGCTTGGTGTAGCCCTGCTTATTTTTGCTTTTGTTCCCTTTGCCTGAAGAGGAAATATTAAGATTGACATCAAAGAGTGTACTGCCCATGTTTTCTTTTAGGAGTTTTATGGTTTCAGGTCTTACATTTAAGTATTTAATCCATTTTGAGTTTATTTTTGTGTATAATGTAAGAAAGTAGTCCAGTTTGATTCTTTAACATGTAGCTGTTTGGTTTTCCCAACACCATTTATTGAAGAAGTTGTCTCTTCCCCATGGTATATTCTTGCCTTCTTTGTTATAGATTAATTGACCATATAAGTGTGGGTTTATTTCTGAGCTCTCTATTCTGTTCCACTGATTTTTTGTCTGTTTTTGTGCCAGTGCCATACTGTTTTTATTACTGTAGCTTTGTAGTATAGTTTGAAAGCAAAGTGTGATACCTCCAGCTTTGTTGTTTTTTCTCAAGGTTGTTTTTCATATCTGGGGTCTTATGTGTGTCCATACAAATTTTATTTGTTCTAATTCTGTGAAAAATGCCATTGGTATTTTGATAAGGATTGTATTAAACCTGCAGATTGCCTTAGGTAGTATGGTCATTTTAACAATATTAATTCTTCCAATCCATGAATATGGTTCTCTTTCCATTTGTTTGTGTGGTCTTCAATTTCGTTCATCACTGTCTTATAGTTTCCCAAATACAGGTCTTTTACCTCAGTTAGATTTCTTCCTAGATATTTTATTCTTTTTGATGTAATTATAAATGGTATTGTTTTCTTAATTTTTCTTTCTAATAGTTGTTTTTAGTGTATAGAAACACAGCTGATTTCAGTATATTAATTTTTCACCCTGCAACTTAATTGAATTCATTTATTCTAATTGTTTTTTGGTGGCATCTTGAGGTAGGCATAGTATCATTTCATCTGCAAACAATGATAGTTTTACTTCTTCCCTTCCAATCTGGATTCTTTTTATTTATTTTTCTTGCTTGATTGCTATAGCTAGGACTTCCAATACTCTGTTGCATAAAAGTTGTGAGAGTGAGCATCTTTGTCTTGTTCCTGATCTTAGAGGAAATGCTTTTAGCTTTTCACCATTGAGTATGATGTTGGCTGTAGGTTTGTCATATATGGCCTTTATTATGTCTGTAAAACTCTTTATTTCTCCTTCAAATCTGAATAATAACCTTGCTGAATAGAGTGATTTTTAAATTTATTTTATTGAGGAAACTTTGATTTATAATATTATATAAGTTTCTTGTGTGCAACATTATATTTTACTACTATATACCCTGAAATGTGCCCACCATCAAAAATTGAGTTTCCATTTATCATCATATGGTTGATCGCCTTTACCCATTTCACTCTCCCACCCCAATCCTTACCAGTCTGGTAACCACTACTCTATTCTCTCTACCTATGTGTTTGTTTTTGTTTGGTTTGGTTTGTTCATATATTTATTTTTGTTTATTAGTTGTTTATATTTCCCATGAGTGAAATCATATGGTATTTGATACCATAATCATCTTTCTTCATCTGATTTATTTCACTTAGCATAATACCCTTGAGGTCCATGCATCTTGTCACATATTGCAAGATTTCATCTTGTAGTATTATTATTGTAGTAGTATTTCAAAATATATATACCACATTTTCTTTATCCATTCATCTGGTAATGGGCACTTACATTGTTCTATATATTGACTATTATAAATAATGATGTGATGAACATGAGGATCCATATATCTTTTCAGATTAGTGTTTTTATAATATTTGGATAGATACTCAGAAGTGGGATAGCTGATATTTCTATTCTTAATTTTTTGAGGAATCTCCATACTGTCTTCCATAGTGGCTGTACCAATTTACATTCCTACCAACAGTGCATGAGGGTTCTCATTTTTTGACATCATCAACACTTGTTTTTTTTTTCCTTCTGATAATTTTTGGTTTTATTATTTTTTTTTAAATAACATTAACATCTTTATTGGAGTATACTTGCTTTACAATGTTGTGTTAGTTTCTGCTGTACAACAAAGTGAATCAGCTATATGTATACATATATCCCCATATCCACTCCCTCTTGCATCTCCTTCCCACCCTCCCTATCCCACCCCTCTAGGTGGTCACAAAGCACGGAGCTGATCTCCCTGTGCTATGCAGCTACATCCCACTAGCTCACTGTTTTACATTTAGTAGTGTATATATGTCAGTGCCACTCTCTCACTTCATCCCAGCTTACCTTTCCCCCTCCCTGTGTACTCAAGTCCATTCTCTACATCTGCATCTTTATTCCTGTCCTGCCCCTAGGTGCTTCAGAACCAGTTTGTTTTTTCTGGATTCCATATATACGTGTTAGCATATACTATTTGTTTTTCTCTTTCTGACTTCACTCTGTATGACAGAGTCTAGGTCCATCCACCTCACTACAGATAACTCAATTTCATTTCTTTTTATGGCTGAGTACTATTCCATTGTATATACGTGCCACATCTTCTTTATCCCTTCATCTGTCGATGGACACTTAGGTTGCTTCCATGTCCTGGCTATTGTAAATAGTGCTGCAATGTACATTGCTGTATATGACTTTTTTTGAATTATGGTTTTCTCAGGGTATATGCCCAGTAGTGGGATTTCTGGGTCACATGGTAATTCTATTTTTAGTTTTTTAAGAAACCTCCATACTGTTCTCCATAGTGGCTGTATCAACTTACATTCCCACCAACAGTGCAAGAGGGTTCCCTTTTCTCCACATCCTCTCCAGCATTTATCGTTTGTAGATTTTTTGATGATGGCCATTCTGACCAGTGTGAGGTGATACCTCATTGTAGTTCTGATTTGCATTTCTCTAATGATTAGTGATGTTGAGCATCCTTTTATGTGTTTGTTGGCAATCTGTCTGTCTTCTTTGGAGAAATGTCTATTTAGGCCCATTTTTCAACTGAGTTGTTTTGTTTTTTTGATATTGAGCTGCATGAACTACTTGTATATTTTGGAGATTAAATCTTTGTCAGTTGGTTCGTTTGCAAATATTTTCTCCTATTCTGAGAGCTGTCTTTTTGTCTTATTTATGGTTTACTTTTCTGTGCAAAAGCTTTTAAGTTTCATTAGGTACCATTTGTTTATTTTTATTTCCATTTCTGTAGGAGACGGGTCAAAAAGGATCTTGCTTTGATTTACATCATAGAGTGTTCTGCCTATGTTTTCTTTTAAGAGTTTTATAGTGTCTGGCCTTATATTTAAGTCTTTAATCCATTTTGAGCTTATTTTTGTGTATGATGTTAGGAAGTGTTCTAATTTCATTCTTTTACATTTAGCTGTCCAGTTTTCCCAGCGCCAGTTACTGAAAAGGCTGTCTTTTCTCCATTGTATATTCTTGCCTCCTTTATCAAAAATCAGGTGACCATATGTGCGTGGGTTTATCTCTGGGCTTTTTATCCTGTTCCATTGATGTGTATTTCTGTTTTTGTGCTAGTAACTTACTGTCTTGATTACTGTAGCTTCAACACTTGTTATTTATTGTCTTTTTGATAATAGCCATTCTGACAGCTGTGAGGTAATATCACACTGGTTTTAATTTGATTTACCTAATAATTAGTGATGGTGAATGCCTTTTCATATGCCTGTTGACCATCTCTATGTCTTTTTTGAAAAATTGTCTATTCAGGCCCTCCACTCAAGTTTTAATCGCATTGTTTGTTTTCTTTTTTCTTGTTGTTTGAGTTCTTTATATATTTTATATATTGTATATATCATTTGTATATATAATATTGTATATATCATTTGCAAATATCTTCTCTCATTAAGTGGGTTGTCTTTTTGTTTTATTGATTCTTTCCTTTGCTGTGCAGAACCTTTAGTTTAATAAAATCCCATTTGTTTATCTTTACCTGTGTTCCCCTTGCCTGAGGAGACATATTTAGAAAGATATTACTAAGCACCTACTGTATGTTTTCTTCTAGGAGTTTTATGGTTTCAGATCTTAGTCTTTAATCCATTTTGAGTTAATTTTCAAGTATGGTTTGAGATAGTAGTCTAATTCTATTTTTCTGCATGTGGCTGTCCAGTTTTCTCAATGCCATTTATTTTTTTTTTTACAGATTTTTTTTTTCATGTGGACCATCAAAATTCTTTATTGAATTTGTTACAGTATTGCTTCTGTTTTCTGTTTGGTTTTTTGGCTGCAAGCCATGTGGGATCTTAGCTCCCTGACCAGGGATCAAACCCATGCCCTCTGCATTGGAAGGCGAAGTCTTAACCACTGGACCACCAGGGAAGTTCCCTGAATGCCATTTATTGAAGAGACTATCCTTTATATTTTATGTTCTTTGCTTCCTTCTTACAATTGTCCATATATGTTTGGGTGTACTTCTGGGCTTTTAATTCTGTTCCATTGATCTATGTATTTATTTTTCTGCCAATACCATGCTGTTTTGATTACTATGCTTTGTAATATAGTTTGAAATCAGGGAGTGTGATACCTACAGCTTTGCTCTTTTTTCTCAGGATTGCTTTGGCTATTCAGTATCTTTTGTGGCTTCATATACATTTTAGAATTTTTTGTTTCAGCTATGTAAAAAATGTCCTTGGAATTTTGTTAGGGATTACACTGAGTCAGTAGATTGCTTTAGGTAACAAGGACATTTTGACAATGTTAAATCTTCTAATCCATGAGCATGGAATATCTTTCCATTTATTTATATCTTCTTTAATTTCTTACACCAATGTCTTACAGTTTTTAGTGTACTGGTGTTTCATCTTGATTAAATTTATTCCTAGGTATTTTATTCTTTTTGTTGAGATTGTAATTGGAATGGTTTTTTAATTTCTCTTTCTCCCATCTCATTGTTAGTATTGGTTTGGCCCAAAAAGTTCGTTTGGGTTTTTCTGTAAGATGTTATGGAAAAACCCAAATGAACTTCTTTGGCCAACCCAGTATATAGAAATGCAATAGATTTTTCTATATTGATTTTGCATCCTACAACTTTTCTGTATGCATTTATTAGTTCTAAGAGTTTTTGGTGTAGTCTTTAGTGTTTTCATACATAGTATTATGTCATCTATAAATAGTAACAGTTTTACTTCTTCCTTTCCAATTTGGATGCCTTTTCTTTCTTTTTCTTGCCTAATTGCTCTGGCTAGGACTTCCAATACTATAAGAGTGGAGATAATGGGCATCCTTGTCTTGTTGCTGTACTTAGAGGGATAGCTTTCATTTTTTTACTTTTGAATATGATGTTAGTTCTGGGTTTGTCATATATGGCCTTTTTTATGTTGGGTATCTCCCTTCTATACCCACTTTATTGAGTTATTATAAATAAGTGTTGAATCTTGTCAGATGCTTTTTCTGCTTCTATTAAGATGATCATATAGTTTTCAACCTTCATTTTGTTAATGTGGTGTATCACATTGATTGATTTGTGGATGTTGAAACATTCTTGCATCCCTGGAATAAATCTCACTTGATCATGGTGTATGATCCTTTTGATATATTGTTGAATTCAGTTTGCTAATATTTTCTTGAGGAATTTTAAATCTGTGTTCATCAGAGATATTGGCCTATGATTTTCTTTTTTGTGTGTGTTCTCTTTGTCTGCTTTTGGTATCAGGGTGATGTTGGCCTCATAAATGACTTAGGAAGTATTCCCTCCCCTTCAATTTTTGGAATAGTTTGAGAAGGATATATATTAAATCTTCTTTGACTGTTTGGTAAAATTCACCTGTGTAGCCATCTGGTCCTGTACTTCTGTTCTTTGGGAGCTCTTTGATTGCTGTTTCAGTCTCTGTACTAGTGATTGGTCTGTCAGATTTTCTTTTTGTTCATGATTCTGTCTTGGAAGGTTACATGATGCTAAGAATTTGTCCATTTATTCCAGGTTGTCCAGTTTGTTCACATAGAGTTGTTTTTAATATTCTCTTATAATCCTTTGTGTTTATATGGTATCCCTTATTAGTCCTCCTCTTCTATTTTTGATTTTATTTATCTTTTTTTTTGTTAATGAGGCTATCTAACTAACAGTTTGTCAGTTTTGTTTATGTTTATAAGGAACCAGATCTTAATTTCATTGATATTTTCTATTTTAGTCTCTATTGCATTTATTTCTGCTCTGATCTTTATTATTTCCTTTCTTCTACTAAATTGGGGCTTCATTTATTCTTCTTTCTCTAGTTCCTTTGGAGGTAATTTAGATTTTTTTTTTTATTTTGTTTCTTGAGGTATTGCTATAGATTTGCCTGTTAGTACTGCTTTTGCTCTGTCCCGTAGATTTTGGTATGTTGTATTTTCATTTTCATTCATCTTCAGGTAACCTTTTTTTGTCTCCCCTGATTTCTTCATTGACCCAGTAGTTCTTCAGTAGCATGTTGTTTTGTCTCCACGTGTTTGTGATTTTTCCAATTGTTTTCTTGTACTTGATTTCTAGTTTCATACCATTGTGATCGGAAAAGATGCTTTGTATGACTTTAGTCTTCTTAAATTTACTGAGACTTGTTTTATGTCCCAGCATATGGTCTGCCCTTGGCAAAGTTCCATGTGCACTTGAGAAGAATGTATATTTTGCTGCATTTGGATGGAATATTGTATAAAATTTATCAAATTCATCTGGTCTTATATTTCATTTAAAGCTGATGTTTCCTTGTTGATTTCCTGCCTGAATGATCTACCCATTGATGTAAGTGGGATGTTAAAGTCCCCTACTATTATGTGTTGCTGTCAATTTCTCACTTTAGATCTATTAATAATTATTTTTTATATGTTGGTTCTCCTAAACTAGTGCATATATATTAACCATTTTTGCCTTTTACTACCTTTTTTAGCTTGAAGTCTATTTTGCATGATATAAGTATAGTTACACTTTCTTTTGGCTGCCATTTGCTTGGACTATCATCCTTTATCCCTTCACTTTCAGCCTATGGTTGTCTTCAGAGCTGAGTTGTGTAGGCAGCATAGAGTTGGGTCATGTTTTTTAATTTGTCCAGCCACTCTGTGTCTTTTGATTGGTCATTTAGTTAGGGTGATTACTGATAGATGAGGACTTAGTACTGCAGTATTATCTTTTGTTTTCTGATTGTTCTATATCTTCATTGTTTCTTTTTCCTTGTGTTTCTGTCTGCCATTTTGGTTTGGTTGTTTTATATGACATTTTTCTAAGTTTCCTCTTTTTGTATGTTTCATGTTTTTGCTCTGTGCTTATGTTTTGTGGTTACCTTTTGGTTTGTGTAAAACTTGCCACAGATTCAATAGTCTTTTTTTTGCTGATGGCATCTTATCTTCATCAACCTCTATGAGTTTTTTTTCCTATTCCTCTTCCAATTTTATGTTTTTGTTGTCTCAGATTATTCCTTTTTATATTGTTTTTACCAAACTGCAATAGCTATAGTTATTTTTCTGCTTTCTTTTTTTCTCCCTTTAACCTTTTTTTTTTTTTCTTTGAGGTATGTGGGCCTCTCACTGTTGTGGCCTCTCCCGTTGCAGAGCACAGGCTCTGGACGCGCAGGCTCAGTGGCCATGGCTCATGGGCCCAGCCACTCCGCGGCATGTGGGATCTTCCCAGACCGGGGCATGAACCCACGTCCCCTGCATCGGCAGGCGGACTCTTAACCAGTGTGCCACCAGGGAAGCCCTCCCTTTAACCTTTAGGCTATAATAAAGTGTTTGAAAAGCTGTTCTTGTAAAGAGTTGCAGTTTTCTGGTTCTGTTTATCACCTTACTCAAAGTTTTGTGTACTTTTGCCTATTTGTTCCTGGTAGAAGAGCTACTTTCAACATTTCTTGTAGGGCAAGTCTAGTATTGATGAACTCTTTCAGTTTTTATTTGTCTTTATTTCTCCTTCATATCTTAATGGTAACTTTCTTGGATAGAGTATTCTTGCTTGACAGTTTTTATCTTTAATCTTTAATAAGAATGTCATTCCATTCTCTCCTGGTCTGTAGGGTTTCTGATGAGAACTCTGCTGAGAGCCTAATGGAGGTTCCTTTGTAGGTTACCATCCATTTTTTCCCTGGCAGCCTTTATAATTCTTTCTTTGTCATTGACTTTTGACAGTGCTAATATAAAGTTTCTTGGATAAGATATTTTTGCATTGAGGTAATTAGGTGTTCACTTATCTTCATGGATTTGTATATCCAGTTCCTTCCTCATTTCTCAGCTATTATTTCTTTAAATACACTCTCTGCTTCCTTCTTCTTCTCTTCTCTTTCTGGAATATCCATTACCCTAACATTGCCTTTTCTAAAAGAGTAAGGTAGCTCTCATAGCATTTTCTCATTTTTTTATATCTTATTTCTCTTTCCTCTTCTACTTGTATCATTTCTAGATTTTGATCTTCAAGCCTGCTAATTCTCTCTTCCATGTGGTTTGCTCAATGTCCACTGCTTTCTAAAATATTCTTCCTCTCATTTATTGAGTTCTTCAGCTCCTGAATTTCTGTTTGGTTCTGTTTTAAAGTTTCAGTCTCTTTGGTAAAGTATTCCTCTGTTCATTAATTTTATTCCTGAGGTCTTTAAATTGCCTTTCTGAGTTTTCTTTTTGCTCATTGAGTTTATTTCTGACAGTTATTTTGAATTCTTTATCAGCTATGTTGGTTTCTGGAGGATTGTCATTTTCTTCCTGTAGTATAGCGTTACTGTGGTTCTTCACGATACTTGATGAATTGTTCCTCTGTCTCTGCATTTGAAGTTAAATGACGTTAGATATTGAGTCTTTCTTTTGTTTTCTGGTAGGTGGAGCTATAACACAAACTTTTGGTTTCTTCTACCTGACCTGCCTCTGGCTGTATTTGAGACTTGGCACATTCCAGCCTCCACAGCCTCTATATGAACTGTGGCACTGTGCCTTCATTATAGCTTCTTTTGCCTCTGAGGTCGTTGCTGCCTTGCTTCTGCCAGAGCTGCCGTTGTCGCTGGGATGGTGGGCTCTTTCCTTGTGTCCAGGATCCCCTGAGTCACAGACTCTGCAGCTGTAGCAGGAGGAGGATGGTCAGAGGGAGCCATATTACATAGCCGCCTCTTCTGTGTCTCGTGTTATAAGGTTCACGGGATCTGCCACTGCAAGTGACGGGGCAGGGGCTGGGTTCATGGTCATCTCAGCATTGGAGGGACTGGGTCCCAGTCCCCACTGCCTCTGCTGCCCAGTTACCTATGGCCATGGGTGCTGCTGTGAAGGGGACGCTGGTCATGTGTGCCACCTTCCTTACTGGTACTGGGTTCTCTGTGCCATGGTCAGAGTGCTGGGATTACAGACACTGACTCTGCTGGTCCCTTATTTCCACCTCCTCTATGTGTTCCAGTCCACCCACCTTTAAATGTATAGATTTGTGGAATTCTCTGGCATCCTGTTGTTTTGGGTAGAGGCACCTTTTAGAGTTTTGGATGTTTTACTGATTATAGATTGAAGGGGATATGGAAAGGTACTGTCTTACTCTGCCATGTTGCTGACGTCCCTGGATAGAGTATTCTTGGTTATAAGTTTTTTCCTTTCATCGCTTTAAATATATGGTGCCATTCTCTTCTGACCTGCAAAGTTTCTGCTGAAAAGTCTGCTGACAGTCTTGTGGGAGTTCCCTTTTCCCTTGTTGCTTTTAAGATTGTCTCTTTATTTTTAATTTTTGCTAATTACAATGTGTCTTGGTATAGCCCTATTAGTGTTGATGTTGTTGTGACTCTCTGTACTTCCTGGTCCTGAATATCCATTTTTTTCCCCCAGGTTAGGGAAGTTTTCAGCTATTATTGCTTCAAATAATTTTTCTGCTCCTTTCTCTCTCCTCCTCCTTTGACCTCTATAATCTGAATGCTTGATGTTGTCCCAGAAGTCTCTTAAACTGTCCTCATTTTTTAAATTCTTTTTTTTTTGTTTTTCAGCTTTCATGATTTCCACTACTCTGTCTTCCAGTTCACTGATCTATTTCTTTGTGTCTTCTAATCTGCTGTTGATTCCTTCTAGTGTATTTTTTATTTCAGTTATTGTTTTCTTTAGCTCTGTTTTGTTCTTCTTTATATTTTCTAACTTTTTGTTAAACTTTTCACTGTGTTCATCCATTCTTCTCCAGTGTTCTTCTCCCACGTTTGTTGAGTATCTTTATGATTATTACCTCAGGGTCTTCCAACTAAACTATCTTGGACACATCCCCTTAATTCCTCAGAAGTCTAAAACCAAGGTGTTGTTCAGGGCTGCATGCCTCCTGGAGGCTCTGGGGACATAGTCCTTCTGGGTTTTTTTTCAGAGTCTTGAGGCTGCCCGCATTCCTTGGTTCATGACCCTTTCTTCACATCACTTCAACCTCTTGCTTCAAGAATCCTATCTCTTACTGTCTTTTGTAACTTTATATAAGAGGGAATATCAATGGGGAAATAAAATAACATTAGATTTAAACAACAAGTAATATCATCTGTAAAGTGTATTCTCGATTGAAACACTACCTAAATTTTGGCAAATAGTAGAGTTTTTAAAATCATAAAAACTTTGCAGATATCAAGTGATAAACTTTAATAACAACACTATTAAGTTATTAGTAGAAATAAAGAAATGTTTCTAAAAAAAAAGCTTACTCTTTGATGGCTTTATCATCATTCTTTCAAATAATGTTCTTTCTTGCTCTTTTCCAAGTTCAGCAGAACGTGATAATATATAATAGCTGGAATGTCTGTTTTCAGTTTGCATTTTTTTTTTAGATTACTGAGCACATTCACTTTTCTAACATAGAACCAAAAGATTATAGCAACAAAATGCCATTTGAAATATGCTGAACGACTTGCTGACATTAAGGACTTTATGATAAATTTTAATTACTTTGTTTACCAGCTAGAGAGTTTTAGGTAAATGAATCCTATCGGTTTCAGTTTTGTAAAGCTCTTTTCGTAAAGGCATGTTAGATTTACTTGAAATTAATGACCAAGTTATTAAGGAGGATTCAATGAAAATTGCACACACTCGTCCCTAAACAATTTTTCCTTAGAAGTTACAAATTAAAATAAAGGCTAAAGGATAGTAATGTCTGAATATCTCTAATAGTTTATAGATCTTTTGTAATATTTTCAAATTCGAAGTAAATGAGTGTTCCATGAAATATATTACTGTATATATACTACACAGTATACTATTATGTAATATTGGGTATTTGAATATAATATTATAGTCAAATGAATAGAAATATGATTAGCTTAGTGACTTTAAAATTTTACAACTGTTTACCATTTTTAAAAAGAAAATTTTATGTGTATTGGATTCAACTATTTAATCAAAGAGAAAGAAGAAAATAATTTTGCTCTTTATGGCCATACCAAGATCTTCAGTCACTCAGTTTTTTCTCCCTCACCCAGTCTTGTGTTTGCATCGGATTCCTTCCACGATCAGATACTCAATGTTTCATTTTTCAGTAGCCTAGATTTCCAAGCCCTTTGCTGTCCCTGTATGTCCATGCCAATCTTCAGCTCTGCATCCTTCCCAAGAGGATGGCGTTCAGTAATAACTGGAGAGGCAAGCAGAGGTCCCATCTGCATGCAGCTGAGGCCACTTGGCTCCATCTCTAGTTTCTGCCTCATTTCAGGCTCTCGAGGCAGGCTGCACTGAAGGAGTTTTAATTCCCTACATATAAGGCTTAGTAATGTGTCATTCTTGCTTTGTGACCCAGTTGGACCTTATGCCCTGGGTCTAGTCATTAAGTTTCGATCTTGTCCCATTTTTCTCAAATTGTTTTGGCACCCTGTTAGAAACCTCTGCTCCATTCTTTATGTCTTTCCCAGCTTTGTGTCCCATGCCATATTCTAGTCTTGATTGGCGTCCTGCTCTCTGCCGAAAGAATTGTATATTTTCCCCACTTGTACATCCTCTAACTTCTATTTCAGTATCAGTGCCAGATTTTTAACTAACCTTGTACTTCTTTTTGATTTCTAAAGAATTTGTCCAATAGGATTTCTCTCATTTTATTTAAATAATTCAACTGTTATCTCCTAAAGTAATAATTTTATTATTGCATTTACATAATATAAGACAACCATTTTGTTATCAAATTTATAGTACCTTTATAGATTAAAAACCTATTTTTCCGTTTTGTTCTGGACGAAGATTAGCCTCTTTTGTATGACGACTCTATATCTAGTTACCTTGCTGGGCGCTCACCGCCATACCTCACCTTCCCAGATCACAACCGTTGTTTCAGGGCTCCTCCCTCCCCAGGTGTCAGAGTTACCACATTTTCCCATAAAGTGAAATGTGTATAACCAATCACAGTTTCCCCTTAGGAAACACGTTGTCTTAAAACATGCTTTCATTAGTTGATTATTTCCCTCATGTACTGTTTGCATTCACACATACACAAGCATGCACACACATGGATGTATATATGTGTTTATGTGTGTATTATGTTCTAAAGGCTCTAATTTAATTTGTCAAACATGCATTCCCCATCCCCACCCCATGCAGCCAGTCTCTGGAGAAATGTATTTTCTTACATATGTAGTTCTTTAATATGAAGTATTGATTCAAATGCCATCGCTTTTGGAGAAGCCCCATTGAAAATCAAAGCAAAATTACTTGTATCTGTATTTAACTCCAAATTGTATCAAAATATGCAAACATTTAGAAAATCTGTTTGGTGTTCATGTAAATGTAAATTGTCAATACTGTGAGATTGTTAATAAGACAT
This sequence comes from Lagenorhynchus albirostris, assembly GCF_949774975.1. NCBI lineage: Eukaryota > Metazoa > Chordata > Mammalia > Artiodactyla > Delphinidae > Lagenorhynchus > Lagenorhynchus albirostris. The sequence goes on from NC_083098.1 coordinate 124,309,791, forward strand.
GAATTTCAATTTCCCCTATTCTTAGGAAATGGGGCAGTCTAACCAAAGTGATTATTTTAGATTTGTTTTCATTTTATATAGTTCAGTGAATCTGCTAAACTTTCTATCATTGTAGGGATTTTCAAATTACATTTTTTTGCAGACTGTCCTGTATACAAAATACTGAAATATTCAATAGGTGTTAAATTCATCAGTAAAAATTTAAAATGTATTTCTTGTTCAAAAGTATGAAATGAAAAAAATTGTTAAAGTGCTAATCTTATTACTAACATGAATTCAAGCCACCACCCCCCAAAGTTTTTAAGTATAGTGACAAAAATTATTTATTTAACAATGAGGCTTAATGTGTTGCTTGTAAAAGATGAACATTGATTCTTTTTTCTTTTGTGGAATATTAATAAACATTAACAGAAAACAGCATCTTACTTTATTTCATAAAATTGTATTGGTCATGTATCCTCTATTTAGAAGCTATTGATACTTGATGCATAATCTAGAAAAATTTTATGCAATGTTTAATTTTGTATGTTAGTTTATGCATTTATAAACTTATAAATGCATAAAAACTAATAATAATTTATGTGATAAAATGAAAAATTCAGCTACTGGTTTAAAGGTATTCTCCACATACTCATTATACAAATATTAAAATTCCTCTGTGAGTTATCGAGTATCCATCCTGGAGACTGACAGTTTATTTTTACTGACAAAATTGAATAAAGGAACAATAGAACAAGGGATGGCAGCTATGGTATCAGTTTGTTCAAAAATGTTTACTTATTGCTCACTATTGGCTAGGAACTGGGGTTGTAGGAACAAACAAAACAAATGCACACTGTCAGCTTACTGTTTAGTGGGAAAATCAAATAATTATGCAAATAAATATTCATTCACAGGCTGTACTACATACTTGAAAGATAAATGACAAATGACAAGTTGTGACAAGTTGTAAGGCATTGGGTTAATTTAGAATGGGGTTGGTTTCAGAGATGTAGGAAGATTTAAAAACTCGTCACCACAGCTACTTTCATAAAAATCTTTCAGGATTAACTCTTTAAATACACTTATATTTTATACTATCCTAATATTATATAACATTATATTTGTATTTTGTATATAATAATTTATATTTTCCTATTAAAAATAAGCATTTGTTCTCAAATTGGAGTCATATATATATATATATATATATATATATACACACACACATATATATGCCTCATAAAACCTGGTAATCAGTATTGTAGAATGGTCAACCTTAATTTAGTTCAGGTTCTTCTAATGAGGTGGTATTTCAGGTAATTCTGTTTGGTACTGTGTGCAAATTTTGGACTGATTTTTGCAATTATTACCAAAACTCATGTAAAAGTGGCTTCCTCTTAACATCGTATTTTGACATGCTGGGTCCCCATGTTACCAGTGGAGGGTTTGGGATCAGAGCAAGGAGGTAGCAAACCTAGGGAATGGCCAGGGGAGTAGGGAAAGACATGCATCTTATAAAGAGAGTGGATCGGTAATGTTGAAATACTCTCCTCGTTAGTGGAGTGCTAACACTTTTATAGGATATTAGTGGAAAGAAGCAATGGAGCAAGGATGGAAATGACAACAAGAGGCAATATTTATTGATATTTAACATGTGTCAAGAACTGTGTCTAATGCTTTATATTCTTTATTTTTTTAGTCATCTCTATAAGGTAACTACTTTGATTTTTAGCACTTCAAGGAGAAAAACGCTAAGATTTAGAAAGTTTGGGTAACTTTCCAAAGGTGATATAGGTAATTAGTGGATGCGGAGGCTGCAACCATTTTAGATGAATCCTGCACTCATCTTTTTCTGAAACTGATTGTGTGTTTGTGCAGTTCTGAACTCAGTTTATTTTTTGTGTTTTTTAACAAATCTTAGCCTAACCTAATTCTAATAGATTTTCTCCTAGGCTTTTACCTTCCACAGTGATGGCTATACATGAGAATAAAGGTACTGGTAGGTTTAAAGAACAAACAAACCAAAACCCAAAAAACAACAACAACAAAAAAACACCTCCTTTTTATGTTGAGCTTTTTCTATTTTAGAAATTTTTAGGTAAGTCCAAAACACTTTAAGTAGAATCATCTTAGGAAAAGGCAGTGTATTGAATTAAATATATTGCCAATAATTCTAATCAGAGGTGGCCATTTTTGCATGTTATTTTTCTTAAAGTAAGTGTTGACCAGTCATGGTCTCATAATTGCAAGAAATATGTATTCCAGTATAGTGCCCTTTGGGAATAATGTTAGCCAAATAAAATCATGAGAACTATAATAATGTAGAGAGATTAGTAATGATGTAAAATTACTTGAATTAATTTACCTGGAAAAATAGCATTAATAAAACTGTAAGAGTTGGTGCACACTATCTAGTTTGTAATTTCTTTTTTCCAGAGATTTTCTATAGTGCTGTCATATTTTCTTAAAGGTCTCTTTGTAAGTAAACTCTAATTTATAGAAAATAATGCATACCATTATATCACAACTATTATGTTATATGAGACATTTGTCACTGGGAATTTATTTGATAGTTTCTTTTTCCTACATTTATTGTGATTTAGATCTTTTAAAAATGCTATCTTACTTTTCTTCCAAATGCATTTGTGATCCCTACATAGATGTGATAGTACATCTCACAATAAGATTGCTTACAGGTTTTTTCAATACCATCATTTTCATATCAATGAAAGCTGAAATTTCTTGAAATTAGCTATTTATTCCTAAAATATGAACATTTTATCATTAAGTCTTATAAATACCTACATATTCCTTATAGATACATGGTTTTGTATATAGGAAATTTTTAAATTAATTGTTTGTGAATACCTAACAACAGAGGATGAAGAAACGAGAACAAGGACACGAAGAGTTTCCTCCTTCTCGCTGGTGAATGGTAAACTTACGTCCATATTTGTAGTAGATTGCACTTTTCAGAGATGGCAACATATCATTTCTCTTATGCTGTTCTTACAGAGTGACTGACACTCTTCCACCCAGGAGGTGGGATCTGTATTCCCTCCTGTAGAATCTGTGTTGGGATGGGGTCTGCTTGACTCCATAGGATATAGTGGAAGCAAATTCTATGTAATTTTAATGCTAGGTCTTAAAAATGTTACAGGTTCTGTCTGGCTATCTCTCTGTCAGGCTACATGACTGTAGAACCCAGTTGCTGTGATGTCACAAAGCCTGGACCAGCCCATCTGGAGAGACTACGTGGACAGGCACAGTGGAAAAGAACTGAGACCCTTAGATGACAGCCAGTATCAATCACCAGATTTGTGAGTAAATTACTCTTCAAAAGATTCCAGGCCCCAGTCTCTGGGATTTCACCAACATTGTGAAACAGAGACAAGCTATCATTGCTGTGCCCTGTCTGAAATCCTGACCACAGAATCAATGGCTGTTTTGTGCCGGTAAGTTTTATAGTAATATACTATAGAGCATTGGATAATTGGAATAATATTTAATATTTTTAAAGAAGTGGGTATATCTTGGAATAAGATACATAAGAGATCAGAGATTTTTTTTTTTTTTTTTACTGTTCATGAGACTTGGCCATAAAATTAATTTATGTCTATGTATTAGGCTTTGTCTCACTAAATAAACCATTTAATTCAATTTTATTAAGTTAACAGTTGTTCTAAATTGGTCTTAGTAGTAGAGTTACCAATGGGAAATCAGATCCAACATGTTGGGTTTAGAACCACCAAGAGTTTGCCCATCCCTGATCACATGAGCTGGTAAGTGGGACCACAGTTGAAGGTCTTAGCCCTTGTCATAGGTTATAGCTGTTTGGTTGGCACATCCTTCCTATTTCAGTGTTTTTACTGAGATCACCAATCCCCTCTGATTTGATTAGTAGGAATCAGTGGCAGTAAAGTCAAAGTCCAGGAGTCCAAAATCATGACTTTCCTGGGAGAAAATGGCTACTCTGTGAAAGAAAATTCCCTGTAGCCAGAAAGAGGGAAGAAAGAAATGGGGAGTTGATTCTGCTTTCTTCTTTCAGTGGGTAGACTTATTTTGTTCTTAATGTACCTCAAGTGGGAAAGTAAAAATATGCACAGACTAGTTCAAAATCTGTCTTTCACAACGAGCACAGTGGAAAAAACATGAATTTTTGAAGCCACAGAGAAACAATCTTTCTTTTCATGTTAATAGTTTTGTGACTCAGGGCCATTTATTTCCCATATCTGAAAGTGCATATTTATTTAATGTGGTTAGTAAACCCATCATACAGAGGTAGATGTTGTTGAATGATAAATGAGATTGTAAACGTAAAATGTCTAGCACAGTACAAAACTGAAATATATATATGTATAAATATATATATATATATAAAAGATTGAATGAAATAGAAATGGCTGCAAATGGTAACCAAGGTGCACACATTCTCTCTTCTCTTTGCATCTTCCCCTTTCTCTGTGAGATCTCAACTAGTCCCTTATCTTCAGGTATCATCTATGTGGTAACTTTATATCTGCATTCCAGAATTATCAGACAAAAAAGAGAGTATGCTGGCAACAAGGATGATATACCTCAGCTGAACAGGAAAAGGGGTCAAGAAAAAGAGAAACTTGGGCATAAAAATGATAGAGGACTCCATTGTCTTGCAAATGGAGCTTTGGAAAGACAAAATTCTGGACGTGAAAAAGAAGGTGTTGTAAGTTAACAGAGCAGGAGTTTTAAAGGGCACAGGTTTGTGTTAGAAAAGAGAAGCATTATGTTAGGATAGGAAGAAGACACAGAGCACCATAAATAGGAGAATGCAAGGGGGAAAATTCTCGGCGAGGGGAAACGGCACTGAAATAAAACAGATGTGAAGCCCGATGAATGTAGTACTGTGGTCACCTGGAGGCTGGTGAGCATTCATGACTTGCGGTGCTCAGCCAGGGACTGGGGGCTTCGGATGATTCTGTAGTGTAGGTTAGTGTTCCTTTTCACTCTGTTCGTAGTGGTGGGTACTCACAGCAGCAGGCAGCAGCCGGAGTCTGGCCATAAGAGCTCTGTGGCTTGGCACACAGAGTTCAGGTGCTGTTATGCGGAAGCTGTGTTGTGTGCCACATGTGGGCGAGTGGCAGAGTACAGTGGTCTTACTTGAGAATCGTAACAATTTAGCACAGTATTTAGCTTGAATGTGTAGTTTGTTTTGCAGACAGAATAAATGCAATTGTCCTTTACGGTTTGACTTCTGGGTAGAACTGAAGCACAGCCATGGAAGATGGCAGAATTTGACATCACACTCATTAACATGAGTTGCTTCATCTTCCTATTATTGAGAGTTAACGTGGGAAAGGGAGCTAATGACAGCTGCAGTTTGAACACTGGGTGGATTACATAGCTCGTCATACCTAGTAACAGTTGGTGGTGAGGTGGGAGAAAAAGAGGTGGGGAAGGACACGAGGATGACATTGAAGTGTGGAGCTTTAGATCTTGCAGGAGAGCGTGAGTCAAGAACCTTAAAAATATTGTCACTTTTTAAAAAAATCTTAGGCTGGTATGGAGCAGAAATATGGATAACATCAACAAATATTTGAGCTTCCAGTTTATTCTTAGGATTTTACAACCCATCTTACAGTTTCTGTTTATGTGTTTTTTTTCCCTTCTGTAATCCTTTTTCCATTAATCTATGTGTACAATAGAAGATAAAACATTTTCCTTTTGCAGTGAATGTTAGTTTTCTTTTTATTTAAAAGCTTTCTTGAAATTCTCCCATTCTAATTATGTACCCAATTTGCATTTTAATCTGTTTCCTTTAAATTATTCATAGCTAATATTTTAGGTTTTAAATTATTCTCAAAAAATTCCTACATTGTGTGTGTGTGTGTGTGTGTGTGTGTGTGTGTGTGTGTGTTTTATACAGCAGTAATTTCTCAACTCTGGCTATATATTTGAGGGGAATATCTGTGAGCGGTATTTAACTCCATCCTCAGATATATGATTTATTTAGGAGATCTAATTTCTGACAGTTTTTAAAGCTCCACTAAGTGGCTTTAATATCATTTTAATGTACAGACAGTGATGAGAATCATAGAATTAGACTATTTTCATTTCTGAGAGTTTTTACAGGCCCCCTAAGTGATTTTAATACGGCTTTAATGTACAGATAGGGATAAAAATCATTCAATTAGAATATTTAAATTAGAATACTTGATTAAAAATTAGACATTATCATGATTTACTGCTCCCTCTTTCGCTACAATTTTTATACAAATGAAAATTCCTACACTGGGATTTGGTCAGCACTACTGCAAGTTTCACTGCAGGAGGTGTGAGGATGCCAACATCTGGTCATGCTTGTCTACAACTCAGCATTTCATACATAAGCCACTTGGCAACAACATGTCAGTATGGTCTCTGGCATTTTGAAAATTCTTTTCTGCATTAGTCAATTCATCTGTGTATTTTGAGTGATGAGTCATAAGCAGCTTCTTCATGATCTCTTTCATCAGGTTCTTTTCTCAAAAAAATTCCTGGGAGTAAAATGAATCTCATGCACTTGGGCACCTGCTAGGGCTGATGAAAATCCTGGTTGTTTTGTTTATATGTAGTTATTGAAATGGTCTTTGTATATAAACAGTCACAGGTGGCCACATTTATTCTGTTTAAACATCTGCAGAGGTTGCTAGGAAAATTTCAGTTATAATGATTTATTTCCGGATTTATTTTATGTACCATCTGCTGCTTGATAACATTAATAGAATTTTTCCTTATAATGTTGTTTCAGAAAAATTAAATCTGTTTACTCTTCCCAGCAAAGGCAACCCTGAAAAATCGAATGTTGTTGCTTTTGATTGTTTGTTTAAAAAAGTTACAATATATGTTCATTCATTCAAGGTTATAATTCCTGGTTGTTTTGTTACTGCTTCATTTCTCCCTTTAATGATTCCTTGCTTAAATTACTTATTCATTCAATACTCACTCTACAGACAGAGCCATGCAAGGTGCTGTGAAGCATTTCTCTGATAGCTCAAAGACATCAGATCTGTTCTGCGAGTACAGTGTTTGCAGATTCCACCCCAACCCTCCCAGAATGACAAACTTCCAGGTGCAGGTTCATTTACTATAGAAAGATGACATTTGTGTTGATGACAGGCTGCTATGCCTTGAGTTGACGTCTAGACACTAAAGTTGTGGTTAGTGATTGATACCCAAGGGAAGTTGTGTGGAGGAAACTGTACAAACTTTGTAGTCAGATAAATATGGGAGAATTCTGTTGCTGGCTTTAATATGCTGAATGGCAGTAGATGTGGCATTAGTTCTACCTAAACCTACAGGTAGAGTTGTTTTGAGGATTAGACCTAGTAGTTTATTGAAATTTCCCAGTACAATGCTCAAAAATATCAAATGGTGTTAGTACTATCTCTTGGTGTGATTACTGGCATTAAATATTAAAGGATAATCTAGGTACTTTTTTCCTTTGGATGTTTCTGTCCACAGTAAATATCCAGTCCTCTGTCTTGGTGAACTGAGCTGGACATTTGTTTTGTTTCTTCCTTCACTGTGGACAGAGTAGTGTAAACTTGCACTCCAATCCCTGTCCTCCTCTCTCCAGGTTGAACATTGATCGCATCTCCTTGATTTTCAGATTTTGACTCTAGATTTGGGAGAGAAAAGGAAAAGAGTCACCTCATATCTGCTACTATTATTGAACTTTTTTTTCTTCATTTCAACTACATTTAGATCTTCCATCCAAATCGTGTTCCTCTGTGGCTCCAAATCTATCCTTCAGTTTGCTCTTAACTCACTAAATAGAAAGATGACTTAGGTCATATTTCCCCTTTCTGAGTAAAGAGGTTCCACAGAGTTATTCACTCCATAGTTGGTAGGACTTCTGCAGACCACAAACAGTGGAAAAAGCATGGGAACCACAAAGGAGACTGGTCCTGAAAAGCATCCATAAAATAAGTAAGTGAATTAAGTGAAAGAAAGACCAGTTCTCAGTTTAAGGTTTTGGCCTGATCTCTGCTCACAGGGGTGAAATATATTGTTTGGCAGCAATGTAATTGAAATCCTCTTTTTGGGGAAATAAAACTGTTTGGGGAGAAAAAAAATAGAATAGTTTATCTGAGCTTGACTCATAATCTACTCAATACTGGACTATTTTTACAAGTTTCTGTGGTGACTCCTCTATAGTCAAGATTTGGAGGCTGTCGGATCCTTACTGATACCTTATCTCAAAGTATTCTACCTTCAATGTAGTAGTCTGGAAGAAATTTCCCCAGTATAAAGGCTTACTTTTAACGTGAAAAGCCTCTGCAATAAACAGAGACTATATGGAAAGAGAAGCTAGGAGGTGCTTTCTTTAGGTTTGAGTTTTAACTATTGCTTAAATAACCAAGAATTCAGGAGCAATGCTAGACATGTAAAGATAAAATTTTAAATGTATGGGCCCTGTTCTCATGAGCTTAACAATTAATAGACGTTAAACCCAAAAATAAACATAAAATGTAAATATAATTTTTTGTTTGTTTTGTTTTTTGCGGTTCGCGGGCCTCTCACTGTTGCGGCCTCTCCCGTTGCGGAGCACAGGCTCCGGATGCGCAGGCTCAGCGGCCATGGCTCACAGACCTAGCCGCTCTGCGGCATGTGGGATCTTCCCGGACCGGGGCACGAACCCGTGTCCCCTGCATCGGCAGGCGGACTCTCAACCACTGCGCCACCAGGGAAGCTCTGTAAATATAATTTTTAAGGTCATAGTAAACTGACATTAAATAAAAGGAAAGGTGTTATTAAATAATCACAAATGGCTAAAGCTAAGCTAGGAAGCTATTTATGGAATGCTTTCCTTAGGAAATGACATTTATGACAATTTCTGAATGATCTGGTAATTTAGTAGTCGTGAGAGTACAGGGACGTGGTTAAGCTAATCTGGATCTTGGTGGTGGGCTTTTTTTTTTTTTACTGTGAAAAATCACGTTTTAGAAGAATAATACTGTTTTCCAGATTTGTTGAGATATAACTTGAATTAGGAAATTCATCAGTTTAAATTCATCACCTTTTGATGAATTTTGGTCATTATATAGTCCTGTGAACACTGCCATAATAAAATATAGAACAATATCATCACCTTTAAAAGACTCCTCATGCCTATTTTCAGTTGTTCCCTTCTTTTAACAAATGGATCCAGAGCCATAATCTTTCTGTTACTATAGAAATTTTGTTTCCTAGCCTTTCATATAAAGGTAATTAAAAATAACATGGCCTTTCATTTCTTCTTTAACTTAGCCTAAGGTTTTGAGATCCTTACATGTTGTTACGTTTGTTATTTAATTCATTTTATTAATTAGTATTGCATAGTAGGATAAAATCCTATCCATCGTCAGTGGTGTTCTCAACCAAGTGGTCATTTTCGTTATTATCTAGGAATATATCAATCCACAAAATAGTCCAAGCAGCTGAATGAGATTAAATTTCCTAGGCTCCTGTTTGGAAAGATTGCTATTCAGAAAGCATGCCAGTCAGGCAGACCCATTAAGGGAAAGAGAAAAACATGCCAAGGAATAATCAGTGAAGAATCCGGAATATTCCAATGAGGATTATATAACGCTTCACCACTGTCATCCTGATAATGACCCAGGAACTGGCAAGAGGAGATAATTTTTTTCTGGAGACAACTACATTCAGTGACTAAACTGTCTTTCTGAGGAGTATGTTCCAGGAGGAGGGGAGGGAGGTATGTCAGTAATATTTTGAGTTAATTTTTGAGCAAGCTGTTCCAATGCTCAACAGTATCAGATGACTGGATTATAGATAGCATGGAAAGTACATGGAATCCACTGAGCATGAGTCCATTTTTGAGTGCTTTCTGCAATTAAAAAATGCACCATTGTCAGACTACAAATGTTCTAAAAAGCCAAAAACATAACACAGATTAGCTTTAAGGACCACAGTAGTGGGACCACAGTCAGTTTTCTGTGTTAGAGCAACAATAGCGTAACCCAAAATGTATCGACAGCAGTGAGGCGCCACCAATGGGGGTCAAAGATCTGAGGTAGTCAGATTGCTGGTAGTGGTAGCAGGCAGGGAGAGGGCCAGGGGACCATGCAGTATAGTCTCCTTCACCTAAAGACAAGTAAGTCAGGTTTTGACAGGAACAACAGTCTGGAGTGCAGTGTTAGCCTCTGCAACAGAGATAGTCTTTACTTTGTACATAGAATTTTGACTGGTAGATGGTGTTGTTATATCAGATATGATGATGGATCTACGGAGTGACGGTGGTGATCTAGTTCTCTCATCAGAGAATTGCCCTTATTCTGAGCATCTATATCAGTGACCCAAACAGTTTGATCAGCAGCAATGATTTATTTCCATAGTCCAGAGCCCTGGTAGATTGATCTTTAATCTGCCAGTCTATAGTTTTCAAAGTGGCTGTCCCAATAGCTAGGTCAGTGGCAAGGGTCAGTAAAAATGTAACAAGGTTCATCAAGGGGTGTATTGGTCAAAACCAATTGAGAACGGCCTTGATTTCTGCCCACTTATTGTAACAGTCATTGCCTATTTTCAGTTCTGGTTTGCTGCCACTCAAGTTGACCAGCCATAGCAGCCCAGTGGACACCACTGTTTTCCAGGTTAGCTGAACCATGAGTAAACCAGACCCAGCTATTTAGGGAATCCTCTGAGTCAAGGGCCCCAGTGCGTCAGCAGTGTTCCTTCAGATAGCTGAGTGGAAATGAAATTTCTTTTCGAAAGATAGACTTAACATTTTAATCTAAACCCTAGATGCTGTGAGATACCTGTCAGCTCTGTTCTTTTAATGTTTTTTTCTTTAATAAGGTAAAATTGGTATATAACATTATATGAATTTCAGGTATACAACATTATAAATCAATATTCGTATACACTACAAAGTGATCACCATTATCAGCTCTCATCTTAAAGGTACTATTTTCATTTAATTAGTGAGGGTTTTGGGGCACTTCCAATCTTGTTAGTTGTTGAGTCTGAGTTGACCCACTCCCAAAATGGGAAGGTCAGGAGCGAGAATCACATGGTTTCCCTGGGTGAGACATTAAGTTTTAGTTAGAGTTCATTAGCAATCTGCTGTTCAAATGGGTTTTCCTGGTATCTGTATCAGAGACGTGATGAGTACAATACCCTAAGGGGCTCTTCTGGGTTTAGCTGCCTCTCTTTCCCAGAGAGGATGTTTGTTTCCAAACATTAAATCATTAAGCACAGAGACTTTTAGCTCAAAGGAATATTAAAATTCTGTGGACCCCAAAGTCCTAACACTTCTCTACCTGCAGCTCCTTCCAATCTGTAGACTCCCCCCCAGTATTTGTGGGACAGTGATATATAAGCATATAACAAATATAGCCCAACTATACATTTAGATGTGAAATCTACAACAACAGTACCTTGAATTGGCCTAAAAGGCCTTACCGGCTAGGTCATGTTAGCATCCTTTTCCTAATATGAACTTTGCCCAAACCCATCAGTTTATGGTCATTAGGAAAGTTAAAAAAAAAAAAAAAAGGACTAAAACTTTTGAGAATGGACCCTAAGAAACCTTGTAGTTGCTATTGAAGTCCCTTGAAATGCTCTTTCTTAGGGTGTTCTTGGAATGTTCCCTCTCAAAGCTTAGCTGCCATGCTGTAGAAACCCAAACCACATGAAGAAATTGTATATAGGTGTTCCTTTGGAAATCTCCAGCTGAACCCCTAGCCGATTTCCAGCATCGACTGCCAGCCATGCCTGTGAGAGTGAAACAGTTTGGAAGACTTTGTTATTTGAGACAACTGATATTTTCTTATACTTAAATTCTGGAAATTATATTAGAAAATTACTTTTTAAAATAAAATGACTAATTTTCACATAAAATATATAAATAGGTTAAATATAAGCAAGGCTTAGAGAAAGAATTCTAAGAGAAAGAATTCTAAGGGAAAGAATTCTAAGTTTTGCAAATTGCTATTTTAAAAACAGCACTCTTTTTTAACTCCAAGGGAACTTTGAAATGTTAAAAGAATCGACACCATGCACATTATAAAGAATGTTATAATACACTAAATCTACAGATAACTTGGAATTTTAGTTGTTTCTTCTGGTCCTTATCACCATGTTAATTTTCTTTCTTAACTTGTATGGGAAAAAAGGAGAACTTTGATAATAAAGTCCAAATTGGTAGGGGAAATAGAAAATAAAAAAAGGTAATTTTTTTCTAGAATTTTAGAGATAATAGCAATTTCATCATAGATCTTTCCTATTCTTTGAATATTCATTTCACATGGTTTATAAGACATTTTCAGTATTACTCAGTTATTCTTTTTTAATATTTAACCACTTTCTCCAATATGAGGTATAAAAAGAATAATTCTCAAGTTCTCATATTTAATATTTGAGGCTCTATATAGAGGGTTTTTAGGCCAAACATTAAAGGCTGATTAATAATGTGTGGTACCTGTGAAATTATTTTTCTTTCAAAGTAAGCAAATTATTTGTAATCTCTCTGCAAATGTTAACTTAATAAGTAAGATCTAAACTTACAATGTGCTAATGTTTATTTTTTTATAATTCAAAAATCTGTAAGACTTAGTTTACTAGTTTAGTTAAAATTTTCAATTAGGAGTTTAAGTATATAGTTAAAATTAACCAGCAGTGCAAAGCATAAATTCATACAAAGAGCCTGCATTAATATAACAATTCTATTCAGAACAAGAGATTATTTCTCTGTCCCTCTAATTTCCTACTGAAGAAAAAAAAAAAAGGTGCTCCAAACTTAAAGGCTTAAAACAATTCATCCTTACCTTTCATGATCCTGTTGGTTGACAGTTTCAGCTAGGGTTTCCTTGCCTCAAGTTCTTTATATGATTGCATCAGATGGCATTGAGGCTGTAGTTATTTAATGACCCAGCCAGGCTAGAATTCCAAGTTGTTTCATTCTCACAGGCATGGCTGCCAGTTGATGCTGGAAATTGGCTAGGGGTTCAGCTGGAGATTTCAGAAGGAATACCTATATGTAATTTCTTCATGCTGTTTGGGTTTCTGCAACACGGAAGCTAAGTTTTGAGAGGAAACATTCCAAGAAGGAATACCCTAAGAAAGAGCATTTCAAGGAACTTCAATAGGAACTACAAGGTTTCTTAGGATCCATTCTCAAAAGTTCCAGAATATCACTTCTGTACAGTATCATACGTCAAGAAAATTGCTAAGGATAGCCAAAGTTCAAAGGGAATTAACCTCCACTTCTTGGGAGGAATAGCAAGGGATGTGCAGACATCTTGATTTCTTATAACTCCTAGCGCTTTTTCCAACCATGTTTTCAGTACTGATTCTGCTAAGTTTATCTTCTGAGAGCTCAACAGGAGCACATGAAAGGAAGACTTTACAATTCTTGGGTTTATGTTATTTATTAGTTCATTTACATGAGAGAAATGTAAGTGTAGTATTTTCATTATATTCACCATGTGAGGTTCTTCTATGCAGGAAAAGTAATATTATGTTTTATTCTAGAATTCAGACAGGAACTAACATATAAATTCCAAAGAAGTAGACTTCATTTAGGCAAAGAAAATATAATAATTAGAGCTTTCCAAAGATGGAACAAACTGTCTCAGGAATTGTCTTTTATTGATATTTATACTCATAGGTATCCAAGTAAAATTTGGGTTACCATCTGTTTATGAGATAATAGAAGTTTGGATTAGATGACTTTATGAATTCATTTCATCCATATTACTCATGACTACAGTAAGGTGATAAATTACAGCAACATCATATATACCATGTGTTTTCATTTAGACTTGTTTTATATAAAGTTAGGCATTTTGAAGCCATTAAAAATATTTTTCCAATTTTCTTCGATACATTTTGAGACACAGAAATTGTAGTATTCTCTCTGGATAATTTTACATTTAGTTAACAGCAGATAATCTAATTTGAAATTAATGCAAAAAATCCGGTATGTAACAGAAGAGTATCAATGTTTATAATTAAAGTAATTACTTCTTAGAAGTATGTGATTTTGCCTTGGGAATTTTATAAACTCATTTTGCTATTAAAAAAGACTTTAGAGTGTGAATTAAATAGCTAATGTGACGGAAACTGGGCCCTTAAAAAAATCATAACAGATAAATTAATCGCTGGTGTAGGTTCACTTGTGCTCTTTTAAATTAATAGTTGGAACTATGAAGCTGTAACCAAGTTAGTTATTAAGAAAGTTCTAATATGTCAATCAAAAATGGTCCAGGGCTTCCCTGGTGGCGCAGTAGTTGAGAGTCCACCTGCCGATGCAGGGGACATGGGTTCATGCCCCGGTCTCTGGGCCCGTGAGCCATGGCCGCTGAGCCTGTGCATCCGGAGCCTGTGCTCCGCAACTGGAGAGGCCACAATAGTGAGAGGCCCGTGTACCGCAAAAAAAAAAACCCCAAAAAACAAACAAACAAAAAAATGGTCCAAAGGGATGACATCAGAGAGAATAGCAGAATAAGGCCCTCCAAAAACCCTAATTTCCATAAAAAGAATGAGAACACTGGCCAAAAAAAAAAAAAGGCAAAATCAACCTTTTCAGAACTCTGTAAATTAACCAAAGGCTTGCAACAATCTAGTGAGCATTTATTCAAGGAAAACAAAAAAAATTTTAAAGGTATACTAGCAAATACCTGTTTAACACAAAAGAAGGCAATAATAGAAAATATAGGAACCAAAAAAGTAAGAAAAATAGAAAATAAATTGCAAAATGGCAGACATAACTCTACCATATGAGTAATTATGCTCAATATAAATGGAGTAGACATTCCATTCAAAAGGGAGAGATTGATAGAAAGGATAAAAAATGTGATCTGTGTGCTGTCTATAAGAGATACTTTAGGTTCAAACACAAATTGGTTGAAGTAAATGGAAAAATAATGGAAAAAATGAATTGATTCTATTGTAATGGAATGGAAAGATATACATGCAAACAGTAATCAAAAGAGAGCTGGATTGGATATACTAATTTCAGGCAAAACAAACTTTAGTACAAAAATTGTAACTAGAAACAAATAGGACATTTTATAATGATGAAAGTGTTAATGTATCAGGAAGACAAAAAAATTAGAAATATATATGCACTAACAACATATATATAAAGCAAAAATTAACAGAATGGAAAAATAGGCAGTACAGTAATAGAAGAATTCAGTGCCTCACTTTCCATATTGATTAGAACAACTAATTAGGAGATGAATAAAGAAATAGAGGTTTTGAACAATACTATAGACCATTTGGGAGTACAACTATAGAACACTCCACTTATAACACAACTAACTCACAACTATAGAACATTCTACCCATAACAACAAAAGACAGACTCATTTCAAGTGCATGTGGAATGTTTCCAGGATAGACCACATGCTAGACTATAAAACAAGCCTCAATATGTTTTAAAGCATTTAAATCATACAAAGTATGTTCTCCAACCATAAGAGAATAAAATCAGTAAACAATAACAAATTTAGGAAAGTAAATATAGGACAAAATAAAAAAAAATCTACTCCTAAATAACCAATGCATCAAAGAATAAATCTCAAGAGAATTTAAATAATACTTAGAGATAAATGAAAACAAAATACAGTATACCAAAACTTATGGGGTACAGCTTTAAACACATTATTCGTAAAAGTCTATATGAAAAAAAGGAAAAAAATCAAATCAGCAATTCAAGTTTCCACCTTGAGAAACTAGGAAAAGAAGAACAAACTAAAACCAAGGCAAGCAGAAGGAAGTAAATTGTAAAGGTTAGAACAGAAACAAATAAAATAGAGCTTAGGAAAGAAAACAATAGAGAAAACCAACAGTTGATTCCTTGAAAAGATCAACACAATTGACAAACTTTTAGCTGGACTGGCCAAGAGGAAAAATAGAGAAAAATTGAATTACTGAAGTCAAGTTTGAAAGAGAGGACATTATTATAGATTTTATAGAAATATAAAAATAATTATGAGAACATCATAAATAAATTAATGCAAAAATTAGATAACCTTAATGAAATGGACAAATGCCTATTAAGACACAAACTACCAAAACGGATTCAAAAATAAATTGAAAATATGAATACACCTATAACAACAAAATAGGTTGAATTTATAATAAAAAAAAAAAGTTTTTTGGAAAAAAGTAGCCCAGAACCAGATGACTTCACTGGGATTTTTATAAATGTTTAAAGAAGAATTAACACAAACCTCTCACAAAACTTTCCAAAAAGTAGAATAGGAAGAAACATTTTTCAGTGAATTCTGTGAAGCCAGTATTATATTATGCTGATACCAAAACCAAAGACACCACAAGAAAAAAATGTCTGTCTGTGTGTGTGTGTGTGTGTGTGTGTGTAGAGAGCATCCATCAACAAGGTGATGAATACTTCATAAATGTTTTGTTCCTACAAGAATCTTACCTACTCCAGTCTATCTGTTAGCATTTATTTCACCTACCTTATAACCCTTTGATACTGTTTATGTATTTATTATTTTATGCTATTTTCCCAGCCTTTCCTGAAGTTGGAGTACAGTAGAAGCTTTCAAGAAATAAAACATATTTAAATTCAGATGCCACTAAGTTTATCCTAGTGATTTCTTCTAATTTCAGTGTCTGTTTATCATACAATTTAGATATCAATTTCTGAATATCTATACACAGTGATAACATTTATAGTAGCTTTCATTTACTGAATTTGGTTGCTATAGTCAGCTTAAGACCTGAGGAATCAAAGTAAAATGTTAGGGTATTTAGATGAGAAATTATTATTATCTCCTTTGAAGTCAGACAGACCTGAGTTGTATCCTGGCTTTATTCCTTAATATTTATGTGACTTTGGCTAATTATTTAATACTTTTACACCACAGTTTCTACACTTGGAGCATAGGTATGAGAATATCTACATCATATGCTTGTTTTGAGCAGTAAAATAAATGAGATTGAGA
The DNA here is from genome assembly GCF_949774975.1 of Lagenorhynchus albirostris. Lineage (NCBI taxonomy): Eukaryota > Metazoa > Chordata > Mammalia > Artiodactyla > Delphinidae > Lagenorhynchus > Lagenorhynchus albirostris. Next base: position 124,326,710 of record NC_083098.1, read on the forward strand.
GACATTTGCATACAATGCATGTCAAAGGTGGATACTTACTAAGCAGTAGATGGTATATCAACATAAAAATATTCATTAGTAAGTGCTCTATTTTAAGAATTACTTTAAGAAGCACTTATTCAATCAACTTCTGGGCTTGATTCCTTGGGCTTTGATTTCTAAAATTCTGATTCATATGGGAAGGAGTAGAATAGGATTTTGTATTTTGAACAAATATCTTTGAGACTATTTTATATTTATGGTAACCCAGTTCTTATCATTTCTTTAAGACTAAAAAAGATAGACATAGAAAAAAATGTTATTTCAAAGTGTTTCATTTTTCTGTTATATGGGAAAGGATCACTGGTATGTTTTCTTATACTATCTAATATATTCACTTAGGTGATTCTATTATCAATGAATTCCTTTAGAATTACAGTTCACAAATCCTGGAGCTCCTAGCTTTTATTAGCAATACAACATTACCAACATGATTCTTTGGCCATCTGAATGTTTTTTTTTTTTTAAGAAATACATTTATTTATTTATTTATTTTTGTCTGCGCGTTGGGTCTTCGTTGCTGCACACGGGCCTTCTCTAGTTGCGGTAAGCAGGGGACCACTTCGTTGCGGTGCGCTGGCGTCTCATTGCTGTGGCTTCTCCTCCTGCGGCACGGGTTCTAGGTGCACAGGCTTCAGTAGTTGTGGCTCGCAGGCTCTAGAGCACAGGCTCAGTAGCTGTGGCACACGGATTTAGTTGCTCTGTGGCATGTGGGATCTTCCTGGACCAGGGCTCGAACACATGTCCCCTGCATTGGCAGGTGGATTCTTAACCACTGCGCCACCAGGGAATTCCCGCCATCTGAATTTTAATAAATTGCCCACTGATTTTTTTAACCCATCAATATTTACAAACAACATGCTTAGGTATGACACCACCTAGGCAATATTTATAAATGTGGTCGTATTCACCTCCTACAATTATAGGGTATCTATACTTGAATAGATATCTATATTTGAATAGAATCTAAACATTCTACCAAACTTATTCTTCACAAATTAAACAAAAGAATTAGCAAATTTTCAAATCAAGAATAATCAGATTAAAGTTATTTTGTTGCCAAGAAATTGATGAACACAGAACCTGGCATTGATATTTTAAGGTCCTAAGATAGAAAAGATATTATCTGTTTAAAAGTAGCATAAGAAACTCAGCAATATATTACCGTTCTTTATAAGCAATTTCAAGGAGATTACTATCAAAATTCAATTTTTAAATGATTCTGTTAACATATTAATGAAAGGATTTCAACTTATTTCCCCTAACTGGGTCAGAAACTAACTCACCCAACATGTAGTGTTGAGAGAGGGGTTACTTACACTGGACACTTCTTTTCCCATAAGAGCAGCTGCTCCTTAGCATTCTGAAACCCAGCTCTCTGGTGACAGAGAATGTACCTTCATTATACCTAGATTTTGCACCCTGGAAGTGGCTCCTCTGTCATTCTTTCTCTGATACTCTCTGGGAATTCCTCCCCCATTCAACGTTCTTTGAGTCTCTTGGCTCTGCCCTCCAATTTATTTACTCTTTTTTCCAAGACTTCCTTTATTTTTCTTAAGAAATGGTCCATGTTTGCAGCTTAATAGTTCTGCCCATGTGATTTCTGTTTGTAGACAGTTGGGGGCCCAGAGGCCCCTTCACAGTTTAAGTAACTTGTACCCCTTTAGTCCAAGTTGTTGGTCCTTTTGCTAGTTTGAATTTCATTCAAATCAGTGAATCAGTACTGCCTGTTCCTTTTTTTTAATTTTTATTTTATATTGGAGTATAGTTGATTAACAATGTTGTGTTAGTTTCAGGTGTACAGCAAAGTGATTCAGTTATACATATACATGTAACTATTCTTTTTCAAATTCTTTTCCCATTTAGGTTATTACAGAGTATTGAGCAGAGTTCCCTGTGCTATACAGTAGGTCCTTCTTGGTTATCTATTTTAAATACAGCAGTGTGTACATGTCAATCCCAAACTCCCAATTGTTCAGCAGTCCTTCAGTTTTGGGTGTCAAAAGTTTTTTAATGTTACCTTTCCTCTGTGCTAAACCACTACAAAACTAAGTGTTTTAAAACAAAAACCATCAATCCCATCACAAACTGCTAGCCTGTACCACGGTTGGGCTCAGCTGAGTGAGTCTCCTGCTCATCTCAGCTGGGCTCACTCCCGTGTCTTTAATCTGTTAACCAGTTGGCTACTGTTTGGTTGGTTCAGTGGAGCCTCCGCTGGAATAGCTCATCTATTCTCTGCATGTTATCTCTTCTTCTAGCAGACTAATCCAGGCTTCTTTACATGGTGATGGAGTTCTGTCTCAGGACGGAATTTTCAGGATCAAATTTGGAGATGGACTGTGGGATGCATGATGTTTATTTGTGACCAACATCTACAAAAAGAAACAAAAACAAGCATATTTAGGGAGAGAGAGAAGTCAAACTGTGCAATAGCTCCAGTGAATCCTCACTCCAGCCCATCTGGGAGCTCTAGATTGAGTAGTGACTGTCAGAAAGCCTTCACCTCCAGCAACATGAATCTTTGAGGTAGACTCTGAGGGTAGGTAGGTAGGTAACTGTAGGTAGTCTGCTAACCGCACTCCCTGAAGCTGGAAAATACATCCTCCCATAAAGGAGGATCTGAGAGATGCTTCTCCAAGTCCATTACATTTCCTGAAGCAACCAATAAACAAGCCCCACTATGTCAAATTCACTAATATCCCATTGGTCAAAGGAAATCGTATGGCAAAGTGATGCACTAACAAAGAAAGGATGGATTTGTGGCAAATTTTGCAATCTACCATATTATGATTCCAATATAGTGATGACTCTGCAAGTTGCAACGTAAGTACAAAACAACAAACAAGCAAGCATATATTTCTCCCTCTTCATGATGACAATTAACTTTATCCTCCCTTCAACATCAATTTAAAAGAAGTCTAGAAATAAGGAACCCAGGTGAAAAAAGTAGAAGAGTAAACCGTAAAGAACAAAAAAACAGCCAGGTTACTCATAACACTGCTTTGGCAAAGCAGGAGAGTAATATGATACTCTCTCACAGACTTTACAGAGCTCAGAATACGCCTCACTAATACATGATTTAGATATTCAAATATTTTGGATGAGAAATTACAATTTCTTATGATGTCAAGACCATTTGGAGTTGACTATGACCTAAATGTTATTTTCTTGGTAAGGATTGACATTTTCAATTTGGCTTCGATTTAATTTTGTCTTTCCAACAAGAGAGCTTCTAAATTCTTGACAGAAGGCTCTGAAGACAGAAGCAGCTCAGACTCCCGTCTGTTTATGGAACTTTTTGAAAAATATATTCATGAGTTGGCAGAGACAGAGCCCACACAGCCTGGCATAGCTTATTATCATGTCATAGCACATGAAGAGAGCTCTAAGGCATTAGGAATTCTCGAACATTAGTAGTGGTTTTCCCACAAGGTAGTTATATAAGCTGACAGTTTGGCAAAGGTAACACAGCTTGCTTATCCTTCCACTGACTGACTGAAATCTCATTACAAGCACAAAGTATTCTCACTTCCTCACTGTTAGAGTTAAAGTTACAGGCTTTCACTTTGTATATAAAAATATAAATAATTTGAATTGATGATAACATGTTTTTCATTACACCTCACATCACAAAATTGTGTTCTTTGGTTTCTAGTTGTGAAAATATTGTGAAATGTGTGATTTTATTTCTTGAAACTATCAGCTATTCCAATGACTGTAATTTCACTTGTAAGCACATCCTGTAACTAACACAAAAGACATTTTAACATTCATCAGTTTTATAAGACAGTTACTCCAAATTGTCTACAACCTCGTAGTGTAGTGACTGCAGATATTTTTGAGTGATTGTATTTGTGATTTTCACAAAATGAAACCATTGCATGAGAATGACTATGATGACTGATAGAGGAACTGGGATTTGAATAGTAGTCAGTGTAGGGAAACTCCATTACAGGGTTTTGGTGACATATCCTCTTTCAGTTATTTGACTCAGAAGCATTTTAGACAGACCTAATATTCTTACAAATTGTCTCAGACATGTGAACATATCCCAACACATTTATCCATCATGTTTTTTTTATAAGTTCAAATTTTTTTACAATGGCTTTGGACATACAAACCACAGACATATTGATCAAATCATTCCCAGAGTAGGTTGGGTAGGTTGGATAACAGAATCGTTTCAAATCAATGTCTCTTGGTTAGGATAAAGACTGGTACAGGGGCTTCCCTGGTGGCGCAGTGGTTGAGATTCCGCCTGCTGATGCAGGGGACACGGGTTCATGCCCCAGTCTGGGAAGATCCCACATGCTGCGGAGCGGCTGGGCCCGTGAGCCATGGCCTCTGAGCCTGCGCGTCCGGAGCCTGTGCTCCGCAACGGGAGAGGCCACAGCAGTGAGAGGCCCGCGTACCGCAAAAAAAAAAAAAAAAAAGACTGGTACAAAACATAATATACCTGTGTACAAGATGGGAGAAGCAGTGCATATGATAGCAGATATAAAATAGGTACACTTGGTGTATTGAAATAGTCTGTGTATTAACTGAAATGTAGAAGAAAACAATAAGGGGGAAACAAGAAAACTTTCTTTGCTTTCATTTTCCATTTAAATTATTCCTGTAGATCCTTTAATCCTAGGTGAAAACATAAGAAATTTCCTTAGGATTCTATCCAAGTAATATGGTGTCCACATATGCCACCCTGACTCTCCTGTGGAATGCAACAATGAGATCTAGACAGAACGCATGGGGAAAGTATTTGAGGATTGAAAAGTAAACAGAAACTGCCTGAGCAGATTCAAAGCACCATTGAACCTACGTGATCTTACTTTTTATTTTCCTCTCTGATGCCTCTAGCCCCCTCATGTGAATTTAGCTTAGCTGGAAACCTGGGTAGAATGTGATGGTGCAGACAGAGAGCTCCAGGAGAAGCTTTCTACTTCTGGCTTAAGGAGCAGGAAACTCAACTTCTAAAGCTCAGAGTGAGTCGAGAAAAACCCCTGTAGCTTTTTTTTCTTCTACCTTTTTCTGTTTCCTCATGCCCCGGATCATAGACAGTGCCATGGCATTGGTAACTGCCCTGGCAGCAGAGAGAGAAACAAAGTATTACCTTTAGGGTAACGATAATTCAGATAGAGATTTCTCATCAGAAACCATGGAGTTGCACAACATATTTAAAGTATTGAGAGAAAAGAACTGTCAATGCTAAATTCTATAGCCAGTGAAAATACATTCTCAGATGATGAAAAACTAAAAAATTCATAGCCAGCAAATAAGCTCTAAAATTGTTACTAAAGAAAGTTCTTCAGAAAGAAAGGAAATGATACCAGAAGGAAACCTAGAAGACTGGAATATCAGGAAGGAAGGATGAGCAGCAGAAATGATAAATATTTAAGTCAGTATTTGCAAATGTTTGGCAATTGCATAATATATATATACATACACATATATGTATGTTATTTATATGCATACACACGCTTCAATTGCTAAACATGCTTTAAGAACTCTAGAGGAGAATATATTCATAGTATATATGTATAGTTTATATATATGTGTGTGTGTATATATATATATATATGTATATAATTTCACTTGAAGTAGAAAAATGTTGATTTTAAATCGTCTGTATGCATTTGAAGTCCTAGGATAACAACTAAAAAAATTATACAAAGAGATATGCACAAAATTACAAATGATAAATTAAGCTGGAACATAATATTCAAATAACCCAAAATAAAACAGAAAAGGGGAAACAAAGGAACAGAAAAGAAAGAACATCAATAACAAAAAATAGTAGTCCAGGGACTTCCCTGGCAGTCCAGTGGTTAAAATTGCATGCTTCCAATGCAGGGAGTGTGGTTTCGGTCCCTGGTTGGGGAACTAGGATCCCACATAACGTGTGGTGCAGCCAAAAAAAAAAAAAAGTCCAAATCAATCAATAATTACATTTGTGTAAATTATTTTAAAACATCTATTAAAAGACATAGATTGTCAAAGTGTATTAAGAAAATATGACCCAACTATATGCTGTCTATAAGAAACTCACTTCAAAAATAATGATATAGATAGTTTAAGGTCAAACAGATAGAAAAAAATTATACTCTGCAAAAGCTAATCAAGGAAGGCTTGAGTAGCTATATTACTATCAGAAGTAAATCTCAACGCAAAGAAAATTACCAGGGAAAAAAGAAGATATTATATATTGATAAAAGGGTCTGTTCACCGAGGAGAAATAACAATCTTAAATGTTTATACACTAAAAATAGAACCTCAAATTAGCCAAAGCAGAAACTGAAAGAACTGAAAGTACCCTGGAAGCCCATCCATTCTTAATTGCATCTGCCACCTCTCTCTCTTGCAGTGTCACATCTTGCTTTAAAATTTCACTTTCTACTGGATCATTCCCACTGTTACCCACATATGCTATATTATCCCCATCTCAATTAAAACAATATTTTCTTGACCTCACATCACTGTAGAAACTATGGGGTTTTTTTTCTTTTACACTAAAAACCTGGAAAGCGTTGTCTATGTTCCCTGTCTTCATTTGCACTCCTCTAACTGCACATTGAACGCACTTTAATCAGGCTAATATACCCATAATTCCACAAAAAAGGCCATTCTCAAGGTCATCAAAGCCTTTATATTGCCTAATCCAATATTCACTCTTTCTTCCTCATCTTCCTGAACTTTTGGCAGCATTTGACAGTGCTGATCATTCCCTCCTTGAAATATTTTCTAACTCCATCCTCCAGCCTCACTGGATGTTTCTTTTTCCCCTTTTCTGTATTTTCTCCATTTTATTTTCAAGATTTTGGATCATCTTTACTATGATTATTCTGAATTCTTTTCCAGGTAGACTGCCTATTTCCTCTTCATTTGTTAGGTCTGGTGGGTTTTTATCTTGCTCCTTCATCTGCTGTGTGTTTCTCTGTCTTCTCATTTTGCTTAACTTACTGTGTTTGGGGTCTCCTTTTCTCAGGCTGTAGGTTCGTAGTTCCCCGTTGTTTTTGGTGTTTGTCCCCAGTGGCTAAGGTTGGTTCAGTGGGTTGTGTAGGCTTCCTGGTGGAGGGGACTAGTGCCTGTGTTGTGGTGGATGAGGCTGGATCTTGTCTTTCTGGTGGGCAGGTCCACGTCTGGTGGTGTGTTTTGGGGTGTCTGTGGCCTTATTATGATTTTAGGCAGCCTCTCTGCTAATGGATGGGGTTGTGTTCCTGTCTTGCTAGTTGTTTGGCATAGGGTGTCCTGTACCGTAGCTTGCTGGTTGTTGAGTGGAGCTGGGTCTTGGCGTTGAGATGGAGATCTCTGGGAGATTTTCACTGTTTGATATTACGTGGAGCTGGGAGGTCTCTTGTGGACCAATGTCCTGAACTTGGCTCTCCCACCTCAGAGGCACAGCCCTGATGCCTGGCTGGAGCACCAAGAGCCTGCCGCAGGCCCAGCGCGGGCAGAGACAAGGGGTGCCAGCCCTTTTTCCCCTTTTCTGGATCCACCTTAGTTAACTGACCTGTGAACAGGGCAAGACTCCACCCCCCAATAGCTGCTTTTTCTAAAATTGGTCAGTTTGCTGCATCTTCTAATTGCTTAAGCTAAAAACAAACAACAACAACAAATGCACAGTTCCATCCTGGATGCCTCTATTTCATCTTTCACATGAAATTCTTTAGCAAATCTAGTTTGAAATACATTCTGAATCAGATAACTTTTGAATAACTCCACTGTTTAGCCTGTGTTCAGGGCACCATCACCTTTACTAGATTTTTGCATTGGCCTCCAAAAAGTCTCCCTCTTTTTATCCTTGTTTCCATATCCACCCACTGTATTTCCACATTACCCTGAGAGTGATCTTTCCAAAATTGAAGTTAGATCGTGTCATATTTCTGTGGTTCTACTCTCACAATGAAAGCCAAAGAACTTTCATATCAAACAAGGCTCTACATAATCTTACCCTCCTGATAAACTATCCTCAATTCCTTCTCCTTGCTCACTCACCTATGCCGTTCCAGCCACATTGGTCACATTCTTCCTTCAATGCACAGAAAATATTCCTGCTTCAGGTCCTTTGTAAATGCTCCTCTTTCATCCTACTGTTCTGTTCCTCAGTTATAGCTATGGCTTTTACTAGCAACCCTATTGTAAATACTGCATCTCTCATCACTTTATGACCCTTAACCTTAACCTGTTTATTTTTTCCTCATTCTTAGTACTTTCTACCACTGCCATATTATGTATTTATTTGTGTTTTATTTCCTGTTTTCCTCCGAAAATAATTAAGCATTATAAAAACAGGGATTTTTCCATTTAAAAAAATTTCTAATTGAGATATAATTGACATAATGTTATATTAGTCTCAGGTGTACAACATAATGATTCATTATTTGTATATATTATGAAATGATCAGCACAGTCTAGCTACATTCATTACCATACATAGTTACAATTGTTTGCTTCATTGTGATGAGAACTTTTAAGATCTACTCTCATAGCAACTTTCAAATACACAATATGCTGTTGTTAACTATAGTCACAGGCTGTACATTACATCCTCATGACTTATTTATTTATAGCCAGAAGTTTGTACCTTTTGACTACCTCCCATTTTTTATCAGCAGTGTTCCTGTCAGTGAAGGTAAAGACTGGCACATAATAGTTGTTCAATAAATATTTGACAAATGAATCATAGAATGTAAAGGTGACCATTGTGCCTGACAGAGAATGATGATCAGGAAGAAGAATGGATGACATAAGAAAGGAAAGCAAGAACAGTGAGCAGCCACTCCATGGCTTGAAGAAGAGAAGTGACAGTACCTGCATTAGCATGGTAAGTGATCACTGTGTCTGCTGTGGGAAGAATGGATTTTCAGGGGAACAAGATTCAAGAAAAGTTAGGAGCCTAGTGAATATTATAGCTAAGAGAGAATTTTGGCCTAGACATGCATATTAGTAATGCATTCCAGCATTTGCAACAGAGTGGGTAGTGGTGGTGTGATGCACTTAAAACTGGGATGTTTTCAGGCATCCAGGAAGGCAGTTTTAACATAAACATCTAAAGATCAGTGCTGTAGGTATGTCTGTGGGAAGGCACAGCATGGTAAGTGTAAACAAAGAACCAGATGAGATTATTTAGATTAGTATAGGTGAGTCCATGAGGCACTCCAACAAATACATATAGGTATTTGAACAAGGCCCAGAGAACAACAGCAAAAAAATGAAAAAGAGAAGCCAGTAGCATAAGAGGTTAAGCCAATAGTATAAAGGTATAAGCTAGGAGAGAGTGGTAAGCCCAAAGAAGCCAATAGTATAAATGTATAAGCTAGGAGAGAGTGGTAAGCCAAAAGAAGCCAATAGTATAAAATGTTTCAAAATGGAAAAAACAGTTAATGATGCCAAGTGTTCCAGAGAGAGAGTATGTAGCTTAAGGATATATAGGCAGCTCTTAGATAAGCAACCTGTCATTTCATAATGTCCATAGAATTCATTCATTCAATAACAGCAACAAGGACACGATGCAAAACAGTGTTATTACACTTTGGAGTGGCACTAAATTTTATCAGAGACAGAGTTACAGAGCTAATATTCTAGTGGTTGTCACAGACATGAAGTAATTAATAGCAAAGAAATCACTTTAAAACTATATTTTTCAAAGATGCCATTCTACAGTCATTTTCCCTGGTAATTTTCATTCAAGTAGTTGATTCTACAGATATATTTGTACATACCAAAAATAATATATGCAGGGTTATTTATTGCACTATTGCTGATTGCACCATTATATCTGATGGCAAAATAATGTTGAAACAAGATGCTCATCCATTTATTGCTGGGTAAATAAGTTATGTCAGTCAAGTTTCTTTGTAGCTGAAATGTGAATGAGGAATGGGTATATGCACTGGTGTGAATTGACCACTAAGAACACAGACATAAATATATGAAATAGATGTAAATATAAGAGAGTAAATTACTGAATATTGTTAATACTGTAATGCCATTAGTGTAAAAAATGCAGAAAAACAGAATATATGTGTTGTTTTGAATATGCATACAGTATTTTCAGAATTTTCTTCAAGACACTATTTTTTTTTATCTGCGTTTAGATTCAGGACTACTTATTTGGGGCACAAGGATGGAGACTAGACTTTTACAGTGTATTGTTTTGAGAATTTTAAGTTTGGAAATAAGAAATGTATTACTATTTATTGCTATACAAAATAAACATTTAAAAATATACTTTTGAGAAGGGGTTCAGAGTGCTCGACTTTCACTTCTTTTTGTTGTTGTTGATTTTGTTTTTATTTGTTTTATCAGTGTTCTAAAACGTTGGTGACAGTATGTGGCAGGACACCCTAGTGGGAGGTGGAAGAGAACCCCTTGTCATGAATCCTTCTAATTATATCCTTTTCCCCTGCCTCATCATTACAGATTATTTATAGTGAATCTCTGGTCACTGATATTGATGCAAGTGCATCATACCCTTAGGAGAAAAAACAATTGCAATAGATAGGCTCAGAAACATCTTTAGAATAAAATACAAATCACTTCATAAAGAGAGGTCAGTATCAGTAATTGTTTCATAAATTGTATATTCTGGAGATCATTACTTTTGTATTGAACTCTATCCATGGGCAACATAAGTATTAGATTTTGTTTCTCCTGTGAGTAATACCTAACATCACTCAGTTCTTATTAAATATGAGATAATAAATTCAAATGTATTTAGTGAAGCACAAACGTAGTAGCAATACACATTTAGCAAATCTTAAATGTCATTGGCAGAATTCAGTAAAACATGTCTTATATTTAAAGCATGTAATTTTCTACATGAGTATCAGATTTTCTCTTTGATATATTGGGATTAATAGTTGATCAACTGTCTTCACAGAGTGGTTGGGAGAAACATAAGATTAAGTTTTGAACTGCTGGGTGTAGAAGTGGTCAGTTAGGACAAGGAGCCAAACTGAAAATGAGAATCAAGCCTTTATTCATTTACCGCAACAGAGTAGGCAGGAAGCCAAAAAGAGAGGCAGGAATGTTCTGTTTTTCCCCTGGACTGGTATTGGGAAGTGTCAATCTGATGACACATAGCACAAGTGGCGGTGATACTCTCACTGCTGAGAAGACTTGAATAAAAGACTCCTGACATTTTGTGGACCCAGGGAGCTTGGGGGTGGGAGAGAGGGAAGGGCTAGGAGTAGAAAAGTACTGAGTTAGAGTGGAGAAGTATCTTAGTCAAGGCTCCCCTACCCCAAAAGGAGGTCTAAGCAGGAGCTCCTGAACAGTGCTTCAGCCTAAACTTCCATCCCCTCCACCAGGAGGCCTCTGAATGAAGGCACCTGGGCTAAGAATAGAAACAGCCTTCAGAGCATGGCTGGCCAGGGAGGGACTCAGAGGAGGCCAGTGGATCTGGGTTTACATCTCTCTCCAGAAAACTGTAATGCCTTAGGTGTGCACTCAGTCTGGTGCACAGAGGGCTACTTTCCCCTTTGAGACTTGCCAGATGAAGCCTTGTGATGGCCTACAGTCAGAATTGAAAGATCACACATAGGATCTGGGCCTGGAGCTAGACTTTTTAATATATTCCCTGGCAGTCCAGTGGTTAAGATTCCACACTTCCACTGCATCGGGCGCGGGTTTGATCCCTGGTCAGGGAACTTAAGATCCTGCATGCCCTGTGGAGAAACCAAAAAAAAAAAAAGTTATGTAAACATGTTTCTAAAACTATAAAGCATTGTTTATGTTTAAGTCATACATATTATTAATGCAAATAAAAGCATGAGTATACAAGCAATATTTCCTTATACAGAGAAAATGATTCTATATAATATTTAAATTTAAGAAAAATGTCATGTTACTTTACCCTTGCTTTAACCTCCTGTTATAGATGACTATTGGGAAGATTTTAATATTAACCAGAAAAGAAATTGTTAGTATGATAATGTAAAATAGTTTGAGAAGTAACAATTATACTGATTAAAATGCAAAGGAAACTTTTCTTCGTTGGGAACAATGGGTATTGGATTATGAAAGTATGATTTAATGTCCAAATATCCTATGAAATTTAAAGTGACTTCATGCACATAATGATATTGTATGAATGTATTACCATTTTAAATATTTCTAATAGAATTTGGTTTTATCTTTGATTTTATCTTTCCTGTATTATGAATTTCTGAGTCTAGTTGGAGAAAGTATTTGGCCTCCTTATACAACAACAGATGCACTATTTGCATAAGTAGGATGTTATATGGGCGCTTGTATTTTTGGCTAGATTTATGACACCAAATTATGTTTTATGCATATGGAAGAAAACCTGATGATGTAATGGATGTCAATATAAAGAAAAGTTAATTTAGTTCCTTTTACAAATAGTAAATGTTTTTACAGTACTCTGGTATAATTTTGGATATATGAAGTAATTGCTTCATTCATGGATCTATACATTTTACATAGAAAATTTTTGAAGTAAAAAAATATCTTTCATATTTAGAAATCAGCTTCTTTATTTCTAATTGTATTCAATTTTAATAATGTGTTTGAACTCTTTCACTAAGATTATGGATATTATCTGCCAACTCCATAATTGTATATCAGTTTAAATAATTTAAATTAAGCATAATGACATATTTAATAATTTTTGGAATGTATAATAATTATGTATTTTGGGTATTAAAATACTTTCAGAGGAAAAAAATTGAAAAACAAATTTCTTGTTTAAAATATGATACTGAGCCATTTATCTTATGATGATTCATTTCATTTAATTCTGATACATCAATTAGAAACATGTAGCATTGTGAAATAAGCACTAGCTTATTTAGCTCAGGTATTCTTGGGTTCAAATCTATCCTCTCTATTATATAGCTAAACAGAGACAGTGTGGCCTCAGTGGCATTTAAATGGGTAATAAAACCACCACACATTAATATTGAAACATTTTAAATTATATATTCATGTAGATATGTGTATACATTTATGTGCAGTTATATATACACATACATATGTGCATATATGTTTATAATATTGTATATATGTACATATGTATGTGAATATATTTGTATATGTTATTTGTATATTTAATAACTGGGATATGTATAAATTATCTACCCTTCGGAGATAGTGACAAGTATATAGAAATGTAGGGTATTACAGAGAACAGATGAGAGGCAATCTGAGCTGAGTGAAGGATGTATCTGGGAAAAAATACACGGATTGGATATGGCTAGGCTTTTTAGAAACAGGTGAGAACTTAAGAATAAAATGAAAAATAAAATCTATGGTAAAAAGGAATATGGTCATTCATGTAGGAAGCATAAAGAAAGACACAGAAGAGTGAAATTAGATTGTGTAAATGAGAAAGCACTTTTTCTTTATTGTTGATGATGATTAAGCAAGAAGGGAACAGGTTAGTTGAGGGTGTTAAATGAGTGGCAGATTTTGTGTGTTATGGAAGAGACTTCGGACTTTATCTATTGGGACAATGTATTTATCAAATAATTAAATTATTCTTTAAAAGATACTTGTTATAGATAGGTAGATAATGGATTTGCTGAGTTATGTTTAGAAATAGGAAGATGAATTAGGTGATTATTGCCGTTTTTTACCACATATGGTAGAATTCTGAACAAAATATATAATATAGATAGAAAAAATAGAAAGCATAAGAAATATTTATAAATTATCTTAAAATTTTAGAAAATGCATCTCTTAGTACATTTTAAAATCTCACATTCTTTTAATTTTATTAGATATTTCAAAGTAGATAGGACGAAACAAATTGAAACAATGCTAATTTTAGAAGTGTGACATGCAGATAGGTAGGTAGGTGGGAAGATAGATATAGATGCACATGCACACATGAAGCATTCATTTGTATTATAGATGTGGGTATCAATTTCCATCTGGACTAGATTGAATGTGCATGCTAGAATAAAAATTTACTTTCAAAGTTGAGCCTGAAGTGCAGAAAAATAATGAAAATGGGGAAATTTACATCAGAGTTACTCAGATGTTTGATGTTAAAGAGACATTTTATTCAAAGTTATCGTTGGAGCATAAGTATAGCTTCAGGTTTTAATTTATGTTTTGAAAAGTTCCAAGGCACCTTTAATTCTAAGCTGCATAAGCTGCTTTCAGGAGAAAACAGACAGAGCTACTGTTACATAAGATAGAAAGCACATTAACATTTTGATCTTGGTGTAGGGAGCAAAGTTTTAGCTCTAGGTGAAAAACGCATGCAGTTAATCGTGACTTCAGAGACATTTGAACAATAAGTACAATTTATGAGCTGGCACTCTCCCCATAGTAACTATGTTTCCCTGACTCCTGTGACCATTTAAAAATATTTGTCATTCCATGATGTCTATATAAACTTAAAGGTGTGTAATTCTGAAGCGTAAAAATTTTCTGTATTTAAAACATTTTAGTGGAGAAAAAGTCCTTACATCGTTTGATTGAATGACAGAAAAATTCAGCAGAAATGTTTATGATTTATGATAGAGAGCTAAGCCAAATATACATTTTTATTCATCTAATAATTTATTATAAAACATTTCAAAGACACACAAGGAAAAATATTAAGGGAATTCTATGGTGGTACAGTGGTTAGGACTCTGCGTTTCCACCGTAGGGGGCATGGGTTTGATCCCTGGTCGGAACTAAGATCCTGCATGCCGCGCCACATGGCCAAAAAACCCAAAAAACAAAAAAAATATATATTAAAAAAATAAAAATAAAAAAACATTAAAAAACTATTAAAAAGGGCATCTATAAATCCACTCCTTAGATATAGCCAGTTTCAATACTACATCATATTTGTTTCATGTATTTTAATTACTAAAAAAAACCATAAACAGAGAAATAGGTGACAGAGATTAAGAGGTACAAACTTCCAGTTACAAAATAAATGAGTCATGGGTATGAAATGTACAGTGTGGGGAATATAATCAAAATAATGTAATATCTTTGTATGGTGACAGATGGTAACTAGATTTATCCTGTTGATCATTTTATAATATATAAAATATTAAATCACTTCGTTGTGCACCAGGAACTAACATAGTGTTTTAGGTCAATTATAAACAAACAGATTCATAGAGAGCAGATTTGTGGCTATCAGAGGCTGGGGGTGGAGGGAGAGAGAATAAGGTACAGAAGGTACTTTATTCTTTGTACCTTCTGTGGTCAGAAGGTACAAACTTACAGTTATAAGGCAAATAAGTACGAGGGATGCAATGTACAACCTGATAAAGATAACTAACACTGCTCTACATTATCTATGCACATTGTTAAGAGAGTAAATCCTGAGAGTTCTCATCACAAGGAAGAGTTTTTCCTTAATTTTGCATCTACATGAGATGATGAATATTCACTGAACCTATTGTTCATTGTGGTAATCATTCCGTGATGTAAGTAAGTCAAACCATTATGCTGTACATCTTAAACTTATACAGTGCTGTATGTCAATCATATCTCAAGAAAACTGGAAGGAAAAAATAAATGTTAAAAAAAAACACCACATACACAGAGAAAGTGGAAGCACTCTTGTCCCTGTTTACTATTTCCTTGCTATTTTCTATTTTCTTCAGGCTTATTTTGTTATTACTTTTTTTTTCACTTCTTGATTTGAAAACAATATGTTTTTGCAATATTGTTTTCTTTTTAATTACTCAAAGCTATAAGATTTAATCTCAGCACTCAGAGGCCGTGACACAGCTTTTTACTGTTGTTATTAATACTTTTCATGTTTCACTTAAAGCCCTGTATAGAGTATAATAATGGAGTTGTATATTTATTAACAGCCAGTAGACATTTGTATTATCTTTTAAGCAAAGTTTTATCAGTATATTAGTGTACCAGGAGAAAATTTTAAAAAACAAAATTATGCATCTCAATTTTTATATACTAAATAAACCCATAAAACCAGCACACAGATAAAGAGATAGAACTTAAGCACACCCTCAAAGGCCCCGTTTGTTTCTCCTTCTGGTTGCTGTTCACTCCAGTATAACTACTATCCTGATTCTTAATAATTTTCCTTGTTATTTAATTTTTGATAAAAGGAATTATATAATCTATATTCTTTTATGACTGGCTTCTTGTAATGCTGTGTTTTTCATACCTATCCACTTTGTTGTGTATTGATATAATTTGCTCATTTTAATTGCTGTATAAAGTATGAATATATCTCAGTTACATTTATTGAAATACTTATCAATGGACACGTGATTTTACTTCTACATTTTTTGGCTATTAGGATTAGTGCTACTATGAATAGCTTCAACATGTGTTTTAGTGCGCTCATGAATATATTGCCACCTTAAGGTGGAGATACTGTACCATTTTGTTTGCAGATGTTTGGTCTGGGTTAATTATTGCTAAATGGTTTTGTAAAGGATGTATGTCAAGTTACCCTTCCATCAGCTGTGTATAAGAATTCTATTTTTACCATATTCTATCAACGTGTAATATTGTCTGTATTTCTCACTTTAACCACTCAAATGGGCTGTAGTGATGCTGAATTGAGGTTTTAATTTATATTTCCATAATTATTAGTGAATTTAAACACATCTTCACATATTTACCTATTTGGGGATATTTCAGGTAGAGCCTACCCAATTCTTACTTTTTTTTTTTTTTTAAGAAGATGTTGGGGGTAGGAGTTTATTTATTTATTTATTTATTTTCGCTGTGTTGGGTCTTCGTTTCTGTGCGAGGGCTTTCTCTAGTTGTGGCAAGCAGGGGCCACTCTTCATCGTGGTGCGCGGGCCTCTCACTATCGTGGCCTCTCTTGCTGCGGAGCACAGGCTCCAGACGCACAGGCTCAGTAGTTGTGGCTCACGGGCCCAGTTGCTCCGCGGCATGTGGGATCCTCCCGGACCAGGGCTCGAACCCGTGTCCCCTGCATTGGCAGGTGGATTCTCAACCACTGCACCACCAGGGAAGCCCCTTACTTATTTTCTTACTTTTAATTTTAAAAGTATACAGGCCTTTTTTGGATATATATATATTATAATATTGTCTCTCACTCTATCGTTTGCCTTTTCATTCTCTTATAGTTTCTTTTTGAATAAAAAACTTGTAATCTTGTCAAATTTATCAATATATTTTCTTTATGATTAGCACTTTTGTGTCCTGTTTAAAAAATCTTTGCTTACAAGTTAATAGAAATATTTTATTATTTTTAAGTAATTTGTTAACTTTCATAGTTTAATATACAGTTCATTAAGAATTAATATTTGTGTGTCAGGTAAAATAATATTTAATTTTTCCATATTCACAATTAGTTAACCCAACAGAATTTATTGCAGAGACCATCTTCTCCTCGCTACACTGAAATGTTATCAGTTAACTGTACATGTAGGTTGGTTTTGAGACTCTCTATTCTGTTCCAATCTGCTACCCTAGCATCTATACCACCCTCTCTTGGTTTCTGTAGAGTTTTTGAGGGTTTTTCTTTTAGTAGCTCTTCATAACTGGTAGATGAAATCATGCATCTTTATGCTCTTTCAAAGTTGATTTTGCTATTTTCATCAGAGCGAGTGCGCACTATTGGTATTTTGGCAGAGAATGTGTTAACAGGATTGACATCTTTAAAATGTGAAATGTTCCAGACAAAGAATATCCCTCCACTTATTTAGTTTTCTGTTAACTGTTCTCAAAAATGTTTTGTAGTTTTGGTGTGTTGGTTTTGTATGTGACCTTTAGTTTTATCCTGGGTATTTCTTACAGCAGGGTCTAATTTAGTCTGACATAAGAATATTGATTCAATCTGACTAGAATTAACTCATATCAGTCCTTAGTATACTGTAGGATAAATTCTGCTATCTTACTTTTCAGTGCTTTATCAAATAATACTTCAGTAAGCTGGTGGGCAATATGTACCATAGCTTTCCTTTATTTCATTCTTAAAAATCATCTACTATTTCCAGCGTTTTTTTTGGGGGGGAGGCGGTGGTAACTTCTATGTTATTATTTGACACATGGGGCTTATTTATTTTGTTGAGATTTCCACTTTTTTTTTGGCCAATGGCTACTAAAGTTAAATTGAGTTTGGAAAATATTTTTTTTAAGTAAAATTTGCCAACACGAGCTAGAAAATATTTATATAAGTTTACAAATCCATTTTGTTAGTTAACACTTCAAGACAATAACATGCTAATTCATCCTTAGTACATACAGATCACAAAAGTACACATAGATACATAATTTATATTTAGTCAATTTTATTATTTTATGGAAACATTTGAGATTATACATTATAAAATAATCGACAGGTTATATTGTAACTCTTTCATTGTCTAATTCTACATTCAAGCATATCATATAAAAGGAAATACAAGATAGTTATTATTGCAAAATGTAGCATTTTTTTCCAAATGTACACCTTCACATGCATAAAAAGCTTCAATTCTACTTAAGTTTGCTAGGTTCTGAAACACAATATATCTTCATAACAACTTGATATAGTTTTATCACAGGAAGACTGTTTTAATTTCAAGGAAGAATAATGAAGCTAGTCAAAGTTGCATTTTTGCTGTTTAAACGAAATAGTTTGCTTCTAAGTAATACATGACATACCAATGAAATATGAATTTTTAAACTTTCAGAAAGAAAATGAAAAGAATGTTAACCCTTATTTTATTATAGACTACCTTTAAGCCACACTGCATAATCATGTTACTTCAGTCCATGAAATGCCAATTATAATATCCAAATAAACTTCTAGATTTTAAGCTGCAGTTACATTTGCTGTTGGGATTTTCACATTCCATTGGTGGCAAGTTTACATCTGTTAAAATTACTTCAGTTTCAATATAATATTATGCACTTAAATATTCATACATTTTTATTTAATTTATTTATTTATTTATTTTGCGGTACATGGGCCTCACACTACTGTGGCCTCTCCCGTTGCGGAGCACAGGCTCCAGATGCGCAGGCTCAGCGGCCATGGCTCATGGACCCAGCCGCTCCACGGCATGCGGGATCCTCCCGGACCGTGGCACGAACCCGTGTCCCCTGCATCGGCAGGTGGACTCTCAACCACTGCACCACCAGGGAAGCCCTTCATACATTTTTAATCAAACATGAATACTTGCTTTCATAAAACGGCTTGAGACCTACTTGAAATACCTGCATATAAAAGATCTGAAGTTTTGAGAAAATAATTGAAACATCCCAGGCAAATGACATTTATTTTCAAAGCATGAATATTTAAAGTCTTTATAGTCTACAACTAAATGACTTTATATTCAAGAATAAACATAATTGTATATAATCAATAGAAAATTAAAATTTTGATACATTTATGTGTTCTGTTTTGAAGATTTTTCTCTAATTCAGTAGACACTTGGACTGGAATTGTAAGGGACTATTGAATCTCCACTTCTGTCTTCTGCATTAAGTACTTCTTAGCTAGTACTAGTCTTTTTCATGCGTGATTCAAAGTCAGAAATTGATTGTATACCTTTTAGGTTGCCTAATGGAGAGACCAAAATAATCAGTCACTCATAACCCAATTAACCCTGGATAATCACCCAATATGGCTCTAGAAGCTAAAAATATTAACAAAGTGCACCTATTTTTTAAAAAAATTGGAAAGTAGTTTCAGGATTAAAGAAATAAACCTTTCAAAGCAAAAGAATCAAATTTATCTCATGTTCCTTTAGTGTGATACACTGATGCTGATGTATTTTAAAACTCTCAGCATGACTGTGAGGCCAGTACCAGTGACAACTTTTGTTTGTAGTGTAACCTCTATTTCTCCTACAATTTTGGAGTTTTAATACCTATAATATTACTCCTGACTCTATCCATCTAGCGGTAAATTAAATGACAAATGAAAGAAATTTAATAACATCACCAAATATTCTCAGTAGTGAACTGTTTGCTTTCCTAAAACATGACATTCTGCATTCAAATAAAATGTAAGTTATATAGCTGTTTTTACTAAATTAAAAGTTGAAATGATAAATATTATGAAATACTATTAAAACATTCTCGTGCATCTAAGAAAAATTTTTAGGAGTTTTAAAATTTACTGTATCCCTTCCAAACACAAGATGCAAGTGGTAAATTTTCAGAGTAGAACATTTACTCTAACCATCTACAGTTAGTAAACTAGAATGTCTGAAAAAACAAGAAAGTGTATTCTAAATACAGCATTACCATATTCACATACGATACCTAATCAGAGTAAGAAACCATAGTTTCTGTTTCAACTTTGATATGGCTTAATAATTCAAGTCTCAAGTTTAATGCTGAGCATGGGACAGGGTTATATTATCTGCATCTGAAAGAGAAGTTGAAGCTATTGAAGCCTACCTCAGCAAACAAACAAAAATCTCATCTTACACATAAAGAAACTAGAAAAGAAAACAAAGCTCATGGTTAGTAGAAGCAAGGAAATAACAAAGATCATAGTGGAAGTAAATGAAATACAGACTAAAAAAGCAATAGAAAAGATCAGTGAAACTGGGAGCTGGTTCTTTGAAAAGATAAACAAAATTGATGAACCTTAGCCAGACTCATGAAGAAAAAGAGAGAGTACCCAACTCAATAAAAACAAATGGAAGAGGAAAAGTTACAACTGACACCACAGACATACAAAGGATCATATGAGATTACTACAAACTATTATATGCAAACAAATTGCACAACCTAGAGGAAATAGATAAATTCCTAGAAACATAATTTTCCAACACTGAATCAGGAAGAGATAGCAAATCTGACCAGACTGATCATTAGTAATGAAATTGAATCAGTAATCAAAATTCTCCCAACAGACAAAAGCCCAGGACAAGACAGCTTTATAGGGAAGTTTTGTCCTTTTCTTCAGGACAAAACAGACCACTAACTGTAAACATGTATTATCAGAAGTTACACCTGCATTTATCTCAGACCTAGACTTTCCAAGGAATATAATTTCTTGAGGCCTTTTTGAAAGTTTTAATGGACTTTAGTAGGAATGGTAAAGAATAAATATTTCTTGCTAGGATACAAACAGTCTGCCTGGGTTTGAATGAAATATAAACATAGAAGCTGAGTCTTACTACTTAAAAAAATTCACTCAAAAACTATAACCCTAAATTAAGTTATTAATCTATACATTGGGTATTAAGCTGTACCCAACTACTGTATGGCTGAAGGTCTGTAACAGTGACCCATGATGGGCCCATATGTGACGAGCATTTCCAGTCTCCATTAGCTCAGAGGGATACGTTGCAAAGCCTGCCTGCGTTTGGCCCACTTTTTTAGCAGTAACTTGATTTTTTGTTGGAAAAGTGCATCTCCATATGTACCATCTCCTCCCTCTCAGGAAGAAGATGGCATCGTTTTTAGATAAGTACATGGTTATGGATATTGGTGATTGAAGGGAAGAAGGAAGCAATGATGATCACCCATGATGTTAAGGTAGGTATCTATTACCTCAAAATTTCAAATTTTATTTTATTTTTTGCCTCAGATAAAAGAAGTATATTATATACTTCTCTCTGAATTATGAAAAATGAAGGCAGTATCAAAGCATACAGTCATTAACATTTTTCTCTATGTGGATTCACAATTACAAATTGACACCATTTTTTAAAATGCCTTTGAAGAAACTATCTTCTATTAAAGCATGTTACTCATCTACTCAGCTTAGCTATGAAATCAAGATATCAACATATCTTAATAACTTAAATCATTTTTTATCAAGTAAAATTCATATATATATGGCAATTCAGATATTTTTGGAAAGCCAAGTATGCTATTTATTTTTGTTACATTATTTTAGAACTCTGAAAATTAGCTTAAGTAAGGAGAGATAGGCACACAAAAACATTTGTACAACTATAAACATGAAGATTTAAATTGACTTTCCAAATTTATGAAACACTCTCCGTGTACCCATATGAAGACCATTGTGCTGTGTTTAAATTACACTGTATTTCTCATCATGTAAAACTGCTGCATGTAAATACAGGAAGACAATTATTTGAAGATTTTTAATTTTTTAATTGATTGCATAATGACTCATAGTTTATTATTAGTAAAATATAAATAAAAGTGACCTACAATTATTTTACTTTTAAATTCCCGGATGATCTTATCTCTTTTACATTATATACTGATTACTCTCAAATGAAAACAGATATTTGATTCCTAATCTTTATTGTGTATAGCTTTGTCGGTTTTGGAGAATATCTAGGATCAAACTGTAGAGCAAAATTATATCTTGCTAAAGATGCATATTTTTGCTCTAGGTAATATCTCCCAAATATTAGTGATATGAATTCTCTTGTCAAATAAGTTAAGAATACATTAAATACTATGAATTTCATGTACAAAGACTGAAAAAGAAAAACCACTCCATGTACTCTGCAGTACTTTAGTCTCTCCCCTTTAACATAATAGAAAATAATTAATGAAGTTATATTCAAGTTTCTGTTTAGTTACTTTTGAAATCCATTATTATATATGCAGGTAAGTTAAAGGTTCAGATGCATTACATGTTGGGAAAAACTGAATACACATAATTATTCTGTCTAATATTTCCATTTCAAAATGTTATGTTGAAAACTTAAAAAAATTTTATTCACATGCTATTATTTGCTGAAATTTTAGAATATGGTATTTTAGTCATTAATGAGTTTTTATGCAAATGCAGTTTTATTCAAAGTAGGCAGTGCCTTTGTGATCATGAAGTGAAGGCCTTTCCTAAGAGTGTGCAGTGGGAAAAGCCACCAAACACATTAAGGAGAAATTGAAGAAGTGTAACTTACTTTATCACCTGCTCATCATTAGCTAGAAATATATTTTCTAAATTACATAAAGACTGAAAATGTGTTTTGAATTATTTGAGCTTTGATCTCATTCTTAATTAAAGTAATTCTAATTATTTAATGTAATTCTAAATCTCAGATTGTATCAAAGAAATGTAATTCCATGGATAGGGAGCCTTCAATGATGATTGGGTCTGTGGTCCTGAGCCCCAAATGTTCACATGTTCAGCAGTTGTTATTGTCATTCCCTCTGCCAGACACAGAGGTGATTAACATGATACAGTAACTAGTAGACATGGCTCCCATTTAAAGAACTTATTGAAGGAGGTAGATTGATGGATGATAGATAAAAGATAGAAGAAAAATAAACAAATAGATCAATCAAATTGCATGTACAATGGTAAAGATGTCCTTTAGTTTTGTTTAAGGACAAAAGGTTTTTGGAGGAGGTAATGCTTTGGGGAAAAAGGTATAATTCTTTCTGTGTTCTAGAAATTCTATGTGTGAAGGATAGAATTTGAATACAAAATTACAGTAATCTGATGAGTCAGAAATATATCACATATATTTGGAAAAGAGGATAACTTAAAACTAAAATAAGATAGTAAGAGAGGAAAGAAAACTTTAAGAAAAATTTGTGTAGTAACATTGGAAGAACATGTTGGTGATTATGTGGATGAGGTTTGTAATAAAGCGTTAAACTCTATTTTGATACTTGACTGCAAATAGCTTTTAAGCCTCACACTGCCTCTTCCTGTGCCTCTCACCTGGGCACTAGGATAAGGAAGCCCAGGTGTTCCTCCTTTAGCACGTGTAGGAGATTCAAACCGCCCAATCCCTGCCTTCTGTTGGGAATCCTCACCCAGGCCCGCCCCCTGACCACAATAAAAGCCTCAACTCAGTCTGCTTTCCTTCTTCTCTCATGGCGTTTTGGATTTGCTCGTGACAGCTCTGCTTGTCCTGGAGAGCTCAGTTATGTAAGTCATAAATCTTTTCATACCTTGTTGGTGTATGTGTGTCATCATCTGTCGCCACATTCAAACCAAGTTTTGGGTGGAGTTTCCTCCTGTTTTTACAAAGTGGCCTGGGTACAACAATGTTGAAAGGAGTTTAATGGAGAAGGACTTCCAGATTTTTACTGTAGGTAGGTTACTAGGCATTGATTCTTTTTTTTTTTTATTCTCCAAAAAACCCCACAAAAAATCAAAAACCAGAAGGGTTGAGTCATAATGAAGTTCATTAGGGGTCATGATTTTTCACTTTTATGTTTATTGAATTTAAGGTGCCTGTTGAGATGTTTAGTTGTCTAGCACATTTTTGGCTTAGGAAATCAAAAGAGAATATAGAAATCAGAGTCATTTTAATATAAGGAATAGTTGAAAGCATGCGAAATGAAAATGCCATTTAGTGATAGGTTAAAAGAAATTGTAGGGGAGACGCAAGGGGGAAGAGATATGGGAACATATGTATATGTATAACTGATTCACTTTGTTATAAAGCAGAAACTAACACACCATTGTAAAGCAATTATACTCCAATAAAGATGTAAAAAAAAAGAAATCGTAGCAACAGATGAATTCTCATATATATAGCACTTTTCATGCCTTTTAAGTTTTAAGACTTCAGAACTAAATTAGCAGCTTCTAGTAGTTTCAGAAGCTGACTTCTACCACATACGTGCTAATTATAAGTACTCTTTTTCATTTAAAATGTCTTAGTAGCATGGATTTATGCACAGCTAGATATTAGTTTCCTCACAAATGCGTGTAAAGATGCACGCATTGTTGACATACACTAAGAAAAAAAGAAAAATCATTGGGGACTGTTTCCTGATTCATGCCTTCTGGGCTCTTACTTCACCAAACCATATTAAATGGTAGAAAAAACACAAAATCTTAAAAATCTCAGGTAAAACTTTTTTTCCAGACATTGCTTTGCTGTGTAAGACTAAATACATTTAGAATAGATAGCCTTCCTCAATGTTTAGTAAACCTCTGCTCAGCTGATTTGATTCTCCCTTAATTCTGTTGGTCACTGATTTCAGTTACCATTATTTCAGCTGTTCTATATCAGAGCACATCATCCTTTAGACATTATTATAGTCTATCTGAGTAACCCAAAATTCTGTGCTCTAAGTAAGTTATTCAGATGGTTAGGTAATTAAATTTCTTTGGGCAATAAGGTCGTTTCTGTCAACCAGGGAAGCACAACCAGCAATCAAAAGTTAACTTTTAATTTTGTTACTTAGTATGAATGTTTCTAAAGAGCACAAAAGTGTAAAATTAGTTTACTCTGGGGGAGAAACATAAAACTTTTTAAACTTAATTCCTGTCAATTATCATAAAACATTTAGATTTATTAAACTTCTTTTATGATTAAATGACTATCACTTTTCCTGTACTTAACATGTTAACATTAATATTTCTCTACTTCTTGTATGAAATTGTCTTGAACTTCAGAAATTATACTCCCTATTCTTTCTTCCTCCTTAAACTCACTTTCTTAATTTTTATAAACCCACCACCACTATTTTTTTAATCTGAAATATTTAGGATCAAAGTTTTACAAATAAAATTGTGTATAAAACTTAAGCCAGCTGACGAGAACACAATCCTTCACTATTTTTCACCTGGAGTTGCATAATCTCTGTGACACTAAAACAATCCATATCTAAGCCATTACTCACTTTGGTATATGAGATTAAAGGTACTTGAGTTCAGTTACTAAGACCATGTCATCTGTTAACTCAGAAGAAATGAACAGAGTTAGTGTATCGGTTGCTGTCCCAGGGAAGCTGGCGCATGTATTCTGTCTGACTTGGATTTTAAAAAACAACAACTTTAGGAAACGTATAATATTTTAACTAAAATCATCTGGCAATATATTCAGGAAAAAAACATCATAATAAAAACATAGCTTAAATATATTTGCTTTCTTCTAGTTAATTAGATTCTCCTCAATTCAGACTTGCTGAGAGTGTTGTTCTCCTGTATTTCAAAAGGGTTCCTTTCCGCCTCTCCCTGCTGGAGGCATGAGGTGATTTTAATCTAACATTTACTGTGAGAACATGGTGGCAGGCACTCCTGGAGATAAACCTGAGAAACTAGTGCAGGCTCCCCTGTGACTGGGTGCCCTTGGGGTTTTAAACTGAATTGTCCACACTGAGCTACCAGCAGTTTGTCAGTTATAGTTCAGGTTTTCCTACCCTGGCACTGGTTAACTCCATGAGCTCCACCAGGCTCTCAGGAAATAACAGAAAATAACCCCTCATGCTTCTAGCAGGGGGTGAAATAAGAAACCCTTTTGGAAATATACCAGAACACTCTGTTCTCTTTAACAAGGCCTGACCTCAGGAGAAACTAACCAGAGCCTAACTTTTTGGGTTTTATCAGAGTCTAATGGAACTGGGGGAAGGAATATCTGTAACTCCAGCCCACTCTAGCTATGTCATCCCACCTGAGGGAGGAGGGAAAAAAATGAGAAACACTTGTGGAGCTTTCAGACCAGAGGCATAGACTTGCTGACAGACTGAGACCTAGTCATAGAACTATAGTGTGCTTCCCCTCCCCCAACACCTCACCACCCCATTACTAAAGACCTATTTACCGCAGTTCCTTTTACCTAGTAGATCATGTCTGGCTATCAAGAAGTAATTATAAGGCATACTGAAAGGCAAAAGAAAAATACCGCCCCCCCAAAAAAAAAGTTTGAAAAAGTTTGAAGAGATAGGGCATCAGAACCAGACCTGGCAGGGATGTTAAGATTATCAATATAGGACATTTAAAACTACTATGATTAATTTGCTCTATGATAGAGGGCTCTAATGGATAAAGTACATAGCATGCAAAAACAAAAGGGCAGTATAAACAGAGATGGAAATCCTTAAAAAAAATTACTAGAAGCAAAACACTGTAACAGCAATGAAGAATTACTTTGGTTTTAACAACACACTAGACATAACTGATGAAAGAAGTTCTGAATTTGAAGATACATCATTAGAGACCTCCTATACTGAAAAGCAAAGAAAACAAATCCCAAAAATAAGGAACAGAATATCCCAGGACTATGGGTAAATTGTAACATGTATGTAATGGAAATACCAGAAGGAAAAGAGAAACAGAAGAAATATTTGAAACAATAACTGAGAATTTTCCCTAATTTAATGTCAGATACCAAACTACAGGTCCAGGAGGATCAAAGAAAACCAAGCCATATAAATGCCAACAAATCTACACCTAGGCATATCACTTTTTAACTACTGAAAATGAAAAATAAAATACTGGAGAACATAAAAAGCCAGGATTTGGTGTGGGGGGAATACTTTACCTATACAGAAACAGGTGAGAATTAAAGTATGACTTCTCTTTGGAAACCATACAAGCAAGAGAGTGGAGTGAACTATTTTAAATGGTCAGACAAAGACCATCAACCTATCTGTACCCTGGAAATTATCCTTCAAAAATGAGGGGAAGGAGAGTCTTTCAGACAAACAAAAATTGAAGGAATTTGTCGTCAATAGACCTGCCTTGCAAGAAATGTTAAAAGCAGTCCTTTAAAGAGAAGGGAAATAATATAGGTCAGAAACTTAGATCTCTATAATAAGGGAAGAACATCAGAGAAGGAATAAGTGAAAGTAAAATACACTTATTTTTGTTATTGATCAAACATGTAAGTTCAAAATAATAGCAATGTACTTGATTATGTATGCTTACGTATACATCTTATATGTGTATATATGCTTGGGTATGAATACGTAAGTGAATTGAATGACAGCAATGCTACAAGGGATGGGAGGAAGGAATTAAGGGTTTTTTTTGGTGGTGTTACTTTAAGGTACTCCTCACTACTCCTGAAGTAGTGTAGTGTTTTCTGAAAGTGGACTAGGATTGGCTGTAAATGTGTACTTTCAAACTCTAGGGCAACCATTTAAAAAGTAAATATATGTGTATGTGTGCATATGTGTGTGTATGTATATACAATATACTTAAAAAAGAATATGGGATCATATATATCCCTTTAAAAACACTAAAGGTAGGGGCTTCCCTGGTGGTGCAGTGGTTGAGAGTCTGCCTGCCAATGCAGGGGACACAGGTTCGTGCCCCGGTCCAGGAAGATCCCACATGCCGCAGAGCGGCTGGGCCCATGAGCTATGGCCGCTGAGCCTGCGCGCCCGGAGCCTGTGCTCCGCAACGGGAGAGGCCCGCGTACCGCAAAAAAAAAAAACAAAAAACACTAAAGGTAAAAAGAGTGGAAGAAAAAAATAGAAACAAAGATAGAAAACAGTAATGGATATGTGACATAGTATTCTAGCTGTACCAATAATGATTTTGAACATCAGTGTTCTAAATGTACCAATTAAAAACAGGGATTGTCAGAGTGAGTAAGCAAGACCCAAGTATATGCTGCTTACAAGAAACCCATTTTATACACACAAAGGATGCAGAGACAGACACACGCAGAGAGACAGAGACACACAGAGACACAGAGACACATGCAGAGACACTGACAGACACGCAGAGACAGTCACAGAGAGATAGATACAGAGACGCACACAGACAGAGACAGACACAGAAACACAGAGAGACAGAGACACAGAGACAGACACACAGAGACACAGAGAGAGACACGCAGAGACACAGAGACACACAGAGGCATGCACGCACACAGGCACACCCCCACACCCCCAGGGACATGCCCCCCCCCAGGGACACAGAGGCACTCCCCCAGACACCCCCAGAGACATACATCTTCCCAGACACCCCCAGAGACACATTCCCTCCCAGACATCCCCACAGACACCCCCAGTGACACAGACACACTCTCCCAGGCACCCCCAGGGGCTCAGAGACACACCCCCCCAGGTACCCCCCAGAGGCACAGAGACATACCCACACAGATTACAGTTAAATGGATTGTGACATATACCATGCTAAGTGTAATTATAAATTGCAAGAGTAGCTATATTAATTTCAGACAGAGCCAATTTACAATAAAGAAACTTGTCAGCAATAAAGAAGGGCATTACATAATGATTAATGGGCCAGTTCTCCAAGAAGACATCACAATCCTTAATATGTATGCACCAAATAACAGTGTCAAACTATGTGAGGGAAAAACTAATAGAGCTGCAAGAAGAAATAGATGAATCCACTATCCTTTTGGATATTTCAATACCTTCTATCCAAAATGAACATACCTGGCAGGCAGAAAGTCAGTGGGACTTGACTTTTATTATCCAAAATATACAAAGAACTCTTAACAGCAATAGGAAAACAAGCAACCTAACAAAAAAATAGGCCACAGACTTCACTAAAGAGACATACAGACGTACCACTGTGGTGTGGGATGTTGATAATGAGGGTGGCTCTGTTTGTGTGGGGTTAGGGTCTATATGGAAAAATCTCTGTACCTTCCTCTCCACTTTGCTGTGAACATAAAACTGGCCTAAAAAGTCTTAATATTTAGAAGAAAGATTTTTTTAATGCCTACTCGTATTTTAAACCAACTTAATTTTTTGTGGAATCAAAGTAAACACACCAAAGTAGGATATGCCACTCAAGAAATAGCTGATAAAATTATGGCTTAGACAAAAACTGCCATTTCAGAGTAGCGAGAATTTTTTTCCCCCAAATATTGTTCCTTGATGTTATTTGAAGAAACTTCGAGACAGGCTGTTCCTATGTTTTGGGGGGAAAAGTCATGAGAATTTATCCCTTTTGTTAAGCATTGTAAGCCTGATACCTTTGATAATTGGGCTGCCAAGAGCTACATTGCACAGTGGGACAGTGAGAAAGGTCATTCAAGACAGAGAAGCATCTTGCCAGACAATGTCACCACGAAGGGACTGTTTCATTGCTGAGTGGGAACTACTGCTTCCTTGTTGAGTGGTACAAGAGGGGTTAACTTTTTTTCCTCAAGATATATAAGTTCAGTTTTAGTGCTGCCTTAATAGCACCAACACCAAGATTCAGAGTTGGCAGTGGAAATGTTTTATATTAAATAATATAATATATATCCAGTAGAAGTCTCTACTGGATAAGGGTCAGAAGTAAATACTGATCTTACTCAGGGTATGAAAAAGTTGTTGCAGATATGTGGGCCAACCCAGTGAACTGTGTGGCTGGTGAGCAGGCTTGAACTTTATGAGTAAAGGGAATTAAAAGTTCAGAATCAAACTTACTAAAAGAGAATATTTGAGGGCCAGGAATTTATATTGTGAGACAACCCATATTTTGAGTTAGTAGAGAGAGAATTTTCTTCTGTCTTCTGGAACTTTTATGTGTGGGGGACAAAAGAAAGGCTAACTCTGGTGTGCAGCTGAGTACATAGTTGATTAGAATATTTACTAGGAATTTTACTACATTTGTATATGTATTTAGATAATTGTTGTGCTGTAATCACACATTTGCATAGGTTTTAATGATCCCTAATCCTATTTTCATACATGTATAATTTTATAGAAACTTATATATCTACGATTAAAATGCTGACTTGCAAAAAAAGAATTTATTGAACAAATATGGCAACTTTTAAATGGACTTTCTTGTGTAGGAAAGATAATTTGTGTATTGATCTTTAAACCCGATACTTCATTAACATTTGAAGCTGAAAATACGTTTATTTTGCATAAATTAATGGACATATGATAAAGCTAAAATAGGTTTTTAAAAATCACACATTAAGTACAAAAGAGAATTTAGAAAATAAAGTGTTAACTGGATACCTTCTTGCTTTTTTGTAGCAATTGTACAGTTAATACATTATGTTCTATACATCAAGGAATGAAATTTTATTCAAGATTTATTTATTTATTTATTTATTTTTGTGGTACGCGGGCCTCTCACTGCTGTGGCCTCTCCCGTTGCGGAGCACAGGCTCCGGACGCGCAGGCTCAGCGGCCACGGCTCACGGGCCCAGCCGCTCCGCGGCATGTGGGATCTTCCCGGGCCGGGGCACGAAGCCGTGTCCCCTGCATCGGCAGGCGGACTCTCAACTGCTGCGCCACCAGGGAAGCCCCAAGATTTATTTATTTTTAAAAGCTATGTGATTGGGTGATATTTTAGGTCATGAAAGACAGAGTTTTGAAATAATAGGTGAGATGAGAATACAGAACACTGTTGCCATGTCGGTGGAGGCTCATAATCCTAATAGTTCCTCAAATATTAAAAAAAAAATGGAGGTGTGGTGAAAACTAACATAGAAGTTATGAGTAGTAAAAGTAAAAGGAGAAAGTCACTGTTTTTCAGTAAAGCTTTAACAAATGCATATAACATAACAAAAGAGAAAATGCTGCGGCTTAGAAAGTAATTTGCCATAGTACCTTTTCATTTCTAGTTGATAATAGGTTTTGTGTCCTTTCTTCTACAGTAATATGTTCATTACACACACAACTTAGAGCAAAGTTAGCCAAAGAGTCTCTTAAAAATATAAAACGGTTATTTTTATATGATCTTTTGAGCTACATAAGCCTGGCATTAGGTTACCTAGAGCTGCAGTCCCCAAACTTTGCAGCACCAGGGACTGGTTTCACAGAAGACAGTTTTTCCACAGACCGGGGTGGGGGGATGGTTTTAGGATGACTCAAGTGCATTACATTTATTGTGCACTTTATTTCTATTATTATTACATTGTAATATATAATAAAATAATTATACAACTCACCATAATGCAGAATCAGTGGGAGCCCTGAGCTTGTTTTCATTTGTCACTCACTGATAGGGTTCTGATATGAGTCTGCAAGCAACTGATTTATTATGGTCTCTGCGCAGTCAAACCTCTCTGCTAATGATAATCTGTATTTGCAGCTGCTCCCCAGCACTAGCATCACTTCAGCTCCACCTCGGATCATCAGGCATTAGATTCTCATAAGGAGCATGCAACTTAGATCCCTCGCATGTGCAGAGCATAGTAGGGTTCACGCTCCTATGAGAATCTAATGCCGCTGCTGATCGGACAGGAGGCAGAGCTCAGGCGGTAACGTGAGCGATGGGGAGCGGCTGTAAATACGGATGAAGCTTCGCTCGCTCACCCGCCGCTCACCTCCTGCTGTGTGGCCTGGTTCCTAACAGGCCATGGACCGGTACTGGTTGGTCCATGGCCCAGGGATTTAGGACCCTGGACCTAGAGGATCATAATTCAATATTAAGATAAAATGTGAGTAAGAATTTTTAGTTCCCTGTTGAAGAAAAATTATTTTACCAACACTCAGTTTATTTCCCAACATTTAAGGAGGGCATGCATTTTCTGTGTATATCACTCATTTGTCTAAACTGGAGAGTGATAGTACCACTCCAGCAGATCAGCACTCTGTAAGCCTCATCTCATGTTGGCATACACTCCATCACATACCTGTTCATGAGGAAGCAAAACAAGCCCATCTGTCAATTAATCAACTAATCCATCAAATCTGAAGTATAATTGTAAAAAGTGTTCTTGTAAAATGTGTTCAGAAAAATAATTTTTCCTTTAGCCAAGCAAGGGCTAAATTGGATAACACAGATGTGGTATTTTATTAATTGAAGGACCTTGGTTTAATTAATGATGGCACACATAGGCCTATTTAATATTCATGGCTAGGAAGTAGAAAGCCACATGCGTCTTAGTCCTGTGCGTCTGGCTTATAAAGTCTATTTTATTTTTTTTGTCTGTGTCAAAATTCGGCTTTGCTTTTCATCAGATTAACAGCGCTTTTTTAGAAGATGTAGACTTTTTAAATCTCTTTATCTACAACACTTTGCAAATGCAAACTAAGCAGCACAAAGGGGCACTGAATATTCATAGGATGAATTAATGGATAAAAGTACAAAATGAACACTCTAATGATAAGTAGATTGGAATGAAAAAGAACAAACGGTTAAATAATCAAAACTTTTATTTGGAATGCATATGTTTATGAGCTTTGGCTGAAAGAGACAACAAAAATAGTTTTAATTATAACAGGTAAGAATGTAAAATAATGGAGGAATAGCATAAGAATGGGCTCTTTTTTTCCTTTGAACACTTTTTTTGAAATTTAAAATTAACATGTTTTTATTTGAATCTTCAATGAAAAAAGTCAACAGTTGCTGCCCTTTCTAATCTCTTTTTCTAACTGCTTTGTATTAAAAATAAGTTTTCCCTACTGCTAGTTTCCATGTGGACAGCTGATCCCTGAGGATGTTCTTAGGCTGTCTTTTTCCCTGGCCCATTTTTTCCCCCCAGGTGGGGATAAGGGGCTGTGTCTTGCCTGATTGTTAATCTCAGAAGAGATTATTGGCTCACACAGGATTGGCTCACACCCTCCTCTGCAGAGCCAGCCTGCCCCAGCCCTCCAGGCAGTCATTTGTGCAGAAGCTCTACCCTGTTGGGCTGGGCTTCACTGGTCCAGCCTGGTCTGTACCTTGCTGAGTAGGTCTGCCTGATTCTGGGTTCAAGCAACCCTGAAGGCCTATTCTCTAGTCTGTCCTCTATCAGGGATAAAGTTGAAGGTTTGGATCCATCTGCCCCTGTTTTGACTTAACGTCTCAACTTGTTCAGAATCCAACAGGGATGGAACGTGTATTTGTTTTCATCAAGCTATGTTTTTCCTTTCTATATCCAAATACTTATCTGAGGCTTATTATCTTCCTTTATTTAATTATGTTGTTACAATGCCAAGACTTCTCTCCTTTTTCTAATCTGATTTTTGACATGATTACCGAGTTCTAATTCCAATGTAGTAGTTTCTGATTTCTTACAATAAAACCCCATACTTTACCGATGTTTTCTTTCTAGTTGAACAAGTGAAACATGTTCTCTTTCTTTCTTTTAAATTACATATTTCACACCTCTAACCCTGGGATTCTGAATACAAGTGGCATTAAACACTGAGCCTCTACCAAGGGCCCCACAGATTATCTATAAAAAACAAAGAATCCAAGTCACATTTCTTTCAGGTAGGATGAGTCCCCATAATTACTAGACAGTAAATATCCACCAGAGGTTCAGGCCAACAAGCCAGTGTTGACTGTCTGTGACATGTGCTCCAATCTACCTGGCTACTGTTTTAACTAATAATCTAGAAGATGCTGTGACCAGTTAAAACCACCCAGTTTTCTATTCCGATTATCTGTGACTCCCCAAAACAGCTCCTCTCTGGTTGTGTATCATCTCCCACACTATCATCACAGAATGGTCTGTCATTACTTTCCTCTCACCCAAAACCCCCTCTTTTATTACCAGATCATTTCACCACATCCTCTGGAACCTCTGCATATTTTGGAAAACAAATTCTCATCCTAACTTCTCCCTTCAACATTCCCTTTGTTGACTTGTACCAAAACTGGAAACTTTCTCTTACCCTCTTAGGTATATAGTGTTTATTCTTGCATACCCAGGGCCCTCAAAACAAGAAAGTGCGGAAACTTACATGGTATTGTTTGCTGCTGCTTCTACACACACCATCTGCACCTTTTGTAAAATAGCCTTCTTGCACTCAGGTTGAAAACAATAAGCTATAGCACTCTGACTCTCATTTTTCCCCAAGTACATTTATGTTCATTTTCTGCTGATTTCCTAGATCAAACTCTTCTATCCTTTTGAAGAATTTTGCTGACTTCTGGTTTTATCTGGAATACCCAACAGCCACTAGTCTTAGTTACAGGATACCCTTGTATCTGTTGGACTTCTTGCACTACTTTAAGGATACATTCTTTTAAATAATACTGACTTCCTACATAGTTGAAATCAAGTTCAAATCCCAAATCTTAGGTCAGTTTTTCTTATTCAATTATTCCCACTATATTTCTTCTCTGGCTTGATTGAAAAACCCAATCCTATAATATCTAAGGTTTTTTTTTTAGATTTTTTAAATCAGCTTTCTTTTTGGCCTGTCAGCTTTCTAGTAAGGCATATTATTTCAACTCAGTTTTGCCAGTGTTCTTTATTTACACTTAACCTGGTAAAACTACAGTCTGAGAAACTCAGATTATAATACTATTCATTCTCTATGCCAAATCTGAGGTAGCTGAAAATTCGTCTATGAAATCATATAACCTTGAATGCTTCCCGCTACTAATTTTAGTGTTCTCCTCAATTGTGCCTTCTGTGTTGCAGAACAAACTTTTGTTTCTCTCATTTTTCACATCAGCTACTTCAATAATTGTCCAATCTCCTTAAATATTTGACCATCTATCTCTCAGCATAATTACAATTTCTTCACAGAAAAAATGAAAGTCAACATCTTGCCTTACATTGATGCTTTGAATGTAATTGATATTGTCATGGTAATGATCTGAGTTTTAGAAAAATTGCAAATTTCCAAATGTGCTTAAGATTACTTTCTAACTTAGCAATACATAAGATTAAACACATCACATTAAAGTAAAAGGATTTTGATATGTAAAGTGTTTCAGATAGTTATAAGAGTTTAACTTTGATGCCAGTCCTCCATTTTAAAGAAGTAATAATCTTAATTGCAGATAAAATTACCAAATCATTTATTTCTCTTTCTAATCCTTATTGTTAACAAAGAATTTACTTTGCACATAGAATTCTGCTGACTCCATCAAGATACTTAGATAACCCACACTCTAATCTATATAAACTAATAGTTAAAGAGAAATTTTAGTTTCAGTAACTGCCTCTGAGTTTAATATTTATTTCTATAGGGGTGGTAGTTATCTTTTTTGTATTTTCTGTGTGCATCTAACTAGAATGAGAAGAAAGTACTGGCTTTTAGTTAAATTGGAATATGAAATTACTTTAAATGACCTTACTTATAGATTTAATGTCTAACTTGATTTTGTGGGAAAATACCACTTTTTTAAAACCTCTAGCTTCACTATTAATATCCTTTTAATTATTTTAAGTTCATGTCTTAAACTTGAAATGACTTTAAGATCTGGTAAAACCTGAAATGATTTGTGTAATTTATGAGAGCACTTAACAGATCTATTTTAGGAAACATTCTAGGCATCTATGACACTCAAGGGGAATTTTTTAAAGACTGTTATTGCTTTACACAGCTGAAAGTGATGAAATACCCTTAAAGTTGTTAGCCAAATCAATAAAAAGACCAATGGATCATTTCCAACTAGGTTGCTCAAGTTAGTGTTTAATTTGCAAGTATGGTTCTCCGTCATTTGATCATGCTGTATATTGATTGATTGATTGATATTTAACCCAAACATGTGACACAACAGTATAGTTTATTTTAGTGTTTTATGAATGTGTTTTTTTCCTAGAGAATTTATATTCAAAATATTTAAACATACACACTTGGTGTTCCCTTGTAAGTAGTTTAAATCTTTTTGCTCTGGATTTGATCATTGGGCCAGTGATAGAAAAATCATAGGCTTGGTTATTCTTGCTCTATTTGCCCGTTGCCCATTGGACCTGAGGTGGGGGAAAGGTTGGCCCTACACACAGAAGCTCTCCCAGGCAAGTCCAGGAAACTCTTCCCTGTCTTTGGGACACATGATGAGCTACCGGAATTATCACCTTCCTTTAGGTCTATATATATTTGCCACAGATCTCTTAGGTAATGGGCTACAACTTTTCTGTTTAGCTGTGTTCCACATCGCCTGACCTCTACTTCATTTCACTCTTTTAATAAAAAAGGAGAAAGGAATTTTTAACTCGGGAGGAATCATTATTGTGAAGGGAAGGGAATTTATCAAAATACTATGGCCATTTCTGAAGGAGAGAGTCTCTTACCCAGGGCATTTTATTGGATTTTAGTTGACAAAGAGGCCTTACAAAGTATTGTTTTGGTTAGGATTTTAGACATTAACTTTCTATAGAATAAAATATCAAAAAGTATGGATTCATAATTTTAAAATTTGAGTTCTGCTAAAGAGATCAGTATGTGATCTGGTTTAGCACAATGGCAGATTTCCTCCTCTTAAAATTCTTTATTTCTGCCTCCAGTATGGTACCATTTTTTAAATAATCAGCCTTGCAGTTGGCTGTTACTTAATAAATATCCATATTATGAAATAAGTACCTTCTTTCTCTAATATTTTTAATTTAGATAGATCTTAGCAAATTATTGCCAACTATACTTTCAGGTATCAATTAACCTTAATGAGCCCCTGTCATTAAGAATATTAAGTTTTGCCTCCTACTGGACTTAATTCATTTATCAAATATATGTTGATCACCAGTTATAACTAGGTATCTACTATGGTATCTACTAGACGTTAAATTTTATAAAATATCCACAGGAGAAAGTGGAAAGGAGTAATTTTCAAGTACATGTCTCCCGCATTTTTTTCCTCCAATTCTTTTTTTTTTACATCTTTATTGGAGTATAATTGCTTTACAATGGTGTGTTAGTTTCTGCTTTATAACAAAGTGAATCAGTTATACATATACATATGTTCCCATATCTCTTCCCTCTTGCATCTCCCTCCCTCCCACCCTCCCTATCCCACCCCTCTAGGTGGTCACAAAGCACAGAGCTGATCTCCCTGTGCTATGTGGCTGCTTCCCACTAGCTATCTGTTTTACGTTTGGTAGTGCCTCCAATTCTTTTTTAACTTAAAGGAAACTTTTTACTGATAGTTCCTAGTGCATTTAAAGTACAGTTTCATAAGGATACATTCCAAAATGAATTACATTCAATAATTTTAGAATAAGATACTCATTCAACTAGTTCTAGGTCCAGAGCCTCTTTGCTAGGTATTAGTTAACAATAGTGAAAACATCTCTAAATTGAACCTAATAATTACCTTTTAATCTTAGTACTAATTGAATGATTGTTTACTGACCATGTGATGTGTATGTTTACTATTCTTGCATGCAAGAAATTGAAAACTTTTTCTAGGATGTTTGAGCTTCTCCATGAGTAGTTAAACAGGCATTACAATTTGTAATTGAAATGTTGCTTTCACTGAAAGTGTCATTATTTTTAATCGCCATGTAAAAGAACTATCAAAAAAAAAAATTGAGAATTCATCATGGCCAATGCCCTCACAGATCTCTCAGTCTTTGGAGAATGGGTGTGTGTACATGCATGTGTGTATTAGTGACCAAGGGTTTATATTCTCTGTACTGAACAATCTCATGTACGTGTATTATTGCCCTACATGTACATGATGAAACATGACAAAACCACTATTGTAATTACTTAATTATGAAGAAAAAGAATGTTTTTCTGTTTGCAGTTTGTACTAGTGGAAGAGGCAAGAAAATAGGAAAATGTGATTTTGTCATCAGAGATTCTTAAGGAATTCGGCTTGGTTCTTTGTTTCCTCATAGAAAGTGTTTTTCCATCTCTTGGGAACACAGTGAGCGTGCTTTCTCTAAACACCTTCAGCTGTTCTTCTCACCTCTGGTTCCACCAACTGGTACCAAAAAAAAGATGATCTTCTTTAAAGCCTACACAATCTTGCTGTGGTTGCTGCATCGTTGGATGTAGTTGTAAGGAGAGGAGATGAT
Organism: Lagenorhynchus albirostris; assembly: GCF_949774975.1. NCBI lineage: Eukaryota > Metazoa > Chordata > Mammalia > Artiodactyla > Delphinidae > Lagenorhynchus > Lagenorhynchus albirostris. The sequence continues at coordinate 124,364,905 of NC_083098.1, forward strand.
ATTCCACCAGGAAGACGTGTCTATAGGCAGTGAGTGTGTAACATAAACAAGAAATTAAATTGAGAAAGGTACCACAAGAACCTGAAAAAATATATCATTATGTTAGAAACTAAAGTCATTCTCGAGGACCTAAATGCTCTTCATCTCTTATGTGGGAGTATTCATTTTTTAGTGATATTTTTCCTCAGCATACCTTAGTTGAATCACCTATCAGTCTGTCCTGAGCAGGCCTTTAATTATTCAAAAAATATTTTAACTTTCCAACTGAGTTTCAGAAAGAAAATGAGATTAGGAAAAATTAATGCATGAAAATACCAGAGATGAGCAAAGGAAGGAATATGATCAAAAGTAAAAGAATGCTTCCGAATATTTCATTTATATTGTATAATGAATCTCTCCATTTGTAAAGGTATTTTAAAAAGATAATGGACAAGCATTCTTTTATGTTCATTTTATAGTTTCTGCTTCAAGATGATAGTTTTATATATATATATATATATATATATATATATATATATATCAAAACACCAAATAAACTAAGTGGAAAGTAAATCAAAACTAGTTGTTTGGCATCAATCAACCTATTTTTGTGGCTAAATTTTACACTTCTCAATATTTTATTTGAGTACTAAGTACAAAACTCTCTCTGCTGGATTCACACACATGTTGAATTTTCTTTCCTCTGCAAAAGTCAAACTAGGAACTTCCTTTTCTCCTGAAGTAACATGAAAATGGAGAACTCATCGAGGACCATTAGAGAACTAGGCATCATTATGAAATCTATCCATGCCAAATGAAATTTTAAGGTATAAAAACATTAATATCTCGATCTAATTTGGAAGTCAATTTTCCTTGTATTTTCAAAATTTTCTTAAAAGTCAATTGCAATATATTTAAATGTCTTGTCTGTTGAGTTGGAGTTTATTCCCCACATTCCTTTTTTTTGTGTGGTGGTAAATGTCAATTGTATCTTATACTCTGATTCATACAGGGAAGTACTCCCTTACCAAGTTGACTTAAACCTGTCATAGGAATCTGGTATTTTATGTCACTTGTCCAGACTCAAACTGTGTATCATGGGCTCAAATTCTAAACACCTTGAATAACCAGTGTCCTGCGTTTTCACATCCTGAGTTTCCTCAGGGCTCACCGTGGGGAGTGGCTGCAGTTTGATGGCTGCTAGATGGCAGGTATTCTTTCCTTCTTGAGTTCCCTCAGGGTTCACCAGCTCACCTTGGAGGGCTTCAAGCGCTGATGACTGTGACATCCTTTGTTTACTGATATGGCAGGAAATATTTCATTTTTCATTATCTAAAGTTCATCCTTCAGAGATAACGTCACTGTTTTACTGTGGGGAAAAAAATATATTGATGAAATAGGAAGAGATGATATCATGCATGTATATTTTTTCAAAAGGGCAAGTTTCCTCCATGCTGCCAAATGAGACCTGAGGAAGGCAAGATCAGAACATTAAACTATATCATCAGATAGAATTTTGAACCTATGTGGCCTAGGCTGTCTTTGAGGGATAATCTGAATAATCAGTTCACCCCAAATATATCTAGCAGGAGAAAGCATTTTTATTTGCATAACAAATAAAAAATCCAGAAGGAATATATTGCCTTGATTCATCTCAATTTGCTTATTACCATAAAGGCAAATGCATTTCATTTCCTGGAAACTGAAAGTGTATATCAGTTACACATACAGTTAAATGAAGAATATCTCTTAAGAAAAATATTTGTGATCCTAATTAAAAAACCAAGGTGATTTAGTTGCATCAGCTAAAATACTGTGAGGCAGGGTTTACCTCAAACACTTCTATTGCTATTTTCAGTGTGTTTTCCTCCCTGTTTCTCAGAGGTCATTTTCCCTCTTGGACACCAATGCATATACATATTCCAAGAATACTATCATTTAGGTGCTATATTTTTTAAAGAACACAGCAAAAGAGAACCTAGTAAAAATTCCTAATAATCGATTAAATTTATATAATATCTTGAAAGAAATGCACACAGAATATGGAAATATGGTATATCTTTCTCTTTGTTCAGATCTTGTTTTATATATTTCAGTATCATTTTATACTCTTCATAGGTCCTGATACTTTTCATTTACACACATTTCTAAATATTATTTTTTAGTCTGAAATTCTCATTTTCATTTCTATGTACTATTTGCTCAAGTAGACAAAATCTGTTTTTGTAGCTTGTTTTCATATCTAGCCACTTTACCAAATTTTACAAGTTATCCCAACTTATAAAAAAATCTGTTGGATTTGTCAGGTCTAAAAACAGATGAAGACTTTGTTTATTATGCTAGTTATTTTGTGTGCTTGCATAAATTTGTCAGAAATGTAGGCAATGTTAAATAATGATGGCCATATGTGGTACCTATCCCTTGTAGAATAGTTTTTAACTTTCTGTTGGTCTTTGGTAACCATTTAAATGTCATTATATATGATTATACTTATTTTTTTGAGTGTTTACTAGAGACTTAGAATATTAAAAATGCTGCCAGATATTATATAACTTTTCAGTATATATTGATGTTATTAAAAGTCCCATAAGTTTTAGAATGCTTTTATTTCACTTAATCCATTGCTAGATATTTTTCAGCTATTAAAACATTTTTGCTTATATTATTATTAGTATTATTCCAATTAAAATTTTCACTGTAATCAGAAGGTTAAGAAAACCTTATGCCCCGAAATAAGGTTGACCTTGTCTTGCCTTCCTAAGTTCTTGATGGTCTGCAGGGTCCAAGTACCTGAACACCTGAGGAGCAGCAGCAGTCTTTTTTTCACACCAGCTATCTTCATCCAGGCCATATGGTGGCCTTTACCATGGATAACTGATTAGCTCTCCATTTTCCTAACTGAAAATTAGGTTCAGTCCTGAATCTCAATCTGCTTCTCTGGGTCCTCAGGACTTTCAGGACTTGACTTTGCCTGTGTCCTCTCCCAGGAGGCTGCAGTGTAAGTCCTCAATCCATCAACTACCACTCTAGATCTGATGATGGATTCAATATAAATTAAGCCTTCAATAAGCCTCTTATCCTACCTCACTAACCTGATGAACAGACCATTATCTGCTCTGTCTTCATCATGCCTTTCAGATCACATGACTTTTAACTGCCACTTGAACAGCAAATTACCATCTTGAGTTTCTGCCTACTTGACCCAATTCATCCAAAAAGTCTTTAACTTTTTCAATAACAATGTTTCTGAGGCTTCCAAATGTTAGATCTATGTTGAAAAGGAGTTTCTATGAAAAGCAAAAATGAAGAATTTCTCAGATTGAAAAAAATGCACAGGTTTGTTTACTTTACCTAAACAGAATGTTAAAGAATTCCATTCCAAACACATAAAAAAAAAAAATCTAATTCATGATTTGCATATGTGGGCTTTTTATTAAGCACCTGCCATGTATTTTGTACTGTTACATCTTAGGCACTGATATTACAGTAGTGAATATCTGCCTTCATGATACTTAAATTTGGGAGTGGAAGACACAGACATGTAAATAGATAAATTGACATGATTTCAGATAGTGAGAGATGCCATGAGGACAGGAAAGTGACAGAGTGATGACGGAGATTACTTAGTTGGTCCAATCAAGGTTGATCTCCTCAAAGAAGTGACATAAGAGCTGGTACTTGACTGACAAAACAGAGCCAAACACATGTAAATATTAGAACAAAGAATTCTACCAAGAATATCCAAGTTGAGAAAAAAAAATCAATAAGCATAAGCGTATTGCATATGAGAAACAAAATGAAGGCCAGGGGCTGGAATTTAGAAGTGGGGGAAAGAGGTAGGCCCACCCCTTTCAGAACACTTAAGTCAGGATAGGGAGTTTGAATGTTTTTGTAAGTCTAACGGGTATTCTTTAGCTGATAGGTATATGAGTCTTTTACTTTTATATCTAAATACTAAACAACTTTAATGGAGGAAATACAATGCAGAGGAATATCACATGAATTTCTCCGTATTATGCTGAAGATGCTATTTTTAAACAAAGAACATTTTTATTATAAACATCAATTGTGTATTAAAAGTAAAATACAGTATTGGGGAAGGAGACTTTTACAGCATTGTTAAATCAAAGTAATATCTCCTGTTGTAACTAGCAGGTTATTGTAAAAAGTCAGAGCAAAATTTGCTACTTAATATGATTTCTAGAACATTTAAAAAGTTGAGACATCTCAAAAATACTCAGATAGTGTATCATAAATCTATCAGTATACTGTAAAATTAGTCAAAATGCACTCACTATATGGAAATTTGTTCCTTCTTTACATGCCAGCTAGAAAAAGCTGACAAGTCTGTTTTGTGACAAATCTTCTGCCAGAAATGATTTCCTGTTCCCTGTGAATAGGAATGAATCTCCTGTATAATTTAAGTTGGAGAATATACTTCACAATATTAATGTCTACTTGGAAATATTTAATACATTTAGTTTCATCTATATCAACATATATATTTAATCTTTATGATTTTAGACAGTCTATTGTATACAATGCAACATATCACATCACTGAAACAAGTAGCCATAATATAGATTTGGAAAAAATATGTATACTTACCTGTAATCTTCAAAGAATAAAAAGGACATGTCCCAATAACAATTTATAGGTTAATTTATAATTTGATAACAGAACCTATGATCAATATTCATCCAGCAAAGTTTAGTTTCTTGCACAGATGCGTGATTCATAAGCCATATGTAGCTAGCTGTGTGGTTGAAAACTTTCTTGTATTAATAAATTAAAAATAGAAGCAGAGATAGTACTTTTATTATACTAAATATAATATTACAATTAGGGAGTGTATATCAATGAGTTAAAATAATTGTTTTGATTCCAGTTGAGAATTAAAGAATAACCATAAACCTTTAAATGAAGAAGTCTATAATAGCAAGATAATTCATAATTTAAAGCTTATGAAAAGGAAGAATCAATCATTGGGGAAAAAAACTAAGTATCTTTATAAGGAAAGAGGCTATACACTGTTAATTTATTGTGCAGGTTTCCCTTGCTATCCAAAAGTAGACCGTTCTATGAAATCTTTCATAAGCCAAAATGGAGTAAAGGGAATAAGCAATTATCTTAGGACACATCTTGCTAACGGATGCACAAAATAAACTGGGATAAAGTACAGATGCTCCCAGGAAAAGTTCAGAGCTGTGATGGCCTGATGCTGAGATGCTGAGTGTATTTTCCAGGGAAGGAGCTTGGTGGAGCCACTCTAGCTGTTTGAGATGTGTGCTGCCTCTGTAACCGCTCACTGCAAAGCAAGTGCTGAATGCTATTTTTACTTCTTGGAAAAGTGAAAATCCTCTTTGGATTTTTTTCGGTTAGCAAAAACCTGTGTAAAGTGAACTTTTGAAAAGCAGAGGATACCTGTATAAATACAGAGCTCTTACCCCTTTATTTTTGCTGGGCTGCAGCCTCAGTGGCATGAGTAGAAGGATGATACTCCTTTATTGTGCATGTATGTACCTATCTATATAAGGATGCACACACACTGAAATGAACATATCTGAATGAATATGTAGGTGGGAATATATGTCCACTCCAAGTTTTCAAGCCTGAACATCAGTATCTGTAAGGTTTACCCAGCTTCTACCACTCCTCATGCCATACATCTAAAGAAGGTAAAGAACACAGCTAAGGGAGGAAATGGAAGAAAATTTTCTTGGATGAGTCTAATCAGGTTCTCCAAACTCTGTGTTTGTAGCAGGTACTGGAAAATTTAGAAACCATGCCTCTATTTTCAATGACAGGAGAAATAAATAAAAGATTAAGCTTGCAGTTTAAAATGGGACTAACCATCTTCTGATTAAAAACAAATAATTCTATCAACCCCTATTTTTGACATTATAGTGGATGCTGCAGACAGACACGACAGGCTTTGCCCTCAAGAAACTCGTGTTCCCTAATCAGGTTTAAAAACAATGAAGTTTCCTGGAATAATAGTCTACCTTTTTACTTTTAGAAGATGAAGTCTAAAATCTTCGTCAGGAAACTGCTCTTATTATTAGTATCACACATTTCATTTGAGTAAGAATGACCTCCCCCTTTTACATTTCTAAGTATAGCTCTTACTTCCTGAAACAACGAATGTATTGGAGTCACTGAGCCACAGTGGGTGATTAAATGATGCTTGGGTGAACGAAGTTGTTCCAATTTGAGTGAATAAGATCTTTCATTATAAGGGAGGTATAAATTCCATTTTCCCTTCTGGGCTTGTTGGCATAAGGCTGTGGAATTCAAACTGTCTTGGCTGTGAAAAGAGGGTTTGGACTTCCTGAGAAGTCAGAAGGAAGCCAGCTTCAAGGCTATAGAACTGAAAATGGCTTTGGTTTAAAGTGAGTCCTACTATTGTTTTCTGCTAAAGATATCAACCTTCCCTTGAAGTATTCATTTCTTAAACAAACGAATTTTCAATAGATGTGTTTCTATCATGCATGTCTAAAAGAATACTGACAAAATGTTATCAGCTCTAATAAGACTGCAGAAGTTAAACATGCATAAATAAGCAATTGAGTCACCCCATAAATATTAAGAGTGGGGACTTGCATCAGTGAGCGAGTAGAAAAATATATGCTATTATATAATAAACTGAAATCTGCACAGCAAACACTCTCTACAAGGCAATGTCTAATGATAATTTTTAGGTTCCTGATCTAAGAACACCAATATATAACCAGATAGCTAGTGATCACAACAACAAAAGACTTTCTACCACTGGTGCTACAAAAAAAAAAAAGAAAAGAAAAGAAAAGAAGTAATAATGGTAGGTTAAAAAAAAAATAGACCACCTACAAGAAGATCTACTAGAGAGCAAAATACATTATTGCAAGATACTTTAACATCATTGATACAAGAGGAATTCAAAAAAGGTTATAGAATTTCAAATTTGGAAACAAGACTATGGAAAACATTATTGAAATAAGTAACATAGGTAGGAGAGGAAAATAATTTGGCCCTCCAGCCTTCTACGTTCTGGCTGAGATTCCCCCCTCAATGAAAGACAGATAAACAGGAGAAAAATATAAGTTTAATAACATATGTACCTCCAGTATACATGGGAGATACCCAATAAAACTGAGTAACTCTTCAAATGGCCCAAGCCACCACCTTAAATACCATTTACTACTAAAGACAAAAGAAAGCTGTTGGGGATGGGGCAAAGGCCAGTTAAGGGAGGTTATCAGGAAAAGCATAGTAACAGGAATATGGCTGTTATGCAGATTTGTCAGGTGCTTTATCCAGTGATAAGAGTTTCTAGAGTTTCAGTCATCCTTCTCTGCCTGGTATGGAGAGGGAGAAACCCTTAAAAATGGAGACTTCCTTTATAAATATAAATGGCCCTTAAAAGAATAACTTCCATTCTGTTTTCAGAGCTTTTCCTGTGTCTGCTGTTTTGGTTTTTTGTTTTTCTTTTTTGTTTTTTATTGTTAAACCCTCAAAATAATTCTTATGCTAAAAAGGTGCTTCAGGGATGGTATATTGTGCTCCCCTTCAATAATGCCTCTGAAACTTCCAAAAAATTCCACAATTCAGAAGCTGAGTTGGTAGATTGCTCCATTATTTCATTTTCATTGAATAAGTCTCTTAGTCCTGAGAATAGGTCATTTCAGTTAAATAGTTGAGTCTCGTTTCAGAAGGTGGTGATGCAGGTTGGATCCCAAAGTTAGGCCTATACGGTGCAGGCAATCAGGTACTTAATAAGAGGTATTTCTTTGGAAACAAAAGAACAAAGTTGAATCATTGGTGCAAATTATAAACCCAGTTTTTAAGTTCTTAGGGCAGGCATATGTCAGGCTCGAAGCATCTTCAGATGGAGTGAGGGGCAATCTGACAGATTTTTTTCTGGTTTGAAATTTGAATGTCTCTGGTGATCTTTCTGAGTGGCCCACGCAGCAACAGGAATAAAGACTGTCCATAAAGCTGTTGTGGTGATTTCTCGTGGTGATTTCTCTGAAGTTCATATGAAGTTGTTCACATTTAGTTTGCAGAACTTCAGGAAAAGGGAAATTTCATTCTTAGTGATTCTAGGTCAGAAGGGTGGAAGTAAATTGGAAACATTAGTGTGGAGAGTTGTAGCAAGATATTGGAGGACACTAGAAGAATTCAGGATCCAGTCCATTTTGCAGGTAGATTAAAAAACTTGAAAGACAATAGGACTAGAATCTGATATCCACAAAGGTGTGCTACTGAAACATAAATTTTTCTCTCTATGATCACTTCCATTTTTACCAAAGATAATTATAGTAAAACTAATTTGTTTGCTTTAAGCTTGGCCTGATTATTTGCGTAAGTGCAGCAAGGATAGTGATTGGCCATATAGGCTCTTTTAAGTTTGCTTTGCTAGAACTTTTTATAAACAATCTCAGATTGGATTTTTAAAAGCCTCTTGAGGCTAGGAAGCCGAGGCAAAAATCACTATTAGACTTCACCTGCAATACCTATATCTTTGGTTTAATTTTACGTTTCTCAAGATCCCTCAAATATCCTGCCAGAAAGTGACCTTCCTTACCTTGTAAGGCAGTTGGCAACCCTGTGAGCAAGGTACTAGACTGCACTTTTATTTCCCCAAGGGGCTTTATTGGCTCCATAAAGTCAACGTTAGTTTCTTAAAACTGTCTTGTCATATCTGAATCTAGGTACATCATTCTCAAATAAGACATTCCAGTCAAAGCTTTGGTAATATAATTAATATTTCCCATTGTGTCTTGTTACAAGGAGAACAGATTCTTACTGAACTTAAGTAAATAATTACATTGCCATGAAAATGAGAATACTTACTAAATTTCTGAATTCTGGAAGGATGAAGTAGGAAAGAAAAGTAATTGTTTCATCTTTGTTAACAAAAAATATACTTTACCAAGTTGCTATAAGTCATAGATAGCGTAAGAGAAAAGATTTTCTTAAATCTGGAAAAACAAGATATCGAAGAACCAGCAATGTTTTAAACAATGTCATAAACATTATAATCATCATTATTTCATTCAGTCCCATGTAATCAATTCTTATTAATCTTGATATTTTGTTAGCAGTTTTATGAAGCCATCAGTTTCTCTATTAGAGTTCTGTAAATTCTTACCCAGTTCAGTGATATGATCCAAAAGTTATCAGAAACCTATACTTGTCAGAATCTTTTCTATCAATTTCTTTGAAAATGAAACACTTTTGCAAAAGCATCAGAGTAAAACAATAACTGTCTGTAAATGATGAAAGACTTAAAAATGGCCATGGTTAAAGATCTGATGAGAGCTCATTATAATGCAATTGAAAAGGTAATTTGGTTCTTTCTGTGACATATATTTTAAGATAACTAGAATTACACCTGAATTTTGTAAAATTTCTGGATTAATAACATATCCATACAAATATAACCTAAAAAAGTTTAGCATCACTTCCTATTTGACAGTGTTTCTCATGTAATTTATCACATGAAATAAACCTAATTTAATGTCTCTTTTTAAGAGAAGAGAGAAGCATTTCTTTTGAGATGTTACAGCAGAGCTCTGAAATATCTCAAAGTTAGTTCTAGATCAAAAAGGTTTCATGTAGAATTTGTTTTGGGAAAGTTTGTCAAATATCAAAATACTTGGACATGACTAAGTAGTATCACAAATCATTCTGAATAATATCTATTTACTCAAAGTTACAATAAGATTCCCAAAGCAAATACAAAAGGTTACATAGTTGTGAGCAAAACTTGGCTTTTTAATATTGAGAACATACGATTTTCTTAAGTGTTAAAAAACAAGACAATAGGCTCAAAATGAAGTTACTTATGCTAAGACCCATGTCATCAATCCAAGACTCAGTTACAGTTTTGTTTCTCCCTGAAATGGAATATTAAACAATTCAATTAGGAATTTCCTAATCAGCACTAGTTAGGTAATCTGCATGATAGACTCCTGCCATCTCCTACAGGAAAGTAACTTTGAAATAACCGACACACTTTTTTGTCTAGTATAACTTCCTTTTTCCTGCTCCCTTCTGCCTATAAAAGTCTTTTATTTTGTATAGCTCCTTGGAGCTCCTTTCTGTCTTCTATATTGGTTGCTGCCTATTTGAATCAAGTTTTGCTCAAATAAACTCTTAAAATGTTTAATAAACCTCAGCTTATATTTTAACATATGTAATCAAAGACCTAATAAACACAATATGAAGCAGAGGAAATTATTTTTTTAATTAAAAAATTTTTTTAAATTGAAGTAGAGTTGATTTACAATGTGTTAGTTTCTGATGTACAGCAAAGTGATTGTTATATATATATATATATATATATATATATATATATATATTTTCTTCTTCATGTTCTTTTCCATTATGGTTTATCACAAGATATTAAATATAGTTCCCGGGCTTCCCTGGTGGCGCAGTGGTTGAGAGTCCGCCTACCGATGCAGGGGACGCGGGTTCGTGCCCCGGTCCGGGAGGATCCCACATGCCGCGGAGCGGCTGGGCCTGTGAGCCATGGCCGCTGGGCCTGCGCGTCCGGAGCCTGTGCTCCACAACGGGAGAGGCCACAACAGTGAAAGGCCCGCGTACCGCAAAATAAATAAATAAAGGCTATTTAAAATATATATATAGTTCCCTGTGCTACATAGTAGGACCTTGTTTATCTATTTTATATATAGCAGTTTGTATCTGCTAATCCCAAACTCCTAATTTATCCCTCCCCCACCCCCTTCCCCCTTTAGTAGCCATAAGTTTGTTTTCTATGTCTGTGACACTGTTTCTGTTTTGTAAATAAGTTCATTTGTATCATATTTTAGATTTCACATATAAGTAGTATCATATGCTCTTTTTCTTTCTCTGACTTACTTCACTTAGTATAATCATCTCTAGGTCCATCCATGTTGCTGCAAATGGCATTATTTCATTCTTTTTTATGGCTGAGTAGTATTCCATTGTGTGTGTGTGTGTGTATACATATATATATACACATACATATACACACACACACACACACACACACACACACACCACATCTTCTTTATCCATTCATCCATTGATGGACATTTAGATTACTTCTATGTCTTGGCTATTGTAAATAGTGCTGCTATGAACATTGGGGTGAATCTGTCTTTTCAAATTATACTTTTATCCAGATATATGCCCATGATTGGGATTGCTGGATCATATGGCAACTCTTTTTTTAAATTTTCTATTAATTTTTACTGGAGTACAGTTGCTTTACAATGTTGTATTTCTGTACAGCAATACAGTTTCTGTACAGCAATACAGTTTCTTCTGTACAGCAAAGTGAATCAGTTATACATATATCCACTCTCTTAGATTCCCTTCCCATATAGGTCACCACAGAGCACTGAGTAGAGTTCCTTGTTCCACACGGTAGGTTCTTATTAGCTATCCATTTTATATAAGGTAGTATATATATGTCAACCCCAATCTCCCAATTCATCCCACCCCCCATTCCCCCCTTGGTAACCATAAGTTTGTTTTCTACATCTGTGACTCTATTTCTGCTTTGCAAATATGTTAATCTGTACCATTTTTCTAGATTCTGCATATAGGTGATATTATATGATATTTGTCTTTCTGACTGACTTCACTCTGTATGACGATCTCTAGGTCCATCCATTTCACTGCAAATGGCATTATTTCATTCTTTTTTATGGCTGAGTAATATTCCATTGTATATATGTACATCTTCTTTATCCATTCATTTGTCATGGACATTTAGGTTGCTTCCATGTCCTGGCTATTGTAAATAGTGCTGCAATGAACACTGGGGTGCATGCATCCGTTTGAATTATGGTTTTTCCTGGATATATGCCCAGGAGTGAGGTTACTGGATCATACAGTAGCTCTATTTTTAGTTTTTTAAGGAATCTCCATACTGCTTTCCATAGTGGGTGTACCAGTCTACATTCCCATCAACAGTGTAGGAGGGTTCCCCTTTCTCCACACCCTTTCCAGCATTTACTGTTTGTAGATTTTTTGATGATGGCCATACTGACTGGTGTGAGGTGATACCTCATCGTAGTTTTGATTTGCATTTCTCTAATAATCAGTGATGTTGAGCATCTTTTCATGTGCTTTTTGTCAATCTGTATGTCTTCTTTGGAGAAATGTCTATTTAGATCTTCTGCCCATTATTTGATTGGGTTTTTTTTTTTTAATATTGAGCTGCATGAGCTATTTGTATATTTTGTTGATTAATACCTTGTCAGTTGCTTTGTTTGCAAATATTTTCTCCCATTCTGAGGGTTGTCTTTTCATTTTGTTTATGTTTCCTTTGCTGTGCAAAAGCTTTTAAGTTTAATTAGGTCCCATTTGTTCGTTTTTGTTTTTATTTTCATCACTCTAGGCCGTGGATTGAAAAAGATCTTGCTGCAATTTATGTTAAAGAGTCTTTTTCCTATGTTTTCCCCTAAGAGTTTTATAGTGTCTGGTCTTACATTTAGGTCTTTAATCCATTTTGAGTTTATTTTTGTGTATGGTGTTAGAGAGTGTTCTAATTTCATTCTTTTACGTGTAGCTGTCTAGTTTTCCCAGCAACATGTATTGAAGAGACTGACTTTTCTCCATTATATATTCTTGCTTCCTTTGTCATAGATTAGGTGACCACAGGTGTGTGGGTTTATCTCTGGACTTTCTATCCTGTTCCACTGATCTGTATTTCTATTTTTGTGCCAGTACCATACTGTTTTGATTACTGTGCCTTTGTAGTATGATCTGAAGTCAGGGAGCTTTGTGGTGTAGTCTGAAGGCAGGGAGCCTGATTCCTCCAGCTCTGTGTACCTGGACCCACTGTGGGGGCTATGGAGGCAGCTCAGACTCTGGCCTGGCCCCATGCCCATGTTTACGTGCCCACAGAGCCCACAGCTGCTAAAGCCAGACCTGTCTCAGCTGTGGGAGCACTTGTCCATTTGGTTGTTCCACAGGTGTTTTGGCTAGGGCAGTGCTCCAGCTCTCCAGTGCTGCCGGAGGGGGGGTGTGGGGGGTGTTTGTCTTGAGGGGCAGGTGAGCCTGCTCAGGTGGGTGCCCCTCCACATGCCAGTGGAGGCAGGGGCTGGTATGTAGGGGAAGGGGGCTGCTTGCATGCCACTCAACAATGGCACCTTGCATGCCACTCAACAATGGCACCTTGCTTCTATGGTGACCCTGGCTTCTTCTGCAAACTTTCTGGGTTGTGGAGCTCCTTACTCCTGTCCCTTCAGGCTGTCTTTTTACAGCCAACAGCTGTCCCCTCACTGGGTCTGCACTCCAAACCCCATGTTCCAGCACCCAGACCCCCTCCACACCAGGAGACACATGACCCAGGCTGGGGTGCACAGGGCTGCAGCACAGACCATGTGCATAGGTCTTACTCTGCCCTGTCTTCCACAGACTTTTTGCTGCTCTCCCCTCCAATCCCCTGAAGCTCCTTCTCTGTCCCACCTGGTCTCCCTGCTGTGAGGGGGCTTTCCTTAGTGTGGGAACCTCTCCTCTTCTTCAGCTCCCCACCCTGGTGTACTGGTCCCAACCCATTTCCTCTTTTCTTTTTCTTCTCTTTCATCCTACCCAGTTGCATGGGGATTTTTCTTGTCCTTTTAGGTGTCCGAGGTCCTCCACTAGTGCTCAGCAGGTGCTCTGTGGCAATCGTTCCACTTGTAGATGTATTCTTAATGTAGTGGTTTGGCCAAAAATTTTGTTTGGGTTTTTGCGTAACATTGTACAGAAAAGCCCGAGCGAACTTTTTGGCCAAACTAGTACTTGTGAAGAGAGGTGAACTCCATGTCCTTCTATTCCACCATCTTGACTCCTCCTCTGGAGACTCTATTTTTAGTTTTTTAAGGAACCTCCATACTGTTTTCCATAGTGGCTGCACCAATTTACAGATAAAATTATTTTGATAAAATGCAAAATCTTTGTTTTCTGGGAGGATTATTCAAAAGGTAAAGAAAAACCTTTTACAGTCTCTTATCAAGAGCAGAAAAACAGTCCAAGCATAATTTGTCCTTTTAGCAGATGAAAGAAAATTAAGTTTTAGTTCATTATTGATGTTAAACTTACTTTAAAAGAGCTTAAATTCATTACATTTTAGCCAGCTTGACTACACAAGTTAAATTTCTCTCTCTCGCCCCCAAATTTCTATAGCTATTTAGTTTGTCCTTTATTCTCCTCATTTTCATTCTGAATAAACCAGGACAAAAATTACTCTTTGCTTTACCAAAAATATGTCTCATATATTTTCTTAGCCAAAAACATATCCTACTCTCCTTGCATACAAAGTTGTTTCACTTGTTATTTCTAGTAGTTTTAATTACATATATTAATTACAATTCTTAACCATTAGAAACCTTACTTTCCAGTGATAACTAAAAAGAAAGCAATTGTGAACCATTAAATCAGCATTCTTTAGGTTGGCAAATACATTTCATAATTTCTAAAAGCATATACTTCTTCATAGTACAATCTTTAAATGTAACATAGAACATGTTTAGTAATAGATCCAAATATCTTTAGTTTCTCTGTAATAAGAATCCAAAAGTAGATAAAACTATGTTCAGCAATTAATGTTTCAGTATTTTATTTGGAAATTATCTAGATATTCAATGAATTTTTATCATTTAACTTAGTAAAACTCTACAGTGGAAATCACCAAAGGGTTTTGGATAACTATTTTAAGTAGCATTGACAAATTCATCAGTCAATCTAAGAATGAATTGGAAAATTTTATTTGAGCCAAATTTGAGGATTATAACAGGGGAAGAGAGTCTCAGAAACCTCTGAGAATTGTCCCGCCCATTAGAAGTCAAGACGCAGGTTATATAAGTTTTTTGAGACAGAAGGCTGTACATCAAAACATGTATTATTGACAGTTTACATAATCCAGATCTAAGTGCTATCATGGTGGGATCAAAAAGGAATGCTTGGGCTTCCCTGGTGGTGCAGTGGTTGAGAGTCCGCCTGCCGATGCAGGGGACACGGGTTCGTGCCCCGGTCCAGGAAGATCCCACATGCTGCGGAGCGGCTGGGCCCGTGAGCCATGGCCGCTGAGCCAGTGCTTCCGGAGCCTGTGCTCCACAACGGGAGAGGCCACAGCAGTGAGAGGCCCACGTACCGCAAAAAAAAAAAAAAAAACAACAACAAAGAAAACAATGACCATCTCTGTGAGGAAAGGGATCAATAGAAAACAAGAGTTATCCTGAGAAAATCTTTACCAGAGTTGCTATAGCCAAGAAATTAGTTTGCACAAATATTTTCTCCAAGGAACTTCAGTTTAGAAAGGAAGAGACAAGAAATTTTTACCTTCCTCTCTTGACTGGGCACTACGGAGAAAGATCTAGGAGAGCTAACTCTGATAAGAAGTCTTACCCTTTGCTGGCTTCTGCCAGTTTTCCAGGATCCCTTCTGCAGGCCCCAAATTAGTATGGTGCCTCCAGTGGTCCCATTGTGGGTTGCCAAACTGTTGGAGAAGAAAAATAATTTTTACTACCCTTCTAGGTTCTTGTAAGAAAGACCCCCTGTAATAAAAAGATCAACAAGAGAAAAATAAACAAAAGTTTAATAAATTCTGTACCTCCTGTATACGTGGAAGACACACAGGGAAAGTGTGAATAGCCCCCTGAAATGGTCCAAGCCATTACCTAAATACCACCTCAAGCTAAAGACAAGAGAAAGATGTTGAAAAAAACAAAATTCTGTAACTATGTATGGTAATAGATGTTAACTAGACTTCTTGTGGTGGTAATTTTACAATACATACAAATACCGAATCATGTACACCTGAAACTAATGTAATGTTGTATGTCAATTATACCTCAATTTAAAATTTTTGAGTTTGTTGGGGGAAGGCCAGTTATGAGAGGTACCATGAAAAGCACAGTAAACAGTATATGGTTGTCATGATGATTTACATCCATGCCTTCTCCATAGATAAGAATGTCTACAGTTTTTAGTCATTCTTCTCTTTCTGATACAGAGAGGGAGACACCTTTATATTCATAAATGAAATCTACAAATGGTGATTTCCTTTATAAATGTAGATGTTCCTTACACAGAGTAACATCTACTCTCTTTTCAGAGCTCTTCTTGTGTCTACTCTTTCTTAAACATAACCAGCTCAAAATACTTCTTATGCCAAAGAGACATATTTTGGGGTAGCAAATCTTGCTCCCCTTCATATATTTAGAATCTCCAATTGGAATAAAAAGGCATTTAATGATTATATTTAATAAAAGTCCATGTTATATACAGATTTGGGTAGAACATTAAAATGTTTATTTACAGCTTTATTTTGAGGTTACTAAATGTAGTTCATGTGTTTATATATAGTCTACATTTTCTTTTTAACAAAAGAGGGACATGATGGACTCTATTCCTTAAAGTATTAAATATGAGAGTTTTTGAGGTGCTTCCCAAGTCTTTAAGTGGAGGATATGGTTATTTGGAGCAACAACTCAAGAGACAGACATAGATTGTGTGTATTTGTGTTTATGGGAGTCATTATCCTTTAGAAGGATGAGATTTTAATTGCTCATAGGTAAAATACAGAAAAAATGACAGATGAGGGTAAAATGCCACATCAGAGCACAATAGCACTGAAGAAATGAGTACAGGAAAGACCTGAAAATAAAATGGGAAATATCAAAACTTAAAAGGAAATACAGGATTGAATGATGTTTCATGCAGGTGTTGGTTAGCATACATTCTTACTTAATTTTAAAATATGGGAACATTAATGAGTTCAAATAAGTGGCTATCACATATTGTCAATGTGCTGGTTTATGAACTAAGTCAAAATTAAAATACCTTTTCCTGCAACTCTGTAGGCAATTGTATATGCTCTATAGTGAGGATATGGCATATATTTCTGTTGACTGAGATAATAGAAATAATTGTGATAATTCAGATATAAAATCTCTTCTAGCATTTTTAAAAGATAAAACAGAAATTTTGATGGTCAGAAATTTATAAAAATAGTTATATTTGATGAAAAACATCACATGGGCATTGCATGATATGTAATGCAAGTAGTCTGGAGTCTGATTATTAGTTCCAATAGAATGTTTCTCATTATCAACATTTTCTTCAAGAGTTAGTTGTGTTTCATTTTGAAAAAAATATGGTTTTGTACATATATGGTACTATGAATGCTTGTGGTAAATGAATGAATACTTTAAAAATAATTTGGGGGAGTTAAATACATTATTAGTTTGTACTTTACCAATCTTTAACTTTACTACCATCCAGAGGACAAGTTTGATCTGACATTTTTTTTTTTATTATTGTGGTAAAAATACTTAACATGAGATCATTTGAGCATGTACACATTGGTTTATTTCTGAGCTCTTTCTGTCCCATTGGTCTATATATGTTTTTAAGCAAATAACATACTCTTTTGATTATTGTAGCTATATGATATGTTTTAGAATTAGGAAGTTTGAGACCTTTAACTTTGTTCTTCTTTCTCAAAATTATTTTGGCTACTCAGGGTTTTCTAAGATTCCCTATGAATTTTATAATGGATTTTTGTATTGCTCCAAAAAATAAAAAATGCCTTTGGCATTTGGTAGGGATTTCTTTTATTTTGTAGATCACTTTGCATAGGATAGACACTTTAACATTATGAAGTCTTCCTACCCATGAACATTAGATGTCTTTCCATTTATTTGTGCCTTTTAAAGTCTGTATCAGCAATGTTTTATAGTTTTGAGTATGCATGTTTTTTGCATCCTTGATACAATTTTTCCCAATATTTTGTTATTTTTGATGTTATCGTAAATAGCATTGTTTCCTTAATTCCCTTTCAGATTGTTCATTGTATAGAAATTCAACAGATCTTTTTTGGTATTTCTTTAATACCTTGCAACTGTGCTAAATTCATTTATTAGGTCTAATATTTTTGTGTGTGTGCAATCTTAAGGGTTTTCTATATAGAATATTATTTTATTTCTTCTTATTGCCTAATTTCTTTAGCTGGGACTTCTTATAATATATTGAATAGAAGTAGCAAGAGTGGTCATCCTTGCCTTGTTCCTGATCATAGAGAAAAAACTTTCAGTTTCTCACCAATGAGTATTGTGTTAGCTGTGAGATATTCATATGTGAGATATTTATTATGTTGAGGTAATTTTCTTCAATCATATTTTGTGATGTTTTTATTCTGAAAGAGTGTTGGACTCTGTCAAATACGTTTTCTGCATCAGTTGAGATTCTCTTGTGATCTTTGTCTTTTGTTTTGTTAATGTGTTGTGTTACATTTATTGATTTTCACATGTTGAATCACCTTGCATCCCAGGGATAAATCCTTCTTGTTCATGATGTATAATCCTTTTAATGTGCTGTTGAATTTGGCTTGCTAGTGTTTTATGGAGGATTTTTGCATCAATACTTATTAAGGATATTGGTCTGTAATCTTTTCTTGTGGTGTCTTTCTCTGGTTTTGGTATCAGGGTAATATTGGACTCATAAAAATATTTGAGAAGTGTTCCCTCATTTACAGTTTTTTGGAAGAGTTTGAGAAGGATTGGGTTTACTTTTTCTTTATGTTTCATAGAATTCTTCACTGATGTCATATCTCCGGTGCTGGGCTTTCCTTTATTGGGAGGTTTTTGATTATCGATTACAAGTCTCCCTATTTGTTGTGAGTCTGTTCAGATTTTCTTTATCATTCAATCTTGGTAGGTTGCATGTTTCTGGGAATTTATACATTTCTTCTGTGTTATCCAATTTGATGGTATATAATTGTTCATAGTAGTCTCATAATTTTATTTCTGTGGCATCCATTGTAATGCCTCCTCTTTTCTGATGTCAGTTGGGTCTTTATTTTTATTAGTCATCAAGCTAAAGTCTGGTTAATTCTGTTTTTTTTTTTCCCTCAAAGAATCAAGTCGTAGTTTCATTGGTACTTTCTTCTCTGTTTTTCTATTCTCTATTTTATTTATATCTGCTCTAATTTGTATTATTTCCTTCCTTCTGCTAAATTCGGATTTAGTTTGTTCTTTTCTTAGTTTTTTGAGGTGTAAATTTTGGTTGTTGATTTGAGATACTTTCTTTTTAAAATGCAGACATTTACCACTATAGATTTCCCTCTTATTACTGCTTTTACTACATGCCATAAATTTTGGTATGCTATGTTTTTATCTTCATGTGTCTCAAGATATTTTCTAATTCCCCTTTTGATTTCTCATTTGACCCAATGGTGTGCAGTTTGTGGTGTTTAATTTCCATATATTTTTGGATTTTTGTTTATGATTTGTTTTAATCCATCAGGAAGATAAAATGATTGGGGTTGTTTTAACAAACACTTTCACATGTTCCAGTGGGCAGGAAGAAATAAAGAGCTCAATTTAAGAAAAGATTATAAAGAGAATCCATTTGCCACTGACTCTGAAGATGAAAAATGCAATATTTCAACTTGAGAGTAATAGGCTTGTTAATTTAGCTTCTAAGATGCTGAAAGTAATCTTCAATGAGAAACTTCTCCATAATTTCTGGATTTACATTCAATTTACATACATACAATTTATGAGTTTTCAAGTATTTGCTAGCATTCTTATGGCATACAGTTATAAGTTAGCATATTCTAATTTAACAGAAATAATTATTGAGAAAAAAGTTAATGGTTGTAGAGCCTTCCCTATGACTCTTGGTTTTTTTTTTAAATATCATAAACCAGATTTACTTGTCTACTGGAGGATTGCAAACAAATTTATTCCTCCTACTGATATAACAGGTTTTATTTAAAATTGATTTGAATCTTTATAAAATTTCATGAAACTATTAGTCTATGGGGACATGAATTCCAGTTGAGTGCTCTGTGGATGCCAAAAGCTAAGGAAACAATGCATACTTGTAAGCTACATTACCTGCGGATAACAGGGTTCAAATTTTTTCATCTTTGCAAAATGGTGACAGTATATTTTTGGCATACAGTACTTTTTTAAATGTTGCTTGAAATAAATCTAACTGAAATGACTAGAAGTTAAATAAGGTAATGAAAGACTGAGGCATTTCTCCACAAGAGTAAATAAAAAAGAATACTTCAGTAAAATATGAATTTCCGTAGATAAAAGTTTAGTCTGTGTCATGAAAAGGAAAAGAAGATCTTCAACTGGCTTTAGGGAAAGTTGCTAAATTTCAGTGTCAAACTGAAGCAGATATGGAAAGACAGATGATGGAATTATTTGTTGGAAACATAAGCTCATTTAGGCTAGCCTGAATGATGTTCTCAAAGGCTTATTTTTGTATAGGAAAAATGTCATAGTTGAAAAGTAAACATTTTAATTTTTAAAAATCAAATTCAGGCATTAAAATCCCACATTAAAAGCCCTCACTGACAGAGATTCAGGCTCAGGTCAGTAAAGATTGCTGGCAGACAACTTTGGCATGCTCATACCCATGTTTGACCAAGGCATTAAGCCAGCACATACCTTTTGCTGGTGGAATTAGGTAAACTGCCAAGATGTGGATTCCTATCCATGTAGACCACCAGAAGGCACTGATTATACTCTGCATTCTCAGAAGGAATTTTGAGTGAATAATCCAAAAAGTTTATCTAACAATAGTTCATAACAATAAATATTTTCAATGGAGTACTTCAATAAGCAAGGGAATAATTTAGGTATACATCAATTTTTTAATTGAATAAATATGTGTTTTATAAATACAATAAAAACATAAAAATAAAATATAGCAATATAAATTACTTATAAGATGCAAAAACTAGATGTTTTAAAATTTAAGTTCTAATTCTAAGAGAATGATATGATCACTACAAAGCAAAATGAAATACAAAGGTGGATGAAGAAGATGTGTAGTACCCTTGAACTTAAACAACTTGGGATTGAACTGTGTGGATCCATTTATATGTGGATGTTTTTCAATAAATATGTACTACCGTACTACATGATCCATGGTTGGTTGAATCTGCAAATGTGAATACTGGGGGTCGACTGTAAAGTTATGCACAGATTTTTGACTGTGTGGAAAGTTGGTGTCCCTAGCCCCAGAGCTGTTCAAGGGTCAACTGTAATATCCAGTGATCCTCTATGCGATCTCATTCCACTTACCCCAGCCTACATATCAAACAAATTTTTAAAAAGGCAACCCAAACAAATGAAAAAACTGAGGCAAAAAGAAAAAGGAAATTTACCTAACACCGTGCAATTAGCAGAGCTGGGGTGTGAATCTGAGCACTCTGTCTCCAGAATTCATGTTCATCATGTAAACCTAACCTGTCTGTTTAGCTGAACAATATTTGAGTCTGGTATGCACTTTATATTTTAACAGATGTTAGAAATGTGTAACTCCACCCAAAGCACCCACTTCTCCTCCTCCCTGCATCCCTTGATGTGGTCTATTCAGAATCTCAAACTAGAAGTCTTGTCCTTAATATACAGGATTTGAGCATTTAATTAATTTAATTAAGTTAATAAGTTAATTTAAGACAAGAATTTAAGACAACTCCATAGAAAAACTGACAGAAAAAAGGTTAGGAATGGATAATCCTCTCACACAGAAATCTAAATGGCTGGAGCACATATGAAAAGATATTCTGATGAAAATTGATACCAAGATAGGACTTTCATTCAGTTGATTTAGTAAATATGAAAAGATCTGTTATGTTGTGTCTGGAACTACATACCCATATATCAAGCTGAGTACTTGAAATCTCTTCTAGAATGTGAAACACTTTCAAATTTATCATATCCAAAATTAGACACCTGCGGTGTCTAATTCCACACATATTCCACCTTTCACCTTACTCATCTCACTCAGGATTCATAATTTTCCAGTTGCACAGGCACCTCAAGCCTCCATGACTGCTCCTTTTCATACCACTCGCCCAATACTTCAGAAATTCCTGTTTCTCCTAACCTCAAAATGTATGAATTACCTAATACCTGTATACTACCTCTTTTGTTATCACCCCAAATGTACTCTGATCGTTTCTGTTACAGCTTCCTAACAGATACTTCTGCTACTACACGTGACCTCTTACAGTATTTTCCTCAAAATGGTAGAGTAATTCTTTTAAAATACCAGTTTGAGTTTGTCACTCCTCTGCTTAGACTCTGCCATGATTCTCCTTTTCACTAAGACTAAAAGCCAACGTCCATACCTTGGCCTGCAGGTTTCATATTGTCCATTTAACCCCAAACTCTCTGACCTGCTCTGGTTTCTCTCCTTCACTCACTCACTGAGTTCCAGCCTTACTCTTACCCTTGCTCTTTTTGAACACTCTAGGCAAGCTCTTATTATTTTTTTCCTACAGTGCTTGTGGCTTTCCAAAAAAATATGTAATTTATCAGTTAATTATATCTCTGAAAGCCCCTGAAAATAAAAAGTATGGCCCCTTCTCTCCTAAGTAATATGTAAGATTTAAGTACTATTAGACTTTCTTAATGTCAGCTAATTTGATATAAGAAAAATAGTTGTTAAATATTGCAGCACTGATGAGACTGAATTGTCATATATATATATATATATATATATATATATATATACGCGAGAGAATAAACACCTCATCTCTGAATAGCTAACAACTTTTTTGTCCATCTTGCCAAAGAAATTCTTTTTGTGGGCCCAGTTTCTCTACAATTTCACCCACCTTATCACCCCTCCATACCTCGGCCCCTTTTCTAACTCTCACAAATTGTCTACTTTGTGTTAGATAAGGATTTGTGGAGTTAAACGCCTTAAACAGGTAAAACCAGGGTGAAGGAGATAAAGGAACAGAATTTCAGAATTGAGAGGAAAGAGGGCTTAGCTCCAGTGCACAAGCAATTATACATTATCATACCAATAGAAAAGAGAAGATATAGTCCTAAAATTGCAGGATGAAAAGAAAATGTTCCTATATTTTGTTTGAGAGAGAGATATGGATGAAAATAATAAGCACAGGCAGAACCACCAAGTGTTTAAATGGATGAAAGGTAAAATTTTTAAAAAAATGTTATTGACTAAGGATTTGGATCACTTTCAAGGGGTTCTCAAAATACAAGTAAAGGATTATAGTATTTTAGCATAATTTTGGATTGTCACATATTATATTTTAAATTTTCTTGGTCTTGGATGTAGAAAGATTAGCTCATTTCATGCTTAACTAATGAAACTATCATCAGTGGTCAGTATAGGACCCCATTCAAGTTTTATTTATTTACTATTTATTTTAATTATTTGTTTTATTCACAGTGCTGGAAATCCTTCCATTCTATCATATATGTGCTTAAAAGAAGGACCAGATTGTGTTATGTAAGTGTGCATTTGTATGGATACTACATGGCCACAAAGTAGAATGTGGTCGTATAATCTCTCTCTGTATATCATATACATTATACATATACCAATCTAATATATTTGATATGTAGCTTTGAATAGCATTATGAAACATGTAGGGATGTCTTGTATATACATTTTAAGTAACGTAAACTATATAGCTTCTCAATCTCTTTAATGACTATTTCCCCCAATGTAATGTCGACTGATATTTTGCAAGATAAAAAATAACTATTAGAAAAATTAAGGAAGACATAAAAATGCCAGCCTTTTATTATTAGATATGATAGACATGAAAATACATTTTAGTAAATCAATTAAAGCAAATCGTCTTAGCACAAGGAAGAGAGACTTAAGATCGTGCATGCTGTTTATTGAAAGTGAAATTATGACTGAATTTTAACTCCCCATATTATATACCTACATAGATACTTTGGGTACCATGTGTGTGTATGTGTGTATATATATATATATATATATATAAAAAACTTTCCTATTTGTTTTCTTCCATATCTATAATAAGTTAAATTCTTGTAATTTAAAAAAAAAAACTGATATGAGGTTTTTTTTTCCTTTAACTTTTTTCCCCTGAGTTTGATCAAAACTAGATCCACTTCTAGTTTGTTCCTTTTTGCACTTAGGTTTAAAATTTATTGTTCTAGACATTTTCATCAACTGAAATAATTTGCATTTCTGTTTTCTTCTTAAGGAGATTAGTCTGTAGTTTGCTTTTTTCTGTTCCTGTGCCTTTTGGAAACAGTCTCATGTTCAGGAGTGCCTTTTTTGGTCTCTATAGTGAAGTACAATTTCTTTATTGAACAGAGTTAGTGGTAGGTGGTGAGAGAATGGCTTAGCCTGTGTTGTTCCTGTTTCCTTTTTATTTCTGCAGGATACTTACAGTCCCTTCATCCTTCATTGTCATTCCTTTTCTATTTATGTGATTGTACCCCAGAATCAATGTTTCATTCCAGTGCACTTTCAAGCGCATTTCCTGTACTACCAAGTCATAATATCTTCATTTGACATTTAGTCCTGGATGGTGTCTTTCTGGTGGTAGGTTTTCCTGTCCTTTCCCTCCCTTTTTAAAAAACTGAGCCTCCTATGGCTCCCCTTCCCCATTTGTCTTACAGTGAGAGTAGGATCACAGATGGAATTTGGATTTATTTCTCCACATACTGTTAATTTGAAGTTTTTGGTATTCTGTCTCCTAGTAATGTTGAAGTCGTAAGTCATGTATGAACTTATATTACTCTCAAATTTAGATATTTTTGAGTCGTGGATGTATAGAGTTTGATTTAAGCAGCTACCATTAACCTCTAGAAATTATGTACAGTACCACGTATGTATTTAAAGATTTTAATGTAACAAATGAGCTTTCTTCTTACTTGTTAGATTATCCAATCTAGGCTTGGTTGATGGCAACATGACTCAGAGAGGATAATATATCTGTTAGAGATTGAATGTTTGTGTCCCTCCAAAATTCATACTTCCATATATTGAAGCCCACACCACCAGTGTGTCTGTATTTGGAGATGGGGCCTCTAAGGAAATAATTAAGGTTAAATGAGATTATTAGGGTGGAGGCCTGATCTGATAGGATTAATGTCCTTTTAAGAAGAGA
This sequence comes from Lagenorhynchus albirostris, assembly GCF_949774975.1. NCBI lineage: Eukaryota > Metazoa > Chordata > Mammalia > Artiodactyla > Delphinidae > Lagenorhynchus > Lagenorhynchus albirostris. The sequence goes on from NC_083098.1 coordinate 124,389,785, forward strand.
TACCAGAGCTTGCACACTTTCAATGTCTCTCTGTGTGCACAGGAACCAAGAAAAGGACATACGAGGGCACAGCAAGAAGGTGGCTACAAGTCAGGAAGCATTCTCACCAGAAAGGTAATTGGCCAGAATATTGCTCTCGGACTTCTAGACTCTAGAACTTCAGCTGGTGTATTCTAACCAATGGACTTCTGTTACGAAACTCCTAGCAACTAATATCTAAATTACTTCTCTGTTTGATTTTAATAACACTTTTGAGAAACCATTTTCAAAGAGGCACACTGACATGAAGAAGATTTTAAAGAAAGTTGATCAGGATATTTATTTTAAAATTTATTATCCAAAATAAAACATGATGCCATATTTTCAACAATCATCTGCAATCATTCATTACTTGCTACTTCTAAAGATTTATTTTCTAAAAGTATAACTAAAAGTAAATGACAATTCAATAAAGTAGATTCCAAATTCTACAATTTTTAATGCAAGAATCATCTTCAGATAGAAATTAAATTTTATTCACATCTATAGGTTGTCACAATACATTTTATAGGTAAGCAATATCATGATTTTCAACCTATCATATTGATAATTGTTGCTAAATTACAGAACATGTTATATTTCTTCCAGGCTTTTTTTCCTGCAAAAATTGTCTGTCTGCCATTGTAAAAAACATATTGCATTTACTTCTTTGCATATAGTGTTAAAAATGATTTCTACTACACTACGGCTGCCCATGTTATTATTCTTTTAAAAAGCTGGGACCAAACTGGTATCATATCTAATAGAAACACCTAAACTGATGTATGATTTATAATGCTGAGAAAAATAAAATCAATTATCTCTTGGCCAGTTAGTTTATAAAGTATAGCTACAACATTTATAAGCAGCCATCATTTGACACTTATAATACATGCTGACCAATGTAAAGTGAAGGCTATGAAGTTAGGTGCACAGTAAATCAATGCTTAATTATATAATTTCTAAGTCAAATATAAAGTTCAACTATTGCAGGTTATCATTTGAAAAACAAAGTTTAAAATCTTCTACTCTTTACAATTTATGTATTCTTACTTGATGGCATATACATATGCACCTTTGTACATACATGCTTGTCATTTGCATTTAATCCATTCCATAGCTTATATATTTTCATGTCATCTTTAATTTTATTTGAATTTATTATTTCGAATATGTTTTCAACAGTCAAATCGCTTAAAGTAAATAGGACAGGTATTCTTCTCATTTTCATTATTTGAGTAACAATGTTCCTTCCACTTTACTTCTTACTGAACAACCGTGTTACATTCCGAGTTGGATGTACGCATCTTTTTTTGGTCTTTGGAAGTACATTGAAAGAAGCCTATATGAGAAAATATTTGAAATAGTCACAACATTTATACCTGAAAATGAATCAAAAAATTGTTTTTAAAAACCCCAAATTTGGCATAATCAATGCCTTAAAGAAATTTTGTTATAGAAGTAACTGTATTTTAAAAGAAAGCTTTGAAATTAAACTTATTCAATTCTGTATGTCAACTATATTGCAGTCAATCTAGAAGAAAAAAAAAATCTTTGAATAATGACACAAAAAAATCTTTGAATGACACCAAGGGAAGGTTTAGCTTTTCTACTTTACTATGCAGCTCTTCTCTGTGAGGTCAGCCTATCACAAACATACTAGAAAGCTTTCAATCTCTACATTTTCCTTAAAACATCTTTCCCCTCATATTTGTTTGCCCAAGTGACGTATTTGTGACTAGTTAATATTTCTTTCAACTCACCTTGTATAAGTTATTGCTTAGGTAAGGGAATATAAGGTATAAGTAAGATTGAGCATTACTCTTTCAGCTCTTATCCTCTTCAGAGTTGTTTATTGATCCAATTTCAAAGTCAATTCCCTATTATAATTGAATTTTCTTTTATATATAAGACTGTTAGGTTGCATTGCTTTCTTTATACAATTTCAAAATACCCCTCCCCTCATTTATAAAGATCAAAAGGAAACCCTGCCTAGAAAAAAATACCCAGAAAAAAGTTATCCACTAGTGTGGTTTAATGTGTCAGGAGAAAGGGCTCTCTTTAAATTATTTTTCTCTCTCAGGTAATGTAAAATAAAAGAGATGTGAGACTAAAAATTACCTGATAAAATGGAAGTTCTGATGGATTCTTTAAGGCTTTCGTGAGGAAAATGTTCTGAGTTCACTGTATTAAGCTAAACCTTCTCTTGATGTATTAGAGAAAGACAAGAGGTTTATCACTAAGGATGTATTAAAATTTTATATATTAAAATTATATATATATATATAGAATATAATATTTGTATTGCTTTTAAAAGGAACGTTATTAAGATAAACTTATAAAATAGAGGTGGGAAATTAGTTTTTCCTCTTTCACTGTGTGGGAAAAAATATGAAGCCTTCACTATTTTAAGGTACAACTTTGGGCTTGATATCTAGTAATAAATTCAGTTCAAATATCATATCCTGAAAATGGCCTTCCTCAAGCCATGAGTTACTTAAAACACTACCTCACTTTAACTCCTCCTCAGTAACTCTCCAAGGCATTACCTTAATTTGGTTTCTTTATAGTCCTTAACAGGAGCACAAATTTCTGTGTTTATCCCTTTGTTAACTGTTTCTGTCTACTAGATTTTAAGCTACAAATCGTAGCATCTTTGTTTATCTTGATGAAGACGCTCTCCTTAATGAAACTTGAGTGAAGCTGAGCCCTCTTTCTGACTCGGCCTCATCTTTGGACTGTGTCTTCACCTCCAGTCGTAGCAAGAATTCAGAGTCGGTTAGCCAGTCCCCCTACCCTTGATATCTCCTCTTAGTAATTTTTCATTCAGTGACTTTCTCACTAGAGCTGGCTATAAATCCCCAACTGCCTTTGCTATATTTGGAGTTGAGCCTGATCTCTTAAATAAGGTCTTTCTTACCGCTTTATAATAACTGTCAGAATAACTTTTTACATTAGCAATCCTGTCCATCACTTTATACTTAGCATCTATAATAGCGCCTGGCATGTAGAAAAACAATGTGCATTTCCTGAAGGAATGAATAAATACCATGATTAATAATGATTAAGTATATAAGAGAGTTAAAGTTTATACATATCTGTGCATATGTAATATTAAGATTTAGTTTAATACATGTGAGATGGTATAACAGACCTCAGGATCTGGGGCCGGACTGCCAGAGTTTGATGACTCCTGTAGAATCTGATTAGTTGTATGACTTCGGGCGAGTTATCAATTCCTTGGAGCTTCAGTTTCCGCATTTGTACAATGCAGTTAATAAAAGTACCTGAATTATGTGGTTATTAAGGCAACAATAAATGGGTTAATATATTTGAAACTTTGAAAAGATCAAATATGCAGTCAATATACAGTAGTTACTCTCATTAATAAGTGTATTAGCATTTGTAATACCACTAACCTGGTATGTATTGCGTGCATTAAAGGGACTATTCTATCATACACATTTTAAGAGATTTATCCAGTCTGAAAAATATGCAGTCTATCCATTTGAAATGAAATGTTGGTACACTAATGGTTTCCATCTGCTTTCTTTTACTGTATCTTCTTGCTTACATTATAACCCAAATTTCTAGAAAACAAGCTGGGATGAACACAACAATCCATCCCCTTCTCCCTGCTGATGCTAAAACTAAAAGAAAGTATAAAATATATTCAACTGTTTATTTTGACTCTCACACATAACTATACAAAGGCAGGGATTTGGGTTGTTGTATTCAATTTTATCTCCCCAAAGTTTAAGTGCAATCATAGAATTAAGTCATTTAGAAATGGTATTAAAATTATTACCAGATACTATTAATTGGAATGGAAAGTCACTTCATTAGTGATTTAGTTATATAGTATTACAAAATGAAGGACATCTTTTAGAAATGAAAATAGTTGCAGATTTAATTAAAATGTTAAATTACTGTAAAAATAAATCATAAAAAAATGTAATTGAAGAAATGGAATCAGACTGTACTCTAATGTATTTTTTCATTTCCAATTTTATAGCACATATTTGATATTTAAAGGAAAAATAGATATCACTTCATTTGTAAACTGCATAAGGATCTTCATTCTAGTTAATGTAGCATTTTTTAGGAGGATTTTTGGGCCAATTCAGGTTCATGGCCAATGTGCTAACATTTTATATTATCAACTGTTCTTTTTATCATTAGTCTAAGATGGTTTTTCAGGATCTTATTAAATTTCTGATCACGTATTCAGCTTATTACAGGGCTATAGTTACTGCATCTTAGACGATGCACAACACTGCTTATTGTTACTGGGAATAGAGTTCTGTGTTAGAATGTGCATTTGAGATCTAAGTCCAGGGTCTCTGATGCTACTCCTGTTATACCTCTGGGATAAGGAGGGAAATATAATACAGGGAAAAGAGTGTTTCTTTGGAAAACTCAACTATTCTGTTAGCAGTGTGTTTCTGGAAAGAATTCAGCAAACCTCTCTCAGCTATGATTTTCACATTGATAAAAGTCTAATGGTCTCTACGGATCATAATGAATCATAATATGGATCATAATGGATCATAAATTAGAAGAATTGTGAAAATACCTTTACTTCCTTTGTGTTCTGCCATTGAAGAAAATAATTTTTCCATAACTTTCTGCCATTAATGTATTTAATTTATACAGGAGAAAGTCCTGTATTTGAGACCAGATGCCTAAACATTTCCTAGAGAAAAATTAGGAGTACATTTGAGAATGCATTGCGTTTTAAAACTTAAAGATTTAGAATGGAAATTCTGAATTTGGAATAATAGAATTCATGATAATAGTGATAAAATTACTATATGAAATTTGAAAATTATTGATATATCCATGTCCATTTGGATATATCCACTGAGTATATCCATTACAATTTTTAAAACTTTTGACAACTTGTAATTGCTGTAGATACTGAGAGGGCTATTCATCCTAAACTGCTTTCTAAGTATTGTGCTGTGCAATAATTGAACTGCTGGTCCTTTCCTTATAACAAATCTATTTCTAGCTCTAAATATTCTTGAAATTCAAACATCTTCTGAGGACAATATTTTGTGCTGCTGTCTATTTCAGATGATAAATGGTGACTAATCTCAGTCATTAATTATGGAGATCAGAGAGAAAGGTGGGAGAATCATTTAGTCACTTCAGTTCATTTTTGATGCTAAAATAACAAAAATGTATGTACCATATTCATGAATAGTCCACAGTATTGTCAACATTTTCTTCAATACTTTCCCCATGGAATTATTGTAAATAAGTGTAGTTGAGACATTTAGTTACAAAGCTTACTTACTGATCATAGTTTTCCTTATGCTAAAATAAATGGCATTTTAAATGCTCAATGTATTCCTTTCAAGCAGCATTTTTTGTATTTGTTAAAGAAACTCAGTTTCGGGTTAATTATGCCTGTTATAGAAAGATCTTTAAATTATAAAGTATCAATCAGTCTCACACTTCACAGAAATAAGTCATGTTAAATAGCATCCTTTAGTACATTTTGAGACAGTAGCTGCTAAAATGGGCTGCACAAATCCCTGAATTATATGTGACAATGAAAATACATCCCTATTAAACCTCTGAATCATTTATTCCTATTTTACTCATTTGTTTTTTTCCAACTCGTAAGTGCCCAGGAATCCCATACCTATTCAGAGACAATGCCTTAATACTCATGGAGAATTCTCTCCTGGAGAAAATGCAATACAGGGCCAATTACTTTTTGAAATGCATGATTCTTCTTAACAGATTGTACCTGCATTCACAGTATAATGCTCTAAGACTACCTGGAGGTTACATTTCCTCAGTTCTGCATAGTAGTAATGAGCATTTAAATCACTTTAATTCTTTCATATTTGTATGTATTCAAACCTGGAAGGAGAAACAACACAAAAGGCATTAGAAATGTAAAATTAATGATTTTAATTAAAATTTTGCAATCTATATGTATAAGCATAATCCTAGTCTCATGATACTATTACTTCTACAGATGAATTCTTCCTATCTTTTAAAGAATTGGTACTACTTCAAAAACCACTTTCAAAGACTGGATTATATACCGTCACATTAGAAGAAGATAATGAAAATGTTTAAATAACACATAAAGAAAAAAACAAATATATGGACATTGCATGTTTAAGGTGATAAAAAATTAGTAAAGCAGAAATACTAGAATATATTCCATATGACAAAGTCCATGAAAACAGTAACTGCCATTTGAATATAAAAACTGAAAGCTGGTGTAGGTTATGTAAGAAGAAAAAAGTCCTTGAAACTTAGATAATAGTTTTACATGTAAAACATTATGGCTGTATGGCACCAGTCTTGACTGATAGCTATTTAGTTCTACAAACAAAAGGAGTTGTTAACTGACAGATGGCTGTGTTCTAAACTTCCGGTTATAAGTCACATGCTGGTACCTCTATAATTTCCCACAGAAACCACTGGGTGGCTAATAGCAAATTATATACATATATATATATATATATATATATATATATACACACACACACACACACACACAGAAATATTTGTAAAAGAAAATTTGGATTATCTAATATTTGCAGTGCACATTACCTTCAGATCATTTGTTACATTGTATTTATAATTCTTATCTAAAGCAACCAATCTTACTACTGTTCTCTTTCATTTTCTAAAGCTATGAGGCTTTGAAAACCTGGCTCAGAACACTCAGAAGAATGCAGAAATAAGAATAAGACTTCGTGAGTAACCAACATTATTATTCTGCTGGTTCTTTCAGTAAAGATTTAACTAAATTTGCAATATATGCATATCTTAATATTGTATGACAGTCATTTTTTTTTAATTTTGAAATTATGTTTGGGAGGTTTTACCAACGTACCTCAGTGGACCACCTTCCAAAGTCGATTAAATCATGGCATATTGCCTGAGAAGTGCATCTCATGAGCTGCTTATGCCCAGGTACCTTTCTTCATTTCTGGAATAAATCTCAAAAGAGTGTTACTATTACTCAGTCTGCATTTCTAGTTGGCTCTCATTCCCATACCTGTAATGCTCAACCTACGTGTTTCTTCCTTTTCAAATATCACTCATCTGTCATGACTCCCCTAAAAGCTCCCTCCTTTTAAAAGACCTCTATCCCATTCTCTTCAGAAAGTGGAATTTCCTTCCGAGCCACCATGTCACTTTGTACGTCCACTGTTCATTCATCATAATCTTGACTATATCACAATTGGCTTTATATTTAACCATTACTACTCCTCAAATTGTATCCCTTAATAAAGAAGGCTCATTTACATCCCTTTTCACTGGGTAGGCAGGAATAAGGTCTAAGTTAATCTGTATGTACTCGATATACATCTTATTTAAAATGGTAAGAAATTGCAAACAATATAAACCAGTTAGTTTTCAGTTAGGCATAGCATAATATTCTGAGACTATAAAAACTGTTTGTTACACAATAATATTTACTGTCACTGGTGAATTTATGTCCTATTGCTGCCACAAAGTTGGTGAAATGAAAAAAAAATAAGGAAGTGCAAAAAGAGCAGGGTGCCTGAAGCGAGTTAAGCAAGGAGAAGAGATCATTTTAAATTTAAGATGTGTAATATATATGCAAATAAAGGTGTCAGATCAGAATTTGTTATAACAAGTCTGGGCTTTGAGGGAGAATCAGAGAGAGCTGGAGACAGGCTCCAACAAAGGGTTGATAGTAGAAGCCCTGAGATTTTTGTGTGGAGGAGCCAATGAGGTACAGCAAGAAACAGGAGAGGGTCATGTCTGGAAAGCCAAGTGCAGAAGGGTTTCAAGGAGTGATTAACTGTATTTATATAGGCAATTAACCAAAAGGGATTATAAAATTGATATGAACATACTTTAAACCTAAATATTTATCTATTGGACCACTGTTTGATGAGGTAGATAAGAACCTTCTTCTATTTAGTTCATTAATAGAAGTAAAATGTAAGTGAAGAATAATTCATGATTTTTTAAGGAGCCTTTCTGACATTTATAGTTGTGTTCACACGTAATGCTAGAATGTATATTTTCAGGTAGCTTTTCCAAACCATTTGTCTCAATGCAAAAACTTTTCTTCTTTACAGTCATATTTTAACACTTTATGTAATACTTAGGTACTATAGTCATAAGTATAACTGGCACAAATACGTTTGGAAATAAACATAACTTGGTACTTGGTGGAAGCAGATATGTAAGGATAGTAGATATTAAAATATAGCCTAGTAATACTAAGTGCCCCGTGAGTTGTGATTGTCACTTTGTTTCACAGAAAAAATGGAGAGCATCAGTTAACGAAATGAGTACATAGGTGAAGGGTAAAAGGACTTCCAATACATACCAAAATGTTAAATGAATATGTTGGGCATTACAGGATACTTTAAAACAACTACAGCTAAGTCATCACCTAAAACTTGTAAGGTCAATCAAGTTGCAGTTTAAAAATGTGTTCTTAAAAGACAGTCTCTTCAGCAAGTGGTATTGGGAAAACTGGCCAGCCGCATGTAAATCAATGAAGTTAGAATACTCCCTTACACCGTACACAAACTCAAAATGGGTTAAAGACAAATATGAGACATGACACCATAAAACTCCTAGAAGAGAACATAGAAAACATTCTCTGACATAAGTCTGACCAATGTTTACTTAGGTCAGTCTCCCAAGGCAATTGAAATATCAATAAAAGCAAAAGAAAAAGAAGTGGGACCTAATTAAACTTAAAATGTTTTGCACAGCAAAGGAAACCATAAGCAAATTGAAAAGACAACCTACAGACTGGGGGAAAATATTTGCAAATGATGTGACTGACAAGGGATTATTTCCAAAATATACAAACAGTCCAATCAAAAATGGGCAGAAGAACTAAACAGACGTTTCTATGAAGAAGATGGCCAACTGTCGTATGAAAAGATGCTCAACATTGCTAATTATTAGAGAAATGCAAATCAAAACTACAGTGAGGTACCACCTCACACCGGTCAGAATGGCCATCATTAAAATGTCTACAAATAACAAATGCTGGAGAGAGTGTTTAGAAAAGGGAATCCTCCTACACTGTTTGTGGGAATGTAAATTGGTGCAGCCACTATGAAAACCAGTGTGGAAATGCCTTAAAAAAGCTAAAAATAGAGTTACCATATGATCCAGTAGTCCTACTCCTGGACATATGTTTGAAGAAAACTCTAATTTGAAAAGATAGATGCACTCCAATGTTCACAGCAGCACTGTTTACAATAGCCAAGACATGGAAGCAACCTAAGTGTCCATCAACAGATGAATAAAGAAGATGTGGTACATATATACAATGGAATATTTCTCAGCCATAAAAAAAGAATGAAATAATGCCATTTGAAACAACATGGATGGACCTAGAGATGATTACACTAAGTGAAGTAAGACAAGTTAAATACCATGTATCACTTATATGTGGCATCTAAAATATGACACAAATGAACTTACTTATGAAACATTCACAAACATAGAAAACAAACTTATGGTTATCAAAGGGGAAAAGGGGGTGGGGAAGGAATAAATCAGGTTTGGGATTAGCAGATACAAACTAGTGTATATTAAATAAACAACAAGGGACTTCCCTGGTGGTCCAGTGGTTGAGACTTTGCCTTCCAATGCAGGGGGTGCAGGTTCGATCCCTGGTTGGGGAGCTAAGATCCCACATGCCTCGCAGCCAAAAAACCAAAACATAAAACAGAAACAATATTCTAACAAATTCAATAAAGACTTAAAAAAAAAATAGTCCACATAAAATAAACAACAAGGTCCTACTGTATAGCACAGGGAACTCTATTCAATATCCTGTAATAAACCATAATGAAAAATAATATGAAAAAGAAATATATATATATAAACTGAGTCACTTTGCTGTACACCAGAAACTAACAACACTGTAAATCATCTATATCTCAATAAAAATAAGTAAATAAAAATGTGTTCAATGAAGAATTAAGTAAATTGCCAAAGTCAAATTTGGGATAGTAGTGACATAGCCTATATTTGAATACAAAGATGTGGAGCCCAAATTCCAACATTTTCCCTATGAAATATCTTATATAAAATATAAGACCTACCTTAACTTGAAACAGTCTTAAAGATAATTTTTATAGTTTGAAGATCTTATTTTGAATCAAGTTTAACAGATATTAAAGGATATATTAAATGACACAGTATTTTTAATGTATCACCGCTAAGGAATGCAATGTTCTTTGACATATTAGATGGCCAAAGATAATTTATATCAAATTACTTCAGATTAGAAGTGGCCAAGATAGCAGAATAGGAAGACCCTAAACTCAACTCCTCCCATGGGCACACCAAAATTGCCATGATTTACAGAGCAACTATCTATGAGAACAACCTGATGACTAGTAGAAAAGGTTTTCCAGAACTAAAGAAGGAACCACAGTGAGACAGGAGGGGCAGAGACATGGTATAGTTAAGACCCACACCCCCAGGTAGGTGACCCACAAATGGTAGAATATTCACAATTGCAGAGGTTCTACAGAAGAAGCAAATGAGCCAATCCCCACATCAGGTTCCCTAGCCCAAGGGTCCTGGACCAAAGGATAAACCCCTAGAACATCTGGCTTTTAAGGGCAGCTGTGCTTATGTGTGGTAGAATTGGAGGGCAGTAGGAAATAGGGACTCAGCTCTTCAAGGGCACATGTTAAATCTCACACACTCTAAAACCCACTCTGAGACAACATGAAGTGTACTATCATTCCCATGCTATGGGTCTCAAAACTTATTTGAAGCAGTAATAGCTGAAAACTTTCCTAAACTTGGAAGGGAAACAGACATCTAGGTCCAGGAAGCACATAAAGTTGCAAACAAGATCAGCACAAACATGTTTACAACAAGACACACTATAATTAAAATGGCAAAAATTAAAGAGAATATTAAAAGCAGCAAGGGAAAAGCAACTAGTTATGTACAAGGGAACCCTCATAGACTATCCACTGACTTTGCAGGAGAAACTCTGCAGGCCATAAAGGAGTGGCATGACATATTTAAAGTAAAGAAAGGAAGAAAAAAACTACAACCAAGAATACTCTACCCAGCAAAGCTTTCATTCAGATTTGAATGAGATCAAAACTTTTATAGAAAAGAAAAAGCTAAAGGGGTTCAGCACAACAAAACCAGCTTTACAAGAAATGATAAAGGGAATTCTCTAAGCATAAAAGAAAAAGCCACAACTAAAAACATGAAAATGACTAAAGGAAAAATCTTATTGGCAAGGCAAGTATGTGGTAAAAGTAGTAAATCAGCCATGTATAAAGCTAGTAAGAAGATTAAAAGGCAAAAGTAATAAAATCGATATCCACTATAGGGATACACAAAACAAACTGATGTAAAATATGATGTCAAAAACATTAAACAATGGGGGGGCTGAAAATTGAGGGTTGTTAGAAGGCATTCAAACTTAAGAGACCATTAACATAAAAATCATCTGTATAAAATCACATATACATTGCTATATATAAACCACATGGTAAAACAAACCAAAAATCTATAATACACACACAAAAGAGAAAGGAATCCAAACATAACACTAAAAATAATCATCAAATCACAGGGAAGAGAGCAATAGAAGAGGAAAAAACCAAAAGAGAACTACAAAAACAACCCTGAAATTATTAACGAAATGGCAATAAGTACAATACAAACCTATCCCTCTAAAAGCAGCAGAATACACATTCTTTTCAACTACACATGGAACATTCTCCAGGATAGACCATATGCTGGGCCACAAAGCAACTTTCATCAAATTAAGAAGACTGAAATCATACCAAGCAGCCTTTCTGACTATAATTTTATGAGTAGAAATCAGCCATAAGCAAAAAACTGCAAAAACCACAAACATGTGGAGGCTAAATAATACGATACTAAACAACCAGAGGGTCATGAAAGAACTCAAATAGGAAATCAAAAAATACTTGGAAACAAATGAAAATAAAAACACAATGATCCAAAGTCAATGGAACACAGCAAAAGCAGTTCTAAGAGGGAAATTTATAATGATACAGGTCTATCTAAGGAAACAAAAAATCTCCAACAACTTCAACTTACAACCAAAGGAAGTAGAAAAAAGAAAAAACAAAACCAAAAGTTAATATAAGGAAAGAAATCATAATGATCTAACAACAAAAGATTAGAAAGATAAACAATCCCATTTACAATAGCATCAAAAAGAGTAAAATACCTAGGAATAAATCTAACCAATGAGGCAAAAGATCTCCACTCCAAAAACTGTGACAATGATTTAAGAAATTGAAGATGACACAAAAAATGGAAAGATATACTGTGCTCACATATTGGAAGAATTAATTAAAATGACCCTACTACCCAAGGGAATCTACAGATTCAATGTAATCCATATCAAAATACCATTGACATTTTTCACAAAACTGAAACAAATAATTCTAAAATTTGTATACAGACACATAAGACCTCAAAGAGCCAAAACAATATAGACAAAGAACTAACTGGAGTACCATGATTCCTGATTTCAAGTTATACTACAAAGCTACAGTAATCAAAATGCTATGGTACTGGCACAAAAACAGACAAACAGATTAATGGAAGAAAATAAAGAGCATGGAAATGAACACACACTTGTAAGGTCAATCTAGATAAAGAGGCAAGATATACAATGGAGAAAAGATGGCCTCTTTAATAAATGATGTTGGGAAAACTGGACAGCTACATGTAAAATAATCAAACTAGACTACTTTCTCACACCATCTATAAAAATAAACCCAAAGTGGATTAAAGAGAGGTAAATCTAAGACCTGAAACCATAAAACTCCTAGAAATAAATATAGGCAGTATGCCCTTTGACATCAGTCTTAATATTTTTTTGGATAAGTCTCCTCAGGCAAGGGAAACAAAAAGCAAAAATGACCAAATTAGACTACATCATACTAAACAGCTTTTGAAAAGTAAAGGAAACCATCAATGAAATGAAAAAGCTGCCTACTGAAAGAGAGAAGATATGTGCAAATGATCTATCTGATAAGGGGTTAACATCCAAATTATATAAAGAATTCATATAACACAACATCCAAAAAAAAAACCAATTAAAAATTGAGCAGAGGACCCAATACATCTTTCCAAAGAAGACATACAGATGGCCAACAGACACACACATGAAAGGAGGTCCAACGTCACTAATTATTAGCTAAACACAAATCAAAAACCACATGAGATTTTACTTTCCACCTGTCAGAATGGATATTATCAAGAAGACAACAAATGACAAGTGTTGGTGAGGATGTGGAGAAAAGGGTACCCAAGTGCATTGTTGGTGTATGGAGGTTCCTCAAAAAATTAAAAAGAACTACCATATGATTCAGCAACTCCATTTCTGGTTATTTTTCCAAAGAAAACAAAAGCACTAATTCCAAAGATATATGCACCCTATGTTCACTACAGCATATTACTGTGCAGATTTAATGAAATTCCTGTCAAACTGTCACTAAGAATTTTTGCATGGGCACAGGGCTTAAATAGCTAAATCCATCTTGACAATAAAAATAGAATGGAAAAAAAAGTAATCAGGAATGTGTGGTATTGGTAAAGAAATAGACAAGGATTAATGAAAAAATAAAAGTAAAACCACACAATATGCTCAACTGATTTTTGATAAAGCTGCACAGGCAATTCAGAAGAAGGATAGCCTTTTTTAACTGGAGCAATAAGATATTCATAGGCAAAAAATTAACTTTTATCTAAATCTCAATTTTTGAAAAGTTAACTGAAAATGAATATACTTACATGTAAATAAAAAACTATAAAATGATACAAAAATAGAAAATCTTTTCAATCCCAGCCTATACACAGTGCTCTTAGAGTTGACATTAAAAGCACAGTCCATAGCAAGAAAAAGTGATAAATTTGACTTCATTGAAATGAAAATATTTTCCTCTGTGGAAGTCCATATGTAAAGGCTAAAGAGACAACCTTCAGACTGGAGAAAATATATTTCCAAGCGACATATCTATAAAGGGCTAGTATCAAGAATATATTAAGAGCTCTCAAAACCTAATAGGGGAAAAAAACAACAAACAATCCAATTAGAAAATGGGCTAAAGACATGAACAGGCTTTTCAGGGAAGAAAACATACGGATGGCAAATAAACCTATGAGAAGATATTCCACATCAGTAGCCTCAGAAAAATACAAGTGAAAACCACAATGAGATATCACTACATACCTATCATAATGGTTAAAATAAAGAATAGTGACAGCATCCAAAGTTGCCTAGACTGAAGAAACTAGATCACTCATATTGCTGGTCGGAGTGGAAAATGGGACAGCCACTCTGAAAAACAGCTTGGCAATTAAAAAAAAAAAGCAAAAATAATAAAAATTTTAAAAACTAAATAATACCCAGCATAGACTTATAGACTAAATAAACTACTATAAGACCCAGCAATTGCTCTCCTGGGAATTTAGTCCAGAGAAATGAAAATGGAATATATTCACACAAACACCTATACACAAATGTTTTTAGTAGCTTCGTTAGTGATATCCATAATCTTGAAACAACCCAGATGCTACTTATTATGTGAATGGTTAAGCAAACTGTGGTGCATACATATTTTGTAACACTATCCTGCAATAGAAAGAATGAACTATAAAAAGAGCGAACACACAACAACATGCATGAATATCCAGGGAAGTGTGATGATTAAAAAAGCTATCTCAAAAGTTCACACACTATATGATTCCATTTTTAATGTCACTCTTGAAACAACAAAATTTCAATAGAAAACAGACAAGTGGCTTCCAGGAGGTTAGCAGGGGTTGGAGTAGGAAGGAAATGGATGTGACTATAAAAGGACAACAGGAGGGGTCCTTGTGGTGATGGAATGTTCTGTATTATGACTATACAGTTCTGTATTATGACTATTACAGTCGATATCCTGTAATATTGTACTGTAGTTTTACAATATGTGACCATTGGGAGAAACTAGATAAAAAGTAAGTGTAATCTTAGTATTATTTCTTACTTCATATGGATATATAATTATTTCAAAAGAATTTAATTAAAACTCAAAGTTCACTTCTTCAGTCACAGTACCTACATTTCAAGTGCTCACATGTGGCTACTAGTAGCTACCATAAAGAACAGTGTAGAATGTTTCTATCATCTTAAAATCTATTGGAAGGAAAGAGTTGTACGGTTGAATAGGTATATCTCTACATTATAATAAAAACGTTATTTAACCTATATTTTAGTCAATGGAAGATTCCAGTTAACTGAAGTGTTGTCATATTACTTAAGTGAAAATTCTTAAAACTATAAATTCTCTTCATTTTAATCTAGAACATATGACTCCAGAACTTTCACAGGAATTTTCTATTAACCTCATTTTCTCAACTTTTGCTTTATCAGGCATATGCTTTTCAATCCATTAATTAAACAATTGGACAGTTAACACATTTTCTAAAACATTTAATCAAAATACTAATAACGAAGTATTAAATAAGAAAGCTAAATTTTGTAAGCAATGGGGAAAATATATAATATTTACATGAATAAAGAATCAAACATTTATACTGCTCTCATACATTATTTTATGTAGTTTTAAAATTCATGTGTGTAAGTTAAAGCAAACACTTTAATTTCATATAAAAATGTGAAAACTAAGTTTCAGAGACATCAAGTGGGATATCCAAACCAACTGATTAAATAGTAAAGTGAAATACTTTCTTCAACTAAAACAAAGATAAGTCTAAATACTTCAAGTATTTTTAGAAATATTAGGAATTCTTAAAGAAAAGTAAAATAGAAATGAGGAACATAGCAGTATCTCTAAAAATAAGTGATAAGTTAGTTAAAAGAAAAAAAGCAGTCTCAATCATTTTCAGATTTTAAAAATATAAATTTTTCAAATTGCTACATACACCCAGTTAACTTAGTTTGAATCTAGGCTGAGTAGTTTTTCTTCCTTAGTTGATTACATTTTGAAAGTTCATAGTGAAAAACTAAGGAGGTTTTAGGGGTTTATTTTAAAAAAGAAAATATCTTAAACATAATTCCGAGTTTGTCCATAGACATCATCTAAACATACTTTTTCTCTCAACTTATAAGTTCTGCTATTTAATTTTGATTTAAAATTGTCTTTCTGCCTTTAGGTCCAGCTCGTCAGTCATATAGCTAGTAAAGTCAATTTCATACTGCTATTCCTTTCACCTCTGCTTATGGGCACATAAGCAGGAGATGGGCATTAATGTTAAAATGAAGTAGGAGGAAATATTATGCTGTGAGATTTAGATTCACCACAGTGTTAGAATTGCTTCGAGGCAACATTTATAATCAGGAAAAAAACAATATCTTTCATAAAAATGTCTTAAATATATAATGTCTAAAAATTATAGAAAGTTAGTGAAAAATATTAAACTAGATGAAATTAGACTGATTTAAAAAATGTCCAGCAATTTCTTGTTACAATTGAGAGACAATTAAATTACATGTTGGCTATAGTTACCCTACAACTAGAAAAAAATCTCAAGTGAATAATTTAGACATTTCCTTTTCCCCAGGAAAGATTTAAAACAGATTTTAAATAATATGCTTAATTTTAATGTTTCTTACAGTCCAACAAAGAGAGTCAGAACATTTATGTATTTTGAAATATTTTTGTCCTTTAAAGACTGGGCCTCTGGCAATATATGGAGAATAATTTTCAAGAAAATGTAGACTTTAAAATATTTTCAATTTATTTTATCTTTTAATGAACATGCATTTACATTTAATCTAGTATGTTTTGGGTTGCATATAGCAGAAAACTACTCTGGCTCATACAATAAAGAGGGTAAACTGGCATATTTAACTGAAAAACTTTACATTTTAAATAGATGGCTGCCAATGTTCAGTCAGTCAGGGCTTCAGCTCCTTTTTCTGCCAATCTCTCAGCTCTGTCCCCCAACCTTTCCTTACAGTGTCAGTCTTAGTCTGGCAGTAAAATGGTTGCAGCTTTTCACATAAATATATGTCATTATTGAGAGAAAAACCTATCTCTTGCAGCAACAATCTCTTAATAGAAAATAAATGAAGAATCCAAGCTCTCCCTAGAATACTTCTCATATCTCATTGACCTGAACTGGGCACATAATTGTCTTGAAATAGTTCCTTGTTCAGTATGATGCTATGCTCCAATTCTCTTAATTCTGAATGAATCACTAGCAAACGGATGGGCTTATCCTCAAGAATCAGGTCTCTCTCTGGATATGGGGGAGAAACCCACTTTTCTTTTGAAGGACATGGGTTCTGGGCCAGAGATTACATAACAGAATGAAAATTGGGGAGTCATTATTAAAGTGGGAAATGGATTTTTTTGAGGCAACCAAAATGTCTATTGTAATTGCAAAAATTAAAATCATTGATCAGAGATATCAGAATATTTCTTGAAAGATAAACTTTTGACTTTGAGTTATCCCCAGAGATTTAGTGATGGGTTACAATATCTCAATGTCTATTAATACAAGAAACTAAATGCATAACCACTTAATGAAGATAAGCAGAAAAAATAGATTATTTTAAACTTGGAAAGGATCACAGGTATTCAAGGCAGCAGAGTGCCACATTAGGAAATAATTGGATTTGAATGTGGAGCTAATAAATCTGAATTCTTGTCCACGATCTTAAACTTAAGCTACTTAAGTAGCTTTTCTCCTCCTCGTCTTTAAATTAGCATGTCAGAATTCCTATTCTGTAAATAAGGGTGCTAGACTCCACTTCCAAAGTAAGATAATAAAGTCTCAGCCTTTTGAACATTCTGAAACCAATTGCAAACAATAATGAGAAAATAAAATTCCATACCTAATAAAACTAATAACATGTACTATGTAAACTACAACATATATAAGGAAAGGCTGCTAACTGCATTGCAGTTTGGCTAAGTTAAGGAAAGGGAGTGAGTGCTGATTACTGTTGATCTTGGGCAAGTTAGCAGAGGCATTAATTTTACAGAATAGATTGCATACTCAGGGATAAAACCAAAGATTCCTTGTTTGGTATAATACAAACAGAATGTTTGAGCTGGCTACAGAAGTTTCCCTGAAACTATGTGCCACTGCAGAATGATAGTGAGTATGGTGATAAAGGAAGTTATATGTACATACACATGGCCAAGTGGCAGTGGATATGGTGCTCAGTGAAGCCATATGCATGCTCATTTTCTCTGCAGGTCCCATGTATACTTATTTCTTTGCAAGTCATATGTACACTCATTTTCTTTGCTTTGGGTATGACTGGTAAAGAAAAAAGCATAGAAGACAATCAGCATTACAGTATACTTACTGTACAGTAACTTGATTGGTTAAAGTATAGTTACTTGATCAGTTAAAAATAAGTAAAGGCATATTATTAACACACTGGGAGATTTTGTGCCACCAGGAAAGAGATCTATACCTAAAGTCAGAATGGTGAGAGATTTTTCCACAGACAAATCAACTCTATTTTTGAAGCACACTAAATAATTTCAAGAAAATTAGATAATCAATTGCTGGGAAACCACCACAGGGGAAAAAGTTGAATTCTGAATTTTAAAAAATAGGCACAATATAACAAGAGAGGAGCTCATTTTACTGCTTCAGCATAGACTATTCTATGGAAAACTATATACCAAATAATAAAATATTAAACATATAAACTAAAAATTGTTCATAATGTATTAATTTATAGCAGTAACAAAATGAGAACACAGTCACAGATTATATATGCAATGAGAAAATATGGTATATAATCAGAATCCAAATAAAATATTAATTAAATACCAATACTTTGTATCAGATACCTCTATTACATATACAATTTAATTTCTAGACCCACTATCACTATTTTATTCATATATACTTATATATGATATATACTATACATATAGTGTGATGTATATGCAAATATATATGTATGCTAATACATATGTTTGTACATGGTGAACATATGAGGCTATAATTGATGAATAAATGAATCCCCAAAATAAAAAAATTTTAAGGAGCTTTTTTTTTGGTCACACGGCTTGTGGGATCTTAGTTCCCTAACCAGGGATTGAACCCATGCTGTCAGCAGTGAGAGTGTGGAGTCCTATTGAGTCCTAACCACTGGACCACCAGGGAATTCCCTTAAGAAAATATTTTAACCTATGTTATAATAAAGTTAAAATGAACAATAAACTAAAAATGTTAACCGTTTGAGACCAGTGAGATGTTTATGAATAACTAAGTCCATATCAAATCAAAATAGCACTGCTGTAATATTTAAAAAATAATGATAGTGAGAAATCAACCTATTGACATTTATGCGGCTTATAAAGAATAATAACTATTTCCAGTTTTTAAAATAAAACAAATAACATGCATATAATGCATGCAAATTGGAAAGAGAACAGTAATTTTTTTTGAAAACTATAAGACAGATCTAATATATGCTAGTAAACAAAACTGAATTATAAAAAGAACATTATGGAGAATTATAATCTCAAGTAGTTTAAACACACTACAGTTTATAAATGTATCAAATGAAAGAAGAGACAATCACAAATCTAAGAAGGGTAAACACACCATCCGGAGCCTGTGCTCTGCAATGGGAGAGGCCACAACAGTGAGAGGCCTGCGTACCGCAAAAAAAAAAAAAAAGTAGAATACGTCTACAAATGCAAGTTCTTTCAGAGCACCTGCTGAACATTAGTGGAAGACTTCAGACATCTAAAAGGACAAGAAAAATCCCCTCGCAACCAGGTAGGACAAAAGAAAGAAAAAAAGAAAGAGGAATCAAAAAAGGGATCAGCAACCCTGGCAGGAATCTGAAGGTGAGGGGAGGTCCCCACACTCAGAAAAACTCCCTCATGGTGGGGAAATCCACTGGGATAGAAAGGGACCTTCAGGGGATCAAAGGAGAATGCAGAAGATCAAAGGAGAACACAGTGGACGGCCTGTGGAAGGCAGGACAAAGAAAGAACCGTGTGCATGGTCTGTGCTGCAGCTCTGCACATTTCAGCCTGAGTCATGAATCTCCTGTTGCAGAGGGGGGCTGGGTGCTGGAAAGTGGGGTTTGCAGTGCAGACCCAGGGAGGGGATAGCTGTTGGCTGTGAAAAGACAGCCTGAAGGAGGTGTCTTTTCAGCTTACAGCCTGAAGGAGTAAGGAGCTCAACAACGGGGAAAGTTTGCAGAAAAAGCCTGGGAATAGAAGGCATCATTGTTGAGTGGTGCATAAGGGGCAGGTCTGCCATTACAACCCCTTTCCCCACCCACCAGCTTCTTTGGCCTTTGCAGGCACTGGGAGGGACTCCCATCAGAGTGAGCATGCCATGGTCTGTTGCAACTGCCTGCTGGTCCCCACCGCCATGGGCAATTCATGCACACCCCAGTTGTGGCTGCTGTAATACTCCCCAACCTGAGGGAGTAAGTGTGCCACAATCAGCTGCTTTCACTCCCTCTCACCTGGGCAGGGAGCAGTTGCTTGAGGGTGGCGCACTCGCAGAGGTGGGGCCAAAACCAAAGCTGAGCCCCAGGGGTGGTGCGACTACAGAAGAGGAATGGAAATCTTTCCATGCAGCTGCACAAGCCACAGATTAAATCCCTGTGATTGGCTTGATAAATCCTGTGTCTGTGGAATACCTGAATAAACAAGGAGTGTTCCCACAACTGTTACCAGTCTAGCCTTAGCAGCAGTGCACTTTGGGAGCAAGTACACACAGGAGTTGGGCCAGGTCAGAGACTGAGCTGGCCCCACAGTGACCATAGCAGAGACCTGCCTAGAGGTATTGGAGGGCCTCCTTGGGAGGTGGGGATTGGCTGTGACTCACTGTGAGATCAAGGACACTAACAGAAGAGGCCCCAGGAAAATATTTTTATTACCATTATTCTTTTGTTTGTTTAGTTTTCTTCAGTTGATGGTGGTGTTTTTATTATTTTGTATTTTTATTTTTCATATTTTTATTTTTCTATTTTACTTTTTTTGGATTTTTTTGTTTTTCTGTTTCTTATTTTGTTTTTATGTTTTGATTGTTTCTATGTGTTTATGTTTTCTTGCTTTTTTGTTTGCTTTCTGTTTTTTTTATTTTTCATTTTTTTGTTTTTGTTAGTTTAGTTCATATTGTTTGTTCTCATTTTAATTTTTTTTTTTTTTTTTTTTTTTTTTTTTTTTTTTTTTTGCGGTACACAGGCCTCTCACTGTTGTGGCCTCTCCCATTGCAGAGCACAGGCTCCGGACGCGCAGGCTCAGCGGCCATGGCTCATGGGCCCAGCCGCTCCGCGGCATGTGGGATCTTCCCGGACCGGGGCACGAACCCGTGTCCCCTGCATCGGCAGGCGGACTCTTAACCACTGTGCCACCAGGGAAGCCCTTAGAATTCTTTTGTTTGTGCTCTTTTTTCTTCTGTTTGCTTCATTGTTTCTGTTGGTTTGGT
This sequence comes from Lagenorhynchus albirostris, assembly GCF_949774975.1. Taxonomy (NCBI): domain Eukaryota; kingdom Metazoa; phylum Chordata; class Mammalia; order Artiodactyla; family Delphinidae; genus Lagenorhynchus; species Lagenorhynchus albirostris. The sequence goes on from NC_083098.1 coordinate 124,411,238, forward strand.
TTTGTTATCATTTGTCTTGGATTTAGTGTGTCTGTTTTCTTTGTGTGTGTGTGTGTGTTGTGTCGTTGTTGCTGTTTGTTTTTGTTTTTGCTACTTGTCTTGGGTTTTGTTTGTCTGTTTCTTTTCTTTTCCTTTCTTTTTTCTCTGCCCTTGCAGCACAGCTTGCATGCTCTTTGTTCCCCGCCTAGGGTCAGGCCTCGGCCTCTGGGATGGGAGCACTGAGTCCAGGATGCTGGACTGCCAGAGAATTCCTGAGCCCACAGAATATTTATTGCCATGTGTTCTCCCGGAAGTACCATCTTGACGCCAAGACCTGTTTCCTCCCAACTGCCTGCATGCTTCGGTGCTGGACACCTCATGCCAAACAACCAGCAAGATAGGAACACAGCACCACCTATCATCAGACAGGCTGCCCAAGGGGGACTAAGCTCACAAACACCCCAAAACACACCACCTGATCAGCCGCTGCCCATCAGAGAGAAAAGACTCAGCTCCACCCACCAGACCATAGGCACCAGTGCCTCCCACCAGGGAGCATACACAAGCCTCTGGGCCTACCTCACCCACAAGGGGGCAGATAACAGAAGCAAGAGGAACTATGAGCCTGCAGCAAGGAGACCACAAACATGGTAAGTTAGACAAAAATGAGATCACAGAGAAATATTTTGCAGACAAAGGAGCAAGGTAAAAACCCACAAGACCAGATAAATGAAGAGGAAATAGGCAATCTACCTGAAAAAGAATTCAGAATAATGATAGTAAAGATGATCCAAGATCTTAGAATGGAGGCATGGATCAAGAAGATACAAGAAATCTTTAACAAGAACCTAGAAAAACTAAAGAACAAACAAACAGTGATGAATAATACAATAACTGAAATGAAAAATACACTAAAAGGAATAAATAGCAGAATAACTGAGGCAGAAGAATGGATAAGTGAGCTGGAAGATAGAACGGTGGAAATAACTGCCGAGGAACAGAATAAAGAAAAACGAATGAAAAGAAATGAGGACAGTCTCAGACATCTCTGGGATAACATTAAGTGCACAAACATTCGAATTATAGGGGTCCCAGAAGAAGAGAAAGAGAAAGGGCCTGAGACAATATTTTAGGAGATTATAGTCAAAAACTTCCCTGACATGTGGAAGGAAATAGTCAAGTCCAGGAAGTGCAGAGAGTCCCATACAGGATAAACCCAAGGAGAAACACACCGAGACACATATTAAACTAACGAATAAAAAGAAAAAATATTACTAGCAGCAAAGGAAAAGCAACAAGTAACATACAAGGTAATCCCCATAAGGTTATCAACTGATTTTTCAGCAGAAACTCTGCAGGCCAGAAGAGAGTGGCAGGACATATTTAAAGTGATGAAAAGGAAAAACCTACAACCAAGGTTACTCTACCCAGCAAGGATCTCATTTGGATTCAACAAAGAAATCAAAAGCTTTACAGACAATCAAAAGCTAAGAGAATTCAGCACCACCAAACCAGCTTTACAACAAATGCTAAAGGAACTTCTCTAGGTGGGAAACACAAGAGAAGAAAAAGACATACAAAAGCAAACCCAAAACAATTAAGAAAATGGTAATAGGAACATACATATCAATAATTAAATGGATTAAATGCTCCAACCAAAAGACATAGACTGGCTAAATGGATACAAAAACAAGACCTGTTTATATGCTGTCTACAAGACACCCACTTCAGACCTAGGGACACATACAGACTGAAAGTGAGGGGATGGAAAAAGATATTCCATGCAAATGGAAATCAAAAGAAAGCTGGAATTGCAACACTCATATGAGACAAAACAGACTTTAAAATAAAGTCTATTACAAGAGACAAAGAAGGACACTACATAATGATCAAGGGATCAACCCAAGAAGATATAACAATTGTAAATATTTATGCATCCAACATAGGAGCACCTCAATACATAAGGCAAATACTAACAGCCATAAAAGGGAAATTGACAGTAACACAATCATAGTAGGGGACTTTAACACCCCACTTTCACCAATGGACAGATCATCCAAAATGAAAATAAATAAGGAAACACAAGCTTTAAATGATACATTAAACAACTTGGACTTAATTGATATTTGTAGGACATTCCATCCAAAAACAACAGAATACATTTTCTTCTCAAGTGTTCATTGAACATTCTCGAGGATAGATCACATCTTGGGTCACAAATCAAGCCTTGGTAAGTTTAAGAAAATTGAAATCATATCAAGCATCTTTTCCAACCACAATCCTATGAGATTAAAATCAATTACAGGAAAAAAAAACCTGTAAAAAACAGAAACACATGGAGGCTAAACAATATGCTGCTAAGAAACCGAGATCACTGAAGAAATCAAAGAGGAAATCAAAACATACCTAGAAAAATATTAAATATGTCAAATATTTGAAAATCTAAAAGAAGTAATACTTCTCTAAGGAAACATAAATGTTTATATGAACACGAAAAAATGTAAATTTTTGACTAAGAAATACCCAGAGTATCCTGATCGTATGAATCTTCTGGCATACCTGTTATAAATTTTCTCCTGGAGATTCTGATCTAGTAAGGAAGATGGGACCTTGGAATCAGTATTTTCAACAAGCACCCTGGTGAATATTCATATCAAGAATGTTAGTAAATCTTGCCTAAACAAAGTTGCCAGATCTGGAGTTCATTACAGGTGAATTATAAATTTTCCATAACTGTATATTTCACAGGCTAAAAAGACAAAGTCGTCCACTGTTTTGTGAAACTATCATAATTCTGTCATCAAAATATGTCAGCATGCAAAGAAAATATAAAGCAACTAGAAAACACAAAGGTTTGCTGACTTTTTTTTTTTTTTTTTTTTTTTTGCGGCACACAGGCCTCTCACTGTTGTGGCCTCTCCCGTTGCAGAGCACAGGCTCCGGATGCGCAGGCTCAGCAGCCATGGCCCACAGGCCCAGCTGCTCCCCAGCATGTGGGATCTTCCCGGACCGGGGCACAAACCCGTGTCCCCTGCATCGGCAGGCGGACTCTCAACCTCTGCGCCACCAGGGAAGCCCCAGGTTTGCTGACTTTTATTGGTAGCTTGTGCCTGAGAAAAAAATCTTCTGAAACTAAGTTCAGAAATATTAGAATATATTGCTTAATATAAGATTGACCCCAAAAATGAAAACCAAAGAAAGAAGAGAAAGGGCTTAATGAAACCAGAAAGTAATATCTAGAAACTATTCTTTAAACAAGATGGTCCCTGCTGCAGTAGTTGGGGTTTGCATTTCCTAAGGAAATTTGGGGAAAGGATTTTACAAACGTGTTGAAGCAGTATGCAATGTATATGAAACTTGAATACCTGAAAATTGCTTTCCTCAAAATTCTTTGCTCAGTCACCTTTTTGAAAGCCTTGTGTTATCCCTAGAGATGTGCATACCTCACTTAGAAGTCTGATGGCTTATATTATTAATCATTATATCACTTCATGTACTATACAAGACCTAAGTACAAAGTCTGATATATAAAGCAGAGTGTTCTCTTACTTAATGATGGTACAAATTATGTTCCCAATCATGTATCTTTGTCTTTAATTGCCAAAAATACTAAAGCCAAAATTGAATCTCAATTTTAATTTTTAAAATATGTTGTATCCCATGGATTTTTATCCAATCGCCATGGTGAATGAATGAATGAATGCAAGGATAAAAGACTTACAGTGTACATTTCTTTCTTGTATTTTGCTTTGTTTTGCATCAGAATTTCCAACTCCTAGAGGAAGATACCTATAAACTAGAGAAAATTAAAAATTATTTTTCCCAAATGTAATTGGGAAATGAAAAATAGTATATACACTATTTCTAAGAGAAAATGTCTGAGATATTAGTTACTTTAAGTATATATTAGTTACTATCAAAATAATAGACAAGAGAGTCTCTTAACAGTTGCTCTTAGAGCTATTATTTTGTAATTTTAGACAACCAGTACAATACACCAGAATGCCTTAATTTTTTCTGGGTTTAAAGAGTCCCACATTCATCACAAAAACTCAATCCTTATTAAAATAATAAGACAAATAATCTGGTTAAAATTGATATATATACAAATAAAATTCCAACAGACAATTGTGATTCCAGGTTTACAATATAGTGAATCATCAGTTCTTTATAAAACATTTTAATCATTGAAGAATTATTTTTGAAAATGTGGTATAATAGCAAGGTCAACTTATGAATGCAAGTTAATACTGGTGAACATTTAATGTGTGTAAACATATTGTTTTTCACCAGTGCAAAAATAGTTACAGTATATCAAAAATAATGACAATTTATAAGGTATATATTCTCCATAAAACTTCTAATAAAACCTCTCAACTGGACAAACTCTTGCATATAACTAAAAGAGGATATACCCAGAATAAAGGTAATACAATAAGTATAGTTCAAGAAGCACACTGATTGAATTCAAATTTTATCTCCACTTTTTTCTAGGTAACAGTGGACAATTTATATGAAATTCAATTTTCTTATCAACAAATAATAATAATACCTACACCATGTGGTTATTGTGAAGGTTAAATGAGTAGATCCATATATTAAAAACCTCATAAAATGTTAGCTATAGTTAGTGCTGTTGTTATTTTCAATGGAAAAAATTTTAAAAATCACAATAAAGAAGAAGTGGTATAGAGAGGGGGATCAAGATGATAGAGTTGCACTCCCCCCACAAACACATCAACAATAAATCTATATTAAATTTCTCATGGAAAACTACCTGGAAGCTGGCAGATGAACACCTCTACAACCAAAGCTACAAGAAAAATCTCTATGTAACCTGAAAGGACAGAAGAAAAAAAGGCATCGGTTTGGGACATGTGCCTCTGAGAAGGATCTGTAAGGAAGAGAGGGTCTGCATGGGTGGCCCTCACCCTAGGGAGTGAGCAGGTGGAATCACAATCTGGGCATCCCAGTCCTGGGGTGCTGCACAGAGGAGACAAGCACCCTTACCTGCTGGGAAAACCACTAGGACAGACAGAAGGGCTGTAGAAGCCCAGACTGTCCTCTCTAGGAGTGCACACATGCTAACAGGGTAGAGAGAGCCTCGTACTGGTGGCTGTTGCCTCACCATACTTCCCAGTATGAAGGGTGAACACCGCAGCCCCACTAACTCCACACCACAGCCTGGTGTGAGATGCAGGCCAACTGAGCCCTGGGAAAAGACTTGGTAGAGCTATGCAAAGACAGACCAAGGGCGTGGGATGTGATCTGGCTGGAGCTAAGGCAGCCAGGGACAGCTCATACATGGGGCAGCAGGTGGGGCACCAGTGCCAGCCATTGTCAGCACACACACAAGGCAGTACCACCCCTAAGCACTGAAACTCTGGCAGACAGGGCCTGGGAGAGAGCTCAGTCTAGCTATGCAGAGGAAACCTGGGAGGCTCAATAGTACAAAGAGGTTTGTCTCTCAGCAAGAGTGTCTCAGCTCCACCCACTCCACACTGTGGCTTAGCACTATATCTGGACCAGAAAGTAGGAAAAGAAGGCCACAGAGGCAGCCTCAGATCTCTGGCAGCAGCTTAGCCACCTAAATTCCTGTTGCCAAACACCCTGACCTCCAGCCCCAGCCTACTCCACGCCACAGCCTTGCAATAGATCTGGGACCTGGGATGAATACAACAGAGAAAGGGATACGACCTTGAGCTGCTTCTAATATGAACTGTAGATGCCTACACAGGTGGGGCACAGGTCCTCTGTGAGTACACAGGCCTCACTTGCTTCAGCAATCTTCTCCTTTGGGGCAAGACATGAACTCAAGGGCAACCCAACCCTCAGCACTTCTATTCCAACAGAAGGAGAAGACCCTGCACCTGACAGGACAGCAACAGGCACAAAGCACAGAGGAAGCCCTGCCTCACACCCCGCACAGGCTATGGATACTCCAGCACCAACCATATTCCCTAGCAAGGGTATAACAGCCAGCACACCTTGAGGAAAAACATGGCTGGTGTCCATATCAAAACCAGCCCTCACACCAGAACACTGGATACACACAGTCTAAACAGAGATGCTCCCACATAAAAACATGCCTTTAAGACCACAATAGGTAACTATTTCTCCTCAATTCATAGAGATAGCGAATGTTAATTAAAATGAAAAGGCAAAGGAACTACTCCCAATAAAAACAGGAGAAATCTGAAAGAATATTAAAACATAGTTCACCCATCTGCTATCCCCAAGTTTCAAATGGTGGTAATAAAATGCTAACAAATTAGAGAGATTATAGATAGAAATGCAGCTCACTGTTAACAAGTAACTAGAAACTATAAAGATGAACCAACCAAAAACAGACAATTCACTTGTCAAGATAAAAACTAATCTAGAAGCAATGAATAGCCAAGGATGAATAAGTAATCTGGAAGACAGAATAGTGGATATTATCCAATCAGAACAGCAGAAAGACAAATGAAAAAGAAATGAAAGCAATATACAAGATCTGTGGGATGATATAAAACTTGACAACCTGCACGTAATATGAATTCCAGAAGGAGAAAAGAGAAAGAAGGGGATCAAAAATGTATTTGAAGAAATTATGGCTAAAAACTTCCCAAACCTAAAGAAGGAAACAGGTATCAGGGTACAGAAAGCACAGAGGGTCCCAAATAAGATGAACCCAAACAGATCCACACCAAGACTTACCATAATTAAAATGGCAAAAATGAAAGATAAAAAGAGAATTCTAAAGTCAGCAAGAGAAAAACAAAGAGTCAGTTACAAGGGAACACCCATAAGGCTATCAGCTGATTTCTCTGCAGAAAGTTTGCAAGCCAAAGGTAATGGCATGATACATTCAAAGTCCTGAACAATATTAAGCCTACCCTAAAAAAAATATTGAACAGTCTTCTCTGAATAGAAAATAAGCAAGGATATACAGGTAAGGGAAAATCACAAAAGGAAAGGCGAACATATAAGAGGATTAAGGATGACTTAAATAAGCAAGTATGTAGATTAAAAACAATAAAATTACTGCAGAAGTGATTATAACTACAATAAACAGTGAAAGGATAGGCATGAAGATATAAAATGTAACATTAAAGTCAAAATATGGGGGAGGGGAGTATTAAAATGTAAATATTTTATAATGTGTTTCCACTTGAATGACTATCAGTTTAAATTAAGTAGATATAGTTATGGGTCAACATACTTGTACTCCATGGTAACTACAAATCAAAGCATACAATAGATTCACAAAAATAAAAATAAAGGAAATCAAGCATACTACAAAAGAAAATCATCAAAACACAAAAGGAAAAAGAAGAAATGAACAAAGAAAGGCTACAAAAACAACTGGAAAATGAGGAGTAAAATGGCAATAAGTACAAACCTATCAATGATAACTTTAAATATCAGTGAACTAAATATTCTGATCAAAAGAGAAAGTGGCAGATTGGATATAAAAACAAGAACTTTCAATGTGCCACCTACAAGAGACTCACTTCAGGGCAAAGGACACACCAAGACTCAAAGTGAGGGGATGGAAAAATATATTCCATGCAAATGGAAACAATAAGAAAGTGGGGATAGAAATACTCATACCAGACAAAATAGACTTTTTAAAAAAAGGCCATAAAGAAAATCAAAGAAGAACATTAGATAATGATAAAGGGATCAATACAAAAAGAGGATATTATACTCATTAACATACACCTAATATAGGAGCACCTAAATATATAAAACAAATACTAACAGACATAAAGAGAGAAATGGACAATAATAAAATAATAGTAGGGGACTTTAACACCTCACTAACATCAATGGACAGATCATCCAGACAGAAATCAATAAGGCAATGGAAGTCCTAAATGATACAATAAAGCAGTTGCACTTAATTGATACTACAGGACAAGAAAAAGAAAAGAAAAGGAAGGAAGGAAGGAAGGAAAAGGAAGAAAGGGAGAAGGAAGGAAGGAAGGAAGGGAGGGAAGGAGGGAGGGAGGGAGGGAAGAAGGGAGAGAGAAAGGGAGAAAGAAAGAGAAAACCAGAGTGCACATTCTTTTCAAGCATGCATAGAACTTTTTCCCGGATAGACCACATACAAGATCACAATAAGACTCAACAAATTTAAGAGGATAGTAACTTTTTCAAGCATCTTTTCTGTCCACAATGGTATGAAACTAGCAATCAACCACAGAGAGAAACAGGAAGAGAATGAACACATGGAGACTAAACCACATGCTAATAAAAAAACAATGGGTCAACTTGAAATCAAAGAAGAAATACAAAAATACCTTGAGAAAAATGACAAAGACAAACTTACAACATCTATGAGATGCAGCAAAAGCAATTTTAAGAGGGAGGTTCATAGCAATACAGGCCTTCCTCAAAAAACAAGAAAAATCTCAAATAAACAACCTAAACTGACACCTAAAAGAATTAGAAAAGAAGAACAAACAAAATCCAAAGTCAGCAGAAGGAAGGAAATAATAAAGATCAGAGTGGAAATAATTAAAAGAGACCCCCCCCACACACAAAAAAGATCAGTAAAACCAAGAGCTGGTTTTTTGAAAAGATAAAAATTTTGATAAAACTCTAGCCAGGTTCACCGAGGAGAAAAGAGAGAAGACCCAAATAAACAAAATAAGAAATGAAAGAGGGTAAATAACAACTGATACTGCAGAAATACAAAAAATCATAAGAAAATAATATGAACAGTGATATGCCGACAAATTGGACAACCTAGAAGAAATGGAAAAATTTCTAGAATCATACGGCCTGCCAAGACTGAGTCAAGAAGAAACAGATAACTTGAAGAGACCAATCACTAGAAGTGAAATATTTAGAATCTGTAATAAAGAAGCTGCCTCCAAACAAAAGTCCAGGACCAGATGTCTTCAATAAGGCAATCTACCAAACATACAAAGAAGAACTTATACCTATTCTTAAACTTTTCCAAAAGATTGAAGAGAAAGGAAAACTCCCAAAATCGTTCTGTGAAGCCACCATCACCCTGATACCAAAACCAAAGTACAAAAAATCAAATTACAGACTAATGTCTTTGATGAATATAGATGCAAAAATCCTCAACAAAATATTTGCAAACCAAATATAACAAAACATAAAAAGGATCATACACCATGATCAAGTTGGATTCATTCCAGGATCACAAGAATGGTTCAACATATGCAAATCAATCCATGTGATACACCACATTAACAAAAGGAAAGAAAAAAATCACATGACCATCTCAACAGATATAGAAAAACATTTGATAAAATATAACATCCATTTATGATAAAAACTCTCACCAGAGTGTTTATACAGGATACATATTTCAACATAATAAAGGCCATTTATGACAAACCCATAGTCAGCATTATACTCAAAGGTGTAAAGCCAAAATCCTCACTGCTAAATTCAGGAACAAGACAAGGAAGCCCACTCTCTCACCTGTTCACTTCAACATAGTATTGGAAGTACTAGCCACAGCAATAGGACAAGAAAAAGAAATAAATATTATACAAATTGGAAGGAAAGAGGTAAAACAGTCACTGTTTGCAGATGACATGATACTCTATATATAGATGCTCAACATCACTAATTATTAGGAAATGAAAATCAAAACTACAATGAAGTATCACCTCACACCAGTCAGAATGTCTATCATAAAATAGTCTACAAATAATAAATGCTGAAGAGGCTGTGGAGAAAAGGGAACCCTTCTACACTGTTTGTGGAAATGTAAATTGGTGCAGCCACTATGGAAAACAGTATGGAGGTTCCTTACAAAACTAAAAGAAGAGCTACCATATGATCCAGCAATCCCACTCCTGGGCACATATCTGGAAAAGACAGAAACTCTATAGAAAAGATACATGCAGCCCAGTGTTCATAGCAGCATTATCTATAATATCCAAGACTTGGAAACAATTCAAGTGTCCATCAACAGATGACTGGCTTAAGAAGATGTGGTGTGTATATATATATATATATATATATATATATATATACACACACACATACATACATACATACAATGGAATATTACTCAGTCATAAAAAAGAATGACTTTGCCATTTGCAGCAACATGGATGAACCTAGAAAATATTATGCTTAGGGGAATAAGTCAGACAAATACTATAGGATACCACTTATATATGGAATCTAAAAAATAATACAAGTGAATCTAGATACAATACAGAAATAGCCTCTAAATACAGAAAACAAATTTATAGTTACCCAAGGGCAGAAGTGGGGAAGCAGAGAAAAATTACCATTATAAGATTAAAAGATACAAACTACTATACATAAAATAGATAAGCAAAAAGGATTTACTGTATAGTACAGGGAATTATATTAACTATCTTATAATAACTGAGAATGAAATATAATTTGAAAAAATATCTGAATCACTATGCTGTATACATAAAGCTAATGAATTATTATAAATAAGCTATACTTCAAAAAAATTTGAAAAAGATGTGGCACACACATTAGAATAATACTCAGCCATAAAAAGGAATGAAATCTTGCCATTTGTGAGAACATGGATGGACCTAGAGAGTATAATACTTAATAAAATAAGTCAGAGAAAAGTACTGTATGATTTCACTTATATGTGGAATCTAAAAATCAAAATAAATGAACAAATAATAAGAAAACAGAAACAGAGTCATAGATACTGAGAACATGGTGGTGGTGAGGTTACAGTCAGCTCAGCAGTGGGCTTATCTAAAGGGTACACAAGGGGAAGGAACTGGGAGGCAGGAGAGACACTATTCACCAGGGCCTTTGGGGGAGTCCTATCAGGAATTTACACTTTCTTGTGACTTTGCAGACTGTTGCCCAGGGCATGCAGACTGTTGCCCAGGGCTGGTGTCAGTTCAAGGGCAAAATAGATGCTGGGGCAGCAATATTATGGAGTAGTTTAGCTAAATTCTCAACAGAATTTTGATAGGGATTGCATTGAATCTGCAGATTGCTTTAGACAGTGTTGACGTCTTAACAACACTAAGTCTTCTAATCCATGGAAATGAGACGTCTTTCCATATATTTGTTTCATCTTTAATTTCTTTCAGCAATATTACGAAGTTTTCAGTGAACAAGTCTTTCAACTCCTTGGTTAAGTTTATTCCTAAGGATTTTATTCTTTTTGATGTTACTGTAAATGGAATTGTTTTCTTAGTTTCCTTTTAGGATTGTTCACTGTTAGTGTATAGAAATTGAATTTTTGTATGTTTTATATCTTTCAACTTTGCTGAACTCATTTATTTGTTCCAACCGTTTGGTTATCTTTTTTTGTAGACTTGAGATTTTATACAAATAAGACCATGTCATCTGTGAATACATATAAATTTATTTCTTCCTTTCCAATTTGGGGGACTTTTATTTCTTTTTCTTCCTTAATTGCTCTGGCCATAACTTTCAAAATTATCTTGAAGAGAAGTGGTAAAACCGGGCATACTTGTCTTGTTCCTGATCTTAGAGGAAAAGAATTCAGTCTTTTACCATTGAGTATGATTTTAGCACTGGGTTTTTATTCTATGGTGGACTCAAGTATGTTGTGGTATTCCTTCTGTTCCTGGTTTGTTGAGTGTTTTTATCATGAAAGTATGTTAAACTAATATGATTTTTAAAGGAGTTAATAACTGTAAAATTGAACTTAAAGACAATAAAAAATGTAATTTAGGTGGTGTCATTTCTTTCTCCAGAAAACTTAAAACTTGCTAAATTTATTTAAGCTGTAAATATTAAGAATATTTTCTTAGACTATCTACAAGAAAAATTAGATATTTATATATGGATATTTCAGAGCCAATTGAAAGTTGACTTAATTTGGTAGGAATAAGAACCTCAATTTCCTTGGTACTGTATTAGTAATTCAGATTTTATTACATGAGCAGATATTTAATTCTCTTAGTTGTATGCGTATGTGTGTGTGTGTGTGTGTGTGTGTGTGTGTATGCTGTAGAGTTCATATGTTCTATTTAAATTTTAAAAGAGCATAATATCCATAATATTCCATAACAGCCATAGCATGAAACAAAAATAACTTATATTACATTTAGTATTTTCCTGTTTAATATGTTAAATATGTTCAAATAATATTTTAAAGTATAGTTCAGAAATTAATGCTATTATTAAGTACTTAGCAACTTTTGGTATCTTATTATTAAATTCCCTTTATAAGTGAATTTAAGTGAATATTTATAGGATAAATATTTTATTTTATTGACTAACACCCATGTTATTAGAAAGGCACTGGAATTGTTTTTGCCCAGTGGCTGCTTCCTTAACGGTTGCAATAGGTTAACTGTTGCTGCTCCTGTCTCAGTTCCTTTGAAATATGTACTGAGGTCCATTCTTTTTATTTTACTTAAAGTCCTCAGTCTCACAATTCTCCTGTTCCTTATCTACATCATTTATTTATTTATTCACTAAATAATTTCCAAGCATATATAAATACCTGTTGGCTCTACTATTTTAATAATATTTCTTCTTCTAGATACCACCCCTCTTTTCTCTGCCTCCCTCTCCTTGGAGCAAAAAGTCCTTGAAAGAATTGATGTCTTCAATGCTTCTTTTTCCATCCTCTCTTAACCCTTGTTTGATTCAGCTTTATCCACATGGTTGCACCAAAACTGTTTCCATCAAGCTCATCGAAGACTACTATAGGTTACAAGAATAACTGCACATTTTATACACACTTTACCTCCAGCACACCACACTGTTCTGTCTCACCTTTTGTTTTACTCCAACCTGTTGTGATTAGAAAATTCCAGGTTTCCTCCTTATTCCTTCATCTTTTGCTTTATCCTCTCCCCTGGGGATTTCATCCTATCTCTTGGATTTAAATATCATTTATGTGCTGATTTCCCCAAACTTATATCTCCAAGCCCTAGTCAATCTGCCAACTTTTGAAGTTCTATGTCACAAAACATTCTCAGCATAGGAACTTGGAGGTACAATTAATCTCAAAATTAATATGTCTAAAGATGCATTTCTTATGTTATACCATTCTGACTTCAAACTCATTCCATCTGTAGTTCTCCTCTTCATAACTAGCAATACCTTCACCCTTCCAATTGCTCAGTGTAAAGTTTAGAATCATTCTGGACACCTCTCTCCCAACACATATATCTGAATTGCTTTCTTGGTTCACAATTAAGTCACCTTAACTGTAATATCTTAGTCTAAGCCATATGGATTTTCTGCAACAGTTTTTTAATTGATGTCCCAGATTCCACACTATTCTTCAACTCACAGTCAGAATTTTTTGGTATTTGATAAAATCAGTATATCATTAAGAAACATTAAGAAGTGTGTTAATATTTTAAAATCAAGTAAAGTGAGTTATACTAGTGTCTTAGACATTTAATACAGTGCAAGAAACTACATTTAATTATATCCCAATTTTATCATATTATAAGATTTTATTATTAAGAATTAAAGTCTTTCTTGATTGAAGATTAGAGTGTAAATATTCTAGACTTCCAGCTAGACAGTGGGGGTTTTAAGTCCAACTCCACTACTAACTACATCAGAAAGAACAGGGTAAATATTTGCGTTCTCCACTTGAGTTTCCTCAATTGTATAATTTGAGACTTGAATTACATACCATGTAAGTTTTTTTCCAGCTCTGAGAATCAATTACCTTCTCAAAAATTAATTATAAGTAATTTTGAGATGATTCTAAAGTTGCAAGCTTTATATATGATACAAAAATAAATATAATTGGACATACAAGTTTTCCATGTTTTGGCTTAACCTTTTAGATATAATAGTCAATGTATTGAGAAAAAAGACAAACTCTATTATTAAAATCACTACAAACTTGTGAAAAAAATTCAGAAACTTATTTTCTATAAATTATTTAATCACATTTTTTATACCAAGGGATGCTATGTTAAAAAGAGAAAAGCATCTTAACTTTAATGATAGCAAAATTTTAGGTTCAGCTTTATTTAATTTTAGAAGTACTTTGGGACATTATTTTGCCTAAAATTATATTTCCCCTCATCTTCTTTGAAATTATTTTATATTTTATTCATGTAGCTTTGTGACTCATTAATACTTCGGTATTCAGGACCTGTCTCCTACAGGTAGTAGATTCTGTCTCATGGTATACTGTATTTTTATCTATCCTTAACAACACGGACCAGTTGTGATACTTCTGTATAAGCACATAAGAAGGGACTCAGTGTATACATGGAGACTGAATATACATGAATGCACTTCCTAAAACTTTATTAACATACACCTAGGAATGTCAAATTCCAAGTTGAAGAATAGAATTATGTGGCATATTTACGAGAGAAAGATTCCAGTTATGTTTAGTAAATAATGACAGACTACTGATAGTGTACAGTAAACGTGGTCTGAATTTACACAAAGAAAATTCATATCTTGGGCAAAAAAAATAGGCAAGAGGCAAGAATTGTATTTCCTATGCCTAAAGTTTACCTAATCTTTTGGAGTTTTTGTTTCCTTGTAATCTCTCTGTGAATAACATGGCCTAGGAACTCTCAGTAATAAATAATTATCAACTATTGCTTTTAATGTAATATTGAGTCAAGTACATGAAGAGATATTTAATTGATCATTTTAAGTTTTCATTTTCACAAGCCCGTATATTTTTAGATGTTCCTAGTATTACTGATTTATAGGCCTTTTTCTCCCGCCTCTGAAGACCAATGTCAAAACAATGAATAGAATATACTCACCAACTTTTAGAAATGCTACATTAGAAATACTAAAACTAGACATGTTTTAGTTCTTGTCTAGTTAACTACTCACTACAGTGCAAGGTAGCTATTATTATTCTCATTTCACAGTGAAGAATCAGTGTTTTGAAATTAAATGAATTGCCTAAACTCTAACAGTTGTTGAATTTTTTCTACTATATACACTGTTTCCGACAGGCATGGTACAAAAATGTGGGCAGGTACTCATATACAGGACTGCTTCACTGAATATGTACTACATATGAGTTCTTAAATATTTCTTAGGAATTTGATACCAAGAGATGATTAGTAAAGGCCACGTCACTTTTGACTTTTTTCCTTGAATAATTTGCCTTTCTTATAGTGTTCTGGTCACTAGCATCATGTCATTAACTTAGAGAAATTGATTTTTTTTAAGAAAGGCATTTTTAGTGTCAACAAGCAACCTACAACCTGTTTCATATTCACTTTATATTACTTTCATTTTAGAAGTAAAAACATTTTTCCAACAGAATGTCTCACTTGCTATACTGTTTTATATTTTTGTGATTTTCTGAGATAGGAACAGAGAAATGATGATGTTAATACTTTCAATAGCTCTAAAAGTGTAGTGGGAATTATGATTTCATAAGAAAACGATTAGTTATGTTGGTAAAACTATTGGATAATTTCCCACAGGATTTCTATATCAGGGTTCATTTAATTATATCCTGGAACAAGTTGCCTACATTCACTTTAGCTGTAAAGTAATGCTGAATACAACAATATCATAAGGCAGCCCACAGTGTTAACAAAGACATCTGTTAATGGTACCATGAATAGATATGAACTGAAGTGCTCAAATGACTTTGCTAGCAAAGCATTGCCTCCTAATTTATTTTTCCAGCAAATGGAAGCCTCATTATTCATGGTTTGGTAGTTGCATTCAAATATACCAGTAATTTCAAATGCAATCACTTCTATACAGCAAATTTTATTTTAAAATGTAAGAGGAAATTGCTAATGTTCTGCTGATAGGTAAACAACTCCTCCATCAGTTTTGTTTCAATCTTTTATGGCTGTTTTTAAATTAATTTTAACATATCAATTTTCAATAACACATAGGAAGCTTGATTTTATATAAGAATTTAATATGATTTCCAAATATATGACACTGAAAATTTTTAAATGTTCTCTCTTAGAGCTCTGGAACTATGTCATTTATTCTCCCATATTTTCAGTAGCTGAAATAATTTTTACATAAGAAAATGGAAATCTTAATTAAAATATTTTTATGATTAAAATGTATCAAAATAAATTACATATAAATAAAAGACATATGAAAATGACAATATCCTATATAGAACAGAATATAAATGCTGGAAAATTATTATGTTACCATGTGTGCAAATTTAACTTCATCAAATAGGTTATTTCATCTATCACTTTCAAGTGTAATGATGGCAATTTAACATGTATGTATATATTTTTATTTATTCTTGAATCAGAAAATATGATATAAAATAACTTTAATCCTAAATATATAACTCATGACTTCCCACTCAAATATTAGTGTTTACCTAAAGAATTCTATATTGAATTTTGGTAAAGTTTTGTAGAAAAAAATCACTATTTTGCCTATGAAATTGTAACAACAACAGCATTATTTAATGAGTCATTTAAGCATATGTATAACGGAGTTTATTACTTTTCAAAATGCTCCTAGGTATAAACAGCTGAAGTTTCATGAAAATTAAATAGAACTTGAACTAGCAGCATTGCAAGAATGTATAACGATAATAAAGTAATGATAGAAAAAATAAAGTAACGACACATTTTGTTATGTAAGAAACAGCATGGCATATTACATAACAAGATATAGGCTAAACTTGCGAGTCAAGAAGACAATGATAGAATTACTAACAATAGTATTGTTGTTGCTTTTGTTGTAAATGTTATATTATAATTTACACTTATATTATGTGCCCCAAACATTTTGCACTTCTGTATACTGCATATAACAACATGTTCTCACATCCCTGTCAAGAAAAATGCATTATCCACTGTAAAGGGAAGGAAAAACAAAGCCACGTAACTGATCTAGAATGAGGCCAGGACTTGAACACAACTTGACAGTCAGCAGACCAGAGACTAACATTTTAATTGTGAAATATAAAGAATCATGTATAATAAATTTTAAAAAGTTGATTCTTTTACAAACAGTCCATGAGAAGGAAGGAAAGGCTATAAACAAGAAGCTGAGAAACTCCCTCCTAACACAGGGATACTGTGACTCAGGTAGTTATCTCATCTGCTCCTGACAGATGTTCTAGTTTCTTACTCACAAGGGAGAGGGTTGGTGGATCAGCCTGTTGTGCTACCCTGTGCCTACTCAGTGGCTAGTACAGTGGTCATATCTGTGCACTGGAGCCAAGGGACATGTCCTATGTCTTGATGCTCAGATACAGTTATTTTGGACTGATGGATCTCATGTGACTTTTCAGAAGCATAGGCATTATAAGGCAAAGCACTACCTTTTAAAAAGGAATGTGTCTTTTTTTAATATAAAACTTATTTATTTATTTATTGGCTGTGTTGGGTCTTCATTGCTGCACACCGGCTTTCTCTAGTTGCAGTGAGCAGGGGCTACTCTTCACTGCAGTGTGTGGGCTTCTCATTGCAGTGGCTTCTCTTGTTGCAGAGCAAGGGCTCTAGGCACATGGGCTCAGTAGTTGCAGCTCACAGGCTCTAGAGTGCAGGCTCAGTAGTTGTGGTGCATGGGCTTAGTTGCTCTGCGGCATGTGGGATCTTCCTGGATCAGGGCTCAAACCTGCATCCCCTGCATTGGCAGGCAGATTCTTAACCACTGCGCCACCAGGGAAGCCCTAAAAGGGAATGTCTTTGGCCATAGAGTATGCAGTCGAGGCCAACAGTGGCCTGTATTTTTGCCATATTAAGAGCAAGGGATAGTTTATGATAACACACCATATCACTGGAGGTTAAACCAGCTGGAAACACCATTGTTCCAATGTCATCTAGTCTCTGCGCCTCCAATGCCAACAACCACACAAAACCACGAACCAGTAACTACATCACATTCTCCAACACAGCCAACAGAAACCCAGGCTAAAACACAGCAGGAATCAAAGACCTAACCTACCAGCACCATTGCACCCTTGTGCAACAGATGGGAATGGCAGGGTGACAGTCTTCAAATGGCCTTAAGCGTAACAAACTCAAGCGTCTCTGGCACAAAATCCAGGGATGAGTTCCACGAAGGGGCTCTGTGTTGGAATCAGTATTTCTGCTGTGGTACTGCTAACATTTTCGGTTCTTATGTATTTATAAATAAGAAACAAACTGCAACAACTAGATATGTGTGTCCAAGTACTTGATATCACATTATTGAGGATGATTTTTATGTCATGGATTAAGACCCAGTGGCTCTCTAGGACTTTGTTGCCATGACTGTGAAAGATAGTAACCAGATATCACTGTGTGAGACTCCTTGTAAGCTTCGGGATCATTTTCGTGTGTCAGTTTCACCCAACATTCCAATATGTCAGTGACATTGGTTAGAGTGACCCTCTAGTTAAAATGTATGTGGTGTTAATGGTGTTCATAATATAGTCCTATTTTTTATCCTAAAACTATTTCTGGTTGTTGCAGAGCTCTCTACCAAACATGAATGTTTTAGAAGTGTATATTGTCTATAGACCCCATGAATCTTACATCCTTCTAGGGAATACTCAGTGGGGAAACAGGAAATGAACTTTCTATCCTGGTCACCAAAGCTGTCAAGAAGCGTGAAATAGTAAAATCAACAAATCTGATTTGAGACCTAAAAGGCTTCTCTTGGAATTATTTCGTGATTATTTCTTTACTTGTTTTTATTTTTCTATTGTAACTGCAAATGTTATATTTCTTGGTTTTCATCTATTAGAGATAATCATTTCCATACCTATCTTGGTGTATAGTGGTAATTGCAATGAGATGGTACTGGTGAGAACTCTTTGAAAAGTAAAAAAACAATACAGAAATCCAAGGGTCTTTTAAAATTTAGTTTTCAGTAGTATCTAGTACAGTGTTCAATAAATTTCAATGATTTTGTATTTGTAAGTCTCTTGCTATATGGTACCGCTCATTTTTTTCTTTAGATAACATTTCTTTTTTGAAAAAAGACGATGTTGGATAATTTGGCTATCATCTTACACTGTAGATAAAACTTATAAATAGCTGAGAGGTAGAATGGATAAGAGGGAAGTATTTAGTTAATAAGAAACTCTTCTGTAAATATACCATTCTTATAGGACTGAATTTTGTTTTGTTTTTGATCTTTCAAGACACAATTGAGATTCCATTATCTACAGTCTGTCTTGAGACATTAGGACAGTGATGAAATTCAGACTGTATATTTAAACAAAAAACCTTGCATATCTTGGAGAAGTATCAGAAACAGTCTTTCACTGATGGCTGTAAAGATGATTGGACTAATTTTCTGAGTAAATGAAAATGTGAAGGACTTTTAGTAACTGTCTAGTTTCATTTATATGTAGATTCATAATTAATGCTTTAAAAATTTTTTAATTTATATTTTTTACTTGTTATATTTTTCATACCCACAGTTATAAATATTTATCTTTAGTCTGTTTCCTTCAGTGTTTCTAACCCGTCAAAGAAGTCTTTTGCCTGAATTATATATGGGAAGTAACTGGCATTAAAAACAAACAAACAGAAAACAACAGATGTTAAGCACTGTGAAAACTTATGTTTATTCAGTGAAATGGATGGATCGCAGCTTGGCCATCACCGAGGATAATAGAAATCCTTTCCTCTCTGAGCAACATAACATTGAAGTGTGTAGTACAAATATTTTGAAAATATTTTATTTGATTCTAAATTATTCACAACAAAAGCTTGAAGCTTGACTAACTTATGTCTGACCAAATTTTGAATAACTGTTTTGATCAGGTGACAATATTAATTACTTCAAATCACTGATTCTACTTGATTGTTTTATATTGATTGATTTTTATACACACACTAGCCTGTGATGCACACACACCCAACCTGAGAGGTAAATTATCAAATCTATAGTAAAAAGGATTATTTTATTAACATTTTTCCTAAAAGTAGATAATGTTTGTAATCCAAAAAGTGCATTTGCTTTACTTTAAAAAAATGAACATTCACAGTTCACCCTAACTGGTATCTAAGGAGTGCTTTTAAACTTCGGCATTAAAGTTTCAAATGTCTAGAAGACAAAAGCTGATGACAGCATGGGAAATAGAGCATAAGCTAAAGTCTGAGATCTCTTCTGTTGAAATGGCTCCTAAAAGCATCCTTGATGATTTACATGTTACTAAAGCCAATGCACATATCGTGTGTTTTCATTCATCACGGTAGACTAAACCCTGCTTTTGAATTATTCCCTTACTTAGAAAACACGGATGCTTGAGGAAGATTCTTTCTCTAAAATATTATAGTGTTCTTCTGAAAAACATGAAAATCCTCAGAAATCACGCAAGAGTTTCAATTTAGTTTAAATATGCTAATAACACCAAATAAAGACCTCTAGTTTGTAGCTGACCTCTAGCCTTTTTACATTTCTGCTGACATTTCCAAAAGCAAGGCTTCTACAATAAAATGTATTTAAAATAAATTAAGGGAGAATTTGAAAATTGTCCTATTGTCCCTATGAAACTTACTTCGGTGTTTCAGTTATAAAGTACTAACAACATAATAATGCTCACCTAGTCAAATATGCATATATTTTTGAGAATATTTTTAAAATGCCATCTCAAGTCCTTTTAAAATGTTTTGTAATACACATATTATAGTCCTACTATGTCAAGTAAAACAAAATTTAAAGTTAATTAAATTTTAAAAAGATAGATAGATAGATAGACAGAGTTGATTTTGCCTATCCTGGGAGGGATCTTAGGCACAGATACAGATCTTGGTATCTTTAAGAAATGTCAATGAATAACCGTACCCACAGGATGATATGATGTTACTGCATGTGTCATATCGAAAAACCTGAACCTGGATATGTTGCTCTTTTTTCAAAGATGAGAAAATTGAAAAATACCCAGCCCTGACTATGGCAGATAATCTGTGTCCCTGCTTAGGGCACTGCCTGTCAGAGATGTGGTCAGTTCACCAAATGTAGTGACGAGATATAAAACACACTGAACTTTCAGTGTTTTGCCTTCCTAAAGATTATATAGAAAAGCTTGAATTATCTGACATGGTTGAAAAGACACTTTTAGTGTTATTATTTTGAGGGTACAGCAATGCTGAGTATAATCTCTTTACCTTTCTATTCTTTTATATTCCTAAAATATAGTGCAGGATCTCCAAAATATAAAAAGTCATAGTATTAAGAATGTAACAGATTTTTCTTTTTTTATATATAAATATTCATAGTAACAAACTTATCTCGTCATATGTGTGCCATATGGTAGCATTATCCCTATATATGAAGATAAATACAATTAACTTCTAATGGCACTGTGATATAAATAGGTAACTCCACAATACTAAGACCATCTTATCTAATAATAAGTAATATACATGCTTCAATCATCATCTTTAAAACTTGTTTAAAATTAAATGTTAAATTTATAGATTTTAAGTTTTAAAATGAAATGGAATGTGGAATATGGTGTAAGTGTCTAGGAGGATTGACTCTTCAAATTGAAAGTGGTTTAGACACTTTTTTTTTTTTTTGTCTTCACAGGACACATAACTCACACTTAATCAGACGTGGGGATGCCTTCTGTTTTTTCAAATGAAAAAAATGCTTAACTAGAAAGAAAAGGGAAAGGCCTTTGCATATTTTAAGACCGTGATTTGGTCCCTTCCTTACTACTTCTTGTACTTTTGTTCTTTTTTTCCTGACTCACCTTTCAACTTCCCAACCTCTCCTCATGGTAATGATACTCAGTGCCTGCAAGAATCCTTGAAGTGTTGAACTCTTTCAGTGTGTCTCAGTGATTAGAGATGGTGCAATTATATCTGCATCTTCTGCAAAAGGGTAGGAAGCTTGGTGGTTTTTGAATTTAGGCCAACATCATACTTTTGGAGAGAGTTTTTATCTAGATGAAAACTGAATTATAATCATACTTACCAAAAACCCAATAAATATAGTGTTAAAATGCCTATGAGTAGTAAAATGGAGGTGTTTTAAGGAAGCTATGATTTGGGATCTAGATTTATTCATAGTGTTTGTTGCAGATTTTCCTAAGGTATGGCCATAATTCTACTGTCATCATAGACTTTAGTAACATTGATAAAGCCACTTATTCTAATGGTGCATACCTTAATATTTCCTACTATTCCTGGACAAAGCTTGGGCTCCACTGGCCTTTTTAAATGAAATCTTTATTCTGTTTCATCAAGGCCTGAGTTACTTTTTTTTTTTTCTTATGAGAATAGATACTACTTCAGCAGGGGCAAAGGGAACAAGGGAATTTGTTGTTCTTTAATGACTTGGAAAATATTAATGAGGAAGAGCAAATATTAGAACAACAGCCAATAAATTATTTATCATTTCTGGTTCCCTGAAGGCAAAAATTTGGTAAATTCTGGCTGGCAATTACAATATAGATCGAGATTAGTACAGATTTTAAATTCTGAGACTACTGTGTTTCTTTTTTTCACCTGTTTAAGGAGGTATATTCCATGTACAATAAAAGTCACTCTTCTAAAGGCTTTAGTGTACCCAAAAAGTTGTACAAACATCACTACTGATCTAGAAAAAATTTTATCACGCCCCCCCAAAATCCTGTACCCATTAGTACTTACTCTCCATTTTTGCCTCCAAGAAACATTCTTGCCCCGGCTCCTAAAAACTACTAATTTACTTTCTGTCTCTGACTTTACTTGGGAATATTAAAATGCATATTATTAGATATTGGTGCTTAGATTATAGTCTAAAGTAGTGGTCATATTGGCATCTGTTTATCACTTTGAAATTTATTCAACAGTATTTTTATGATCATTTGACTCATGGAAACATTTAAAAATTAGAGTCTAAAAAATATTAGGATTAGATTCATCTAAGTTTATAGGAGCTGAATGATTTCAGTGATGGAGTTATTAAACATTCCGTTGGAAAATGAATAAAAGATGGTCAGAATCTAATCCTTTCACTACAGTCCCATGAAGGAAAAGCATGTGTACTTTGACTAATGGGAGACCTTAGGACTGTAGAACGATGAGTCTGTGGTCTTGTGCCAACCAAACATGATTTTTATTTGAACATTGGACAGTCTTGCTGATAGGGCAACAAAATAAGTACAGTGAAGGATTTGAACTGGTCAAAGGTTAATAGTTATGACACTGAGTTTCATGGGTGAGTTTTACACTATCAATTTTTATACATCAAAGAAATAAAAGCAGATAAGACCACAAATGTTCCAGGATATGCAAAAGTTAAGTATTTGAAGGAGTTGAAGATAAAGATACAACAGAGATTGAAGTGTTGAACCATGGTTCTAGGTTGGGTATGGAGAAAGTATAAAGTTAGGTCCTTGTTGATAATTAGTTGAAAATAATAAGATCAGAGGTCTGACTCTCTTTATAGTGTATAAATTTAGATGTAATGGAAATAAGGGAAAGATCATTTTTATAGTTAATATAGTTAGCCCATAGTGATATACTAGATTTTAAAGATGTATCAAGTTGGGTTTAAAGCTTGGATATTCCTGAGCTGATGCGGTGTTCAAGTGAGATCCTTAAAAATTCAAGGCAAGCTCAGTTTGATGTAAAAAATAATTATTCAAATCTTGGAAATAAAGAAAAAGAGATTATTGAGGGTTTCTTCATGACATGCTGAGCTTAACTTTTTATTGTCTGAACCATGTAAAAACAGAGGTTAACTTGAAGACTTTAGATAGCTGGAGAGATAGATAAATCCTGTCCAGTGGAATAAGTAACCTCAAAGACTGACACCTATGGACTTTTTAGACATTAACCAATTGTGTATCTAATCTAGAAATGTTAACTTAATATTTCTTTTTAAAAATTGCCTATATATGCATAACTTCTCCAATGCCATTTGGAACAAATTTAACATATTACTTTTTTAGTCATTAATTAACCAGTAAAATAAAATATCTGATGTGATAATATATTTTCCTTAATATCATTATTTTACTTTCTAAAAATTATACTATTGGAGCTTCCAGTATGATGTCTTTGTGGGAGCACAAAGTAAACTTTGTGGAGCCAAGTAAACTATGTTGTTAGAGAAGTATACCTGATAGGCTGTTTAAGTCCTGCCCTTACTTGGCTACCAGAGTGATATAAGCATTAATAGAACTTTAAATTTGCTGCCTCTGCAGTTTATTTTTTCTACTGATTTTCTGTTGTTTTACTTCTGGTTTGCATACAGCAGAAACATTCTTCTTCATTGATGGCAACAATGATTGAGAAACTGCTTTTGTGGCCTGATTTTGGTGATTTTTGTAAGATGGTTCTATTCTCTATTGAGTGAGAAATGACAGATAAATGGATTTATTAGAGTTTTTTTTTTTTTGCTTATCTATTAGTGTCAATTATATTACAAAGTGACAGTAATCAAAACAGTACAGTACTGGCACAAAAACAGACACATAGAGCAATAGAATAGAGAACCCAGAAATAAATCTTCAACAAAGGAGCAAGAGTTTACAATGGGGAAAAGACAATCTCTTAAATAAGTGGTGTTGGGAAAACTGGACAGCTACATGTAAAAGAATTAAATTAGAACATTCCCTAACATCATATACAAAAATAAACTCAAAATGGATTAAAGACATAAATGTAATACCAGAAACCATAAAACTCCTAGAGGAAAACATAGGCAGAACGCTCTTTGACATAAATTGTACCAATATTTTTTGGATCTGTCTAATAAAGCAAAGAAAATAAAAGCCAGAATAAATGAATGGAACCTAATTAAACTTAAAAGCTATTGCACAGCAAAGGAAACCATCCACAAAATGAAAAGGCAACCTACTGAATGGGAGAAAATACCTACAAATGATAGGAGAGATAAGGGGTTAATATCCAAAATATATAAACAGCTCATACAGCTCAACATCAAAAAACAAACAACCCAATAAAAAATTGGGCAGAAGACCTGAGTAGACATTTTTCCAAAGAGGGCATGCAGATGGCCAACAGGCACATGAAAAGATGCTCAACATCACTAATCATCAGGGAAGTGCACGTCAAACCACAATGAGATATCACCTCATATCTGTCAGAATGGCTATCATCAAAAATAACACAAACAACAAATGTTGGCAAGGATGTAGAGAAAAGGGAACCCTCATACACTGTTGGTGGGAATGTAAATTGGTGTAGCCACTGTGGAAAACAGTATGGAGGTTTCTCACAAAACTAAAATTAGAACTACCATATGACCCAGCAAAATTTACTTTTGGGTACATATCTGAAAAAAGAAAAAAAACCACTATTTTGAAAAAATACACACATCCCCAGTATTCATAGCAGCATTATTTACAATTGCCAAGATATGGAAGCAACCTAAGTATCCATCAACAGAACAACGGATAAAGAAGATGGGGTATATGTATACAATGGAATATTAGCCATAAAAATGAATAAAATTTTGCCATTTGCAACAACATGGATGGACTTGGAGGGTATTATGCTAAATGAAATAAGTCAGACAGAAAAAGATAATTACTGTATGATAATCACATATATGTGGAATCTAAAAAATCAAACAAACTCGTGAATATAACAAAAATAAAGCAGATTCACAGATATAGAGAATGAACTAGTGGTTACCAATGGGGAGAAGGAAGGAGGGAGGGACATGATAGGAGTAGGGGATTATGAGGTACAGACTATTATGTATAAAATAAGCTACAAGGGGCTTCCCTGGTGGTGCAGTGGTTAAGAATCTGCCTGCCAGTGCAGGGGACACGGGTTCGAGCCCTGGTCCGGGAAGATCCCACATGCTGCGGAGCAGTTGGACCCATGTGCCACAACTACTGAGCCTGCACTCTAGAGCCCACATGCTACAGCTACTGAAGCCCATGCACCTAGAACCTGTGCTCCGCAACAAGAGAAGGCCCTGCTCACCACAACTAGAGAAAGCATGCGTGCAGCAATGAAGACCCAACACAGCCAAAGATTAACAAATCAAAAAATAAAAAATAAGCCACAAGTATATACTGTACAACACAGGAATATAGCCAATATTTTATAACTATAAATGGAATATAACCTTTATTATGAATCACTATTTGTATACTTGTAACTTACATAAAATTGTACATAAACTATATTTCAATTAAAAAATAAAAGGAAAAAATTTCCATCCACATTGGAAGAACAGCTCTTTAATATCTGACCCTATAGAATTTGTTTTTGATTATGGCTAGAATTGTAGAACTGAAGCTCCAAGTGCTCCAAGTGTCTGTGTGTCTATAACTCAGAAAAGCCTTGACCTCTCATGTTGCTAGAGTGAAATGCTTTCCTGCCCCTGTAAGACATTAACAAATTAGAATATAAAGTTTCTTAAATTAAGGGAACTCAGTTCTAAGTGGGATATACTGATGACTCAGTGCTTGTATAATGTAACATCTCTCAAATTTAAGGAACATAAGAACACCAAACTTTTGATACTTTAAAATTACTAAAAGTTTCTTCTAGGGACTTCTAACTTAGAAATATTTTAAGAATCTAAGTTTATATATTTCAAGTAAATCTTTGAACAAATAAGATTGGTTTAATAGTTTTGATTCAGGAAAGAAAAGCTATGTGAAAATGAATACTGAAGTATTTATAATTAAGCATGATTTTAAATATACATACTATTCCTTCTTATTTTTAAATGCTGTGGTTTGGCAGTATCTTTTGGTCACCTTATGCATGTATCTACTTTTACTACTTTATACTTTTAAGGTATAAGGAGGATGTGTGCTGTTGCTGAAAATTGTGTTATATGATTTTATGAGATTTGTTCATCTGCTAAATGCCTATGTATGAAAGTTGCATTATTTATTTTCTTGTCCTTTCTATGAAATAAAAGTTAGCCATTTTAATAAAAAAGTTAAAATTAATATGGTTGGAGCAAGACTGACGGAAAATACAAACTGTGTGTGCAAGGTAACAGAATGGGTTTTGTTTCTCAAAATAGGTTGCTAAGTATTGTTTCTCAGGCACCCACAATCTTAATCAAATGCCCAGCTTTCCTTGATGAGTCTTGATTCTGCCTTCCCATAATCAAGTCCTAAATTTTTAAAAAATGAAATAAAAATCTCAGGACATTTATCACACTTAAGATGTCTTAAAATTTCCCAGAGGGCACTGGAAAAGTTACAGAGATTTTATATTTCATTTATAAAAATAGAGATGTAGAAATAATTGGTAACTATTTCTTAATTTTCAACATGATAGATAAAATATTAATGTAACATAAATGTTTCAGAAATTGCTCATTTTAAGAAAAAAACCTGAAAATTTTCCAGTGTCCTTGATGTTCATTATGTTTTAACCTCAAGAAAAACACTGATCAATCTCTTGTCAAATGGTTATGCACTGTATTCCAATAGAGAATATTACCCTTTCTATTATTGGTTACTGTAATAAATAATCCAGTCAATATTGCCAGCTATGAGAGAGGGTTCTACAGTCATGGGCAAGTTTCTAAAATCTGATCTTTCCATTATCTGTTTTTCTGGACAGAAAATAATTACAGGATTTGTAGAATTTTACAAACTTCATTTATGTAAACTTATTTCAATTAATTAACATTACATTCACTTCATAAATGCTAGTTTAGAGAAGTCATCATTAACATGTAAGTTAGATTTGGAAAACAGCATTCTCTCTGAATATATTGTATGTTATATATAATATTATACGTTGTTATATATATTATACATGAAAAATTCAATTAAATTCTTAGACTGTTGGTTTGGCTAAAAAAGCTAAAGACTGAAAATACTTTAGAGCTAGATGTAAATACGGATTCTTAATTTTCATTACATACCATTGCTCCCTCAATTAATTAAATTTTAAAGTAACATTTAGTTTACTTTTAAAAACATGTTCTCTAAAAAGTCAAGATTCTTCCAATTCAGAAAGGTCAGTTTATAATAATTTAGGTTTATAATAGCATTAAACTTGTCTTCTGCTTGACTTCTTTTAGCAACCCCAACAGCTAAAGCTTTGATAAACTCTGTATCCCTTTAGAGAGTCATTTTGCTCTCTCTGGGATTGTAAATAATGAATTAGTAATGTAAAATGTCTTCCAAAAAGTACTGCCTTGTTTAACACTATCTGTCAGTTATAACGATAATAAAATAGGACTTAGTATAAAAGGAACATTGGGGAGCATGCTGCTTTGCAATGTGAATATGAATAAATTTGCATCAATTGCACAATTGCTTCTTTTAATACAATTCTATGCTGACTACATATATCTCAAAAAGACAGCCAAGCATATGACATTTTGGTTTTTCAGATATACAAGGACAATTTTCTCCTAAATACCCATAGTTACTTATTGTTCTGTTTTCCCACAAAGAATTTTGAATACAGGAGGATCCATTAGGGCCTTGAAATGAGTCTCTTGCACATTTTATAGAGATAGTAGCAGTAATAACAATAGCTATAATAATACTAATAATAGTATCTCATAACTTTTGACATCCTTAAGTACAGATGGATATTATACAGTTAACTTTGATAACATCAAAGTACCATTTTAAAAAAATAAAGACTAACATATATACTTGATATACTTGCCAACATCCTAAATTCAGATTCAGACAATGCATTTGGTGTGTAATGTCAACTCACCAATTGAGAAATCATAATTCAAGTGCCTTACAAATTAGCTAGGCTCTCAGAACACAATTCCTATCACAGATTATATTTTACACTGTCAGAGAAAAGAAAAGGGAGGCACCTTGTGAGGTCTTGTCAGTTGATTTGATTACAATAAAAAGTGAATCTTGATATATTCAAGGATAGAGTTTAGAATGATTGTTACCTCATATTTATTTACATCTGTGTCTGTACCAAATACCACAAAAACGCTGGAGGTAATTTTTTTTCTTCTTTTATTCCCTCATAGAATTAGGTTTCATTGTTTAATTTAGTTCAATAATTTTTTTAAACATGACAGTTTTGTGCTAAAGATGCCTCATTATTATTACCATACAAAATTTACTATACAAAATTGACATCTTTAAAAGCAAACACATTTTAAGATTATTTTCATTAAACATGATAGACCTTAGGTATTTAATGCCTAAATATATGCACTAGTATATATATGTAAATATTTTGGATTTAACAGCATTCATTTGGTTGAACATATTCACAGCAATTTATATACTAAAGTTTTTCAGATATACAAGGACAATTTTCTCCTAAATACCCATAGTTACTTATTGTTCTATTTTCCCACAAAGAATTTTGAATACAGGAGGATCCATTAGGGCCTAGAAATGAGTCTATTGCACATTTTATAGAGATAGAAGCAGTAATAACAATAACAATACTAATAATAGTATTTAATAGCTACTATTGTTTTCAGTGTGTCAGATTATTATGCAAACTGTTTTACATGAGCCAACTCATTACTTACATAATAATTCATTTAAATAATTCATGCATATACTACAGTATACAACATACATAATACATACACTACAGTTAATGATCCCATTTTTACATATGAGAAACAGTGGTGTATTGAAATAATAAAATGTGCCAGTGTTGCTGGCAGGAAAGGATTGACTCAGCAGGCCCTGGTTGCCCAAATCCTGCACATTCTCAAGTATGGCATGTCTTGGTTGATTCCTAGGAGATAACCTCCGAGACACTGGAGCATTCTGCCTGATAGGTTTTTTTGGTGTGTCTGAGACCTTGGACCATGTTGTCCCAATTGACAGGTTAAGTTTATTCTAAGAATGTAAGTGATAGTGCCTGTCCTAAGTAGCTGAGGTCAGTCATGTGGGCACCACATGCCTATGTGACTGACTCTCAATAAAAACCCTGGACACCAAGGCACAGATAAGCTTCTTTGGTTGAGAATAATTACATGTGTTGTCATACACCACTGATGGGAATATTAAGCATGTCTCCATGCAAATTCACTAGGAGGGGACACCTGGAATCTTGTACCTAGTTTTTCCAACACTTCACCTCATGCACTATTCCTCTTTGTTTATTGCCACTATAATAAACCATATTCAAGAATAGAACAAGTTTTATGAGTAGTATGAGTCATAATCAAGTGAATATTCAAGCTTAAGAGTAATCTTGGGGATCACAAATACAGTTGTATAAATAGAAAATGTCAAAGCCAGAATTTTAAGTCAGACTCCAATGTCTCTGCTGTTAATAATTACAACATTCCATCCCTAGACTACACTATATATAAAACTATAATTTAACAAGAATGAGTAATTGACAGAATACTTACATCTCTCAGTACTACATTTTATCAACGAAATGATGCTAAAGTCAGAATTCTTATAACTAAGACTTTTTCAGAAAACTGTTTTTAATAATTGCCAAATCATTTAATCTTCTTTTTCTTGTTTTCCTATACAAATAATAAATATTTGTAGATGACATGATGTTATATAGAGATAATCCTAAAGAGTCTATCCACATAAAAACTGTTAGATCTAATCAATGAATTCTGTAAAGTTGCAAGATATAAAATCAAGAAACAAAAATCCATAGCATTTCTATGTTCCCAAACAAATTATCTGAAAAACAAATTTAAAATATTTCATTTACAATGGCATTAAAAACAATAAAATACTCAGGAATAAATTTAACCAAGGAGGTAAACAATCTCTACACTGAAAACTGTAAGACATCAATGAAAGAAATTGAAGAAGACACAAAAATGGAAAGGTACTTCTGTTCATGGATTAAAAGAGTTAGTATTGTTAAAATTCACATAATATCCAAATCCATCTATAGATTCAGTGCAATCCCTATCAAGCTTCCAATGGCACTTTATATTTTACAGAAGTAGAAAAAAATTCTAAAATTTATATAGAACCACAAAAGACCCTGGATAGTCAAAGCAGTCCTGAGGAAGAGCAAAGTGGGAGGCATCACACTTCTTGATTTCAAGCTATTTTATAAGGCTGTAGTAATCAAAATGAGTGTAGTGTTTTACTATTGCTATAGTATAGTGTGATACTGGCATAAAAACAGACACATACGTAAATGGAACAGAATAGAGAGCCTAGAAATAAGCCCACAATTTTTAACAAAGGAGACAAGAATATACAATGGGGAAAGGACAGTCTCTTCAATAAATGGAGTTCAGAAAACTGAATAGTCACATGCAAAAGAATAAAACTGGACCACTATCTTACTCCATGCACAAAAATTAACTCAAAATGGGTCAATGTAAGACCTAAAACAATAAAACTTCTAGAAGAAAATATAGGCATTAAGTTACTTGACATCAATCTTGGCAATAATTTTTTGGATTTGACACCAAAAACAAAGGCAACAAAAACAAGTGGGAATGCCTGGAAGTAAAAAGCTTCTGCAAAGCAAAAGAAACCACCAACAAAATGAAGAAACAAACTGCTGAATAGCAGAAAATACTTGCAAATCATAAACGTGGTAAGAGGTTAATTTTGAAAACACAGAAAGAACACTACCACTCAGTAGACAAAAAAAAAAAAAAAATTAAAAATGTGCAAAGTACCTGAATACACATTTTTTTCAAGGAAGATATATGAATCGTCAACAGATACCTGAAAAAGGTGTTCAGCTTCACTAATCATAAGGGAAATGCAAATCAAAACCACTATGAGATATCATCTCACACCTGTTAGAATGTCTATCATCAAAAAGCCACTATGGAGAACAGTATGGAGGTTCCTTAAAAAACTAAAAATAGAACTACCATATGACCCAGCAATCCCACTACTGGGCATATACCCTGAGAAAACAATAATTCAAAAAGAGTCATGTACCAAAATGTTCATTGCAGCTCTATTTACAATAGCCAGGACATGGAAGCAACCTAAGTGTCCGTCAACAGCTGAATGGATAAAGAAGATGTGGCACATATATACAATGGAATATTACTCAGCCATAAAAAGAAACAAAATTGAATTATTTGTAGTGAGGTGGTTGGACCTAGAGTCTGTCATACAGAGTGAAGTCAGAAAGAGAAAAACAAATATGGTATGCTAACACATATATATGGAATCTAAGAAAAAATAAAAGGTCATGAAGAACCTAGGGGCAAGATGGGAATGAAGACACAGATCTACTAGAGAATGGACTTGAGGATATGGGGAGGGGAAAGGGTAAGCTGTGACAAAGTGAGAGAGTGGCATGGACATATATACACTACCAAACATAAAATAGATAGCTAGTGGGACACAGCCACATAGCACAGGGAGATCAGCTCAGTGCTTTGTGACCACCTAGAGGGGTGGGATAGGGAGGGTGCGAGGGAGGGAGACACAAGAGGGAAGAGATATGGGAACATATGTATATGTATAACTGATTCACTTTGTTATGAAGCAGAAACTAACACACCATTGTAAAGCAATTATACTCCAATAAAGATGTTAAAAAAAAAAAAGTCAAGAGAACATAAATGTTGGTGAGACTGGAGCAAAGGGGACACCTGTACACTGTTGGTGGGAATGTAAATTGGTACAGCCAGTATGAAGGGTCCTCAGAAAATTAAAAATAGAACTACCATATGATTCAGCAATTCCACTTCTGGGTATTTATCTGAGAAAATGAAAACACTAACTTGAAAAGATATATGCATTCCCATGTTCATTGCAGCATTATTTACAATAGAAAAGAAATGGAGTCAACCTAAATATCCATGGATGGATGAATGGATAAAGCAGGTGTTACATACACACACACACACACACACACACACACACACACACACACAGAAATATTATTCAGTCATAAAAAGAAGGAAATCTTGCCATTTACAACAGCATGGATGGACCTTCCTTGAGGGCATTATGCTAAGTGAAATAAGTCAGACAAAGACAAATACTGTATAATCTCAATTATATGTAGAATCTTAAAAAGAAAAAAAACAACTAATGGCAAAAGAGATCAGATTTCTTGTTACCAGAGGTTGGGGGGCAGAGAGGGAATTGGATGAAGGTGGTCAAAAGTTACAAACTTCCAGTAATAAATAAGTACTAGAGATGTAATGTATAACATAACTACAGTTAACACTTCTGTATGATATATATATATAACTTAAGAGAGTAAATCATAAGAGTATTCATCCCAGGGAGAAAAAAATTTTTTTTCTTTACTGTATCTATATGAGATGAGGGATGTTAAATAAACTTATTGCAGTATTCATTTCACAATATATATGTCAAATCATTATGCTGTACACCTTAAACTTATACATGCTCTGTGTCCATTATATCTCAATAAAACTGGGGAAAAAGCCCATTAATTTTATAGAGCAGTTTATGTTCATAGTAAAATAAGTATCAAATGTACATAGTCCCAGTAATATTAACCTATATATGGAAATCAGAATATGATCTTCTTTAGTGATATTGGCAAGAGCATAAAGAACCAAGTCTAATGGGTTGAGAAGTGTGAGAATGGGGGATAGACAGGTAGATAGAATTTACACAAGTCTCAAGATATTTAGCAGTAGAAAAAAAAACATGGTAAATAGAGGGCCATCAATAGTTAAAATATTAGTCATTCTTGTAACTTTATTTTGGCATATGTGTTAGATTATTTTCATATTGGAAATAATTATGTTTATATTTTGATGGGAGGATATCCAAACATGGTAGAATTGAAGGTAATGATAAAGTGACAATAATCATTATATATAGTTTAATGATACAGGGTTATGAGCTAATGATTTAAAGAAAATTATAATTGAAGAGAAGATAAATATCTGAAAAGTAGCATCCACTGGTAAGCATTCCTTAATTCATCAAATGATAATCTTTTTTACCTTCAATATACTCTCATATGTTGTTTATTATCATATTCATCATGAGTGGATTTAATATATGCTTATAATAAGAAAACAAATACCTCCTAATAAATGTCTAAAATCATTACTGCATAAGTTCAAGTAGAACAGCAAATAATATAAATGACTGCTTGAACTAAAATTATGTATGCCTAGAGGACGTTAACAGAATTAAGAATACCTACAACATATCACCACAATGTTCAGTACATAATGTTTTAAAAATGCAAGAAATGTGAAGAAACAAAAAACGTGACCCAAAGACAATTTAAAAATGGGCAATGGTTATACTAGGAATTTTACATCAAGAGATAGCAACTATATTAAAATATACCCAAACTCATTAGTAATAAGAGAAAGGCAAATGAAGTCACAATTTGATTTAAAACCATAATATTATAATAAATGAATAGCCTCATGTGGACCAGTAATTTTAAAACGTGTATCATAAACTGAGAAGCACATTAAACTTGACACTCTGCATATGAGGTCTAAAGCAAGCAAACAACCCAAACAAACAAAAAGCTGTGGTTGCTCACTCTTGGATCCCAACCACCACGCTGAAGGTCAAGATAGCAAATGTGGAGAATGACATCAGCACCATGGCATCATGAATCATTCAATGAAGATACAAAACAAACAGAAGGCAAATAATAAGATGGCATTCATAAGACCTTACATATCAACAGTGACTTTAAATGTAAATGAATTGAATTCACCAATTTAAAGACACAGAGCGGACAGGTAAAAAATAAGACTCAACTATGCTGCCTATATGAGACTAATTTTAGCTCTAAAGACACATATAGGCTCAAATTGAAGTGACGGAAAAAGGTATTCCATGCAAGCAGAAGCCAGAACAAAGCAGAGGTAGCCATGCTTATATCAGAAAAAATAGACTTCAAGCCAAAAACAGTAACAAGAAACAAAGAAGGTTATTATATTATGATAAAGGGGGCAAGACATCGAGAAGATACAACTATAAATATATATATATATGTATACACCCAACATCAAAATGCCAAATTATATTAAGCAAATACTAACAGATCTAAGGGGAGGAATAGACAGCAATACAATAGTAGTAGGGAGGTTCAGTACTCTACTATCAGCAATGGGTAGATCATCCAGACAGAAAATCAACAAGGAAACAATGGAACTGACCCACACTTTAGAATAAATAGACTTAACCTATTTTGAACATTTTACTCAACAGTAGCAGAATACCCATTCTTCCCAAGTGCACACAGACCATTCTCTAGGATAGAACATACAATGGGACAAAACACAAGTCTTAGCAAATTTAACAAGACTGAAATCATACCAACTTTCTTTTCTGATCACAACAGTATGAAGCTATAAATCAATGACAAAAGGCAAGGTGGAAAATCTACAAATATGTGGCAAATAAACACACATTTTTGAACAACCAATGAGTCAAAGAAGAAATCAAAAGGGAAAGTAAAAAAATCTCAAAACAAATTGAAGTAGAAATACAACACATTAAAAACTTATGTAATGCAACAGAAGCAGTTCTGAGATGAAAGTTTATAGCAATAAATTAATATATTAAGAATTAGATCTCAAACACCTCAAGAAACTAGAAAAAGAAAAAATATTAAGCCCAAAATTAGTAAAAGGAAGGAAATAATATAATCCAGATTCCTATTCTTAATTTAGCTCATATATTTTAGCAATCCTGGGTACTTTATGGAATCCCTGTATTCCATATGACACTACAGTGGTATATACTCATATACCATTCATACAGAGGTATATGCCATATTAATGAATTGTCAAAACCTATTGAGCCGTACAACGCAGAGTGAATCTTAATGTAAACTACAGACTTTAGTTAATGAAAATGCATCAGTATTGGTTGATTAATTGTAATAAGTGTACCACACAAAAGCAAGATATTATTAATAATGGGGTAACTGTGTGTGTGCATGAATTCTGTACAATATGCTCAAAATTTCTGTAAGCCTAAAATTCTCCTAAAAATAAGTTTGTTGACTGAAAAATAATGCTGCAATCATTACTTAGGTACAACTTGTAAATATTAATAATACTATCTTAACACCAATTTTTTTCTAACAAAGACAAAAGAAAACTTTGTATAGGACATCAGAAATATTAATAAAACATGCTCTATAAAAAAGAAAAACATTTGTGAAAGAAATTACATTTTAAAAAGGCTTTTTTAAATGTAAGAAATCTTTTTCATATACTATTAAATGTAATTTCATTTAATATATTTTTAAATGTATTCTTCTATTCACATCTGCTACATGCTCTAAAAATTACATATATAAAATAAGAAAATATATTTTGTTTTCTATCATATGACAGAGTTTTCTTATTTAGCTAGCTAAATACCCCCACAAGTACTTTAAACACTGCAATCAATATAGAGTGCAGCTAACTAAATAGAAAAACCTCAATTGGTAGAATAGAAACTTCATATATGCTATCCCTTAATTAGTTTCCAAATTATTTAAGTATCAGACAATACATGCTTATTCATAACATGTATGCAAAAAGAGACATGCTTTCTAGAATAAGAAATAAGATGCTAATTAAGAAGATAGAATTTCTATACTGTTTTGCAATTATTTGTGGGTCTCACTTAAATTCATTAGAAAAAAAAGGCAAAGAAAATTTATATAAATGCATCCACAATATACAAGTGTAATAATCAAAATCTACTTCTCCCAGAAAATGAAATGTTTCTCAAAAGAAATTTATTTTCTAGTACTTA
This sequence comes from Lagenorhynchus albirostris, assembly GCF_949774975.1. Lineage (NCBI taxonomy): Eukaryota > Metazoa > Chordata > Mammalia > Artiodactyla > Delphinidae > Lagenorhynchus > Lagenorhynchus albirostris. The sequence goes on from NC_083098.1 coordinate 124,447,692, forward strand.
AAATTACATTTTTTAAAGTGGCAGTTTTGTTACCACTATCTTAAATAACTATGCTGTTATTTTAATATTTTCTCAAGGTACTAATTTTTGATAAAAATCCTTGTCCTGACCCTCCATTATTGCAAATAATTCTATATTAAAAATAGTAGGAGGACTTCCCTGGTGGCGCAGTGGTTGAGAGTCCGCCTGCCAATGCAGGGGACACGGGTTCGTGCCCCGGTTCGGGAAGATCCCACATGCCGTGGAGTGGCTGGGCCTGTGAGCCATGGCCACTGAGCCTGCGCATCTGGAGCCTGTGCTCCGCAACGGGAGAGGCCACAACATTGAGAGGCCCACATACCGCAAAAAAAAACCAGTAGGAGAACACAGTATATCTTTCAATCTGTTTGTGTTGTCTTCAATTCCTTTCCTCAGTGGCTTATACTTTTCCAAGAATAGGTATTTTACCTCCTTAGGTGAGTTTATTCCTAGGTATTTCATTCTTTTTCATGTGATGGTAAATGGAATTATTACCTTAATTTCTCTTTCTGATAGTTCATCGTCAGTGTGTCAAAATGCAACAGATTTCTCTATATTAATTCTATATCCTGCAACTTTACAGAATTCACTGATGAGGCCTAGCAGTTTTCTGGTGGTATCTTTAGGATTTTCTATGTATAGTATAATGTCATCTACAAACAGTGATAATTTTACTTCTTCCTTTCCAATTTGGATTCCTTTTATATCTTTTTCTTGTCTAATTGCTGTGGCTAGGACTTCCAATACTATGTTGAAGAAAAGTGGTAAGAATGGGCATCTTTGTCCTGTTCCTGATCTTAAAGGAAATGCCTTCAGTTTGTCACTGTTGAGTATGATGTTAGCTGTGGGTTTGTCATATATGTCCTTTCTTTTATGTTGAGTTATGTTCTCTCTATGATCACTTTCTGGAGTAATTATTATTATTGTTAAAATGACTATAACACCCATGGCAATATATAGATTCAATGCAATCCCTATCAAAACGTCAAAGGAATTTTCCACAGAACTAGTACAAATAATTTTAAAACCAGTATGGAAACACAGAAGGCCCTGAATAGCCAAAACAATCTTGAGAGAGAAGAATGGAGCTGGAGGAATCATGCTCCTTGACTTCAGACTATACTACAAAGCTACAGTAATCAAGACAGTATGGTACTGGCACAAAAACAGAAATATAGATCAATGGAACAGAATAAAGAGTCTAGAAATAAACCCACGAACTTATGGTCCATTAATCTATGACAAAGAAGGCAAGAATATACTGTCTTTCCTCCATAGTATGTAAAATAAGTGGTGTTGGGAAAACTGGGCCACTTCATGTAAAATAATGAAATTAGAACATTCTCTAGCACCATGCACAAAAATAAACTCAAAATGTATTAAAGACCTAAAAGTAAGACTGGAAAGCAAAAAGCTCCTAGAGGAAAACATAGGCAGGACACTCTTTGACATAATCTGTACCAATATGTTTTTGGATCTGTCTCCAAAATGAAAGGATATAAAAGTAAAAATAAAGAAATGGGACCTAATTAAACTTAAAATCTTTTGCACAGCAAAGGAAATGACCCACAGAACAAAAGGACAACATACTGAATGGGAGAAAATATTTGCAAATGATATGACCTATAAGGGGTTAATATCCAACATATATAAGCAGCTCATATAACTAAACATCAAAAAAAGAAATGAAACAACCCAATTAAAAAATGGGCAGAAGACCTGAATAGACATTTTTCCAAAGAAGACATGCAGATGGCCGAAAAGCACATGAAAAGATGCTCAACATCACAAATCATCAGGGAAATGCAAATCAAAACCACAATGAGCTATCATCTCACACCTGTCAGAAAGGCTATCATGAAAAATAACACAAATAACAAATATTGGTGAGGATGTGGAGAAAAAGGAACTCTTGTACACTGTTGGTGGGAAGGTAAACTGGTGAAGCCACTGTAGAAAACAGTATGGAGGTTTCTCACAAAAGTAAAAATAGAACTACCCAATGACCCAGCAATTCCACTCCTGGGTATATATCTGAGAAAAAACAAAAACACTAATTCAAAAAGACACATGCACCCCAGTGTTCATAGCAGCATTATTTATAACTGCCAAGATATGAAAGCAACCTAAGTGTCCAACAACAGATGAATGGATAAAGGAGATGTGGTATACATATGCAACAGAATACTACTCAGCAATGAAAAAGAATGAAATTTTGCCATTTGCAACAACATGGATGGACTTGGAGGGAATTATACTGAGTGAAGTAAGTCAGACAGAGACAAATATGTATGATGTAACTTACATGTGGAATTTTTTAAAAATACAACAAACTAGTGAAGAAGAATGAAGCAGACTCACAGATGTAGAGAACAAACTAGTGGTTGCCAGTGGAGAGAGGGAATGAGGGGGTGGCAATATAGGGCAAGGCGATTAAGAGCTCAAACTATTATGTATAGAATAAGCTACAACAATATATTGTACAACATGGGGAATATAGCCAGTATTTTATAATAACTGTAAATGGAATATAACCTTTAAAATTGTTATTCAGTATATTGTACACCTGTAACTTATATAATATTATACATCAACTATACTTCAATTAAAACATTTTTTAAAATAGGAGAATACGAAATCAATTTAATTCTTCTCTTACTCCATAGTAAATATTTTATTGAAATGTTAAACTAAAGTACTTTATATACTGCTATGGTTTTCTTATTTTCCTTTTGAATTGAATTATCAGTACTGATGATTTGGTGTGACTATAATTTGTGAGAAGTTGAGAAAAGCCAATTAGTAAGCAAGTTTCCTTGTTGAAATTGCTCCAGGTTTTCCAAGCTTCTAATCATAATTAAACATAAGAGAAAGAAACATTAACTGCTCTACTTAAAAGTTTTATATCGGGGCTTATAAAAGTTGATATGTTTCTATATGTAGTACCCAATCTCTCAATAAGCAAGAATAGTTAGTTTGATGTGTTGCCCCAAATCCATGTTCCTTTTTCTCTGAATGTGAGATACATTTTGACCACCAAGTAATGTTGGTAAATTGCCTGTGTTACCCATTGTTTTCAAATTTCTAATTTTCAGATTTTCTCTTGATATGTATGTATGTTCACTTTCCTCTGTTGGGTATACATTTGCCTGACAAGGTAGCTAGTTATTTTTCTGTAAACATGTGGAAGAAGACTGTTTATTTTTCCATTAAGCTGCTATATATCTATAAATTACAGATATGGATTTTGCCATATTCTAGCCTGAAGGGAGGCATACATACTTTGAGTAACCCATGCAAATCTAGAAAATGTAAAAACAGCAAAAGAGGAATCAGTACTAGTAGTCACATACTATGTTCAGGAAAAAAATTGGTCCAAACGTATGTGGCAAGATAGTGAATTTCCCAAGAATCTTGAAAGGATAGCTTACTTGGTTTGAAGCCACATCTCCTGGGGGATGAAACTGAGATACAAATGAGGTATAAACAAAATGCCACTAGAGTACCTCAGTGACAAAATATGGAAACAGAGGGGGAAATGAGGAGAGGAACTAGAAAAGGGAAGGGGAAGGGTCAGGACCAAAATGGCAGAGGAGTAGGAAGCAGAGTTCACCTCCCTCTACAGAAACACTGAAAATACATCTACAAGTGGAACAATTCACACAGAACAGCTACTGAGTGCCAACAGAAGACCTCAGACATCCAAAAAGACAAGGAAGCCTCCACGTAACTGGGTAGGACAAAAGGAAGAAGAAAAAGAAGGAATCAGGATGGGGCCTGCACCCCAGAGATGGAGCTGTGAAGGAGGAAAGGTTCCCACACCTTGGGATGGCTCCCCACCATGGGAGAGATTAGACTGCATGGAGGGGGAGTTTCAGAGCCCAAAAGGAGAGAGGAGTAATCAGTTCGTGGAAAGCAAACCGAAAAGCAACCTGCCCAGAGGGTCAGCACCGCCACCCTACATTCCCCACCTTGAGATACTCCTCTGTCACTGAGGGTGGTGTTCAGGTGCTGAAGCTCAGACTCTGAAGCTGAGTCCCAGGGAGAGGACCAGGGTTAAATGAAGAAATAGCCTGAAGAGGTTGGGCTATGGCAACTGAGTGTGTACTAGGAAGAAGCCTGGGCCAACCAGAGAGGCAAATTACCATTGTTTGAAGGCACATGAGGACAGGGGCAGGACCACCATAGGAACTTCTTTCCCTGTGAGTGCTCCCAGAAAACAAAACATCACCTGCAGGAGCTCCAGTGGTGGGTGTGAGTCACTGCCGCCATCTTGGGCTCCAGAGGCTGGCACTGGCTGCCTCTTCCAGACCTGCAGGCAGACACCAGGCCTCACCCCTGCTGACCCAGAAGGGCACAGACAGCTTTCGCACTAGGAATTCCTCCAGTGGGCCCCAGGACCCACTCCCGCTGACGTGGAAGGCACAGACAACTTCTGCCACTAGGAATTATACCAGCACTTCCCAGGACCTACACATGCTGTCCTGGGAGCATGCAGAAACCTCTTGCTACTAGGAAATCCATCAGTGGGTGCCGGAACCTGCTGTCAGCAGGGGCCAATGTGGGGGTTGGGCGAGACCAGAGCCCGAGCTGCCTCCATAGCTCCCACAGCAGGTCCAGGAGCATGACTACTGCAGTCCTGGAACCTGACCTCAGTAGATCTGTGCTGGTGGCTGGGTGAAAATGATGCCTTAGAGTCACCAGGGCCAATTGCTGGCATACCCACAGTTAAGGCAGGACTGAGAGCAGTGCCAACAACAGTATACTTTGTGAGCCCACACAATGGGCAAAAGGGGACACAACAGAGCACATTCACAGGTGAACAGCTCCAGAGGAGTAATACTCAGTGGCTTCTCTCCCAGTGGTAGTTCTCCAATCCCACCTACCTTGCACTGCAGATCAGAAGCACAGCTAAGAAACAGAGCTGAGGGCCTCTGCTCCAACAACAAGGGAGCAGATCCCACCCCTAACAGGACAGTGACAACCATAGAGCAAAGGGGAGACTCTTCTCAATATCTAGGGCAGGCATTGGTCACCACAACACCAATCAAACCCCCTATCAAAGGGCTAATGGTACAAGCCTCTCGACAAACCTCACCCACCAGAGGACAGACACCAGAAGAAAGAATTACGATGCTACAGCCTGCAGAAAGGAGAGCACAAACACAGTTTGACAAAATGAGATGACAAAGAAATATGTTGCAGAGGAAGGAGCAAGATAAAAACCTACAAGAACAACTAAATGAAGAGGAGATAAGCAATCTATCTGAAAAAGAATTCAGAGTAGTGATAGTAAAGATGATCCAAGATCTTGGAAAAAGAATGGAGACACAGATCGAGAAGATACAAGAAAAGTTTAACAAAGACCTACAAGAACTATAGAACAAACAGAGATGAACAAGACAGTAACTGAAAGGAAAAATATACTAGAAGGAAGCAATAGAATAACTGAGGCAGAAGAACAGATAAGTGACCTGGAAGACAGAATGGTGGAAATCTCTTCCATGAACAGAATTTTTAAAAAAAAAGAATGAAAAGAACGGAGGGCACTCTCATAGACCTGTGGGACAACAGTAAATGGACCAACATTCAAATTATAGGGGTCCCTGAAAAAGGAGAAAAAGAAAAAGGCTTGAGAAAATATTTGAAGAGATTACAGTCAAAAACTTTCCTAGTATGGGAAAGGAAAGAGTCACCCAAGTCCAGGAAACACAGAGTCCCATACAGGATCAAGCTAAGGAGGAACAGGTCAGACATATTAATCAAACTAACAAAATTAACTACAAAGAAAAAACATTAAAAGCAGAAAGAGAAAAGCAACAAATAATATACAAGGGAATCCCTGTAAGGCTATCAGCTGATATTTCAGAAGAAACTCTGCAGGCCAGAAGGAAGTGGCAGGATATGAAAGGGAAAATCCTAAAACCAAGATTACTCTACCCAGCAAGGATCTCATTCAGATATGACAGAAAAATCAATATCTTTACAGACAAGCAAAAACTAAGAGAATTCAGCACCACCAAAGCAGCTTTACAACAAATGCTAAAGGAACTTCTCTAGGCAAGAAACACAAGGGAAAAGAATAAAAGAGTAAGGGGAAAACACAAAACCTACAAATACAAACTGAAAACAATTAAGAAAATGTCAACAGGAAGATACATATCAATAATTACCTTAAATGGAAATGGATTAAATGCTCCAACCAAAAGACACAGACTGGCTGAGTGGACACAAAAACAAGACTCATATATATGCTGTCTGAAAGAGACCCATTTCAGACCTAGGGACACACACAGACTGAAAGTGAGGGGATGGAAAAAGGTATTCCATGCAAATGAAAATCAAAAGAAAGCTGGAGTTGCAATACTCATATCAGACAAAATAGACTGTAAAATACTGTTACAAGAGACAAGGAAGGACACTACATAATGATCAAGGGATCAATCCAAGAAGAAGATATAACAATTGTAAATATTTATGCACCTAAAACATAGGAGCACCTCAAGATATAAGGCAAATGCTAAAAGCCATAAAAGGGGAAATCAACAATAACCCAATGATAGTGGGGGAATTTAAAACCCCACTTACACCAATGGACAGATCATCAAGACAGAAAATTAATAAGGAAACACAATCCTTAAATGACACACTAGATCAGATAGACTTAATCAATATTCATAGGACATTCCATCGAAAAGCAGAATACACTTTCTTCTCAAGTGCACGTGGAAAATTCTCCAGGATAGATCATATCTTGGATCACAAATCATGCCTCAGTAAAGTTAAGAATTTTGAGATCATATCAAGCATCTTTTCTGACCACAATATTATGAGATTAGAAATCAATACAGGAAAAAAAGGTAAACAATATGTTACTAAACAATATGTTACTAAATAAACAATGGATCACTGAAGAAATCAAATAGGAAATCAAAAAATACCTCCAAATAAATGACAATGAAAACACAATGACCCAAAACAAAAGGGATGGGATGCAGCAAAAGCAGTTCTAAGAGGGAAATTTATGGGATGCAGCAAAGGCAGTTCTAAGAGGGAAATTTACAGCAATACAATCTTACTTCAAGAAACAAGTAAAATCTCAAATAAATAACCTAACCTTACACCTAACACAACTAGAGAAAGAAGAACAAACAAAACCCAAAGTAAGTAGAAGGAAAGAAATCATAAAGATCAGAGCAGAAATAAATAAAGATTAATAAAACAATAGCAAAGATCAATGAAACTAAAAGCTGGTTCCTTGAGAAGATAAGCAAAATTACTAAACCTTTAGCCAGACTCATCAAGAAGGAGAGAGGACTCAAATCAACAGAATTATTAATGAAAAAGGAGAAGTAACAACTGACACTGCAGAAATAAAAAGGATCATAACAGACTACTATAGGTAATTGTATGCCAATAAAATGGACCACCTGGAAGAAATGGACAAATTCTTAGAAAGATACAAGCTTCCAAGACTGAACCAGGAAGAAACAGAAAATATGAACAGACCAATCACAAGTAATGAAATGGAAACTGGGATTAAAAATCTTCCAACAAACAAAAATCCAGGACCAGATGGCTTCACAGGCAAATTCTAAAACACAACACCTATACTTCACAAACTCTTCCAAAAAGTTGCAGAGGAAGGAATGCTCCAAAGCTCATTCTATGAGGCCCCAGTCACCCTGATTACCTAAACCAGACAAAGATATCAAACACACACAAAAAAAACAAAACTTACAGGCCAATATCACTAGTGAACATAGTTACAAAAATCCTCAACAAAATACTAACAAACAGAATCCAACAACACATTAAAAGGATTATACAGCATGATCAAGTGGAATTTACCCGAGGGATGCAAGGATTCTTCAATATATGTAAATCAAACAATGTGATACACCATATTAACAAACTGAAGAATAAAAACCATATGATCATCTCAGTAGATGCAGAAAAAGCTTCTGACAAAATTCAACAATGCTTTATCATAAAAACTCTCCAGAAAGTGGGCACAGAGGGAACCTACCTCAACATAATAAAGGCCATATACAACAAACCCACAGCACACATCACTGTCAATAGTGAAAACCTGAAAGCATTTCCTCTAAGATCAGGAACAAGACAATGATGTTTATTCTTGCCACTACTATTCAACATAGTTTTGGAAGTCTTAGCCACGGCAATCAGAGAAGAAAAAGAAATAAAAGGGATCCAAATTGGAAAAGAAGAAGTAAAAATATCACTGTTTGTAGATGAGATGATACTATACATAGAAAATCCAACAGCTACTACTGGAAAACTACTAGAGCTCATCAGTGAATGTGGTAAAGTGGTGGGATACAAAATTAATACAAGGAAATCACTTGCATTTCTATATACTAACAATGAAAGATCAGAAAGAGAGATTAAAGAAACAATCTTATTTACCATTGAAACAGAAAGAGTAAAATACCTAGGAATAAACCTACCTAAGGAGGCAAAAGACCTGTATGCAGAAAACTATAAGATACTGATGAAAGAAATCAAAGATGACACAAACAGATGGAGAGATACACCACATTCTTGGATTGGAAGAATCAATATTGTCAAAATGACTATACTACCCAAAGCAATCTACAGATATAATGTAATCCCTATCAAATTACCAGTGGCATTTTTCACAGAATTAGAAAAAAATTTTTTTACAATTTATGTGGAAACACAAAACACCCCCAAATAGCCAAAGGAATCTTGCAAAAGAAAATGGAGCTGGAGGAATTAGGCTCCCTGACTTCAGACTATACTACAAAGCTACAGTCATCAAAACAGTATGGTATTGTCACAAAAGCAGAAATATAGATCAATGGAACAGGATAGAAAGCCAAGAGATAAACCCACACACCTATTGCCACCTAATCTATGACAAAGGAGGCAAGAATATACAATGGAGAAAAGACAGCCTCTTCAATAGGTGGTGCTGGGAAAACTGGACAGATACATGTAAAAGAATGAAATTAGGACACTCTCTAACACCATACACAAAAATAAACTCAAAATGGATTAAACACCTAAATGTAAGGCTGGACACTATAAAACTCTTGGAAGAAAACATCAGCAGAACACTGTTTGACACAAATCTCAGCAAGATCTTTTTTGATCCACCTCCTAGAGTAATGAAAATAAAAACAAAAATAAACAAATGTGATGTAATGAAGCTTAAAAGCTTTTGCACAGCAAAGGAAACCATAAACAAGATGGAAAGACACCCTCAGAAAGGGCAAAAATATTTGCAAACGAAGCAACCAACAAGGGATTATTATCCAAAATATACAAGCAGCTCATGCAGCTCAATATCAAAAAAACAAACAACCTAATCCAAAAATGGGCGGAAGACCTAAATAGACATTTCTCCAAAGAAGATATACAGATTGCCAGCAAATACATGAAAGAATGCTCAACATCACTAATCTTTAGAAAATGCAAATCAAAACTACAATGAGGTATTGCCTCACACAAGCCAGAATGGCCATCATCAAAAAATCTACAAACAACAAATGCTGGAGAGGGTGTGGAGAAAAGGGAACCCTCTTACACTGTTGGTGGGAATGTAAACTGGTACACCTACTATGGAGGACAGTATGAAGATTCCTTAACAAACTAAAAATAGAATTATCATATGACCCAGCAATACCACTCCTGAGCTTACACCCAGAGAAAACCATAATTGAAAAAGACACATGCACCCCAATGTTCATTGCAGCACTATTTACAATAGCCAGGATAAGGAAACAACCTAAATGTCCATCAGCAGAGGAGTGGATAAAGAAGATGTGGTATATATAAACAATAGATTACTCGGCCGTTAAAAAAACCAAAATGATGCCATTTGTAGTGACATGGATGGACCTAGAGATTGTCATACTGACTGAAGTAAGTCAGACACAGAAAGACAAATATTAGGGACTTCCCTGGTGGCACAGTGGTTAAGAATCCGCCTGCCAATGCAGGGACACGGGTTTGATCCCTGGTCCAGGAAGATCTCACATGCCACAGAGCAACTTAGCCCGTGTGCCACAACTACTTAGCCTGCGCTCTAGAGCCTGCAAGTCACAACTACTGAGCCCACGCACTGCAACTACTGAGCCTGCATGCTGCGACTACTGAAGGCCACACACTTAGAGCCCGTGCTCTAAGAGAAGCCACAGCAATGAGAAGGCTGTGCATCACAATGAAGAGTAGCCCCTGCTCGCCACAACTAGAGAAAGCCTGTGCGCAGCAACTAGGGCCCATTGCAGCCAAATAAATAAATAAAGCAGTGTGTACATGTCAATCCCAAACTCCCTAACTATCCCTTCCCTCCACAACAAGGGAACATTTAAAAAAAAAAAGAAGAAAAGACAAATACCATGTGATATCGCTTATATGTGGAATCTGAAAAAAAAAAGGCTACAAATGAACTTAACTTACAAAACACAAGTAGAGTCACAGATGTAGAAAACAAACTTATTGTTACCAGGAGATAAGGGGAGAGGGTAGGGATAAATTAGGAGATTGGGACTGACATATACACATCTCTATAAATAAAATAGATAACTAATATGAACCTGCTGTATAGCACAGGGAACTCTACTCAATACTCTGTAATGGCCTATATGGGAAAAGAATCTGATTCACTCTGCTATACACCTGAAACTAACACAACATTGTAAATCAAGTGTACTCCAACAAAAATTTTTTTTAAAAAAGGAAGGGGAACGAGAGATAACTATGCTTGCTATATTCTCTAGAAGCAAATATCCCCCAACTGATTCTCTGAGTTTTATCTAAGCTGTATCCGACTAAGAATTTCTGATAAAATTATTACCTAAAGTTAACTTCCAGAAATTAGTTTTATGATTATATGAAAAACATAACTCAATCTCTAATGCTTCTTTTGTGACCACTATCAATTCTTTGAAACGCTAAAAAAAAAAGAGGATATATATGAAATTTAAAAGGACAATAATTTTCTACAAAGATTAAAGAGAAGGAATTGGATATGCTACCACTTTTCACTTGGCACAGTCCTACTGAATGTAATCTCATCTCAAGAAGTACCTCACTCTTCTGTAATACTGCAGCACTGATTACCTTTTACATATTTACTATTTGTCAGATACAATGCTTAAGGATTTATGTGCTTTCTTTTGTTCCTTGAAATAACTATATAAGGCAGGGACTACTAATGCAGCCCCTTTTTTAATGTTCTGTAATATTTGTAATGTTTCCCTTTTACATATAAGAACACTAGGTCTTACGTAAAATACACATATTATCCAACATTGCACATAGGTCTTACAGATTTTCAGGATTGCATTTTTGTGAAAACATTTTCCTTCCATTTTCCATTCATGTATAGTTTTATTTCAGATCTTTGTCTGACCCAATTTTAAAAAAAACTTTTATTCCTTCATAAAGAATATTATTACTAAATATATAAATATAATATAAGTATAAATATTAACTTAAGCATGTTAAAAATATTGACCACATTCTTTTGAGCATAGGTATAAGTGAAAGAAAAAAATAAAATAAAAGCAGAATCCTGTGCATTTCAATTATAGTGAGGCTAGATTTTGGAGGTTTTGACCCTTGATTTAACTTTGTTTCTTGAAAGTAATTACCTGTTTTGATTGCACTGGACTTTTGAAAAGTGACCAATATGTGACATAAAACTTTTTCAACAAACTAGTTTATTTTTGTTATGTATTTGAACATGTTATATGAAATAAACATTGCAAAAGTATCAACAGTATATTCATATCCATGTTCCATATAACAATAATATAAAAATGATAAAATTATTTGATATGATGGTAGAAACAAGAAATAATACCCACATGTATTTATTTTATTAGATGACCAGGTAGCCAGAAACTAACCAATAATATAAATTATTGCCATAGTAAAAACAGTCCTGGAGTCTTTTTCACTACTGTAAGAGTCAGACACAGCCTCTCTTTCTCACCCTTGCCCCTTCTCTCTTTGAACAGTATAAGTTTGTTGTCCTGTAGTCCGGCATAATTTCTAGACATAAAATTATTTGTCCCTTTCTCAAATCAGAGTATATACTTCATTAGTTTATAAACTTGCATTTGATTACTTCGGGTGCTAGTTTGAATAACATATCTTTAATAGGTAATAGAATCAGGATAAATTACATTTCTGCTCAGCTTGAAGTACCCTTGTCTTTTCTAGTTTGGTTAACTGCCCAACATTTTGCAACTACTAAACAAACTCTAATTAACTTGAATGTTATAGTCAGAATCAGTTAGACCTTTTTGAATCTAGATTTAGAGTGCTACGATATTAAGGTGTAATTTAATTCTCTTGATCAGCAACAAGATATAGTAAAGAACTGAAAGCCTTAGCAAAACTAAGATCTTAAAATACAGTCATAGAATTACTTTTTCATTGAAATATCTGAAATCAAATGAAGCAATACATTAATGGCTTGGTGATTTTTTTTAAAGCAATCAGTTTGTGATAAAAAGTAAATCTTGAGCGTATTAAATTTCCTTTTATGTTTGCTCATAGTATACTTCAATATCATTGAAAAATAGTTAATTTTAATGTAATTATATAGTTTTTTTTTCCTTGCTTCTGTTTTTATTCTTAGTTGTTATTGCTTGGTTTATAATTTCAAAATACTTATCTTTTTATTGTAATATGTTTACTGAATCTGTATCTACATCTTGATTCTATCTTCTACATTCTTTTCATGTTTCTTAATAGTCCTTTCAGAGACAACTAAGATTTCTTGAAGGAGGGAAGCACGGCTGTTGATTTTGTCTCAGTGTGATTGTGATAAAGATCAGAGTGTACATGCAGTGACTGCCACACCATTCACTAAGAAATAAATAAGTATACTTACGTAAGTAAGAACGCTGTTACTTGTAGTACAATAATAAGTAATAATAGTGTTGGACTTCTCACCTGCATTGAAAAAAATGAGTTATTTTCACCCATGTGCCCAAAGTAAAGACATCAAGGGTTATTCTCTATTTATATCCCAAAGTAAAACTCAAACAGACATGCATAGAAATTCAATGAATTATAACCAATCAAACATACTTGGAATTAATGGCAACAAGAGCTGTTTTTAATCAATGATAATACACTTTATTCATAGGTAAGGGGAGCTATAAAAACCGCATCATTATATCCAGAAGGCATTATACTGTTCCATAATAATTAATTTAAAAAGGGAAAGACTATTACCTCAGTATCACTGATTTCTATTTCTAGCAGTCTACTTGTTAGCCTCCCAACTATTTGGTTTTTTTTAGCTCCCCAACTTCTATTCCACTTTCCCAATAAACCAATCACAAGAAACTAAGCTTATCAGGTTGGTGATAATTAAAAGCCAGTATCCCTGAAGAACATACATGCAAAAATCCTCAACAAAATATTTGCAAACTGAATTCAACAATGTAGTAAAAATATCATACATCATCATCAAGTGAGATTTATTCCAAGGATACAAGGTTGGTTCAACATCTGCAAATCTATCAATGTGATATCCCACATTAAGAAAATGAAGAATAAAAATCCCAATAGATGCCGAAAAAACATTAGACAAATTCAGTATCTATTTATGATAAAATAGCACTCAACAAAGTGGATATCCAGCTTACATACCTCTACATAATAAAGGCCATTTATGACAAGCCCACAGCTATCATCACACTAAATGGAGAAAAGCTTAAACCTTTTCTTCAAAATTAGGAACAAGACAAGGACACCCACTCTCACCACTTTTATTCAAATTATTGAAGTCCTAGCCAGAGCAAATAGGCAACAAAAAGAAATAAAAGGCATCCCAGGTGCAAAGGAAGAGCATTTTCTGATTACATGTTATTATATATAGAAAACACTGGAGACTCCACCACAAACTGTCAGAAATAATAAAGTCAGTCAAGTTGCAGGATACAAAATCAATGTATAGAAATTTGTTGCATTTCTATACACTAATAAATGAACTATCAGAAAGAGAAATTAAGAAAACAATCCCATTTATAACTACATCAAAGAAGAATAAAATACCTAGGAATAAATTTAACCAAGGAGGTGAAAGACTTGTACACAGATTATTGTAAGACATTCATGAAAGAAACTGAAGACACAAATAAATGAAAAGACACCCTATGCTCAAGGATTGGAATAATTAATACTGTTAAAATATTCATATCACCCAAGCAATCTACAGATTTAATGCAATCCATAATAAAATTTCAGTGAAATTATTTTTATAGAAATAGAACAAACAATTCTGAAATTTGTATGAATTCACAAAGACTGTGAATAGGTAAAACAATCTTAAGAACAAAGCTGGAAGTATCATACTCCCTGACTTCAGACTATGCTACAAAGCTACAGTAATCAAAACAGTATGGTATTGGCATAAAAACAGACACTTAGATTAATGGACAGAATAGAGTCCAGAAATAAACCCCCACATTTATGGTCAGTTAATTTATGACAAAGGCACAATGGGGGGAAATACATATAATGGAAAAAGACAGACTCTTCAACACATGGTTTTCAGAAACTGGACAGCCAAATCCAAAAAAAAAAAAAAAAAAGGAAACTGGACCACCTTACATTAAAAACAAAAATTATCTCAAAATGGAATAAAGACTTGAATGTAAGACCTGAAATCATAAAACTCCTACAAGAAAACTAGGTGGTATTACTCTTGACATTGGTCTTGGCAATGATTTTTTGAATCTCACACCAAAAGCAAAAATAAAGGAGTGGGACTACATCAAACTAAAAACCTTCTGCACAGCAAAGGAATCATCAACAAAATGAAAAGGTAATCTACTGAATGGGAAAAACTAGTTGGAAATCATACGTGATAAGGGGTTAACATCCAAAATATATAAAGAACTCATACAACTCAACAGCAAAAAACCCAATTAAAAAAAATCCAATTAAAAATGGGCAGAGGATCTGAACATTTTTTTTCAAAGAAAACATGCTCAACTTTGCTAAACATCAGGGAAATGCAAATCAAAACCAGAATGATATATCACCTCACAACTGTTAAAATGGCTATTATCAAAAAGACTAGAAGTAAGGCGTGTTGGTGAGAATACAGAGAAAAGGAAACACTTGTGCATGGTTGATGGCAATGTAAACTGGTGCAGCCACTATGAAAAAAACATACATGGTGGTTCCTTAAAAAACTAAAAATAGAACTACTATATGATACAGCAATCCCCTGGGTATTTATTCAAAGAAAACAAAAACACTAACTCAAAAAGGTATATGAACCCCATGTTCATTGCAGCGTTACAACAGTCAAGATGTGGAAACAATCTAGGTGTCCGTAGATGGATGAATGGACAAAGATGTGGTGTGTGTGTTTACATACACACACATATACAATGGAATATTATTCAGCCATAAAAAAGAAGGAAATATAACTATATTGATATCACAGATGGACTTTGAGGGCATGATGTTAAATGAAATAAATCAGACAGAGAAAGAGAAATACTTTATGTATGATCTCACTTAAATGAGAAACAAACAAAAAAAGAGTTTAAAAAAACCTTAAGTAACTACACTCAGATACAGAGAACAGGTTTGTGGTTGCCAGTGGTGGAGGGTGGGGTGTGGGAGATGGGAAAAATGGTTGAATGGGATCAAAAGGTACAGACTTCCAGTTATAAAATAAATAAGTTATGGAGATGTAATGTACAGCATGGGGACTATAATTAATAACACTCTTGCATATATGAAATTTGCTAAGAGAATCAATCTTAAAAGTTCTCATGACAAGAAGAAACAATTTTTTTTGAACCATGTATGGTGACAGATATATTAACCAGAGTTATTGTGTTGATCACTTCACAATGTATACAAGTATCAAATTATTATGTCGTACACATGAAACTAATATAACATTATAAGTCAATTACACTACAATTTAAAAAAAGACCCTTTTTAGAGGTTGCATTATTATATTACATAATAGCTATATAGAGCAATAGAAAATATTTCTCTTTATTTCTATAAAGTTAGTTCTAGGATGTAGTTAGCTAAGATTAATGTGTAAATCAGCATGTATGTATATTTCAGTGTACCTAATGAAGAAGGAATACAATGTAGAAACGCAATGATTTACAGTTTATAAAAATGAAACGAAATAGTAAAAACAATAGAATATCGCTCTATGCAATGAGGGAAGCAGAATAGAGAGGACATAATAGTAATAAAACTTCCATGAGGCAACTCTTGTAAGTTTTTACTATAGAACCTGTAAGTAGTTTAACATGATCATAAAATTAAGTATAAAAATTAGCAATTTTTTTAATGCAAAAATACTACTGGCTTATCAGCAACGCACATTTCAAGTGATTTGAAGTTACATTAATTTGACTCTACAATCATAATTGGATGTATATAAAGATAAAATAAAATATTTATACGTATATACATAAATATACTAATGTATGTACTATATTAGAATATTCTAATATATAATCTAAATTGTAAAATACTGATTCAATAAGTCTATTCTTATTAACGATGTTGGTATTCAAAAATTATATGTAGGGCTTCCCTGGTGGCACAGTGGTTGAGAGTCCACTTGCCGATGCAGGGGACGCAGGTTCGTGCCCTGGTCCGGGAAGATCCCACATGCCACGGAGCAGCTAGGCTCGTGAGCCATGGCCGCTGAGCCTGCGTGTCCGGAGCCTGTGCTCCACAACGGGAGAGGCCACAACAGTGAGAGGCCCGCATACCGCCAAAAAAAAAAAAAAAAAAAATTATATGTAAAGTATAAAAACATTTTGCTGATGTTATTCGGAGCCAACATTTTCAACATTAGAACAAAGTAGTAGAAATTTTTTAATGAAAATGAATAAAAATTCCGTGTTTCTAAATTTATTTTTGAAATACCAGTTAGAATTCATGTTTTTTTAATCTTAAAACCTTCATCTGTCCACCTAAAGGGCCTAGGAACAAGGACCTAGTAGCAATGAAGATGTTCACCAGCACCTAGATGATGGTAGCTGAATGTATTTAAACATTAAAATGTCTTAGGGATTCTTGGAGAGGTGGTTAAATTCAGGACGGGGTAGGAAAACACAAGAAACACCTGGAACATCTTGTCGTCCAAAAAGCAAATTCACTTCCTAAGACTTCTGGAGGCAGGGGAATGAGAGATATAGTTGAAACAAGAATGTCTAGGAATCAATAAATTACTCTGTGGTTAGTTATCTCATTTTCTCCATGTTTCATATAAATTAAAAAAAATTTGATAGAAGATACATTCTAATTATTGAAGTTTAAAATCAATAAAACATCAAAAGAAAAACTAGGTATACAGGAGTTTAACAAGATTATATTTAAAAAATAAATTGACTTTACTTATTTGTCACTGCTTATAGTTGAATATTCTAAATAGTTTTATAGTTCATGTTCAGAGAATCCCATATTTTATCTGAATGCATGACAATAAGATACATTTCCATTTTGTTCAAGAATAGTGCCATTAACCATATAAACATTTATAAGACCCAACAAGCCTATTACGTACATTTTCAAGTCTAACTTTCTAATTCTTCATAAACAGAAAGAATTAAAAATTGTTCTTCTGAAACAGTGTACTGCATACATATGACCATCAACCACAGCATGAAAATGTTAATTTTCTACATCTTCTGAAATATTGAGGACCATTAGAAATGAAGAAATGTTAACCCACACTTTGTGTTGTGGTATCTCCTATCTAACTACAATATTTTCCTACTTCATTGATGATTTTAATAATCTAAATATTACAAAGAATATGAATAAAAAATGGCTTAAGTTTTCTTTTTTGTTAGAATATAGATAAAAACATGGAAAATATATCTATTTATTCTTGTTTGAATAACAAACAGCTCTTTGGTTGTTATTCTAATTTTTAAGGAATAACGTGTTTGAGTTGGACCCTTGCATATTTTAAGCACTAAATTTTTTTATGCTTGGTACTGCTGTTACTGCTTCTAAGATATTTTAAAAAGCAAATTTTGTTCTTTCAATATACATTTAAGAGCCAGGGGTGGCCACAGACATAACTGCCTTCTTGGAGTTTTTTTCAGTCAAATCAATAATTAAACACCAGAGTTTATTAAAAACGTGTGCTTTATCTTAAGTGTCCAGAGGTCCATGACGCTAATTTTCTTCACTGTAAACATTCTTCGAGGGCGTGCCCCGCGCTCACTGCAGCCCGCCCGCCCCTCCTTCTCCCCACGGCGCCACCGAGGGGGAGCCCGAGCCGCCGCTGCAGCCTCAGCCGACAGCCTCCTGGTAAGGCAGGCGCGTAGCCTGCGGGCCCCCGAGGTGGGGAGCGCGGCCCCGGGCCAGAGACCGCCATTTTAACCGGAATGTGGCCTCCAAGGTGGGCGCTGCGGCCCCTCTGCTCTCCCCGTACCTGCCCGCCGGCCCTGCCGCGGGGGAGGGAGGGCTCGGGCACCGGGGCGGGGCGGGGCGGGGTGGGGTGGGGGGGTCTGGTGTTGGGGCGTGGCCAGGGGCGCGAAAGGGACGTCGGAGCTCCTCCCATGGCCCGGCACGCCTCCTTTGCCCTATGCTTCCTGATTTTACTCCACGTGCGTGCTCTGAAACTGGCTTCTGGAGTTATAGTGAATGATGAGGTCATCAAAGTTGTTAATGATAGGAACGTAAGGTAATCTTCTACACAAGACAGCGAAAAAAGAAAGCTGTTCTCTTCTGTTTAGGCGATGACAGAAGACAGGTAATTGTAGAGGAGGCAAAACAGATCTTGGTGGGTGACACTGGTGATACTGTAGAGGACCCCTACGCACCTTTTGTGAAGTTGCTACCTAGGAATGATTGCTGATAATAAGATGCCACATAGAAAACAAAAGAGTCTAAGAAAGAAGACCTAGTATTTATATTCTGGGCTTCTGAAAGTGCACCTTTAAAAAGATGATTTATGCTAGCTCTATAGATGCCACTAAAAAGAAATTTAGAGGTAATAACATGAGTGGCAAGAAAATGGGTTAGATGATTATAAAGGACCGTTTGACACTTGGAGAGAAAGTGAGAGGCAATGTAGTAGTTTCACTTGAAGGAAAACCTTGTAAAATCAAAGTCAAGTGCCATCTGGATCTTGAGGAGCTTCTGTTACACCAGCTCAGGCAACTAGAATAGTATTAGGTTTTGGGTTTTTTTTTTTTCCTTTCTCTTCCCACTGGGTCCTAACAACACAATGAATGAAGGAAATATCATTCATGTAAGCAGCCTATCAGAGATTGCCATTAAACTGTTACTTTTATGTAGAACCCAAGGAATGCCTTCCCGTTATATTTTAGCCCAAACAACTAATTATATGTCTCCCTTGTAGCAAGCACTACAATGAAGGTGATTGTCAATGTGAATAGCTTAGAATACTGAAAAGGGTTAGGCTAATTGAATGCCTTGAAAGTATTATTCACTGGTGAGATGATAAACTTTACTCAGTATTATTTATAGTTGCACTTCATTGCAGTTTTGTGAGGCTGGAGCATTCGTACACTTCACTTGCCTTGGCAAGCCTACTTTTGGTGACATGGCAGCATGGATATAACACTATGCATAGAAAGCACTTTTTTTGTAATGAGTTTAATCCCCCAACCCAAAAGGAATTCCAGTTGTGTTAACTGTGTCATCAATTTATCCTAGTACCCCTGTGTTAATTCCTGTTACCTGTGTATCTTCTTAAAATAGCTATTCTCCAAAAAACGGACCTGGAGGAATCAGACTTCCTGACTTCAGACTATACTACAAAGCTACAGTAATCAAGACAGTATAGTACTGGCACAAAAACAGAAATATAGATCTGTGGAACAGGATAGAAAGCCCAGAGATAAACCCACGCACATATGGTCACCTTATCTTTGATAAAGGAGGCAGGAATGTACAGTGGAGAAAGGACAGCCTCTTCAATAAGTGGTGCTGGGAAAACTGGACAGGTACATGTAAAAGTATGAAATTAGATCACTCCCTAACACCATACACAAAAATTAGCTCAAAATGGATTGAAGACCTAAATGTAAGGCCAGAAACTATCAAACTCTTAGAGGAAAACATAAGCAGAACACTCTATGACATAAATCACAGCAAGATCCTTTTTGACCCACCTCGTAGAGAAATGGAAATAAAAACAAAAATAAACAAATGGGATCTAATGAAACTTCAAAGCTTTTGCACAGCAATGGCAACCATAAACAAGACAAAAAGACAACCCTCAGAATGGGAGAAAATATTTGCAAATGAAGCAACTGACAAAGGATTAATCTCCAAAATTTATAAGCAGGTCATGCAGCTCAATAACAAAAAAACAAACAACCCAATCCAAAAATGGGCAGAAGACCTAAATAGACATTTCTCCAAAGAAGATATACAGATTGCCAACAAACACATGAAAGAATGCTCAACATCATTAATCATTAGAGAAATGCAAATCAAAACTACAATGAGATATCACCTCACACCAGTCAGAATGGCCATCATCAAATAATCTAGAAACAATAAATGCTGGAGAGGGTGTGGAGAAAAGGGAACACTCTTGCACTGCTGGTGGGAATGTGAATTGGTACAGCCACTATGGAGAACAGTATGGAGGTTCCTTAAAAAACTACGAATAGAACTACCATATGACCCAGCAATCCCACTACTGGGCATATACCCTGAGAAAACCATAATTCAAAAAGAGTCATGTACCAAAATGTTCATTGCAGCTCTATTTACAACAGCCAGGAGATGGAAACAACCTAAGTGTCCATCATTGGATGAATGGATAAAGAAGATGTGGCACATATATACAATGGAGTATATTACTCAGCCATAAAAAGAAACAAAATTGAGTTATTTGTAGTGAGGTGGATGGACCTAGAGTCTGTCATACAGAGTGAAGTAAGTCGGAAAGAGAAAGACAAATACCATATGCTAACACATATATATGGAATCTAAGAAAAAAAAAGTCATGAAGAACCTATGGGTAAGACAGGAATAAAGACACAGGCCTACTAGAGAATGGACTTGAGGATATGGAGAGGGGGAAGTGTAAGCTGTGACAAAGTGAGAGAGTGGCATGGACATATATACACTACCAAACGTAAAATAGATAGCTAGTGGGAAGCAGCTGCATAGCACAGGGAGATCAACTCGGTGCTTTGTGACCACCTAGAGGGGTGGGATAGGGAGGGTGGGAGGGAGGGAGAGGCAAGAGGGAAGAGATATGGGAACATATGTATATGTATAACTGATTCACTTTGTTATAAAGTAGAAACTAACACACCATTGTAAAGCAATTATACTCCAATAAAGATGTAAAAAAAAAATAGCTGTTGTCGAGGCCTTTTCATTTTCTATTGAGTGTACACCGCTGAATAAGTGTACGAGTTTTATGTTTACCATGTAAGTCTTGCAACACTAAAGATATTTTGAATATGTCATGATGGCAATTTCTGTATAAAAGAGCCTTGAATGGAACACTGATCTCGAAAACAAACTCCCCACCCTCGCAAAAATGGCCACGTTGCAATAAAAATTGTGGCATATTATAGAACGTTGCCTTGTTTTCCTTGGATATTTTGCAAAATACCATGTGAAGCAACTCCTAGAGTGAACAGCTAATATTAGTCTCTGCACTGATCATTTAAGAAATTTTTTTACAACATTCATGCATGATATTTTCCAGTTTGTTGGGTTAATTTGGTTTAAAAAATATTCTATCCTGAAGCCAACTAATATAAAACATTATTGTTATAGAGGGTACTTTTACAAGCTTTAGTTTATTTCCTTATGTGTTGATATGATGATCAAGAATTATTTTTTTGCACTTTGACATAAATCCTCTTCAATAACTGATTTGTTCTCTGGATAAATTAGGGTAGTTATTTTTAAATTCATGTTACATTTCTAAGTAGTTGAGTAGTAGAAGTAGTAGGAACCTCTTATTGTGTATTTGGTCGTAATGAAAATAATTTGTAAAATGTTGTCCTTAAAAAGTTTAATAATATTTCTCATGTTTAGGAACTTTCATTTCAGCTACTAGTTTTAAATATATTTCACAAATTGGAAAAAAATGATATAGCAGTCAAGCATTAGTAGTGGGATTTGGCTGTGGTCCTTATAGATAATTTGATCTGTTCAATATAAGCAGTTTGCTGTTAGCCAGAGCTGTTTATGGCAAACACATGCTCTTGTTTCTTGTCATAGTTAGCCACAAATGGCAAAACTGGACTTGATTCTACTGGTATACAAAACAGGCATGCTAATAAGCAGTGGATTGTAGCTTAGAACTTAACCCCTAGCTCTGAAGAATGCTCTTATTTGAAAACAGGAAATGAAAAATCCGCCCTTTTTTTTTTTTAATGTATGGGGAAAATTGGGTTTAAATATTTTTCCATGTTTTCAAAAGGTTTTTCAGATGAAAACAAAAATAGGAGCTAAATATCTAGGTTTCCATTTAAAATTATATGAATGGCTTGGAATCTTTTGCACTGAGAAATTTTATTTCAGGCTTCTAGCTGCCCCTGTGAATTACCTTGGACATTTTGATGGCTTTTTTGTGTGTGTGTGGTACGTGGGCCTCTCACTGCTGTGGCCTCTCCCGTTGCAGAGCACAGGCTCCAGATGCGCAGGCTCAGCGGCCATGGCTCACGGGCCTAGCCGCTCCACGGCATGTGGGATCTTCCCGGACCCGTGTCCCCTGCATCAGCAGGCGGACTCTCAGCCACTGAGCCACCAGGGAAGCCCCTTGAAGGCTTTTTGGTAAGGTCAAACTCATAAGTAAAGCATGAGAATACTGACATACGCTAAACCATATGTGTACTGATACTTGTACCATGAAAATTTTCATTATTTTCCTCATTCTTCTAAAAAATAAGGGACTCTAAGTTATGCAGTATCTTTTGTTTTTATAGCTGATTTGTCAACTTTCTGATATGCCTCTTTATATAATAATTTCAGAGAGTAAAAACTGCTTTAAAATGTGGTACTTTGATGTGTTAGGTTGACAAAACATACTAATATTAAGGTCATCTTTGAAATACATCTTTGTGCATAAAGCCAAAGATAATAATGGTTCATATGTTACTTGAGACTAATTTGGCATTTGAAATGATCATTTTACTTTACAGTCATTTACAATGAAACAATGGTCCAGTTAGCTTTAAAGGCATACAGTGCTAATCAGTAAAATACTGACAATATTTTACTGCTAGCTTGCAAAATTATAAGTGTTTTAAAAAATAAAATACATGAAAATATTTCAAAAATTCTATGAGACAGTTACAAGTATTTCAAAATAAAATCTTGTCACAAAATATTTGATTTATACATTGAATTTCAAATTCCTAACAACTTTTTTCACAAAGGGGTTGATTTATAAAGGTGACCATACATAATTCTTGCCACAGAGTGTCTCAGATATGACAGAGACTGATTCATCATTCCTGGACACACAATAAATGTCAGTGTCCAGTTTCCTTACAGTCCAGCGGGGGCCATGTGGCTGAGTCTACACATGCCTTAAAATCCCTGCACAGACTTGTTTCAGGGCCTCTCAATACAGAGGACCATGTGCAGCGCCCTGTGCAGGACCCTGAGGAAGGCCCTGGGGGAGGACCCTGAGAAGGACCCTGAGGAAGGCCTGAAGGATGGACAGCCACAAACTGGAATGATTTGGATGACCAAATTATGTAGAAGAAAGTCCTCAAGAGCAATCTGATGTACGTCAGACTGTTATGTGAGCAAGAAATAACCCTGCGTTGCATGCGCTGCAAGATGCGGGACTGTTGGCTATAAAAAAGCTGGCAGAGATACCCTAACATGCTGGATAAATAAAATTTTACAAAAATCAGTGATTTATTTTGTATATATGTATGATTGTATCGTCTTTTAAAAGCATGCTTTTGAAATATAATCTTAATACTTACAGAAAAAAAAGTTTGAAGGAAATATAGTGTACTCAGAAATCATTACTGTGTAGAATAAGCATGTTATCTTTGAGGTCACAACAATAGCATCAAAAATATGTGTATATAAATTAAAAAAATACTTATTTCCTAGTTGGATGGCTAAAATATCTAGATATGAGACACAGTATGTTTTGTGAGAGCAGGTATGCAGACCATATTATTTATTATGTAATAGCCATATTATTTAATACAGTGCCAGCACATAGTGTTTTAAACATCTGAACAAATAAATAAATTAGGTAATCTTTTACATTCTTGATATTTTGCCTGCTACACTGGACAACCAAAATTCAGCTTGATTTACTAAACAGAAGATAATTCATTACCGTAGGTTAAAAACCCATTCACACTGAGGATATACAATGGGAATAAAAAAGTAAAACAAAGCTTTCAGGGGACAAAAAACAAAGCAACCCCCAAAAATCCAAATTACTATTTCTCATTGTTATTATGTAAAAATTATTTTTCTGGATAAACCTAATGTTATATAATGGAACCTCTACTAAGCTGTGAAATTTTAGTGAAAATAATGCCCTGCTACAGAATTTTCATACTAGACATACTAATTTCCTTATGACTAACCAGCAAAGTTACGTTTTGTTTTCAGTTTAGGTTTTGTGATTAAAATCTGAGTTTCTTTTTGAAGCTGTTATTCCATGTTATTTTATGCTTTGTACAAAAGGAAATCCTCTGATTTTGAAGTATGTGAATACTGATATTTCAGGACTTTTGTTATTGTTGTGTTTTGGGGGGAGTTTTGATAATGTTGTATAAAAAAATAAAAGTGGTCTGCAGAAATTCCATGCCTTAACTCGAACTCCTGGTCTAGCCTGTATACGTCTATGGTCAACCTCATCTCCCCCTCAGCCACAAAGCTATTCATGTTCTCATTCTACCTTATACATAATTTTAAAAATATTGACCTTTTTAAGAATTTTCCATTTACTGTATAAACTCTTTGACTACTTTATCACCTATATTACATAGTTCAAATACTATAGGGAAAATGAGTTTAAGGGACATAAAAACAAATTTGAGGTGGCAATTTTATTTTTTATGAAGTTTCAGGCATTGTTTTCTCTGTATAGTATTCAGCTGAGAAGCATTAGGCTCCTAAGTACTCAGAGCAGCATAAATGAAGGAAATTATTCAGGCTATTATCACAAAACGATTAGCGGTAAAATTAGGAACAACTGTGTGCCTCTGTACTTGCTGATTACTCTGCACCCTCTACTGCCTGAAGAACAGAGATAAGGTGTCTATATTTACCATGTTGTACATTACATCCCTAGTAATATTTGACAAATGGTGCTGAAATAACTAGATATTCACATGCCAAAAAAAAATCTAGATATAGAACTTATAACCCTTTAACATTTTAACTCAGTATGGATCGCAGACCTAAATGTAAAACACAAAATTATAAACCTCCCAGAAGATAACATAGGAGAAACCCTAGATGACTTTGCATATGATGACTCTTTAGATACAACATGGAAGACATAATCCAATAGAGAATTGATGAGCTGGAATTCATTAAAATTAATAACTTCTCTATAAAATACAAACCATAGACTAGTGTAGAAATATCTGGAAAATACATACTTGATACAGGACTATTATCCAAAATATACAAAGAACACTTAAAACTCAACAATAAGAAAACAATTGATTAAAAAAAAGCAAAAGACCTGAACAGACATCTCACCAAAGATGATGTATAGATAGAAAATAAGCATATGAAAATAAGCACATGCTCAACATCATATATCATTGGGGAAATACAAGTTAACACAATGTTGATATACTCACTTATTAGAATGGTCAAAATCCAGAACAATGACAACACCAAATGCTGGTGAGGATGTGAAACAACAGAAACACTCATTCACTGTTGGTGGGGATGCAAAATGGTACAGCTACTTTGGAAGACAATTTGACAATTTCTTACAAAACTAACTATAGGATGTGGCAATTTCACTTGGTATTTATTCAAATGAGTTGGAAAGTTATATTCACACAAAACTTGCACATGGATGTTTATAGTAGCTTTATTCATAATTGATAACTCTTGGGAGCAAGATGCCCTTCAGTAAGTGAGTGGACAAATAAAACTGTGGTACATCCAGACAATGGGATAGCATTCAGCACTAATAAGCAAGGAGCTATCAAGCCATGAAAAGACATGGAGAAATCTTAAATGCATATTACTAAGTGAAATAAACCAATCCGAAAGGCTACAAGCTGTATGATTCCAATTATATGACATTCTGGAAAAAGCAAAACTATGGAGATAGTAAAAGGATCAGTGTTTGCCAGGGGGAGGGGGGAAGAAAGGATAAATAGGTGGCATACAGAGGATTTTTAGGGCACTGAAACTACTCTGTATGATGCTTTAGTGATAGATGCATGTCATACATGTGTCAAAAACCACAGAATGTACAACACCAAGAGTGAACCCTAATGTAAACTATGGATGTTGGGTGATAATGATGTTATCTATGTACGTTCATTTATTTTAATAAATGTAAGACATTTCAATAGTGTGGGAGGCTTGGCATATGTGTGGAGAGGGAGTATATGGGAAATGTTTCTGCTTCTGCTCAGTTTTGCTGTTTACATAAAACTTCTCTAAAGAATAAAATATATATTTAAAAAAAAACATACAGATGGCAGGCTAGATTGACCAGCAGCAATAGTTTGCCATCTCTGGATCTAGAAAACAGCTTCTTTATTAAAGGAATAAATGAAACACCAGAGTGTGTTCCAGTTACTGCTGCTGCATAATAAGTAACCCCAAATAAAAAATACATCACAAATACAACAAAACACACAGAAGCAAAGCTGTTTTCATAAAAATGAAAGCTGAAATAACTTGGGGCCAGCAAAACTGCATTATATAAAATATAAAAGGAAATTTTATAAAGAAGATGAACAATTTCAGAGGGAAGCAGGAAATACAGGAAGGTATGAATGAAATGGAAATATATAAATAAATATAAATTAATATTGATTATAAACAAATGAAAACAAATAAGCTGGTAATATCCAGGGGAGAATTAAAATTCAAAGTCTGGAGGAGTATGTGCATCTAAAGTGTTCTAAGTTTCTAGCATTACTGGGGAAATATATAAGTAATAATTGGTTTTAGACTACTTTATGGCAATAATGTACAGAGAGAACTGTAGAGTAACCACATAGTAGGAAGAATAATTCCCCCCACTCCCAAAGTTGTCCACATCCTAATACCTGGAAATTGTGAATATTTTACCTTAAGTTAAGAAAAACTTTGAAGATATCCGTAAGGTAAAAGATTTTGTGATGAGATTATCCTTGATAATCTGGGTAGGTCCAACCTAATCAGAGTTCTTAAAAGTAGAGGAATTTCCCCAGGTGAGCCAGGTAAGGTCAGAGTCAAAAAGATGAAATCACATCTCTGTTGATCAGACATATGTGATGTGTAAAGGACTCTACCAGCTGATGCTGGCTCTAATGGGAGTGGTGGGAATAATGAATCAAGAAATGCAGAGGCCTCTAGAAGCTGGAAAAAGTAAAGAATCTCTCCTAAAGTAAACAGAACACAGCCAAAACCTTGATTTTAGCCCAGTGAGACTTGTGTTGAACTTGACCTGCAGAACTATAAGATAATAAATTTATTTGTCTAGGTACTAAATTTAGGGTAATTTGTTATGGAAGCAATAAAAAACAAATACAACCATATAAACTAAATTTCATAAAAGGAAAACCAATAAAATAACAATCAATTCCAAGGAAGCCAATACATGAATGAGAAAGAAATCAAACACATCTGAGTTAAAAAAAAAAAAAGCTATGAGAATGGTTAATGTGAAAATACATAATTCATAAAATGAACAGAAAAAAGCAAAACCATGGTTTTCACAGCAGATGCAGAAAAAGCATTTGGTAAAATGTCATCATTTGTTTATGGAATAAAATAAAAACACTTAGCAAAGTAAAAAGAAAAAAGATAGTGGCCAAAAAAATACCTTCAAAAATACCTACATCTACCATTATCATTACTGATAAGTAATTGTGGATTACTAAAATTCTTCCCCTTAATGAAAAAAGAGAATGACCATTATTATCAGTTCTAGTCAATCTGCTCTGAATGTCCTAGTTATTGAAACAAGGTATAATGGAGAGAGAGTTTTATAAGAATTTAAATGTATAAAAAGTCATTATTAACAGAGAACATAATTTTTACATAAAAAGTGTAAAAGAATTTCAGAAAAGCTATTAATCATAAGTGAATCTGACAAGATTTTTTCATACAAGATCAATATAAAAAATAAATTGTAACCCTGAATAGCGAAAGCAATTATGAGAAAAAAGAACGAAACTGGAGGTATCGTACTCCTTGATTGCAAACTGTATTACAAAGCTATAGTAATCAAAACAGTAAGGAATGCCCTAAAAACAAGCACAGAGATCAACAGTATAGAGATCCCATAAATAAACTTATGCATATATCATATGCATATATCAATTAAAATTTATGACAAAGGAACCAAGAATAAATAGGAAGAGGACAGTCTCTTCAATATTGTTGGGAAAACTGGACAGCCACATGTGAAAGAATGAAACTGGACAACTATCTAACACCACAAACATTCACTCAAAATTGATTAAAGACTTGAATGTAAAGCCTGAAACCATAAAATCCCTAGGAGAAGAAACCCAGGTGGTAATCTCCTTGACATCAGTCTTAGCAAAGATTTTTTTCAGGTCTAACACCAAAACCAAAGGCAACAAAAGGAAAAACAAACATATGGGACTACACAAAACTAAAAAGCTTCTGCACAGCAAAGGAAAGCATCAACAAAATGAAAAGGCAACCTACCAAATGGTAGAAAATAGTTGCAAATCATGTATCTCATAAGGGATTAACATCTAAACTATATAAAGAGCTCATACAATTCAACAGCAAAAACCCCCCAAACAATCCAATTTAAAAATGGGCAGAGGTTTGAATAGACGTTTTTCTAAAGAAGACATATAGATGGCTAACAGGTACATGAAAAGGTGCTCAAATCACCAATCAGAGAAAAGGAAATCAAAGCTGCAATGAGAAATCACCTCACACCTGTAAAAATGACTATCATCAAAAAGTCTACAAATAGACTAAGAAAGGTCCCCACCAAGGCTGGCACACACGTGTCTGCTGCCAGGCACTAAGAAAAGTCCCTACCGGGGCTGGCCTTCTCATGCCTGCCACTAGCACTAAGTAAGGTCCCCACCAAGGCTGGCCCTCTCACGTCTGCTTCCAGCACTAAGATAGGCTACTGCTAGGATTGATCCTCACACAATGGCTGCCAGGCACTATGAAAGGCTCCCACTGGGGCCCAGTCTCTCGTGCCTGTGGCCACTGGCTTCCCCATGCACCTCCTCACCAGTGGGACTGGATCTTTTGCAGCTGCTGACCACCCCCACACACACCTGTCACCACTGGGGCTCCCACGACCCTGCAGCTGTGCCACCTCCACACCCTGTCCTTACTGGGGCAGACCTGAGTACTCCAGGGCAGCTTCAGGAGCAGACCCCTGTAGGTGGCCCACATGCAGAGGTGGAGCTAAAACCACAGCTGAGCCCCAGGGGTGGGGCAAATAAGGAAGAGGAACAAAAAATCTTTCCATGAAGCTGCACAAGCTGCAGATTAAATCCCCATGATCGGCTTGGTAAACTCTGCATATATGGAATATCTGAATGGACAATGAGTGTTCCCACAACTGAAACTGGTTTGTGAGGGCAAGTACATGTGAGAGTTGGGGCAGGTCAGAATCTGAGCTTCCCCCACAGTGCCCACAGTGGGTCCAGAGACATACCTAGAGGTATTGGAGGGCCTCCTGGGGAAACGGAGGTTAGGGGGGCAAGGCCACTCAAAACTGAGACCCCAGAAAAATATTATTACTACTATTTTTTTATGTTTTGTTTTGTTATTATTTTTCTATTATTTTAATTTTTAAAAAATTTTTAATATTTATTCTTTTTTACTTTACTTTTTCAGTGATTTCTGTTTTTTCTTGTTTTGTTTTTAATTTTTGATTGTTTTTGTGCATTTCTTTTAATTATTTTTTTTTGCTTTTTTTTTAGTTCACATTCTGCTTTTGTTTTTTTTTTTGTTTTAGTTTTGTTTTTAATTGTTCAATTTCATTTTGGGGTTCTTCTATCTTGTTGTTCTCGTTTTTTGTTTTCCTTGTTTTTGTTTCTTTTTTTTCGTATGTGTGTGTTTCTTTGTTAGTTTGTTTTTGTTTGGTTTTGCTTTTACCATTTCTCTTTCGTTTTATTTGTTCATTTTCTTTTTTTTTTAAGCTGTTGTTGTTACTGTTTGTGTCTTCACTATTTGTCTTGGGTTCTGTTCGTCTGTTTGTTCTCTTCCCCCCACCTTATTATTTTTTTTGTCTCACTGTGTGGCTTGCGGGGTCTTGGTTCCCCAGCTTGGGGTTGGGCCTGAGCCTCTGGGGTGGGAGCGCCAAGTGCAAGATGCTGGACTGCCAGAGAAGTCCTGGGCCCAGAGAATACTAATCAGCGAGATCTCTCCAAGAAGTCTCCATCTAGACTCCAAGACTCAGCGCCACCTAACTACCGGCAAGCTCCAGTGCTAGATGCCTTACATCAAGCAACAAGCAAGACAGGAACACAAATGCACCTAACAGAGACAGGCTGCCTAAAGTCATACTAAGCTCAGAGACACCTTAAAACACACCACCTGATATGGCCCCGCCTATCAGAAGGACAAGATCCAGCTCCACCCACCAGAGCACAGGCACCAGGTACCTCCTACCAGGATGCCAACACAAGCCACTGGACCAATCTCACCCACCGGGGACAGACACCAAGTGAAAGAGGAATAATGACCCTTCAGCCTGTGGGAAGGAGACCTCAAACACAGTAAGTGAGACAAAATGAGAAGACAGAATATGTTGCAGATGAAGGAGTAAGGTAAAACCCACAAGACCAAATAAATGAAGAGGAACTAGGCATTCTATGTGAAAAAGAATTAAGACCAAATAAATGAAGAGGAACTAGGCATTCTACATGAAAAAGAATTCACAGTAATGAAAATAAAGATGATCCAATATCTTGGAAATAGAATGGAGGCATAGATCGAGAAGGTACAAGAAATGTTTAACAAGAACCTAGAAAAACTAAAGAACAATGATGGACAATACAATAACTGAAATTAAAAATACACTAAAAGGAATAAATAGCAGAATAACTGAGGCAGAAGAACAGATAAGTGAGGTGGAAGATAGAATGGTGGAAATAACTGCTGCAGAGCAGAATAAAGAAAAAAGAATGAAAAAAATGAGGACAGTCTCAGAGACCTTGGGGAAAACAGTTAATGCACCAACATTCAAATTATATGGGTCCCAGAAGAAGAGAAAGGGTCTAAGAAAATATTTGAAGAGATTATAGTTGAAAACTTCCTTAACATGGTAAAGGATATAGCCACCCAAGTCCAGGGAGCACAAAGACTCCCATACAGGATCAACCCAAGGAGAAACATGCCGAGACACATACTAATCAAACTAACAAAAATTAAAAACAAGTAAAAAGTATTAAAAGCAGCAAGAGAAAAGCAACAAATGACTTACAAGGGAATCCCCATAAGGTTATCAGCTGATTTTTCAGCAGAAACTATGCAGGCCAGAAGAGAGTGGCAGGATATATTTAAAGTGATGAAAGGGAAAAACCTACAACAAAGATTACTTTAACCAGCAAGGATCTCATTCAGATTCGACAAAGAAATCAAAGGCTTTTTAAAAATTATTTATTTATTTAATACAGCAGGCTCTTAGTAGTTATCTATTTTATACATATTAGTGTATATATGTCAATCCCAATCCCCCAATTCATCCCACCACCACACACACACATCCCCGCCGCTTTCCCTCCTGGTGTCCATACATTTGTTCACTACATCTGTGTCTTTTTCTGCCTTGCAAACCAGTTCATCTGCACCATTTTTCTAGAGAAGTCAAAAGCTTTACGGACAAGCAAAAGCTGAGAGAACTTCAGCATCACAAAACCAGCTTTACAATAAATGCTGCAGGAATTTCTCTAAGCAAGAAACACAAGAGAAGAAAAAAGACCTACAAAATAAAACCCAAAACAATTAAGAAAATGGTACTAGGAACATACATATATACAATTACTTTAAATGTAAGGGGATTAAATGCTCCAACCAAAAGACACAGACTGGCTGAATGGATACAAAAACAAGACCCATATATATGCTGTCTACAAGAGACCCACTTCAGACCTAGGGACACATACAGACTGAAAGTGAGGGGATGGAAAAAGGTATTCCATGCAAATGGAAATCAAAAGAAAGCTGGAGTAACAATACTCATATGAGACAAAACAGACTTAAATAAAGACTGTTACAAGATACAAGGAAGGACACTCCATAATGATCAAGGGATCAATCCAAGAAGAAGATATAACAATTGTAAATATTTATGCATGCAGCATAGGAGCACAATACATAAGGCAAATGCTAACAGCCATAAAAGGGGAAACTGACATAACACTATAATGGGGGGACTTTAACACCCCACTTACACCAATGGATAGATCATCCAGATGCAAAATTAATAAGGAAACACAAACCTTAAATGAAACATTAGACCAGGTGGACTTAATTGATATTTATAGGACATTCCACCAGAAAGCAGAATACACTTTCTTCTCAAATGCACATGGATCATTCTCCAGGATAGATCACATCTTGGGTCACAAATCAAGCCTTGGTAAATTTATGAAACTTGAAATTGTATCAAGAACCTTTTCTGTCCACAATGCTATGAGATTACAAATCAATTACAGGAAAAAATCTGAAAAAACCCACAAGCACATGGAAGCTAAACAAAATGCTTCTAAATAACCAAGAGATCACTGAAGAAATCAAACAGGAAATTAAAAAATACCTAGAAAAAACTGATGGAAACACAACTACCCAAAACCAATAGGTTGCAGCAAAATCAGTACTAAGAGGGAAATTTACAGCAATACAATCCTACCTCAAGAAACAAGAAATATCTCAAATAAACAACCTAATCTTACACCTAAAGGAACTAGAGAAAGAACAAGCAAAACCCAAAGCTAGTAGAAGGAAAGAAATCATAAAGATCAAAGCAGAAATAAATGGAATAGAAATGAAGAAAATAGAATAGATCAATAAAACTAAAGGCTGGTTCTTTGAAAAGATTTAAAAATTGATAAACCTTTAGCCAGACTCATCAAGAAAAAATGGGAGAGGACTCAAATCAATAAAATTAGAAATGAAAACAGAGAAGTTACAATGGACACTGCAGAAATACAAATGATAATTAGAGCAACAATATGTCAATAAAATGGACCACCTAGAAGAAATGGACAAATTCTTAGAAAGGTACAACATTCCAAGACTGAACCAGGAAGAAATAGAAAATATGAACAGACCAATCACAAGTAAAGCAATTGAAAATGTGATTAAAAATCTTCCAACAAACAAAAATCCAGGACCAGATGGCTTCACAGGCAAATTCTAAGAAACCTTTAGAGAAGGGATAACTCCTATCCTTCTCAAGCTCTTCCAAAAAACTGCAGAGAGAGGAACACTCCTAAGCTCATTCTACAAAGCCACCATCACACTGATACCAAAACCAGACAAAGATATCACAAGAAAAGAAAATTACAAGCCAATATCACTGATGAACATAGACACGAAAATCCTCAACAAAATACTAGCACACCAAATCCAACAACACATTAAAAGCATCATATACCATGATCAAGTGGGATTTATCCCAGGGATGCAAGGATTCTTCAATATACACAAAGCCATCAATGTCATAAACCATATTAACAAATTGAAGAATAAAAACTATATGATCAATCCCCTGTGCCCAAAATGGAGCCCACGTTTCCACAGAGCTAGAACTCCTGGCTCGGGGTCTCTTTCCTCTGCCGTCACTGAACTACCCCAGAGCCCGAGGGGAGGGTGGCCTCACTGAGGCTGCCGGCTCTGGAGGGGCTCCAGCAGCCAAAGCTGCAACAGTCCTGGGGACCGTGGACTGGATCACTCATCCTGCAGTAAGCCAGCTGCCATGTCATAAGGACACTCAAGCAGCCCTAAAGAGAGATCCATGTGGCAAGGAACTGAGGCCTCCTACCTACAGCCACGTGAAAGCAAATGAGATTCAAGAATTATACACATTCATGTCAAATTTGATAATACCTGTCATTTTCATTTGAAATTTCTGGTTGAATATGTAGTAAAGATTGGTGTGTTTCATGATGCAGTCCAGCTTCTTATAAGTTTTAGGTGGACTATCCCATTAGGAAGAAGTGCATGAAAGGAAGATACATACAAGTTGGAGAAGGCTTCAAGATGGCAGAAGAGTAAGAAGTGGAGATCACCTTCCTCCCACAAATACATCAGAAACACATCTACATGTGGAACAACTCCTACAGAACACCTACTGAACGCTGGCAGAATACCTCAGACCTCCCAAAAGGCAAGAAACTCCCCACGTACCTGGGTAGGGCAAAAGAAAAAAGAAAAAACACAGACAAAAGAATAGGGATGGGGCTTCCCTGGTGGCGCAGTGGTTGAGAGTCCGCCTGCCGATGCAGTAATACAGGTTTTTGCCCCGGTCTGGGAGAATCCCACATGCCGTGGAGTGGCTAGGCCCGTGATCCATGGCCGCTGAGCCTGCACGTCTGGAGCCTGTGCTCCGCAACGGGAGAGGCCACAACAGTAAGAGGCCCGCGTACCGCAAAAAAAAAAAAAAAAAAAAGAATAGGGACAGGACCTGCAGCAGTGGGAGAAAGCAGTGAAGGAGAAAAGGTTTCCACACACTAGGAAGCCCCTTCGCAGGCGGAGACTGCGGGTGGTGGAGGTGGGGTGGGGGAAGCTTCAGGGCAGCGGAGGAGAGTGCAGCAACAGAGGTGCGGAGGGCAAAGCGGAGAGATTCCCGCAGAGAGGATCGGTGCCGACCAGCACTCACCAGCCCGAGAGGCTTGTTTGCTCAACTGCCGGTACAGGCAGGAGGTTGGAGCTGAGGCTCGGGCTTGGGAGTTCAGACCCCAGGGAGAGGACTGGGGCTGGCTCTGTGAACACAGCCTGAAGAGGGCTAGTGCGCCATGGCTAGTCGGGAGGGAGTCCAGGAAAAAGTCTGGAGCTGCCGAAGAGGCAAGAGACTTTTTCTTGTCTCTTTGTTCTCTGGTATGCAAGGAGAGGGGATCAAGAACGCGGCTTAAAGGAGCTCCAGAGACGGGCATGAGCCATGGCTATCAACGCAGACCCCAGAGATGCGCATGAGATGCTGAGGCTGCTGCTGTAGCCACCAAGAAGCCTGAGTGCAACCACAGGTCACTATCCACACCTCCCCTCCTGGGACCCTGTGCAGCCCACCACGGCCAGGGTCCCAGGATCCAGGGACAACTTCCCCGGGAGAACGTATGGTGCACCTCAGGCTGGTGCAATGTCATGCCATCCTCTGCTGCCACAGGCTCACCGCACATCCGTACGCCTCCCTCCCCATGGCCTGAGTGAAGCCCCATCCTGAGCAAAGAAGAGACATCTTCAGGTGACCTACACGCAGAGGTGGGTCCAAATCCAAAGCTGAACCCCAGGAGCTGTGCGAACAAAGAAGAGAAAGGGAAATTTCTCCCAGCAGCCTCAGGAGCAGCAGGTTAAATCTCCACAATCAAGTTGATGTACCCTGCATCTGTGAAATACCTGAATAGACAATGAATCATCCCAAATTGAGGGGGTGGAATTTGGGAGCAACGATATATATATATATATATATATATATATATATATATATCCTTTTTTCTCTTTTTGTGAGTGTGTATGTGTATGCTTCTGTGTGAGATTTTGTCTGTATACCTTTGCTTTTACCATTTGTCCTAGCATTCTGTCTGTCCGTTTTTGTTTTTTTAGTTTAGTTTTTAACACTTGTTATCATTGGTGGATTTGTTTTTTGGTTTGGTTGCTCTCCTTTCTTCCTTTATTTTTTAATACTTAAAAAATAATTGCTAAAAAATTTTTTTATTTTAATAAATTTATTTTATTTTATCTTCTTTCTTTTTTTCCTCCCTTTTATTCTGAGCCATGTGGATGACAGGCTCTTGGTGCTCCATCCAGGTGTCAGGGCTGTGCCTCTGAGGTGGGCAAGCCAAGCTCAGGACACGAGTCCACAAGAAACCTCCCAGCTCCATGTAATAGCAAATAGCAATCTCCCAGAGATCTCCATCTCAATGCCAAAACACAGCTCCACTCAACAACCAGCAAGCTACAGTGCAGGACACCCTATGCTAAACAACTAGCAAGACAGGAACACAACCCCATCCATTAGCAGAGACGCTGCCTAAAATCATAATAAGGCCACAGGCACCCCAAAACACACCAAGAGACGTGGACCTGCCCACCAGAAAGACAAGATCCAGCCTCATCCACCAGAACACAGGCACTAGTCCTCGCCACCAAGTTCACCCACTGAACCAAGCTTAGCCACTGGGGACAGACACCAAAAACAATGGGGACTATGAACCAGCAGGCTGCGAAAAGGAGACACAAAGCACGGTAAGTTGAGCAAAATGAGAAGACAGGGAAAAAGCAGATGAAGGAGCAAGGCAAAAACCCACCAGATCTAACAAATGAAGAGGAAATAAGCAGTCTACCTAAAAAAGAATTCAGAATAATGATAGTAAAGATGATCCAAAATCTTGGAAATAGAATGAAGAAAATACAAGAAACGTTTAACAAGGACCCAGAAGAACTAAAGACCAAACAAACAATGATGAACAACACAATAAATGAAATTAAAAATTCTCTAGAAGGGATCAATAGCAGGATAACTGAGACAGAAGAACGGATAAGTGACCTGGAAGATAAAATAGTGGAAATTACTGCAGAGCAGAATAAAGAAAAATGAATGAAAAGAATTGAGGACAGTCTCACAGAACTCTGAGACAACATTAATTGGACCAACATTCAAATTATAGGGGCCCCAGAAGAAGAAGAGAAAAAGAAAGGGACTGAGAAAATATTTGAAGAGGTGATAGTTGAAAACTTCCCTAATATGGGAAAGGAAATAGTTAATCAAGTCCAAGAAGCACAGAGAGTCCCATACAGGATAAATCCAAGGAGTAACATGTCAATATACATATTAATCAAACTATCAAAAATTAAATACAAAGAGAAAACATTAAAAGCAGCAAGGGAAAAACAACAAATAACACAAAAGGGAGTCCCCATAAGGTTAACAGCTCATCTTTCAGCAGATATTCTGCAAACCAGAAGGGAGTGGCAGGACATATTTAAAGCGATGAAGGAGAAAAAGCAAAAAACATGATTACTCTACCCAGCAAGGATCTCATTCAGATTTGATGGAGAAATTATAACCTTTATAAACAAGCAAAAGCTAAGAGAATTTAGGACCCACAAACCAGCTTTACAACAAATGCTAAAGGAACTTCTCTAGGCAGGAAACACAAGAGAAGGAAAAGATCTACAATAACAAACCCAAAAAAATTAAGAAAATGGTAATATGAACATACATATCGATAATTACCTTACATGTAAATGGATTAAATGTTCCCACCAAAAGACATAGACTGGCTGAATGGATACAAAAACAAGACCCATATATATGCTGTCTACAAGACACCCACTTCAGACCTAGGGACACATACAGACTGAAAGTGAGGGGATGGAAGAAGATAGTCCATGCAAATGGAAATCAACAGAAAGCTGGAGTAGCAAATCTCATATCAGACAAAATAGACTTCAAAATAAAGACTATTAGAAGACACAAAGAAGGACACCACATAATGATCAAGGGATCAATCCAAGAAGAAGATTTAACAATTGTAAATATTTATGCCCCCAACATAGGATCACCTCAATACATAAGGCAAATACTAACAGCCATAAAAGGGGAAATCGACCGTAACACAATCATAGTAGGGGACTTTAACACCCCACTTTCACCAATGTACAGATCATCCAAAATGAAAATAAATAAGGAAACACAAACTTCAAATGATACATTAAACAAGATGGACTTCACTGATATTTATAGGACATTCCATCCCAAAACAACAGAATACACTTTCTTCTCAAGTGCTCATGGAACATTCTCCAGGATAGATCATATCTTGGGTCACAAATCAAGCCTTGGTAAATTTAAGAAAAGTGAAATTGTATCAAGTATCTTTTCCAACCACAAGCCTATGAGACTAGACATCAATTACAGGAAAAAATCTAAAAAATACAAACATATGGAGGCTTAACAATGCAGTATTAAATAACCAAGAGATCTCTGAAGATATCAAAGAGGAAATCAAAAAATACCTAGAAACAAATGACAATGAAAACACGATGACCCAAAACCTATGGGATGCAGCAAAAGCAGTTCTAAGAGGGAAGTTTATAGCAATACAATCCTAGCTTAAGAAATAAGAAACATCTCAAATAAACAACCCAACCTTACACCTAAAGTAATTAGAGAAAGAAGAACAAAAAAACCCCAAAGTTAGCAGAAGGAAGGAAATCATAAAGATCAGACCAGAAATAAATGAAAAAGAATTGAAGGAAACAACAGAAAAGATCAATAAAACTAAAAGCTGGTTCTCTGAGAAGATAAACAAAATTGATAAACCATTAGCCAGACTCATCAAGAAAAGAAGGGAGAAGACTCATATCAATATAATTAGAAATGAAAAAGGAGAAGTAACAACTGACACTGCAGAAATACAAAGGACCATGAGAGATTGCTATAAGCAACTATATGCCAATAAAATGGACAACCTGGAAGAAATGGACAAATCCTTAGAAATGCACAACCTTTGGAGCCTGAACCAGGGAGAAGACAATATGAACAAACCAATCACAAGCACTGAAATTGAAAGTATGATTAAAAATCTTCCAACAAACAAACGCCTAGGACCAGATGGCTTCACAGGTGAATTCTATCAAACATTTAGAGAAGAACAAACACCTATCATTCTCAAACTCTTCCAAAAAATTGCAGAGGAAGGAACACTCCCAATCTCATTTTACGAGGCCACCATCACCCTTATACCAAAACCACACAAAGGTGTCACAAAAAACACAACTACTGGCCAATATCACTGATGAACAAAGATGCGGAAATCCTCAACAAAATACTAGCAAACAGAATCCAACGGCACATTAAAAGGATCATACACCATGATCAAGTGGGGTTTGTCCAAGGAATGCAAGGTTTCTTCAATATATACGAATCAGTCAATGTTAACAAAATGAAGGAGAAAAACCATATGATCATCTCAACAGATGCAGAGAAAGCTTTCAACAAAATTCAACACCAATTTATGATAAAAACCCTCCAGAAAGTAGGAATAGAGGGAAGTTTCCTCAATATAATAAAGGCCATATATGACAAACCCACAGCCAACATCATCCTCAATGGTGAAAAACTGAAAACATTTCAACTAAAATCAGGAACAAGACAAGGTTGCCCACTCTCACCACTATTATTCAACATAGTTTTGGAAGTTTTAGCCACAGCAATCAGAGAAGAAAAAGAAATAAAGGGAATCCAAATTGGAAAAGAAGAAGTAAAGCTGTCACTGTTTGTTGATGACATACTATACATAAAGAATCCTAAAGATGCTACCAGAAAACTACTAGAGCTAATCAATGAATTTAGTAAAGTAGCAGGATACAAAATTAATGCACAGAAGTCTCTTGAATTCCTATACACTAATGATGAAATTCTGAAACTGAAATTAAGAAAACACTCCCATTTATCACTGCAACGAAAAGAATAAAACATCTAGGTATAAACCTACCTAAGGAAACAAAAGACCTGTATGCAGAAAATTATCAGACACTGATGAAAGAAACTGAAGATGATACAAAGAGATGGAGAGATATACCATGTTCTTGGATTGGAAGAATCAACATTGTGAAAATGACTCTACTACCCAAAGTAATCTACAGATTCAATGCAATTCCTATCAAACTACCACTGGCATTTTTCACATAACTAGAACAAAAAATTTCAAAATTTGTGTGGAAACACAAAAGACCCCGAATAGCCAAAGCAATCTTGAGAAAGAAAAACGAAGCTGGAGGAATCAGGCTCCCAGACTTCAGACTAGACTACAAAGCTACAGTAATCAAGACAGTATGGTACTGGTACAAAAACAGAAATATAAATCTGTGGAACAGGATAGAAAGCCCAGAGATAAACTCATGTACATATGGTCACCTTATCTTTGATAAAGGAGGCAAGAATATACAGTGGAGAAAAGTCAGCCTCTTCAAGAAGTGGTGCTGGGAAAACTGGACAGGTACATGTAAAAGAACGAAATTAGAACACTCCCTAACACCATACATAAAAATAAGCTCAAAATGGATTAAAGACCTAAATGTAAGGCCAGACACTATCAAACTCTTAGAGGAAAATATAGGCAGAACACTCTATGACATAAATCACAGCAAGATTCTTTTTGACCCACCTCCTAGAGAAATGGAAATAGAAACAAAAATAAACAAATGGGATCTAATGAAACTTAAAACCTTTTGCACAGCAAAGGAAGCCATGAACAAGACCAAAAGACAACCCTCAGAATGGGAGAAAATATTTGCAAATGAAGGAACTGACAAAGGATTAATCTCCAAAATTTACAAGCAGCTCATGCAGCTTAATATCAAAAAAACAAACAACCCAATCAGAAAAATGGGCAGAAGTCCTAAAGAGAAATTTCTCCATAGAATATACAGATTGCCAACAAACACATGAAAGAATGCTCAACATCTTTAATCATCAGAGAAATGCAAATCAAAACCACATTGAGATATTATCTCACACTGGTCAGAATGGCCATCATCAAAAAATCTACAAACAATAAATGCTGGAGATGGTGTGGAGAAAAGGCAACCCTCTTGCACTGTTGGTGGGAATGTAAAATGATACAGCCACTATGGAGAACAGTATGGAGTTTCCTTAAAAAAACTAAAAATTGAACTACCATATGACCCAGCAATCCCACTACTGGGTATGTACCCTGAGAAAACCATAATTCAAAAAGAGTCCTGTACCAAAATGTTCATTGCAGCTCTATGTACAATAGCCAGGTCATGGAAGCAACCTAAGTGTCCTTCAACAGCTGAATGCATAAAGAAGATGTGGCACATACATACACTGGAATATTACTCTTCCATATTTAGAAACAAAATTCAGTTATTTGTAGTGAGCTGGAGGAACCTAGAGTCTGTCATACCGAGTGAAGTAAGTCAGAAAGAGAAAAACAAATA
Source organism: Lagenorhynchus albirostris (assembly GCF_949774975.1). Taxonomy (NCBI): domain Eukaryota; kingdom Metazoa; phylum Chordata; class Mammalia; order Artiodactyla; family Delphinidae; genus Lagenorhynchus; species Lagenorhynchus albirostris. The sequence continues at coordinate 124,489,038 of NC_083098.1, forward strand.
CTGTATGCTAACACATATACATGGAACCTAAAAAAAAAAGGTCATGAAGAACCTAGGGGCAAGATGGGATAAAGACACAGACCTACTAGAGAATGGACTTGAGGATATGGGGAGGGCAAAGGATAGGGTGGGACAAAGTGAGAGAGTGGCATGGACATATATACACTACCAAACATAAAATAGATATCTAGTGGGAAGCAGCCACATAGCACAGGGAGATCAGCTTGGTGCTTTGTGACTATCTAGAGGGGTAGGATAGGGAGGGTGGGAGGGAGGAAGATGCAAGAGGGAAGAAGATGCAAGAGGGAAGACATATGGGGACATATGTATATGTAAAACTGATTCACTTTGTTATAAAGCAGAAACTAACACACCACTGTAAAGCAATTATACTCCAATAAAGATGTTTAAAAATATATATATGATTATCTCAAGGCAGAAAAGGCTTTTGACAAAATTCAGCACCCATTTATGATAAAAACTCTCCAGAAAGTGGGCATAGAGGGAACCTACCTCAACATAATAAAAGCCAAATACAACAAACCCATGGCAAACATCATTCTCAATGGTGAAAAACTGAAAACATTTCCTCGAAGATCAGGAACAAGACAAGGGTGTCCACTCTCACCACTATTATTCAACATCATTTTGGAAGTCCTAGCCATGGCAATCAGAGAAGAAAAAGAAATAAAAGGAATGTAAATTTGAAAAGAAGTAAAACTGTCACTGTTTGCAGTTGACATGATACTATACACAGAAAATCCTAAAGATGCCACCAGACAACTACTAGAGCTAATCAACGAATTTAGTAGTCACAGGATACAAAATTAATGCACATAAATTTCTTGCATTCCTATACACTAACAATGAAAGATCAGAAAAAGAAATTAAGGAAACAACCCGATTCACCATTTCAAAAAGAAGAATAAAATACCTAGGAATAAATCTACCTAAGGAGACAAAAGACCTATATGCAGAAAACTATAAGATGCTGATGAAAGAAATCAAAGATGACACAAACAGTTGGAGAGAAATACCATGTTCTTGGATTGGAAGAATCAATATCATGGAAATGACTATACTACCTAAAGTAATCTACATATTCAATGCAATCCCTATCAAATTACCAATGGCTTTTTTCAGAGAACTAGAACAGAAAATTTTACAATTTTTATGGAAACACAATGACTCTCAATAGCTAAAGCAATCTTAAGAAAGAAAAATGCAGCTGGAGGAGTCAGGCTCCCTAATTTCAGACTATACTACAAACCTACATTCAGCAAATCAGTATGGCTCTGGTACAAAATCAGAAACATAAACCAATGGAACAGGATAGAAAGTCCAGAGATGAACCCATGCACATATGGCCCCCTAGTCTATGACAAAGGGGGTAAAAATATACAATGGATAAAAGGCAGCCTCTTCAACCAGTGGTGCTGGGAAAACTGGACAGCTAAATGTAAAAGAATGAAATTAGAACACTCCCTAACACCATACACAGAAATAAACTCCAAATGGATTACAGACCTGAACATAAGGCCAGGCACTATCAAACTCTTAGAGGAAAACATAGGCAGAACACTTTATGACATAAATCACAGCAAGATCCTTTTTGACCCACCTCCTAAAGAAATGGAAATAAAAACAAAAGTAAGCAAATGGGACCTGATGAAACTTAAGCTTTTGCACAGCAAAGGAAACCATAAACAAGACAAAAAGACAACCCTCAGAATGGGAGAAAATATTTGCAAATGAAGCAACTGACAATGGATTAATCTCCAAAATATATGAACAGCTCATGAAGCTCAATATCAAAAAAACAAACAACCTAATCCAAAGATGGGTGGAAGACCTAAACAGACATTTCTCCAAAGAAGACATACAGATGGGCAACAAACACATGAAAAGATGCTCAATGTCACTAATTATTAGAGAAATTCTAATCAAACTACAATTCTAACAAAACTACAATGAGGTACCACCTCACATGGGTCAGAATGGCCATTATTTAAAAATCTACAAACAATAAATGCTGGAGAGGGTGTGGAGAAAAGGCAACCCTCTTGCACTGTTGGTGGGAATGTAAACTGATACAGCCACTATGGAGAACAGTATGGAGGTTCCTTAAAAAACTAAAAATAGAACTACCATATGACCCAGCAATCCCACTACTGGGCATATATCCTGAGAAAACTATAATTCTAAAACACACATGCACCCCAATGTTCATTGCAGCACTATTTACAATTGCCAGGACATGGAAGCAACCTAAATTCCCATCAACAGAGGAATGGATAAAGACGATGTGCTACATACATACAATGGAATATTACTCAGCCCTAAAAAGGAATGAAATTGGGTCATTTGTAGAGACGTGGTTGGACCTAGAGACTGTTATACAGAGTGAATTAAGTCAAAAGAGAAAAACAAATATCATATATTAACACATATATATGGAATCTAGAAAAATGGTATAGATGATCTTATTTGCAAATAGAGACACAGACATAGAGAATAAAACATATGAACACCAAGCAGGGAAGGGTAGGGTGGGATGAATTGGGAGATTGGGATTGACATACATACACCATTGATACTATGTATAAAATAAATAACTAATGAGAACTTACTATACAGCACAGGGAACTCTACTCAGTGCTCTGTGGTGAACTAAATAGGAAGGAAATCCAAAAAAGAGGGGATATGTGTATAGTATAGCTGATTCAGTTTGTTGTACAGTACAAACTAACACAACATTGTAAAGCAACTATACTCCAATAAAAATTAATTATAAAAAAGAAGTCTACAAATAACAAATGTTGGAGTGGATGTGGAGAAAATGGAACCCTAGCACACTGTTGGTGGGGTTGTAAATTGGTGCAGCCACTGTGGAAAACAGTATGGAGCTTCCTCAAAAAACTAAAACTAGAGCTACCACATGATCCAGTAATTCTTCTGCTGGGTATATGTGCAAAGAAAATGAAAACAGTAATTTGAAAAGTTACATGCATCCCAATGTTCATAGCAGCATTATTTACAATAGCCAAGATGTGGCAGCAGTCTAAGAGCCCATTAACAGATGAATGGGTAAAGATGTGATATATATACATAATGGAATACTCCTCAGCCATAAAAAGAAGGAAATTCTGCCATCTGCAACAACGTGGATGGACCTAGAGAGTATCACGTTTAGTGCAGTAAGTCAGAGAAAGACAAATACTGTTATCATTTATATAACAGTGGACTCTGAAAAGTAAAAAAAAAAAAAAAAAAAAACCACAAAAGAAAACCTAAAAAACCCAAAACAAAAAACAAACAGATTAACAAAACAAACAGATTCACAGATACAGAGAACTAGTGATTACCAGTAGGGAGCGGGTAGGGGAAAGGGGCAAGATAGGAGCATGAAATTGAGACTCTACTACATATAAAATTGATAAGAAACAAGGATATATTGTACAGCACAGAGAAATATAGCCATTATTTTGTAATAACTTTAAATGGAGTATCATCTATAAAAATATTGAATCACTATGTTGCACACCTGAAAGTAATATTGTAAATCAACTACACTTCAGTTGAAAAGAAACTAAACATAGCAAACCCTATAACTCAATCATTACACTCATAGATATTTAACCTACCTATTTGTTCATGTGTCTGCCCCCCAAAATCCCAAGAGTATTTATAATAGAATCACTACCAACAGTTCAATGGATCAATAATTGTGATACATTCATACACTGGAACACTATAGAGTTATGCATAATTAAATTAGTACTATACACAACAGCATGAATGAATTCATGAATATTAAGTGAAATAAACCAGGCTTGGGAGAATGTGTTTGCACACACAAAATTATATACACATAATATACATAAAATCATAAATATTTTAAAACATATATGTATATGATTTTAACTAAGTAGATTTCAAAAAACAAGAAAATAATCTATGATATAAAACTCCAGTAAACACTTTCCAAAGAAAGTATTGACTTGGTGGAAAGGGAGGTACTTAAAAGAGGAAATCTTACACGTGGTACTGGCAAGGTTGTATTTCCAGATATATGGTCTTGAAACAAGAGTACGTCATGTTATGAAAAATACTTTGAACTGAAAGCATGATTTGTGAATTTTTCCATGCGTTTAATTATATTTACTGCCCGTTTTTTTTAATTCAAGGTTAAGTGACTGTATTTTCAAAAAATTTGTTAAGTAGTATTTTCATGGAAATACAAGTTAAAATAGAGCAAATATATATTGTTTGAACCATGCATTAAATACTTATTTCATGAGGAAAATGGCTTAGGTAAATAGTCAATAAACGCATGAAATATATCACTGCTTATAAATGCCATTATCAAAACTGCACTTGAAGTGATTAGTAATTTCTCTAATAGATGGGTGACATGAGCATAAATAAAATTATCTAAGTTACATTAAAATGCCCGTAATAGGCACAGAATTTTAACTGTCAGCAACTTCATAAGAACCCTAATTAAAAGGTGTGGCATTGAAGATAATTTAAGGTAATGAAGCATATATATTAAACTATATTTAGCAGAATTTTTCCTAAGAAAATGAAGTTAATATTATAATTACTAAAATTGTGGTATACATTAATAAACATTGTAAAATCAACCCAGCACATAAACTCTCCCAAATGAATGGGAAAGGGGAACTGTACTTTTCTTTTTTATTTTTGGCCCCAGAAGAATATATTAAGAGATATTTTACCCTATTTCCTCAATACATTACTATTCTTGAATTTTCTTGAATTATGTGTTAGTTACAACCAAATGAAACACCTGGAAGAAAATTGAAAAATTAAGTCATTAGGAAATGTGTGTAGATGTCAAATGTAGACTTACACTGTTATTGGTATATATGAGAAAAAGGGTTTTCATTATATGAATGTCACTTGTGACATTATATGAATGTGCTGTATTATAATTATGGAAATCTATACAGGAATATATTATGAACCAAGGATCCTTTTCTGACTGAATTTGGCTTATGTGTGGTGTAATATTGCAAGGGCTTTGAAGTCTGGCCAACATCTGATATCAAACCATATCTCCACCTGTTGCTAAGTGGGTGATCTTAGAAATAGGTTGTTATTCTATACCTTGTGTCTCACTTTCTTCATCTGTAAATGCAAAAAAATAGTAATACCTATCCCTACTGGACGAGTGTGAGGATGAGATAACATCACACACTTAAAACACTTCACAAATGGTGTAGAATGAGAACCTCACAAATATTACCTATTGTTACTTAACATACATGGACTACAGAACCAGGATTATTAATAAAAGCATGAAAGAAAATTTCTAACGGATATGCAAATATACTTCACAAAATCAATTGTATAAGCAAATTATTACATTAAATATAAACTGGAAAAGCATCTTCAATAATGGAAATAGAAAAAAGACACACAAAGAACTAAAAATCCTAAATAGAACTCTAAAGAAAAACTAAAAAAGGTTATTTGAAAACATTAAGGAAAAGAGCCATTAAAACATCTTTTGAATTGAAGCATAACCTGTGTCAGTAAAGTTCAATACCCATGATCGAGACAAAAAAAAGAGTAAGGAACATTTGTCTATGTATGTCCAAGTCAGTTATAAGAAATCTGTGCAAAACTGAATTAGTACACCTAAGTTTATTTTTATGATATGAAATGTTTGTAATTATGTGGACAAAATGATCTACTTGATTCATCTTTTTTTCTATTTTTCTACTTTCAACGATTCCCGTAATATAGCATTTCATAAAGTGTAAATACTATTACATCTTTATTTCAAAACATCATTCAAAAATATTAAAAAGTCCACATATTTGTCAAATTAAAATCATGAGACGCTTTCATATTTTTCAAACTTTCTAGAAAAATTTAGGAACTGTGATCTGGCATAAAAGCTTAACTTTTCTTTTTAAAAAAGATCCTAAACATTTTTAGAAATAGCTGTCATTCTTTATTCACAAGAAAAATCTGAAGTGAAATCAAAAGCCTTTAACATCTACAAACTAGATTGGAAACTGATTCCCTGCAGGAGACTGTTCTGCTTTCATCTCTCACCACGTTGTTTGCATGGTGAAGACATTTGGCAGTCAAGTTCTCTGCACACAGTGAACTGCAGGTGCTTAATTGTCTGGTACGATCACTTGTCTGTGAAATAAGACCCTTGATGATACTACAGCTTTGACTGGTTTCCATAAGTGGAGAAATGGAACTACCATTAGGCCCCAAAGTAACTGAGAAGTATTTATCTCTTCCATAGAAAGCATAATTTGCTTCTAATTAACACCTCATAATTGGAGATCATCCCCAAGAACCTTAGGAGCATAACATTACACATTCCTAGCCACCAGTTGGCTGATATTTTCATTTCTACTCAGACTATAAGTTGATTCTGAGTTCCACTATAGCTAATGTACCTTTTGGGAAAGACGTGAGATTACATATAGAATCACATGGACCCCAGATCGAGTTAAGTCAAAGATTTTGCAAATAAATGACTCATCAAGGTGAGTCATGTTTAGGCTACCTCCTTGATTACATGGTTTCTGAAAAGTGTGCTCTGAGTTTTATTCTTGTTCCTCTGTAGGCAATGCTTTCCCTAATCCCAGTTGCCCTCTGGATGAAGAGTACTTGCTTTTTCTCTTCAGCTGTGTGTGTGCAGATGTGTTGCCTTTTATGTGCCAAATACACACACACACACACACACACACACATATATATGGACATATTCTGTGTGAGGGTACATTGTGGTACATTTTTGAAACCATTATTTAATAATAGGACATGGGCATCTCTTTCCTTCTGTTAGGTCTTTGGTATGGGGTTTTATATTCACCTAGAAAGAGTGTATTTAAAGTTTGTTTTTGGTCTGGTTACCCTCAGTGGTTGAGAAGCTACGAGTTTCTCTAGTGATACCTTTTCTTGTCTCCCTGTTTAGCTCTGGGTCTTCACTCAGTGCTGTTCTCCAGGAAACCTGTCCCTCATAGTCTCCCAGCTGAATTCCACTGTTACTTTGCTTAAGCTTGTCATCATGGGCATGTACTGGAGAAGGCAGTGCTGGTTGCTGTGACCAAAGCTCAGCCAGTCAGTATGACTGGGTCTTGGGTCTGTGGCCCTCACCAGGATTTCTGTGATGTAGTGCTTGGCCTTGCATGTATTGTGGCTCTTCCCCAGTAGAAGGGCTTCTTTTTTTCACTCCTCTGAAGCCTCTCCCTGCTGCAGTGTATTTCCACCTGTGCACTGAGGCTACACTTTTGATGTTCCTTCTCCCTATAGTTTGAGGCTTTTGTTCTGAAGGGGACATAAGGAAGATGTGTCTAATTTAGACAGTAGCCACCAATCTCTTCCCAGGCAGAGCCATGAGGGAGCTTTCTCAGGATTCCCCTGAATCCTTATTCTTGATACTTACTGAGTTCCTTGAGGAAAAGAAGGTGTGAGACCTCGTATCTGTGGCCCCAGAGGCTTCACTCTCCTACCCAGCCCACACACAGTCTTTAGCTGTTCATTAAGAGTTTAATATTTTCCCCAGCTTTGCATTTGACATCCACGGTTTGAATTAACGTAAACACTCAGCTCTATTTTCACCTTGCAGGTCCCTATCTCCCTTTGGATTTGGGGATAGTTATTTGCCCTGTGGCCTCAGTTCCGGAATGGGTGCACAGAAGTCATTAATCTGTAGTTAATCCAGATTGTTTTTCTTTTTTGTAAAGATGGGAGTAATACTCTTTTCAGTTCTCTGCTTCTCTAAACTGAAACATGGTACTCCTAAAAGTCTAAGACAAGGATTTTGAAAATCTGTTAGTAGGTTGCTAACTCAGTTAATATCTTATTTCAGTTCTTAACTTTCAAATAAGGACACTAATAACTCAATTCAAAATTGTGTTGTAGGTGGAAAGTACTCAAGTCCACTTAAAAGACTTAAGAGTGGGGCAAGATGTCTAAATTAGGCTAAGTGGAATTAAATATAAATTAATATGAATTTATATAAATCTTTTCATGTTTACTGATCTTACTAACTTTGCAACAATTTACTTGATAAATATGGTTCCTTTGATCTTACTATAAATACCCAACTACCAGATAAGTATCACACTAGTCTTGATAGGTTATGTACATCATTTGAACAAATTTCTACATGCATATTTTGTAAGAAATAAATATACATACATAATTTCTCAACATATAATACATAGTGAAGTATCTCATGCTTCCCCATTCTTACCTTGGCTCTCAGGGCTTTCCTCAAACTTTCAATCTTTCCATCCATCTCTGCCATGTTATTTATCACCTTTATTCTAATAATATCTATTATGTTCCAGTGCTTTTCTAATTTCTACTCACAGTCACTCCACTAATATCTCTTCACTGTCATGTCCTCAAATGTAACTTTTCTGATTTCTGAACAGGGCATAGCTATAGCATCTCTCCTATAAAATGAAAATATACTTCAAGGAGATCACTTATCTGATTGGTCTATATACTGACAGTGAGAACAGTGAGTTAAACATAGTACATGAATAAATGAATGTCTGTGTGTATTGTATTACATACATACCCACACACAATTGAAATAAGCCAAATCTAAGGTTAACACATGTGAATCAAAATATGTCAGGCTGAAACCAAATCCTGTTTTCCCATTGTGAACCAATATGTTTATAATCACAAGGGCTGACTTTTGCCAAGATATTCAGATTTTTAAAAATTTAAGTCATTGCGAAAAGAATGAGTCCTGTTGATAAAAACTGACACTTAGTTTTTCTAGATACAGAGAAGTAAAAGAATATGTGGGACTGTCTCCTTGGCAAATTACCACAATGGAAATATAAGGCTAGTCACTATGATACCTGTATTGGTGCTCATTCACCTGTGAGAGTAATTTCTGAGCTGCTTGACTAGAACACATCCTAAATCTTCCTCTCCATCTACAGAAGACATGCCTAAAACAGAATGGTCAATGTCAATATTAGTTTACTAAGAAGAAACACTGTGACTAATGCCTTCCTCAAAGAAAAATGTAACTGTATTAATGTCATTTTAAAAAATTCATTCAGGTTTTATTCTCTAAATGCATTCCTAATTTTGCATGCAAAGTAAAGTCGTATTCAGTGCTTATTTTCTTAGCATATGTCTCAACAATTAACATAGGGCAATTAATCTTTGAAACAATACCAAATGCTAAGAATAGATGTATCAGCTTCTATGTTTATCTAAGTAATATGCGCTATGGCAAGAAAAAAGCTATATACATTTACAATGTACTATCTGTAAAACATAAATGTATACTATATATAGTATACACTATACCCTACTGCCGACATTTTATGTGAGACTTACTGTAAATTACTCTAAAGAGAGATGAAACACATCATGCTTAACAAATTTTGTTTATAAATTATTCATACATCTTTCACATTTAGTAAATTAAATGTCTTTAGGTAAAATTTTGAGAATCTCATGCAATACTGTGTATCTCTAGGTTGACTATTATTGATGTTACATATTTTTGTTTTTATTTTCATTTTCTCTTTTATTAATCAATTCTTCCTCAATTGAAAATCCCTGAAAAAATAAATATATGTAGAGTGTGTTGTGATATATGGTTTGGGGCAGAAGTAGTGCCTTGAAAAGAAAGACCTACATCTATGCAGGGTGATTTTCTCATGTCTGTCTTTAATTCCTCTAGGCTCTTTCCCTTCATTTCTTCCCTTAAATCTGCTCAGTTCTGAGTTTTCAGCAGATGTTCATTGAAGACACATGTTTACCATATGGCTTTTAAAATTCTTTTCTAGTAATTTACTTAAAGCTCTCACCAGTCACAGTTTTCGGTAAAATATGATCATATTAGCCTCATAGTTAAATTTCCTAAAAGAAACCAATGGCAATTTATTCATTAATATGATATGTGTTATCTGACAATTCGTTTTAAAAGTTAATGTTTTGGTTTATATAAGGCAAGCAAAAGTCTGTACTTTGAAAGTTTTAAGTGCAAATCATCATGGCTTGAAGAAAAGCAATCAGATATAAGAACTTCATAATGATATTTAATTCTTTGGATATCAGTATCTTGGGAAAGAAATTCTGGTAAGCACATATTAAAATTGTTTGGAGATTTCAAATAAATTGAAACATGTGACATGTTGAAAGTATGATTAAGCTTTGTGATTTGACCCATAATATGTTTGGAATATGTTGCTGAAACTGTTTTCCTTAAATTTTTTTTTCTATCTTTCCTTTGCAAAGATTAGATCCATGATATTCTATCTAGGGTAGCCCTAAAAACCTTTGATTTCAATGGAATTAATGTTTTAATATTTCTAGAAGGACTTGCTTTATTCATATAAATGCTTAATTAAATGGAGGAAAGATCAATCTCTCATGCTAAAGAATTCCAAATAATATGTGCAAATACTCCACCCTCAGAGAGTGGACTCATAACTCCCCAGTCCTTAAGTGCTGGCTGTGCATATAGACCTTCTATCAAATAACACACTATGGAAATGGGGAAAAAAGAGTAACTTTACAGTACAGAAACCTGACAAACACAGTCCAACCAGGTAATAAAGGTCAACATTGACATCAATAAATCATGTTGATATCAGGATTACTCTTAAGATAAAAATGGTACTTTACCCCATGATCTTCCTCCCCAAAGCTCATAGCACCTAATCATGACAAACACATTACACTAACTCTAATAGAAGGGAATCCTACAATATACCTGAACAGTACTTCTCAAAATGCTTAATGTCATCAAAAACAAGGAAAATCTGAGAAACTGTCACACCCATAAGAAGCTTCGGAGACATGAGAACTAAATTTAAGGTGGTATCCTGGAACAGAAATTTGAATGCAGTGTGGACTTTAGTTGAAAATAGTGATCAATATTGATTCATTAATTATAACAAATATATCATTTATATGGTATGTTAATAGGGGAAACTGCATGCAGGGTATATGTGAATTCTCATCTTTTTAACTTATACTTTAAGTCCAAGACTGTTCCAAAAAAGATCTATTAAGAAAGTTAATGGGGCTGATCTGGTCGTTCTTGGGTATGAGTAACCTTCTCAAGCAGGAATAGAATGTCAGTTGATAAAACATAAGAGCATACTTAAAGAAAACAATGGGATGAGGCTGTGAACTATCTAGTGAAAACAAAGATTACCTATCATAATATATTGGCAGGTTAAGTTTTAGAATTTTTGTCTATGGAGACTTAAGTAAGATAATATCTTTGGTTTTAACTGGAATCAGTTTGCTCTTGGACAGGAAAGGGGAAATGACTCAATCCATGTTTTAATGCAGCTCACTTTTCCTAAATGATATATATATGGATAGTTTTAATGAATTATGGGACTAAAATTTTCATTCAGCAGCTAGTGTGTCTTAGAATTCACTCTATTGGATCAATAAGACCATATGATCACACATGGATGATAATAGGATAAATTGCTGGTGGTCAACTTCAGAAAAATTCTACCACAGTTACCTGTCTACCATAATTTACAGGTATGCCAGAGGCAAAATTTACCCACTTTCTTCCAAGACCTCCAAAGTATCATCTAAATATGGTATCAGGATCTCATCATCTAAATCAGACACAGATATGGATAAACCTCTTCAGAAACTCTGGGGCTGGAGACCTGTGAATTAAGACTAAATTATCTCCCCACTTCCCACCCACCCTACATGCAATGATGAACTGAGGACATAAATTGGATGCTCTCATTCTAAAGAAAGAAAAGGAAGCTCATAGCATCACTAGTTGCTAGCAATTCTGAAATCCAGCCAGGCTCGTGTTGCCAGTTTTCCCAAATCTGTGCACAAAGATGTTCCTTTAGTAGGGCTGTATTCTGACTTCTGATTTTGAGAACCTAATTCATTTTTCTCCAAGTCTCTTGTTTTTGTTCTCTGCCTCTTTGAATAAGACCACTGTATCATCCTTTGTTAGAAATGTCCATATTTACATATGGACAATTTATAGGGTCTATTTCCAACTGTTTATATGCAAGATGACAGTATATTCCTAACAAACTCTGTGGGCTTTTAATGAATATTAGGGTTAAATCAAAAGTAGTGTGCAATAGCAAATCTTAGAAGCACTCTCTTCAATATCAGAAGTGAAAGAAGCATGCCAATATCATATTATTTCATAATGGACAAAAAGTGATAAATAATAAATAAGTGATTTCATTACTAAATTGATAAAAATTAAGCCTGTTGTCTGCTAAGGAAGAAAGTAACCCAATCTCCAATATCTTTATAAGGACATTCTCAGACATCTTCATTGAGGCAAGAGTCCTTTATGGGCAGACGAATACGATTGCCATTGACAATTTATATTGAGAACGTTACATTTTTCTACTACAGACTGTATATGCTTAGCAACCCTATTTTCTCCAAACCCTGCTGTATTACTTTGCTAGAGATGCCATAACAAAGTATTACAAACCAGGTGGCTTAAACAGAATTGTATTGTGGCACAGTTTTGGAGCTAGAAGTCCAACATGAAGGTGTTCACAGGGTTGGCTCCTTCTGAAGGCTCTGAGGGAGAATGTGTCCCATCTCTCTCTCCTGGCTTTTAAGAGTTTGCTAGCAGTCTATGGTGTTCCTTAGCTTCTGCTACATCAGCTCTATCTCTGCGTTCACCTTCACATGACGTGTGTGTGTGTGTGTGTGTGTGTGTGTGTATGCGTGTGTGTGTCCACATTTTCTTTTTATCAGGGCACCAATCATATTGGATTAGGGACTACCAAACTCTAGTATGACCTCATCTTAACTAATTACATCTGTGTGACCCTATTTCCAAATAAGATCACATTCTTAGGTACCGCAGGTACCTAACATTTAAATTTGGAGGAACTCAATTCAACTCATAATAGAAGTTATCAAAAATTACAATGTTAGTAAACCACTGAATAAAACATATCTATCTTTCTAAATAAATTCATATATAGAGTTGATGCTCATTATTCACATATTCTATATTTGCAAATTTTCCTACTCCTAAATATTTGTAATATTAAAGTCAGTATTCTCAAACATTGGTAGTAATTCGCAGAAATACCCTTGATTAAAGTGGCAAAAAAAAAGGTATTTCTCAACACAAGTTCCCAGTTGAGATCAAACAAGGTGGTGTTCTGCCCTCCTGTTTCAGCTGTCATACTGTCTGCAGTCTAGTGTAACATTTTCACATTTTTGTGCTATTTGTTGGTGCTGAAGTGCTAATTTTCCTAAGTGCAGGAAGGCTGTGACATGCCTTATAGAGGAAGTGTGTTAAGTTTCTTTCAGGCACAGCTTAGTGCCATTGGCCATGAGTTCAATGATAAGAAATCAACATATATGGGAAATAAAATAGAAACACACAAAACCAGGTTATGTATGACTGGTTGATGAATATGTTATAACCAGAGGCTCATAGGGACTTAACCTTGAATTTCCTCTGGAATTAATGATTTAGTAGTCACTAATTCAGTGTTCTGGTTCATTGTGACTTTATAAAATGTAACTACTGAGAATAATGAGTACAACTGTTACATACAAAATGAATTTATGAAAAAGCCTTAATAATGAATGATCCTAAAGTTTTAGAACTAAATAACAGGATGAACAATGGTGTTATTAACTGAGATGGGAATGACTGCTGAAGAAGCATGCTGAGTAAGGTAGGTGTCAGAATTTGGGCTTTGAAAGTATAAAATAGGAGAATGTAAGATTCTGCTCTCCCTCAAAGGTCATGGTTACAAGATGTTAGGATGCTAAACATTTCATTCTCTCCAGAATGTTCATGTCCTTCTGGAGGAACAGGCTCCTTGCAGCCTTAGCAGCAAGTTCTTTCCAACAGACCCTTTTGGGAAATCTAACCGATCTGTAATTAGATTAAAACACACTTGAGACTTTCCTGGAGTATGTACAGGGAAGCTAACGTAAATTCATCCTTTCCCCTACTCCCAAAACCAATATAACCTTTTCCATTTTTTTTTTTTAATCAAGAGACTGAATTTCCATACTGAGTTGTCATTTGCAGAAGCGAGAACTTGAGTCAATTCAGATTTTTGCTTTTCAGATTCAAGTGAAGCATGGTGTTCTTTCACGAGTTTTAAATACTTAATTATACATCCAAGAGAAGTATAATCTAATCAATTGGATATGAATCTAGTATATAGGGATAAAAATGTAAATTTATGTCATTAAAATTACTGCTGGTATTGAAAGCCAAGGGACTGGTTGAGTAAAATTACAGATTAAATTTAGATAGATAATAGATCAGGATGAAGGACTGAGTTCTGATCATTCCAGAAAGTACAAGTTGAGTCTGGAAAAGGAAATACAAAGGACACAAACATTAATCTATCAGTAAAAGAAGAACAGCATGGCATCCCTTCAGAGAAGAAAATACTTCAAGAAGGAAGAAGTGATCCACTGTGTTTATGCTGCTGAGATATCAGTTAAGATGTTTATTTGATGTGGAGTTCACTAGGGCCTTTGGAAATTGGAATCCAAAGTGCTAGTGAAGTGTTCATCATATAGAACAGGGACATTTAATTCAGTATAACAGAATGGAAGGCAAAGAATAAATGTTTAGATGGAGGTCAGTTAACAGGTTTTGTAACAAGATAATTAGATAATTTTCTCCTGATTATATTTATTTTATTGTGAAATAAGAAGCAAAGTCATCTGTTTAGAATGAGAAGTAGGGAGAGGGTATTGAGGATGTGGGCAGAGTGGTGAAAGTGTACTAGAGTTCTATGGCAGTAGGAAAATAAGTAGAATAAGAAATGCATCAGGCCATGCTAAAGGCCAATGTGAGATGCAACTTTCTAAACAGAAAGTAACAGAGGTATAATAGGGAAGAACAAATCTGACTCCATATTAGATCTGTTTCTTGTACTTTAACCTTTGTATTCTATTGCTTTCGCTTCTAGTTAAGAATGCTGCTTATAGCCTGAAATAGACAGGATAGCCTATTCTCAAGGCTCTGACCTTTAAGAGTATAACCTCCATTCACATAGAGATAATAAGTTGCAGAACAAAGGACAACATGTCTTGTTGGAGGTTTATGGGAACATTTTGACCTGACCTAGGTGGACGGCTGCGAGAACAAAGGATTCCTGCACCAAGAAGTTTGTAACAACCAACCACTCCCCCTCCCCTTTCAATATAAAAGAAGCCTTAGTTCTGACTGGGTAAGATGGTCTAGGACATTAGCCTGCAGTATTCACAGTCTGCTGGCTCTCTCAATAAAGTTATTCTTTGCTCCAATAACATGTTTCCAGATTCATTAGCCTGTGCTATGGCAAGCGAAGGAGTTTGGACAGGTAGTGAGGTTCCAGACTTTTCTCCAGCCACCTTCACTGTGTGGCTGAAGCCATAAAAAGGTGGAGACTGAGAATTTTTTTTTTCCAGTAAAGTAAGAAGGTAAGAGAGTGGTAAGAAGATTGATTCCAGCAATTGTGGAATGTATATTAGGTAAAATGGGAAAGGGAGATAAAGAGCAGAGTGAAAATTGGATTGAAAAATATTATGGCTTTGTAGACTTTGGGATTAAGGATGCTAGAATAAGTAATTGTAAAGATAGAAAGTGATATTCACAGAAATGAGGCCTGAAATCAATACTGTAAGGTGATGTGGTTATTGCTACTGATAACATCTTGGGTATCACTACAGTAGTCATGGATGGGGTGGGTTAGAGGAAAAGGTCACCAGAGAGCTGAAACTCAGGCAAGGGAGTCCAGGGTTTGGGGCTGAGTGTTTTTTGTATTTGCTTTAGATTTACATTATCTAAATTTTAATTTAGATTTACATTATCAAATGTTTCTTAAGATTGTGGTTTTTCAACTAAATGTATCATTAGGGTAACAAAGCAAGGGTAAATAGTTTATAATAGTCAACTTTCCTGGGGAGTTAATTTTTGAATGACCCCTTTAGTTAATCATCATTTCTTTCAGTATAGGTATGTTTTAGTTGACATGAATTTGGGGTAATTAACTTTGTTGTTGAAAATTTTAACTGATTCAAAGTGGACATATGCTTTGTTATTGTGTGAGCATTTATGAATTTCACAATATTGCTAAGTTTCTTATTACCTGTTTAAATGTCAAACCTGGATTCTTTTTTGTAAAGCTTAAAGCAGAAAAATGTCTGAATTGTTGATGAATAATTAACATTTGTCACATCATGTGGGCAGGTGTTCTCTTGACACACAATTAATCTTAAAGGCCTTAGCCTCCTCTGTCGATTAGCATATGGTCTACATTGTAACCAACACTTGATGGCCCAGATGTGTAAAGTTTATGGTTGAGGTTCCTCACACATGTCCACTAAATCTCTTGAATTCTCAAGGCTATATTTTCAAGCTGTAATTGATGCATGAATAAATAATTAATGAAGAAATTTAACTTACTAGAAAGAATTAACAAGTTTAGAAAAAACACATACTATGCTCTGTTAATATCTTCTTCTATGCACTTAAAGTTTGTTAAATTTTTAAAGATTTAGTCAATTTATTATACAAACCTCTTATTTTGATATAAGATTAGGAAATTCTATTTAGAATTTATGTTTAGTTTTGGGTAGAACAATTGAATATATGAGGATCACTGAGCTGAAAAATTCAGGAGATATAGTTTTCTTTATATTATTTTGGTAGTTACTCCTTAAATGCTAATCCAGTTTCTGAATTTAAAATGTTTCATTTAAAAATTTGTGTATGATTCAGAAATCAATAAAAGTTAAAAACTGACGGCGATACTCAACAGTACAGCTGAGAAATTTAACATCATTTTCTTAAGACTTTTAAAGTTATCTCCAATCATTCTAGCAATTTATTTTGAAGCTATTATTTTGACAGAATTTGTTTAGAAAAATAGCATATTCCTTCAAAGTTATTGATCTTATATACGTGCCAGGCAGCAAGCCAGGATTGGGAGATACAAAATGTTACATAAGGCATTGCTCTCCAGGAGCTTAAGTGTTGATACAATGTTAGACTTCTATGGTTCTTCTTCTATAAATCTGGGGGGACACGTTTGGGGATTTTTTTTAAGGCAATTTTTTTTCTGGAACTCATGGTGGTTGCTGGAATTTAGGGCATGTATTAACTTTCAGGATGAGGCTCAGAAACAGTCTACGTGGCTTGTTCTCTCAGGAAAATGATATCCATATGGTGAGAACAGAATATTTCTTAAAAGCTTTGGCAAGAAATCCAAGACAATGGTAAAGTTCATACTATTAATAGATTCAGTGATAGCAAAGCCTAGTCAATAGCAGAATAAGAGAACTTAGGGTAGGAGATGAAAACATTTGTAAATGATATATTAAATCTTAGCTTTGGTTGATCTCAGGATACTGGAGATGGATACTGGAAGTGAGCAGTGATAGATCCAATGACAGAGACTCTCCACAGAGAGCTCAGAACACATGCTCAGCTTGTGTAACCAAGGGCAGGGTTATAGTTGAAGGACATGTTGCCTGACCAGCCTCGGTCACCCTTTTCTAAGACCTGTCTCCTCACTTGATCTGTTATATCAGATGGCCTTACTCTCTCAGCTAAATGTCCTTATCATCCTTAGGGCAACTATCTCTAGTGGGGCAATCACAGCTCCTTTAAAAGACCGTACAAGGGCTGATTGGTCCAGGAGTTGTACCTTGTCTCAGGTGAAGACAGGAAGCTCTGGGAACCTGGGACTGAATTGAATTAGTGTATATATTTGGAGTTTTAAGCTATACTATGTAAACCTTGGGTTTCTATAGAGCAATTGGACCAAAGAAATGGAAGAAGCTTTTTACAGAGAGAAGAATGAAGCAGGAATGCAGAAAAGAGCTAACACGAGATAAAAAAAAAAAAAAAAAAAAAACACGAGATGGTTTTCCTTTCCATCCAAAAGAAGCCTAAATAAAAGCAAAATGAAAAGTCTAGAAGAGCTAGCATATGCAGATATTCATAAATATTTCTTGAAATGAACAGAATTCCTAGGATTTGAGGCAACTGGAAAAAATCATAAAGGTTTTTATAAAATCTATTTTATATAATTCAATCCAATTTGGGGGAGGTCATGGATAAATTATAGGAAAAATATCATTTGGCCTATTATCAATTTCATCTGATCTTCAGAGAATGTCACTTATTAAAACATAAATAAAAGGAAACTCTAATACAGAGAAGATAGAGTCCTGATGGATAATTCCATTAGCAGAGTAGAGCATCTGCCAGACTTCCTGCTAAGAGTTCACACAGGGTTAGAGGGAATAAACTTTACCTCACAAAAAGCTAAAAACAAATGAAAATAGATTTGTTTAAAGACCCTTATAATCGCAAACTTCCCCACTGACACCAGACATTGCAGAAATGATAGCCACAACATTCCCTATGAAATGCTGCATGGTGGCAGTTGATCAGGAATTGGAATTATAAGTTCCTCTGATGACATCTGATGTAGGGCAACCGGCTGCCCTAGCACTGGGTACTTTTATGTGTGTACAAAGAACAAGATTTACCTTACATTTTGGCCAAGAGGCTTACAAATGAGTATGTACTAGTCTGTCATAAAATGTGTGCTAGGGATTGAAGCGTGTCCTCCCAAAATTCATAGGTTGAAGTCTTACCCCTCAATGTGGTTATATTTGGAGATAGGACTTTTATGGAGGTAATTAAGGTTAAAGGAAATCATAAGGGTATGACTGGTGTCCTTATAGGAAGAGGAAATGACATAACAGCTCTGTGTGCCTGTGTGTGTGTGTGTGTGTGTGTGTGTGTGTGTGTGTGTGTACACAGAGGAAATCCCAGGTAAGGACACACAGCAAGAAGGCTGCTGTTTGTCTGCAAGCCAGGAAGAAAGGTCTCGCCAAGCACCAACACTGGGCACGTTGACCTTGGGCTTCTAGTCTCCAGAATTGTGAGGAAACAAATTTCTGTTGTTAATGCCACCCAGTCTATGGTATTTTTTTTTATGGCAGCTAAGTAGAATAATTCGATGTGCTTCCCAAATTATAAGGGAAGTATGTCATCCAAGGGAAGATTGGAAACACTAAGAAACAGGACACAGTTTATCAGCATTAAATGAACTTTGACAAACAATTGCTTAATTATTTGACAAAACTGTTACTTAGTCGTGATTTCCATGTTTGCTATGAATTGTGTACACAATTTTTCAGTGCACAGTAAGTTTTACATGAAATATGACTATTTATATAGTTCAATTTAACATCTGTTAGGTGAGAATTCAGTCAAATCAGGATTTTCCCCATCCACATTTGTTGTTGTACTTATTTCCCACCCCCCCCACCACCACCGGGTGGCTTTTGAGTTCTATGTGGTGGCTTATATAGTGTCTTGGCATTTGATGGGGGAAATCAGTTATTTCATCTTGGAGGGTTTCCGGTCACACCATCATCTGCTGAAGTGTCCCCTGTCCTATCTGAAAGTAGCCATACAGTCAAAGCTGATTTTAACACAGGTATCCTTTTGTCAAAATTATTAGACTGCTTTTAGTTAGGTCCATTGGCTTTATTTAGCTAACATCCACATCTGACTCGCAGGTACAGAAAAATCAGGTGCTTCTCCCAGACAGGTGAGGCTGTGGGAAAGCTGATGGGATTACTCAGGCACTGCTGCACCAGCCCCACTCTACAGTCTTCTCCTTTCCCTGTTCAAAGACTTCTTTTTTCAAAAGAAGAGTCTTAAAAACCATGATCATTAATAATAGCTCATATAGACCAAAGATAAGGTGGTACAAATCTAAATCCTTGGTTATACAAATTAAGCATCCATCCTCTGATACTTGTTTTGATTTAAAGTATTTGAATTTAACTGGGGAGTAAATATCACGCTATAATTTATTTTAAAAAATAGTTAAACTAAATACATGCTTATCATTTGATTTAGCAATCATGCTCCTTGGTATTTACCAAGAGGGGCTGAAAACTATGTGCAAAATCCTGTACACAGATATTTATAGCAGCTTCACTCTTAATTGGCAAAACTTAGAAACAAGATGTCCACTCAGGAGGTGAATGGATAAACAAACTGTGGTACATCCAGACAATTGAATATTCAGTGATAAAAAGCAATGAGCTATCAAGCCATGAAAAGACATGGAGGAACCTTAAATGCACATAACTAAGTGAAATTAGGCTATCTGAAAAGGCTACTTACTATATGATATCAACTGTATGATATTCTGGACAGGGTAAACTGTGCAGCCAATAAAAATATTAGTGGTTGCCAGGGGTGGGGTGGGAGAATGAATTGGCAGAGCACAAAAGATTCTTAGGGCATGAAAATATTCTGTAAGAAACTGTAATAAATGATATATGTCATACAGAGAATGGACAAAACCAAGAGTGAACCATAATGTAAACTATGGACTCTGGGTGATTGTTATGTCAATGTATGTACTTCCTTGGTAAAAAATGTACCATTCTGGTCAGTGATGCTGATAATGGGGTTGTAAGGGGCTAATGAATGTGTAGAAGGGCATATGGAACATCTCTGTACCATTTCTCAATTTTGTTGTAAACCTAAAACTGCTCTGAAAACAATAGTCTTAAAAAATTAGTTTAAGAAAACAACGATAATGTTGGCATGAAGCTTATTTTATTTTTTTTGGTTCTGTTTGGTCTTCATTGCAGTGCGTGGGCTTCTCACTGTGGTGGCTTCTCTTGTTGCAGTGCATGGGCTCTAGGTGTGTGGGCTTCAGTAGTTGCAGCACATGGGTCCGAAAGCGCGTGGGCTTCAGTAGTTGCGGCATGCAGGCTCTAGAGCACAGGCTCAGTAGTTGTGGTGCATGGGCTTAGTTGCTCTGTGGCATGTGGGATCTTCCCAGACCAGGGATTGAACCTGTGTCCCCTGCATTGGCAGGCGGATTCTTAACCACTGCACCACCAGGGAAGTCCTGAAGCTTATTCTTGTTCTCTCTTTAATATAACTTTTTATGATATTTCCTAATAACTTATGATATTTCCTAATCCTTTACAATCTTCTATGACCGGATATGCTCATTATCAAGTCCTGGGATCCTGGCAATATAGGCACAGGACATCTGGTGTATGTTTTCTCCCTTTTCAACTTATCCTCTCAATCTTTTTCCATGAACTTCTAAGTTCATTTGCATAGTGCAATTGCATTGCTTGAAATAAATGATCTAAATTACTTTAATACAGAGGGTAGCATATTAACATATTAAATCAGTTGTCATAAATTTAATCAAATGTGTCATATCTTCCAATTTAAAAGGTAAACCAGAGTAATGATTGTATAAATAAAAAGTTTTTTCCAGGGCTTCCCTGGTGGTGCAGTGGTTGAGAGTCCACCTGCCGATGCAGGGGACACGGGTTCGTGCCCTGGTCCGGGAAGATCCCACATGCCGTGGAGCGGCTGGGCCCGTGAGCCATTGCCGCTGAGCCTGTGCGTCCGGAGCCTGTGCTCCACAACGGGAGAGGCCACAGCAGTGAGAGGCCCGCGTACCACAAAAAAAAAAAAAAAAAAAGAAAGTTTTTTCCAAAACCAAACTGAACAACTGAACATCTTTGGATATTCAAATTTGTAATACTCAAGATATGAAAACTAAAAAGAAAGGCTCATGGTATTTGTTTTTAAATGCATATAAATATTATGCCATATAAGACCCACTGTTTTGTTATTGACCATTCTTCTAATAAAATTAGAGGCACAGCTATGTTAAATTGGCCATGTATTGAGAGAGCCATGAAAAGAACACAAAAGAGATATCACTACATGATGTCACTACATGTCTTGACTGTGTACCTGAACAATAATAAAATCCAGTGACTTCACTTATCAAGAGGAAACCTTTTATAGATTTCACAGTGGCCAAATTTTTTCCACAGTATTTTAAAAATAAAGACAAAATACCTTAAATATCAAATTATTTTTTGTTGCTGTTGTTTTAAGCCTTTACAAGGCTTTACAAGGGTTTTATCTACAAAGGTTCTCTTAAATATTTAAGTGTCATATAAAAGTTGATTTATCCTTTTAGTTTCTCACTTTATATATGTGTTAGCCAAGAAAAAATTCATACAGTAGATAAGACAAATATGAAGCTTCTGTCAAGTTATGACCATACCACGGGACCCTGCATTATGAGACAAGAACTGGTGAAGTTACACACGGCCTCCACATTGCCTCACTGTTTTTCTGAATACGAAAGCCTATCAGGATAGTTCCAGTTTCCAGTTTTGCATCTAAGGAGCTTGGAAGTTCCTACTCCATCCTAACAGATGAAAAGCTGAGCAAACGCAAAAAGAATAGTCAACTCTTACAGGATCCATAAGAGAGGGAAGAACACAGGGCAAACCACTGCCCTCATGACTGGAGAGACAGACAGACAAATATAGAGCCAAAACTCACCAGAGCAGACACTCAGGGGAGGAAGCTGTCTCTGGAACCAGTGCCAGGGGAAGAAACCTGAACTGGGATTGATAAATTGCTAGAGGCCCAGTGTGACAATTCTGAGAACTAAAAATCCAGGGGGACCCAGTCATCGGGAAATCTTTGTTGTATTGTAAGGTTTACTTCCAGGAACTCAGTCAGATTCCCACAGTAAATACCACAGAAGAATCCCCTCTGACTTCTCCCGTCCCACTTAAGGAGGGTGGAAAAAACTGAACTTCACAAGTGTTTCTCACAGACCAGAGATATAGGCTCAATAAAAGACTGAGACCTAATCACAGGACCATAGATGATTCCCCTCCCCCCACACCTGACCTCATTACTAAAGGCCTATTTGTAGCACTTGCTTTTACCTGGTACATCACGTCTAACAAGAAAACATTGCAAGGCATTTCAAAATGCAATACATAAAATTTGAAGAGGCAGAGCAAGCATCAGAACCAGACATGGCAGGAAAGTTGGGATTATTGGACCCAGGAATTTAAACCAACTATGATTAACATACTCCGTGATTAAAGGGCTCTAATGGATAAAGTGAACAGCATAGAAGAACAGAAAGGCATTGTAAGCAGATGAATGAAAATCCTAAGAAAGAACCAAAAACAAATCCTACAAATAAAAAATACTATAACTTTGATGGGTTTAACAGTACACTTTGGACATGGCTGAGGAGAGAATCTCTGAGTTTGAAGATATATCAATAGAAACCTCCAATAATGAAAAGCAAAGAGAACAGCAAATGGAAAAAAAAAAAAGAACCCAGAACAGAATTTCTAAGGACTAGGGGACAAGTGAGACAACTATAAAAGTTATAGCATATGTGTAATGGGAATACCAGAAGGAGAAAAGAAAGTAACAAAAGAAATACTTGGAACAATAATGACTGAGAATTTCCCCAATTTAATGTCAGACACAAAACTACAGTTGAAGGAGGATCAGAGAAAACCAAGCAGCATAAATGTCCAAGAAGCAACACCTAGGCATATCACTTTCTAAATATAGAAAATCAAAGATAAAGAAAAAAAATCCTGAAAAAGGCAGAGGACAAAAAGCACCTTTGTACTCTATAAGCATATAGAGAAACAAAAATGGGAATTACGTCTGACTTCTCTTCAGAAACCATGCAAGAAAGTAGAGTGTAGTGAACTATTTAAAATGGTCAGAGAAAGACCACCAACCTAAAATGCTGTACCCTGTGAAATTATCCTTCAAATGTGAAGGGAGAAAAAGACTCTTCAAACAAGAAATTGAATTTGTTGCCAGTAGATCTGCCATGCAAGAAATGTTAAAAGCAGTTCTTTAAATAGAAAAAACTATTAGGTATACAATAAGCTACAAGGATATATTGTACAACATTGGGAATACAGCCAATATTTTGTAATAAGTATAAATGGAGCACAACCTTTAAAACTTGTGAATCACTATATTGTACACCTGTAACATATAATAAAAAAAGAAAAATATGTCGGAAACTTGGGTCTACATAAAGAAATGAAGAGCACTGAAGATGAAGTGAAGGTCACAAATTTCTTATTTAGTTGATCTCACATCAGCTTATTCAAAATAATAGCAACATGTATTTGATTATGTATATTTATGTACACAATATATATGCTTATGTACGTTTACAAAAGTGAAATGAATTACAGAAGTAACCAAAGGGATGGGAGAGAGGAATGAGAATTATTTGGTTAGTATAAGGTACTCACTGTACCCTTCAACTAGTAAGCTGTAATTCGAAAGTGAACTTGGATTAGTTGTTAAGCTATATTGCAAACTTGAGGGCAAGCTCTAAATTAAAAAAAAGCATAACTGATATGCAAATAAAGGGGATAAAATGGAATTACAAAATGCTCAGTTAAAACCACAAAAGGAAGAAAAAGTTGAAGACAAAAATAGGAAGAACAATGGCAACAAGTATAGTGATGAACATGGTAGATATTAATCTATCTATATCAATAATCATTTTGAGCATCAATGGTCTGAATACACCAACTAATGGACAAAGACTGTCAGAGTGGATCAAAACACATGAGTCAACTATACATTGTCTATAAGAAACCTACTATAAATATAAAGCACATGTAGATTAAAAGTAAACAAATGGAGAAAAATATACCAAGCTAACACTAATTAAAAGAAAGTAGGACTAGCTGTATTAATTTCAGACAGAGCCGACTTCAAAGCAAGGAAAATTAATCAGGAATAGTGATGGATATTACAAAATGACAAAGGGGACATTTCTTCCAGAAGACATAATAGTTCTTAATGAGCACACACCTAACAGAGTATCTAACTACATGAGGCAAAAACTGATAGAACTACAGGGAGAAATAGGCGAGTCCACTATAGTTGGAGACTTCAACACCCCTCTCTCAAAAATAGATCCAGCAGGCAAAGAATCAGAACATATTGAACTCAACAATACTAGTCAACTGCATACAATTGTTATCTATAGACTACTTCATCCAACAAAAGAATACTTCTCAAGCTCACATGCAGCATTTACCAAACAGACTACATTCTGGCTCATAAAACATAAAGAAATTTAAAATGGAAATCACACAATTTATCCTTTCAGACCAACATGGAATTAAACTAGAAATCAATAATAAAGAAAACTGGAATCCCAAAATACATGAAGATTAAGCAACACAATTCTAAATAACACATGAGTCAAAAGAGAAATTTCAAAGGAAAGTTAAATATTTTGAAGTAATTGAAAATGAAAACACAACCTATCAAAATTTGTGGGATGCAGTTAAAGCAGAGCTTAGAGGGATTTATAGCATTGAATACATATAACAGAAAAGAAGAAAGACCTACAATCAATAATCTAAGCTTTCACCCAAGAAACTAGAAGAAGAGCAAGTTTTATACAATGTAAGTAGAAGGAAATAAATAAGAATTAAAGAAGAAATCAATGAAATAGGAAACAAGAAAATAGAGAAAATAACAAAATCACTGAAACCAAACACTTGTTCTTTGAAAAGACCAATAAAATCAAAAAACCCCAGCCAGACTAACTCCAAAAAAAAAGAATTACCAATATCATAAATGAAACAGAACATTGCTGTAGATCCTGTGGAAATTAAAAGGCTGCTACAGGAATGCTATAAAGAACTCTATACCTACAAACTTGATAACCTAGATGAAATGGCCAATTTCTTTAAAGACATAAAACTCCAGAACTCGCACAGGAAAAAATAGGTAATCTTAATAGGCCTATATGTACCAATGAAATTGAATAATTAATAACCTTCCAAAACAGAAAATACCTGGCCCAGTTGAATCCATTGGTAAATTCTATGAAGCACTTGACAAAGTAATTTTACCAGTTCTCTACAATCTCTTTCAGATGTTAGAAGCAAAGGGATTACTTCCTAACTCATTCTGTAAGGCCAGCATTACTCTAATACCAAAACTGGAAAAAGACATTAAGAAAGTAAAACTACAGAGCAATATCTTTCATGAACACAGATGCAAAACCCTCAAATTATCAAATTGAATCCAACAATGTACAAAGTATACATTATGATGTGAGATTTATCCCAGGTATGCAAGGCTGATTCAAAATTTGAAAATTAATGTAATCCATCCTATCAACAGGCTAAAAAGAAAAATCACATGAGTATATCATTAGACGTAGAAAAAGCATTTGACAAAAATCTAACGTTCATACATGATAAAAACTCAGTAAACTAGGAATAGAGAAGAATGTTCTTGATGAAGAATATCTACCAAAACACAAAACAAACAAAAAAACTACAGCTAACATTTTGGAATAGAGAAGAACATTCTTAACTTGATGAAGAATATCTACCAAAACAAACAAACAAAAAACTACAGCTAACGTTTTAGTTGATGATGAGAAACTTGAAGTTTTCTCAGTAAGTTCAGACACAAGGCAAGGATGTCCTTTCTCAATGCGCCTTTTTCAATACCTTAGTGGAATTATTAGTAAGACAAAAAAGGGGTAAAATAAAAGGTATATAGATTGGGAAGGAAAACATAAAACTGCCTTTGTTCACAGGTGACTTGATTGTCTATGTAGTAAATTTGCATGAATCAACAAACTCCTGGAACTAATAAGTTATTATAGCAAGATTGCAAGATACAAGGTTAATACATAAAAGCCAATTGCTTTCCTATATGCCAGCAATGAGCAAGTGGAATTTGAAATTAAAAACATGGTATTATTTATAATACCACTCCCCAGAATGAAATACTTGAGTATAAATATAACAAAATATGTACAAAATCAACATGAGGAAAACCACAAAACTCTGATGAGTGAAATCAAAGAAGAACTAAATAAAGAGATATTCCATATTCATGGATAGAAAGCCTGAATATTGTCAAGATGTCTGGTCTTCCCAAATTGATCTATAGATTCAATGCAGTCCCATTCGAAATCCCAGCAAGTTATTTTCTGGATATCAAAAAACTGATTTTAAATTGTATAAGGAAACGCAAAAGACCCAGAATAGCCAACACAATAATTAAGGGAAGGAAGATTGTTGGAGGTGACACTACCTGACTTGAAGATAATAAAGAAACAGTAATCATGACAGTGTGGTACTGGTGAAAGTATAGACTAAATAGAAAAATGGAACAGAATGGAGAGCTCAGTAATAAACTTCTATAAATTTAGTCAATTGATCTTTGATGAAGGAGCAAAGGCAAAACAATGGAGCAAGACAGTGTTCAATGAATGTTGCTGGAACAACCAGACGACATCCACGTACCAAGAATGAAGCTAGACACAGACATTACTCCCTTCAAAAAATTAACATAAACCACAGGCCCAAATATAAAAGTCAACCATAAATCTCCTAAAATAAAAACTAGGAGAGAGCTTCCCTGGTGGCGCAGTGGTTGGGAGTCTGCCTGCCGATGCAGGGGACACGGGTTCGTGCCCCAGTCCGGGAGGATCCCACATGCCGCGGAGCGGCTAGGCCTGTGAGCCATGGCCGCTGGGCCCGCTGGGCCTGCGCGTCCGGAGCCTGTGCTCTGCAACTGGAGAGACTGCAACAGTGAGAGGCCCGCATACCGCAAAAAAAAAAAAAAAAAAACAACTAGGAGACAATCTAGGGTATGGCAATAACATTTTAAACACAGCATAAAAGGCAAAATTCATAAAAGAAATAATTGATAAGCTGGACTTCATTAAAAACTTCTGGGCCACAAAAGTCAACGGCAAGAGAATTAGAAGCCATGACACAAACTGGGGGGAATATTTGCAAAAGACACCTCAGATAAAGAACTGTTAATCAAACTTACATTCTGGTAAAGACAAAACTATAGAGATAGTAAAAAGATTGGCGATTGCCAGGGTTTGTGAGGGCTCTGAAAAGGAGAACAGAGGATTTTTAGGGTGGTGAAACTGACCTATATGATACCAGAGTGGTGGACACAGTTCACGTTATACATTATGTCCAAACACATAGAATGTCAAACACCAAGAGTGAACCCTAGGAAAATATAGATTTGGAGTGATTACAATATGCCAATGTAGGTTCAACTGTTCTAACAAACGTTCCGCGGTAAGGGGGGATGTTGACAATGAGGGAGGCTATCTATGCATGTTTGGGGATGGGTGCATATGGGAAAACTCTATCCCTTCTCAATTTTGCTATGAACCTAAAGCTGATTTCAAAACAGAAAGTCATAAAGAAATACACTGACTTGGAGAAATGCTCCTTTTATTTCCTTTATTCTCTCTAGCTGAATGTATACATGTGACCACCCAATTCTTGACCCATAAAGGAAGGATATCTTACACCTGTATTAATTTGTTGCCTCTATTACCATTCAGAGGCAAAGGTTTTCATAGACTCATGGTTTTCTGTCCCTAAGAGGAGGAACTGTGCTAATTAAGTACATTTAAAATGGAAAAACATAATCCTATTTTGCCTCTGGCGTTGTTCAGCCTCTGTTTATTTACTGATGCTTGTTACAATTTATTAACCATGAATTATACCTGTGAGTAAATTAAACCTTCTTTCCTTTCTGCCATACCTGTACTCACCCAATTTACCAGATATTAAAGTTGCATAAATTTGCAAAGCTGCCAATTGGTTTTCTGAGCATACAATTAAATTATGGAACAGTTTCCTGCAGTGCTAAATCCCAGATGGATTTAACAGCTTCTGTGAATTCAGTGCTGAGGCTTATTTTCAAGCCAGGAGCAAAATACCTAAATCATGTTCAGCACCCTGTACCTGTCTTCTGAATACTGTTTACAGTTATGTATACATATTAGTTTTCCTTGATTTAAAGCAATATGCTTTTTTTTCCTCTTTCTCTCTCCTTTCTCCCTCTCTTACACACACCAATGACTATCAAAAGTCAACGTGGTACATCAAAAAGTGCCAGTTATAAAAATTATTAACTGTCCAACCTATATCCTTTTATCATTGTACCCTGAATTGTATCTTTTGCTCTCTTTGACTGTTTACAGATTCCTTTTTGCTATTGAAATGTTCTAAGGAATGTGTAACAATTTAATGTTTTTTAGTACATATGATTTAAAAAAAATTGACATGTTGCTAGGTACACACAACACCCTGAATTTCCTATTTAAACTGAAGACTTTCTTAAAACTTGCAATATATATATATATACATATATATACACACACACATATATACATATATATATATATACACATACATATATATTTTTTTTTGTGCCTCTGCTTTCCACCTGTAAAATGGAGGTTGTGAGCTGATTAAATGAGATGATATATGTGGAGTGCTTAGCATAACACTTGGCACACAGTAAAGTTTGTACCTGACACCAAGGTTACAGAACTGTTGACTGGAAGAGCCATGAGTCAAACCTGGGTCTGACTCAAATCCGATGACGTTGGTAATGATAACTGATTTAACAACTCAGTGTTATTATTCTCCAACCATTTCTCTATCTCCCGAGACTGGCTATGCATTCAGGATTAAAAAAAATATTTTTACTCTGCACCCTCCATTGCTCTTAGAGACAATGTTTACAATGCAGCATCAGGTATTTATCTTACTTGGGAACAGAACATTAGGGATTTGCCTGTGTTTCCTATCAATGATGTCCACTATGGCCCAGGTTTGAGCAATGCCATATTCTTATTGGCTCTGTTGACAATTTTTATTCCTACATTGCTTATATGATTATGACTTGTGCTAAATTTCAAATCTTTCTCAAAAATATTTATGACAATGTGGTATCTCTGAGAAATCCAAGTGTGTCCTGTTCCATATTGTGTGGTGACATCTCAGGGACCATTAAATTACACTAAAATTGTGAAAGTTGTAAAAAGGCTGAAGATAATAAGTCATAAATTCAATTAAATCATAATCACTATTTTAAATTTGATATGTAGACTCTTAAAAAAGCTTAGGAAGAACTCATCCAAACAAGAAGTTGAAAAACATCTCCTCCTATGGTCATAGCTGCAATATTCACAATAGTCAAGACATGGAAACAACCTAAATGTCCATCGACAGATGAACGGATAAAGAGGATGTGATATATATGTGCAATGAAATACTATGCAGACATAAAAAAGAATGAAATAATTCCATTTCCAGCAACATGGATGGATCTAGAGTTTATCATACTAAGCAAAGTAAGTCAGAAAGACAAATACCATATAATATCACTTACATGTGGAATCTAAGTTATGACATGAACTTATCTACAACAAAGAAACAGACTCACAGACAGAGAGAACAGACTTGTGGTTGCCAACGGGGAGAGGGGATGGGGCAGGGATGGACTGGGAGTTTGGGATTAGCAGATGCTAACTATTATACATAGAATAGCTAAACAACAAGGTCCTACTGTATAGCACAGGAAACTATATTCAATATCTTGGGATAAACCATAATGAAAAAGAATATAAAAAAGAATATATATAAATGTATAACTGAATCACTTGCTGCACAGCAGAAATACAACATTGTAAGTCAACTATACTTCAATAAAAATAAAATCAAAAAAAATCTCCTGTTACATAAGCACATGGCATTCTTTTTTCTTTTACCAGTTCTGTGTTGAAAGTTCCTAACAGCTTCTTTATGTTGATATAAAAATATCAGGGAGAAAGACAGACTGACTTTGAAATAAAGTATATTTTAGATTTACAGCTTAATTAAGATGTTTTCTGCGAACTCTTCTTTGGCAGGAGTAGGCTATGGCAGTTTTTTGACAGTAACAGCAGTGTCAGACATTCACATCATGGCCCTGAGGTCCTGAATACGTCTATACAGTCTATTGTTTGTTTTTGACTAAAAGCATAGGAGAACATAAGAACTGCTAACATTATGACGGCTTCTTTCGCTACTAGGCTTTCAACTAGTAGACACACTAGATTCTTCCCTATTAAGTTAGTGAGGGTTGTGTCTCAAAGAAGGAAAGAGCATTTTCCTTTTCTTGTTTGGATCCTAGAATAAAGATTATTAGCCAAGACTGGGAGATTTTGACAGTTACTGGAGATAGTGGTTATCTATAAGGTTTATTAATGAAAGTGAAAAATTGTAGGATAATGACAGGATTTATAGTTGATATATATTTTTAATGTTTTTGAAAAGTATATATTTTTTTTTTTTACTATTTATTAAAGTGAGAAATTGGGTACTTATTCTTCAGAGCAGTGTCTTTGAACACCTATTTTTTCCTTAGTTTTTTTTTAGCTAGTACATCACAGTTGTTTCTATAGTATCCTTTCTGCTTAAAGTATCTACATTATTTTTTTTTTTTTTTTTTTTTTGCGGTACGCGGGCCTATGGCTCACGGGCCTAGCCGCTCCGCGGCATGTGGGATCCTCCCGGACCGGGGCACGAACCCGTGTCCCCTGCATCGGCAGGCGGACTCTCAACCACTGTGCCACCAGGGAAGCCCCTACAAGTATTTTTATCCTGTGTCTCCAGAATGAGGTCTTAAACTGTGAGACCATCAGTTTATTCTGGGTCATAACATTTTGTTCGAGGGCATTTTCAAAATGTACACTAATGAGTTGGAGATCTGGCAGTGGGACTACTTTCCATTCTATTTCTAACTTTGATTTTGATGCTTCTATTAATAACTAATGTCATTCATAAAAGTGAGGGGAACATTGAACTTCCTTTAGGATCTCTTGCTGTGTACTGTATAAAGTGTTAATCTATTCCTGAAAACTCCAATGGGTTCATATTTTTTCTTTCCTCTCAGGACCAGAAAAATCTATTTTCGTAGTAAAGCCTTTGTAAATAACTCCCAAAGAGCTTGTCAACCATTCATAGCTTTTCTAAACCTTTCTAGCTTTTCATGAAATTAGCTCTTTCTTAGGCCACCCTCAGGGTCTTCCTACATTGCTTTATTTTTCCATAACTTGCCTCTCATAACATAGGAAATGATATAGATATGGAAGCTCTAGATTGTCTAATAAATTATTTAATAAATATTATTCTAAATTCCTTTGAAATTGTCTTCCTTGCCTAAGTTTTGAATAATCTGACAATGTCTTTTAGCTCATAATGAGACTAGAGTTTAAAATTAAAATGTCTGTTCTTCAAAAAGTTTAACATGAAGAAGCGATTGAACTTTGGGCTTTCTAAACTGAAAAGAAAAATGAGGCTGATCAGAAAGAAGGCAGAGGGTAATGGAAAATAGTAGGGTAAGAGCCATTAGGCTCAGGTTGTGACTTGGAGGAAGCTAAAGTAGTATAGTTTTAGATGTTTTGCATCTTCATGGGACTTGGCAAACAATCTTTGAAGGAAGCAATTCTGGAATCTAATTTTTTGAAAGCTTCTAATAAGCTTTTTTAAAAAAAAATATATCTCCTTTCTTGTTCCAAGTTGTTTTCTAAATGAATATTTTTCCTATCAAATGTTTCCCCCAAATCGTCATGGTAATTCTAAATCATCTTTGAACTGTTGCCATGAAGAGTAATACATAAAATAAAATTCTAGAGACAATATATGGAAAAGATGGAGGTCTAGCCTAGAGGAGGCAAAGTTTCAACTGAGTTAAAACCTTCACTCCAATAATGTGATTTAATTATTTAAAAAACAAAAAACTCAGATCACCACAGATGGGCAGATGCCTAAGGGCAAATGCCAGTTTTGTCCTTTCTTAACTCTTCTGATTCACATTTATCACAATTTCTGACCTTGATGTTTCTTTCCTCCCTCCTGCCCCCATCCTAGTACCCAGTCATCAGAGACTGAATATATTGAAGATGGGCAATTCCTGATTCACAGAAGTTTTGCAGAGGAAATCTGGCTCTCACAGACAAAACAAGAAAGGAATAAAGTTCTCATTAGGTTTTGAAAGATGATTCAGGTAAATTTATTCCAACAAGTTACCACTGTGATGAGGCCTTCAGAATTTATCAGCTCTCAGGCTGGCTAAAGAGATAAATTCAACAGATCTATTCTCACCATCCTCTAAGCTTTGTTATGAACTCACAACAATAAGTAAGGAGGATTGATAGCATAATGAACAAATTTACTTCATTGTCAGAGTTGGACAGACTCCTGGGTACAAGGCTAGATCAGCACAGAGAAATTGCCTGGTTCAAGTCAAGGGTCTTGAGTCTAGAGTGGGGAGAAGGTCATGACTGGATCTCACTGGGGCCTCCAGGTTTGCTGACAGCCATGTCCACAAAATGAGCACTGGAATAATATGTTGATCAGGCAAGCCAAAATGTATAGAACCTATAGGACTCCACTCTGACATTCTTCATAGTGCCTCAGAAGGGAGAGGACACAGAATGATATTTATAGGGTTTTATGATCTGGACACAAATTGTTTTAGGCAGGTGTTTTTTTCCTTTTGTTAATACCACATTCTATTTTTTGAATTATTGAGGAAGTAAATATTTCCTTATTTCCTACACACATCTTAAGTTATGCCTCAAGCCTCATATAAATATGTATGTGTAATATTTTGACTTTGCATCATACCAATTTGCATATTGACCTAATTATGGGGTTGTTTTATTAATACCTGTACCTATGTAAATAAAACAGCAAAAAAATCTAAAATGGCATGAATAAACATGGATATTGTGTACTTGCATACATATAATCTCAAAGTTCTTTAAAATTCTCAAATATGATGGCTTAGTAAAGATAGTAACAACCTAGAATAGTTTTAAGGTTGAAATTATAAAGATCAAGAAGATAGCCCATTAACTTTTTTTTTTTTTTTTTTTTTTTTTTGCGGTATGCGGGCCTCTCACTGTTGCGGCCTCTCCCGTTGCAGAGTACAGGCTCCGGACGCGCAGGCTCAGTGGCCATGGCTTACGGGCCCAGCCGCTCCGTGGCATGTGGGATCTTCCCAGACCGGGGCACGAACCCGTGTCCCCTGAATCGGCAGGCGGACTCCCAACCACTGTGCCACCAGGGAAGCCCACCCTTTAAATTCTGAAACATTAAATTCAGAAGATATAACTTTGATGGTGTTGATTATAAAGCAGTGGAAATAACCAGATAACATTGTTTGCTATATAAAGTCAATTGCTCCATGTCAAACAGTGATGCACAAAACTACACAGAGTAATGCACAGAACTATGTAATATTATTCTGTAGAAAAATCATCCCTGTAGTACTTTTATACATTCAAATCTTCAGTGCAACATCAATAACTATACTATTCACCTTTATGCAGTATTTTAAACAAGGGAAGTAGATAAAACATTTTCCATATCAGAATACTTTTCATATATTTTATTGAGAATTATCTTGTTTTTCTGAACTATACATGAAACTGTTGAACCAATGAAGAGCAGGTACAAGCTTCTAATGCAGCCATTTTTTTGTGTGCGATAGTTTAGCGATAATGAGGTATCTCCTGATGGCAAATACTGAATAACACTTTAAAAATCCATTAGCCCCATTAACCTGCTACTGTATTTGGTATAATGAATGATGTTTATTTGCACGACATCTTTGCTCTTCTTGGGATCACACTCTCAAGAGACTGGGTAACCAAGCAGCCATAAGCCCAGATTCTAAGTAAATCAAAACTGTATATTTATCTACACCAAGGGAGCCTGAAAGAGAATGCTATTTCATAGAGTGAAGAATAAAAGAACAAAGGCACACAGTTTTGCATAAATGATGTAGTAAATGCACATCTCCTCTAAGATTCTGAGATAAAAGTGTGGAAGAAGGGAAAAGAGCTTTTCTAAAACATTGCTGAAGCAGGTAAACTTCATTGATCCTGGCACTCACTTGGGTGCCCCAGGAGACAAAGTGTCTGGGATCCCCAGGATACTAACATTACTGCATGAGTCTCAATACCAAGTAGGAACTAAGGACTGGAGACAGTGGAAAAAAGTACATAATATTCTGAGTAGTTTATGTGGCATGCTCAAGTGTCCCAGCTGGAGGCATGGGTTCCCTAGACATTGTCTGCCATTTCTCAATCTCTGAACTGAACAACAATCTGGTATTTCTTTATTTGGTCAACATGGACCATCTCAGAAAAAGTGAAATACCAATAAAAGGAGAGTGGGAGAGGGAAAATTGAGGCTTGTAGAGGAAATGAAAGAGTAAGATATACATTTTTAAAACTATAAAACCTACTACACCTGTTGATTTTTCTACCAAGAAAATGAAATTATAAAGTGTAGTCACTAAAGGCAGAATAAAAAAATAGTTAACTCCCTATCCACTAATTTCCTTTCTGAGCCCCCCAAAACATGAGGTTTTATATGAATAACTAACTTTAGCATTCTATAGAAATAGATATCCTGATAAGTTATGTATAAAAATTATTATTCATATTGAAATAAAATGGGATCTTTTTCTAGGGTATATATAGCTTCATATGGATTTCACATGTAGTATTATGTGGCAATTAGATTATTACAAAATATGTAGGAATAATAGTAAATATATTATAGCTATAAAGAACCATTAAAATATAAGTTTAAGAAAATAATACTGACAATGTTTATTACAAATGTGAAGGGAAAGAATTTATGCATAGATAAAATATTCCTGATTTTATCAAGATATAATTAGATATGCATTTGCCTGGCTAATAGGTACATAAACACAACTAGGATAAAGATGAATTTTATAATCAAAATGTACAATAAATATTGACTCAAATTATATTGGTATATTTCAAGTAATAGATAATTTCATTTAGAAATCTATAGATTTTTTGGAGTTTTAGTACGTTTCTGAAATATTTATAAATGTATTAATGTTTTATCAATATCAAGTTGAAAATTCTCATTGTTTCCTTCACAGTCAATTTAATTTTTGTTTACATTATAGTACAATATATATGTTTAGTAGAGTCCCTAATATGAATTAATTGCTCAGTGAAGTTGGCTACTATTAACGTCTTCTATTATTATTCACATAGTCAATGAATGTTTACATGCCCACTACAGCTTTAGGTTGCAACAATGTGTAAACGACAAAAATTCTTATATTTATAAAGTTTATATTCTAATCAGAGGACAAAAACATAACAGGTATGTGGCATGTTTAGAAGTGAGAAACGCTATGGAGAAAACAAAAAATGAAGCTGCAATTGTAAATAGTAGTCTGGGAAGGGTCACTGGAAGATATTTCAGTAAGGTTCTGATGAGGTAAGGGAAGCCACAGGGTATATAGTAGGATTATTAGTAAAAGACATTAAAGTTTAGGAACAAGTGATGCTCACAAACCCCTGTGAAGTACAATAGTCACATATTCTCATTTTCTCAATTACAGAAATTTAAAAAACTTTAGACTAATAGAATTTAAGTCTATTACAAATAACATGTAGGTTTTGAAATCAAGCTCAAGAATCCAATTCTTGTATTTATTTTATTCTCCCAGGGCAAGGGAGTATGATAAAGATCTGCATAGAAATGCCTGATAACTTTTTATCCCAGAACAAATCCACAGGAAATTATACAAAACACAACATTATGATAAGCATTTTAGTACCTCACTTTTGCATTTGAGAATAGGATTGGTCATTACCAGATAGTGAAGGAAGGAGCCACTAAAGAAAAAAGAGCCTAAAGGAATAAAACAAAATGGATGTCTATATGCCAGAAGGTGTTGGTCTATAGATGTTAATGATATCCAATTGATGGATGGTATTGAGTTCAACTATATCCTCACAGATTTTCTGCTTCCTGGATCGATTTCTGAGAGAGGGGTGTTGAAATCTCCAGCTCTACTAGTGGACTCATCTCTTTCTCTCTGCAGTTCTATCAGTTTTTGACTCATGTAGTTAGAGCTCTGTTAGGTACAAACACATTAAGAATTGTTATGTGTTCTAGGAGAAATGTACCCTTTGGCTAATGTGATATTATTCCTGATAAATTTTCTTGCTTTGAAGTCTGTTCTGTCTGAAATTAATATAGCTAGTCCTGCTTTCTTTTGATTAGTGTTAGCATTGTATATTTTTCTCCATCCATTTACTTTTAATCTACATGTGCCTTTATATTTAAAGTGGGCTTATTGTAGACTACATAGTTGACTTGTGTTTTTTGATCCATGCTAAAAACCATTTTTATTGGTGCATTAAAAGTGATTGGTATATATACACTACCAAATGTAAAACAGATAGCTAGTGGGAAGCAGCCGCATAGCACAGGGAGATCAGCTCGGTGCTTTGTGACCACCTAGAGGGGTGGGATAGGGAGGGTAGGAGGGAGGGAGACGCAAGGGGGAAGAGATATGGGGATATATGTATATGTATAGCTGATTCACTTTGTTATAAAGCAGAAACTAACACACCATTGTAAAGCAATTATACACCAATAAAGATATTAAAAAAAAGTGATTGGTATTAATCCAACTATATCTACTATATTCATGACTGTTTTCTACTTGTTGTCCTCATTCTTTGTATTTGCCTTTATTCTTGCTTTTGTGGTTTTGAGTATTTTATGATTCCATTCTCTATTTCTTAGCATACAAGTCATAAAAAAAAAATGCTTTCAGCATTCACCCTTGATTTTGCAATGTACATTTACAACTAATTCAAGTCCACTTCCAAATTACAGGATACTAATTCACAGGTAGTACAAGTATCTTTTAGTAACAAATAATTCCTTCCTCCCTTTGCTTAGATTGTTTATTTCACACATAAAAGTGTGATTAAATCTAGTCTTTTATTGAGCCTATGCCTCTGGACTGTGAGCTCTAAGTGGCTTTTGTTCCCCCCCACCCTTCCCTCCTTAGATGGGACAACATGGCTAGAGTGAGCTGGGGTTGGGTATATTCCTTTCCCCAGATCAGTTAGACTCTGATGGTACCCCAGCAGGTTAAGGTCTGGTAACTTAGTTTCTGAGGGCAGGTCTTGCTAAGACCAGAGTGGTCTGGTGTATTTCAAAATGGTTTCTTTTACCCTTCTGCTGGAAGCACAAGGAGAATTTTCTCTAATGTTAATTGTGAGAACCTGGGGGAGCTCCTGGAGGTAACTATCACTAGGGTAGGAAAACCTGAATTGGAATTGACAAACTGCTGTTGGCCAGTGTGGGCGACCCAGTTAAAAATGCCAAGTGTACCCAATCATTTGAAATACACCAGAGCACTCTGTTCTCCTCAGTAAGGCCTCTCTTAGGAGAAACTAGCCAGAATAATGCTGATACATTGTATGTAAACCACATTTTCATTACCTGTATCCATTATGATGGAATACATTGCCAGATGATTTTAAAGTATACAATGTTTTCTAAAGTTGTTTTCAGAATATTTTAAAATTCAGACAAGACACATGTGCTAGCTTCAAACCAGAGCAACTGGTACACTAACTCTGTTCATTTATTCTGAGTAACAGAAACATGGTCTTAGTAATTGAACTCAAGTACCTCTTTTATTTACCAAAGTGAGTATTGGCTTAGATATGGACTGCTTTAGTGGCAGAAATACTTTTCACCTGGAATCGCATAGCGAAAGATTGGAACACTGATCTAATCAAAAACAATCAACTGGCTTAATTTCTATATACATATTTGTAAAAAGTGATTGATATTTCAGATTTAAAAAACAGAGGCAATGGATTTATGAAAGTTAAACGGTAATTTTATGGGGAGAGGGAAGAATA
This sequence comes from Lagenorhynchus albirostris, assembly GCF_949774975.1. Classification (NCBI taxonomy): domain Eukaryota; kingdom Metazoa; phylum Chordata; class Mammalia; order Artiodactyla; family Delphinidae; genus Lagenorhynchus; species Lagenorhynchus albirostris. The sequence goes on from NC_083098.1 coordinate 124,527,527, forward strand.
GGTAGTCTAATTCTCTGAACTTCAAGACTTTCATGTAAGTAAAAAGAAATATGAGGGTTAACATTAACTATGGGAAAAGTGTTCTTGTCATTTAATTATAAAAGATTTTATTATCTAAATATTTTTATAATTGATGGGAATTAACTTTAAAGATACATTTTTTACCCAGGTATACCATTCAATTTTACATCTTCATAGCTTTTCAAAATATTCATCATGAGTAACTAAATAAACAAAAATATGTTTTAGATTGCTTTGTGCTTCCCTGGTTTACTGAAATGACCTTACTTTCCAAAGAAATTTAATTACCCATCCATTTGAATAGGTTAATCAGAGCACAATATTGAGTTAATCAAATAAACAGCATATAATACTATCTAAAGATGATGTGCTCAGATAAAGAAATGCTAAAAAAAGGTAATTAAAACCAAACACTTATAAGTGACTGAAAGAATAAAGAAGAACCAAATAAGCTGAGCAGAGATTCACTCAACACGGAGAAGGGCTCTGTATTTCAAATGTATTTAGTCTTACGCAGCAATGCAATGTCAGGTGAGAAAGTTTTACCCTCATTTTTGTGTTTTTTCCACCTTGTAATATGGTTTGGTGAAATAAGCACGCAGTCTGACCTAAATCAGGACACAGTCCTCAATGATTTTTTCTTACTGTAGTCAACAATGGATGCATCTTTTACATGGATTTGTGAAGAAACCAATATTTACTTCTGCATAATCCAGAATATTAAGACATTTTAAGTGCCAAAGAATATTTATAATTACCAGATATGCTGTAGAGGTCAGCTTCTGAAACTATGAGAAGCTGCTGGTTTAGTTCTAGAGTTATCCTAAACTTAAAACATCTAACAAAAAAACCTTGAGAAGTGCTATACAGATACATAAAATGAGAGAACTCATCTGTTGCTAAGATTAGTTCTTTTAATGCTGAATAGCGTTTTCATTTTAACTTAATAGGTAAAAATGAGTGATTTGCTTTCACTGTTATTTCCATGAGGAAAAATTATTTAAAAGAAAAAGCTAAACTGTATGAATTATGAATAATTCTCTTCTTTTAGTACAAAAAAACCTTTTCCTGGCTGACTTTGAACTTTCTCATGTTTTCAACTATCCCTTATATTAAAATGATCTTGACTTCTATATTTTCTTGATTTCCTAAGCCAAAAAGATTAAGCAAGTAAACATCTAAACAGGAACCTTAAATTCAATAGGCATAAAAAGCGAAAAATTATGACCTCTAATGAGCTTCATTATGATCCAGTGCCTTCCACTATTCTTTTGTTTTTTGGAGAATCAAACAAAGCATCAATATCTAGTAACCTACAGTAAAAATCTGGAAGTTTCTCGCTTAAAGTCTCTGCAACAATTTTGTAGCCAGGCCACTTTGTAAAAACTGGACAAACCTCCACCCAAAAGTTAGTTTGAATGTGGAGATAGATGACACACACACCCCAAGAAAGTATGAAAAGATTCATAACTTACGTAAGTGAGGTCTCTGGGATGAGCAGAGCAGTCACAAACAGGGCGAAAAACAGCTTGAGGGAGCAAAGGAAAGCAGCCTGGCTTGGGGCTTTTATTGTGGTTAGAGGGCGGGCCTGGGTGAGGACTCCCATAGGAAGGCAGGTGACTGGATAGTTTGAGTCATGTGCTAAAGAGGGGAACACCTGGGCTTCATTATCATAGTGCCCACGTGACAGCAGAGGCAGAAGGTGAGTCAGGTGTGAGGCTTAAAAGCTGTTTGCAGTCAAGCATCAAAATATGACAAACACTATTCACACAATCACCAACGTGGTCTTCCAATGTCACCACCCAAATTTTTCTTAGCTTTTCTTCACTCTCCACTCCTACTACCCCTCTTTTAGTTTTAAGAAGTTATCTTTGTCTGAATCTCTGTGATAGATTGCTGACTCATCATACTGCTGTAATCTTGTATTCAAATTCTGTCCTTCATACGTATGGTTTCTAGAACACAGAAAAAATTACACTAATCTTTCCACAGCATCCTCTGCTCCCAAAATCTTTTGTGCTTAAAAAAAACTAAAGTATATCTTTATTATGACACATGCAATATATTGATCTTTTTATCTATTTTTCATCTACCCATCAATCCATCTCCCTCAATAAGCTCTTTAAATAGGAGTAACATCTACTAATTATTTATCACGTTAATCGCCTCTGTGTCTGGCACATGGAATGGCAATAACAACTGCTGAAAAGTGAAACTTTGGAGGCTCAGGACTGAAGATCCCAACCATCATTGGAGGCTCCCTGTCCACGGAATTAGTTTTCTGAGGTACAATCTCACATGCTATTTAGAATTAGATCAAATAATTAGAATTATTTCAATTAATAAAATTAATTAAGAATTAGATCAAATCTCAAGTAATTCAAAACAGATCTTTTCAGTTTTCATATAATTAGAAAATGTATTTCTACCTAATGATGAGCCGGTGATAAAGTTAAACTAGTTCAATTCCTCCTGCGTGTGTTTGGTAGGCTTTTCTCACTGCATACTCTTAGGAAAGGGCCTAACCTTAAAAGCAAAAAGGCACTGTCTACTTTGAATAAAATTCCATTTGCATAAAAACTCATTAATGGCCAAGATACCATATTCTAAGATTTCAGTAAATAATAGCATATGAATAAAAAATTTTAAAGTTTTCAACACAATAGTTTGAAATGGAAATTTGGGCCCGAAAAATTATGTATATTCTGTTCTTTCCAGCATGTAATGCATTTGAACCTTTTCTTCAGCTGCATATACAGTACTGGACTTCAAAAATAACTAAACAAAAATGAATATAACTTCATTATTAATTATTTTCTATTATGTTAAAGGACACAGACTAAATATTGCCGAGTATATGGAGTGTTTTTGTTTTTTTCAGTCTTCACACACTCAGGTGTTAATAGTTAGTGTATTCTCAACTTATTTAACAAAAGAATTCACATCACTGATATTTGGGAGATATTTCATACCTAGAGAAAATAATGCGTCTTTAGCAAGACATAATTTTGCTCCCAAATTTGATCCTAGATATTCTCCAAAATTGACAGAATAAAGATTAGGAATCAAATATCTCTGCCTGCATTTGTGAGTAATCAGTGTACAATGTAAAAGAGATAAGATCATCCAGTGATTTGAATGAAAACTGAAATAACTGTAGCTTTATTTATAAATTTTTATTTATATTTTATTAATAATAAACCCTGAGTCCTTATGCAATACAATGTGTTCGAAATATTAAACATCTTTAAATAATCATTTATATAGATGCAGTTTACACAATGAGAAATAAAATATAATTCAAACACAGCACAATGGTCTTCATATGTGTACCTAAGAGTGTTCCATAAATTTGGACAGTAAATTTAAATCTTCATGTTTATATGTGTATGAATGGTTTTTGTGTGCATACCTCTCCCTACTTAAGATAACTTTCAGAGTTCTAAAATAATATAACAGAAATAAATAGTATCATTGGCTTTCCAAAAAAATTCTGAATTTGCCATATGTACAAATTTTAATTCATAAAAACTATTTAAATAATTATTATCAAGATGTACTGATCTTGATTTCATAGTTAAGCTAATTAGACTAGTAACATGATTAATAGTTTCTTCAAAGGCATTTTTTAAAAATGGTGTCCACTTCGTAATGGTGGATCCACACAGAGAACAGTTTTAAGATCATGGCACACATACTTTGATACTTCCTTCATTTTTCATAATTCAGGGAGAGGTGTATATTAGTTTGATCTGAGGCAGAGAAGTGAAGTAAGATTCGAAATTTTGAGGTAACAGACACCTACCTTAACATGACTGGTGATCATCATTGCTTCCTCTGTCCCTTCAGAGGGACATCATCAATATTCACAACAGTGGACCTATCCAAAGATTGCCAGCTACTTCCCTGAAAGGGAGATGACATCTATGAAGATGCTCTTTTCCAACCAAAAATCAAGTCGTTGACGAAAAAGACTCACTGAATTCCATTATAAAGCCCCATGTGTGTGATAGTAGCAAACAAGATAACTTTAGAGATGGGAGAGAAGGGTTTTCTGGGGTCTTTACTTTGGGAAATACTATTTATTGATTAGTTCATGATTGGATAATGATTCATCTAAGAAAAACTATTCAGTAAGGTAACTATCATCAAGGATAGAAGATTTGGTCACAAGGAGCAACAGAGAATGAGAGTAAACAGCTATCTGCTACAGCAAGATCCCTGTAAGTGGAAAACGGGAAAGCTTTCAACTGTAAGCTCTGTTAAGGTCTTGTCATTGGTTTTGTGGAATCCAGTGACATCCACAAGTGTTCTACATGTAGTTATTTAAAATATCTTGGTCCCAAGGATCCAAATTTACATATACTCAGATGTTCTCATAAACACTGAAATATATATTTATGTAATTTAGCCTTTAATTTTTGGAAGCCCCCCCTTTCCTGAAGCCATTTTAATTGATACTGAAATCTAATTGATTTCAAAACCAAAGTTTTGACTTGGGAAAAAAGATGAACTCTGGCTGTCCACTTGCAGAAGTGGCGGACTCTCAGGAGATAAACTGCTCTTGGTGAGTAGGAAAACCCTTTCCCTCCCCTTGATCTGGGTGTGGACATTGAAGAGGGTGGAAGGAAAAAACGCCTCTGGTGGGAAGGTCGTCTGAGAACACAACAATTGAACAGAGAGGAGACTGGCCCCTTGTTAAGTGTCTCAATATCCACACTATTGAAAAGACTTTGGATTGACCTACAAGGAGTTTCCTTCATCTCAATAAGCTGAGCGCCAAATTCCGTAACTAATACAGAGATTGTATCTGCAAAATCCACCGCCATTTTATCATCCACATAGGCATCACGTAAAGCTTAGCTAAGCAATTTATATTTGATTTTGCCTGCCGAACTGTCCAGAAAGTTTAGAAATATTTCATTAAGTGCCTCTGAAAACTTTTATGTACAATGTCTTTTGTCAGTACATTTACATTTTGAATTCACTAGAGCAACAAACTTGTGGTCAGTTTGCAAATAGGGTTCCAGAATCTAATTTATTGTCTTAGAAATGTGAATATATATGTTCATGTTTCTTTTATATCAAGATATTCTTGCGGCTGTGAAAAATTAAGCACTTCCCGAGACAAAATGAACTCTGGTTACAGACCACAAGGTTGGTATATATGCCTAATAAAATATTTATTAGAGTCATTGTCTATAATATTGCATTTATGTTTGGGGGGGAAGCATGATTTTGTGTGAAATGTATTTGAAATATTTTTACCTACCAGAAATAGTTAAAATAAGATGAGATATCCTGTTATACTATAATTTAAAATCCCTTTCAAGTTTTAGTGACTTAAAAATTAAGGGAAGTTTCTAACAAGTAATTTGATGCTTCCTAAAGGAAAAGACACTAGAATCTTGTATGTTCATATTAGTGAATCTCTATGTTATCAAGTGTTTCTAGATCACCTACTGTGTTGGCCATGAGAATACATCTCTCCTATCTTCAACTGCATAGAGCATAATGACCTGATAGCCCCAGCCGCTGAGCTCTGCAAGACGTCATCGCGTTTGTTTGGGGGCCACACTTCCCACAGGCTGCTTCCAGCCAGTGACTATACACGGCGGGGATACTCCCATTCCTGGGAGACTCAGGGGTCTTCTGGTGATGATTTTGGTTTAAGGGCTCCCTGAGGATTCCCCAAAGCTTTGCTGACCTTTTCTTAGTACTGCACCAAGTGTTCTTCCAACAAACTCTTTCCTTCTTTCCCTCTCCTTCACTCAGGATCAGAGCTGCACGGAGGTTGGATGGCTCTCTCAACCTTTCTTATCCCCCTTTCCCAATTCTCACTGGTTCTTCCCCTAATGAATTTCCTGAACAGTTTAATCCCATTTTGATTTCTGCTTATCTAAGGACCAGATTAACGTACTTAATGCCACGCAGTTTGATAAGTGCTATGAAATGTAAAACTTTTTTTTTTTTTTTTTTTTTTTTTTGCGGTACGCGGGTCTCTCACTGTTGTGGCCTCTCCCATTGCAGAGCACAGGATCCGGATGTGCAGCCCCAGCAGCCATGGCTCACGGGCCCAGCCGCTCCACGGCATGTGGGATCTTCCCGGACCGGGGCATGAACCCGTGTCCCCTGCATCGGCAAGCGGACTCTTCAACCACTGCACCACCAGGGAAGCCCTGAAATGCAAAACTTTTAAACCAGGGTCATTTGACCCATCTCTGCCTCCTCAAACCTTTCTTCGGTACCCTCACTTGTAAATGGTGGGATTTGATTAAATCATTTCCAGGAAACGTTTGGCTCTAAAATTCTCTTGAGTTTCACCTATAGAATTATTAATGAAGAATACTGTGGTGAATTAAAGATGGCCACAAATTCTTTGTCATTTCCCTAGTCAAGAAGTCCAGGAATCAAAGTTGGCCCTATATCTGTTTAAACCATAAGCGGTGGAGGAAGTGACACTGCCACTTCCTGGCTAAACCCTAAGAAGGGTGCGCAGCTTCCATGTTCCATATAAGCAGTTTAGCTGTCTTGCTGCAGAGAACACTCGGAGGTCTCCTGTGGGGAGGAGAGGCCCTAAGATTACATGCAGAGGGGGAGCAGCCCAGCAATCCCACTGACCCAGCCCCAGGCCCACCTGGCTGCCCAAGTGAGATCAGGAAGAGAACTACCCAGTGGATCCCAATTAATCAACAGAACCATGAGAGATATTCAGATGATGTTGCCCAAGCCCCTAAGTTTTAGAATTGTTTGTTATGCAGCAATAGGTAACTGAGACAAATGTAATGTCTCAATATCTCAATGAACATAATTATATTATTTACCTTTAAATGATATATTTCAGTTGACTTATTGAACAAATATTTAATGTATATATTAAATGTATTTAATACATGTTTCCACAGACACATACATATATACACATGTGTGTATATATGTGTGTACATATGTACACAATGTATATGTATAGGTATATGTGTATGAATATATGTACGTGTACGTGTGTGTGTGTGCATGTAGCCATTTAATTCTATAAAGGATTTTCAGTTACAAAGCAAAGGTGATGATGGGAGAGATAAACAGCTGTCATTTGATAAGAGAAGAAAGAGAACACTGTAACCAGGGCAGTTAGTGTGATGTTCCAGGAGGAGGGAGGATTTAGACAGAGCCTTGAAGGAGGATAGGATTTAGATATGGAAACAGAGAATGTGGGGAAGGGATGGAATGGATATGAGGGACACTGCTATGTCATAGCTCTGTATCTACCCAGCTACGTGTAATTTAAGCAAATACAAATAACCTGAGGTAAGGGAAGATCTAACTGAACCTGAAGTTTCTTCCTATGAATGATAGTTAATGGTATTGCACTTTTAATATTACATAACTTACTAGAGTAAAATCATAGGTTATAACTGCAGGGTATATCTCACATCTTTCTATGCCTGTATTACAATTATAGCTTTTTAATGTCTTTGTGAAGTGTTTTTCACTAAATATAAAATGTATTGCAACACTTTACATTTCAGATGCCAGCATTTCAGAGTTTGTTTCTTAATGTCAGAAGTGAAAGGCATGTCACTGGTGGATTACCTGTGATTATGCAGAGACGTATTTGCTCTCAACATTTGCAAATGATATCAGGAAACCACTGAGGGCATTTTTTCCTTTTAGAAGATGTAAAATACTGAATCATATATTTTTTTAGTTAACACTCCATGTCTACTTCTGAAGCCAAAGGTAATGCAGTGGTACACTGAAGTTCAAGAGAAATGATTGTCAATATAATGTTGATGTCAATTATTTCAATAAAGAGGAGAGAGAGAGAGAGAGAGAGAAACAATTCCCATCGTTTCCCAAATCCACATTCAGTGACATTACATTGGTAGACTGGAATACCAAGGTGGGAATATTTACACAATAGAGATTTGTGAATGTTTCAAACTGGGTTTTTATTTTTGTTTTTTTCCCTGTTTTCTTGAGAGTAGCTGGTTAAACATATACCAGTATAACTGAAGGTAAGATTTGGTCCAATGTATTTAAATAGATACATTAAGATTTGCCTAAAATCAAGACTTTCTACAATTATTTTATTCAACTGTACTTTGCCGTGGCCCCGTTTAGGCTTTGATGTAGACTCCCCCAAAATACTGTCCCTACTGAGACCTGGTCGTGTGACAGCTACTCCTCATTTCTTCTCTGTCTTCTTAGCTCTGAAAACTTCAACACACACTGATCAACTGCTGTCACTTCTTCTGTAGGCGATGGCGCTGTAGCAGCAGTTAGAGACAAAGGTCTTGGCCCCTCAAGTGCCCTTCACTCTCATTAAGAGAGCAGGTACATGTGAAAAATTATGCTCTTCCAGACAACTCCTCTGTGAATCCTTCTCTGACCTTCCAAACTTGGTAAGATCCAGTCATAACATGTGGTCATTTCATATTTCCTTTGTATCTTTCCCACAATTATCATATTGTACTTGCTAACTGAATCCCTTACCCTGTCTTATAGGGCAATTTGCCCCCCTCCTCAATTTGTCTCAAGATGACTATGATTATTTGATGCACCCTCTACTAAGTTCCAGGCAAAGGGGTCCTTTTTCAATTCTCCAAATAAGCCCATCTTTTCTGCCTCAGGGTGTTATTACAGCCACTTCCTTTGTCTAGACATGTTCTCCTACACTTTGTTTGGCTTCACCTTCTCAATCCTCTGGCTTTAAGTTTAAATGTTCCTGCCTCAGAAAATATTCCCCGATTGCCCAGATCAGTCACTTCTCCCTGCTACATACTCTCCCATCAAGCATTACTTTCCCTCTGTAACATGTACTTCAGCTACTGAGTTAATTGTGTAGTTGTGTGATTATCTGTGTACTGTGGAAAGCTATAAACCAACAAGGACCTGTTGTATAGCAGAGGGAACTCTGCTCAATACTCTGTAATAACCTAAATGGGAAAAGAATTTGAAAAAGACTAGATACATATATATGTATAACTGAATCACTTTGCTATAGACCTGAAACTAATGCAACATTGTTAATCAACTATACTCCAATATAAAATAAAAATTAAAAAAAAGAAGTCATGTTTACCTCTCTATGCTCTTAAATAGTAAATAACAGTGTGTCAGGACATGATATAACAGTTTTACAAGACAGCAGCACAGTGAACATCTGTTGCATAAGCGAATAAAGAGCCATCACTAAAATCCACAAATAGGAGTTCAGTCACTAGGGCAGTCTTTAAGTCGAACCACTTTCAATGAACGGACACTTCCATCAAATCCCATGCACTTCAAACTTGGGTGGCAATATCAACACTGTGAATGGTAGTGACTACTAGAACCATGTATCAGGCCTGTTCAGATGTAGGATGTACCTTTCACTGAATCTCACTTGAGTATCTAAATTTTCTATTCTGGAATTTCCAGAATTTTGTATATACATCTACTTACTGTATATCTATATCTATACTCATATATAGTCAATATATTATATTTAAATATATAGTTAGTATATATATTTACTTGCTTATTAAATATATACACATGCTTTTTTCTTCTCCATCCTCAGAACTTGACCAAGGAAAAATTTTCCGTTGTTTTAAAAAATGCTGTTTAAGAAAACCTAGAGGTACTAATTATTTTGTGGAATCACAAGCCAAATCACATAATCAGAGATAAAACCAAATTTATGTAACACAAAGCACACTCTGCAAAGTTTTGCAAAGTATTGATTGCAAGGTTCTGTAACATCAGCAAGGGGGCACACTTAGTTGTCAATGTAATCTATCTTTTTGGTTCCTCCAATGCCTGAAACTATGCCTGGCATAGTTTATGAAAAAAAAAAATCCTAAGTAAAACGAAATCATCGTGGAGTTAATTGCATAAACAATATGAAAGAAAAAAAAGAATGTCATCTGGAATATGTTTATTAATAACTAAAGAACATCAGGTGCTTTCCAATAATTAAAATCTATTAATTAGTTCTTGACTATTAATTAAAAAGTTTAGTTCTATCTTTCACAAAACTAACTATAAGAATGTAAAAATGTTTATTTGGAGGTCTCAAAATACTTTACATAAAATTGCTGAAAGTAATTTACTAATATTATACTCCAGTACAGAACATGTTTTGCTTGGAGACGAATGTGTGAAATTGTGTTGTTTATTAACTCTGCTGTGGTAGGCAAGTCAGAAGCAAGTTTGCCTGCAGTATATCCAAGAAAATTCCCACGTCTAGAAATTTTTAAGACAGGATAAGAAAAATGTACTTTGAGACATTATCTAGGCTTGACACATTAAATGGAATATGCGTTCCCATTTCAATGCACCCTACTTTTTATTTATTTGCATTTATAATTGTATTTGTTTTTATGTGCATTTATTTTGTATTGATTTGTATATAGAAACTAGGAAGAAATGAAAACTTTTCATACTATCTACCCAGCTAGTAAAGGAAAAGTTAACAATTACCAATTGATTGCAATCTTACACAATTTTAAGGGGGAGATCCTCTTATTACAAAGACAGGATTTAAAAATCAGAGTAAGAAGAAGCAGTTCCTTTTTCATAAAACCTACTTAAAAGTTTTTATTGCACCTAATAGAACAGAAGTAGATGCCATCTCAACCCTGAATGTCTTTGACTAACTTTAAGAGAAAATAGAGTTCAGTTTTCTAAGACTGAGGCATTATTAGTGTACGGTGCACACAAATAGTTACACTTACTGAATGAAGGCAAAAGAGCTCAAGAAAGTTTTAAGAAACAGGATACGCGAACCAAGCATTGCAGTATCCACTCCCATCAGCTTAGGAAAAAGGCTTCACAGGGGTAGAAGAACCAGCCCTGACAGGTACATTCCTGTTATTTGATACCTTACTAATATTAGCCATCAAAAGGCTGTCAACCTGCTGAAGGTCCCCTAAGGAGAAGTGTCACATGCAAAAACCATTCCCAAAGGACCCATTGGGTACAACTATATGAAGACAGAAGTGGAAAATAACAGCACTCCCAAACGCAGCAGCCAAGTTGTAATGTGCCTTTAAGAACAGTTTAAATGTCAGCGTTCAGAGTAGCGAAACATCAACAGGCTAACAGGCAGGCACACGTAAACAACCACAGCAAGCAAAAACTTTCAGGATTATATTTGGAACCCAATCGTCACCAAAAGACTCCCGGGATTTTTGTTGCTTAAATAAACTTGTTTAAAACAGGAAAGGAAAAGCTGGTTAAATGAGTGTCAGTTTCAGGACTCCTTTTCGAACCGCGAGAAACTTGCCCTGACCGTGCGCGCCGCCTCTGGAGTCCACATTCCAAGTCGCCGAGGACCGCCCGGTCCCTGGTGTTTCCTTCGGGCTGCGGGCGTCCGGGGATCCTCCTTCCCGGGTCCTCAGCCTCCGCGCCTCCTCGCGGCGGCCCCGCCCTCCCGGAGGCGCTCGGGGGCTACGTGGTGCCGGGAGCCGGGCCTGGACGGCCCCTCCCCTCGTGCGCCCGGGTCCCAGCGGCCGCGGCCGGTGGGCGCCTCGCGGATCCGGGAGCGCGGGTGGCGCCGGGGACTCGCGCGCTCGCTCCGACGCGCCCCGCGGCCCCCGCTCGGCCAGCCGCGCCGCTCCCCGCCCGCGCGCGCCTGCCCGGGGAAGGGGGCTGGAGGCACTTCCGTCTGCTGAGAGTCCCTGAAGCGGCGCCGAGAGGGCAGCTGTTCAAAGCTCCCCAAAGTTAGGGCGCAGTCACACACAGGATCGTTTACTCTACACTCCTAGGACCGTGGGTGGGAAGAGACCCATTATTCACTACATAAAAGAAACTCATTAGCGAAGTAGGATGACTGTCACTTAACCTGACAGTGAATTAGACCAGGTCACCTTTCTCCGATGGCTTTTGGTGCCGTCAGCATGAGTCCTTAGGGTCGCAGGTTCCTGACAATACAAATCACAGACTGAGAGCTCCCCCAAAGAAGAGGCTGAGCCGCTGCTTCTAAGTCCTCAGAATCCAGCAGTGTGCCTGAGCATGGAAGACACACGACAGCAGATGGGCTTGTTGAAGGAGTGGAATGAAATTATACAAGGAGGGAAGCTGAGCGTTTCCCTCTATTAGACAACTTTTTAAATGATCATTTGTCCTGGGCTCTAGCAGGCAAGGGCAGGCTAGAATTGACATAATTTGTTGTTTTGTTCTCCAACATCGGTGTTTGATTAGGGGGCTTAGTCATCACCCCCCTCCACCTCATTTTGGTTCCAGTAACACAAAGCACAGAAGGGCCAATCATCCTTCCCTCCTTCCATTCACTTTAGATGATCCAAACTCCTGCCCTGACAGCAGGTGACCTGATGTAGACTTGCCATTGATGTCATTATATCTGCCTAATGATAGGTGTCTTTCAGAGATAAGATTGTGGCATGTCACGTCCTCCAGAGACAGAAAGATAGCCATCCTTATCAACAGTTTTCATTCACTTAGAATGCACAAGAGTATACATTCACACTCTACATTTATGTTAACTCTCCCACTTTTTAAAAACGATCCTGTCACCTGTTACAGTAGAATCTGAGAAAGTCCAAACCAGCTGGACATCCAGCAAAATGTCACAGTGGTCCATATAATAAACAAACTGGATGTGGAAGAAGCAACTAGTGTCTTGGAGGCCTTGGTAAAACACACAGACTCTAAAAGGCGGTACATAAATCTTACAAAGATACATATCAGAAAACTTTTGGGGACCCTATGGTCTGGGACGTGCTAGTATATCCCTTCCAAAGTAAAGGATGAATTAATCCATCTCACACCTTCCAGAGCTAATAAGGAAGTTCAGTGCCTGGTATGCTTTTCTGAATCCTGAAAGCAGCATTTTCCATGCTTGGGAATACTGCTTTGACCCATATACCAGTTAACATTAAAGGCCACTAGCTGTGTGGAGAAAAGAGTAAGAAAAGAGCCTGAAGTGGGTCTGGGCGGCAGTGCAGGCAGGCTTGCTGTTTAATCACGGCAAATCCTGTGGAATTAGAGGTATCAGTGTGGGAAGAGATGCCAGGAGTTAGTAAGCCCCAGGCTGTGGGTATTAATGTCAAAGTTTATTTTTAAGAACAAAAATTATTGATTCTTTTTCCTCATGTGAAACTCAATCATTTGTCTTATTTTTTCCATAAAATAGCAACGATTTTATTAATATTTTAAGGTGCTGATAAAAATTATGGCAATGCAAATTTCCACTTTCTTAACTTAAGCTACTTAAAGTTTGAAAATTTGCTAAATCATACTTTGAGAGGTATCTTATTAAACTTCGTAGAAAATCTAAATGCTACCCTGTGTGTACAAGTTCATTCACCCCTCAGCTTCTGCAGCGACTGTTCCCTGGTTTAAAACAGAAGTCTGGGGCTTCCCTGGCGGCACAGTGGTTGGGAGTCTGCCTGCCGATGCAGGGAACACGGGTTCGTGCCCTGGTCCGGGAGGATCCCACATGTTGCGGAGCGGCTGGGCCCGTGAGCCATGGCCGCTGGGCCTGCACGTCCGGAGCCTGTGCTTTGCAACGGGAGAGGCCACAACAGTGAGAGGCCCACTTACCACACAAAAAAATAATAATAATATTTTTTTAAAAAAAAGAACTCTGGGATCACCATTGTTCTCTTTCTAGTAATAGCATATTCTGTCTATACTAGTGATTCTCAAACTTTGCACCCTATTAGAATCACCTAAGGAGATTTTAAACAGCCTGCTGTTGAGGCCACACTCCACACCAATTTAATCAAAATCTCTCTGGTGGAATTTATAGACATCAGTAGTTTTTTTTAAACTCTGCTGGTGATTCCAGATAGAAGCCAAGTTTGATAACCATGGTATACACTTTTCAAAGGGCATTACAGGCTTCCCTGGTGGCGCAGTGGTTGAGAGTCCGCCTGCCGATGCAGGGAACACGGGTTCGTGCCCCGGTCTGAGAAGATCCCACATGCCGCAGAGCGGCTGGGCCCGTGAGCCATGGCCGCTGAGCCTGCGCGTCCGGAGCCTGTGCTCCGCAACGGGAGAGGCCACAGCAGTGAGAGGCCCGCGAACCGCAAAAAAAACAACAACAAAGGGCATTACACACTTGCTACTTCCTTACGTTCTTGACATCCCAACAAAATGAATTTCCATGAGTAAATGGGCTTTCCTGTCCTATCATTCATATCATTCATTTACTGATCTGCATATGTAGAGATTTATTATGTGTTTTGTTAGACAGTTGATGAAAATAGGCTTTTTAACATCTTAAACTTTATTAATAAATAGCAATATTTTTCTTATTAAAATATGAGGTGGAGTTTTCAAATTAAAATTTATGAATTTATTTTATTTTTATTTTATGTATTTTATTTTTTATTTTATTTATAAAATAAATTTATGAATTTATTTTATATTTTATAGGGAAAAGACTTAACAAGAATATATAAAAGAAAAATGTAAACATAAGTTTCAGAATTCTATAAAATATCTGATATACATTTTTTTAAAGAGGTATGGCTGATTGTCATTATCTTTTTTTTTTTTTTTTTTTTTTTTGCGGTACGCGGGCCTCTCACTGTTGTGGCCTCTCCCATTGCGGAGCACAGGCTCCGGACGCGCAGGCTCAGTGGCCATGGCTCACGGGCCCAGCCGCTCCGCGGCATGTGGGATCCTCCCGGACCGGAGCACAAACCCGTGTCCCCTGCATCGGCAGGCGAACTCTCAACCACTGCGCCACCAGGGAAGCCCTGTCATTATCTTTAATATGCCTTGTTCTGAATTGAAGCAATCCTGTCTGTATAATTGTACTATATACCTTCAGGAAATACAAAAAGTCAATGAAAATACATGAGCATTACAGAGTGGAACAAGAAAAAAATATAACATTTTATGAAGGTTGCATTTCTATAAATCAGCACTCTCTAATTCAAGTTGAAAATAATTATTCATACTCAAAGGCTGTCATGTTTAAGAGGCACTTCATAAATGTTAAAAAAAAATAACAGCAGTGTTCTTTTGGGGGAAAGTTTCATAAGATGTATACCTATTACGTGATACTGTAAGACTATAAAAACAAGGATCCAAAATGCACATATTTAGGGGATCTAATGAAATAGTTGCAAAATATTTTTGATAACTTAATAAAATTTTATTTGTAACCTCATTAATCAATTTTCTAATCAGCAAACTAAAAAACAAGATCAATGGGGTGACATCATAATTTACAAAATATTTAAGGATTGTCATCTCATTGAACACTGAGATTGTTTTATGCCTTATTAAACATCTTGCTCATGATGTAGTCACGGCTTAGGAGATGTACTAACTTATTCAACCTGTAAGTCAGTGACAGAGAGAAGCCTCAACTGCACTCTTTCATCTCAGAGTCGTCATTCTTTTTTTGATTAAAAAACCCATAATACTTGGGGACTACTTTTACTGTGGTGGTAAGGTATTATATAATAATACCATCTCATATATTTAAAAAATAAAAATTTACTCCGACCATTTAAATCTCTGAAAACAGATTATTGTTTTCAAACAACACAACAGGGCTTTTGTAATACCGCAATTGTTTTCTTTCTCTGAAGAAAAAAGTATAAATAAACAGAATATTACCTGAAATTGGTACAATTTTAGATATAATTTCTTTTCTGCTTAAGAGAGATAGTGGGCTGACTTATCTGCCTACTTGTGGTAAAATAGAACGCTGGTGAAAATAGAAAATTTCTATTATTGTTTTTTTCTTTCATTGGCAGGTCATTTAGTACTTTTGGTATAGAAACTCTAGAACCCATTTGAATGAATTTTATACTCTGAGGTTTTATATAAGGTCAAATATTTCAATGATTTGCCATTTCAAGAATAATTCCACATGTCAGAATTAAGGAGAATCAATGATTTTTTTAGTAATGTTTATTTAATGATAGCAAATCAATTGCTGCCACAAATGTCTTGCCAGAAATGTTCCCTGAAAATCTCTGTAAATTCATGACCCAAAGGTCATATCTGTTTCCCCAGCTATACCTTTGACTAGAATGCTCATATCAGATCTTAGTCAGCCTCCTCTGTAGCCGCAACTACAATCATATGGAAAAAGCCAAAGTAACTACTGTGTAGCTAAATAGTTGGGTCTGAGTACTCTTCAGGAGAATGGATGACATCTCTAGTTAATAATATCAAGAATCTGTGATCAAGAATTCACTGCATACTCTGAGTCAATTTATAATTAATTTACCGTATATCATTTATCATATATACTCTAGGAGCTTGTGGTAAAGCAGGAAAAGTATGGAACTTGGGAGTGAGGGGCCCCCTTCCATGTCCCTGATTCTCCAATGTGCTTCCTGGATAAGAGTCAGTTGGAATTCTCATTAGAAAGCATATTTTGGATTCCAGCACAAAACCATACTTTAGAATATCTGATAGAGATATGGGGATCTATATTTTTATGAACTACTCAAGATAAATCCTGAGAACCTCTGTTATTCCCACTTCTATCTAAGTTTTTCTTATCTATAAAACAGAGTTTCTCAAACTCAGTACTGTTGATATTTTGGCCCCGATTATTCATTGTCTGGAGGCGGTACTGCACATTGAAGATGTATGACAGCATCCCTGACTTCTACCAACTAGATGCCAGTAGAACCATCCCCCAGGTGGGAAAACCAACAATGTCTCCAGACATCACCAAAGCCTCTGAGTGACAAAGTACCCCAGATGGAACCTGATTTTTTTTTTAAACTTAGAAATTATTGTAAAACAAAAAAACACTACGACCCAAGCAAAATGATGTCAGCCTGTTTGTGACTTTTGGTTGTAGTGCCAATCCTTTTACTTTAGAAATGTTATACTTCTTATAAAAGAATGCTTTGTTACAGCTACTTTGTTACAGAGCTGGTAATAGCAATGAGAGGTCATAGATCATTCCTTAAACACACACAGGTACTAATGAAAATCTTCGTCATTACAAATATTTTTAAAAATCTATTTTTAACACAGGCATAAAAGTAAAATCTCTATTAATATTTCTGGCCATTTGGATCTACGAAATATAGAGAATATTTTGTTACCTGAATATCTAATAATTCTAGAATATCTGAAAATTCTAAAGCTTCTCTTAAATGGATTCTCCTAAACCTTCACATTCCTAATAAGGACAAAATAATTCTGAGTGTGGTGAATCCCACTAGTACTATAAAAAATTATTTTCTAAAAGAAGAAATCACAAAAATGTGGAAATTTAGCCACTTTTTTACATCCCAAATGGCATTGGCATTTCAAGACAATTATTCACATGGATATGTTTGGCTGCTTAACTTGATAATGTCTATTCTCAGGAGTGGGATTTCAGAATGTTGACCTCTTTCTTTTCTTGCAGTTATTATTTACACCCTAAAATTCCTTATGTATAATTGGTCATCTCCTCTAGCCTAACTTTAAGCATTTGCTTGCGTTCTGCCTGCCTTCTCAATGTAGTCCTCCTTTTTATAACCACCTTTACTTTGCTATCTAAGCACTTCTAAGCATGTCAGTTAACTCAATGACATATTCACTTACAATAAATTACCACGTGCCAAACAATTATCATAAAAGGAAGACTCAGAAAAATAAACACCTTGGTTATGCCTCTTGACTGTCCACTGAGTTTGCCTTCCTTTTGCATTTCCCTCCTTCAATCTATGGCACATTCTAGCCTGGAATGATTCTTCCCAAAGCATCACTTTAATTAGGTCATTCCTCTGCTCAAAACTTAAGATGAAACTTGTTACCTAGAATTTTATATACAAATTTTCTTCAAATATTCTCAATTTTAATTTAGAACATTTCTATGTTTTCTCTATTAAAATTAGAATTATGGACAATTTATTTATTAATTGTATCTTTATTTGTCCTGCTAATCTTTTAGTCACTTGTTCCACTTCCTGGACTTCCCAGAAAATTCTTTTTCAAATATAGCAAAATCATATCTGGAGAGATTAATTTTTCTTTTTAAATATGGGTAGTCGCCTTCATTATTCTAAGCAATAGACCTTTGTTTTTTCTTGGCCAAGAGGGAACTTATTTTCTGCAGAAAAGTTGTCCATAGACTTTCCATCTTCCTGACTTTTTTTTCCCAGAAGGCCAAAAAACTGGTGGGATTCATAATTTGGCTGAGGGGAGAGAAGGGAGAATACTATCCTGTGGATGGAAAAAAAAAAGTGAAAGAGAGAGGGGTAGCCCACGAGTGGGAGGAGAAAGAGACTGGCAGGTGGCCCACCACTGGAAACACTGTCAGGACAGGTATACAAATCTCACAAAATAATGGCTTGATTTCTACTACACCTGGGGAGGAGAGACTTTGGGTACCATGTTTCTAGTACAAGCAAAGATTCTCCTGTCCAACTTCGCATGGGAGTAGTAGTCAGCGGCATTCAAGGGACTGCAGTCTTAATCTGAATACAATAACTTTACATTTTTGCACATCCAAAAATGGAGAATAATATACTGTATCCACCTTCACAGATACCATCCATTCGCCGAGACTGAATATGCCTTTACTGTAAGAGTTTTCTTAAATATTTGCAGCTTAATTCATTCTTTTTTCTGTATATCGATCTCATTTGGTGATTATAGATTTCCTTACTTTTTGATATTTAAGAAAACTTAAAAATACTTTCCTATAAGAGAATATTTTTTAAGAGAATGTTGAGCCTGCAAATAGTGTTCATGATTTCAACCAACCCATTGCAAGTTTTCTACATCTCTTGGCATTTAACATGCACCAGGATTGCTTCCTGAGCAGTGTTGCTAACCAACATTAATAAATTTTTAAATTTTGTAATTTAGCTTTTTTTAAAAAAATATGTGACAAGTTCAGAATAAGTATGAAAGACATTACCTACAATCTGATAAAGAAACAAATGCTCTGGCACTCAATTAATATTCTTTTGAAAATGCTCTGCTTTACTTGGTTAGTTTCCTTGGTTACATACATTTTAGATCATATTACAACTGAAAGTGATTCAGAAAAGAAAATATTAAGTCCCATTAAACTTTACAGTCATTTTTAAAACGCAAAACTCCATTTTACTTATATATTGCAAATACGAGTCAAATTCTGCATGTCATATTGATTTCTGTGATATAACAATCTCTCTTAATCCCTGCTCCTAGATGTCCAATCTATATAGCTGGGCGCTTTAAACCTCCACATCTAGGTTGAGCAGTGCCTGCAGTTCTGAGATAAATCATGCCCTTAGTTCAGGATGCAGATCTCTTTTATGGCAGGCTGGCTCCAGCCCAAAGCATATAATTAGATTTTTGCCTTGTTCCTAAGAACAGTCATTCTCTCGAGGACACTGGTAGTTTCCACCTGGTTTTTCAGTCTCTTTGCTTATCCAAACAATATGCTGGATGTTTCATACACAGTATTTCATTTAATACAGAGGAAAGCACTGAATTACTTTCAGAATAATTTATTTTAAAAACAACAGTAACATTAATTTCAAAAGAATAAATATTTGGCAAATTATCACAGCTTTTTCTTTAGTAAAGATTATAAAAGCAATAAGTGATAAATAAATATCATACAGTAGATATCTGATTGGTTTGCACATTACCCATTTCACCCTTCAAACAGCACCCTGATCTTATCTTTTCTCAGTCCAAGTCATGTGTTAAACTTTCTGCACCATATCCTATGGAAGAACAATAAGTTTATAGACACACACACAAACGAAACAAACAATGTTTCAAAATATATTTACGGTTCAGAAAACAATAGCAGAAAACTGTTACTGCCATCAAGTGTGATTCATTGTGATAATTTTCTTTTTATTCTATACTAGAATATTATTTTTAAATGGTGTAGAAAATTAATGTATTGATTTTCTGACCCACTAATAAGACATATCTGCGGTCTGAAAAATGCTCTTCAAGTCAGTAGGATCTGCCACTAGGGATGGTTCTCATACTGGCAGTAGTGATGAATCCAGGGATAAGCATCTACCCCAGCCGCTTCTCAGGAGATGAAAGGAAACTTTAACAGGGGTATTAGCATCCCGACTGGAGACTTTTTTTGTGTGAAACTTAAGGGTCACATTTTTACTACAAAAAAAGAGTATTGACCTAGAAAGAAACTTGGGCTTTGGTGACATTATTTGTGGTACTGCATCAAGCTTTGTCTAAAATCAGTCATTTCCAGACTTTCAGTTATGAATATCAGTAAATTCCCTTTACTGCTTAAGTGACTTTGCCACTTTCAGTTTTTTGGTTTTTTTTTTTTTTTTGCTGTACGCGGGCCTCTCACTGTTGTGGCTTCTCCCGCTGCGGAGCATAGGCTCCGGACACGCAGGCTCAGCGGCCATGGCTCATGGGCCCAGCCGTTCCGCGGCATGTGGGATCTTCCTGGACACGAACCCGTGTCTCCTGCATCGGCAGGCGGACTCTCAACCGCTGCGCCACCAGGGAAGCCCACCACTTTCAGTTTTTAAGGAGTGTTTTTTTATGCACGTATCCACAAAAGTTGATCTTATCAAATGAAATATGAATTACACTTTTTAGTTTTATCAACTAGAAACTATTTAATTATAGAAAAGCTGAAGTGACTAAAAAAGGGACATCCTTTTTCAAGACTCTAAGACATGATCATGAGCTATTCACAGGTAATGGAATAGAATAGCCTATTTTCAATTTATCACTTGCCTCGGTGAAATCTGAGTCAAAATACATTGCTTTGTTATTGACAACTTAAGTTCCTGAGGAGTAACTTATTCCCAAATGACTTATAACTGAAAGTCATGTGAGCTCTATTCCTGAGGACAGGGATCACAACTATTTGAAATGTAAATGGCATTTGTGTCATTTACATGTGAACCTTTCCAGGATATTATCTAGCCTGTTGGAAGCCTATTGGAAGAAATCTGGGGAATAACTGATATGATCTGTGGGGATAGAAGGAGAACAGCAATGCCAGGATAGGCTATTGAAACAATCCCTGGGCTGGGTGAGCACCCAAGTAACAAGGGAGTTAGTGTCCCTTTCAGGCTTAAGACACTAGGAAGTTCCAAAGGAGAAACTCAGGTCTGGTGTTTGGAGAACAATCAGAGAAAGAAAGGTTTTTAACCATTGTGGGATAAGTTATCATTTTAGAGATGATGACATAAAATATGCAGCCTACCCAGGGGTCATTGTGAGATACCAGACAGAACATATACAGTTTTGACTTCTGCCAAAAAGGAGATTTTAATAAGCCACCTAGATCTACCTGTTATAAGAATGCATGGCTTATCTTTTAGAGTTTTTCCAGTAGAAAAAGCAGGTAAAGATAAGGAATACATGTTGGATCCTGGTTTTACCACTTAGTGTGCTTGTGATTGTTAAGGAGTCTTTATATTTCCATCTGGAAGAAAGAAGAAAATACCTAAAACTATTCTCAATATTATAGGGGTTATCATGGTAATAATATGAAAAAATACAGCTGAAAAATATTTTAAGATCTGTAAAGCATTATGTGAATTTAAGTTATTATTTTTCTAGATTTATATGAAGAAAAGTAGTACTGCATTTGATGAATTCTGATACTATTAAGAAATAAAATAAAGTACAAGTTCAGAGGAACTGAGATTGAAGGTTAAATTCCTGAGTTCACTAAACATGAAAACATAAATGTTGTCTTCACTGTCAGTGAGAAGAATCCAAGGAAAATTGTGGAATGACCTTGGAGGTACAGAGTTGGAGACTGTATGGAAAAGGAAGAATTAGATAAATAGAGAATTACTAATCAGAAATACACCTTCTACCTTCGGTCTCAGGAAAAGATCAATAGAAAAATTATGTCAATAATCTTAATTTTGCTTTAGTTCCAAAAGGCAGTCGTGATAATTTTAATGAAAGTTCCTGAAGGTAAATGGTGTACTGAAAAAAGGAATTGTTTCAAAGTTCAAAAGTACAGTTAGACCAGTTAGGCACCAGGGTCTCCCCACATATCTAATCCAGGTAGGCACTTGTCTGTCCCTAAATTTGGGGGGGATATTAAGGTTTGCCCTCTGAAGATAGTGAGCAAGAGATACTCCAGTCCAGGGAATATGTAACATAGCAAGATGTGAACTAGGTGACCATGCCAAAACATGATGACTATATGAACTTTCCATATTGAATAGTGAGATTCAATTGCCGGTGTCCTTCTGCCTGTGCCACTTGGCCCAAAGATTGCTGCTAGGTAAGAGTTTACTTTTCAGCATGAGATTAGAAGATTTTTTTCCCCTAAGGAACTTGAACAGCCCCAGAAGAAAGACACGTGGTTACTAATATTTAGGGATTGCTCAAAAAAGAGCTAGGGTTTCTGGTCAAATACACCAGTTTGCAAGATCCACCCATGCATAGAGAGCATCAGTCAGCTTATAATCACCTCATTATTAAAGATAAACAGACAAAAATGAGTATCAAACATTTTAGAAAACTCTTCACAATAAAATACTGTGACAAAATCAAACAAATAGAACAGAAACATAAAGTAAATTGAGATGATGCAGGCAACACAATAAAACGTCAAAAGGGAAAATACAGATACTTTTAATAATGTAATAATAAAACAGTTCTTAGAAATTAAAAATAAGATAGATGGATTTTTTAAATGACATAATTTTAGGGTTGGAAGTTAAAATAATGGAGTTTTCTCAAAATAAATCTAAACTAGCATCAAAAAACTAAGAAAATTAGAATATTAATCCCAAAAGTTCAATATCAAACTGATAGTTGCACCAGAAAGAATACACAGAGTACAGGAAGGGAAGGGAACCATTAAAATATATAAAAATCACCTTATCACCAAGTAGGACTTATCCCAGTAATGGTTTAATATTCCAAAATAAATCAATGTAATTCACCATATTCATAAAGTTAATCATATTAATAAACTATATGATCATCTCAATAAACTCAGAAAAATTATTTAACGAAATCCAAAATCTTTTAAAAATAATTTCTGAAAGCTAGGAATGGGGGGAACTTCTTGAACCATGTACAAAAACCAACATTTAACATCACTCAATGGTGAAAAATTGAATGCTTTCTCCTAAAATTAGGAACAAGTCAAAAATATCTCCTTTCAACACTTCTACTTAACATTGTACTGGTGGTTTTAGCCAGCACACTAAGGTAAGAATTAGGATCAAAATCTCAATAACATTTTTTTATGGAAATAGAAAAAAAATCCTAAAATTCACATGGCATCACAAAAGATCCCAAATAGCTAAAACAATCCTGAGAGAGAACAAAGCTGGAATTATCACACTTTTTGATTTCAAAATATATAACAAAGTTATAGTAACCAAAACAGTATGGTACTGGAATAAAGACAGACATATAGACCAATGAAACAGAAAGGAGAGCCCAGAAATAAACCTATGCATTTAAGGTCAACTTTTCTTTGACAAGAGAGCCAGGAATACAATGGGGTTTCTTGGCTATTAGCTAAGAAACAATGGAGAAAGTGTTCAACAAATGGTGCTGGGAAAACTGGACAGTCACATGCAAAAGAGTGACTTTTGACCCTTATCTCACACCACACACAATTAACTCAAAATAGATTAAAGACTTAAATGTAAGACCTGAAACTACAAAACTCTTAGAAGAAAACGTAGTTGGTAAACCCTTTGACATTTGTCTTGGGAATGATTTCTTGGATATGACACTAAAAGGACAGGCAACAAAAACAAAAATTGACAAGTGGGACTACGTAAACTAAAAAGCTTCTGCACAGCAAGAAAAAAAATCAATAAAATGAAAAGGCAACATATGGAATAAGAGAAAATATTTGCAAGCCCTAAATCTCTTAGGGATTAATATCTAAAATATGTAACAAACTTCTAAAACTCAATAGCAGAAAGCTAAGATTAAAAAGTGGTCAGTAGACCTGAATAGACATTTTTCCAAAGAAAAGATACAATGACCAACATGTGTATGAAAAGGTGGTCAATATCACTAATCATCAGGGAAACACATATCAAAACCACACTAATGAGATATTACCTCACACTTGTTAGGATGTACATCATCAAAATGAAAGAAAAAAGAAAGATGGAAAGTACTGGCAAGGACATGGAGAAGTTGGATACTTGTACACGGTTGGCGGCAATGTAATATGGTACTGCCATTATGGCAAACAGTATGGAGGTTTCTCAAAAAATTAAAAACAGATTTTTAAGAAATATTTGTACTCCCATGTTCTTTCCAGCATTGTTTACATAGTCAAGATATATGGACACAATCTAAATGCCCATCAGTGGATGAACGGATAAAGAAAATGTGGCATATACATACAATGGAATATTATTCAGCCTTAAAAAGAAAGAAGGAGGGGCTTCCCAGGTGGCGCAGTGGTTGAGAGTCCGCCTGCCGATGCAGGGGACACGGGTTTGTGCCCTGGTCGGGGAGGATCCCACGTGCCGCAGAGCGGCTGGGCCCATGAGCCATGGCTACTGAGCCTGCGCGTCCAGAGCCTGTGCTCCACAACGGGAGAGGCCACAACAGTGAGAGGCCTGTGTACCGAAAAAAAAAAAAAAGAAAGAAGGAAATCCTACTGTATGCAACAACATGGATGAACCTGGGGGATATTATGCTAAGTGAAATAGGCCAATCACAGGAGGACACATATTGCATGAATCCACTTACACAAGATATCTAAAATAGTCTAACTCATAGAAGCACAAAGTAGAACAATGGTTGTCAGGGGGATGGGGGAAAAATAAATCAGGAGTTGTTCAATAGGTATAAAGTTTTAGTTATGCAAAGTAAATAAATTCTGGAGCTGTGCCGTACAACATGGTGCCTAACTTAAGATTATTTTATTGTACACTTAAAGTTCATTATCAGGTTTGATCTCACATTGTGTTCTCACCGCAACAAAAAAGGAAAAAAATTAAACAATTTTAAAAATTGAAGTATAGTTGATTTATAATATTATATTAGTTTCAACTGTACAACATAGTGATTCGATATTTTTATAGATTACACTTCATTTAGTTAGTACAAAATAATGGCTATATTTCCCTGTGCTGTACAATATATCCTTATTGCTTATTTATTTTATACAAAGAACTTTGTATCTCTTAATCCCATACCCCCATCTCACCCCTCCCCATTTCCCTCTCCCTACTGGCAACCACTAGTTTGTTTTCTGTATCTGTAAGTCTGTTTCTGTTTTGTTATATACATCCATTTGTTTTACTTTTTTTTAGATTCCACATATTTGTCTTTCTCTGTCTTACTAAGTCTAATATTCTCTAGGTCCATCCAAGTTACTGCAAATGGCAATATTTCATTCTTTTTTATGGCTAAGTAATATTGCCTTGTATAGATATACCACATCTTCTTTATCCATTCATCTGTCAATGGGCACTTGTTTGCTTCTATATCTTGGCTATTGTAAATAGTGCTGCTATGAACACTGGGGTGCATGTTTCTTTTCAAATTAGTGTTTTCATTTTCTTCACATATATACCCAGCAGTTGAATTGCTGGATCATATGATAGTCCTATTTTTAGTTTTTTGAGGTACCTTGATACTATTCTCCATAGTGGCTGCACCAATTTACATTCCCACCAACAGTATACAAGGGTTCCCCTTTTAAAAATTGTTAAAAAGGCACCCAGATTGGGAAGAAAGAAGTATATGCCTTTATTTGTAGACAATATAATTTTTTATGTAGAAAACTTTATGGAATCTACAAAAAAGCTACCTGAACTAACAAGTGAGTTTTACAAGGTTGTGGGATAGAATGTACAAAATGCCATTTATTTTATATATAGTAGCTACAAACAATAAGAAATTTGAAATCTAAAAACAGTACCAGTTTCTATAACATTAAAATGTGAAATACTAAATATAACAAAAGCTTTTCAAAAACTATACAGTAAAAACTACAAAACATTACTGGAAAAAAGTTTTGAAAAAAAAGAAACCTGAAGAGAGAGACATACCTTGTTTCTGGGTCTAAGGGCGCACTATTGTTAAATGTCTCTTTCCCCCCGAATTGATCTATCAAATCAATGCATTCACAATCCAAGTCCTAGTAGACGCTGTGTAGAAATTTAAGTCTACAAAATGAAATGCCAAATATGTAGAATAGTCAGAAAGAAACAGCACTGGAGGAAGTCCTTCTTTTATTAAATCTTTCTTGTGATGGCCAGGGAATGGGGAATAGGGGTTGGAGCAGATCTCTTTGGAAAAGTTTCTGTCAAACCTTTCTCAAACAAGGTTTCCCTGCTTCCCTGATTACACTCTCCCAGGTGTCCTACACAGCAGTTTGAGCGTTGGCACCAGTTCCCCCAAAATAGCCGGGCACTGCACATCCCAAGGCAACAACGAGGAGAACTGAGAGCAAATTTTCAACTGCCTTACTTTTTTTTTTTTTTTTTTTTACAGTACGCGGGCCTCTCACTGTTGTGGCCTCTTCCGTTGCGGAGCACAGGCTCCAGACGCGCAGGCTCAGCGGCCATGGCTCACGGGCCCAGCCGCTCCATGGCATGTGGGATCTTCCCAGACCGGGGCACGAACCCGCGTCCCCTGAATCGGCAGGCGGACTCTCAACCACTGCGCCACCAGGGAAGCCCATGCCTTACTATTTTTTTTAATGCACCCCCTGCCTGAGGCCGCTGCAGCTCCCTGCAGCCCAACACAAAACACTTCAAACTAGCTTTTTTGTTCCCCTTAGTGTTGCCTCACAGTTTTCTCTAATCTGTTCTCTCTAGTTCCTCAAATGTAGATCATATAGGAGGGAGCTTGCTTCAATTCAGCATCTTGGAAGAAACATAAATGGATGTTACGGAGACTATTTTTCCTTTATACTTCCTTTATATTATTTCCCATATATCCTTTATATTGGTTGTTTATCCAATAACAACCTTGGATGGATGTTATTCCCGAGCCTTCGGGACCACCTGTGTTAAGTAAACCTGTCTGCATGAGAACTGAATGAGAATAGCAACAGCATTAACATTGCTGGCACATTAAGGTGTGTGTGTGCCTGTCTGTGTGTATCTATCTGTGTCTGTATGTATGTGTGTGTGCGCAGATACAGAGAGACAGAGAGAGAAATCAATCACATGTTTGTGAATCTGGGTGTTGTGCCTGAATCACCCCTGGACTTCCTAGTTAAGAAGACAATAAACTTCCTTCCCTTTTGCTTGCTGGTTTGAGTTGGATTTCTGATCCTGGCAACAAAAGAACTTTGTTTAATGGGCAAGATATTTCTGATGGATCCAGGGTTGGTATGCTGTGTGTAACACGTTTCAAACTCTAAGTATGAGATAACTATCAATTCTGCTTCTGTCTAAGCCGGTCCTGCCGGAGATCAAAATGACACACTTTGAAAATTATTGAAGGATACATGCTACAGAGGCTCAAGGGCCTCTGAAAACACTGAATTAATAATTTATGACTCAAATTAAGAATTAAGATAGATTCCTTTACTATATCTTTATTAGCATGCAAAAAAAGGATAGTACTATTTCTTAGGCATTAGATTTATGTTCTGATTGTATAAACTATGTTAAAGTGATTGAATAAAATTTGGGAAAGTACCATTATGCTTTAGTTTCCTAAATAAGGTAACAATCTTGTAGTGTGTTGGATGTCAATATTAACCTGAGAGGCAGTTGTTTATGACTCCAATCAGTAAATCTTTTTTGTTTTCTTCCCAGAAAATATAGGCCACTTCACTTAACTAATCCCACTATATCCATTCTCCTCCCCCCACAGCTGAGGTATGTGCCCAGATTTCAATGATGGCAGCTGTAAGAGCTGGAAAAAACAAGGGGAACAGGGGTGATTGTGAGTGTCTGTCCTTTGTGCTAATAAGACTTCAGGATCAGTAGAGGAAAGAGGTACCCCACTGGGGCTTATCTCTGAAGGACTGTCACAGAATGTACCTAGACCACCCATAGCGGCCAGAGCTAGGGCTCCATCCTTGAAGGGTTGCATACTTTGGAGCCTGACCTTAACTTGGTATCACAGCTTCCTTGGGGCAGCTTCAAGTTTCTGTCACAACATTCGCAAGCCTGCTAATCTCCTGCTCTATCCTCGTGGGAGGTAATGGTGTAGCAAGGGCAGTTTCTGTGTCCTCCAGAACGTGGATGAGAAATCCTTTGGTATTTTGTGAATGCCCGCATTCCTAGAGAGCTAGGAGAGTAAAGAGAACCTACACCTGCGTGCCTGCTTGAATGCCAAGAGAACCTACAAGAGAACCTACACCTGCGTGCCTGCCTGAATGCCAAGAGGTATTCTGTGCCGTAATAAAGGATTAAGCCATGAGAAATTGGTCTTGATGCTACTCTGGGTACACTGAGGATTTGCGGTACCACTGTGGGGTGACATTGATTACACTACACCCCAAGCAAGCTAGGAAGCTGGACACACATATTTATTTGATAATTAAATGAGACAAATTAAATGATATAACACAATATTTGGCTTATGATGGTTACTCAATGAATGGTAGTAATCACAGTTATTTCTATTATTAATACTACTACCACTGCTACTACAGTGTTACCTCAGCCAGGCTCTGATTGCATTTTATGGCAATAATAATGTTTAATCTTTAATCTGACTGGGTAGTTTAGTCTTCCATTTCACAGAGGACCGCACCAGCATGGTGTCCTACAATATACAGCATTGTGCTGTATTCCATAGTACACTTTTAACATTTTTGTTAAATGACTGAATGAGTCTCTAACTTTGATAGCACTGTTCTCAAATATGTATTGCACACGGCTATGAGTTCATGTGCATCTGTCATCACAAATGGAAAAAGCAGACAGCTTATCCTAGCTAGTGATATTTTAAAATTAAATTTTGGATTTGCCCATGTCCTGACTTTTAAATGCCAGCTTTCTTTTTTTTTTTAGACTCTGTTCTTACAGATGAAACTTTGACTCCTAGGAAGTGTTAGGATGGAAGTTACAGATCTTCTCAGTCTGTGCGTATTCAAGCATCGCCAGCCACTCGAGGTGGCTCTTGGCAAAGGGAAAGTTGTTGAAACACAGTTTGTGCCACAAGCAAAGTGCTGTCCCCTCACTGTACTTCCTTCACTTTCCAACATTTTGGAGGCAGCAACTCACAACACACTGTAATGTAAAGCTGGGTTTACATTTCAGTCAAAGGGGAAAACTTAGCAGATGATAAACGTTTATAGTCTCTTTACATGGTGCAGTTGATAGAGAAACAAAATCTACAGTGTATTCTTTTTCTCTTGCTCTATTTTCTTTGAACTCGGGGCATGTAAAACTTACTAAATCAGCCGAGTTTGGACACAAGTTTTCATAGCAGATTACTATTATTCTTGTACTTTTTTATGAATGTTACAGAATTTTCCCACTGGTACCACATCTCCCCGCCCCTTGGCCTGTGCTTGAACAGAAACAGTGAGCCTTTCCTGGGCACAGAATAATTTGAAATATAAGACTAGCTGCTGAGCTTGACCCTGTGGTTACGAAGATGAAGGGAAGACGGATGTTCTCTCACTGCACTCGGAAAGAATTCCCATTAAAATCTCTACTTACTTTGAAAGAATCTTAAAGAGACAGACCAACTGTATATATTCTGCTCCCAGCTTCCACTTACACATTTACACTGTTTGTCTGCTTCATAACTGACTTCAGGCAAACAGTTTAACAATAGCACAAAGAACACACACAATAGCACAAACTATTAAACCAAGCTTTGCAAATGGTAGAAGCCTTGATAATATGTTTGGAAGAACAGGGGATATCACTGTATGAGAATGACTTAGTATGTTGATTCATGCAAGGCAAAGATGTTGGTGATAAAACACTATCTCCGCTTGTGTATAAGCTTAGTCCAGGACTATTAGATTAGATAACAAGAAATATTGGATGGATTGTCTTGAAATAGGCCTGGTATTAATTTCTTTGTTTAAAAGCAAAGTGTTTCATATTACTTTAGCAGTAGTGGTTGGGTGATTGATAGCGGGTTTCTCATTTCCATGCAGCCACCCACCTTGTTAGTCAAGTTCCTTACATTTTCTTTATGATCCCAAAAGCCAGTTGTTGAGCTAAAAATACTTTGCTGACTATGCCCTGAGAGCTTCTGCCTTTTTATGCCCTGCCTTTCAACTCCAATAAACATATTCTGAGGGTACTGTTAGCAAAAATTTGATCCATGGTTAATTTGTAAGCATTTGGTGAACAATGACTATGGGACAAGAACTGAATGTGAAGATGCAAAGAAAGTATGGTTTGTAATGCTGCTGTTTGGCAGAAAAATACTCCATGAGTTTTCATTGGTGACTTTTAATAAATGCTATTCAGTAATGACAACCAGATATGACTTGAATGGAGGGGGATTTTGCTCTTAGATAATCTATATTAAAGCACCCAAAACATGCACTGTACATGAAGAGAGTGTGACATGCAAAGAGGCTTTAAGGGATGCCCTCTAGTCCCCCTCCCTTCTGCAGCTAACTCAGACAGCAAAGGGAGCTGCCACTGATGCTTTTGTGGAATGAGAAGTTTTTTCTGTCTTTGTGTTTCAAATCTGTCCAGAAAAAGGTAATACATCTTTACAAAAGATCCCTGGTTATCAACACAATGAAACTATTTCCATATCTAGAGGAATGATCCAAAAAGAAGTTTATGTTAAACAATTTTAAGAATTTTTTCCAAAATGAATACATTTACACAAGTGTTTTCTCATTTCTATGCAGGTGAAGGTCTCTTAAAATAAGATTAAAATGCAGTATAAAATAAGTGATATTTCCAAACAGTCTCAAATATCCATCAGTTTGCCCAGAAAGAATTCACTCCATCTGGATTCTGAGTCTTGCTGACATGTGCCCTTCATTCTTTGAGCATCTCCCTGCCTTTTGATATAATAATATATTTCATGCACAGCTTGTACTTGGAGTGTTGCTTTTCCTAAGTCCTCTCAGTGGAGAAAGCTAAGGGGTATTTTTATCTATACATTTACAAGTAAATAAACCTATACATAAAATACTGACATATTCTTTTCTCCTTCTCCTTATATATAACTCCCTTTCCCACCATGAGAAGGAAACCTGCTTCCACTACCCTACTGTTTAATTCATTTGATCAATATTCTTGACTAGAACTAAGCTCCCATCTCTGCTGCAAACCCCTCCCTTGGCCTGGATAACCTCCTGCACTTTCCTGGACAGGCTGCACCCTGTCCCCTATCCTAGACTTAGAAGAACACCTCACTCTGCTTTGGCTCCAATGTCCCATGCCAGTCCAGCCCCTGGTATGATCTTATCCTCATCTTGCATGGGTCCTGGATCCTTCCAAGGACACCTACCTTGCTGTTCCCCACCAAAAGGCTTTAGAAGTGAATGGTAGGGAAAGAAAAAGGAACACAAGAAATAAAGCATATAAACCAGTGGTCCCCAACTTTTTTTGACACCAGGGACCAGTTTTGTGGAAGACAGTTTTTCCACGGACAGGAATGGGGGGCAGTGGGATGGTGCAGGCTGTAATGCGAGCGATGGGGAGCGACGGGGAGCGGCAGATGAAGCTTCGCTCCCTGGCTCCTCCACTGATCACCTCCTGCTGTGCGGCCACGTTGGGGACCCCTGATATAAACAACCAGCGGGAGAACTGAAATGAATAATCACCTGACATAGGAAACAAAAGAGTTAAAATACTTAGAAACAAAATATGAATGATATCTATGAAGAAGATGATTGTATGAGGAGATGATTGTTTTTTCTTTTATTATAAAAGTTATATTTATTCACAATGCTACATTTATTGCATTCCCTTAGAAAAATGGAGACTATTTATGTACCCAATTTGCACATATAAAACTTTATACAAATTATGTGTAGCACATAAAGGCCTCTGGTACAGCTAAAATCTTGACACTACAATTTGGGTAATCCTGCTTCAGGGTCTCCAGTTTATCAAGTCTGTCCTTAGAAAATAAAAACTGGAATTATAGTCAGTCTTGCTGCTCACACTTAGAAATTATTTTAAATATAATAAAACAAAATGTTCAATTACTCTAAACCCCAAAAAAAGTAAACTGGAAGGGGATACATTTTACCAATTTCATTTTAACAGTATGACAAATTCACACCTTATTTTGGCTGGGTCTTTTAAAAAAAAAAAATCACCTTAGTTTTGACATTATCTTCCTACGCTGTGGCTGCTTCAGAAGGTAATTTGTGGAGAGGAAAAAATAAAGCCTATTTTTGGAATATGTGAAAATATTTTATAAAGCTGCTCAATTCCATTTATTTTATTCTCTAATTTTCATGAGATCTTATTAAAAGTACCAACAGAATTACACACACACGTGTGTTTTAACTAGTTGATTCTAAAATTCGTATAGAAAAGTGTGCACAAAGATACTGGCAAATTTATAAAAGAGGTAGTGCCATGGAGCAATTAGAAACAAATTGCTAGTAGTGCAGCCCTAGACAAACACGTCAAAGGGATATAATAGTGTTCAGAAATAGATATCCAAATATATAACAATATATTATATTTCTGGATGGCATTTTAAGTGAGTAGCAAGAATATGAATTACTTAATAATTTTCGGTGGGAAACAGTAGACTTATGGAAAAGCTACAACAAAATCCTAACCCCAGA
Organism: Lagenorhynchus albirostris; assembly: GCF_949774975.1. NCBI lineage: Eukaryota > Metazoa > Chordata > Mammalia > Artiodactyla > Delphinidae > Lagenorhynchus > Lagenorhynchus albirostris. Next base: position 124,560,123 of record NC_083098.1, read on the forward strand.
TCAATTCCAGATGAATTGAATACTGAATTTATGACATTTAACCACAAAATTATTAGAATAAAGGAAGGAACATAAAAATGATATTATTTCCAATAGGAAATTAATGCAAAGTATTTGTAGCAGTAAAATGTTGATAAAACTCGAATATTCTTCAGAAAATAAAATCATGTCAACTACATTTCAGATGTCTTTGGGGAATCCTAAGCACCCCATTGCACATGGTGAGCTTTATTTTGTATGTATTTCCCCACCCTAAATAGCCCTTCCTGCTCACATCCTCATTCTATCAATCTCTTTCATTTCATGCAAAGATTTTCTGGTACATATAGAATGTAGACATTGGTGATTTATTACAATAGTTCATTTTTCTCACACAGAGAATGTGTGAAAGAGTGAGATTACTTTTATTTAAATATTCCAAAAATATTCCAACAGATTAATACTTGGCTGAGGTCAAGGAAGATTCGAATCCCTTTGTGGCTATCTGGGGCCTGTGCTTGTAGGCCTCTTGAGATATACTGACATGAAGGTCTTCGCGGTTTTAGGGAAAGGGGAGAATGTTTGGAAAACATTATAAGTTGAATTGAGTCCCCCAAGAAAAATATGTTGAACACCTAACTCCCAGTAAGTCAGAATGTGACCTTCTTTGGAAATAGGTTCTTTGTAGAGTTAACTAGGTTAAGATGAGGTCATGAGAGTGGACCCTAACCCAATATAACTGGTGTCCTTATAAAAAGGGGAACTTTAGGCACAAACACAGAGGAAAGACAATGCGAAGACCCACAGGGAGAATATCTTGGGAAGAAGGAGGATTGGAATGAAGAATCTAAAGTCAAAGAATATCTGAGGCTCTCAGAAATTAGGAGAGGGATCTGGAACAGAGCCTTCCTTAGAGCCTTCAAAGGGAGCATGGCCCTACTGATGCCTTGATTTTGGACTTTGGCCCCTGAAGATAAGAGAAAATAAATTTCTGTTGCTTTAAGTCACCCAGTCTAGGATACTTTATTATAGCAACTCAAGGTCTCTACTGGGCAAGAAAAGAGACCATTGGAGTGTTAACTTTCCTCACCTTCCTGGACTATTCTTTTTCTTATTCTTTCAGCCCATGTCAAGAACAGCAGAGACTGAAAGCACTGCTTCCTGGAGAACTCTTTGAGATATGGGGGAGAAATAGGAATAATCGTTCTGCCTAGAGTGCTCAAGCAACAGAATGGAGTAAAAATTGAGAGTTCATTCTTACCACTGCACCTCTCTGAGACTTGAAGATGATGGCTTTGGGACATTTTGGAGCCAATATTCTTGGTGACTTCACATGGTAGGGGCCATCAGGAATGGCAGAAGTGAGGCACCCACAAGCATATTTATGAGCAGAAGATATCGCCAAGGGGAAGCTGGAGCAGGAGAGGAAGATCAGAGTAGAAGTGTCAAGGTAAACTTAAAGAAGGTTGAGAGCCCAAGTGGGTTATCCCCAGGAATGACTGAGAAATACTTGGGCACAGATGCCAGAGGAGGCTGGAGAATTTTCCCAGACATATGGGGACAAAAGCAAGTTATTTGTGTTATGATTATTAAAGTGACTCTCATCTGCCTCCATGTACTAAGCATCCTAAGGACAATGAGTTTACTATTATTTAATTCTGACTAAAAGTCAATGACGATTGGGCTCTGACATTTGACTTTTAGTTTGGCCAAGACTCACGACAACTTTCCTCCATTATTTTCCCTTGTTAGTAAACAATTTATTCATTCATTCTCTAACAATAATGTATTTATTCAGCCTTGAGCAACAAACATTTAAAAAGTACTACAGGGACTTCCCTGGTGGTCCACTGGCTAAGACTCCTTGCTCCCAACACAGGGGGCCCGGGTTCGATCCCTGGTCAGGGAACTAGATCTCACATGCATGCCACAACTAAGAGTTTGCATGCTACAATTAAAGATCCCATATGCCTCAGTGAAGATCCTGCATGCTGCAACTAAGACCCAGCACAGCCAAATAAATAAATAAATAATAAATAATTAAAAAGTACCACAAAAATCATGTTATCCACACCCACAGTGGTTTCCAGTAAGAAGCCAACGAGCATATCTATAACTATGACATGATACAATATTGCAAAATGTTTGATGGCTGTATATACAGAGTTAAAAATTTGTACAGGGAAACAGAAGCTTAAGGGTAGATGGCCTCCCACAGGAGGGAAAACCTAAGTCATAAAGGAGTAGAGATGCTTTCCAGATGGTAAGAGGGAAAGGGATCATTGCAGACAGAGGGAACAGCACATAAAGAGATTTGTTAGTGAACTGCAAATTATTTTAAACTTTAAGCATTTAGGATGAGAAGCATGTGGTAAAAGACGAAGTTGAACTGGTATTTAGGATACAGGTAATAAAATTATCTTTATGCATGCTATGCACTTTATTATTAAAAAAATCCCTGAAAATTTAAGATTAAAGGATATATAAGACTGTTTTTGTAAAGTATAAAACATTAATGATATTATACATCCTAATAAGTATAAATAATTACACATGAGTGTTCCTAAAGATTCTTCAACTCAGCTTTCCATTTCTCTTCTTTCTCTGTTGGACCTCTCTCTCTCTCACTCTGCTTGGATCTACCTTGAATGTCCAGTGCAAATATCTTGTGAAAAGACTCCTTAGAGGTAAGATGAAGAAAATTCATGAGATGAAACCTACGAGGGCATGTTAGAATAAGGTGCTCTCACAGAACTGCCAATGTTTTTATTTTTTAAGTGCACTAAAACACCATAGAATCTGCTGCTCGAGAGGCATATTTAGAAAGGCCATTCTCCATGGAAGACTATCTCTCTATATTACCCCAGTGCCTTTAATTTCTGGGCTAAGATCAACAATTCAATGATCCACATTTTGACATTTCTTTACTTTTTTTTACTTCTTAATAGACATTGCTTTACTAAATCCTAGGTCGGGCCTTGTTTGTTTGTTTTGTTGTTGTTCTTCTAGCTCTTTTCCTCCTGTTGGAGATATAATTCCTTAAGGAATCCTTGCATAAACACATTTTCTTCCTCACAGGAGGGAGGTCTTAAGCACTAAACAGTGTATCTGTACCACATTGAATTCACTAGTGTCAATCTTGTTTGCACTTACCATGTGGAGCCAGCCCAAACACCAAGAGTCCCAGGATTCTCCAAAGAGAGGATGGAAAGTGTTATCCCCTGACCCAGTGTTTGGACTGTGGCCATCACCGTGAAGTGGATACATTTTCTTTACACTTGAGAATTAGTAAATAAGATGTTCAGTGTATTATACTGCCCCCCAAAGCGTGGATATACATCCAAATTGTAAATTATAAAATAATATTATTTACAATATCTGGGAGGTAAAAATTGTTGTCCCAAGTGATATTACGATTCAAAAATGACCTATGTGATTAGATTGGTCTCATACGGATAATCAAGGATAATATCTCCATCTCAAAGTCCTTGATAACCAAGTCTGCAAAGTCCCTTTTGACATGTATGGAAACATATTCTCAGGTTCTAGGGATTAGGATGTAGATAATTGGGGGAGGGCATTATTCTGCCTACCACATGTAGATTCATTTTTTTTTTTTTATACCTTCAGCTAGGTAAATTGGTAAGATCTTGTGAGTGTGTGTGTGTGCATGTATTTAATTATTCAAATAAGATTTAACATAATAGCAAGACTTGTGGAATTTCCCTCAGCACTTCACATCTGATAATGTCTGAGTTTTTATATATGTAAAGTAAGAAATATTAATATATCCTTTTTTGCTTCTGTTACATAACAATATTTAAAATACACAAAGATCTTAATAATAAGTTCTTACAAATTATTGTGTTTATACAGTATGTCATTAAGTATCTATTTCTATGAAGAGGTCGATTGAAAGCAATGAGAAAATCGATACATATGAAACACATACTATACCCAAGCCCAGCATATGCAATATCTTATTTCAACCTTAATCAGAGTTTACATGAACTGTTGTTTTCTATATTTTATAGATGAAGTTACTGAGGCTCGGAGAAGTTAAGAGTTGTGGCCTGAATTGTACAGGATGTAAGGGCTGGAGCCTGGAATCAAATCCAAATTCTCCTGGCTGAGAAACCACATTCTTGGGCTTCCCTGGTGGCGCAGTGGTTGAGAGTCCGCCTGCCGATGCAGGAGACACGGGTTCGTGTCCCGGTCCGGGAAGATCCCACATGCCGCGGAGCGGCTGCGCCCGTGAGCCATGGCCGCTGAGCCTGCGCGTCCAGAGCCTGCGCTCCGCAATGGGAGAGGCCACAACAGTGAGAGGCCCGCGTACCGCAAAAAAAAACAAAACCACATTCTTTCCAGACTACAGCAATGAGAACTGTGAAAACTAGTAGCACCATTGAATAAATTAAATGTTCTTTGCCAAAATCAAGCAATTTTTAACACTGAAATTCCAAAATGTTTCCAAAATAGGTATTTGAATGGATTCACCTAAAATATGATTAAGTCAATATCTTATGTGACCATTTTTTTTTTTTTCAGGCTAAGGATGGACAGATTTGCTAGTTATCACCTTGCTGAGGCTGCAAATTGAGTAGATACTTAGAAGCTGTTGAAATAACGGGTGGAAAAAATTTTCCTCGTGGTAGTTTTTTAACATATTGAGACAGCAGCGTAATACTTTTACATTCTGGTCTCTGGGGCTCACTGATATGAGGGATTCATTTTTTTCTCCCTGCTGGCAAATACTTCAATTATAAGCCACTGTCTCATTTTCACTTAGGGTAAAGATTTAAACAAAGATCCTATTTGATTCTGATGTGTGGTTTTGTGGTTTTCCTGAACAGAATTATTGATCAATATAATGATTTAATTTTAGCTTAATGTAACTTAACTGAAAGTTTAAAAAATAATATGCTTTACATTCTATACATGTAAAAATTAAATGTTGCTCTTCAGATTATTTTTTCCTGATCAAATTGGATAGATCGATATTTAAATTTTTTTAATTCACAGTGGGCTTCATAGAAAGTTCCTCTTTAACTGATCATCCCCTATCTTTATTTTTAGATAATTTTGAATGGGAAAGAGAGTGAAGGTCTTACAGTTACCAACAGAAGGAAGAAGAGAAAGAAAAACAAGATAAATAAGGTAAGAAGTTAGAAGAAGGGGGAGGTAATTAAAAACTAGGGTAAAGAATGAGGAAGTCATTGCAGATTCATTTTTGTGAATAATCTGTGACAGCTGACCTCATGGAAGTGGACATGGACGCCCAGGGCTGGAGCTGATTGGCAGGTCTGACTTTGCTTTGGGAAAAACCCCTGGCAGCCTCTATTTTTACACAGTGGTTTGTTCCCAGAGGGGCCAGAGTTGTCTTAAAGATGATCTGGCAACCACCAGATCTTTGGGAACTATCATCTAGGAACCCAGAGGCTCCTTTCAAGAACTATAAAAAAACAAGAGCTAGGATGTTTAATACTACTGCTAGGGTTTGGCACCTATGATACAAAGTCAGCCAGCAGTGTCTCCTTACACTCCGAGATGCCAAGCCAACCTTAGAAACGGCCTTATAGCACTTTATTCATTAACACTAAACAGATCTTCAGTGTTTCCTCCCTCTTCAACCCACTTCAGAGACTCATTGACATAAAGCAATATGATTTAAATCTTAATGTACAGATACCATGAACTTATTCATTTTTTTCTAAAAAATGGTGAAAAAGTACGAAGAAAACAGTCATTGAGAGACAGTATCTGCCACAGGAATTAGAAGAATGTGGGGTGTACAAAGGAAAAATCATAAGTTTAAAAAATGGAGAGATCCATGTATAAATATTGGCCTGGTCATTTACTAGCTATGTGACCTTGAATAGATTATTTAACTCTCTGAGTCAAAGTTTCTTAATACAGAAAATGGAATAGTAGTATCTACTTATTTTGATCACTATGAGATTTAAGTGAGGTAGTATATCAAGTGTCTTTTATAATGAGCACATCTTAACTGCTAATACTTGGTAACTGTTAGTATAATTACTATTTTATAAATTCATAACAGATAAAAAGATAACTTCTACAGTGATTACTTGAATGCCTAAGTGTCACATAATTCCACTCCTGTAAACACAATAATGTATCAAGATGAATCCCTTGGGAAATCCAAATTTAAAGTCATTTTTCAATACTGAGAAAATGTCCCTCTTTTGTCCCATTTGTCAACTCTGTCTCTATTGTTCCATCCTTACAGCATGAATAAGCATCAGAACACACACCCACTCATAACCTAATTTAATAAATAAATAACAAATTGTTGAATTACCGTGATGATAATGAATTAGAAGTTGAGAAATTACACAGGATTAGATATAAACCATGGAAACCTTTTTGTCACCTACCCATTTTCAAATCAAAATATTTTACTTATGTTCCTCTAAAGTTTAGTAACTTTTGATATTATTATCAAAATGAATATCTGCTTTACTCAGTAGCAAAATTCTGACGAATTGCTTCCATAAACTCTGAAGCAGCATTTGCTTTTTTGTTTTCCTAACTTAACAGCAATCCTTTCCCACTAGCAGTACTTTTGTAGTGATACATAGGCTCAATATGTTCTATAGATAACACAAGACCAAAAAGTGCAGAAGTAAAATAAATGGCGTATGAGGATCATCCGTTGTCCGCAGGCAGTGCCTTGGCAGCAATTCCGTTTGCTTTACTGCAGTCTTGACAAGCATCCTGCTCCCTGACATTGACGTTAACATGCTTTGGCAGCAGCTGCAAAAGCAGCTTTGGGCGATTAAATCTTAATGTTTCTGTAAAGGAGAAACTGTCTGTGATGTCTTCTCACAACCACATTAAGTCTCATTACAAACCTCGTCATTTCTCTGTAGACTTAGGCATTAACAATTAAAAGTGTCCATAGACTATGTTTTATTGTTCAAGCCATTTGCCTCTATAATTTAGGTGGCAATAGGGTTTACATGCTCATTAAAAAGAAGCTAAAAATGTAGAATATATATTTCTGTAAACATCGAACCTTTGATATGCCCTTGAATTCTAAACTTGCAAGCATTTTTTAAATAATCAGAATAATTAATTTTTATTCTTTCTTTGCTGGATATAAAATATCTTTCAGCTCTTTGAAGATGTATTCCCTTACCTTCTGCTTTCCATAGTTTCTGAGAAGTCAGCCAGAAATATCATCAAGTTCACTTGTACAAAATGAATTGATTGTCCCTAGCTGCTTTCAAAATTTTCTCTTTACCTTTATCTTTCAACATTTTTACTGTGATTTGTCTAGGTGTGGACCTCTTGGTGTTTTTCCTACTTGGAGTTTATTAAACTTCTTAATGTGTAGGTTAATGCTTTTATCAAGTTTGTAAAGTTTTCAGCCATTAATTCTTAAAATATTATTTTCTTTCTCTTTCTCCTCTCCTGGTAGTCTCATTATGTGTATGTTGAAACATGTAAAGTTGTCCCACATTTTCCTGAGGGCTTATCCATTTTTTCATGCTTTTTTTCCTTGTCCTTCTGATTGCCTAATCTTTTTTGACCTGTATTCAAATTCACTGATTCTTTCTTCTGCTAATTTAAATCTACTGCTGAGTATCTCTAGTAAATTTTCCATTTCAGTTATTTTACATTTCAACTACTGAATTTTAATTTGGTTCATTTATATGATTTATATCCTTATATCCTTACTGATATTCTCTATTTGATGAGACATCATTATACTTTACTTTTTAAAGCATAATTTATTTTATTCATTGAATATTTATAATGGCTTCTTTGAAGTCTTTGTCCATCAAGTCTGACATTTGGGCCCTCTTGCAAGCAGTTTTTGTTACTTGCCCTTTTTTTTCTGTATATGGGTCACACGTTCCTGCTTCTTTGAATGTCTAATAACATTTTGTTGAAAATAGAAAATTTGAGGTAACATATTGCAGCAATTCTGGATACCCCTACCCATTTGGAAATTATTCTTGGGTTCTTCACCTACTTGTTTAGTGGCTTAGCTGGACTATTTTTTAAAAGTCTATCTCCCATACAATATATGGGAAGCTTATGATGTCATTCCTCAGAGGGTGCAAATAGGGCTTGCACAGTCACCTGGAGATGAGAGTGGTTCTATTTGGGCTCTCTCCTTGATCTTTCTGTTAAGTTTCTGCCAGAGTTTGTGTTACACCTCCTGTTAGACTTCACCAAATATGGCTTCTTTCTATTTTTGTGATAATGCCTAGGGCATAAATTGGTCCACGGTATGATTCAATTAAATTTAGGCTTCTTTTCAGGGGTGCTTTTGTGGCTAGACTTCAAAGTATGTTCTGACACTAGTAGGATGCTTTTTAACTGTATATTACCCAGATTCCCTTTGTGAAACTAATAGCCTATTATTTAGTTTGCTGCTCTCATGGACCTACGAGCCTCTTAATTGTTAGCCACTAAAATCTCCACTATTTTTGACAGTGCCCTTAGACTTGAACTTCCTCAGATTCTTTTTGACAAAGTCAGTTCTATGGGGAGAGGTCAAAGCTCTCCATTCTTATGGCATGTGTCCACCTTCAGCAAAATTTCTATGCAATCTCTCTGGAGCTGAGGTCAAGGACAATGGCCTACTTTTCTTACAGTAAACCCCTGCTTTATGAGTAGTTAGGTAAATGAGGGCATTAGCCTCTGGTCTTGGCTTGGATCTACAAGCATAGAACCTCTACTCTAAGGGAACATTAAGGCAAGAGCAATTAGGGCCCCAGGATTCTCAGCTTATCATTCCTGAGGTAGAGCTTCATCCTATGAGTGGCAGGGTGGTGGTGGTGGTGAGGGAGGAAAGGAGCTCTAAATAGCACTCACTAGGATTCAGTCTCTATAACGCAGAGCTGGAATGGCATGAGAAATGCTGGTGGACTGCACCTCCAGGAAAGGACTATACCATAGCTGGAGAGAGGGAACACCATTAAATTGGCCATTGCCAAGAAGAGTGGAGATTCTTTCACAGTGTGCTGAGGGGCTCAGGGAGCAGGAAATGGCTCAAGTGACACAGACTCCTGCTGTTCATTTAGAAATATAGTAGGTTTTCTTGAAGAAATGTCTCTTCATTTCCTAAATGCCCCAAGGAGAATTTTCAAGGACTATATAAATTTTTGTACGTGTTGTTGCTGTTGTTTGTAATTTTCACCAGTTGTCGTAATGGCAAATCTTCAGAGCTTCTCACCTCACCATTACAGAATTCCACATGGTTCTTTTGAAATGAGTTAATTCAGGAAGATTAAGTGAGTCAAGTGGAAAGTTACATGGGGGCAAAAAGAAGCTAGAATGACTTTCTAGAGTTTATTATAAAATAAATGTGTATTTATATACCGAAATCCCCCAAAACCGTACCAATTTTAATCAGAAAAAAATGTAGCAACTTTCCACCTGTTTGTTTGTGTCAACTTCATTTCTTTCATCAGCATCTTATAGTTTTTAGAGTACAAGTCTTTCACCTCCTTAGGTAGGTTTATTCCTAGGGTTTTTGCTTGTTTGTTTGTTTTTAATGCAATGGTAAATGGGATTGTTTCCTTAATTTCTCTTTTGGTTATTTTGTTGTTAGTGTATAGAGATGCAACAGATTTCTGTATATTAATTCTGTATCCTGAAATTTTACAGAATTCACTGATGAGGTCTAGCAGTTTTCTGGTAGTGTCTTTAGGATTTTCTGTGTATAGTATCACGTCATCTGCAAACAGTGACAGTTTTACTTCTTCTTTTCTGATTTGGATTCCTTTAATTTCTTTTTCTTCTCTGATTGCTGTGGCTAGGACTTCCAAAACTATGTTGAATAAAAGTGGTGTGAGTGGGCATCCTTCTCTTTTTCCTGATCTTAGGGGAAATGTTTTCAGCTTTTCATCATTGAGAATGATATTATTTGTGAGTTTGTCATATATGGCCTTTATTATTTTGAGGTATGTTCCCTCTATGCCCACTTTCTGAAGAGATTTTATCATAAATGGATGTTGAATTTTATCAAAAGCATTTTCTGCATCTATTGAGGGGATCATATGGTTTTTATTCTTCAACTTGTTAATGTGGTGTATCACACTGATTGATTTGCAGATATTGAAAAATCTTGCATCCCTGGGATAACTTCCCCTTGATCATGGTGTATGATGCTTTTAATGCATTGTTGCAGTTGGTTTACTAGTATTTTGTTAAGGGCTTTTGCATATATGTTCATCAGTGATACTGGCCTGTAATTTTCTTTTTTGCATGATATCCTTGTCTGTTTTTGGTATCAGGGTGATGGTGGCCATGTAGAATGAGTTTGGAAGTGTTTCTTCCTCTGCAATTTTTTGGAATGGTTTTAGAAAGATAGATGTTAACTCTTCTCTAAATGTTTGGTAGAATGCTCCTGTAAAGACATCTGGTCCTGGACTTTTGTTTGTTGGGAGTTTCTAAATTACTGATTCAATTTCAGTACTGGTAATTGGTCTGTTCATATTTTATATTTCTTCCTGGTTCACTCTTAGGAGATTACACCTTTCTAAGAAATATATAGTGTTCTTGGATAGGAAGAATCAATATTGTTAAAATGACTATACTACCCAAGGCAATCTACAGATTCAATGCAATCCCTATTAAATAACCATGGCATTTTTCACAGAACTAGAATAAAAAAAAATTTAATTTGTATGGACACACAAAAGAACCCAGATAGCCAAAGCAATCATGAGAAAGAAGAACGAAGAATCAGTCTCCCTGACTTCAGACTATACTACAAAGCTACAGTATTCAAGACAGTATGGTAATGGCACAGAAACAGACATACAGATCAATAGAACAGGATAGAGAGCCCAGAAAAAAACCCATACGCTTATGGTCAATTAATCTAGGACAAAGGAGGCAAGAACATACACTGGAGAAGGACTCTCTTCAACAAGTGGTGCTGGGAACACTGGAGAGCTACATGTAAAAGAATGAAATTAGAACATTCTCTAACACCATATACAAAAATAAACTCAAAATGGATTAAAGACCTAAATGTAAGACTGGATACTATAAAACTCCTAGAGGAAAACATAGGCAGAACACTCTTTGACATAAATCTCAGCAATATTTTTTGGGTCTGTCTCCTAGAGTAATGGAAATAAAAACAAAATTTTAAAATGGGACCTAATTAAACTTAAAAGCTTTTTGCATAGCAAAGAAAACCATAAGGAAAATGAAAAGGCAACCTACAGAATAGGAGAGAATATTTGGAAATGATGTGAAGGATTAATTTCTGAAATATACAAACAGTTCATACAGCTCAATATCAAAGAAACAAATATACCAATCAAAAAATGGGCAGGAGATCTAAATAGACATTTCTCCAAAGAAGAAATACAGATAGCCAAAAGGCACATGAACAGATGCTCAACATCACTAATTATTAGAGAAATGCAAATCAAAACTACAATGAGGTATCACCTCACACCAGTCAGTATGGCCATCATCAAAAAATCTACAAACAATAAATGCTGGAGAGGGTGTTGAGAAAAGGGAATCCTCCTACACTGTTGGTGGGAATATAAATTGGTGCAGCTACTATGGAGAACAGTATGGAAGTTCCTTAAAAAAACTAAAAATAGTTACCATATGACCCTGCAATCCCACTCCTGAGCATATATCCAGAAAAGACAAAAACAGTAATTTGAAAAGATGCATGCATCCCAATGTTCATAGCAGCACTATTTACAATAGCCAAGACATGGAAGCAACCAAAGTGTCCATCGACAGATGAATGGATAAAGAAGATGGGGTACATATATACAGTGTAATATTAGCCATAAAAAAAGAATGAAATAATGCTATTTGCAGCAACGTGGATGGACCTAGAGATTATCATACTAAGTGAAGTAACACAGAGAAAGACAAATATCACATGATATTGCTTATATGTGGAATCTAAAAAGATGATACAAATGAACTTATTTACAAAACAGAAACTGACTCAGAGACATAGAAAACAAACTTTTGGTTACCAAAGGGGATGTATGTAGGACCTGGTTCTTCCCTTTGCACACTACTCATCTCGGTGTACTGAAGTAATAATTATAACTTGATTAACTGATTATTTTGCAAAAAAATAAATGTAAGTCTCACAAAAATTTATATTAGGTCTACTTTTCTAGTATTTAACGCTTGATAATATTTTAGCAGATATAAACTACTAAGTAGATATTTATTTAATAAGTGAGGTGAGTGTTGAAGAATAATTGAGTTATCCAAGTGAAGAACAGGAGGGAGGGCTTCTCAAGTAGAACACAGTTAAGAAAACTATGGAGATAAGAAAGCATGGTGTGTGTTATAAACCACAAAGAGAAAGAGAGAAAATGATACATCAGATGAGTCAGTGAAGAAGTTATAGAGTGATTCTTGCAAATTTTCTGTTTGAAATTATTTTATAATAAAATTAATAAATTATTTGGAAATAAATATGAAATTGGAATTAAATACCAAAAAGTAAAGAAAAACACCTAGAACTTTGGCTTTATATGAAGTTAGTTATGTAACATAAGCTTTTAAAAAATTATACTTTTCAAGGTCTTCCTCAAGAGCTCATTTATACTCACTATTGTATTTTTCTTTATGATTTTGAAATTTTAGATCTTTATATTACATCACAAAGTCTTCTAAACAGATGGGAACATTATGGGTGTTTAATGTAGATTTTGTTATTGATTATTCTACTGAACATAGTTCGGCAACACAAAAACAAGCAATATTTACAAAATCACAGTTGTGTTATACCTTGGTTTTCTAATTAAAAAAAAGGTTATATTAGTGTTCTCATCCTGCCCTCCCAAAGAAAATAAATTTAAAAAACATCAATAGTACTAAACTCTGAGCTAATAGATGCATTCTTTAAAGTGCAATAGTTTTTATAGAAATTGATTTATCTTTTCCTTGCTATATCAGGTTCAAAAAGAACAATGTCAAAATGTGAAACTGAATGAACAGAAGATTTGATGGAGCTTTAGATGTGTTTTGTTTTTACTAATCACAGCAGCTGAAAAGATCCTAGTGAGAGAAACTTATACGTCTAAAATTAAGAAATTATTCAGATCTAGAACATTACACTTAATATCAGATATTCAAGAATATGCTAAGTCAACAGACACTTTTCTCAAACTTCTGATAAGACTGGAGTATGATAAAATATGCTAGTAATATAAATAACACAACAGGCTATAACTAGACTATACTGACTCAAATACATTCATTTTGATTTCTTTAGAACTCTGGAGGAGAGTGAAAAACAGACCTTTGTGATTTGCCTAATAAAATGTCATCATTTTAGACAAGCAGATTTAATTAATTCTATAGACCAGCACAGCGGAACTGTTTTGATTTTTAGTAGGGCATACTGCTTTTAGACATCTTATTTTGTTTTGAAGAAAGAAAAATATTGTAAAGAAATTCCAAGGCTCTGATTTTCTTTTCACTTAGCAAGATAGTTTTCAATGTGTAATTCTTCATAGAAAAATACATTTAGTTACTCTTTATCTATGTTTACACACTTGCACTAATGGTTTATATACAACATTTATGATCTTCCTGAAGAAGCTTTGCAGATATTTGATATCAAGAACAGATTTATGAGTTTGTATATTATTTTGTCTTAAGGTATTCAAATCTTTAAATGCTAGGAGACACAATTTGTGCTTGCTGAGAGTGATCGTCATTCTTTAATTTATTAACAAGTTTTAATGTTTATATGTCTAATTTTGCTTTTTCTCCTGGGCGAAGTAAAAATTGATAGAACATATTCATTGACCCATTTTTTACCTATTTTAACTTGTATAAATAACAAGTCAACCACACTTGTTATTTATACATCAAAACACCACTTCACGCTATGGGAGGTAATACCTTTTTTATGACACTAAAGTTATCAATAATAGTTTATAAATATTTAAATTGTTTGTGAATGCAATGATAAAAAATTTCTTTGTAGCTCCTTTCTAAGAGAAACTGAGCCTTAAAGTAGGATAAGAATACCTCCTTTTCTTTGATAAATTTAGCCCACATCTAGTGACGGGTCTATTACCCATAGGGGCAGATAAACTGTTTTTTTTACAGTAAAGACAGGATTGGTTGAGTAGTTCTTTCTGATATGGGTCCATCTTGCAGTTACCTCTTTGTAAGATGGAGCTAAAAATAATTCCTTATAAAAAAAGATGACCTGTAAAAAATGTTCCAGTCATCACAGAATTAATGTCTAAGATTTTTGGGATGGGAAAAATGTGTTATTCACACTACTGAATTGATTTTATAGATGACTCATTTAGCAGCTTCAAACATTTTAAGAACTGACCCCATAACTTTTGAAAAAGGTGGAAGATAGGCAAGCTTTATATATATACAGAATCTTACAATGTAGCTTTTCTTAAAGTAGATCTTCTTAAAGATACTATAGAAGTCAACTCAATATGCTCCTTTAAAACAAAGTTTGCTTTATTTTATTGTGGGGGAAAAAAATTTTAGGTGTATTTGAGAGTATGACTGCAATGAGAAAGTTCTCACCAATTCTCATTGCACTACAATGCAATATCTTTAGCAGTATCAGAGGCTGCAGAGAGATTAAGGTGGAAAAGAAACTCATGGGATTAAACAATTAAAAGACTGAGTTTTGGACTGACAGTAGAGCTATTTTTTATCTTTTGTAAATTATTGAGAATGGGGTATTTGTAAAAACATCCAAAATGGGCAAATCCTGTCCTAATTTTCATAAAGGAGAAAAAAAACCTGTGTAATAAAAAATACAGATTACAAAATTTTCCAGTTTCTAGAATATATTACTTGACTTCGAGGCAATGTTAAAAACAGAAAATTCAAAATTTCTAAATTATAGTTATATTGCTCCAGCAAAAATTATTTTCATAATCTTCAGACACATGCAATGATTAATGAATTTTATGATATATCACTATTGATGTTAACGTTGATCACCTGGCTGAGGTAGTGATCGTCAAGTTTCTCCTTTGTAAAGTTATACTTTTTACTGATTTGCATAGTGTACTCATCAGAAAAAGTTGCTATGTGCAGTCTACAATGAAAGACTAGAGGGTTATATGTCACCTCTTTGAAGAGGCAGTATTTACACAAATTATTTGGAATTCTGTTCTGGAAAAACGGGACATTTGTCTGTTCTCTCTCATTTATTTGGCTATTCAATTATTTATTATGTCAGTATAAATTGATGGATATTTATTTTATGCTGGGTTATAATTCAGTATTATTTAATTAATTAGTTTTGCTCAAATTATTCTGGCATTGGCCATTGGTAGCTCTTTGAGTTGGCTCATATGTCTTTTTGACATAACCCCATTGTGATATTTTGTTTTGTTTGATTTTTTAATTGTCTTTTTGTTGTGTACTTTCTTAATTTGGGGCACCAAAAGATGCCCAGGCTTATTATGTATAATTCCTGACCAGTCTTAGAATTAGCCACTTCTCCAAGGAGCCCTGGTTCCTTCCTTTATTGGAGAATGGTGTCAGGAACGAAGATCCAGGCACAAAGTATGCTTATTGCTACTGGGTACTTTTAATACTAGGTCCCCTCAACCAACAGAACAAGGAAATATATGTGTACATAAACATGTAATGTATACAACAATCTGTGTTATGTATACATACCTATAAATATGTTTATATGTAATCATTTATATCTATATTAAGCTAAGTGTAAGTTCACACTGTTCTCTAACTCTAATCCATTATCACATGGATCACTCTAGAAATCACCTGGCTTGTATGTAACTTCCCCATTTACTATAAGAAACTTGACTCTCATCATCCACCATCCATTTATTTAATTGTCCAATTCCAGTATACATACTTCAAAATTATTAACTTGTACACTCACAGGAGCCAACTTCATCAACTAGAGTACAGTGCTTATGTACGGTTCTTCTTGCTTTTAGTGTTACAAACTCTATTCATTTCTACAATGGTTACTCTTCCACTTACATCTGCCAGAGTCACAAGGAGATCTGTTTTTGGATATTCATTGGGAGAACTCACTGGGGTTCCTGGAGGTGATGTCCATAAAGATATGGAGACCCATGCGACTGTGGCCCCCAAGATCTACTTGATTACCACACTACTCTACACTCATTCTCCAGCAATTCCTTAATATATCCAGTTAAGTTTTCCTACCAATTAAATACTTCCAGTGTCTTCTGCTCTAGGTAAGAGATCTCAATAATTATCTCTCTCTGGATGGGTCTGTCTCTCCAGATTCCAGGGTGGCCCGAGAAATAGAGTTGGTTTTCAAGTTTTTTCAGCTCTTTATTGTTGTAAGGACCAGAGTGGTGATGTCTAAGCTCTCCATGTTAGAGCTGAAAGTGGAAGTTGGGAATTCTTTTTATTATGAATGTCAGGCAGCTGAGGAAGGAACAATTACTTCCTCATAGATACACCACTCATGGATTAAATGTACTTATATTGTCATTTTTATGCTAAAGAAACTTTAATAATGTATGACAGCTTTGATCACAGTGATTTGTTTCTTGAATACTCCAAGGTTTACTGGTTGGATTTTTTACCATTCTGGGACATTTCCACAGAGTCCATTTGATTTTTGCATTTATACATCTATTTGCACTGCTATTCTTGTGATCTCGTCCCAGTTGACTTCCTGCCTGATATGTTCATTTTCTTAACATATGTGCTGTGTTCAACTATTTCACTTTTTCTGTAGTTTCCTTTGGACTGTCCCTGGGAGAGAAGGTGGTAGATGAAACTTCTTACCTTCAAGGTCTCACTTCTTCAAGGGTAATGAATTGCTATCTTCTCAGGCAACAGTTTCACTGAAAGCACAGGTTTCTTCCTCTTTTTATTGTTTATGCCTTTTCAAATTCCCAGGAAGTATGATTTCTAAAGCATGGTCACTGACTGGGCCACTTACATTCTTAACATAGAAACTGCTTCAGAAGATCAGGGAATCAGCCTCTTTCTAATCTTCCACTGCATCTCTTAATTCAGTGTGATTCAAAAGAGTTTTAGTAACTACAATCATGTGCCATATGTTGTTTCAGGTCCTGGTAATCAAGACATGAGCAAGATCATACCAATTTCAAGATTAGATCACTGGGTCATCAGAAGACCTAGCAGTTGGAGACTGACGGCAACTGTCTACCACAATGGAAGCATCTGCATAATGACTGACCATCATCTTCTTAGTAAATATTTTCTTCTTAGATAGCATATATTTTACTTAATAACATAGATTTGATTACATACCTATATTATCTAGAGAGAGAAGGTGAGGTCAAAGACTATTCGAAGTACCTAGGTCTTTTAGGGTAACAACTAGGTATCTACTTAACATATCTGAAATTCAATTTTAGAGCCTTGGTTTTGGTAGATAATTAATATCTTGTTCTCATTTGATGTACTAGGAATAACTTATATGAAAAATTAAAAGATGTGAACAAACCAGATTGAAATTTTTAAATTTAAAAATGTAATTTCATTTCTCATATACAAACAGAGACTAAAAACAGCATAAAAGAAGTTGAAAGGAGAAAGCACCATTAAAAATGGATGTTTCTTATATTCTATGAATTCACATCAGTTCAAATTAAAAGACCCACACTTTTCTGATGATACTCAAAAGCTGTCTGTTATTCACATGCTTCCTCACTTTCTCTTGCTTTCCTGCTTTCTTCTCTTCTTTCATCTCATTTTAAATCTACTTCACATATGTGTAAAGGGAAGGGAATATGATTACTGCCTTTAGAAATTTTCTTCTAAGCAGTTTAACCTGAGTATGGAGCCATAAACCTTAAATTCAAACCTTTACCACCCCCTATTTCTGTGTATTATACACTGAAATTACCCATATTTTTTATCTTCAAGATAGAGTCATAAAAGACTCTATCCTGGAGACTCTTTTATGACTCATAAAGTCATAAAAATTACAAGAGTCATAAAAGTTCAAAGAAGTACAAAATCTACATGATGATTCCTGACCACTGCTCTGTGCGCCGTAGCTTTATTTCCACTTCTTACTGAAACATCTGTTCTAGAGTTTATAATATCTAAACTTTTACCACTTTTTAAGGTTAAGAGTAAGAAAAAAACTTTATTAACATTATTGTAGGATACTGAGCTTTGGCATTGTGGGTCTTTGGATTTGTTGTTTTGGATTCAACATTTCACCCAGTTTCCCCATCTGCATAATAAGAAAAATGATGCTGGACTTAGTGTGAAATGGTTGTTTTAACTAATGTGTATAAATTTTTTTGTAAACTGAAATACATAGTACAAGTAACACCTAGAATATACAACTGAAACATCACTCACAATCCATTCAAGGGGTAGAACATATGTTAGAATTCTATAATTAGTACTGATTTCCACTTTTAAAAATGATATTCAATTCTTTCATAATTGACTATAACAATAAATTAACTTGCTCAGCTATTAAAATGTTTTAAATCTGAAATTCAAATTCCATTTAAAGTATAAATATTGCCTTTTCTTTTGTCTGTACTTTCATACCTGTTTAAAATATATTATAATCTATGCAAGCAGAAAACTGATTATGTATTAAAGAACAGTGTAGGCTTATATATATATCTGCATCCTTTGTTTTCTGGGTCACTTATGTTTAAATTACTGACAAAACATATCTCTAGAGCTCTCAACCATATATATGAATTTAGCTGAGGAGATTTGAAACTGAATTAAAAATCTGCTTCATGTAATGCTTAGAATGACAAAATTTCTAAGTCAGTTTAGTTTTGATTAGAGAATATTTATTTTTGGTGCCAAATGTTGAAAATACAAGAAACTAAGTTGAACTTTTAAAATGCTGAGAAGGAAATGCATATGGGAAGTCATTATGACATTTTTAGCACTCCATTGTGTGGTGTAATAGAGTTTGGCTACATTTGTGTACAGGCAGTAATTTTGGGGGGGAAAGGTAGATACATATTTGCATAAAATCACAGGCTTAACAATGAAAAGAAGGTTTTTGATTCCCAGGAGAGGTTGATTGCTTCTCTGCAGAAGTTTGGTTGGACAAAACTGGACTGAGATCAGGCACAGTTAGCTATAATTTCTGTGTTTCTTAATGATGCCCTGTGGGTATGATAAATAAAAGGGACTTCACATATGCTGCATTTATATCTATTCAAACACTATCTCACTGTATTGAAATAACTGCATTATTATGTTTTTCACCTAGTCAAGGTAAAATTTTAATGATTTAGAGGAAGCTAGGTAAGACATCTTTCTCCTACCTTCATTGCAAATATTCAGCTTTTACAGAAGAGGGAAGGAATCACTGTTACTTGCTTGGAATTCTTGTGCTCTGGGCATGACTAAGCTAACATGGATCTATTTATGCATGGAGATATTCACTGGCCAAACCTGAATCACTGGTGGGGATGTGTCAGAGTCATGTCAGGATGAGTCCATTGTGAGGGTTTGACAGTGATTTTCTTACTCTTCACTTGACATGAAAGTAGGAAAGTGTGCTTGACCAAATGGATTTTCCACCCTTGCTTCCCTATAGTCAAACAAGAGGCAAAGGTGGAATTCTTTTGCTTAGAATAGGATTTTTAAAATTTTATTTCCTCATCAAAGAATTTCTATTTCTTAAGAATTCCCACGTTGGGCTTCCCTGGTGGCGCAGTGGTTGAGAGTCTGCCTGCCGGTGCGGGGGGCACAGGTTTGAGCCCTGGCTCAGGAGGATCCCACATGCCGCGGAGCAGCTGGGCCCGTGTGTCACAACTGCTGAGCCTGTGCTCTAGAGCCCACGAGCCACAACTACTAAGCCTGCGTTTTACGGCTGCTGAGGCCCCCGCGCCTAGAGCCTGTGCTCTGCAACGAGAGAGGCCACTGCAATGGGGGGCCCTGTGCACCGCAACGAGAGGAATGGCTCTCACCAAAAAAAAAAAAAATTCCCATGTTGAATAAAGGGGAATTACTTTGAAAAAACTAATCAAAGTAGGAGAAAAGCAGTGAATAAGTCAGCTTTGTTCTTTTATCTGCACCCTGGTGTTTTACAGACTAAACAAATTCAGACCTAAACTTGTAATTACCCATATTAGACTATAAATAAAAATTGGTTCCTTATTTGCTAAGACATACTGGGTAAGAGCAAGATTAGAAATTGCTAATAGTCTATAACTCATAAAAAACTTGCTATTTAAATAGCTGCTCATACTTTCCTTATGATAGGTAGGCATTTCCAACATTTTTTTTTTTTTAAGTAGAGCATTTACCTCTTTTGTATCTGTAAATCCAAGGCACTGGATGAACAAAATACACAATGAGTTGGTACTCTTCCAAAGATTGTTTTTCTGCTTTGCATAGTGAATGGAACTCTTCTTTTGCAATTTTGGAAGTGAACTTTTACTATCACTTTTTGGAAGTGATAGTAAATGTACACACAGAGAGAGAAATGTTGATGTGCAGATAATATTAGTAAGAAGGAAATATGACCTTTAGGACAATGATGGCTGATATGCTCTGATATACACATGATATAATTCATTTCAGGCAGGTAAAAATAACTGAATATGTATGATAGGTCCTGATAAATAAATGGGATAAATCTCAAATACATGACAGCCAGAATCTCCTCTCATTTTCTTCCAAGAGTGTGAGGGAAGAGGAATAATGTTACATTTTGTAAGGTGAATCTGACACAGCTGTCAGTTGTATTAGCTCAGCTTCCCTTCCATAAGAAGCATGATGATGTATTGGTTCTCACTTCTCCATGCATTTACTTTCTGTTTTGAAATAGACAAGTGACCTCAGCTTAGTAAGTGACCTTCAGCTGCACAGAAGAAGAGCAGTTCAATACCCAAGCACAAATACTGCTGAACTAAGTGGTTTATACATATGTTCCTAGTTTTTGTGAGATGCCTAATCCCAACCCAAGAGCCACTGGCTGGGGTCTCAGAAACCACCAGGATCTGGGTTTCTAAATGATCCCAGCTTCAGACGCCTTTGGCTCCTAGGTACAAATTTTTAAGTGACAGGAGTCACAGTGTAATGAAGAAACCAAAGTTATTTTCAAAAACTACAACTGACAGAATTCTGTTTAATGGAATAGAGCTGACAAGGCATTTGGAAAGAACTGTTCATAAATATTTAAATGCACTCTTAGGGCAAAAATTAGATTGAATTACATTAATGTGACTAATTTAGTTTGGTTTTTTTTTTCAATTACAGAAGAATTCATTTAGTGAACAAAATAGCTTTGGCTTTGCCAGCTTTAATTTTTGCAGTCTAGTCGCTTTAATTTAGCATCCTGTGTCTAGTCATGTATTTGTAAATGTTGCTAATTCATCAATAGAAGGTGAATTCAATCTCCATACTAAATAAGTTAAAGTTGAAGTTGCTGATTACAGACATCAAGTAACTTATTAGTAATTTTTTGTGTCACTTTGTTCTCTAAGTGTAGGTTCATTCTTCATGACATTGACACCTTGACAGTTGA
This sequence comes from Lagenorhynchus albirostris, assembly GCF_949774975.1. Classification (NCBI taxonomy): domain Eukaryota; kingdom Metazoa; phylum Chordata; class Mammalia; order Artiodactyla; family Delphinidae; genus Lagenorhynchus; species Lagenorhynchus albirostris. Next base: position 124,581,583 of record NC_083098.1, read on the forward strand.
AAAGAAATTAAGGAGAAATAAATGGCAGTTAAGCACATATATTAAAATTAAAAGAGTAACAGTGTATGATTTCAGAGATATTGAAGAAGGTAGTCAGCTGGCTGCCACATGGTCAAAACACAGGCTTACATATTGTCTGCTTTCAATCACAGGTGCAGAGCTATGCTATTAGTCAACAATTGCATTTATTTTTTCTTTCTTTATTATTTTTTTTCTGTTCCAACATGTCATCCTGTTTAAGAGAATATATTTTACTACAGTACCTGATTTCTCCTACTTGAAATTCAGATGAAATAGGAATGAATCCTTAACTATTGAAGGTTTCTTGAGTCTTTGATAACTGGCTTGTAGAAGTGGAAAACACTATACAATAGTCAAGAACCCAACAATCAAGAGCAACTTCAATGAATGTAGTTTTGTCTTTGTGGAGGGCACAGCAACCTAGTGTGCCATTGCTTTTTTTGTTACAGCTAGGCAAAGATGCATTAATATGTAGCAGTAATATTGTGGTTTTTCTTTTTTTACTTACCAGTGAATTTGATGTGTATTCCTACATGTTTTATTGCATAGCTGAGGTTTATAAATATGCATAAATATACAAAGCATCTTAATTATTCATTTTAAGTAGACAGAGCATTTTAGGTTGGAAGTTAGGCTAATTTTTGGAACTCTATTTTCTCAACTTTAACTGGATTTATATAAAACCTTTAGTGCTCTTTGGCAAGTACGTGAAAACAGTTTTTATTGCTTCAATCAATAAAACCTTTTTATCTGAAAAATGTGCATGCCTTTCTTTTTTTAATTGAATAATAGGTTTTCTGATATTTCTGGTATTATTTTTAAAGTAATTCATTGTATTGGCAATTATGTTTAGCCACTAAAAACAAGCATGTAAAGAGAATTTAGCTTCACAAATAATATTCAAAAATTACTTCCTTTTATTCACTAATCTTATTCTTATTTGCTCATTGATAGCTATCATAGTAATGTTAATGATACCTAATGACATGTTTTACTTTTGGGCAGTTGCAATAATATGCCCTTTATGGACCTATTTCAGTTTTGAAATAACCAGATTAGGGAGACACTACTGCCCACATTTTACACGTAAAGAAACTGAGGCTCAGAATTCCAGCTCACAAGCTCAAATCCCTCGTTTGAACATTGGTTCAAATCCCTGCCCTTTCATTTACTAACCACGTTATCTTGAGGAAGCTATTAACCCATTTAGGATTACTGATTGTAAAATAGGAATAATAATGCCTGTAAGATATGATTATCGGGATGTTGAAATGAAGTCATCTGTGACTGGTATAAAATGAGCATTTGATAAAGAGTAGTTACTATTATAGGGTCTAACTACTCTACCTGTGATTTTGAGCCCACTTTGTGCCCAGAAAGTTCTTCATAATTTATGTCTCCTTTCATTTCTCTCATCAATTTCTCCTTATCCACTAGAATCTAACCTTCAGACTACAAACATGTCCTCATTTCATCTATCCTAATGAAAGAAAACAAAAACAAGCAAATAAAAATATCTAGACATTTAAAATAAATAATTAGCAAACCCTTTCCTCCAAAACTTTGCAACACACTGCAAATCATTGTTGTGCCCTTTCTTATCTGCTAAAGTTAACAAGTTAACCTATAATAATAGAAATCTGAATAGGAATCACTTTCCCACTACGCATCATTTTTTAAAAAATAATTGCAATGTGGTTTTTATGAAAGTAATATGTTTTAAATTAAATAATTAAAATTATTTAATAACCAAAACAAAAAAGGAGACAGAAATGGAGGAGGAGGAGGAGGAGGAAGAGGATGAGGAGGACAAGGTTCAGTTGGAAGGAAGGAAGGAAGGAAGGAAGGAAGAAGGGAGGAAGAAGAAAGGAAGGAAGGAAGGAATGGAGGAAGGAAGGGAGGGAGGAAGGGAGGAAGGAAGGAAGAAGGGAGGAGGAAGGAAGGAAGGAAGGAAGGATTTTACATTATGGAAGATGAAAATTAACTTAGTATCCCCAAACTTCCAGCCCTTTTCCACCCGCAGGGTTCCCTTTTATTCATCCTAACAGTATATCCAAAGGAACTCTGAAACTCTTCTCCCTGCAGTTAAACACATCAAAGAATTTTTTATTCCATTTCCTTCTCCTGAAGCTGCTTCCATCCTGTGTGATCTCTCTCCAGCCACAGCCATGGTCTTAGGGTGTCCTTCCTCAACTGTGTATCTTCTGTCCTTGCCTTTTCTCTTGTGTCTAATCCCAAGTTCATGGATCCTGCCTCTTCCTCACTTTTAGCCTGCTCTCCTTTGGAGTCTGCTCATCCCACAATAGTTTCCTGGGAAGGGATGCATGGGAAATGTATCTTTAAGTACTTACATGTCTGAAAATAGCTTGATAGTGGCCTCAACCCTAATTGATATTTGGGTATGGAGTTTTGGATTGTAAATCAATTTGTCTCAGCCTTCTGAAGGTCTGCACCACTGTATTCAGACTCGTGGGATTACTCTTGAACAGTCTGATGACATTTTAATTTATGTTGCATTGTATAAGACTGGCTTATTATTTTCTCCTTAGGATTTTTTTCTATACCACTATATTCTGAATTACTGGATGATCGCCCCTGGGAAGATTATTTTTCCAATTGTGACAATGGGCAATTATTGTGATCCTTTAATATGAAATTAAATTTTCTTTGATTCCTTTGAATATCAAAATATTTGATAATTTCTTCCCACTTTTTGTTGGTTTAATCTTCCATTCCTGTTAGTAGTATATTAGACATTTTATATAATACTTTGTTCCTCTTTTTCATTTTCTATCTTTGTCGTTTGTACTCCTTTCTAAAAGATTTCTTCAACATTATCATAAGATTTCATCAATTGTTTATTGACCTTCGGCTGTTGAATGATAATTGAATTAAGTATTAAAAAGTTTATTGATGAAAATAAAAAGGACTCAAGTGTTGATACATAGTACAACATGGATGAACCATGAAAACATATGCTAAGTGAAAGAAGCCAGTCACAAAATACCATATATTATGTGATTCAGTATGAAATGTTGAGAATATGCAAATCCACAGAGACAGAAATTAGATTAGTGGTTGCCTAGGCCTTGAGGTGTCAGAGAGAAATGGGGTGTGACTGATAATGGGAACAAGATTTCTTTTTAGAGGAATAGAATGTTCTAAAATTGATTGTGGTGATGGATGTAAAACTGTGAATACATTAAAAGCATTGAATTTTATACTTGAAGCAGGCGAATTGTTTGATATGTGAATCATATCTCAATAAAGCTGTTATGTATATTTTAAAAAGCTTATTTGTGAACCTTGAAAACAGTAAACTAACTTAAAGAAACAAGTCACAAAGGCCACATGATATATGACTTCGTTTCTATGAAATGCCAAGAATAGGCAAATCTAGAGAAACAGAAAGCAGATTAGTGGTTGCCAAGGGCTGGTGGAATTGGGGGAAAATGGGGAGTGAAAGCTAATGAGTATAGTTTCCTTTGGGGTAAAGAAAATATTCTAAAAGCTGACTGTGGTGATGGTTTCACAACTCTGTGAATACACTAGAAATCACTGAATTGTACACTGTAAGTGGGTGAATTTTATGGTATGTAAATTATATCTCAACAAGGCAGTTAAAACACAACAGAACAGCCTATTGACATTCTGTTTGTGCTTGTGTATGAAGGGGCTTGTTGAATGGCAGCTTTACTCTATAGTGAAGTTTTATTTGGATCTCTAATGGTCCATGTCTCTAGGTTTGCTTTGTTTTTTTCTCCTTCAGACTGTTCAGTTTCTTCAGAGATAAATTTTCTGATCTCTTGCTGGGTTTATAATCTGAGTGGCCACACAACAGTAGTTGGTTAGAGAACCAGGATTGGAATCACAGGTTAATTTTTAGAATTTCACTTAATTTTGTGGTGCAGGGCAGCTTTTCACCCTCACCCTTAGGTATCCTTGGCATTCCTGGATCTTGGTTTGTTCTCACTTAGTTTTTCCAGAAGATAAATCATTCATTTCTTGCCTACTCTTGAAGACATATTCACCTGTCTGTCTGGGGTGAGGTGAGGGCAAATCTGGACATTTAAATGCTTCCTTAACACCAACAGTTAATTAGGTCTACCCTTCACCCTGCCCACAGTGCCTCCACTTCAGGGATTTTTTCATAGGTTCTTTCTGCAGCACAGATAGCTTGTTTCATCTTGCCGTCCTCCTCAACATGTACTTGGTTTTCAGCTTTCTCTGTGTTTTAAGTCATTTACTGCTTATCCATCTACTTTCCACATCTAAAATATTCTGACACCTCACCTCTCCCCTGATGGTCATTCCCTCTCTAGTTTTCTCTAATTCTCTGTCTCTAGATGGATGACAGATTAGATAGATGACAGATAGATAGATAGATATTGAATAGAGAAATGACAGATGGATGAATGGATTGATGGATAGGTTGATTGATAGATAGATGATACATAGATCTGATAATTTCAGGCCCTAGGAAGAAGAGTAAAACATATGTGTTCCGTTCTTCATTCTTTACCCTTCACCTTAGTGAAATCTCCCTTTCTCCTTTGCTCTCCTACACAGGTGTTATCAATGACCAAACCTAATGACCAGTCCTATTTTTTCTCCAAGTCCTATTCAATTTCTGATTGAATTCTACTTGCTAAGTTTTCTTTTATTTACAGAGACTTAAAAAGAACAATTTTGCCCTTGAGTGCTATAACCCTACTATTAAAGTTTTCCTCACACTTCTGTTATTAATTTTTTAGTCTCAATTCACTACTCCATTTTGGTCTCTGACTGTCTCTTAACTTTCTGTTAACAGAGTAAGAATGGGGAGACCAGGGCACATGTTTTTGCCTAGTGTTACTATGTTTTCTTCTGTAAAACTCCGTGAAGATTTGGCATTGCTCCTTTTCCAGAGGAACTGGATGTTCTTAGGGCAGAGAGTTATTGCTCTGCAGGAATCCTTGCCTAGGCTTCACCAGATCAATATGCATGATAATTGTTTGATGCATGATACTCTTGTTTCTTTGATTCCAAGAAACATGCTAACATGTAGTGTTGACAGAGAGAACATTGACTATTTCAGCAAGATCTAAACTTGGGAATGAAAAATAGACAGAATGAGTGCTTTCTAATTTTATTTCATGAGACAATAATTCCAAAATATTTGAGCTAGCAAGGGGGAAATGCAGGTTATTAAAATATCACGAGAATGACAATATAACTGAAAATATGCTTTTGGGAATAATGAAGAATTTTGCTTTCTAGTCAACTTTAAAATTCTCCATTGTGTCATAGAAAAAAAATTTTTTTAAGCTATTTGCTTTAAAATGCACTTTTTTTTTTTTTTTTTTTTTCGGTACGCGGGCCTCTCACTGTTGTGGCCTCTCCCGTCGCGGAGCACAGGCTCCGGACGCGCAGGCTCAGCAGCCATGGCTCACGGGCCCAGCCACTCCGCGGCATATGGGATCTTCCCGGACCAGGGCACGAACCCGCGTCCCCTACATCGGCAGGCAGACTCTCAACCACTGCGCCACCAGGGAAGCCCTAAAATGTACTTTTGAATGCTTTTATTTTCAGACACTTGAGAGAATGGGTAGGAAGAGGATATAAAATAAACCAAATTCCTCTTAAATACCAAACACATCAAGGATGTGAATCAAGATTACTCTGCAATGTGACATTAATTTTTTTGATTTTATAATTTTGAGTGCAAAATCAAAATATCAACTCTAATTTGTTAGTTTATTTATGTTCATAATGTATGACTGTTGATAGATAGTAAATATAAAATACACTTACATTTTAACATTCTTAACTATATATGTCGAATTTCACAGTCATAACCAAGTTAATCAGTACCTACAAGAAAATGAATTATTTCACAACAAATGAGTGGAGACTAAAAACGCAAGAGGCTGGTGATGGTGTCTGAGTATTTTTACCAATTTATATCATAGGTGCCAGTGTTGAAACTCATTATTTTCTAAATGATGATCTCTGACTTATGGTCATTCTGAAATAATTTGAAGGCTAAGGACACTATTATAAAACCACTGATACTCTCTCAAATATCTATCTCTTTATATTGAAATAAGAACTGCAGCAACTAATCAGAAGCTTCTCTAGGTCACTTTCCTCCTTGGGTGGAGTTCTTTGGGTGTTGATTTATCTACTTGGAATATTTTTTTCCCAATAGGTAAATTCCTTTATCTTTCAAATCTCAACTTTAGTATTACCATTAATGTGAAGCTCTCTTTCTTTCCAAGATAGATTTAAGAGATTATTCATGTTATTTTCTACTGAACTACCTCTCTGTTATGATAGCTTATTTGCATAAATATCTTTTTCCTGGGTTCTAAATTCTTTGAGGACAGGGAATGTGTCTTTTTATTGTTTTATATCTGAAGTATTTAGGAAGATTTGTGTAATATCATAAGTACTTTAAATATTATATGACCACATAGATTTATTATTTATTCCAATAAATATTTTTGAGCAGTTGTATGGTGCTATGTATAAATTCCTGGGGACAGATAAATGAATAAGATCTGTTTTAAACCTTCTAGTATTTCATAGTGTATTGTGCTTATAATACACCTCGACTATATAACAGTGTGTTGAATATTTATATAAAGTGCTTTGGAAACAGAGTGGAAAATGTTGAATTTCCTTGAAGTGAAGGGGGAAATGTCAGGAATTATTTCCCAGAAGAGGGATTATTTGAATTTAAAGAACAAATGTAATAGCCGTTTTACATATGGGGCAGAAATTTCTAGGGGAGGGAATAGCTCATGCAAAAGTATAAAAATGTGAAAGAGCACTGGATATTTTTGAAATGACTCCATGGCTAGAATGAGGTTGAAAACTAAGCAGGAGCCAGAAAATTGCAACATTTTATGTCATGATAAGGAATTTCATCGTAATCTTTCTGTTAATGGGACTGCATGGCAGAGGGAAAAGCAGCATCACATACACATTTTAAAAATATAATTTTAGTTGCAGTATGGAGGATGAAACTCTGAAGGTGCATGAAGGCACTTTAAGTAAGATACCAGGTGGAAAATAATTAAACTCTAAGGCAGTGGGGATGGAGAAGACAGGGTAGGATTAAAATATATTTACAAGGTTTTCAATAAAGATGCTTAGTCTTTTGCTCAGTTGGGGACATCTTCACAACTGGCATTTCAAATGATACCATGTTGTTCATTCATTCATTTATTTATACAATTGATCATTATCTAACAAGTACTATATGTAATCAGTCACTATTCTAGTTACTGGAGATTCAGCAGTGAAAAAAAATCAACAAAATTTCCTTCTGTCATACAGTTTATCTTCGAGTGGAATGTAAGGAAGTGGCTCGTTAAGGCCTGGCATCTTGAAGATGGAACATATTAGGGCTGTATATTAATTCTAATCATGCCAAATTTAGGTAAAACGGATGGGCATACAACAGCTCCTGCTATAGTTTTCATTCCCTTGTCTCTTAATTTTATAAATTTCAACTGATACTTTCTTCTTTGCCTCAGGAAATTAAAGGAGGGTTTTCATGATGAAACGGACATAATTTATGTATTAATTAACTTTAGACCTATTGACAGTGGAGAATAAGGTCTCCTGGTATCTATATGCTGCTGAGATTTAGCATACTTTTTCTTCCCCTTGGTTAACTTCAGCATGCCTCTCATCATGTTCGCTGCCAAATTCTGACAAATCAGTTTATAAGAAATGGCACGAGACAATGCTAGCATATAAAAGAAAATTAAATTTCACACAGAGAAAGGTGCTAATATCATTTAAGCTGACAGTCAGCTGTACCTGTGCCAGCCACTTTCATTAGGGGTGATTTTTTTTTACTTTTATTTTTATTACATATCATTTAAATTTCTTCTGGCCTCAATGCAAAGTTATGCATAGCTGCTACTAGTTGTCTTTTTTGACAGTCACAGCCTGTAAGTGCTAAAGGTGACAAAGTAAAACAAAACAAAACTCTATCAGTTAATAGACTCCTAGATTTAAGCAATTTAGAACTACCAAAGTGATGTCATTTCACTGGAAATTCAAATGTAATGGCAGGGAGCACTTTTTAGGTCTTGAATAAAATAGTCATTTGACTAGAAGAAGCCAATCCAGCTGACTATTTCCTTTTCTTCTCTTTGAGTGAAATTTAAATCTCACTTTTCACAGAATCTAACAGTTTGTTACATAACAAGACTTCAGAATTTAATTTTGCATCTGCACACAGACACCAAGAAGGTTCTTGGAAACTACTTACTACCTGAAGCTGGTCAATTACTGTACTGCATGCAGTGAGATGATGTGTATTTTCTGCAAAAAAAAAAATGACTTGGAATGAAAAGTTCACTTCTTTATAGTCCGCTCAATTTAGTCAGATTATGCTCAGTCTAAATATCAGTTCTTTTCTTCCCCAGGAGTACCAATTAGTATTAAAATAGAACCTTACACCTTATTGTTCTTTGTACATTACCTTGTCAAAATAATACTGATTAGTTCTAAGAGAAGGACCTATCTAAGTTACAGCTCTCTTTCAGTGAACAGTCTAGGTTGCTTGGGTTTGGAGTAGGAGTGAATCAGGGAAAGAGTGCCATCTTTTTACGATGTATTTTGCAGTCTTAAGAAATAACTTGGGCTTCCCTGGTGGCGCAGTGGTTGAGAGTCCGCCTGCTGATGCAGGTGACACGGGTTCGTGCCCCGGTCCGGGAAGATCCCACATGCTGTGGAGCGGCTGGGCCCGTGAGCCATGGCCGCTGAGCCTGCGTGTCCGGAGCCTGTGTGTCCGGAGCCTGTGCTCCGCAACGGGAGAGGCCACAACAGTGAGAGGCCCGCATACCGCAAAAAAAAATAAAATAAAATAACTTTTAGTGGTTCACAAAAATAACAAAACAATCTTAGCATTAGGCAGGAAATAGTTTTTTTATAACATATATATAAATAATACTTTGCATTTCCATAACATTTAAAGGTTTCAAAACTATTTCATATATATGTTTCACTACATATTAGTTATAAAAGATGAAAAGCTTAATAATTCATTGATTGACATGGGTAATACATTATGATCTAATGGAAAAAAATGGGTTGAAATTTAGAAATCACTAACTAATTGGGTTCTCTTGTATGGGTTTTTCCATTTTATTATACTCTGGTCTGATTTCTATTAAAAATATATTTGTTTTCCTTCACATTTATTTCACATGAACAATATGAGTCATAACTGAAACCTTATGCAAAGTGTTTATATTTCCTTGCAAAATATACAATGCAGGTATTTCCACTATGATCCCAACCAATTACCCTAACTGGTATGTACGCCTCCATTTTATCTGCTGAGGATGACAGGTATGTTCAACTTACAACAGATCTAAAACCATGTTAATCTGAGTCTTCTTCATGTGTTGCATTAGCAGAATTTCTAGACTTTTCCCAGTATCTTCTCCTAAAATATTTTAAGGAAATCCCAGAGCATTTATATGTGTTACTCCCAAGACCCTAGTCTCTAACAGCTTTCAGGTCCTAGATAAAGTCACTTATTTTTTAAGAGACTATAATAAGACAGGATTGTCTCATACATGATTAGCCTGACTGCCTGAATGATCCAGGTTCTTTTCAATCATGACAATTCCGTTGCCCACTGCTCTCTGCAGTTGAGTCTTCTCATATCTCTTAAGTTAACAGAAGAGTACTTTTATTGTTATCAGATGGGCAAGTAGTCCAGACCACCCTCTTCTACTTGTGGTGTATGAATACAAATGGAGTATCTCATATATACACTTAAATATTTTACAGTTACAAATCAGCAAATGAACTTAAAGAAAATGTGCTCTATCCCACTAAATCGATATGCCTTCAGAGAGAATAAACAGCATGCAATGTTAGCAATGAACTTTGCTCCTCAGTCACTGTGTGCAGCTGTTGGAAATGTCTTGTTAATTTGTGAATTTCACTCAAATCATGTATTGGAGCTCAAAGGACTAGAAAAGAGGCCCTTGACACTACTCAGAAAGGATGCTTCAGCATGCAAGAATTGTTTGCTGTAATGTGACCTAAGAGGAAGGGTGTGCCATGTCAATCATTTGCCACTTCTCTTTCTAAGCACCTCTCCTGCTCAAGTCCTCCCTGAACTCCAATAGGTGTCTATTTGTGAGGTTGACCAGGGCACAAGCCACAAAGTTCTCGGTATCTGACATAGTGGTGTTTTGTTTTAATGTCAAACCACGAGAGGTGGGGAGACTCAATTCCCTGAAGCTGGAATGCAATCATTTGTAAAGTAGGTATCGATGGTTGCAGGTTTTGCTGTGCCACACTTGTGTGCCAGATCCTGAGTTACAGAAAAACCTGAAAGTGCTAGATTAAACGTATCTAGTGTGTGCGTGTGTATGTGTGTGCGCGTGGCCTGTGTGTGTGTTTGATACGAAGAAACTCTAAGGTACAGGTCCCGGGTTAGGGGCTCCTCTTGCCATTACAGCCTCACTTACAGGCTTCTTCCTTCAGATGCAGTCCTCTCTCCTCTCCTCAGTGTATCTCAATCTTGCACAGCCCATGGAAGCAATGCTGTGTTTTGCCTCCTGGTCTCTTGCTCAGTTAGGTGTTTCTCCAGCCACAGTTTCCCAGGGACTTCTCATTCCTCCTTCCAGCACAGCCTTCTTTGGAGCTCTTCCCCACCTCTCACCCCTCCGGCATTCAAACAAGGACAGGTTTAAACCAGACAGACAAAATTTAAATTTTTCTCTACAGACTTTCTGTATTCTATGCAAATTAAAATATGCCTAGATTAACATTTTAAGTGCTCCTGCACAATCTGTAGTTTGTGAGAAGTCTCAAATTTCCACAGCTGTAGCCCACTGGGAAAAAAACTCTAGTGAGACGTGATGACTAATTCTATAAACTGCTGCAGGTACTTTTGCTCCTGGAGCCTGAGGAAATGTTGCCACATACAACTCGAGCACCTTTCCTCAAATGGAAGAAGAGTAGTGTTATGTAAAATCAATTGCACATGGTGTCTTAAATCCCCACACTCAGTGTTACCATCTTATTCTCCTAAACCTTTCCACAGAAGTAAATTTCAAAAATACAATTTATTGGAAAACCTATATATTTATTTATTTTTGCTGTATGCGGGCCTCTCATTGCTGTGGCCTCTCCCGTTGCGGAGCACAGGCTCCGGACGTGTAGGCTCAGCGGTCATGGCTCATGGGCCCAGCCGCTCCACGGCATATGGGATCTTCCCGGACCAGGGCACGAACCCGTGTCCCCTACATCGGCAGGCGGACTCTCAACCACTGCGCCACCAGGGAAGCCCATAAAACCTATATTAATATGGAACTCTTCACTGGCATTAAAATTCAGGGGATAAACACACACCAAAAAAAAAAAAATTCAGGGGACACTGAGTTGCATACAAATTAGGTTAGCCATACATTTAAGTGTGCTAACTTTCATCCCAAACTCACTACAAAAGTCAACTCAAATGGTTATGTTTCTAGATGAAACTTGTTCAAAATTTGGGATTTTTTTTTTCCCCCTCCACCATCTAAAGAGAAATTTTACACCCAGGGAAAGGGAGAATGATATTAACTGAGCTAAGGTTTAAAAGGAAAAGAAAGGTAAGAAATGCTGTTTTATTAAGAGACTAAACTACGTATCAGAGACTGCTTTCCAAGCAATTTAACCTGCAACATTAACTTTATGCTAAGAAGACATAATGACTATTTTTAAATCATAGCTCATTAAAATGCAATGAAATGTCCAATTCCAGACAAGATAGTATAACCAGGATAAGATTTACACACCTAGTAAAAAAAAAGTCACACAAAATACATGAAAGAATTGCACTCCTGCCAGGGCCATGAGGGACTCCTCACTGTGAGAACCTTGCAGGGTTCCTGGAGAGAAAGCCCAAGAAACTTCTGTGGCCTCACTAAAGCCAAGGCTTCCTAGGAGTTTCTCACTCTCATGCTAGTCCGTACAATGTCCCCAGCAAGTCTTCAAAATTACTTTTTCTACCTATTCATGGCTCCAGCAGGAGCTTCTGTTCCAAGTAAACAGAGCTCAGTTCCTGCACATCTCTGGGTGTGCCTATCTCCCAAGATTTGGAAGTAATTTTTTGCCTGTGACCTCAATTTTCTGATGGGTCCAGGAAAGATCACTGATTTTCAGTTTGCCCAGCTTTTTCTTGTTGTAGGACAAGAGTGATGACTTCCAAGCTTTTTATATGTTGGAACTGAAACATGAATCACCACCACAGTCTTATTTTCTATTATTATTCTCTACTGAGAAAAGTTTCATTTACTAATTATTTTTTGTATTGAATTTCAATATTCCTTACAAGAGAAAAGATGTCTCTAAATTTATTGCTTCTAAGTAAATTATATTTTACCTATGAGCAAATCAATATTTAAAGCTTCAGAGTACCATATTTAACATATAATCTTTGCTGGTAAAGCCTAAATTTTGGGCAAAAAAAATGACTCGAAGGAAAGGTAAGGTAGAATGTGCATTTTTTTCTCTCTTCAGATGATAAAGGGGAAAATGAGGAGGAATATCCTAGATAAATGACATTAAACATCTACAGCAAGGTCTGGCTGTTGATGGTATGAAATCTGGAGTCAGAGTGTCTATTTGATCACATTCCAGCTCCCTGTCACTCACTAGCTGTGTGACCTTGGACAAGTTATTAAATTATTAGTTCTCCAAGTTAAGTGGGATGATGTAATCTCTACATCGTTGGGAGTACCATCTGCTTGCCCTTCTATCTCTGCAGGTATCCCACTGACCTGGCTAACAGCCTCTCCTCTTCCCCTCATCTACCAGGCCTGCCATACTCCACCTTCCGTGCAAGCCAGTTGCCCAATTTTGTCATATGTACCTACATATTTTCTGGGACATGGCTCACTTTAATCATGGACTGGTTGGATTTCGCAATTTCCAATTATTTTCTGTATCTTTTATGGATTTATGATATTTGCTTGATTATATTACACATTTTAACTAATTTAAGCACGTTCTTGATACTACCAGAGTTAATATGTTGTATTTTAGACACAATTTGGGTCTTAAATTCCGAAGGGTATCTGTCAGGCAGAAAGCCTGACGTCAAAGAAACGGTATGATGCCTCTAGTCTGTGTAGAAGCTCATGTTTTTCAGGGCATTAACCGAACTGGTTGAGATGCAGACAGGAAATCTCGTATCTGGGACTCGTCTCTGGGGGCGACAATATTTTTTTTTCTTTCCTGTGTTTCTGCTTCCTCAGGATGCATTTCTTAAATCTTCAGTGCATTTAAAGTCCAGCCTAAAAATTTTTTCCTTGTTAAAAATCAATCCTTTTTTTTTCTAGAATCTAACCCAAAATATTTGAGCATTAGTAAATATTTTCAGGATTATTTTATGTTATTCTGCCTGGGTGACAAGGGTGAGTGTAGTGCAAAGGTAATTATATATATTGAAAATCCCGCATTCCAAAAATAAATATATGTATTTTCCTTCAAATTTAAATATATTTTTGTTTTAAAAAATCAAACTGGTTAAATCTTAAAGAAAGATAATTTTTTTTTTTTTTTTTTTTTTTTTTTGCGGTACGCGGGCCTCTCACTGTTGTGGCCTCTCCCGTTGCGGAGCACAGGCTCCGGACGCGCAGGCCATGGCTCATGGGCCCAGCCGCTCCGCAGCATGTGGGATCTTCACGGACTGGGGCACGAACCCGTGTCCCCTGCATCGGCAGGCGTACTCTCAACCACTGCGCCACCAGGGAAGCCCGGAATTATTTATTTTTACGTAAATGTGAGGATCATGATTTTATTTACAGATGAAATGATATAATATTTGAGACTTACTTAAAAATAATCTAGTTGGGGCATAAGTGGATTGGGAATATAGATGAAACAAGAATGTCTGAGTGTTAGTAATTATGCTTGTATATGTTTATAAATTTCCATAATAATAAGTTAACGAAATAAAGATGGGACAAAGAAAAATACAGTATTATAATTAGTAGTGAAAGCCTATGAGAGGGGAGAACTTTAATTAATGTAAAGAATAAGGTCAGCTGAAGGCTTTTCCTGTGCTCTTAAAGGATGTTTTCATTCACCTATTGTGTACCCTTGGGCAAGTTACTGACCTTCTCTGTGCTTTAATTTTCTCATCTGTAAAACAGTACAGTCTGAGATTATTATGTGAAATTATTAAATGAGAAGAATACTTTCAAAGTGAGTAGAACATATATAAACCAACCAACATATATAAAGAACTTCATATGTATTAACTATTAATGTTACTTCCTGGAATGGTGGCTAAAATAAATATTAACTATAGCTATAGTTATAGTTTGTGAGAATCAAAGGGGATATTTGGCTAGGATTTGAATTTTTTTTCTAAGTTCAGTGTAATTGAAAGATTCTGTACTCGAACTCTTACTATTCCATGGATATTGAGCTTAGCCCAGGGTTAGACAAGAAAAACAAACAAAAACAGGACACAGTCCAGGTCTCTCCACTTCAAGTAGCTTAGGATCTGGGTGAGAGAACAAGAGAGGGCCAAGGGAGTGAGGAAGAGACACCTTAAAAACACATAAGGATACATTTAAGTAACTTTCTCATGTTTAATTCATCAGTGTCAGGGATAACAATACAAATTTCCAGTATCCAGATGTCCCAAATCAACGGTCCTTACTCCCTCTTATTATGCTAAACTGTCTGCCACAATTTTGTTTCAAAAATCAGTGTGAAATAGAGAGAAGGAATATCTGTTCAAACTGTCATGAATGTCTAAATCTAGATAATCTTCCAAATGAATTGGATCTGGGAGGGTGAGGCCACATTCTTTTGTTCCCTGCTTGTATCTGGTTAGTTTGCACAGTACTTGGCCTTGAGTGCGCACAAGAAATATTTCTTGAATGATTTAACAAATGAATGAAACAGGTGTCTATATTTGACTATGTTTCGTGGGATAATTTGTTGTTCTGTATGTTAATACACAAAAATTACAATTCCTCTGTGATTTTATTGTTTTCTTGGTGAGAGAAAAATATATTAATTGAAAAATTTAAATAATAAGTGTAAAAATAGGCCAATTTTTAATAGTTTGATAGAAGCTTATCTTTTCAAAATAAAATACTTAGGAATAAATCTAACCAAGGAAGTGAAAGACTTATATGCCGAGAACTCTAAAACATTGATAAAGGAAATTGAAGATGATCAAGGAAATGGAAATCCCATGCTCTTGAATTGGAAGAATTAATATAGTTAAAATGGCCATAATACCCAAAGCAATCTACAGATTTAATGTGATCCCTGTCAAATTACCCAAGACATATTTCACAGAATTAGAACAAATAATCCTAAAATTTGTACAGAACCACAAAAAAACCCAGAATTGCCAAAACAATACTAAGGAAAAAGAACAAAACTGTAGGCATAACTCTCCCAAACTTCAGACA
This sequence comes from Lagenorhynchus albirostris, assembly GCF_949774975.1. Lineage (NCBI taxonomy): Eukaryota > Metazoa > Chordata > Mammalia > Artiodactyla > Delphinidae > Lagenorhynchus > Lagenorhynchus albirostris. Next base: position 124,597,050 of record NC_083098.1, read on the forward strand.
ATACTACAAAGCTACAATAATCAAAACAGCATGGTACTGGCACAAAAACAGACATATAGATCAGTGAAACAGAATAAAGAGCTCAGAAATAAATCCATACAGCTATGGTCAATTTATCTCCATCAAAAGAGGCAAGAATAAACAATGGAGAAAAGACATTCTCTTCAGTATGTGGCATTGGGAAAGCTGGACAACCACATATAAATCAATGAAGCTAGAACACTTCCTCACACCATTCACAAAAATAAACTCAAAATGGCTTTGAGACTTAAATACAAGACATAACACCATAAAACTCTTAGAAGAGAACAAAGGCAAAACATTCTCTGACGTAAATTAATATTTTCTTAGGCCAGTCTCCCAAGGCAAAAGAAATAAACACAAAAATAAACAAATGGAACCTAATCAAACTTGTAAGCTTTTGCACAGCAAAGGAAACCATAAACAAAATGAAAAGACAGCCTACGGATTGGGAGAAAATATTTGCCAACAATGTGACTTACAAGGGATTGATTTCCAAACTATACAAATAGCTCATACAACTCAATATCAAGAAAAATGAACAACCCAATCAAAAATTGGGCAGAAGACCTAAATAGACATTTCTCCAAGGAAGACATACAGATAGCCAACAGACACATGGAAAGATGCTCCACATTGCTAATTATTAGAAAAATGCAAGTCAAAGCAAAAATGAGGTGTCACTTCACACGAGTCAGAATGGCCATCATCAAAAAGTCTACAAATAATAAATGCTGGAGAGGGTGTGGAGAAAAGGGAACCCTCATACGCTGTTGGTGGGAATGTAAATTGGTGCTGCCACTAAGGAGGACAGTATGGAGGTTCCTTAAAAAACTAAAAATAGAACTACCATATTATCCAGCAGTCCCACTCCTGGGCATATATCCAGAAAAGACAAAAACTCTAATTTGAAAGATAAATGCACCCCAATGTTCACAGAAGCACTATTTACAATAGCCAAGACATGGAAGCAACCTAAGCACCCATCAAGAGATGAATGGATAAACAAGATATGTATATATAAATATATATTTATACACACACACAATGGAATATTACTGTCATAAAAATGAATGAAGTAATGCCATCTGCAGCAACGTGGATGGACCTAGAGATTATCATACTAAATGAAGTAAGTCAGACAAAGACAAATACTATATGATATCACTTACATGTGGAATCTAAGAATAGTACAAATTAACTTACTTAAAGAACAGAAACAGACTCAGAGACATAGAAAATGAACTTGCAGACATAGAAAATGAACTTGCCAAAGGGGAAGGGGGGAGGGATAAATTAGGAGTATGGGATTAACAGATACATGCTACCATATGTAAAAAAGATGAACAACAAGGATTTATTGTTACTATATTCAATATCTTATAATAACTTATAATGGAAAAGAATTTAAAAATATAATTATAAAACCACATCACTTTGCTGTATACCTGAAACTAACACAATATTGTAAATCAACTATACTTCAATTAAAAAAAAATATCTATTCAAGTTTAAGGACAAGACACCACACTCATGGTGGCCTCAAATCTGAACTCTGCTTAGAATTTTAAATCATATATATGTAAAAATTAATATAGAAACATCAATTATATAGAATTTGGAGACCAGAATGGGGAACTCTCCTGCCCTAGGTTGGTAGCAGAGCCCAACAGGAAGTAGAAAGGCTCCCTTTCTTTCCTGGCAAGAGCTCAACCAATGAAAGATTGTCACAACTCAACCAATGAAAAGCCATGAACTCCTTGTTTACTATAGCCCTCCCGATTTCCTTTTTCTCTCTATGAAAGAGCTCTCCTTTCCATTTTTGCTGAGGAGTTGCACATGGTTTTCCATGGTTATAGATCCCAAATTGCAATTCTTTGCTGATCCCAAATAAACCCATTTTTGTTGGAGAAATAACCGGCATTCTCTTTGTTTAGGTCGACATATAGAAAAGAGATTATTTAGCTCTTCATATTCTGGAGTATTTTAATCCTTCTCACAGATAAGAAGGAAAACTATTACAATGGCTAGCATTTATGATAATAAAAGTCATTCTTAGCTCTCTTAATTGTAGAGGTGGGGGTATGAAAATGCAGTTTAGAAGCCTCAGTTTTGAACCAAGATGGGAGCTAATGTGTGAGGAGCTTTCCAGAAGGTGAATGCTATTTAGTTCAGAAATTAAAGATGCTAATCATACTGAAGCATGGATTTTGAATAATATTTCAATCTTTTTCACTACAATATATTTTTAACTTACATATATGTTTTACGCTTCTCATGCTCATAGTTTTGCTTCTTTAACTCTATTTCATTGAGTACTTGCTAATAAAGAGCTATTGTGAACCAACATTATTCTTGCTCTCATATGCACAAAGAATCCTTATAAAAGATCTCGTAGAAGACTATAGAAATATAAGGCATAATGTGTTTATGGTGAGGTGTGGGAAAAGGACAGATGTGGAGGACATTTCTGAAGATTCTACAACCCTACCTGATCAGGCTGACTACTCTGACCATCCATTTGTATAAGACTGTTTGCAAATTACTTAACAATTACTTGGGCAGCCCTTTTGCCGATCTGTATTTACTGGTGGGGTCAAAGATTGGGAAGACATAATGAGAAAACTGAAGTGACTCTATGAATAGATGAACTCCCAAACAGTGAATGTGAGTCTAGGAAGTTAGGAGATTGTGATTCTTCTGTAAATAAGTACCAAGTCTATTTTCTATGAAACTATTAAGAACACATGAATTTAGAACTTAGAAAGGGATTTGCTCTTCAATTATTACTATTAAATTTCTTCACTGTCTCGTTTTCTATGTTGGAAAGTTTAAAAGTATTATATTTTGAATGAATCATCAATAACTTTTAGAACAATTTGCAAAGTTAATTATATAAACATACAAATCATAATAAACAAGGAAGTTTTGTGAAAGACATGTTTCAGAAAAACAGATTTACAGGTTTCAAAAAGTTAGAAACATTCTTACATTTTCAATCCTTACCTGTCATTGCACTTGCTGATTTCATCCCCTCCTTTTGGCTAGGGCATGAAAATTCAAGTAGGTCATATATAGGATGATGAAAAGTTTTCATCCATAACACTTTTCTACTGTATTGTTTTTTCATCCATAATGCAACCCTTTATGGGTCTCTGATCTATCCCAGTCGCTGTCAAAATGATTGATGAAGCTGTTGCTTGAAAAATATTTGGAAGCTTGGGTCCATAGATTTGTGGACAAGAGAGCAACAAAAAGCCTTATGAACATGGCTACACTATACCCCTGGTGGGTCAAAAAGACTAGAATTTGTATGAAGTATTTATTTAAAAAAAGAATTAGTCAAAAGTAATTTTTAACAAAAAACATTAAGTTTTGAATTGGTCTTGGGTTGACTGTTTTATGGTGAGTATAGCTGAATCATTTTCACGTGCTCAGTCCAAAGACTTTTAAAGATCACACATAGATTTCATCAAGGACCAATGTTATCCTTACAATCTAGGTGTTCTATACTTGTCACATACTTAGATTTAAATTATATAAACCTCAGTTTATCATGTACATGTAGTAGTATCATGTCAGTTATCTTTTTGCTTTGTCTTCCTTTTTTTTTTCCTGGCATTTTTTTTTTTTTTCCATTACACGGGCCTCTCACTGTTGTGGCCTCTCCCATTGCGGAGCACAGGCTCCGTACACGCAGGCTCAGCGGCCATGGCTCATGGGCCCAGCCGCTCCATGGCATGTGGGATCTTCCCGGACCGGGGCACAAACCCGTGTCCCCTGCATCGGCAGGAGAACTCTCAACCTCTGCACCACCAGGGAAGTTCTTTCCTGGCATTTATACATCCAAATAAGATATTGATTTTTCTAATTATCCTATCCATTACCAGATTGGAGGAAGAAAATTAATGGGGCTATGGAGCCAGAGAAAGAAAAGTTCAAAACTTCATTCCACCATATACCTGATGAGACTTCATTTTTTTATCTTCAAAGGGGGCTAATAAGATTTATGTCCCATGATTACTATAAGTATTTCAATGCAATAATTCATTAAGAAGATCATCGGGACTTAAAAATACTAGTTTATTTTTCCTTCATTTTTATTTTAGGCCAAGATATAATAAATGTGAAAAACACAAATGATACTTTGGTTGTCCAATATGTTTAAATAAATTTCCAGCTAATATAGATTGTCAAAACAATCTTTAAAGCAATAATCATTCTATAAATTGACACTGATTATGGCCAACTGTACCGAAAACAAATAAGAATAGGGAAGATAATAATCTAATGAAAAGAAGAAAAAACAAGTTCTAATAAGAGAATAATAAGTTGAAAAATAGATTCTGAATATTGAAAATAGAACATAAATAAATAAATAACAAGTAAGTCAAAGACCATCCACTCAACCTTCATGTCAATTACAATGAATTATTGATTTAGAAATCTAAAAAGTTGTCATGTATTGCGTGATATTGGTATATCAGCACCCTTTAAGTTTATAAATTTTGCTCTTTTTGCTTTTCTTGTAGTTCATTTAGAATAATTGCCTACACTGCTGTTATAATCATGTAACCATCAGGATATAAACTGTAGGACAGGGACTTTTGTTTCTTTGTTCACTACTGTATCCCAAGGACTTGGATCAGTGCTGATAAATAGGAGAGTTTCAGAAAATATCTCTTAAATGAATAATTGCAGAAATGACTAATCAAACAAGTTAACAAGCAAATCAGATATTGTCTAACAATAGTCTGTACTTCTCAGTCTTTTAAACCACAAATAGGTGTCAACTGTACAGAAGGAGAAATTATTATTAACCTTTCACAGATGAGGAAACCAAATCACAAATTTTAAAATTAAAAGCCAAAGCATTCTTGAGAAAGAAAAACAAATCTGGAGGCATCACACTTCCTGATTTCAAACTATATTAAAAAGCTATAGTAATCAAAACAGTTTTGACATAAAAACAGACACATAGATGAATGAAACCAAATAGAGACCCTAGAAGTAAATCCATGCATATACGGTTAATTAATTTTTGACAAAGGAGTCAAGAATATACAATGGGGACAGAACAGTCTCTTCAATAAATGGTGTTGGGAAGATTGTCACAAGCAAAAGAATGAAACTGGATCTCACACCATATGCAAAAAATCAACTCCAAATTAATTAAAAACTTGAGTGTAAGCCTTGAAACCATAACATTCCTAAGAGCGGACATAGGGGGGAAGTTCCTTGACATTGGTCTTGACAATGAGTTTTTGGATTTGACACCAAAAGCAAAGGCAACGAACGCAAAATAAATAGTGCTTTATTTATTTTTAGTGGAAAAAGCTGCACAGCAAAGGAAACCATCAACAAAATGAAAAGGCAGCCTGTGGGATGGGAGAAAATATTTGCAAACTACATATCTCATAAGGGGCCAATATCCAACATATATAAGAAACTCATACAACTCAATAGCAAAAACCCAAATAACCCAATTAAATAAATTGGCAAAGGACCTGAATAGTAAATTTTCCAAATAAGAGGTACAAATGGCCATCAGGTACATGAAAAGGAGCTCAACATCAAAACCACAATGGTATATTACCTTACACTTGTTAGGATGGCTATTACCAAATATACAGGAGATAAAAAATGCTATTGAGGATGTGGAGAAAAGGGAAATCTTGTATGATGTTGATGGAAATGTAAACTGGTACAGCCACTGTGGAAAACAGTATGGAAGTTCCTCAAGAATTTAAAATAGAATTACTATATAATCTAGCAATCCCACTTTGGGATATAATATGCAAAAGAAACAAAATCAGTATCTCAAAGAGATAGCTCTATTCCCATGTTCACTGCAGCATTCTTTACAATAGCCAAGACATGGAAACAACCAAAGTGTCCATGAACAAATGAATGGATAAAGAAAATATGGTATACACATACACACACACACACACACACACACACACACACACACACACACAATGAAACACTATCCAGCCATAAAAAAGAGGGAAATCTTGCCATTTGTGATAACATCAGTGAACCTGAAAAGTATCATTTTCCTAACTGAAATAAGCCAGACAAAGAAAGATAAATACTGCATGGTATTATATCTATCTATCTATCTATCTAAAATATCAAATCAATCAATCAATCAAACTCATAGAAACAGAAAGAAAACTAGTTGCTAGGATCTGGTGGGTAGCAGAAATATGAAGAGGTTGGTAAAATGTACAAAATTTCAGTTATAAGATGAATAAGTCTGATGATCAAATGTATAAGATGGTGACTATATTTGATAACACTATGGGAGGGAGACGCAAGAGGGAGGAGATATGGGGATATATGTATAGGTATAGCTGATTTACTTTGTTATAAAGCAGAAACTAACACACCATTGTAAAGCAATTATATTCCAATGAAGATGTTAAAACAAACAAAAAACACTGTATTTTATAATTGAAATTTTCTGAGAGTAGAACATAAATGTTCTTACCCCCCCAAAAAAAAGCTGTATTTTTGAGTGAAATGTGACACAGAATGGTTACATTATTGTTGGATTATTATATTTAGAGGAATGTGGGTGAGTTACTAATATAATAGGAAGTTATATAACAATGACAAGTTAGGTTAATTTTTCACTTGGTTGATGCCACTTAACAAACTTTAAATACTTACTTACATAGATGTACAGTTTCTCCTAAGTTATTTTTAGATTCCTGACTTAAAAATTTCCAATGTTATGAAAATTTATAGAAAAAATTCCTGTATTTCTTAAAAAAAATTTACTATGAGTAATCAAATCTATATCTCACTCTCAGTCATTAACTTGCTTCATTTATGGATTCTTTGTCAACTAAAATTTCCTGTATGTTAACACGGGAAACATTGGGCGAACTCACTATAACTCTAATCACTTCATGCCCACATGCATCATAAGATAAAGATAAGAGAGATGAATGTGAATATGCAGTGGAATGAAAATTAAAGTAAATTTGACATTAACGTCTCACAAGTCTTTTTCTTTTACCTTAGATAAATGTAACTTTGTTGGGAAATCAATAGCAAGTACATATTTTTAAACATGCCTCAAGGATAATGCAGAAACTTTCTATAGATGATTCAAAATTTGTGGCAAAGTGCAAAGAATTGTACTTTAGAATAGTTTTTACATTTTGTTGTTATTGAACTATTTGGCATCATATCTAAACATATCACTTTATTACAATATTACATTCACTGGAACTTAGAAAAATATTTTTTATTTTCTCAGTCCAACTTTTATCAATGATTCAAGCCTGGGGTAGCATTTTATTTAAAGTTCATATTTTTATTGGTTGAGTTACTTAGATCAGCTGCAAAATAATAGTCAAATAGATCTATGTGAGAATTAAGTACCTTAAAATTTTGTGATTGTTTTCAATCTTTTATGTACCCTTAAATGAAAAATACCTAAAAAATAAACATCGGTGAATGTATAATTATTTAATATTTCTTTTGCATCTCAAATTAGTCACTAGTGAGTAGGATACTAATATTTCCATCTAGCATTGTGAATATAGCCAACAATGAAATTAAGGTTTCAGTAGACCCTGATAATTCATCGTTTTCAACATCTCTAAGTTTTAAATATATGTCTGTGGTAGTATTTTAGACAGATTTCAAAGTTAGTCAATAGTTGGAGAATGATAAAAGATGTAAAGTTGTAGGGCTAATTGTAAAAATTTCAAATAGTAAACAAGAATATATTAATCATATACTGGATGCCATGAAAGTTACAAAGTCCTATATGGCCATCATTATAAAACACATTTTAGTTGAGTGATGAAACAAAAATAATTTAAGAAAATTTGCTATCAACGCCATTTATTTTAGGAACAGTACATATTAAGACGACTGTTCTTCTACATAAAAGTATTTTATATGCCATTTTATTTAACTTATTTCTGACAACAACCCTATAGAAAAGATGACAGTGAGTCTCAGGAACATATGCAATTTACCTAGAGCCATCTGAATTTATGTCTAGTGATCAGCAGAGCTGAATTTTAGCCCAGGCCTGCTTGCATTTAAAGTTAATGGTGTTTCAGTGTCACCAGTTTGATCTTTTTAGATACCTTGAAGGGAATAAGTAATGAGGACTGAAATATTCAGAGAAAACTTTAAGGAATAAGTGGCCTTTAGTCCTGTCTTTTTAAGAATAGGGATAATTCTAGCTGGGGAAGGGACTGGCTTGCTAGCTTTAGAAATCAGTCTAAGCAAAATTCCGAAGATGGACATGACACATTTTCTATTTGTCTCAGTATGTCTCTCTTGCCTGTCCTTCATTTAATGCTACTTCTACTACCCCCTTGCTTTTCATTTCATATCTGGACATTTGTCTTAGTCTCTTAAATCAAAGTCGTCAATAGTCTCTCCCCTTTTAACTTATGCTACACATCAGAATTTTTTCTCAAAACACACATGGTATGCATTCAATATATGCATCTAATACTATTTCCAGGAATTCTGCTGAATGCTGGAGGTACTAAGTGAGAACAGAATATTTCCTGTCTAAAGAGTCAATTTCTCAAGTGAGAGTGGTGGACATAAATGAAGAATTTTAATGCAGTAGTTGTTAGAGATAGGTCTAGAGAATAATGCTATTACAAAACTTTATTCACATTGCTATATTCCCCACTTGAATAAAAGATCCCATTATTTCCCTTGATCTAGAAAAAAAGGATAATCCTTTCTTCTCTGTAAGATGGGTTCCCTAAAACTTTGTCATAAATCAAATCATAATAAAGTATACACTTTTGGGGGGAATAATTTTGTAATTAGGTATTTGTTATAGAAAAGGGGCTTGACAAGTGATGGATATGTTTAACAGCATGTCATTAAAGCTAATTACAATGGCTAAAACCCTTAAAATTTTTGAAATTATAATCCCACTCATAGAACAGTATTCTGAAATGGTCCTTAAAGATTATCCTTTTGCATACTTCTCATAATCATTTTACTGTCTCAAGTTAAATATAAGAAAATATCTTTTTTAGTTTACAAAGGGGTTCCAGATGTTTAACTTCATTTTTTTTCTCTATTGATTCTGTTAGGTGGGCAGAGTAGATATTATTATAACTGCTTCAACTGACTTTGGGGAAATTAAACAAAGCAGAAGAAAAAAACAGTTTTCTTAAATCCTGATCTAATATGTTTTATTTATACCATATTTGAAACTAAGGCTCAGAAGCATTAAATTATTTCCCAAAGAAAAAAAGTTACTTGCTTTTGTAATAGAAAAGCATTAAATTGGGATATACATACTCTAATTTGTTTGTGTGTTGCACCATACCAAAAAACGTAATTTTTTTAAAAAGTAAAATTGGCTCATTTAAAATCAATATAAAAATTATAAGAAAACCCCCTGGAACAGTACCCATAACATTAGTAGAGAATCAGTGAATATGTACTGAATAAATTAATGAATTATCTGCCTTCAACTTTATCCTTGAGAAAGAGAACAGCATCCAGGAGCTGGTGTGCTATTGGCTTGGGCTTCGTATTTGCAGGAGCTAGTCTTCCACTCATATGGTGTTCCCCTGTTGAACACAAACGATTTCACAAAAGACACCATCAGACCAGGCTGTACCATGATCATATTTTATTTCATTATATTTTACTCATTTTTATTATATTCTCACTTCTACTTTCTTTGATTTACTCTGTTGCTTATCTCTTGGCTGTTTTAAACACTTAGTTCATATATTGTCAATATTTACTGTTTCTGATATATATGTTTGTGTGAATGCTATACAATTTTTAGCACTTAACTACATCACACAAAAATTTTGGCGTGTAGTGCTTTCATTATGATTTGGATCAAATATTTTATAATTTCCATTGAAATTTCTCTCTTGTTTTTTGGGGTTTTCTTGAATTTTATTTATTTTTTTATAGAGCAGGTTCTTATTAGTCATCAATTTTATACACATCAGTGTAGACATGTCAATCCCAATCGCCCAATTCATCACACCACTATCCTCACCCCCCCATGGCTTTCCCCCCTTGGTGTCCATATGTTTGCTCTCTACATCTGTGTCTCAACTTCTGCCCTGCAAACCAGTTCATCTGTACCATTTTTCTAGGTTCCACATACATGCGTTAATATACGATATTTGTTTCTCTCTTTCTGACTTACTTCACTCTGTATGACAGTCTCTAGATCTATCCACGTCTCAACAAATGACTCAATTTCATTCCTTTTTATGGCTGAATAATATTCCATTGTATATATGTACCACAACTTCTTTATCCATTCGTCTGTCGATGGGCATTTAGGTTGCTTCCATGACCTAGCTATTGTAAATAGTGTTGCAATGAACACTGGGGTGCATGTGTCTTTTTGAATTATGGTTTTCTCTGGGTATAGGCCCAGTAGTAGTATTGCTGGGTCATATGGTAATTCTATTTTTAGTTTTTTAAGGAACCTCCATACTGTTCTCCATAGTGGCTGTATCAATTTACATTCCCACCAACAGTGCAAGAGGGTTCCCTTTTCTCCACACCCTCTCCAGCATTTGTTGTTTGTAGATTGTCTGATGATGCCCATTATAACTGGTGTGAGGTGATACCTCATTGTAGTTTTGATTTGCATTTCTCTAATAATTAGTGATGTTGAGCAGCTTTTCATGTGTCTCTTGGCCATCTGTATGTCTTCTTTGGAGAAGTGTCTATTTAGATCTTCTGCCCATTTTTGGATTGGGTTTTTTGTTTCTTTAATATTGAGCTGCATGAGCTGTTTATAAATTTTGGATATGAATTCTTTGTCCATTGATTTGTTTGCAAATATTTCCTCCCATTCTGAGGGTTGTCTTTTCGTCTTGTTTATAGTCTCCTTTGCTGTGCAAAAGCTTTGAAGTTTCATTAGGTCCCATTTGTTTATTTTTGCTTTTATTTCCATTACTGTAGGAGGTGGATCAAAAAAGATCTTGCTATGATTTATGTCAAAGAGTGTTCTTCCTATGTTTTCCTCTAAGAGTTTTATAGTGTCCGTTCTTACATTTAGGTTTTGAATCCATTTTGAGTTTATTTTTGTGTATGGTGTTAGGGAGTGTTCTAATTTCATTCTTTTACATGTAGCTGTCCAGTTTTCCCAGCACCACTTATTGAAGAGACTGTCTTTTCTCCATTGTATATCCTTGCCTCCTTTGTTATAGATTAGTTGACCATAGGTGCGTTGGTTTATCTCTGGACTTTCTATCTTGTTCCATTGATCTATGTTTCTGTTTTTGTGCCAGTGGCATATTGTCTTGATTACTATAGCTTTGTAGTATAGTCTGAAGTCAGGGAGTCTGATTCCCCCAGCTCCATTTTTTTTGCCTCAAGACTGCTTTGGCTATTCGGGGTCTTTTGTGCCTCAATACAACTTTTAAGATTTTTTTTTCTAGTTCTGTAAAAAATGCCATTGGTAATTTGATAGGGATTGCATTGAATCTGCAGATTGCTTTGGGTAGTATAGTCATTTTCACAATATTGATTCTTCCAATCCAAGAACATGGTATAACTCTCCATCTTCTGGTATCATCTTTAATTTCTTTCATCAGTGTCTTATAGTTTTCTGCATACAGGTCTTTTGTCTCCCTAGGTAGGTTTATTCCTAGGTATTTTATTCTTTTTGTTGCAATGGTAAATGGGAGTGTTTCCTTAATTTCTCTTTCAGATTTTTCATCATTAGTGTATAGGAATGCATGAGATTTCTGCGCACTAATTTTGTATCCTGCAACTTTACCAAATTCATTGATTAGCTCTAGTAGTTTTCTGGTGGCATTTTTAGGATTCTCTATGTATAGTATCATGTCATCTGCAAACAGTGACAGTTTTATTTCTTCTTTTCCAATTTGGATTCCTTTTATTTCTTTTTCTTCTCTGATTGCCATGGCTAGGACTTCCAAAACTATGTTGAATAATAGTGGTGAGAGTGGACATCCTTGTCTTGTTCCTGATCTTAGAGGAAGTGCTTTCAGTTTTTCACCATTGAGAATGATGTTTGCTGTGGGTTTGTCATATATGGCCTTTATTATGTTGAAGTAGGTTCCCTCTATGCCCAGTTTCTGGAGAGTTTTTACCATAAATGGGTGTTGAATTTTGTCAAAAGCTTTCTCTGCATCAATTGAGACGATCATATGGTTTTTCTTCTTCAATTTGTTAATATGGTGTATCACATTGATTGATTTGTGTATATTGAAGAATCCTTGCATACCTGGGATAAATCCCACTTGATCATGGTTTATGATCCTTCTAATGTGTTGTTGGATTCTGTTTGCTAGTATTTTGTTGACGATTTTTGCATCTATATTCATCAGTGATATTGGTCTGTAATTTTCTTTTTTTGTAGTATCTTTGTCTGGTTTAGGTATCAAGGTGATGGTGGCCTCATAGAATGAGTTTGGGAGTGTTCCTTCCTCTGCTATTTTGTGGAAGAGTTTAAGAAGGATAAGTGTTAGCTCTTCTCTAAATGTTTGATAGAATTCACCTGTGAAGCCGTCTGGTCCTGGACTTTTGTTTGTTGGAAGATTTTTAATCACAGTTTCAATTTCATTCCTTGTGTTTGGTATGTTAATATTTTCTAGTTGTTCCTGGTTCAGTCTTGGAAGGTTATACCTTTCGAAGAATTTGTCCATTTCTTCCACGTTGTCCATTTTATTGGCATAGAGTTGCTTGTAGTAGTCTCTTAGGATGCTTTGTATTTCTGCGGTGTCTGTTGTAACTTCTCCTTTTTCATTTCTAATTTTATTGATTTGAGTCCTCTCCCTCTTTTTCTTGATGAGTCTGGCTAGTGGTTTATCAATTTTATTTATCTTCTCAAAGAACCAGCTTTTAGTTTTATTAATCTTTGCTATTGTTTTCTTTGTTTCTATTTCATTTATTTCTGCTCTGATCTTTATGATTACTTTCCTTCTGCTAACTTTGGGTTTTGTTTGTTCTTCTTTCTCTAGTTCCTTTAGGTGAAAGGTTAGACTGTTTATTTGAGATTTTTCTTGTTTCTTGAGGTAGGCTTGTATAGCTATAAACTTCCCTCTTAGAACTGCTTTTGCTATATCCCATAGGTTTTGGACCATCATGTTTTCATTGTCATTTGTCTCTAGGTATTTTTTGATTTCCTCTTTGATTTCTTCAGTGATCTCTTGGTTATTTAGTAACGTATTGTTTAGCCTCCAAATGTTGTGTTTTTTACATTTTTTTCCCTGTAATTGATTTCTAATCTCATAGTGTTGTGGTCAGAAAAGATGCTTTGATATGATTTCAATTTTCTTAAATTTACTGAGGTTTGATTTGTGACCCAAGATGTGATCTATCCTGGAGGATGTTCCATGCGTACATGAGAAGAAAGTGTAATCTGCTGTTTTTGGATTGAATGTCCTATAAATACCAACTAAATCTATTTGGTCTATTGTGTCATTTAAAGCTTCTGTTTCCTTATTTATTTTCATTTTGGATGATCTGTCCATTCGTGTAAGTGAGGTGTTAAAGTTCCACACTATTATTGTGTTGCTGTTGATTTCCTCTTTTATAGCTGTTAGCAGTTGCGTTATGTATTGAGGTGCTCCTATGTTAGGTGCATATATATTTATAATTGTTATATCTTCTTCTTGGATTGATCCCTTGATCATTGTGTAGTGTCCTTCCTTGCCTCTTGTAACCTTCTTTATTTTACAGTCTATTTTATCTGATATGAGTATAGCTATTCCAGCTTTCTTTTGATTTCCATTTGCATGGAATACCTTTTTCCATCCCCTCACTTTCAGTCTGTATGTGTCCCTAAGTCTGAAGTGGATCTCTTGTAGACAACATATATATGGGTCTTGTTTTTTTATCCATTCAGCAAGCCTGTGTTTTTTGGTTGGAGCATTTAATCCATTCACGTTTAAGGTAATTAGTGATGTGTATGTTCTTATGGCCATTTTCTTAATTGTTTTGGGTTTGTTTTTGTAGGTCCTTTTCTTCTCTTGTGTTTCCCACTTAGAGCAGTTCCTTTAGCATTTGTTGTAGAGCTGGTTTGGCGGTGCTGAATTCTCTTAGCTTTTGCTTGTCTGTAAAGCTTTTGATTTCTCCATCAAATCTGAATGAGCTCCTAGCTGGGTAGAGTAATCTTGGTTGTAGGTTCTTCCCTTTCATCACTTTAAGTATATCATGCCACTCCCTTCTGGCTTGTAGAGTTTCTGCTGAGAAATCATCTGTTAACCTTATGGGAGTTCCCTTGTATGTTATTTGTCATTTTTCCCTTGCTGCTTTCAATAATTTTTCTTTGTCTTTAATTTTTGCCAGTTTGATTACTATGTGTCTCGGCATGTTTCTCCTTGAGTTTATCCTGTATGGGACTCACTGAGCTTCCTGAACTTGGGTGGCTACTTCCGTTCCCATGTTAGAGAATTTTTCAACTATAATCTCTTCAAATATTTTCTCGGGTCCTTTCTCTCTCTCTTCTCCTTCTGGGACCCCTATAATGCGAATGTTGTTGCGTTTAATGTTGTCCCAGAGTTCTCTTAGGCTGTCTTCATTTCTTTTCATTCTTTTTTCTTTATTCTGTTCCCCAGCAGTGAATTCCACCATTCTGTCTTCCAGGTCACTTATCCGTTCTTCTGCCTCAGTTATTCTGCTATTGGCTCCTTCTAGTGTAGTTTTCATTTCAGTTATTGTATTGTTCATCTCTGTTTGTTTGTTCTTTAATTCTTCTAGGTCTTTGTTAAACATTTCTTGCATCTTCTTGATCTTTGCCTCTATTCTTTTTCCGAGGTCCTGGATCATCTTCACTATCATTATTCTGAATTCTTTTTCTGGAAGGTTGCCTATCTCCACTTCATGTAGTTGTTTTTCTGGGGTTTTATCTTGTCCCTTCTTCTGGTACATAGCCCTCTGCCTTATCATCTTGTCTATCTTTCTGTGAATGTGGTTTTTGTTCCACAGGCTGCAGGATTGTAGTTCTTCTTGCTTCTGCTGTCTGCCCCCTGGTGGATGAGCTGTAATTTCTCTTTAACCAAAGATAAATTTTGTATTATGTTTTAATTTCGAAATCCTAGGAAGTATTTTAGGCAAGTGTATCAGTCTAAGTTCTACCAGAGGAGCAGAAGCAGAATGAATAAGAGATTATATGTAAAATGTAAATGCTGACTAAGCACAAAGTCCATGGGTCAGACGGTCAGGAAGAGAAGAGCTGGAGCAAGCTGGAACCACAAGGGCACAAGTGAATCATTTGTCCATGTGCAGTCAGGAAAGGAAGATGGGGAGAAAGCAGAGGAATTGTAGACTTATCTGCTGTGTGGACTCTCTGGGCTCAGAGAAGGCCTAAACCCTCTTTTAAAGGTCATCCAACTAATTAAGTTAGATTTACCCAGAGTAAACTCACTTTTGATGAATTTAACTTTAATTCATTAGAACTTTACTCACATCTGCAAAATCCCTTAACAGCAGATTAGTGTTTGGCTGAAACATGGAATTATGATATAAATATGCTATAAAATGGCCACCTCTTCCTTTTCATTCCCCAACTCTTGCAAAAGGCTAGCTCTTTCTAATCTGAAACATAGTAGAAAAAATACTGGGGCTTTAGGCAAGTTGACATGTCAAAATACAATCAGAGCAATAGTCTACTTATTTATAATTGTATTCCATGTTAGTCAGGTTTGTTTCAAAAAGCAAATTAAATTCTCCAATATTTGTAAACATATTCATTTTTTCACTATTTTAAAATTATATTTACAAGTATTTTTGTGTATGTACAAAGATTTCATATATTCTGGGACAACTTGATTATTTAAGTACAGGTTGATATATTTTAATATATGCTTTCTTATTGAAGTATAGTTGATGTACAATATTTCCAGTGTACAGAAATGTGATTCAGTTATATATTTATATATATATATATATATATATTCTTTTTCAGATTATTTTCCATTATAGGATATTACAACGTATTGAATATAGTTCCCTGTGCTATACAGCAGGTTGTTGTTGTTTATTTTTTATATAGTAGTGTGTATCGGTTAATCCCAAATTCCTAAATTGTCCCTTTCCCCCCTTTCCCCTTTGGAAACTGTAAGCTTGTTTTCTATGTCTGTGAGTCTATTCCTGTTTTGTAAATAAATTCATTTGCATCACTTTTTTAGATTCTACATATAATTGATATCACATGATATTTGTCTTTGTCTGGCTTACTTCATTTAGTATGATAATGTCTAGGTCCATCCATGTTGCTACAAATGGTATTATTTCATTCTTTTTTATGGCTGAGTTATATTCCATTATATATATATATATATATATATATATATATATATATATATATGCGCCACATCTTCTTTATCCATTCATCTGTTGATGGATGCTTAGGTTGCTTCCATGTCTTGGCTACTGTAAATAATGCTGCTATGAACACTGGAGTGCATGTATCTTTTCAAATTAGAGTTTTCATCTTTTCTGGATACATGCCCAGGAATGGGATTGCTGAATCATATGGTAACTCTATTTTTAGTTTCTTAAGGAAACTCCATACTGTTCTCCATAGTGGCTGCACCAATTTACATTCCCACCAACAGTGCAAGAGGGTTCCATTTTCTCCACACCCTCTCTAGCATTTATTATTTGTAGACTTTCTGATGATGGCCATTCTTACTGGTGTGAAGTGGCACCTCATTGTTGTTTTGATTTGCATTTCTCTAATAATTAGCGATGTTGAGCATTCTTCCATGTGCCTGTTGATCATCTGTATGTCTTCTTTGGAGAAATGTCTGTTTAGGTCTTCTGCCCATTTTTTGATTGAGTTGTTTGTTTTTTTAATATTGAGTTGTATGAGCTATTTGTATATTTTGAAAATTAATCTTTTGTCAGTTGCATCATTTCCAAATATTTTCTCCCATTCTGTACGTTGTCTTTTTGTTTTGTTTAAGGTTTCCTTTGCTGTTCAAAAGCTTTTAAGTTTAATTAGGTCCCATTTGTTTATTTTTGCTTTTATTTCCATTATTCTAGGAGACAGATCCAAAAAAAATATTGCTGTGATTTACGTCAGAGTGTTCTGCTTATGTTTTCCTCTAGGAGTTTTTAAGGATATATTTTAATATATTCTTGTTGGTTTTAATTTTTTTGTATATTTTTTTCTTGATGTCTTACAATCTCAATATTGGTCCTCCTTCTACTCCCTATCTACTAGTACCAACCAAGACTAGATTTTGTAACATGGTTCTAGCTTCTTGCTCATTAGAGACATTGCAAGCACCACATATGTATTGGTTTGGCCAAAAAGTGCCTTCAGTTTTTAAGTAAAAATAGAAGATGCATTTTTCATTTTCACCAAGAACTTTATTGAGCAACGTATTCACCCTTTTGTTCTACTACCTTCTGCCATTTTTCAGGCAGCTTCATAATTCATCTTCCCAAAACTTTTTATCTTTATGAGCAAATAACTGTTCCAGGTGCCTTTTACAGTCTTCCAGAGAATTGAAATTTTTTCCATTATAAGAACTTTGTAAAGACCTAAATAAACGGCAATCCAAAGGTGCAATGTCTGGTGAATATGGTGGATGAATCAGAACTTTCCAGCCAAGCTGTAACAGTTTTTGCCTGGTCATCAAAGAAACATGCAGTCTTGTATTATCTTGATGGAAGATTATGCATTTTCTGTTGACTAATTCTGGACGTTTTTCTTTGAGTGCTGCTTTCAGTTGGTCTAATTGGGAGCAGTACTTGGAATTAATCATTTGGTTTTCCGGAAGGAGCTCATAATAGAGAACTCCCTTCCAATCCCACCTTATACACAACATCACCTTCTTTGGATGAGGACTGGCCTTTGGTGTGGTTGGTGGTGTTCATTCCTCTTGCCCCACAATCTCTTCCATTCCACATTGTTGTACAGTATCCACTTTTAATTGCCTGTCACAATTTTTTTTAAAATGCAACGTTTTCATCACATTTAAGTGGAGAATCACATGCAGAAATACAGTCAAGAAGGTTTTTTTCACTTAACTTATGTGAAACTCAAACACCAAAGGGATGAACATAACCAAGCTGGTGCAAATGATTTTCAACATTTAATTTGGATATTTTGAGTATGTCAGCTATCTCCCGTGTGGTATAACATTGATTGTTCTCAATTAATGTCTCAATTTGATTGCTATCAACTTCAGTTGGTCTACCCGACTGTGGAGCATCATCCAGCAAGAAATCTCTAGCACAAAACTTCACAAACCACTTTTGACAAGTTTGATCAGTCACAGCACTTTCTCCACACACTGCACAAATCTTCTTTTGCATTTCAGTTCCGTTTTAACCTTGCTTGAAATACTAAAGCATAGTATGCTGAAAATGTTGCTTTTGTCCTTCCATCTTCAATATTAAAATGGCTACCAAAAATTTACCAATTTTGATGTCTTTTTTAAAATGCATGCTGATATGACAGCTATCACATACAATCTAATAAAATTGTTTCGAATGAAGTTAAAGACAACTAAGTGCTACTAGAGCCATTTTACAGAAAAAAATGAGCAAACCTTTGGCCAACCCAATAAAAACTGGACAATAGAGCAGCTGGGTCAGTTCCTGATTCAAAGAAGTGTGTTATTTTCTCTGGCTTTTATAGGTACCTGGCTTTGTATATCTGAAATTGCAGGTAATAATCGGTTCCATTAGATCATCTATCAAGAATAAGGAGAAGGGCAACCCACAGCCTTGATTTCAAGCAGTGATCTTAGCTTTGGTCCCCCATTTCATATGGAAAAGTTAGTCCACATCACCAACAGTCCGGTTTCTAGATAGTAGTCCCTGGCCACAATTGTTTTCCTCCTTTTGAATATGTGTCCAAAAAGGTATTTATTTTTGTTTTGGAGTACGGATATGTCTTTTTTTCAACATTGACATTTTATGTTTATTATTGCAGTGTGCCATGAGCACCAGTTCAGTGATAAAGTTCAAAGTATGAATTTTCAATTACAGTCTTCAGTTGTATTGAACACATTTTGTATTACTGCCAATTTTTCTTATATTGATTTCAATCAGATAAACTCAATCTATTTTTTAAGTGATAACATATATTTACAACATACATCCCTAGTTTATGTTTTCTTTTTCCAACAAATTCTCAAGCTACTCATTATTTTTATCCTGCTCAAAAACAGACCAGAATCATTTATCATTTAGCTATCCTCAAATCAGCTCTTATTGTTTTGTTTCATAGTTATAACTTATTTAGATTTACCCACATGTTTTTTTTTTCCTTATTTTCTTTTTCCCTGCACAGCATTCATTTGTGCATTTCTGAATTTCCACTTAGGTTCAATTTTCTTCTTGACTTAAATCAAATAAAAATACACCATTGAAAAAGCAGCTGAAAATTTTATGCGGAGATGTGGGCGCTAGGAATGTTGGATTCAGCACCTCAGACAAACCCCAGAATCTATTTTGCTCCATCTTTGCTCCTCACTGTAGGCTCTCATTTTGTATTCAGGTACTCTATTTGTGCTGTAAGACAGATTTCAGTAATACCAGGGTCATTTCTGCCCCATAGAAACCCCAGCCAGAAAGAGTCTTACAAATGTCTTAGGCTACACTCTCATTGCACGAGTTTGTCTGTGTGCCTATTCCTGATCCAGTCACTGGGGTAGGGAAAATAATACATCAAAGTGAAACCAACACCATTAAAACCATATTTCTTGAGGATAGTTTATGCATTGTTGCTTTCTTTTTTCATAAGAAGCCACGGATAGATGTTGGGAGGGCAAACACAGCAGCCATCAACTACATTTAGTCATATAACTAAAATCTATGAACAGCTTGAAAGTTATTCTATCCATATTAATACGTGTCTTCTGAGTATCAACAATTTATATACACATGTATACAAACGTCCAACTTTTACAGAACCCTGTCCAAAAATTTTTATATTGGAATTGAAGATTCTATAAGACATAGTTGGTGGTTACATTTGTTTATACATTTTTGGAAATGTAGAAACTGAGGGGCCTAGAGAAATTAATAAATTAAAAAAAAAACTAATTAGTGAGGAATCATGGTTTTGGATTCTGGTCTTCTGATTCTAAAACCATGTTATTCACAGATTAGTATTTTATTCATGTTCACCTGTTTCTCTCTCTCTCTCTCTCTTTCTCTCTCTCTCTCTCTCTCCCTCATAGATTATTCTCTGACATACAATAAGGGAATAGATTTAGAATCTTTCAAATTATAATAAATTTAAATATGTATGACATATTTCATTTATTTATGCAATATATCAAATACTAAACTATACTTTTAAATGTATATTTCATTAAAACATAGTCCATATAATTCTTCTTATGTGTACATTCACATAGTTAAACCAATCAAGATTTTGCAAGGATATACCTACATGAAATATGAGTGTGTGTGCATTTGTACACCCAATATGTTTTAACTCTCAGTTATAATTATTTCTTTAAAAAATTTTATTAACTAATAAGTCATAGGAAGACTAGAATAAACATTTCTAGGGAGTGGTAAACTTGGGGTCTGGGGCAGAAAGTTATAAGAAAAAAATGTAAAGGATAGAGCAGATCAGTAGCCATATGGGGAAGAACTCTTGCAACATATAGTAAAATGGAAACTTTATCTGAGAGAAAGGTTATTTAAATTTATGAACAACAGCATCTCAGAGAGCCACGATATGAACAACTAAAAATAAATAAGTTAATTTTAATATTGCTTAATAGTTCTGATTGATCTTCCAGAGCTTTTGTTGGCAATACATCAAGAATCAATTTAGGATCCAGTTGAAAACAAAGTTTATAATCCTCATGTAATGGATTTTGATGCCTCAGGCAATACAGTGATGTAAAAATGATTAAAAAGTGCTGCTTTCCTGTGTAACCAATAAAACTTCTCTCTAAAATAGGCTAGGTTAAAAATACTTGACTGTGGGACTTCCCTGGTGGTGCAGTTGTTAAGAATCTGCCTGCCAATGCAGGGGACACAGGTTCTAGCCCTGGTCCGGGAAGATCCCACATGTCGCGGAGCAACTAAGCCTGTGTGCCAACACTACTGAGCCTCCGTGCCACAACTACTGAAGCCCGTGCACCTAGAGCCGGTGCTCCGCAACACGAGAAGCCACCACAAGGAGAAGCCCACGCACCGCAACTTAGAGGAGCCCCGGTAGCCCTCGTTCGCCTAGAGAGAAACTAGAGAAAGCCCGCACGCAGCAACGAAGACTCAACACAGCCAAAAATAAATTAATTAAAAAAACATACTTGATTGTGCTGTATTTGTAGAATTCCAACTAAACTGTTTATTATTATTTTATATACAGGTTCATTTGACATCACATCCTCTAGCTTATTACACTGATGTCACCCAATCCAATCAAAAGGTCATCCATCAGTAATAGATCAAACCAAACTATATATCAAAACCCTACTAGCGGGGCTTCCCTGGTGGCGCAGTGGTTGAGAGTCCGCCTGCCGATGCAAGGGACACGGGTTCGTGCCCCGGTCCGGGAAGATCCCACATGCCGCGGACCGGCTGGGCCTGTTAGCCATGGCCGCTGAGCCTGCGCGTCCGGAGCCTGTGCTCCGCAATGCGAGAGGCCGCAACAGTGAGAGGCCCGCATACGGCAAAAAAACCCAAAACAAAACCCTACTAGCAGCATAACAAAAAGTGTTGGGAAAATGACTGGAAAACATGCATATAGGTATATTTCAGATAGTAACAACATTCTATAATGATTTATTTTTAAATAGGTAGGTGAACCAACTATTGAAATGAGGTAAATAAGAGAACAAAAATCCCTATTATCTATATTATTTAAAAGCAATTCCTTTCAAATATTATAATATTAAATTCTAGTGTCTTTTTTTTTTTTCAGAGAATGGACAAAACTAACTTTTGGCATTCATTATTAATTCCCTTTAAGTACTTATGAATCATTTATACACAAATTTACAGTTTTTGTCACCATTTAAAAATTGTGGTAATGTGATTTATGTTATGGTTTGATTATACACAAGTGCACATAGATCTCAAGTTGCATGCCAGCTCTCTACTTAAAAATGTTCTTACCTTCAAGGAAATTTTATGATTTATATAGCAAAGCAAACTTGGAGGTGAACTTTCATACATATATAATTTTCTATGAAACTATTGCCTTCGGTGAATTTTCACCTTATATAACGAATTTAATAAGAAATGCATATATGTTCTAGGAATACGCTAGTCATAATACTCACTTTGTCTCGTAAGTCATAATACTCACTATATCTCATTCAAATAAATAATATCTCAATCTTTTAGACGTTTGTGCCTCATCACTTAACTCTTTTTCTATTGTTTCTAATTATAAATACTAAAATAAACTTAGTGTTAAATAATTACTACATTATTTTCATGGCGTGCTGTGTATGTATGAGTCTGAATATGTGTTGCTGGAATTCAATGCAATTTTAGTTATGTTTCTGAAATAGATGAATAAATATTAACTACTAAGTGAATGAATATATGAGCAGCTGTTTGGTATGTACTGGGGGGATTATTACATAATATTTCCATAATTATTAAAGAGAAATAGAGAAAATACCTCTTTTGAATTACTATAATAACTTTACTGATTGATTTAGATTTGCTATGATAAATGTGAATTAATTATTGAGTTCTCACTATACTAACTTTACAGAATTATAACATTTAACACTCACAACAATACTGTATTAGGTGCTACTGTCCCCATTTTATAGATGAAGATACTGAGGCACAGAGAATAAGCAAACTGTCCAAGAAAATACAGCTAGTAAATAGTCAAACCCAGGGTGCACACCTGGGCAGACTGATTTTGGCATTTGTGATCTTAAGAACCCAACTGCCTCATGCTATACAGAAGACCAAAAAAGACATGAAAAAATGAGCTAGACTCAGAATCCTAAGTCAAGAAGACTAATCAAGTTTCATAAGGTAGAAGCAACATCCAATTGGCTGTATAACACACCTGTGGCCCTCTGTTGCTGCACAGAAACATTTCCTAATTCAGGTTCTTTCTACTTTTCCTTCACCTTTATACCCCTTCCATTTTCTAATGCTTTCGAAGTGTGATGGCTTCTGGAAAGCCTCTGACTCTCTATGTGGCTATAGGGAGCATGAAGCTCGTATTTATGCTTTTTCAATTAGTATAAGTTTTAACATGCAATTGAAAGTAGCTGAGGTTAGCATGTTAGAAAATTTGAGCTTTTAACAATTGCAAAGGGAGTTTACATGTATATCGGTAAGAGTATTTCCTCTTGAATAAAGCAATCTGATTTCATGCATAAAATGCTTTAGCAACATCCCAATTACCCATCAGGATATTTGTTTATTTTTATTTTCATTTTGTTGTTCTAATTTAGAAAAGACCACACAATCAGTAATGATCTGAAATAAAGGTAATTTAGGATTATGATGAATATGAGGAATTAGTTCTCCCATCTTCACCTTTGCCTTCTTATCCTGGAGAGGGTTAAAACTCCTATCAGAAGACTGGTTTCTGTCAATTAGATGCTCACTTGAGATTTGGAAGGTATAAATGACTTTGGCTTGGCTGTTTTTCTTGCAGCAAATACAATTGGGTGAAAAAACATTTTTTTTTCTGAGCAGTTCAGTGCCCAGTCTCTCACTTTGGGCAGTCATGAAGCAATTACATTGGCGGCAGTGGAGGTCTCTTTCCTCCCTGCCTTCCTGATAGTACTGGAAGCAGCAACTTCCCCTGCTGAAGCATCTCACAGTCATTCTTGTAGACCTCCACTAAAGCCAACTCCTCTAGCCTTTCTAATAATAGCACAATCACTTAAATAATTATTAAATTCCTTTTTACTTAAAATATTTTAAAAAGAGTTTTTTTCTGCAGCAGAACCCTGATAACATAAGAAGCAATGGCGAATGCTCACGCTGTTATGGAAAATGAAAACAAAATTTTTTATACGAAAACATATAAACATAGTGTTTGTTTTCCTGCTTGTATTAACAAAAATAATATAATTTACAAGACAGTATGTTCGTTGGACAAAAAGACTTTACAGTTAGCATTTAAATATAAAACAAATACTTAGAAATAACTGCTGCAGTTGATTTAACAATCTGAAAATACCTGTTTAAATGGTTGGTTTCATTGGCTAGCAGAATTTCTTACAAATAAATAAACGGGTAATCTCTAAATTTAATTTTTTTTTCAATTCTCTTCCAACCCAACAGACGCATACCCACATTATACTGATACTTGTCAAACGACTGGTAAATCTTGAATCATGAGGAAAATATGTATGAGACTTAGGAGATGATGAAAACAAGATGTTAATATCCATATTAGATGGTAAGTTGACATACCCAGCCATTATACATATTTTAGGTAGAATTTATCTGCCTTGGTATCATCTACTTATTTCCTCCTCAAATGGCTGAATAATAGACTGAAACTAGGAAATGTGATCCAGCTTTTCAAGAAATGCAATCCTCTAATAAATCTTAAAATTTGCGAGAATTCAATTGTGTGTCCAATAAAATCTTTAGGCATAGATAGCTCATGTATTGGGATTTGCCTTTTTATACCTAACATATAACTACATATTTGTAATATGAGTTTTCATTTTTTAAAAAGAAGTGTGGAGAAAACCTCTTTATATAAACAAGCAGGATTGAATACAAATGTTTTGTTATCACAATGTCAATTTTTTAACTCTTCTAAGTTATTTGCTAAAAATTACAAAATGATCCTTTCTTAAAGATGATTCTTAATGATCTATCAGTTGAGAATGTAAATATCTATTTAAGTCAAAATATTAAATGTGTTAAATCTGTGCTGAAATTTTTCAGGCATGTTATAGATTCCAGAAATGAAACGTATGAACCCCGCCCACAAAGGGAGTTTATTAAGGGAGACTAATGGCAAAGACAAGGAACAATATATACACACTTGGCGAAACAACAAAGGTCTCCAGAGATGTTTAGAAGTAGAATTCCTATGGTATTCTTTATCTTCAAGTTATAAGAAAGAGCCCCAAAATCATATTATAGAAATATGAAAAGGAATAAGTATCTATAGTATCAAAGGGGATCTTGAAAATCAAAGAAATGAAAAATCTTAAGTAAAAACTTATCAAGGCATAAATAATTTGCAATTGGCAGAAGAAGAAACTCAGCTAACAAGAATAAGAAGGGACTTCTATACATACTCATTGCTTGCATTAGAATACTAACTAAAACAACAGTGGGTAGCTGTTTGTATTCAATAGATTGGCAAAGTTTAAAAGTTGGATAACACCTAGGTTTGGGTCCAAATCACCAGGATAATTTTAAACTTTTAAGAATTGTTGACTTCTACATTTATCTCCTTATTTCGCTAATGGAAATCAGGAATCTCAAATTGTAAGTGACCACAAATAACTTATATGGCCATGGAGGACTGAAAATCATTAATTGTCTTTAACCACAGGTAAAAATATAGCCATATGTATATATAAATACATATATATTAACCAATATATCAATATATAACATAGAATTAGGCATGGAATAGATAAAATGAGACTAGAATAGAAAAATGAAATGCTATATATGCATAATTTTTAACAAGTAGAAAGAAACTGGAATACAAAAGAGAGAGTAATACCTCATAATGTTCACCAATTTTTATTAACCTTCTCAGTCACTATTCTCCTCCTATTCTCTAATTCTGAGTTATGTAAATCTACTTTCTAGTCAGTATGACATTTGTCTTTAGTCATATACACCTTCAAAATATTTCATCCATTATAATATTCAAAAAGTCTAATAATTTTATTTAAATTTGTATATTTCCATTCATAGTATTTAATATTATTTACAACAATGTGTCTGAAATCACATCATTGCTCTTTCTCTATATATTATTTACCTCCTTCAAACAAAGTAAATTCTTTAAGACAATAAAACTATTTCTGCAGAATAAAGATAAAAATGATGGAACTCTAGCTCTTCAAAATAGAAGTTCTTGATATGTCCTTTCTCTGACATCCCACTGTCTTGATAGTGTGAAGCCAATTT
The DNA here is from genome assembly GCF_949774975.1 of Lagenorhynchus albirostris. Taxonomy (NCBI): domain Eukaryota; kingdom Metazoa; phylum Chordata; class Mammalia; order Artiodactyla; family Delphinidae; genus Lagenorhynchus; species Lagenorhynchus albirostris. The sequence continues at coordinate 124,623,111 of NC_083098.1, forward strand.
CAATTCTAGCTGACTAAAGAAAGGGTTTTCTTTTTCTTTATTTATTGAGGCTTTAGATATAAAAGACATTTTATTTCCAAATTTTCAGTTAGTTCTTTCAAGAATTTCACTGAATATATTCTTTTGAATTCTACTTTATGTAGTAATATGTTCATTTCTTCTGTTGAAAGAAGAAATTTTGGCATTTCAAAAAAGTTTACTTCTGGTAAAATGTTCCAATAATAGACATGTTTAGATATATTATTTAACTGTATTACTGTGCCAGCAGGGAGTCCTAATATGTTTACAGAAGATAAAAGTCAAGGAGGACACAGAAATAAATCTTAACAACTAAACTGTCTTCTAGCAGCCTTGATTTTTTTGAAATTGTTTGTAAGACTTATATGTGCCTTAGACACTGTGATTTTACAGAAAATATAATCAATAAACAGGGTTTCCCTGGTGGCGCAGTGGTTAAGAATCCGCCTGCCAATGCAGGGGACAGAGGTTTGAGCCCTGGTCCAGGAAGATCCCACATGCTGTGGAGCAACTAAGCCTGTGCACCACAACTACTGAGCTTGCACTCTAGAGCCCACAAGCCACAAATACTGAGCCCGCGTACCACAACTACTGAAGCCCATGCACCTAGAGCTCATGCTCCACAACCAGAGAAGCCACCACAATGAGAAGCTCGGGCACCACAACAAAGAGTAGCCCCCACTCACTGCAACTAGAGAAAGCCCATGAACAGCAACAAAGACCCAATTCAGCCAAAAATAAATAAATAAATTTGTTTTAAAAAAGAAAAGAAAATATAATCAATAAATAACTCAAAAAGTTTGCAACTCAGCTGACTTTGCTCCCTGTTTTCTTGCCCTTGTTCTTCATTGAATTTCTTGAGCTACCATATACTTTCTACTCCCCACACATGTTCCTTATATGACCAATTTGAGGGCTATTTTGTTGTTGTTTTTGTTGTTGAAGAAGAAAACTGGTTGAGATTGTAGTGGGACCAGAAAAGTTGTAGGACTGTGGATGGTACAGTGAGCTTAAACTCAGACACAGGTTTTGATTTTGCTGTTTAATATCAATGTGACTTTAACAAACACTGCTTTTCAGAACTCCGTTTTCTTACCTGCATAGAAAAGTTAACATATAAATCAAAGATTTTTTGTATATATAAAATGAAATAACGTATTATATAAACTCTGAAGTATTGATACTATTCAAATATAAAGTATTAGGAAAATCACACAGGTTCTCAAGTCAGAAACCTATAAGTCAGCAGCTATGAGTATTCATTTTCAGTCAGCACCCACTTCAGTCCATCTAGGAGTCCTTATTCCACACCAGCAGCTCCCACTCCCAATTGCTCACAAACCACACACATGCCTCTCTCTCTCCACCATTCTCATCTCGTCTCATAACTGGTACTTGGACTGTTACAACAGCCTGCAAACAGGCTTCTGCTTCTAATCTTAAAATATTCTCCACAAAAAAGCCGGAATGATCTTTGGAAACATAGGTCATGTCATTTCATGAATTTGTTTGAAATTGTTTCATGTTGGAAAAAGATTCCAACAATTTATTTACTGCGTCCTTCATAGCCCATTTTGATCTTGCACTAGCCAAGACTTTCAGCCTCATATTGAGCTCTTTTCCCTTTGCTCACTAGCTTCCAGCCACACTCTGTTTCCCTTAAAGGAACAGTATTAAAAAGGAATTATAGTGCATAAAAATAGGCACTCAATGAATATTCTTAAATAAACAGATACAATATTCTTGGATTTGAATGGCAAAGGATACATAGTAAAATGCTAAAGAGAAAAATATTAGCCCTGATTAATCATGTCATATATGCAACTCACATTAATTTTTTTCATGTTGGTAATTTCACTTCAAAATTAATTTTCTACACATAAAAATAAACTCAAAATGGCTTAAAGACTTAAATATAAGACATGACACTATAAAACTCCTAGAAGAGAACAAAGGCAAAACATTCTCTGACATAAATAGTACAATGTTGTTTTAGGTCAATTTCCCAAGGCAATAGAAATAAAAGCAAAAATAAACAAATTGGACCTAATCAAACTTATAAGCTTTTGCATAGCAAGGGAAACCATAAATAAAATGAAAAGACAACCTACGGAATGGGAGAAAATATTTGCAAATGATGTGACCAACAAGGGCTTAATTTCTAAAATATACAAACAGCTCATACAACTCAATAACAAAAAAACAAACAATCCAATCAAAAAATGGGTAGAAGACCTAAATAAACATTTCTCCAAAGAAAAATGGCCAATAGGCACATGAAAAGATGCTCAATATTGCTTATTACTACAGAGATACAAATCAAAACTACAATGAGTTATTACCTCACACCAGTCAGAATGGCCATCTTCAAAATGTCTACAAATAAGGAATGCTGAAGAGGGTGTGGTGAAAAGGGAACTCTCCCACACTGTTGGTGGGAATGTAGATTGGTGCAGCCACTGTGGAAAAAAGTATGGAGGTTCTTCAGAAAACTAAAAATAGAATTACCATATGATCCAGCAATCCCACTCCTGGGTATATATGTAGAAAAGATGAAAGCTCTAATTCGAAAAGATATATGCACCTCAATGTTCATAGCAGTGATTTACAATAGCCATGGCATGGAAGCAACCTAAGTGTCCATCAACAGAGGAAAGGATAAAGAAGTTGTGGTGTATATATATATGTATATATATATATACATATATATGTATATATATATATACATATATATGTATATATATATATACATATATATATGTATATATATACATATATATGTATATATATATACATATATATGCGTATATATATATACGTATATGTATACACACAAGTATATATGTATTATATAAGTATATATTATTGTATATATACCATAATATATAATACAAGTTGTGGTATACACACACACACACACACACACACACACACACAATGGAATATTACTCAGCCATAAAAGAGAATGAAGTAATGTCATCTGTAGTAACGTGGATGGACCTAGAGATTATCATACTATGTGAAGTTAGACAGAGGAAGAGAAATATTATATGATATCACTTATATGTGGGATCTAAAAAGTAGTACAAGTCAACTATTCACAAAACAGAAACAGACTCACAGACAGAAAACAAACTATGGTTATCAAATGGGAAGAGGCGGGAGGGATATATTGGGAGTAGGGGATTAGCAGAGGCACACTGCCATATATTAAATAGATAGACGACAAAAATTTACTGTAGAGCACAGGGAACTATATTCAATATCTTGTAATAAACTATAATGGAAAAGAATTGGAAAAAAAGAATACAGATATGCACATACATATGTATACCTGAATCACTTTGCTGTACACCTGAAACTAACACAATATTGTAAATCAACTATATATCAATAAAAAATAATTTTCTATGTTTTCTTTAATTCCCTAGTTTTCAATATAATTTTCACACATCAAATGATAATCATTGGGATAGGGAAGGCTATTTGTTTTTGTTAAAATCCTAAAAGGTCTGAACTACTTCAGAAATTTTGCTTGAGTCGAATTTATGTAAAGTTGATATCTTTACTTGCTATTACATTATTCCATTTGAAAAAAAAGTGTTTTTTTTTATTTGAATATTAATCAAATTTTTAAAAACATCTAATTACACAGCCTTAAAACACAGTAAACATTTATAAAATCCCCAATACTTTTGCTATTTGGAAAAAAAACCTTTCACTGCACTTATTAACATTGACAAAGTTGATTCTTAAGGTAGATTATTTGATTTACCCACCCAAGATATGTTGAAAAAGTCAAAGGATACACAGTGAACACCTATATAATTACCGTTAAATTTGCTTTAACACATAAATAGCTATATATTCATTATTTTATCTATCCATCAATGCATCTTATTTTAATACCTCCCTAAAGTGAGGTTGCAGATATCAGTCCAACACTAAACACCGCAGCAGACACATCATTAATGAAATTTCACTATGTGTTTATACTCTAGTTGAGATTAAATTTATAAACAATGAAATGCACAAATCATAACTGCACTATTCAATATATTTTGACAAGTACATATATTTGTGTAATTCAAACATTTATGAAGAGAAAGACCATCACTTCCAAGATCTCTTCCAACTTCTGTCTGTCAGTTCTGTTTCTGACCCTCAGAGGTTAAAAGTCTTACTTTTTTCATCATAGGTTAATTTGGACTCTTCTAGAACTTTATATAAATGAAACAATGTGGCATAAGATTTTGTGTGTAATAATTTTTCACTCCGCATGAATTTTAATTCAGTTTTAAAGAATAATCCATGATCTAATATTCATTTTTCTTTTTCTCAAATTGTATCCTGTGGAAATTACTCTATGCAAGGTTGGTGTTTATGTTTGTTTTAAAATGTTATACTCATGTTGGAAATAGAATTTCATTGGGTCTACCACTCTAGACTAAAAATTTGTAGAGAATTTTTAACCTATTAATTGGTGTCTTTTATCATACTGGACAATTTTAATCTTTTTCTGCTTTTGCATATTCCATTAGACTCTCTGGAAGCCGGATTAAAAGCATGTTAGACCATTTTTTCTATCCTTAATGTCTCTTGATCTTTCATATTTTTTATTTCTTTGACTCTCTGAGATATATTATTTACACAGATTTAACTTCATGTTAATTAGCTCCTTCTTTAGCTGCATAAAGTTTGCTTTAGATATCATCTAATATTTTTTAACTATAAATGTTTATATATTTAAATTTAAAAGCTCTATTTAATACTTTCCAAAACTGCCTGGTCAATTTTGATAATCTCTGGCTCTTTAGTCATACATTTTATGTTCTTATAATTTTTAACAAATAAAATATTAATATTGTATGTATTATATACTATAATTGTAATGTTAAGTACTTTTTTAACTGCTGTTGTTTGCTCATGGTAGATCATGTCTCCTGTGTTTCTTGTTATGAGCGAATGATCTTTGGAAGTATATGTATGGCAATTCCTTGAGGGCTAGATTTAGAGAACATTCATCCAGGAACTTGTTTTGAGCTTATTTTTGATAGGTGTCTGAGGATACCCATTCATGCTTAGTGTGCACTGAGATTCTATGACTCAGTTCCAAACTCACAGAAGGGCAGAGTTGTGGTAGGAATCTCAAGGGATACATTTGTTTATTTCTGCTCAATCCAGAACTAAAGTTAAGGCAAGAAATTAGGCCCCTATATTTTTGTTTCTTTTTTATCCACTGAAACTGCACACCTTCTTTGGTCCTAGCTTTATTCTGGTGTCTGTAATTTCACTTTCTACTTGCATGGAAACAGACTCCGCATCAACTATACATATTTTTGTTTTCTGTCACCAATATGAACAAGCACACGCATTGTCCAATAAATATCACATCCAGCCCACTAGAATGGACTGATGACTACAAGTTAGAGTCTGACTTCAGCAGATATTTACTTCTGCGAATATATCGTTGGTAATTTCTGGCATCTGATGATTTCCCCCATTTTCCCAATCCTCAATGATTTGTGTTTTTTGGTTGTTCTGAGCTAGTAGTATGTATCTCCAGCATCCTATGGTGGAACATTCCTATGTTATTATTAGTTAGATAAAGCTAGATAGTTATTTCAAAGGCTTTTAAGGAGAAACTTACATTAGAAAGGTACATTATAAAAGAAAAACACATGCTCTATAATTCTAGTAGCTGTCATAGAGAGGTAAGTACAGATGTAAATATAGAGATGGAGATACACAAACACAGCTTTCACCACTTTGTCTCTTGATTTCTTTTTTCTCTGTATCAGTGTAACATTAAATGTTATCTATGAAAATTTATCGTTTTTAAATAAAACAACAATAGAATACCCCACTGTATTTGTTCTGCTTATTTTCCTTAAATACATTTTCTTCTTTGATATGTCCATAATGTTTGTGATGACTTTGGATTAAAATACTGTATTATCTTTACTGCCTCCAGAAATAATTTCTTCATGTTAATTTCATTAACGTCCTCTCTATTTCAATTTCCCTTCATACATATATGCATACATATAAACACATATATTTATATGTATACAAACATATATTCATAAACATGCATGTTTATGAATGTATATATATATAAATATGTGTGCATTTAAATAAATATAGAGTTTGGTGCAATGCAAAACAATTCATATGAGTAAAATCAATTAGACTTAAAAAACAATTTATTTGAATTTGTATACTCTAAACTGTAATGAATATATATACATTTTTTGTATAAATGTATCATGCAAATTGTTCCAAATATATTACCTTCATTAATGTGTTAAATAAACTTTACCACTAAACATAAATTTCTAAAAATATATTCTATGCTAAATATCCTGTTTAATAGATGTTTCACGAAATTTTCACCTTTTAGCTTTTAAAAACAAACAGTCCTATTTCAAACATATTTCAAATTAACTTTCTTAGTAAAAACTTCTAAAAAATAGGCTTTCACACCAGTAGCATAAATGGGAGCAAGCTTATAGGGTAGATAACTTTAATCTTGCTCCAGCTAGAAGGATTCTTTAAGAGTAGTATGATGTATTGATATTACTGTCTGATTCCATATGGCTTTTCATGAAAATGACATGCCTGTAGTAAAACACATCCCTCTTGCCTTCAGAAAGTGAGACATCAAAGGAAGACAATATTTGCATACAAATGCATGGCAACTTTCATAAATGAAAAAGTTATGAATTCAGCTAAAATGAAAATGCTTCTTGAAAAGTATATTCTGTAGCTGTCTCATAAAGTCAGAGTAAATTTGACTTAGCTTTAGAGACTATAGGTATGAAACAGTTGACAGTGTCGGCATGTGGCCCTCCTGTTCTCAAATCTCTATGACATCTGTTTGGCAAATGGTGGGGGGGAAGCAGTTTCTGAAAATATTATACCATATTATCCATGCTTTTTTTATCATCTAAGACTGAACTTAATTTAATGGTTAAATTGAATAAATAAGACAAGTGAGTTTGCAAGGCTACAGTTTGTTTAAAGAATTGTACTAAAAATATTTTAAGATGAAAAGAGAGATGAAAAATTAATATGGGGTAACATATCATGACATGTTACCTGGTAGATGACATAACATAACACAGTAGATAAGACCAAATTTACTGCTTCTGAGTAATGAAAAAGATGTCCTATGTTCTCTCCTAATCATTTCAATGAAGGAGTCAGTGTTTAGTTCTACCTTAAATTTTGAATCTATGACATCTATTAATTCAGAGATAATAAATTAAAGTTAATTTCTCAACAACACTAAAGTTTAAATATTTAAGTTATAAAAAGTAGGTAAAAAGTCAAGGATAAGCAAATTTAATAAGGTACTCAGCAAATTCATCTGACAGTGAAAGTTTAATTTTTTTTTAACCATACTTAGTTTGATCAAGAGATTCACCTTGTGACCCTTGATACTCTCATTGCACAACCTCTGCTAACCTGTCATCTAATTATTCATCTACAGATAATCTTTGTCTGAGTCAATTATTCCAAAAAACCTTCACGATGGTCAGGTATTTCTTTTTTTTCTATCACATTTTCTACATTTATTCAATGGAAAACTACTATAAAGAAGAACTTTTCATCAATGCTGAAATGCAATTTACAGAGGAAACGATGGATAAAATTAGATGTGGCCTAGTTTTTCCTCCTAAATAGCTAATCTTGAGAATAAAGTGTTTACACTCTAGTCAAATGGCTTAAAATGACCTACTGTTGCCGTTGTGGTTTCCTCTTTTTATATATAACTACCATTGTAAGCTCACAGTCTTTTATAAATGCAATGTTTTTCTATTCATTACATTCATGATTCTTTCTGTTGCTTAAGTGACTTACCTTTAGACCTCAGTGTAGGTCTTTGCCCCCCTTGGCAACAGTCCATTAATGTTCATTCATTTCTGACATCTTCATTACTTTCTGGCAAAGAAGAGCCCCAGAATCTTCTTGCATATTTTTCCTCCTCAAACCTGGAATAGAATTTAGATACCACAATTCAAATACTAGGTTTGTCTGTTGCTACTGGATTGGAATTACAGCTAGACAAATTCAGCTAGCAAAGCCAAAAAATAGTATTAAATATATATATGGTGGCATTCCCAACTGATACTAAATATTATAGAATTTTAAATGTTTTATTATAAAATTTTATCAGTTCTGTCACACTGCATATTTGCTTGCTAAAAAGATTAATTGAGTATCTGTATTATTCTATGAAATGTATGCAGAGTTTTATAATATCCTAATTCATAATATCAATATAACTTCACTAGTTAAACCACTGGACACAGTTTTAAGTTTTTATTGAAGATCTATTTATCTTCAGACTATATTCTTTTAAAAAGGTACAATCACTATTTAAAATCACTTGAAAAATTATTTTTAATGTGGTTATGTTACTATATTTTTTCAATTTTTAGGAATTGTATTTCCATTTTATTTTTGTATATTTAAATCATCCATTGGCATCCATGGCATCCATAATGCCATTTGAAGCAACATATATGGACCTAGAGATTATCATATGAAGTGAAGTAAGTCAGATAAAGACAAGTATCATATGATATCACTTATATGTGAAATCTAAAAAAATGATGCAAATGAACTTATTTACAAAACAGAAATAGACTCACAGACATAGAAAACAAATTTATGGTTACCAAAGGAGACTGCCGGGGTGGGGAGGGGAGAAATAAATTAGGAGTTGGGAATTAACATATATACACTGTTATATATAAAACAGGTAAACAACAAGGGCCTAGTGTATAGCACAGGGAACTATACTCAATACCTTGTAATAAACTGTAATGGAAAAAAATCCAAAATATAATATATATATGTATAACTGAAATATTATTCTGTACACTTGATACTAACACAACATTGTAAATTAACTATACTTCAGTAAAAAAATAAATTTAATTTAATTTAAAAATATTTTTTAAAAAATCAGGCTACCCTGGTGGCGCAGTTGGTTGAGAGCCCGCCTGCGGATGCAGGGGACTCGGGTTCGTGCCCGGGTCTGGGAAGATCCCACATGCCGCGGAGCGGCTGGGCCTGTGAGCCATGGCCGCTGAGCCTGTGCGTCCGGAGCCTGTGCTCCGCAACAGGAGAGGCCACAACAGTGAGAGGCCTGCGAACCGTAAAAAAAAAAAAAAAAAAAAAAAATCATCCATAAATTTTCAAAGCCAAAACTATAAGGCAAGACATCTTTAAAAGTCTATGTATGTGATCTTTTTCATTCCTTTTTCTGGCTGCGTAGTATGTCATTAAGTGGCTATGCCACAGCTTATTCAAACAGTCCTCACTTTTCATTTTCCTCAAAGATAAAATGGGACGAAAATGCTGTTTATCCCATGATGTTTGGGGGAGGATTCAGTGAGGAATATTTGTTAAGTACTTCACGCACAGAAATTATGCAACTTCTATATATGTTTATTGAATAAACTAAAAATGGTTTCAACTAATTCTGATCACTTTATATACTTATATGTAAGGCCTGACATTCAAAAATACAGAACCAATGTAAATAACATTTCTAAGTGATTTTTTTCCTAGCTATGTTGTGTATAGGAAGGAGGTTGCTAAATGCAGATGGCACTGAATAAACTAAATGGGCGGAAGAATAAACTAAAATGCTAATCTATAAAAATACAAGAAGGCTAGAGAGTGTATTGAACTCTGTTACACTCTCTGCTCTATTAAGTTTATCATAATTTTCTGACAACAAGAGTTGTAGTAGGTTACTGAGTTTAGGGAGTATCATTCCAGAAAATCTGTGAATCTTTTTGAAATGATTTGATGTTGACTGGAAAAATATTAATAAACATTCATCTTTTCTTCATCATTCTGGCTCCATTTATCACAAAGATACTGCTCCCTAACAAGTTTCATCCTCAATGTCAGTACACAGAAAATGTCAATCATCTACTGCATTTATACTCGGTGACCTACAGGAAATGGGCATAATTTGTAATATGAGCATTTTAACGAAGAAGGACATGAATGCAAAAAAATTTCATGAATATGTATTTTACCTGGTAAGATTGTAGAATCCCCTTTCTTAAGCATTTTCAAGAATAGAAAAGTCAATTTAGGGTAATTTGAGAGAAAAGCTCAGTGATGGTTCTTTGATGCTAATTCGTTAGTAAGGGAAAAAATTCGATTAATACTACGAATAAAATACTACTACTACACTATTAATGAAATAATAAAAAAATAAGTATTAAACAATAGGGAACAGGACATGATGAAAGATCACAACAGATTATCAATTTAACATTTGTGAGAAAATCTACATAAAATACTTTTAAATAGGATTCCCTGGAAAAGTATTTAGACAAAAAGAAGCCATTTATTTTAACAAGGACCATAACTGCCTCCTTAGAGACCACTGTGGATTAAATGAGCTTCTTTTGAATGGTTTCTTTATTATTGGTCTATCAAGGTTAATTTCCTGTGTGTTTCCACTTGCCATTATTGCTCTGCCATCTCATCAACAGCAGATCCCACACAGATCTAGCTTCCCCACAGCCAGAGTGCTATAGCCTACATAGCTGTTCATCTGTTTCCTCTTCTTCCTACTGAGTTTGTTTCCCTGTCTGATGCCAAGAACATGAACTACCGGCACTCTGAAAAGACAGTAGTGAAATCTGCAGTATTAGCCTTGTCTCTAAACAGAAGTGAATTCTCACTACGGTTGTATTTGGTTCTCCTGTACATGATAGGAGATCCTCCACATACAGATATTCCAAAACCTGAAGCTTCATTTATGGCAAAATACGCCCCAGCTCACCTCCTTTACTTCTGTTTCCAAACATTTCCCCTGACACAGGAGATGAAAAGCAATCAAAACTGACTAATTCATAGCCACAAGTTGTCATTTTTAAAGATTTGATTCAAATTTTTCATAATCACCAGAAAAAACAAGACACTGTCATACAAAATCTAATTTTTATAATGACTAAATGCCTACCAATAATATACACATTTCTGACTGAATAGTGAAAAACTAAACCACCAGGGATTGGCCAAGATGGCAGAGTAGGAAGACCCTGAGTTCAACTCCTCTCATGGGCATACCAAAATTATAACTATTTACAGAGAAACTATTGATGAGAAAAACTGTAAGACTAGGAGAAAAGATCTTCTGCAACTAAAGGTATAAAGAAAGAATCACAAGACTGGTAGGAGGGATGGAGATGCCACATAGTCCAGACCAGCGCCCCTAGATACTCAACACACAAACGGGAGGATAATTACAATTGCAGATGTTTTCCCCAAGGAGTGAGTGGCCCGAGCCCCACATCTGTCTTTCCAGCCTGGGGGTCCTGCACTACCTGATGTCACTTATATGGGAAATCTAAAGATCAAAACCAGTGAAAATACATAACAAAAGAGAAACAGAGTCATACACACAGAGAACAAACAGGTGGTTGCCAGAGGAGATGGGGAGAAGAAAGAAGTAGGTAAGGGAAATTAAGAGGTAAAAACTTCCAGGTGCAAAGTAAATGAATCACAGGTATGAAATGTGTGGGGAATATAGTCGATAATTAATGTCTTTGTAGGGTGACGTATCTTAAGTAGACCTACCGTGGTGATGATTTTGAAATGTATAGAAAAACTCACTATGTTGTGTAACAGGAGCTAACATAGTATTGTAGGTCAATTATACTTCAAAAACAAACAAACTCAGAGTTAAAGAGATTAGGTCTGTGGTAACCAGGGGAAGAGGGTGGAGGGAAGGGGAGTTGGATGAAGGTAGTCAAAAGTTACATACTTCCAATATAAGATAAATAAGTACCAGGGGTATAATGTATTAACATGATAAATACAGTTAACACTGCTGTATGTTATATATGAATGTTGTTAAGAAAGTAAATCCTAAGAGTTCTCATCACAAAAAAAATTTTGTTGTATTTCTTTAATTTTGTTTCTATATGAGATAATGGATGTTCACTAAACTTACTGTGAACATCATTCCATGATGTATGTCAAATCATTAATCTGTACACCTTAAAGTTATACAGTGTTGTATGTTAATTATATTTCAATAAAACTGGAAAAAATTAAAAATTTTTAAAGTTTAAAAAAGAAAATAAACAATCATCCAGATACTAAATGTCAGAATGCTTTGACACATCAATATTTTTAAAACATCACTTTTCTTCCAGAAGTTGTCTATCAGCATATATTTAACCATCTTTAATGAATTTTGTCATATTTTACAGGTGGCAAATTGAGTGAGAAACCAGAAAATTAGCATGAGTTTTAATTCTTATATAAAACAAGTCTAGTTTTACATTACCCCCCTTCATTGTTAGTGCTAGTGATCATATTATGGTCTCTGAGTTGTCAAGTAAACAATGATAAAGTTATGAAATATACTCTCATTTGAGGAAATACAGCATTTTATCATTCTAACATTATTCTTGCTGTTGCTTAATTCCCATTACTACAATTAAAGTAGTCTTTGTAATTATTAGCTATTATTAAAATGATAGGTCTCACCCTGCATAGTACTTCTACTGTACTCTAATTGAAAGTGTAGAGGTTCAGAGCATGTCATCCCAAAATATGCCACTTTAACATATTGAATATTTTGAGTTAAAGGCACTTGAGAAATAGCAGGTGCAAGAAGAACGCTATTTCCCCTGAAAGCAGGAGACAGAATTCCTATGTGAAAGGTCCCCTCCCTACCCCAGGAGGAAGGAAGACATTCTTGTAACTAGAGATGAGGTGTCGAGGCTGAGAGAAATCTGTACAAGCAAATTTGTTACCCTAACCCTTATCTTCCTAGTAACTTTCCCTCCATTAACTTTGTTCCCTCAAACCCCTTTGTCAAGTTTTCACAATTTACTACTTTTTGTCCATCTTCCTCTTGATAAATTCAGGTTGTGATCACTGTCCTAGATCCTTCAACAATTTTCCCCACAATCTTACACCTTCCTCTAGAAAAGCCCCAGTTTGAAAGTCTTCTGCTCTAACTATGTCCTTAGGGGCTTCATTTTCCTTGTGAGGGCTCTCATGTAATGTAAAAATTACTAAAAATGTGCATGCTTTACTTTTAATCTGTGTATGTCTCCCTGCTGGAGACCCTAAGAAGGTAGAGGAGAAATTTTACCTCTCTTACAAAATGATTATTACATCAATCATCTTTACCTTTTAAAATTTTTTCCACATGGAAGTCTCTGTGCCATCCTATCAGCTTTTCTTCCATGTTTTTTTTTTTCTTTCTTTCTTGATTCATCTTGGTGGACTCCCAGTCTGTGGTTATTAGAATATTTACACCTTTCTCTACTAGGAGAGCCATATTGGGTACTATACATCCACCCGTCGTCATTATTTCAAAGGACTGTTTTTTTATGTTGGCTAAAATATTACCTTCCTCATTCAACAGAGTAATTAAACCTATTTCAAAATTTTACACATACAGTTCGAAGCACAAATATTGAAATGGGCAGTGGGTAGTAGCTTGTATTGGATGAAAGTATTATATTCAGTCTAATCATTTCCTGGTAATATTGAGATAAATTTGTAACACAGATGAAGCTAAGTATCTATCAAGAGTTCATGCATTTGAAAATAAAATGATAATATTACACATATAGTGTATCCATTTTTTCACAGTTTATAACATTCTAACAGTTGACATTTCCCTTCAATTTTTGTTGCGACTACATTATACCTACATTTTGCTCCATCACCTGTAGGAAAAGATACATTCACTTCACCTTGCTTTAGAGTATACAAGCAAATATGTAAATTTGGCTATGTCCTAAGAATTTCAGCTCTGGGAACAATAAGGCAAGTAAGAGGATTTTATTTTTACCAAGTTAGTAAACTGCAAGCTTGGAAATACTATGAAGAACAAAACTGAATATTTCAGGAAAATTCTTCCAGTTAGCACAATTTATAGATACTACCAAATAAGATTTTGAAACCTTCTTCTCTACTAAGGTTTGTATTAGCATTCCAATGCATATCAGCCACCCCATCCCCCATTCCTTCCACTTCAGATCTAGTTTAGAAATCTTTGGGATTGTGTTATATGGGAAAAGAAAAAATCAAGAAATCTGTGGGATTGTGTTATCCGGTTTGGGAGATGACTTCTGTTTGACACCTACAATACAATAATATGCACAGCAGAACATCACAGCGAAAAGGGAATTCTAGAGGTTAAAATTTTCAAGCTTACTACCCACTCTCTCAACTCCCATATCGCTAGAAATCCTACTACAAAGTATGTATTTGTCCTCCAAAGTAAAATTTTGGAGGCTATATAGAGAAGCTAACATGTACGGAGTAACTTTCACATGCCAGATGTTGATGATGATGATTTTAGCTAACACAGAGTTCTTACATATTGCTAAACACTTACCATACCTTAACTTGCTTAATTCTCACAATATTTTAAGCGATGCAAAATTTTTAACACCATTTTACAAATGAGGAAAATGCTAGGGATTGGTAGAGCTGGGATTTGTACTGACACCATCTAGCTCCAGAGTCTGTGTTCCTCTTTATTCCACTCTAATGCCTTTTAGGTTCAGCTATGGGCTCTCACACAATTATGACATATTACATAAGCCATTGAACCCACTAAAGACCACTGTGATGATGTAGTGAATAGAAAGATGGCTAGAATAATAAAATCAGTCTTTGAAATTTGAGCCTGTAATGGCTTTTCTGATTTATTTTTGTCCTCAGTTTCCTCCTCTATAAATGTCTGCTTTGCATTGTTTCAATAAAGTTGTAAGAGTGTAGTGAAATCTTTAATGTAAAAAGACACTGAAACTGTAAAGGATTACAACAATTTAAGACACATCTTTCTCACAGCATAGCCCAGTGGAATAGTTTTAGTTATTAGAGTGCTCTTCTGAACAGAAATATACCTCTCTAATGTCACGTACCCACTCAATTATTTCCTCTTTGGTATTAAAAGTTCAAATTTGTCAACACATTTTCCAAATCTTTCATCTTCCTTTTGATCAGTTGAGGTTTGAACACTGTTCCAGATCCTTCAACATTTTTCCCCCAAATCTTACATATTCCTCTAGATAAGCTTCAGTTTGAAAGCAGTGCCCAAAGGTAAACCTGGGTGTGACCAGTGCAGATACTTTCCAGGTTTTTCAGGAGAATCTACCTATTTTCTCAGTTGTTCTAGGTGTGTACATTTACTACTACAGCTTTTTTTTTTTAACTTTTTTTATTTGCCTCCACATCTCATAGATTCTGGATTCTGAAAGTGTCCATTGAAATCTCTAGATCTTTGTCGTAAATCTAGAAACATTTTTGACTCTATGTACAGGTAAATTTAAACAGAAGTCCCACACACAGGATAAAACACAATGGCTTTGGAGACAAAAAGAGAGGAATGTCAGAATTGCCAAATTTGTGCCAGCACCTGTGTGTGTCTCGTGTGTGTGTAGGACTGTGTGTGCCCATATGTTACAATATTAAATTTGGACTCACTAATATAACCTGTAAAAATATGAATCAGCTGAAATATTCTTTGCATCAACTATTAGGTAAGATCATTGCTTTTAACTCAGTGTCTTTTCCCCCAATCCTTTAATAGTAATAATATTTATATTCGGAAATTTCCACTGACTTACAAACAGCTCTTTAAGAACATGGACAGTAATAAAACATCATAAATGTTCACTTGAAAACAACTGGGAAATGATGAATAAATTTAAAAAGCATCCAGATAAAAAAATCATCCAGTAAAAACTAACTGTATATTGTCTTATCGTAAGCCAACTGGAAGACGTCACCTTAATTAGCTGACATTAAAATTTCAAGTTTATTTAACCAGGTACTGCTACAAAGAAACATATTAGCGCTCAAAACAAAGAGTTGAGGTAAGGATCTTTATCATGACTGGAACAAAGTTCACCCAGGTTACTGTAAATTGCTCTAGGTTATAAAATGATAAAATCCAAATAGAAATCCTCTTTTAAGAGGTAGTTATAGGCCAAGCTTAAAGCACCCAGACATGGTCTAATTTGTTTTCATTTTCGATAGAGATTTATGAGTCTTAGACTTGATCATTCATAGTATCTCTTTCAGTAATACCTGCCCAATGTATTCAGAAATCTGTTCTATTTTATCCCTATAGTAAAGAGTAATTACACAAGGAGTAATTGTGTGTGTGTGTGTGTGTGTGTGTGTGTGTATTGGAAAATGTCTCTCTTTAACCCAAGGTGGGACTTTACCTATTGACTAAGAAAAAGTTTTTACTGCTAATAAAATTTCCTTTTATCTTTCTCAGTACTGTCAATCAAATGTAACCCTTATAGGCAATTTTACTTCCCACAGGATTATTTTATTGTTGCCCCAGCTATTCTTTTCCTCATGCAGGGAAATGGTGCAACTTTCTCCCCACCCTCTTGTCTTTATGGACCTCACGTGCAGCACTTGAGGCACCTGCAACTACTGGAGCAAAAAGACAGTGCAAGTAAGCCGTCAGTGTGGTTTTAAGACAAGGAATATGATGAGGATGTCTTAGGGAACACACTTATTTTAACTCAAGATTCTAGATTCAATGTCAACAGTTTCAGACACTTTTGTGACATCTTCTTCTTGGGCATATAAGTGCTTTCTGTCATGAGAGAAATTAATGATTTCAAAGGCAGGTGTTGCAAAGCAGAGATTGCAGTGTTCTGTCTCTGGAACAGACCTCAGTGAGAAAAGTAAAGATCAAGTAGCTTCAAATTAAAATGGCATTCACAAATAAACATTTAAGAAGATAAATGTATATAGGTTGAATAAGATTATATGAAGATGAATGTTATAGAAATAAACAGCACTAAAAAAAAACTATTATTGAGGGGGTTCTGACATTCAAGCAAAGTAAATGCTTTATAAAATCTCTTTCAGTCTCAGACATTAATGATTTTATTCATTAATTCACATTAATATCAATAATTCTGAGATGAAAATTTACTCCTGATGGATGCTTTTCATGACTATTTAACTCACTTTTCAAATTGGACCCCAATTTTGCAATTTACTGGTTATATGAATATGGACTTATGAAACCATTATGTGTAGGCTGAGAATAACAGGGTGGGGAGGGGTCAGGATGGAGGAATAGGAAAACGTGGAGCTCTCTTCTCCCCACAGGTATGTCAAGAACACATCTACAGGGCTTCCCTGGTGGCGCAGTGGTTGAGGGTCCGCCTGCCGATGCAGGGGACACGGGTTCGTTCCCCGGTCCGGGAAGATCCCACATGCCGTGGAGCGGCTGGGCCCGTGAGCCATGGCCGCTGAGCCTGCGCGTCCGGAGCCTGTGCTCCGCAACGGGAGAGGCCACAGCAGTGAGAGGCCCACAAACCACCACCTCCCCCACCAAAAAAAGAAAAAAAATACATCTACAAATGGAACAATTCTCACAGAGCACTTGCTGACCACTAGCAGAGGACCTCAGACACCTAAAAGGACAAGAAAAATCCCCATGCAACTGGGTAGGATGAAACGAAGCAAAATAGAAAAGAGGAAACGGGACAGGACCTTCGCCCCTGGATGGGGGTAGCTG
Source organism: Lagenorhynchus albirostris (assembly GCF_949774975.1). NCBI lineage: Eukaryota > Metazoa > Chordata > Mammalia > Artiodactyla > Delphinidae > Lagenorhynchus > Lagenorhynchus albirostris. The sequence continues at coordinate 124,640,698 of NC_083098.1, forward strand.
AAAGAGAGGAGGGGTTCTCTCACTCAGGGAAGCCCCCTCCCTGGCAGGGAGATCAACTGGGACAGAAAGGAGCTTTGGGGGACCAAGGGACCAGCAACCAGTCTGTGGCAGGCAGGACAGAGTAAGACTTATGCAGATGGTCTGTGCCACAGCCTCTGTACCCCATCCTGAGCGGTGTGTCTCCTGGTGTAGACGGGGGATGGGTGCTGGAATGTGAGGCTTAGAGAGTGGAGTCAGGCAGGGGACAACTGTTGGATGTGCAGAGACAGCCTGAAGGGCAGGAATAAGGAGCTCCACAACCAGGAAAGCTTGTGGAAGAAGCCCAGGCCACCACAGACGCAGGGTGCCATTGCTGAGTGATGTGCAAAGAGAGGGGCCACCATTGCAGCCCCCTTCCCCACGCACTGGACCCTGATGCTATGGGCACTAGGAGGGGTGCCCGCCTGAGCAGGCTCGCCCTCCCCTCCCGCCAAAGCCTCCTCCTGCCACTCCGGCCTCAGCAGGCTGTCGCCACCACTGCCCCTGCCTGCCTGAGCAGGCATGTGTGCTCCGGGACAACCTTGGAAGCAGATGATGGTGGGAGGAACACAGGCAGAGGTGGGGCTAAAACCAAAGCTGAGCCCCGGGGGCCATGCAACTAAGGAAGAAGAGTTGAAATCTTTCCTCGAGGTTGCATGAACGCGGATTCACACCCCTGCTAATGGCTTTGTGAATTCGGCACCTGTGGAACACCTGAACAGACGAATGCTCCCGCGGCTGAGACGGGTCAAGCTTTAGCAGCTGTGGACTCTGTGGGCATGCACGGGTGGGGATTGGACAAGGTCAGAATCTGAGCTGCCTCCGTAACCCCCACAGCAGGTTCAGGTACATGACTACTGCAGTCCAGGGACCTGCTTCAGTGGATCTGTGCTGGTGGCCTGGTGAAAACGACACCTGTGAGACACCAGGGACAACTGCTGGCATACCCATGGTTAATGTGGAGCTGAGAGCAGTTCCAACATCAGTGTAATTTGTGAGCCAGCACAATGGGTGAAAAGTGACACAACAGAGTATACTCACAGGTGAACAGTGCCGGAGGAGGAAAACTATGTGGCTTCTCTCCCAGTGGGAGTGCTCCTGTTCCACCTACCTCACACCTCAGATCAGAAACAGTTAAGGGACAAGGGGAAGATGGCGGAGGAGTAAGACACGGAGATCACCTTCCTCCCCACAGATACACCAGAAATACATCTACACGTGGAACAACTCCTACAGAACACCTACTGAACGCTGGCAGAAGACCTCAGGCCTCCCAAAAGGCAAGAAACCCCCCACGTACCTGGGTAGGGCAAAAGAAAAAACAGAGACAAAAGAATAGGGACGGCACCTGCACCCGTGGGAGGGAGATGTGAAGGAGGAAAAGTTTCCACACACTAGGAAGCCCCTTTGCGGGCGGAGACTGCGGGTGGCGGAGCGGGGAAGCTTCGGAGCCGCGGAGGAGAGCGCAGCAACAGGGGTGTGGAGGGCAAAGCAGCGAGATTCCCGCACAGAGGATCGGTGCCAACCGGCACTCACCAGCCCGAGAGGCTTGTCTGCTCACCCGCCGGGGCGGGCGGGGCTGGGAGCTGAGGCTCGGGCTTTGGTCGGAGCTCCGGGAGAGGACTGGGGTTGGCGGCGTGAACACAGCCTGAAGGGGTTAGTGCACCACGGCTAGCCGGGAGGGAGTCCGGGGAAAAGTTTGGAGCTGCTGAAGAGGCAAGAGACTTTTTCTTACCTCTTCGTTTCCTGGTGCGCAAGGAGAGCGGATTAATGGCGCCGCTTAAAGGAGCTCCAGAGACGAGCGTGAGCCTCGGCTAACAGCGCGCACCCCAGAGACGGGCATGGATGCTAAGGCGGCTGCTGCTGCCGCCACTAAGAAGCCTGTGTGCGAGCACAGGTCACTCTCCACGCCTACCTTCCGGGGAGCCTGTGCAGCCCGCCACTGCCAGGGTCCCGGGATCCAGTAACAACTTCCCTGGGGGAAAGCACGGCGCGCCTCAGGCTGGTGCAACGTCATGGCGGCCTCTGCCGCCGCAGTCTCGCCCCACACTGCGTGCCCCTCCCTCCCCCCGGCCTGAGTGAGCCAGAGCCCCCGAATCAGCTGCTCCTTTAGCCCCGTCCTGTCTGAGTGGGAACAGATGATATCAGGTGACCTACAAGCAGAGGCGGGTCCAAATCCAAACCTGAGCCCCAGGAGCTGTGCGAACAAAGAAGAGAAAGGGAAATCTCTCCCAGCAGCCTCAGGAGCAGCGGATTAAATCACCACAATCAACTTGATGTACCCTGCATCTGTGGAATACATGGACAACGAATCATCCCAAATTGAGGAGGTGGACTTTGAGAGCAAGATTTATTATTTTTTTCCCCTTCTCCTCTTTTTGTGAGTGTGTATGTGTATGCTTCTGTGTGAGATTTTGTCTGTATAGCTTTGCTTCCACCATTTGTCATAGGGTTCTATCCATCCGGTTTTTTCTTTTTTTTAATTTTTTTCTTAACAATTATTTTTTATTTTAATAATTTTATTTTATCTTACTTTATTTTATTTTACTTTATCTTTCTTTTTTTCTTCCTTCCCTCCTTCCTTCCTCCCTCCCTCCTTCCCTCCCTCCCTTCTTTCTTTCTTTCTACTTCTACTAATTCCTTCTTTCTACTTTTTCTCCCTTTTCTTCTGAGCCGTGTGGATGAAAGGCTCTTGGTGCTGCAGCCAGGAGTCAGTGCTGTGCCTCTGAGGTGGGAGAACCAACGTCAGGACACTGGTCCACAAGAGACCTCCCAGCTCCACATAATATCAAATGGCGAAAATCTCCCAGAGATCTCCATCTCAACACCAGCACCCAGCTTCACTCAACGACCAGCAAGCTACAGTGCTGGACACCCTATGCCAAACAACTAGCAAGACAGGAACACAACCCCACGCATTAGCAGAAAGGCTGCCTAAAATCATAATAAGTCCACAGACACCCCAAAACACACCACCAGATGTGGACCTGCCCACCAGAAAGACAAGATCCAGCCTCATCCACCAGAACACAGGCACTTGTCCCCTCCACCAGGAAGCCTACACAACCCACTGAAACAACCTTAGCCACTGGGCACAGACACCACAAACAACGGGAACTATGAACCTGCAGCCTGCAAAAAGGAGACCCCAAACACAGTAAGATAACCAAAATGAGAAGACAGAAAAACACACAGCAGATGAAGGAGCAAGATAAAAACCCACCAGACCTAACAAATGAAGAGGAGATAGGCACTCTACCTGAAAAAGAATTTAGAGTAATGATAGTAGAGATGATTCAAAATCTTGGAATCAGAATAGACAAAATGCAAGAAACATTTAACAAGGACCTAGAAGAACTAAAGATGAAACAAGCAATGATGAACAACACAATAAATGAAATTAAAAATACTCTAGATGGGATCAATAGCAGAATAACTGAGGCAGAAGAATGGATAAGTGACCTGGAAGATAAAATAGTGGAAATAACTACTTCAGAGCAGAATAAAGAAAAAAGAATGAAAAGAACTGAAGACAATCTCAGAGACCTCTGGGATAACATTAAACGCACCAACATTCGAATTATAGGGGTTCCAGAAGAAGAAGAGAAAAAGAAAGGGACTGAGAAAATATTTGAAGAGATTATAGTTGAAAACTTCCCTAATATGGGAAAGGAAATAGTTAATCAAGTCTAGGAAGCACAGAGAGTCCCATACAGGATAAATCCAAGGAGAAATATGCCAAGACACATTAATCAAACTGTCAAAAATTAAATACAAAGAAAACATATTAAAAGCAGCAAGGGAAAAACAACAAACAACACACAAGGGAATCCCCATAAACTTAACAGCTGATCTTTCAGCAGAAACTCTGCAAGCCAGAAGGGACAGGCAGGACATATTTAAAGTGATGAAGGAGAAAAACCTGCAACCAAGATTACTCTATCCAGCAAGGATCTCATTCAGATTTGATGGAGAAATTAAAACCTTTACAGACAAGCAAAAGCTGAGAGAGTTCAGCACCACCAAACCAGCTTTACAACAAATGGTAAAGGAACTTCTCTAGGCAAGAAACACAAGAGAAGGAAAAGACCTACAATAACGTACCCAAAACAATTAAGAAAATGGGAACAGGAACATACATATTGATAATCACCTTATATGTAAATGGGCTAAATGCTCCCCTCAAAAGACACAGATTGGCTGAATGGATACAAAGACAAAACCCATATATATGCTGTCTAAAAGAGACCCACTTCAGACCTAGAAACACATACAGACTGCAAGTAAGGGGATGGAAAAAGATATTCTATGCAAATGGAAACCAAAAGAAAGCTGGAGTAGCAATTCTCATATCAGACAAAATAGACTTTAAAATAAAGACTATTACAAGAGACAAAGAAGGACACTACATAATGATCAAAGGATCGATCCAAGAAGAAGATATAACAATTGTAAATATTTATGCACCCAACATAGGAGCACCTCAATACATAAGGCAAATACTAACAGCAATAAAAGGGGAAATTGACAGTAACACATTCATAGCAGGGGACTTTAACACCCCACTTTCACCCATGGACAGATCATCCAAAATGAAAATAAATAAAGACACACAAGCTTTAAATGATACATTAAACAAGATGGACTTAATTGATATTTATAGGACATTCCATCCAAAAACAACAGAATAAGCATTTTTCTCAAGTGCTCATGGAACATTCTCGAGGATAGATCATATCTTTGGTCACAAATCAAGCCTTGGTAAATTAAAGAAAATTGAAATTGTATCAAGTATCTTTTCCGACCACAACGCTATGAGACTAGATATCAATTACAGGAAAAGATCTGTAAAAAATACAAACACATGGAGGCTAAACAATACACTACTTAATAACGAAGTGATCACTGAAGCAATCAAAGAGGAAATAAAAAAATACCTAGAAACAAATGACAATGGGACATGATAACCCAAAACCTGTGGCATGTAGCAAAAGCATTTCTAAGAGGGAAGTTTATACCAATACAGTCCTACCTTAAGAAACAGGAAACATCTCGAATAAACAACCTAACCTTGCACCTAAAGCAATTAGAGAAAGAAGAACAAAAAAACCCCAATGTTAGCAGAAGGAAAGAAATCATAAAGATCAGATCAGAAATAAATGAAAAAGAAATGAAGGAAACGATAGCAAAGATCAATAAAACTAAAAGCTGGTACTTTGAGAAGATAAACAAAATAGCTAAACCATTAGCCACACTCATCAGGAAAAAAAGGGAGAAGACTCAAATCAATAGAATTAGAAATGAAAAAGGAGAAGTAACAACTGACACTGCAGAAATACAAAAGATCATGAGAGATTACTACAAGCAACTCTATGCCAATAAAATGGACAACCTGGAAGAAATGGACAAATTCTTAGAAATGCATAACCTGCCAAGGCTGAATCAGGAAGAACTAGAAAATATGAACAGACCAATCACAAGCACTGAAATTGAAACTGTGATTAAAAATCTTCCAACAAACAAAAGCCCAGGACCAAATGGCTTCACAGGCGAATTCTATCAAACTTTTAGAGAAGAGGGAGGAACACTCCCAAACTCATTCTATGGGGCCACCATCACCTTGATACCAAAACCAGACAAGGATGTCACAAAGAAAGAAAACTACAGGCCAATATCACTGATGAACATAGTTGCAAAAATCCTCAACAAAATACTAGCAAACAGAATCCAACAGCACATTAAAAGGATCATACACCATGATCAAGTGGGGTTTATTCCAGGAATGCAAGGATTCTTCAATATACGCAAATAAATCAACGTGATACACCATATTAACAAATTGAAGAAGAAAAACCATATGATCATCTCAATAGATGCAGAGAAAGCTTTCGACAAAATTCACCACCATTTATGATAAAAACCCTGCAGAAAGTAGACATAGAGGGAACTTTCCCCAGAATAATAAAGGCCATATATGAGAAACCCACAGCCAACATCGTCCTCAATAGTGAAAACCTGAAAGCATTTCCACTAAGATCAGGAACAAGACAAGGTTGCCCACTCTCACCATTCTTATTCAACATAGTTTTGGAAGTTTTAGCCACAGCAATCAGAGAAGAAAAGGAAATAAAAGGAATCCAAATCGGAAAAGAAGAACTAAAGCTGTCACTGTTTGCAGATGACATGATCCTATACATAGAGAATCCTAAATATGCTACCAGAAAACTTCTAGAGCTAATCAATGAATTTGGTAAAGTAGCAGGATACAAAATTAATGCACAGAAATCTCTGGCATTCCAATACACTAATGAGGAAAAATCTGAAAGTGAAATCAAGAAAACACTCCCATTTACCATTGCAACAAAAAGAATAAAATATCTAGGAATAAACCTACCTAAGGAGACAAAAGACCTGTATGCAGAAAATTATAAGACACTGATGAAAGAAATTAAAGATTATACAAATAGATGGAGAGATATACCATGTTCTCGGACTGGAAGAATCAACATTGTGAAAATGACTGTACTACCCAAAGCAATCTACAGATTCAATGCAATCCCTATCAAACTACCACTGGCATTTTTCACAGAACTAGAACAAAAAATTTCACAATTTGTATGGAGACACAAAAGACCCCGAGTAGCCAAAGCAATCTTGAGAACCAAAAACGGAGCTGGAGGAATCAGGCTCCCTGACTTCACACTATACTACAAAGCTACAGTAATCAAGACAGTATGGTACTGGCACAAAAACAGAAAGATAGGTCAATGGAACAGGATAGAAAGCCCAGAGAGAAACCCACGCACATATGGTCATCTTATCTTTGATAAAGCAGGCAGGAATATACAGTGGAGAAAGGACAGCCTCTTCAATAAGTGGTGCTGGGAAAACTGGACAGGTACATGTAAAAGTATGAAATTAGATCACTCCCTAACACCATACACAAAAATAAGCTCAAAATGGATTAAAGACCTAAATGTAAGGCCAGAAACTATCAAACTCTTAGAGGAAAACATAGGCAGAACACTCTATGACATAAATCACAGCAAGATCCTTTTTGACCCACCTCGTAGAGAAATGGAAATAAAAACAAAAATAAACAAATGGGATCTAATGAAACTTCAAAGCTTTTGCACAGCAATGGCAACCATAAACAAGACCAAAAGACAATCCTCAGAATGGGAGGAAATATTTGCAAATGAAGCAACTGACAAAGGATTCGTCTCCAAAATTTATAAGCAGGTCATGCAGATCAATAACAAAAAAACAAAAAACCCAATCCAAAAATGGGCAGAAGATCTAAACAGACATTTCTCCAAAGAAGATATACAGACTGCCAACAAACACATGAAAGAATGCTCAATATCATTAATCAGTAGAGAAATGCAAATCAAAACTACAATGAGATGTCAACTTACACCAGTCAGAATGGCCATCATCAATAAATCTAGAAACAATAAATGCTGGAGAGGGTGTGGAGAAAAGGGAACACTCTTGCACTGCTGGTGGGAATGTGAATTGGTACAGCCACTATGGAGAACAGTATGGAGGTTCCTTAAAAAACTACAAATAGAACTACCACATGACCCAGCAATCCCACTACTGGGCATATACCCTGAGAAAACCATAATTCAAAAAGAGTCATGTACCAAAATGTTCATTGCAGCTCTATTTACAATAGCCAGGAGATGGAAACAACCTAAGTGTCCATCATCGGATGAATGGATAAAGAAGCTGTGGCACATATATACAACGGAATATTACTCAGCCATAAAAAGAAATGAAATTGAACTATTTGTAATGAGGTGGACGGACCTAGAGTCTGTCATACCGAGTGAAGTAAGTCAGAAAGAGAAAGACAAATACCGTATGCTAACACATATATATGGAATTGAAGAAAAAAAAATGTCATGAAGAACCTAGGGGTAGGACATGAAAAAAGACACAGACCTACTAGAGAATGGACTTGAGGATATGAGGAGGGTGAAGGGTAAGTTGTGACAAAGTGAGACAGTGGCATGGACATATATACACTACCAAACGTAAAATAGATAGCTAGTGGGAAGCAGCCGCATAGCGCAGGGAGATCAGCTCGGTGGTTTGTGACCACCTAGAGGGGTGGGATAGGGAGGGTGGGAGGGAGGGAGACGCAAGAGGGAAGAGATATGGGAACATATGTATATGTATAACTGATTCACTTTGTTATAAAGCAGAAACTAACACACCATTGTGAACCAATGATACTCCAATAATGATTTAAAAAAATAAACAAAAGTAAACAAGTGGGACCTAATTAAACTCAAAAGCTTTTGCAGAGTGAAGGAAACCATAAACAAAATGAAACGACAACGCACAGAATGAAGCAACCGACAAGGGATTAATCTACAAAATATACAAACAGTTCATGTAGCTCAACATGAAAAAACCAAACAACCCAATCAAAAAATGGGCAGAAGATCTAAATAGACATTTCTCCAAAGAAGATGGCCAGAAAGCACATGAAAAGATGCTGAATATCACTAATTATTAGAGAAATGCAACTCAAAACTATAATGAGGTATCACCTCATACCAGTCAAAATGGCCATTATCAAAAAATGTACAAACAATAAATGCTGGAGATAGTGTGGAGAAAAGGGAACCCTCCTACACTGTTGGTGGGAATGTAAACTGGTACAGCCACTATGGAAAACAGTATTCCATACTGTTCCTTAAAAACTAAAATTAGAGCTACCATGTGATCCATGAATCCCATTCCTGGGCACATACCCAGAGAAAACCATAATTCAAAAAGACACATGCACCCCAATGTTCACTGCAGCACTATTTACAATAGCCAGGACATGGAAGCAACCTAAATGCCCATTGACAGAGGGATGAATAAAGAAAATGTGGTACATATATACAATGGAGTATTACTCAGCCATAAAAAGAATGAAATAATGCCATTTGCGGCAACATGGATGGACCTAGAGATTGTCATACTGAGTGAAGTAAGTCAGAACGAGGACAAATATCATATGATATTGCTTATATGTGAAATCTAAAAAAACGTACAAATGAACTTATTTACAAAACAGAAGTAGAGTTACAGATGTAGAAAACAATTTTACAGTTACTGGGGGGAAAGTGGTGGAGGGATAAATTGGGAGATTGGAATTGACATATACACACTACTATATATAAAATAGATAACTAATAAGGACCTACTGTCCTTATGGGACCTACTGTTCCCACAGGGAACTCTACTTAGTAATCTGTAATGACCTATATGGGAAAAAAATCTAAAAGAGAGTGGATACATGTATATGTATAACTGATTCACTTTGCTGTACAGCAGAAAGTAACATAATATTTTAAATCAACTGTACTGCAGTAAAAATTTTTTTAAAAATTTTTAAATGAGATTAACAGTAGTAGCCTCAAGTTGTTGTGATATAATTTGAGATAATTCACATAAGGAGTTTAGAGAATACTTGCCTCATGAGTGCTCAATAAGTGACATTATTATTAAGTGAAATGTATTATCCATATTTAAGATCCTGATCATGGTGCCAATGGTTTATAGAAATTCAGAATATGCAATTTTGGGGTGTTAGAAGCCCAAATGGTATGACTCTGCTGTACTTTTGAGAAGTTTTTGTGATGTCAAAACTTTTAGGCCTAAGCTCCTGAAATATATAAGTTTACAAAATACACAAGTTACATGAAATAAAGTGTAAGTGGGTTAAAAATCTTTTGTATTTCCCTAATCAAATGATACATCTTCACAGCTTTAGGAAATAGAAAAAGGAAACAAAGTTTCCCGGTACCATCTATTCCATTCTTGCAATGTTAGGAGGCAAAAGGAGAGGAAAAGCAAGGCAGGAGGAGGCTGTAGTGTCAACTTTATCATCTCAAAACAAGTACAGCATGAAATTAAAGTTTAAAGAAAAAAAGTGATGGAGTGAAATTTTCTTCCTGGTGTGTTTAGTATAAAGAAATAATTTATTATTGTCCAATAAAGAATAGAGGCTTGAAACAGACTCATAAACATAGAGAACAGACTTATGGTTGCTAAGGGGGAGGGGGGTTTGGGGGAGGGAAGGATTGGAGTTAGCAAATGCAAACAATTATATATATAGAATGGATAAATAACAAGGTTCTACTTTATAGCACAGGGAGCTATATTCAATGTCCTGTAATAAACCATAATGGAAAGAATAGAAAGAAAGAGTAGAGGCTAAAACTTAGACAAATAGATGAGGTTATAGGCTAAAATTTCATAAATAGAACAATCTGCTAAAAGAAAAATAAAGAAATTTCATACCAGCAGATACCAATTTGAATAAAAGTTTCACTCAAGCAAAGATACACCAAATGAGTTTGCAGATCGCTTTGGGTGTCACTTGAGAGAACATTTGGGCTATATTCTGGTCTCTTTGAAGCTTTCCTCCCAGGCAAGTGCCAGATGGATTGTGTATTATAAAAGATTTTGTCCGGAGCATTTCCAGATGCCATCATGTAGATACTTTCTTATGTGTCTTTACTGCAACAATCTGGGTTGAATCCCTGATGAAAACTGGGCAAGGATATTTTATTACTTCCCCAAGTGAAATCAAATAAAATGTGAATATATTGTTCCTGGAAGGCCAGGTTTCTTTTTTTTTATTAGCTCTTTCAAACAACCTATTTTGTAAGTTGTAAAATAAATATTTAATAGGATGGTTTCCACTTATAGCTGAAAGAATAAAGTATCCTAGATAAGCATCACTTGCAAAAGGAATCTATATTTATTGCCTAGAAAGTGACAGAGCCAAATGGCATTGATTCTGCCATAATGTATGACAGCCCACATCCATCTGTTAGGGACCTGATGCAGAGTTCAATTTACTCTTTGCCTAGAGAATGTTAAGGCACTCCCTGGATTTAGACACAGTGTCTCTAGACTGCTGATGTGATTAAAGAATAATCAAAATCTGTTTTAGAAGCTTTATTTACCAACATAGTATAGAAAGAAAGTTTTTATATCACAAGTTTTTCTGTTCAAACTTTGGTCTTCCTTTTTCTGTTTCAGTTCTGGCAATTCTATTACAGGACAGTTTTATAAATTATATCTTTTGAGACTCCCAACCTAGTTTAAGCAAAGGGCATCTATATACCAGTTTAAAACCCAGCACTAGTACAATGCAACTTTTCTTAAATTATCAATAAATATTTATGATGGAATATTACAATGCAGCTTGAAAATTATTTTATGACTTCTGCTGTGTGAACCGGGGGTATTATATACTTTAAATAATAGTCCACAATTTTGTAGATTTGGGGATTGTTTCAAATCCATCTAAATTTGTTGATAGAGCATTTTCTTTCTAGAATAAAAATAAAAACTACTAAGTCTAAATTTCAATATGAAGACAATATTAAACCATTAAAAGTTTATTCTGCCTTAACAATTTTATGCACATTATTGTATATACTAGACATCTGAAGCATAGATTGCTCTTCATCTAAGGTAAATTCACACAAAAAACAAAAAGAACTGTGTTCTTCTGCATCCAAAAAAAAATTAAAAGCTTGTCACTATAAAAGATTATAAGAGTGCCTGTGATACATGCTTTTCTTCTGGACACTGGAGGGGGTTGGAGATAATTAAATAAATGACTGGGTAAAATTTTATAGTTTCCCTCTGTCTCTCCCTTTCTCTTTCTTTCCATGTGAAATTAGGTCTTACTTAAAGAACAATTAAAATATGTATATTTTAGCCCCAAAATGTAACTTGGAATGAAAATAAAAGCAAATATAATAAACATATTTACACCATTTCGTATCCAATGATTCCAATGATTATATTTGAGGCAAACTGTAAAGCAGTGAGATTTTCTTACAGATATCTGCACAGTTATGACACAGGTTTAGAAACCTTTACACAGATTTTAATTTATATTAGTGGGTAGCCTATTGATATCAATAAAATGTCTCATAGAAGATGAAATCCTTGTCTGGGACTTTTATTCAAACAGAACCATAGTTACCATCAAGGACAAATGAAATGCGGAGTTTTTTTCACCAGTTACCTTGTGGCTCCGCATCTGCCATCTTCATAGTGACTAGCAGTTGCTACCCTTTGATGAATTATTTAACAGCCAGTAAGAAATCTGTTTGTGGTATAAGTTCTGTTCCTGGTGACGTACGGTGTAAGGGTGTTAAAGGAAATTTTGTGGAAAACACCTGAAGGAACTTAAAGACAGAAAATGCAGACAATTGCTCTTAGAAGCCTTACACTGATTGAGAATAGACATGTTAATAATTATCAAGAAATTATAAACCTACTAATGGACAAGATTTTGAATTTTCATATTTTCTTATGTAGGTAGAGAGCTTTAACCAAAGTAGTTGGTTATTCACTGTACTATAATATTTTGTATATGATTAAAGATGCAAAATACTATCTGCTGGATTCAGGATTGGGTTGATGCATTGATAACATTGATTGCCAATAAGTCAGACTGCTTATATATACAATTTTTCATATGGTTAGAAAGTAGAATTATCTACTAATACAAAGATCATAATTTAACATGTAGACTTTATTTGGATGACTCTATTTTAAAAAATTTGAATACAAAATTATAAAATAAAAATTTTAATATATAAATGAAAGAAAACATGTAATAAAACATATTATTCAGAAATTGCTTTGAGGTTTTTAATGGCCTTTCAATTTGCAAAAATCAGTTATCATAGGTGTACCTCAGTATTTTAATTTATGATGTTCATAAATTCATAGGAGTTTCAACTTTCCAGAGAAAGACATTATTTAAATATAGTTTGGTTTTGAAAAATATACAGTGCTTATGAGGCAAACTACAAAATTTTTAGACCGGATAAATTCATACATTTAAGATATCATGTTATGGGGGCTTCCCTGGTGGCACAGTGGTTGGGAGTCTGCCTGCCGATGCAGGGGACGCGGGTTCTGTGCCCTGGTCCAGGAAGATCCCACATGCCGCGGAGCGGCTGGGCCCGTGAGCCATGGCCGCTGGGCCTGCGCGTCCGGAGCCTGTGCTCTGCAATGGGAGAGGCCACAACAGTGAGAGGCCCGCGTACCGCAAAAAAAAAAAAAAAAAAAAAAGATACCATGTTATGAAGAGATAATCCGGTCTTTAAAGTGCCATAAGAGGAAAACGAGACAGAATGCCATATATTATATGATGACAAACCAACTGCAAAATCTCGGATACAAGCTTTAGAAGGAGAAAACGGAGGAAAATTATCAAGATTCTTTTTCATCCTCACTGCTTCCCTAAGCTGCTGAGTTCAGGAATTACTTTTCTGAGACTATCTTCTCTGTTAGCTAGAATCAGAGAGACAGTACTGTTTGAAGAACTTCAATCCAAAAACTTAATAGATACTTCAAATCTCTAATGTCAGGAGCATGTGTAGCAGAGACATTACTTATTCAAATTTAGGATATATCAATAAGATCTTGGACATTGTGAAACCAAACACTCACACATAGGATTAGTGTCCATATAAAAAAAAATCCCAGTTAGTTCCCGCACATCATCATGTGATGACACAGCCAAAAGAAACAAAAAATAAAACAGGCTTTTATGAACCATGAGGCAGGCCCTCACCAGATACCAAATCTGTAGGCATCTTGATCTTGGGCTTCTAGGCCCCCAGAACTATGTGAAATGAATTTCTGTTGTTTATAAGCCACCTAGTTTATGGTATTCTGTTACAGCAGCTCAAAAGGACTAAGATATCAAGTATTTATGTTAATCATATTCTATGGGCAAACAAGTTGTTTTGTATTTTCATGTGACAAATAACCAATCTCCTTTGTCTTCAAGAGTTCATATTTGAATTATTTTCCTTAAAGACAAATCTTAAAGAATGAAAAATCTGACCTTTAGAATTGAGCATGCATGTGCATGTATATGTATAACTGAATCATTTTGCTATACACCCGAAACACACAACATTGCTAATCAACTGCACTCCAATATAAAATAAAAAGTTAAAAAAAAAGAATTGAGCATATATTCTAAAGAAGGAATATATATTAAATGATAATTATGTGTCCATTATTTCTGAAACTATATTGTATATCAGCTTTTTTGAATAATTATCTAGGTTATTTATCCAAATAAACAGTAACTACCTTGAAATAGTTCTTCAGTAGTTTTTGTATTTCTTTCAACATGACTTCATTGATTAAAACTGTTTCATCATTGGTTTTGCAATTTCAGTGACAACTCACAACCTATCGTTCTGAATATCCTCACTGATGTCAATAATTCTTTGATGCTAGGTTGGAGATGTATATGTGCTGTGTGTGTATGTGTCTGTATGTCTGTGTGTATTTAATAGCCCAAAGTCATTGGGGAGTTGTGTTAGGATTAAGTAGTTGACCATGTTGATCAATTTCACTTTTGTTTAATAATAACCAAAAAATAATTTATTGAGATGATTCATTTTACTTGGTAAAAATCCTATTATTCACAATCTAAAAGCACCACAATTACATACCAGTTGGATAAAGTGTACAGACCTGAAAGCTGACTACCAGGAAGGGTACAATAAGCAGTAGTTGTATAACTTCAGATACATCTCTCAAATTGTCATTCTTATTACTTATTATACTTCACATGTAATTGTGTTTTCAGTAATTCTGTGATTAGTTTCAAGGGGAATAAATAATATAACCAAATTAGTATACATAAAATTTATATTCTTGTTTTGATTTTACTTCTTGTACTGCTTTGGTATTTATGACAAAATATTGATAAGAATTTGATATTTTAAGACAAAAGGCTCCATTCTAAACAGTAATGCACATGGGTAAAGGAAATAAACCTAGAATGAAGTTGCTTTTGGTTCCAAAGGCAGAATTAACATTTTTTCTCTCCCTCTAACCCACACCTAACTCCAGAGCCCTTTTATTTCTTTGAAGTCAGAACAAATCTAGTTGTAAGCTGACTACTCAATTAGTTCAAAATTTCCCCAATTTTCAGATGATTTGTGAAAAAGCTGTCACCTTGCACACAGCTGTATTTGTTTATTTTAAACAAATCGCTTACAAAAAATATATATTCCTGCCAGCTACATATGTTAAGTTGCAGAACGGTTTTATATCTCCTGACTCCAGCTACATATGTTAAGTTGCAGAACGGTTTTATATCTCCTGACTCCAGACCCCTCCGTAGAAGAAACATCCTTTTTTAGGAGTATTTTTTATTTGTCTACAAAGTCACTAAGTTTCAGAGTTCAAATGAATGAATTACAGGAATAATTTTATCCGAGCCCTTCACCCCATCATTTCACAGATAAGAAAATGGAAATTCAGACCCAGAAGGAGACTTAGCCAAATTAAATATTTATCTAAAATTCTTAGCTTAGCCAATGGTTAAACTATAATTACTGTTAAAATTACTTACAATGTTTGAAAGGGGCAACATTTTAGAAAATATTATGGCAGTGGAAAATTTAATTTAAGATACTTTATAGATAGAATGGGATGTGACACTGGATTTTCAATTTTGTAAAAAAATCAAGGGGGGAAATCGGATGGTCTTTATTGAAGATATTAAACTAAGTTTTAGAGTGTGAATTCTATGCTATAGAAAACATTTGGCATAAAAATCAGGACTTCTTACTTGCTACTCCCTCGCTGAACGCTCTCGACATTAGCTACTGTTAAAGAGCAAAATTATTCTGACACTTATTAAAGATGGTAAGGAAGACTTTAAGACAATTGCAGTAGGGGTCATGACTATCGTAATAGGGGAGAGAGATTGTGCTCAAATCTGAATACAGCAAACATAGGTGGGGATTTATATGCAATGAACATAATAAGAAGGTCAGTGCATGGAAAATCACTAAAAGGGAATACTTAGTGTAGAGGATTCTTGCTAAACTGGCCTAATAGGATTCTTGCAAACATTTATACATCAAAAGTGGGGGATGGGGCTTCCCTGGTGGCGCAGTGGTTGAGAGTCTGACTGCCGATGCAGGGGACACAGGTTCGTGCCCCGGTCCGGGAAGATCCCACATGCCGCGGAGCGGCTGGGCCCGTGAGCCATGGCCGCTGAGCCTGCGCGTCCGGAGCCTGTGCTCCGCAAGGGGAGAGGCCACAACGGTGAGAGGCCCGCGTACCACAAAAAAAAAAAAAAAAAAAAAAGTGGGGGATGAGGAACTTGATAAGATACCACGAGTGATCAGATATCAAGGGTGGTGGGTCAGATATCAAGGGTGGTGGGGGATGACTTAGCAGGATCCTTTGCTAAGACTGGACGGACAGCCCAAGGAAAGGACAAAGACCAAGGTCGAAGCCTAGTCAAAATTGATGCTTTGAGGAACATGATTAAAGTTTACCAAGGAGAGAGTCTTCGTTACCACCCCCTTAAATTTGAGTTAGTATAGTTTTCATTATATTATGTTTATATAATATCAGAATAATACAATCATTTATATGTAGGGAACCACACATATATTATTTTAGTCTTGGTTTTATAGACTTAAACGGATGACCAAACCAACAATTTACTAATAAAGTTTAGAGTAGAATCAGGTTCCGCTGACACTATACTCACATGGTTTTACTTTGCTTCATAAATGTTTTGTGTTTTTCTCATGTATGGATATTGCCTTTCTTCAAATAGGATCAACTTTCCTTTCCTTTCTAGGAGTATATTTTAACAGCATTTATTCTAACCGAGAAAAAGTAAACAATATTTTCTTCAACCTCAAAATGACATCAAGAAACTGTCTGAAGTTGATACTAAATGGGAATTTGGGAACTATTAGAAATTAGGATAAAAATCTTATAACTAAGATTTTGCTTTGACTATGTAGATATGCTCTTAGGGCACATAGTGTATTTAAAATGCAAGTTCAAGAAGAAAATGAGGAAGAGAAAAAGGAAGAAGAGAAGAAGGAAAAGGACGGAGAAGAGGAGGTGGGGAGGAAGAGAAGGGGTGGGAGAAAGAAAAGCTTATAACAACACAGGGGGAAAATGTGGTCTTTTAGCTGGATTATCTAAATGCCAAGTTCAATTAACTTTAAACTATTAATGTCAAGAGAATATAATAAAATATCCTTTTAGAATCTGTTCATTTTAACATACTATCTAATATGATACTTTACAAGTATCACAATACTTTTTTTTTTTTTTTTTTTTGCGGTACGCGGACCTCTCACTGTTGTGGCCTCTCCTGTTGCGGAGCACAGGCTCCGGACGCGCAGGCTCAGCGGCCATGGCTCACGGGCCCAGCCGCTCCGCGGCATGTGGGATCTTCCCGGACCAGGGCACGAACCTGTGTCCCCCTGCATCGTCAGGTGGACTCTCAACCACTGCGCCACCAGGGAAGCCCTACATTATGCTTTATAAGATATAATATACAAATAATCATCAGCAAGTTGCTACACAACTTTTGGGGTTGTCTTTAAAAATTCAATATTAAAGATCAAAGGAAAAAGTATTTTAAAATAAAAGAATATTTCAGTAAACATATGTTTAATTATTTCCTCTGCTGGTACAAAGGAATGAGCACTTGGATCATTCTATTTTCCCCTGTTCAAAGGAAACTAAATTTTGCTAATAATAAAATGTATATTTTACATAAAATATTAAATACATTGTATTCATAAAAAATGTTCCTTCCAACATTCTTCTTTTGAAGTTTACCCTGTTGAATTATTTCTTCTCAGTTTGTTCATTAAATCTGAATGCCACAAAGGATATTTTGTAGAATTAATACGGTTGCTGTTGTTACTGTTGTTGGCAACAGGGATGCAAATTACAGGGTTAATAACCTGTTATTAACAAGCAATATTTTTTTTTTAATTTCAAAAGTGTTATAGCTAAGCAACCTGTGCAGATTTTATTATTTAGAAGATACCTTACCAATGCCACAATTCCTCATTTGGGGAAAATACATATATTTGTTAATTACACACACACACACACAATTTTGATATTCTTGGTAATAGCTACAAAACGTTCAACTCTAATTAAAGAGGCAATCCAATTACCAGCATGTTATTTTAAAAATAGGCTTATAGCCTTTTAAACTCTGGTAATACATGAAAGGATCAATCAGAAATAGAAAAACTGTAAGAGTAACAGAGAAAGCATGACGTAAGGAAACCCTTACCCCCACCTCCTGCTAAACACAGAGACGAATACTGAAGAGAATGATCAGCAATATAAAAGACTAAGGAAAGAGCGGAAGTACAGAAAAGTGTCACCTAAATATGACAAAGGGGATTTTCTCTATGACTTTCAATGATTTTTCAAATTTCACTGAAAACCAAAATTTTGCTTTCTTTTTAATGTATAATATTTATTTTTCTGGCTTTCTTACATATTTCTCATTTTAAAGTGATGGCAAAACCTGTGATATAGTTCATATCAAACAATAGAAATTAACAATTAAACAAGTATTTCTGTTGTCACATTTTGTACATTTAGTGGGATTAGGATGCAATATTCTTTTATTTGGTATATAAGATTTTTTATCTTTTTGGTGTCTAATAGCTTTTGTTCAGGGTTTCTGTACAAATTAAAATGTGAAATAAAAGCAATAACAATTCACCAATAAGTTTTAATGAGATTAGCATGAACACAGTAGAATCCATATATGCAAAATATAAATATCTCTAAGGAAACATATTCTGTGGTAAATATCATCTTGCTCACGAACTCTAATTTCCACTGATGGAAGGGAAAAAACCCCCAGAGGTTTAAACATGTCAATATTTCCCACCCCCCTTTTTTTCTCAGTCTAAATGAGTTATTTTGGTGCATTTTATTCAGTCAATTGTAATATTGAAACTCCCTATGCAATCTGTCCCCTGGGTACTCCTGCACCCTCCTCATTTCCTGATGTGTATGAAAACAGACAAATATTTATTTTTCTTCAAGAAGAGGGCCCACTCACTTTATGCAAGTTGCCACTGACTGCCAGTTGTGTTTGACCTCTTTAAGCTGGTGTGTGGATCAAGCTCTCTCCTCCTGTTTGCAGTAAAATGAACTTTCAGTCTACTCTCTGGGCAGGGTCATAGCTCCCAGGAAGCAGAGCTCTAGCTCATTCTCACCATGACGCCACTCAGCCTTTCACTGACCTGCAGATCCTCTGATGTCTGGCTGGAAATACTGGAGACCATAGCTTGCAGATCCTCCTTACAGCTCTAAGTTAAAGAATCAGACAAAGATACCACAAAAAAAGAAAATGTTCATTGCAGCCCTGTTTACAACAGCCAAGACATGGAAGCAACCTAAAGGCCCATTGACAGAAGATGTGGTATACAGATAAATGGATAAAGAAGATGTGGTACATATATACAAGGAAATATTACTCAGCCATAAAAAAAGAATAAACTAATGCCATTTGCAACAACAAAGACAGACCTAGAGATTATCATACTAAGTAAATCAGAGAAAGATAAATGCCATATGATATTACTTATATGTGGAATCTAAAAAAATGATACAAATGATCTTATTTACAAAGCAGAAATAGACCCGCAGACATAGAAAACAAACTTATGGTTACCAAAGGGGAAAGGGGTGGAGGGATAAATTAGGAGTTTGGGATTAACATATACACATTACTTTATATAAAATAGATAACCAGCTACGAACTACTGTATAGCACAGGGAACTATTCCAATATTTTGTAATAACCTATAAGGGAAAAAATCTGAAAAAGAATATAAATGTGTGTATATATATGTATATATATATATATATATATATATATCACTTTGCTGTACACCTGAAACTAACACTGTAAATCAATTATACTTCAATTAAAAAACAAAAACCAAAAAGGATCCTTTAGCCCTTTGATGATGGGACCTCCCTTGTACTTCACCAGTCAAGTCAGCTGCCTTGTATGCGGTCCCTGGCAGCACATGAAACTTTTTGTAGTCTTTTGGCCTCTAATGAGCAGGAGAAATTGAGGAGTGCTGTCCTGGCTTTCTGAGCAGACACTTGCCTCGGCTCTTTCTGCTCTCCTCTCCTGTACCACCTTGTGGTCAGCAGGGAAATAGGAAAATTGTGCAAGGTATTCCTGTAGCCTTTTGCCACCTCCCTATCTCAACACCCAAACCATCCCTATGTTGGGTGCGCTGGGTCCTTGCTAATCTCTCTTTTCTCCAGGTCAATTATCTTCACACTCCAGTCTCCAGCCCTGCCATCTGTAAGGATGACCCTCTTCCTTCCTAGACAAGGAGAAACTGGTGTGATCATACACTGAGTTCTTTCCACTTTGTGTGTTTATAGTCAGACACCAAAATAGTGGTCCTGGTAAATAAAGGGTTTTCTCATTCAGTAAAAGCTAACTTTCAAAACTATTGCCACAAAACTATATCAGGATTTTAAACATTTAATTATTTAAGCCACTGTAAATTTATTTTTTGTCTAAGACTTGAGATGAGGTCTAGTTTTATATAATTACATATGGATTGCCAGTTTTTCCAGCAACATGTATTAACTAACCCATTCTTTCTCACTGACTGAACTATCAGCTATACTGAATATTAATTTCCCTTTTATACTGAAATCTCTTTCTAGATGCCTTACTCTGAGTCACTCACTTTTTTGGCTATTTGTAACTCACATTGATTACATTACAAATTCTTTATCACATATTGTGAAATTTGGTAAGGAAGTAAGTTCATCTCACTGGGCTTTTATTGTTAATATTCTTGTATATTCTAACATATTTATTATTCTATTAATTTCAAGATCACTTTATACAATTTTACCCACCTCCTAAATTATTTAAATTCTGAAAGGAAATATGTATGAAAATAATTAAAGTTCATTTTATTTTCTATGCCATTCCACTTGTTCATTTGTCCTTTTGAGACTTTTTAACTATGATACTAAATATCTTGGTCTTAAGGTTCAATCATTAGGCAGATCATTTTTCCTCAGAACTGCATCTAGTAGCCAGCTATATGGGGTTGTGTGGTAGTCAGTTGTATGTGTCAACTTGATGGGGCTAAAGGATGCCCAGAGACCTGGTAAAACACTTCTATCACTACTATTCACTATCCTGAAAAATGATAATCAACTGCATGTAGATGTTTTAAAGTTTGTTTGTTTTTTTCTTGTATGAAGGCAATGTCACACTAACCATACTTTCCTGGAAAAGTGCTACTTTGACTCAACAATATCAACAATGTCAATTCTTAGACATCTTTCATTTCTGAAGTACAATTAAATTGAGAATTCTGAGGTAATTCCACACTGTACCTCAGTGACTAAAGAGAAAAAAAGGTTAATTCCCCCGGGAGAATATTTTATGAGCAATTGCCTCAAACAGAATTTTCTCTCCTAGTGGCTTTGAAATTCCAGGGCTGGCACTGACAAACATAGGCCTATTGTATTTAACTCAAAACGAAATAGTTGAGAAAGACATTGTTGACTCAAAAATTGATAATTATGCCACATTACTCAAAAAAGTCAAATTGGTCAACAATGATTTCTAGCCACTTACTTTCAATACTTTGAAATACTGTGCACAGTGGGGGTGTTTTGTCACCTTATTCACCTTTGAGCATTTTCATCTTTTTATCTAAATCTGGGGAAAATTTTCACAAACTCTGAGATGGTTTTGAAAATTTACACATGATTCGAAGCATCATAGTTCCATTTTCTATGTCTAAGCCTGTCACTGAATGTGACTGAGATTGCACATGATTCCTTCTAAAGCTTTAGTCTTAAAAGGAGAAATTGTTTTACATTATAGCAACTACAAGGAGTGGCAGAAATTATATTTAACATGCTACTTGAAATCCTGCTTTTGTAGAATTAAAAATGCAAGAAAATGGTGAAAACATATTTAAAGAGGTAATATAGCCACCATTAATCAAATGCAAATTATATTTTTAAAATAAAAATACTTGAGAAAAAGTAAAAATTCTTTCAAATGTTTTTTAAATTTCTTAATCATCCATTTTTATGAAAATAAATATTTGAATAATTTCAAAACAATCATTGGTAGCTTTTTGCTCTCAGACAATTCACTAAGAGGCAGGACAAAATTTTACTTATTTATTTATTATTTTTTTAAAGATTTTTTTTTTTTTTTGGGCGGTACGCGGGCCTCTCACTGTTGTGGCCTCTCCCGTTGCAGAGCACAGGCTCCGGACGCGCAGGCCCAGTGGCCATGGCTCACGGGCCCAGCCGCTCCGCGGCATGTGGGATCCTCCCAGACTGGGGCACGAACCCCCATCCCCTGCATCGGTAGGCGGACTCTCAACCACTGCGCCACCAGGGAAGCCCTAAAGATCTTTTTGATGTGGACCATTTTTAAAGTCTTTACTGAATTTGTTATAATATTGCTTCTGTTTCATGTTTTGGTTTTTTGGCCACGAGGCATGTGAGATCTTAGCTCTCCGACCAGGAATTGAACCCGCACCCCTGGTATAGGAAGGCAAAGTCTTAACCACTCGACCGCCAGGGAAGTCTCAGGACAAAATTTTAAATTCATGAAAACAAGTAGAACAACAAAAACTTGATTGAAAACTAAATTAAAAATATCAGAAAAAGAGACAAAAAACAGAAATGGTATAAAATCATTCCCAAGTTGCATACACTTACACATATGAAAACAATTAATGACTAAAAATATATTTGTAAATTCAACCAAATTGTTTTCGACTCTGCAGTGACTGAATATAAATGTTTAATTGTCTTTACTTATTTTCTGGTAATATGCAGATCTTCACCATATCCATACAAATGGCTGAGTTCAATTGTCCACAGGAAAAATTTGCCATTTTTTGATATGTGACCATAAAGCAAAACCAGAAACAAATCTTTATTAATGGCATATGACTTATATAATACCTTTAAAGACATCTTACTTATCAATAGATTAAACATAAGTCTTTGAAAATTGATTGTGGTTCAAATCCTAACAAACAGGCTTATCGTACAAGTATTCTTTATTTCTATTGTCTGAGACCTTGCTGCTACAGAAGTTCCCATTATCTATTTTTGTGTCTTATTCTTTCTGGCTTCTGATTGCTGAAAATACATTACAGAACAGAGATGAGACAAACAATGAAAATACTGTTACTTACTGTCATTAAGAGATACACTACAATGCCCAGGATGTTCTTTTATAAAAGTTATAACCATTCAATTTGAGGGAAAATGAAATGTTTCCTTAAAATGTTAGAGAGCTTTAGAAAAATTAGTCTTACTATAAATATTAATTTTTTTGAAGTCTTTCTAACTGAATGGAATGTAAATAGTAGGCGTTCATCAATAATGAATATCATCTCTTCAAAATATGTTACTTTAAATAGCCCAGATATTTTTTTAAAACCCCATATATTCTTCTTCACTTTTAACTAAATCATCTAAGTCATTCAAACTTTTCTACTTAAGGAAGATAACATACAGAAAGGAAACTCCGTCTTAATGGCCCCTTTATTTCAGTGCACAAAACTGACTTCCTGGAATAATCTACAACCAGACTATGGAAAGCTTAAGGGAAGCTGAGTACAATCAGTCAGTGAATCTTACGCAAGTGTTCCCACGCTATTAATAAAGTATGTTTACCTCCTAAATTCCAGCTTGTTCCCCTATTTATCTGACTATTATTACACTCAACTCTCAAGTGTTTATAACTCCTCCCTCTTTTGTGAAAAATATCCTTTAAAAGCTATTTTAGCACTGTGACTTTCTTCTGGGATCAAAAAGGAGACTTCTAACAGAGAAAAGTCTCTTTTATGAAAAGGAAACTGAAATTATGAAACTTGTAAAATATGACAGTATCACAGGGTAAATCTGAGTCTATGGAAGGCTCAATGTTGAAACCTTTTTTCCTGGGAGTTTTATATTTACTTTAGACATATCAATCTGAAAGATAATTCTCTCAACAAAAGAAGGAAATCACTTTAGATCTAAATTTACTATTAATTTTTTTTTTTTTTTTTTTTTTTTTTTCTGTACGCGGGCCTCTCACTGTTGTGGCCTCTCCCGTTGCGGAGCACAGGCTCTGGACGCGCAGGCTCTGTGGCCATGGCTCACGGGCCCAGCCACTCCGCGGCATGTGGGATCTTCCCAGACCGGGGCACGAACCCGTGTCCCCTGCATCGGCAGGCGGACTCTAAACCACTGCGCCACCAGGGAAGCCCTATTAATTTTTAACTGAGTAATCCTGAGTCCCACTGCTGATGATTTTTGCTTACAGAAAGCACCATATAAATATTTGGGTAAAATAAGTGCAGAGCCTCTATCAGCCTTTCCATTCATCAGGTACCATGTCCCCTTGACAGCCAGCAGAAACCCCATAACCTTGAACTAGGATTCAACATATAAACTCTAATCTACTTCTGAATAGAATGGAATTTTCCCATTAATGTGTTAATCCTTTGAAGAAAGCCACTAATCTTACTATAGTGGTTTCAAAGAGTTACTGTGCCTGGTAAAATAACTAAATTACTCATTTCATTGAGTTGCATAGGTTACTGACAAAAATACCATATCTACTTTCTAGGCCAGACTTTCTCAACCTTGTCACTATTGACATTTTACACCAGGTAACTCTTTGCTGTAAGAGGCTGTCGTCCTATGCAGTGTAGAATGTTGGATAGCATACTGGACCTTTATCCACTTGATGCTAGTGGTCCCACCCTTCCCAATCATGACAATCAAAAATGTCTCCAGACATTGTCAAATGTCTCCAGGGGCATGAGGACAAAATCATCCCTGGTAGAGAATCAACTGTTTTGGCTCATCTAACCTTGTAACACAATATGAGTTGGGATTAGACTAATAATTTAAGGACAAATAATGTTTTAAAATAGCATGAACATATGTGACCTATAAAATATGCTTTCAGAATATATACTGCCAACTTTCAGCATGCTTTCATCTTTTCTTTAAGAGAGGTGTGTTGTACACCGAAACTGGCACAGCATTGTTAATCAACTATATTCCAATATAAAGTAAAAAGTTTAAAAAAAAGATATGTAATCATAGTAATGATAGCTCTACCAAACTTTTGCTTTGATAGAAATGTCTCAGACAACTTATGGTAAAGCAACAACAAAATCACCCAGTGGGTCATTAAACACGGGCCTTCATTCTAAATACTGAAGCAATTCCAAAGAAGTGTTTTTCCTTGGGGTAAGAAGGTGAAGTACTTGGAGAGCTTTATCATGAGGATGACTCATCTGCTTTCAGGAATACCTGGTCAAGGCGGGTTTTCAGAAGAGGGAGGAATTCTTTTTCAGTTTAGCAGCTGTTGCTAGGCAATGGTTTGATCAAAAAAGGTAGGGTAGAACAGCTGTGGAAAGCCAAGGTCTTTATCTCTGCAGTAAACAGTTTTCAGTCCTGAAAGATCTTTTCCATATTCCTCTTTGAAATCTGACAATGGTTGTTGCTTTTGAATAAAAGAACTGGGGACTCATGCTCGTCACTTATAAGATTTGTAAGTCTTTCTATGATGCTATCAAATCGAAACTGCATGAGATAAAGTTAAACACGCAAGGAAGACTATTGCAATAGGGAAAAGAGACTGAACACCACTCTGCTAAAGCAAAAGGTGGATGGTTTTTAAGTGCTGGGGTGAGCTGGTGGAAAAGTATTGGAGGACATTAAAGGGGAGGTTGACAAATGTGATGTGAGCACACAGTTATTCCTGAGTTGGCAAATGTTTTTCTCATGAATGTGATTAAGCCAGGTATGTCTCCTGATTGGCCCCCATCAAGACACTTATCCTTTCATAGAGACTGGGAGATAGGAATGCTACATCCTTTAATATTTACATTTCAAAGACATGATTTCAGGTTCTTGAGAAAGACAGTCTTGGGTTGTAAAACTGGAAAGTAGCTAGAGGAAATGTTACATATATTTAAGAGGGGCAGAGAAAGGATTAACATTTACAAGTTTTCTAAAAGTAAATGCTCTATCAGTGATCTATAGTCAGAAACGAACTTGTCTAAAGTTTAGTTAATCTAAGAAAAATATTAAGGCAAGTTGATCAATGCTCAAAAAGTGTAATGGATTCCTACTTGTAAATGGAATTTGCTATTTTTGCTTCCTTACAGCTCCAAACAAGAGGGATCAAATGCTTTGCTGGAATGGTAGAACCCAGCAAAGGAAACAAAACTTGTGTTTATATTTGTCTTTCAAAATAGAACTTTGTCAAAAGACTATAGGCAAAATAACATGGTGTTCCACTGCAAAAACCATCTGCTTGAGATGAGACCTTTCTTTCTGAACTGCAAGTTTTTCCTAAATGCCATAAAATAGGACAAATCATCAAAAGGCCGTAAGAACATTTTTTTTTTCTCACAAAAGGAGATAAAAGTCCTTCCTCTGTGGGAGTGGAATTTCAGGGATAAATTTAGTTGGGATAAATTTAGTTGGGGAAATTTAGTTGAGAGAAGATCCTTCTCTTTTGAGTGAGTTTCCAGTGACCACCACCCACCCTTTTCTGCCAAAATTGGAAAAATCTGATAGTTTTCAAGAGCATTCCAATGAGAAAGACTTTGCTTCCCATTTGAAACTCTGAGAGAAGAGAATCTTGAAAAACACACAGTGCCAGTGTGTAGTGACTGCAGGAGAGGTGGAATGGCTGGGATAGACAGAGAGAAAGTCCAGGATAATACCTCCTGCTTCTCATGACCTGGTTATGGTCTGCAGGAAACTTAAATGTTCTTTAATGCCTCATTGGGAGAAAAAGGCTTAGACAAACTGCATAGGCAAGTGTATCTAAAAAGTTTGGGGCTTTGGACAAGAAGAGCCCAAAACATGGAGATCTCAAAATTCGGGGCATTTGGGGTAGTTACATACACTGGGAGTGGAGATCTACACACACCCAGAGGCAGATTCAGACTCATTACATAACTGGTGGATATCAGTAAGGATTTGGAGAAGTGTATAGGACCAGAGGTCCCTTCCAATGACAATTTGTAACCTTCCCCTAAAGCTAGGGGCCGTCTAGAAAGAAAAAAAATATATATATATAGGAATAGAATAGACAATGTAAATGGGTATTTTTTAAACTGCAACATATGCAGCATTCTGGAATCAAAGGGAGAAAAAGAATTAAACTAAAATGAAGTCTTACTAAATCAGAAATACAATGGCAACCTTTATACTTTTTAAAAGTTAAGTAATTATTAATATTTGGGGTGTATGCCTTTCTCTAGTATCTTGTTATTTAACAGAAGTTATTTTCTAAAGTATACAATAATGTAAAACTAATAAGGAATGAAAATGATCCATGCCAAGATATACTTGATTCAATTAAGTAATAAAAATACTGAAATAAATAATTACTGGTGCCCACGCCTTGCCAGGCTCAGGGCTAGGAGCTGAACTTATATTATTTTATAACTACCTGCTAGTGTTCTGTTCAAGCTTCCTTCCTTCCATTTGTAAACATGAGCTACTAACAATTATTATAAGTAACATTAATTTTTATTGTTGAAATCATATGCTGCAGTGATTTCAAAATAAAATTACTCCTGAATCATTTTACATTAATACAGCATTTAGGGCTGAATTCATGGGCACGCGGCCAGTAAAAGTGCAATAGCATAAAGCCATTCACTGAGAAGGGCCCCAGGCCCGATTAAGGCTCTGTCACTGTCTTAACATTCTTAATAATGTTCTTTATCTCAGAACTGCTGTTTTGCAGGTGAATCTAATGGGGCAGTGGAATAGCTGTGAGCAAAGGAGATACATTCAATACGTGCGTCAGGCATTCTCTGTCACCTGACTTGCATATGTGCTCAGGAGGCCCCACGAGCGCGGGATTCCTATGGGCCCATGATTCATAGGAAAAGAGTTCAGCAAGATTCAAATCAAGTCCAAGGTAAGTGTGCGTGAGTTCTAGGACTGACTAAGCCTGGGTACTAACAAGGCCGAGAAGCCATGCTTTCCACCTGAAACAGAACTCACTTTGAACTCACAACGAAGGCAATGGGGTTCTAAGAAACACTGATAGCCAAGGAACCCTCTGTATTCTTTCTTACTCATATATTACTTCCCTGTATTAACCAACCACTTATCCTGAAATTGATGACATAGAAGGAAAGGGAAAGATAGCGCAACCCATCACTCCTTTCCCTTCAGTTCTTCCTTACTCATCATCAGTAAGCCAAAGCTAGAGGGTGGTGGTTGACTGTGCGTGCATGAAGAAATAAAATAAAAACACTTGAGTTTGTTTTGTGTAGTGTTTCCACTGTTCGGGTAAGAATGGCGTACATATATACGTACAAGCTAAGACATTCAAGTTATGTAATTTGGGGGTACTGCATATGAGTAGAATGTTCTTGTATTTGCATGTAAAACTGGCATTGTACAAGATAAAAATGAATGGTAAAATTCATGTTAGTAACTTAAAACATTAATTTTTCTTTACTTAGACTGACATTAAATAGCAAATTAAAACACCATGGAAAGTCAGAGAGAAACCGCAGAAAAAATGGGAAAACCTCTGTGTGTTAGTACCTTGAACAACACATTTTTCCTGCATTTTGAACAAGGTGCTCCACAGTTTCATTTCTCACTGAGCCTCACAAATTATGTAACTGATCCTGACAGCATTCTGTGTCAAAAATCTGCTGATTCCTGGATTGTTTTGCTTCTACTAATACCACATTTTGCTGGTGAGGTTAGAATTCTAATAAAAGCCAACTTTGACAACATCAGAAAGTAGAAGCACATTCTCCAAAGCTATGGTTGAACAATTAAACATGTTCTTGACTTTGGAAACCAAAGTTGTTTAAAATAGCTTCCTTGGGGCTAATTGAAGAGTTTGATGTCAATTCTCCTTCTTTTTGGGATTAATATGTTCTAAAACATTCAATCTAGCCCCAAACAAGCAAAACAGAGAAAAAAAGATTGTGCTGTGTTTTGGCCTATGAGTGGAACCCAAGCAAATATAAGATGATTTCTCATTGACAATAAAATCGTAGAAATCTTGTCTATGTAATTCTCAGTAGCAACATAAATAATTTTCAAAACTGGACTTATCCTTTGTTAGAGACAATGTTGCTATTTATATTACAATATTGCTTTTTATCAAAATGATACAATTGAGGTATCCTACAGTATTACCTTTGACATGTAGTTAATAGTGAAGTCTTTCACTTTCTAAATGTTTCTGAAACAACTCTGACCATTATAAAAATCCTTTGAAAGTGTCTAAGCACTAGTTATTACAGCACCTAGAGATGCAGTTTCTCACACAAATGCTGTGCAGCACATGCTGGCAGAACACTTTTGCTAAGAGAATCACCAAAATATAAGAAAGACACATTCCAGATGCCTGTTGGTCCTGAAGTAGGTGACAGCGATACTCGTTCAGAGGCTCAGACTCCAAGACTTCATTTCCTGGCGAGGAAAATGTGTCCTGGAGCCCGTTTGGTTCCAAATTTTTGAAAGAGTTGAATTCTTATCAGTATCTTAGCACTCCCACACCTGTTATCAGATGATGTCACAATCATAATCACAATCAGAGGCTCCCTGCTGTTAAAGCAGATATATTTTATAAGGCTAGAAGAGAAGAGATAAATAGAAAATCATGAGTGATGTTTATAAAGTAAAGGATGTGCAGTGTTTCTGTGTTCTGTCTGAAAAAAAGACAAGAACAGGCATGCGTTCGGCAAGCTGCCCAACACATACTGCATCGTGCATAAACTGCTGGGTTGTGCATAAACAAGGAGGAGCTGGGTTGTGCTGGAAAGCACTGTGACTTAGGCACAGCTCTAGGGAGGCGGCTCAGGGTAGCGATGTTGGCGCACATCACCTGGAGGAAGGCTGGAGGCAGCAGTGGATGGCTGTGTTTAACATAACACATTGCATCAGACACCGAGTTTAGGACTGGCTTCAGAGTCAGTGGTTTCTGTTTCTGCATCTAGTGAAGTATCAGGTACTGATAAAAAATTGTAAGGTTTTTAGATAGACCTGTTCACACTGCTTTCATGTGTGCCCTTCTGTCTTTTCTTTAGAATATCTAATGAATTGTGCCAATTACAAATAACTTAGTTGGAATTAACTAATTAATATGTTGTCCAAGTATACAGAATTCTTTTTTTCCCCTTGCTCTGTTTGTATCAGAGGCCTGATAGGACCGCTAGATCTGTTTATTTTTAATTTTAAAAATCACAGTCAACCATTTTTAACCGTACAGTTTAGCAGTGTTAACTCTATTTACATTGTTGTGCAACAGGCCTCTAGAACTTTTCATCTTGCAAAACTGAAATTCTGTATCTGTTGAACGTCTCCCCATTCCTCCCCCTCTCGCCGCCACCAAGCCCCTGGCAACCACCATTATGCTTTCTGCTTCTATAAGTTTGGTTGATATACTGGAACCATACAGTATTTTTTATGACTGCTTATTTCACTTAGTATAATATCTTCAAATTTCATCCATGTTGTAGCATATGACAGGCTTTCCTTTTTTATAAGGAAGAGAAGTATTCCATTGTATGTATGTACCGCATGTTCTCATTCATTCATTCATTGGTGGACCTATGGGTTGCTTCCAGCTTTTGGCTATTGTGAATAATGCTGCCCACCCTAAATCCAAGATGACCTCATTTTGAGGTTCTTACCTTAATTACACCTGCAAAGATCCTATTTCCAAATAAAGTCACATTCACGAGTACCAGAGGTAAGGACTTGGGCATGTCTTTTTGTGACCACTAATAAAACACTACCCACATCGTGTCAGAACTGTAATACAAGAAGTTAACATAATGTCAGCCTAGAGTAAGTGAAACCTTCAGAACTTGGCAAAGACAAATACAAAATCTTGCCAGGACAATTCTGGATGGTGGGAAATTCAATGGAAAAGAACATGAATTTATAGTTATTAACTGTGTGAGAGAAAGAAAAAGACAATCTTCACAACTTAAATAAGAAAAACTGTGTGTTTAAAATATTCAGATTAAAAAAAAAACATTCTACTGCTGAAGCATATCCTCTTCCAAATGTCCATTGAGGCAAATCCGAACAGGGCACATTCCTCTCTTGATTTTCTTTCTCACCATCTCTCTGTCATTACCATTCCCTGTTCTCTTTCTTCTCTCTCTCTTTCTTCTCCCCATCCTCCTTTAACTCCTCTTCCTCTTTTCTTATTTCTGTTCTTTCTTAATTTCCATAAATGTAAGCAATAATATAAGATTAGGACTAGATGATTAATGACCTACTGGCTATTTTCTATGAAAGAGTAGTATATGATTCTAACAGCTGGTTTTGTTCCTTTCCTTTCTCTTAGAAATACAGTGTTTCAAGATGACAGTTCTCCTGACAAAATACTGCTATATAATATCTTATTGGCATCAAAAGAAGTAAGTTGTAACTTTATTTTTAAATAGAAATTTAACCTTATCTCAATATACTAAGCTTTTCCATGACTTTCTCTGTTATGTTTTGATAAATGTCTTTTCTCTGTGTATCTTTGGTACAATACCTTTGTGTTCGAACTTAGGCATTTCATGAAACTGGTCCTTTGTATTTGAATGTATTTCTTCTTTGGCTTTAAGCAAGGACTTATTTTCCTAAGACACAAAAATGGTGTCTTCACTCAATTTTTTACCTTGTAGCTATTTACAGATTTATAGTCCAGTGAGTTCAGTTTTGATTCTACAGTTTCTGTCTTGAGTTTTCATAAATTTAACATTCCATTATGTTCAAAAATGGACACACACAAATTCTCTAATCTTACTGCACAAGTTATAACAAATCTGTTGAAAAGAAATTAAGAAAAAAATAAATGTATGACTTTGACTTGCAGCAAGTATTATTAAAAACTCGACACATCAGAATTCTTTCAGAAAGTTGGATACAAGACTTCTCAAGGAAACTCCCTGGTTCCTGCATCACAGCCGCTCTATCCCTGGAGTTAACCCTTAAGCCAGTGCCTTCCAGATCCTCCAACTAAACAATTGTTTGTCCAAAAACTTTTTCTCTTTAAAGTAGCTAGAAAGGTTTTGTTATTTACTACCAGTAAATATTTACTACCAGTTATATTTTGATCTAATATCTGGTACCAGAAGTGATTTGGGGCAATAAGTCTTCTAGATCTATTTATCCAAAATTAGAATTTATCCACTCCAAAAAATGTTTGGAGGTAGTGAACCTATGCAGTTACCACTGAAAAATGAGGCCTGGAGAGTAAATAACAGGCAGTGCAAAACTTATTTAAATCATTGCCTTGTCCATTTGAAATAATGTGTATTGTAAGGCATGAGTCTAATATACTGGAATGTAACAAAATAAAAAATAATATGGGGTTAAATGGCTGCTTTACTTCCAATAAATACCAAAATCAGATACAGAATTTAATTCTGTGGACTGCTGAGTCACAAAACAGATCAAATTCATAGCCACACCAGTCTATTATGGGGATTAAGAGCAGTAGATTGGGAAAGAGTGGGATGTTCTTGACAAGCAGAAGCAATGTTCCTTCCTGTCATATGAGTTTGGTCCTGTTTTCCATGAGGATCGTTGGGACATCACATGGAGTAGTTTCTTTGCAAGGTGATATCAATTTTCCTTATGATTCCTGACTAAAAACTACAGTCAGAATGAGTTATGCTCCAGGAGTAAATTACTAAGTCAAGCCTAAGAACAAAAGAGTTACATGCCAAAGGGATTATAAGATTTTGCTTATTTACATTGGTGATCCTGAAATGGGGGACAGATTCTGATGGTACCAAATAAGGGATGAGAGAATATAAATAGGTATTTTCTTATGTATTTATTATGTATTTGAGTGGAGCACAAAGTAAAAACAAAAACAAAAAAATGGTATATGGCTGAGCCAGACTGGGAAGAAAGCTGACGTGCTATTTGGCACCTAAGACCAATCACATTCAATATTGAAGTCAAGCACATTCTCAGAAGCACAAGTAACTTGTGTGAATAAATGGTTCTTACTCCCAGGGTGTTTCTTTTATGCCATTAACAGTTCCTTAGTCCACTTAAGTCTTCACAGAGACTTCAATATGATAAGGTTAATGGTTTACAGTTGTTTTTTCATGATGTGATGACACCTACGGGAAATAAACTGCCATAGCCCCACTGGGTTATCCTCAACAGACATTAAGGGAAGAAAACTCTGCAGTGGGCAGCACTTGGAGTGGTATATCTGTTTTATTTTTTTGTTTGTTTGCTTTGTTTTGTTTTTATTCTGCCTTTGAGGAATTTCCAGCCTGAATCATAGATCTGTACTCTTAGCACAGACTATTGGGGCGCACATATAGATGTTCGCAGATTTGAAAAGAACAGAAGATTGATGACAAGTAAATGAAGGAAAAATTATGTAGATGAACCACCCAGAATGGACTTTGAGTCTGTTCCATGTGAATGCTCACCAAAAACAGAAGATTGTCAAAAATCAGGTAGATATGGTAACCCAACTTATGCAGGTCCATCAGCCTTTTCTCTGAGTGATCTCATTACTCAGTGGGCTTACAATTTAAAAAGTGATATTAGAAATAAAGATCATGTCTGAGTTCAACAACGTGGGTAGTAATTAGCAGGATAGAAAAATCCTGAGCACTAATATGGCGCTACCATAGGACATAGACTGGGAAGAAGAAAGAGCCTAAAAATCAAGATTGTATGTGTGTATATTCTGATGAAGGTAAAGACATTGAACCTTTTAATTCTACCAATCCTTTGTCAACAGAAGCAGCTCTTCCTCCCTTGTCTGAGGTGGTTACTTTACTCTTGCCTGAAGAAAGGGTAACAGCCTCCTCTGAGGTAGTTTTCAGACAGGAGACTGCTGATTCAACTCATTCCCTCACCATGCAAGCCCAGGGGATTCAGGTACTAAGTCTGACTCAGCCAGACTTACCATACTCATCAAAAGAATTGCAAAATTTAGCTAATAACGTAGACAAATTATGGGGAATATGTATGGGAGTGAATTCTTAGTGTGTTGGATCAAGGTGAAAAAAAATAATCTTGGATCAACCTAAATTTGTTGACACCATGTACTAAACAGAAATTCTGTATTCCATGTATTAGAATTAAATAGAAATGCCTGATTCACTTTGACTGGATGATTGACTGAATCCTAGAACCAAAAGTAGCCTATACTAAATAAAGATGATATGACAGAGATTCCTTGCTATAGTGTAGAAGAAGCCATCCAAAGGCATATGTAGATAGGAAGGCTAGAGTGTATCATGTAACAACTGCTCACAAACCACTAAAATATATATTTCCCTTTCTTGTGATCATACTTCTCCCAGTGCCTCTATCCACAAATTTAACTTTTTTGATTATCATGTTAATCAGCACTGACTGATTCTGATTTAAGAAATGTTTATGATTTTAAAAAAGTCATTTTGAACCAACATTCAGACAATGGTCTTAAGCTGATGGAAGTCATTAGTATAACCACATATTCCCCACCAATAAACAGCTGGCCTGATGTGGGTGACATGGACTACTAAATATGTGTTACATGAAATGACAGACATTGAAAGATTGAGGTTCAGACTCACAGGATACATTGTATTTATACCAAATTCCTATTGCTTTGGAAAACTAATTCTAGTTCCACTATCTAAAAGCATATTAAAATTTAAAAGCTTTTCTTTTTTTCAGAATCCAACTTCTGTTTGCTATTAGACATTATTAATTTATTATGGAAGAAATGGAGATTGTTACTCTATATAGTATAGTGATCATATTTAAATCTTTCTCTGTAGTTTGAAAGTGCTTCTACCTACTTTAGCTAAGACAAAATTCAGCATCATAAATAACTTACAAAGGAACAAAATGATGTTCAGAGTAGTTCTATCATACACCTAAGTCATTTAGCAGATGATCAGAGGCTTTTTTGCTTTAATAAAAATATGTAAGTCCCCATATTCAAACTTTTAAATTCTATCAAGTATATTCACATGTGTAATGACAAAAAGTGATTAAAAGTCCATAATTTATTCTTCAAGAGTTGATGAAAGGAATATATATTTTATATTCAAAAGTGTTTTTATTCATTATTCAGATAGAATAATAACTTTTACCATAATTTTGAGTACATCACTCTTCTTTATATAATCATTAATGGAATAAAGAAGAGATTTTTCCCTGTAGCAAATTAGGTTATGTTATGTCAGTGCTATGCTTTTCTCTAAAATATCTGGTCTTAGTTATTTTGGAAAATAAATACTCAGAAGAAATACATCCAACTAGATGAACTATTGACCTCTTCTACTATGGAAATTCCTATATATCTTTGTTGTATTATTACTTTTATTATTTTCATTCTTTGATGTCTAAGGGAACACTAAATTGTCACAGTCTCTGTTAACAAAATAAAGGTGAGTAGGTAAAAACATCAAGCAGAGATTGGTGCTACACAAAGTTGGCGTGTATGATAATTATTTTTCCCCCATCAGAACTAATTGTTGCCATATTTAGAGAGAAACTGCGCATGAGAAAAAGTCATCAAGATTCAGTAATTCAGTGAGTTCCTCAATGTAAAGAAACTGGATAATTCTTTGTAGGACTCTCCACCAATTTTATATTACCTGGTCCATAACAGATGACTGACAGATGTTTCTCAAAACTTTATGACAGCTACATTTTGCAAAATGTGGTTCCCCTCTCCGTATTTGTGACTACATAAATAAAATTAACAATTGATTAATATGACTAATTTTTACTAGATTCAAACAACAGTTCCCAGCATGCAATAAGCACTGAATAATTCACCAATGAAAACAACTCTTAAAATTCATGCAGGTATACCACTTCACTACATTGTCCCATAGTGAAGCAAAAATTTTCATTAACTATTCTAATTAATCTAAAATATTTCATATGACCAGCATCCCACTCATTGCTGCAGATTATGAAATACACCAAAAGGTAAAGAGATGCTAGGCTCAAACTGCAAACATTTATTCTTCCAAATGTGTGATTATATATTTAAAATCAGCTAAGGGAATAAAATTAAGGATGCATCCTAAAATACAGTAGTTCTCTTATGAAATGGAATTTTAGTGATATAAAAACTAATGAGATTTGCAATGACTCCCCTGTCATTTTTAGACCTGCCTTAATAACATGGAAATATTAAGGTAGCAAAACATTAGGGTATAATTAGGAAACAATTTCATTTTAAGATGGCCACTAAACATAAAGAAGAATGTTATTAGTAGTGTAATGCTATGCAGAATACCTTTCATTTATATGACACAATTTGGCTGTGCCTATCACTTTGATATGTAATTAAAGCAGATAGTTTAGGCATTTATAATTATCAGTGCAAATTTGTAAAGTAAGGAATGAAAGTTAGCTGTTAGGTGGGGAATAATAAAATATGGGGATAAAAATTTTTCTATAAAAGTTCACTGGGAGTTTTGGGGTTGGTTTTAATTTATCTTAGTTATAAAGTAAACACAATGATTCTTTTTCTAACATCTTTATTGGAGTATAATTGCTTTACAATGGTATGCTAGTTACTGCTTTATAACAAAGTGAATCAGCTATTCATATACATATATCCCCATATCTCCTCTCCCTTGTATACTTAACAAAGGAAATAGGGGAAATCTTGATAAATTTTATAAAATAATAGGTAGTATGGTGGCTATTTGTGTTTCATTTTTCCCTTACGTATCAGAAAATTGGAGATACTCTGTACTGTGTTTGTAACACTTTAGCAGATAATCTTATTTAAAGATTGAATCTATTTTAATCTAGAATATGCCAACAATTAAACGTGTGTCTTCTAAAATCTGACAGCAATACAGAACAATTGGTCAGATACATTTATTCCATCAGAAACCATTCAGTCAGGTCTATTTGTTAAATCATGTAGAAAAATATAATCCATGCTTTAATTTCATTAAAAATTTTTTATGAATTTTATAAAAAATAAATTTAAAGTCTTAAGTTGCTAGTTTACAATTAAATTTAGGTTCACAGTATATATTTCTCATAGCTACCATTTGCTTGGTCATGAATTCCTAAATGTAAAACTAAAAAGAGGGACAGGTGTAGAGGTTTAGCATATGCCTTAAGACTCTGTTTTATACATTCTCTTAACCTCCAAAAAGAAAAAGGAATTCAGTAAGAACCTATATAGTGTTTTGCATAACAAGAGCTTTAATTAAGAAAATGATTATAAAGGGATATTTGGCAACTGAACAAGCAGTTCATTTAAACCCAATATATCTATGCTTATATTAACTAAGAAAAATATACATCAGGTCATACAAGAAAGTTTCTATACTCTCTTTTTCATAGGCCATACAAAGAGAATATGTTTTGAGGGCTAAATCTCTGGAAAACATCTGCATCCTATTTGCTTCTATAAACATACCATAGTGATCTACCTCTTCCCTTTTCTTCTCACACATACCTAAAACCTATGTTCCCTCCCCTAATGCACACCTTTTCCTACCAATCTACTCAGTAATTTCCAAATACCAGATCTGGCTAAATATTTTAGGTAACATAGATTAACTGTAATAGCTAAAACTAGCTATAATAGTTATACATAGTGCACATATATTATGTCCAAGAAAAATGTGGCTTGCGTTAAAGAATATTTAATACAGTATTCCTCCATCCAGAATTATTTTCCTACTGTTGCCTAGAGAGATTACTTATTCTTTAAAACTCAGCTCAAACGTCACCTTTCCTGGGAAGCTTCTTTTCACTTCTGTACGTACATGAGTGCCCCCTCCCCTAATCTCTATTCTCATAACTCCCAGTAGGTCTTTGATGTAGGCTTCCAACCAGGACTGTGGGAAGCTCACAGGCAGGAGCTTTATCATCTTTGTGTCCACAACACCTAGCTTGGTCACTGACTTTTTCTAAATACTTAATAAAGTTATAGAAAAAATATGTTATAAAATATTAAATATTTAAATCAAATAAACACTCTCAAAGTCAGCATTTTACTGTTCTAGTTATAACAAAGAAGGGAGAGAATATGGGTGTTAAAACAGTTTAATATGTAGTTATATATAGCTAGAGTAACATTGATAAATGTGAGAAAAATGTCTTTGATAGATAAATATTTTACTATCCCTGGGATACTCACTATTGGGGATGTATTTTTTTATAGTATTTTGATATAATAGGTACCTGTCTTCATGTGGTGAATTCTGTCCTGAAAAACCTCCATCTCCACCCAACCACTAAGAATCTGAACTGCTTGATGGAAATATGAGTTACAGTTGGTCTAAAAAATTCATTGGGGTTCGGGAATAAAAGTAATACTAGGTAGTATCTTTTGTGGAAAACATCATTGGCCATATTTTGTTCAGCAATGTTAAAGAATAATTCACAGATGTTAAGTGAGAGTGCAGCTGAATATCTTTACATCCTAAAGACATAATTAGATATAGTTTATATCTGTAGACATAGGCAAATGTAATGTTTTAAGGGCAAAATCCAGTCTGTGGAAAAGGCAGTTTATATTTTGTTTCTGGATGAACTTTTGGCAGAAAGCTGTTAAGGAAGGCAGTTTGCTCTTCAGCAAGCCAACAGATTTATCAGGGGAAGTAGCTTGCGTTCTTTGTGGGTTTCCCAGTATGGTTTCAAATTGGAAGAATTGGCAGTCTTTCCTGCTCTCTCTGGAGGCAACTTCCTGTTAATGTCTCTCCCAGTTAGGCCAGGCTGGCACCATTCTCCTCACACTGCAGTCTCGGCAGATATGTTCCAGTTAAACAACTGAGAGGCATAGGAGTAAGTTTACTGACAATAGTATTTACCTATTATTTCTCCCTTTATGATAGTTCCAAAATAAAATCACTCTATTTCACCATCAAAACTGTAACCCCAATATTTAATACCAAAGTCTATAAAATTTATGGAAACAATTTCCAACTGATCTCTCTGTCTCATTAGCTTCTAATTTAAATACAAAATTAGATGGTTCCAGTTCAAGATGGTGATGTGGGAAGATCCTGAACTCACCTCTTCCCACAAACACACTGAGTCTATAGCTACATATATTTCCTCTTAAAAAAAAAAAAGCAAACAAAAAAACCTGGAAGCTGGCTGAGTGGCAACTACACGTTAGGCAAATGAGAAGAGAACCACACTGAAGCGGATAGGATAAGGTGGGACATAATCTCACCATAAACCCTACCCCTGGTAGAGCATCCCACAATAAGAGGGAACTCAGAATCCAGAGCTTCTCCCTGAGGAGTGAAGGGTTCCAAACCCACATCAAGCACCACAGTTTTTAAGACATACACTTGAGAGATAAGTCCCCAAAACATGTAACTTTGAAAACCAGTAGGGCTCACATCCTGAAACCCACAAGACTGTAGCAATCTGAAAAACTGCTATTATAGGGCTCATGCACTCAGATTCACCCACCCCAGGGCCCAGCTCAGAGGCAACTGATCACATCTAGACTAAAAGGGAGGGAGGCTTTCATTCTTATATTAAAGTATCAGCCCGAGGGGCAGGAATCTAATTTAACACACACAGAGTGTGTTAAATCCCCTCCATCTCTCCAGGGACGGAGACTTGGCTGGTGCGATCTCTGTGCTCTCCCTTTACTATGCTCCAGAACACCAGCATGCCCCAGAAGAGGGCTTTTACGTGGGTCTAGTGCCCCAATATCTACTTGTGCACCCAGGGGATGCTTCTTGGCTGCCTGGCTCTGGAGTCCAGGGGAACTTGTGTTCCTGGTCCCATGCAAACTGTAATCATTGGTGTCACCCAGAAAGGAGCTCATAGTCCTGCCTGGCAGCACCCCAATTTTTGTGACTGCTGCCAGGGGACACCTCTACACTGCCTCATTCTGGTGGCCAGTGGGACCCTTTTCATGCATTTCACAGGACTGTAATCAATGGAGAAAGGATTCTTAAACAGCTACCACTCCCAGGGCACAGCAAAAGGCAACAGAGCCAGGAACTCAGTGTTTCTGTGAAGGAGGTCTATTAGGTAATCATCATGACTATAGCCTAAGGGGCAGTCTTCTAGTTAAACTTTCATCTAGGGGCAGACTGTAACCCTTTCCAGAGACCTCAGAGGGTGGGAACTGTCTTCATGCTCATCCTCTGCCATGATCCAGAGCACCCGTTGCCTCCTGGAGGGGAGTTTTACACGCATCTGGTGCCCTGGTTTTTATTTCTGGTACCTTGGTTTTTGCAGCTTCTGCCCAGGGGATACCCCTTGATCATCTGTCTCTGGTGGCTGGGGGAGCTTTCATTCCTGAGTCCCACAGGACTGTGGCAATCATACAGGCGGTTCTTGGCAGGCTACTACCTCCAAGGCACTTCACAGACAGTGGACCGAGGCACACTCTCCAATCTTTCTGTGAAAGAGGCCTCTTTGCTTGTCCTGGAGCTTTGGCCTGAGGGGCAGTCTTCAGGTTGGCACATATTTCGTGGCCTCTGGACCTGCTCTCGAGGAACATAGGCTGCAGATGCCATCTTGGCATTCTTCCTCTGTCTTGCTCCAGCTCACCAGTATCATCCAGAAAAGAGCATATATACTCATCTGGAGCCCTGATCTCTGTGACTGCCACTCAGGGACACCTCCAGATTGCCTGGCTCTGGTGGACAGCAGAATTTATGCTTATAGTCCTATAGGACCGTATATATTTGCATACTTATAAAAGTTGTGGCCTGAATCTGGCTTCCAGCCTAAATCAATGTGCAGAGATTCTCCTGTATGAGACACTGACAGGACTTGTCACATCCTCAAATACTGGGAGCTATTAAAAATATAATAGCCTGCTAGGACAAGCACAAGTGTTTGGGAAACATCAAGAGCTGAGGCAGAGTTTAATGACAAGGTTCATCTCCTACACAAGGCCAATCCTTCAAGACTTGGAAAGGTGATTGTTTCATTGATGAGATATAAACCAGCAGAGAGTTAAGCAAAATGAAGAAACAGAAGACCATGTTCCAAATGAGAAAACAAGATAAAACCTCAGAAAAAAACCTTAATAAAACAGAGATAAATGATTTACCTGATAAAGAGTTAAAAGTAATGGTTATAATGACACTCAAACAAATTAGGGAGAAGAACAGATTAACACAATGAGAAATTCAACAAAGAGATGGAAAATATAAGAAAGTACCCAATATAAGTCACAGAGGTGAAGAATACAATAATTGAGCAGAAAAATACACTAAAGGTTTTAACAGCAGAGTAGATAAAACAGCAGAAAGGCCCAGTCAACTCAAAGACAAGGCAGTGGAACTCACTCAATTAGAGCATCAAAAAAGGGGAAAAAAAAGAAGGAAAAAAGTGAAAATAGCTTCAGAAACTTATGTACAACATCAAATGTACTAACATTTGCCTCTCCTTCAGGGCTCCCAGAAGGAGAGGAGAGAAAGAAAGGGGAAGAGATCTTATTTGAAGAAATAATGGCTAAAAACTTTTCTAACCTGGGAAAGAAAGACATCCAGATTGAGGAATCCCACAGTTCCAAATAAGAGGAACCCAAAGAGGCCCACATCAAGACACATTATACTTAAAATGTCAAAAGTTAAAGACAAGTTGATAATATTAAAAGCAGCAAGAGAAAAACAATTTGTTACATACAAGGGAATCCTATAAGACTACAAGTAGACTTTCAGCAGAAACATCACAGGCCAGAAGGGAGTGGCACAATATATTCAAAGAGCTGAAAGGAAAAAAAAATTTCAACCAAGAATACTCTACTTGGCAAGTTATCATTCAGAAGTAGAGAGAGAAAGAGTTTTCCAGACAAGCAAATACTGAAGGAGTTCACCACCACTAAACTGGCTTTACAAGAAATATTAAAGGGACATTTTTTAACTGAAAAGAAAGGGTGCTAATTAGTAACAAGAACACATATGAAAAAATAAATCTCACAGGAATGGTAAATATATAGTAAATGTAGTAGTTTAACCACTTGTAAAGCTAGTATAAAGGTTAAAAGACAAAAGTAGTGAAAATAACTACAATTATACAATAATTAGTTAAGGGATACACAAAATAAAAAGATGTAATATGTGACATCAAAAACATAGTATTTGGGGGGAGAGTAACAATAGTGAGCTGTTATAATATAAGTTGTTATATGTAAGCCTCATGGTAACCACAAAGCAAAAACATACAGTAAACACACAAAAGATAAAGAGAAAGGAATATAAGCATACTACTAAAGAAAGTCATCAAAACACAAAGGAAAAGATCAAGAGAAGAAGAAAAGGGACAGAGAGGAACTACAAAAACATCCAGAAAACAATTAATAAAATGTCAATAAACACATACCTATCAATAATTACTTTTAATGTTAATGGACTAAATTCTTCAATCAAAAGAAATAAAGTACTGCATGGATTAAAACAAAATAAAACAAACAAACAAACAAAAACTAGATCCATCTATATTCAGCCTAGAAGAGACTCACTTCAGAGGTAAGGACACACAGACTGAAAGTGAAGGAATTGAACTTTTAAAATCCATGAAAATGGAAGCTAAAAGAAAGCTGGAATAGCTATACTAATATAAGACAAAGTAGATTTTAAAACAGAGACTGTAATAAGAGAAAAAGAAGTGTTACATAATGATAAAGGAGTCAATTCAATAAGAAGATATAACATTTGTAAATATTTATACACTAAACATAGGAGTACCTAAATATACAAAGCAAATATTAACAGGCCTAATGGGAGAAATAGACACCAATACAATAATAGTAGGGAATTTTGATACCTCACTTACATTAATGGGTTATGTCAATAGGATTTTAATACCCCATTTACATCCAGACAGAAAATCTATACAGAAACATTGGCATTAAATGACACATTAGACCAGATAGACTTAGCAGATATTTATAGAACCTCCATCCAAAAGCAACAGAATATACATTCTTCTCAAGAGCACATGGGACATTTTCCAAGAAGGAATATACATTTGGCCACAAAACAAATCTTAAATTTAAGAGGACTGAAATCATATCAAGCATTTTTTTCAAAACAAAATTGTATGAAACAAGATATTAATTACTCAAAGAAAACTGAAAAGTTCACAAATATGTGGAAATTGAATACATACTACTGAACAACCAATGGGTCAAAGAAGAAGTCAAATGAGAAATGAAAAAATACCTTGGGACAAATGCAAATGGGCATTTAACAATAAAAATTTATGACATGCTGCAAAAACAATTGTAAGAAGAAATTTATAGTGATAAATGGCTATCTCAGGGAACAAGAAAAGTCTCAAATAAACAACCTAACTTTACAACTCAAAGAATTAGAAAAAGAAGAATGAAACCCAAAGTTACTAGAAGGAAGGAAATAACAAAAAAGTGATACCAAAAAAATGAAGTCGATACTAAAAAGACAATAGGAAAAAAAATCAAGGAAACTAAGAGCTGGTTCTTTGAAAAGATAAACAAAATTAACATACCTTTAGATAGACTCAACTAAGAAAAAAAGAGAGAGGACTGAAATAAATTCAGAAATGAAAGAGGAGATATTACCACTGATACCACAGAAATAAAAAGGACTATAACACTTCTATGAGCAATGATATGCCAACAAATTGGACAACCGAGAAGAAATAAATCCTTAGAAATATATAACAAATAGATACAACCTACCAAGACTGACTTAAGAAGAAATAGAAAATTTGAACAGACCAATTATTAGTAAGGACATTAAACGAGTAATCAAAAACCTCCAACAAACAAAAGTCCAGGACCAGACAGCTTCACTGGTGAATTCTACCAAAAATTCAAAGAAGACTTAATGCTAATCCTTCTCAAACTCTTCCAAAAAATAGAAAAGGAAGGAACTCTTCCAAACTCA
Source organism: Lagenorhynchus albirostris (assembly GCF_949774975.1). Taxonomy (NCBI): domain Eukaryota; kingdom Metazoa; phylum Chordata; class Mammalia; order Artiodactyla; family Delphinidae; genus Lagenorhynchus; species Lagenorhynchus albirostris. Next base: position 124,684,479 of record NC_083098.1, read on the forward strand.
TTTTACACAGCCAGTATCACTCTGATACCAAAACCAAACAAGGATGCCACAGAAAAGAAAATTACAGGCCAATATCCCTGATGAACACAGATGCAAAAATCCTCAACAAAATATTAGTAAACCAAATTCAACAATACATTAAAAGACTTATATGCCATGATCAAGTGGGATTTATTCTAGGAATGCAAGAATGGTTCAACATCCATAAATCAGTCAATATGATAAACCATATTAACAAGACAGAAAATAAAAATCATATGATCAATTCAATACATGCAGAAAAATCATTTGACAAAATTCAACATCTATTTATGATAAAAACTCTCAATAAAGCAGGTATACAGGAATATACTTCAACATAATAAAGGCCATATATGACAAGCCTATAGCTAACAGTCGTACTTAACTGTGAAAAGCTAAGAGCTTTTCCTCTAAGATCAGAAAAACACAAGGTGCCCGCTATCACCATTTTTATTCAATATAGTATTGGAAGTCCTACCACGACAATCAGATAAGAAAAAGAGATAAAAGGCAACCAAATTGAAAAGGAAGAAATAAAACTTTCACTATTTGCAGATGTCATGACACTATCTATAGAAAACCATAAAGGCTTCACTGAAAAAGTATTGCAGCTAATAAATGAATTCAGTAAAGTTGCATGATATAAAAGAAATATACAGAAATCTATTGCATTTCTATACACTAATAAGTAACTTTCTGAAAGAGAAATTAAGAAAATAATCCCATTTACAACTGCATCAAAAAGAATAAAATACCTCAGAATAAATTTAACCACAAAGGTAAAAGACCTGGACCCTCCAGACTATAGCACTTTGATGAAAGAAATTGAAGACAAACATATTTGGAAAGGTAGTCCTTGCTCATGGATTGTAAAATTGATACTGTTAAAATGTCCATACTACCCAAAGTAATATACAGATTCAATGCAATGCCTATGAAAGTACCAATGGCATTTTTCACAGAAATAGAAGAAACATTCCTAAAATTTGTATGGGACTATAAAAGACTCCAAATAGTCAAAGTAATATTGAGAAAGACAAAAATAGCTGGAGGTATCATGCTCCTTGAGTTCTAATTATATTATGAAGTTTTAGTAATTAAAACAATATGGTATTAGCATAAAAACAGACTCATAGATAAATGGAATAGAATAGAAAGCCCAGAAATAAACTCATATATTTGGTCCATTAATTTATGACAAAGGAACCAAGAATCTACAAAGGAGAAAGGACAGTCAATAAATAATGTTCAATAAATGACGTTTGGAAAACTGGACAGCCACATGCAAAAGGTTAAACTGGACCACTTTCTTATACCATATACAAAAATTAACTCCAAATGGATTAAAGCCTTGAACATAAGACATGAAACTTTCAGATTCCTTATAAGAAGAAAATAGGCAGTAAGGTCCTTGACATAGATCTTGGTCATAGGATTTTTTGAATCTGATACCAAAAGGAAAAGCAACAAATACAAAAATAAACAACTGAGACTACATTAAATGAGAAAAGTCTCGTGCAGCAAAGGAAACTATCAAGAAAATGAAAAGGCAACCTACTGAATGGGAGAAAATATTTGCAAATTATATATCTGATAAGGGACTAATATCCAAAATATATAATGAACTCATACAACTCAATAGCAAAAATACAAAGAATTCACTTTAAAAAACAGGCAGATTGTCTGAATAGATATTTTCCAAAGAAGATATATATATGATCAACATGTAAATAAAAACATGCTCTACATCATTAATCATCAGGGAAATGCAAATCAAAACCACAGAGAGATATCACCTCACACATGTTAGGAGGCTATTATGAAAAAGATAAGAAATAACAAATGTTAGAATTTGGACAAAAGGGAACCTTGTGCACTGTTACTGGGAATATAAATTGGTATAACCATTATTGAAAACAGTATGGAGTTTCCTCAAATATTAAAATTAGAACTGACATATGATCTAGCAGTTTAACTTCTGAGGAATTATCCAAAGAAAACAAAAACATTAATTCGAAAAGACATATGTACCTCTAAGTTCATTGCACCTCTATTTACAGTAGCCAAAATATGGAAACAATTTGTGCATCCATAGATGGATGAATGGATAAAGATGTGGTAAAACCGAATCTTAATGAAGGAACATACATTACCTGAAGGTGGAAGGATCTGGCAACATTTGCCCAGTGGGCTTTCCGACCTGAAACTAATGACTGCTGAAAAAGAAAGAAGGAAAGAAAAAGAAAGAAAGAAAGAAAGAAAGGAAGGAAGGAAGGAAGGAAGGAAGGAAGGAAGGAAGGAAGGAAGGAAGGAAGGAAGGAGGGAAGGAAGGAAGGAGGAAGGGAGGGAAGGAAGGGAGAGAGAGAGAGAGAGAGGGAGGAAGTAAGGGAGGAAGAAAGAGAGAAAGAAACTAGTGACTGCTGAGTGTTTTATTTTCAACCCCTTTCAAATGAGACACCCCACCTAAAACCTTAAGCACAATGCTCGGTGCTTTGTGACCACCTGGAGGGGTGGGATAGGGAGGGTGGGAGGGAGGGAGACGCAAGAGGGAAGAGATATGGGAACATACGTATATGTAGAACTGATTCACTTTGTTATAAAGCAGAAACTAACACACCATTGTAAAGCAATTATACTCCAATAAAGATGTAAAAAAAAACCCAATCCATATTAGCATATATTAGCATATAACTTTGTCATACAGTTATTCTAAAATAGCATTTGTTCACAAGTTCCTGGTTAGGTGTCCTATACCCAATCCCTGTGTCACTTGAACAGCTTTTGATATTTATTTCTTTACCTTCTATTTTTCCAAGGAACAAAATTTCTGTTTATTCAATTCTTCTTTGTAAGACTGGTTTTCCTACCTTCATCATCCTATATGTCTTCTTCTGGACAAAATACATCAGTCATTCTCTCTCTTAAAATACAGTGCCCAGAACAAAAAGTCACCCCAGATATGCTCTGATAAGAGGACAGAATTCAAAGGGAACTATTTCTTTCCTTTTCTTTTTTCAGCCATGATATACTGATGGCTTACTGAACTTGTTTTTTCATGAATCTTAATCAGGCCAAGGTTCTCACTCATAGTTATCTTCAGTTGCTGTGCAAACAGACTAGGATAGGAGTTTCTAGTTGTCCATACACAGTCCCACTATTTTATTTTTGTAACAGGTTCCAGACTGAATAGAACTTTTAAAAATTCTGCTTCTATAACCACATTCCTTTGCTTTACTTGGTAGTAAAGGATGATAAACTAGGTATTTTGGTCTTTAAAGTATTTAATGAGTATGAGGTCAAGTCTGAGTCCTGAGCCACAGCACTGGAGACACCCCAAGAGACCAACATTGATACATCTACTGGTACACTTTGGATATGGCTGTTGTAACAGGTGTTAATTATCTAGCCCAGCTGATATCTACCTCACATTTCTACCTCCGAGACAAATACTTTCTTGAAAAATTTTGCCAAACATCTGACAGAAGTAGATACACAATGTTTACATTACATCCCCAAATTTATAATCTAATACACTGTTATAAAAAGAACTAGGACTTTCCTGGTGGTGCAGTGGTTAAGAATCCACCTGCCAATGCAGGGGACACAGGTTTGATCCCCGGTCCGGGAAGATCCACATGCCGCAGAGCAACAAAGCTCCCACAAGTCACAACTACTGAAGCCCGCACACTCTAGGGCCCGTGTGCCGCAACTACTGAGCCCACATTCGGCAATTACTGAAACCCCCACACCTAGAGCCTGTGCTCCTTAACAAGAGAAGCCACTGCAATGAGAAGACTGCACACCACAACGAAGAGTAGCCCCTGCTCGCCACAACTAGAGAAAGCCCAAGTGCAGCAACGAAGACCCAACGCAGCCAAAAATTAAAAAAATTAAATTAAAAAAAAACTAGATTAATTTCACAGGACTAACTTTTATTCATAGCAAATCTATAATTATAATCCATTGCTAACCAATATATTGTCAATGGGCTCATAATCATTAGGTTAAACATGGCACACAGACTCATAAAAGGGGAATCTATGGTCATCCAGACAATGAATGATCCATGTCTGGTGTGGCAAATACTATTTACTCCCCTTTTTCTTAACTATAACCTCATTTTACAACCTCTCTTGCAGTTAAACATTGTTATATGATTGAGTTTTAACCTGTGAAATGTGAGTGGAAGTGAGGTCTGCCGTGTAACAGCATTCTCTAAGAAGGAGAATGTGTCCCTTTTTCTCCCTCAATTCTGGGAGAGGATGATGATTAACAGGGCCCTTGGAATGGCAGAGCCACATCACAGAAGCACCCTGCCCATGAATCACCACACTGAGAACAGTAATCTGCCTGTGAGAAACATCTGCTTTTAGAGAGAGATGGTGATGATGTGTGTATGTGCGTGTGCATGAGTAGGAGGTGGGGTGCTTGAGTCATTATTTAATTTGGAGCTACTATTACATAAATGAATTTAACTAAAGTAATACCATTTGAATACTTTATATATATTCACTACCAAGAGATTTGTGGCTCATGCTTAAGGATTTATTGATAAAATTCTTAATTCCTCTAGGGTACACATTTAATCAAAGCAAAGCCCTGAATACGAGAAAAAAAATTCTTTGCCATTCTGAAATATTTCCACATAGTGATTTTCTAACATTGTTTCTTCTTTCACAAGTCAACCCTTTATATAAAGTTATGCTTAGCTACCTGTCTGGTGATCCAGGGCCTCGCTTAGCAATGACTGCATGTTTAGGTAGAAGGGAAGCAGTGAGAGCAGGTTCCGAACTCACAGTTCACACTATCCGCCAATTCCATATGTAGGGGTGATGTTTTATGCCTCAGTGAAGCTACAGATAATTTATGCTACCCTGTGAAATAGGTCCTGGCACTTTGGAGCTTATGTCAGCCATCTCTGGGCAGTGTGGAAGATGGCCTGTGGGGTGCTGACTCCACTCCCTTCCTACACACACAATGCTCCTGACTCTACCCCAAACCAGAGAACAACTCCCTGGGGCCATCCAAGGTCAGAGAGGCGCCATCTCTACTGTGTGTGAGTACGTGAGAGAGAGAGAGAGAGACAAACAGAGACAGAGAGAAAGAAATTAGCATAAGGAATTGGCTCAAAATCCCATGATCTGCAGTTGACAAGCTGGATACCCAGGAGAGTTGATGGTGTCGTTTCAGTGTGAAAGCCGGTAGGCTCAAGACTCAGGAAGAGCCAATGTTTCAGTTGAGTTTGAAAGCAGGAAACAATCCCAGCTTGAAGTCAGTTGGGTAGGAGGAATTCCCTCTTATCAGGGGAGGTTCAGTCTTGTTCTATTCAGATCTTCAACTGATTGGACGAGGTCCATTCATATTAGGCAGAGCAATCTGCTTTACTCAGTATACTCAGTGGTTTCTTGAGATGGAAACTACTGGCAAAGATGCTGTGAAGGCTGTTAAATGACAACAAAAGACTTAGAATATTCATAAACTTAGTTGATAAAGCAGTGGCAGGGTTTGAGAGGATTTACTTCAATTTTAAATGTTAAAATCATCCAATAATATCCTCACAGACACACCCAGAATAATGTTTGATTGAACACTGGGCATTCTGTGGTCTAGTCAAGTTGATACATAACTAGCTACCACAATATGTAGAACAAATACAAGTGTAGCTCAGAGATATTGTGGGTTCATTTCCAGACCACCACAATATAGCATATATCACAATAAAGCAAGTCACACAAAGTTTTTGATTTCCTAGTGTATATAAAAGTTGTGTTTACACTGTAGTCTATTAAGTGTGCAATAGCGTTATGTCTAAAAAATTAATGTATGTAAGTAAAAAATACTTTCTTGCTAAAATATGGGAGCCATCATCTGAGCCTTCAGCAAGTCATAATCGTGTTGCTGGTGGAGGGTCTTGCCTCGATGTTGATACTGCTGACTGATCAGGGTGCTGTGTGCTGAAGGTTGGGATGGCTGTGGCAATTCCTTAAAATAAGACAACGATGAAGTACACCACATCGATTGACTCTTTCATGAATGGTTTCTCTGTAGCATGCAACGCCATGTGATAGCTTTTCACCTGTGGGTTTTACTGTGTAAAACTTCTTTCAAAATTGAAGTCAATCCTGTCAAACCCTGCCACTGCTTTATCAACTAAGTTTATGAATACTCTAAGTCTTTTGTTGTCATTTGAACAGTCTTCACAGCATCTTTGCCAGTAGTTTCCATCTCAAGAAACAATTTTGTTTGCTCCTCCATAAGAAGCAACTCCTTATCCATGAAAGTTTTTTTCATGAGATGCAATTCAGTCCCGTCGTCAGTCTCTACTTCTAATTCTAGTTCTCTTGCTATTTCCATCACATCTACAGTTAAAATACTAACATCGAAGAGCACTAATCACAGATCACCATAACAAATATAACAGTAATGAAAAAATGTTTGCAATATTGTGAGAATTATCCAGATGTGATGCAGAGACATGAAGAAAATGCTGATGGAAAATTGTGCCAACAGACTTGCTCAACGTAGTGTTCAACAAACCTTCAATTTGTAACAAAAACACATATTTACAAAGTGCAATAAAATGAAGCCCAGTTAAATGACGTATGCCTGTATCTAATTTATAGGGTTAATTTGAGGGGTAGATGAAAGAATGTATTAAGTGCTACAGAATGAAAGTTTAAGATTTAAATTACCATCTGTTTTTCCTTTTTGTTGAGATATTCTTAACCTCAGCTACAAGTACACAAAAAAATTGCTGATCTTGCTTTTTATTTCTCTGAAAATATCATTGCCACAATTGTTTAATGGAGCAAGATTAAGAATAAAGGACTGGATATTTTATAAATATGAATCTATCTACACTGATAGTGGTTATATCACCTTTTGTTAAAGCATTGATTCATCATCTATGTCTAAACCAACATAAAAATGAGCAGATTAAAATAACCACATTTGTCTGTTCTCAGTGTTCTGGTAACTTTTACTTTATTCACCATTACTCAGTAATTATTTTCCATGGCCAAACAATTAATTTGCAGTTACTTTTGGTATAATAAGATGTAATTATTTTTAGCCAGGAGACTTGAATTTTTAAAATTTACTTATTTTTTATTTGGCTATGCCATGCAGCTTGAGGGATCTTTGTTCCCTTCCCCAACCAGAGACTGAACCCATTCCCCCTCCAGTGGAAGCATGGAGTCCTAGTCACTGGACCACCAGGGAATTGCCAGACTTGAATTTATAAGGAGAAGTTAGGGTGACCTTACAATCACTTATTTCACCTTAGATTGTAATTCATCCTTACACATGCTTCCTAGATACTTTTCAGTTCAGAGTCTCTTTTCTGGAGAAAACTGAAGCAAATACAAGTTGGTGGATTCTGCTACAGCAATATTATCCATAAGCATTACACCATCAGCCTTAAGAAGTGATCCAACTATTCTTTCATCATTTGGTTCAGAATACATTTAAAAAGCAATTATTGGCAATTATTAAATCTCATATTATAAAATCAGCTCTACTGAGGCTTTGTAACTTCTGATATTATTCTTAAAATTCTGTGCTACTCTTAAATTCTTCATATGTGATATTTTCCTTATTTGCATCTTAGGTAAATGTTTAATTTCCTCCGAGCTCAGGTGCAGCTGTACTAACTTTGAAAATACACCAATATTTCTTTTGCCACACTGAGGACATATATAATTGCACAGAGAAGATATACTTTTAAAAAATGTTAGTGCTATCCAGACTGCTTGAGATATTGTCCATTTGAGAGGCATGAAATAAATCACTTGTGTTTGAATTTTTAAAAGACTGTGTTCCTAAACTCTAGGGTCCATGAGTAATTATGATCTGTTTTCATTTGCATAGCTATCATGAGTGTGAAGATGCCATGATTATGATTATTTACTCCCCAGGTCACCATCGTTCCCTCTACACCAACTAATTCTTTCTTGTTTATTCCTTGAGATTCCTTGAAAAACCTTTCACCGAAAGGATACATTTTAGTTTCCCTAGTAGAGTTAAAAGAGTTTCCATATTTTATTTTACAAAGTAAGATAAGAGAATGCATGACCTTATCCTAATCCTCAGAAAATATATGATTATCATTAAGCAAGTTAAAATTTAAAATAAGTCCATGACTTCCATAACTACTTGGAAGACCTTTGTGCTAATCTTCACTAATGTTCAATTTGGAACACTATTGTATTCATAATTTGCCGTTCTCAGAAAAAATAAAACATTTAGCAATATAAGGAATTCGATTATTTAGTTTTAGTGAAATAGGATGTCTCAAGCAATTTCTGGATGGATAGAGTTCCCTTATACCCACAGTGGTTTGCCTTGGAGTCATTCTTGTAATCTGTTTTAGGAAACTATTAGCCATACACTCTTCCAGGCTTGGTTATTTTAAGCCTACGTCCATAATAAAAATCACTTACTCTCAGTTTGAATCTTTCCTAAACATTAAGTCAACTATGGGAAGGAATTGAGGCAGATGACATAAATCAAATACCCTGACATAGAACTCCAGTACTTTTTACTGTATTTTACTCTTCACTTCCAGATGTTATTTTAGCTGAGTATCTCTTTGATACACTCTGCTGCTCCAATCACACTTTCTGTTGTATTTGTTTTATTGTTGTTTGCTGTTTTCTGACAAACAGCATGAACAGTATCTTTGTTCTTTATGCATTCAATATATGTACATGAGGAGCATGTTTAAATTACTTTTACAAAAGAAATATGAAATCAAATTTTGGACACTACTGGTTTAGATATTACTACAGAAAAGTGTTGACAAAAAAGTCATTTCTTTTAAGAAATCCATCACCCTGACCTCTGCAATGCCTCTGCAATTTGTATTATTAAGATAATAGTTCTGTCATCCTGCTCATAAGGTTGATTCAACACATTCCTGTCTCCTGACGCTTTCTGCATTATTTGTGATTGTTGACCATTCTCTTTTTCTTGAAACTCTTTTCTCATTTCTGTAAGTTTACAATGTCCGATTTCCCTCCCATATTTATTTCATTTTTTATATTACTTTCTTCCTCCAATCATCTCTTACATTTTCTGTTCCCAAATCCTTTTATACATTGTCTACCTTGGTGACCTCATACACAATATGACTTTACGTTCCGTGTAAATGCTGATGAATCTCAGAGCAAGATCTCCAACTAAATCATCTCTGTTGATTCCATACCTAAAGTTCAAATCACATACAAAGCATCTCCACATAGGTATCTCAAAGCAAGATATTTATGATATGATCTTGTCCTCCTGTTTTCCTCATCTCAGTGAATGGACTCACTCAGCCAGTATCACTCTTGGTCTCTCTGATCTCACTCATCCTCTACTTTCAGTTAGCCATGAGTTACAGAATCTGCACTCTTAACATCTCTTATATCCATTCTCTTCTCTCACTTTCATTGGTCATTAACCTCGTTTAGGATTTACCACTTTAACCTGAACAACTGGAATAACCTCCTAATAATTTTCACAACCATTTTTGTTTTCCTCTCCATTCTTCACACAACAGCCAGAGTGATCTTCCCAGAATGTTCATTGGCAAAGCCATTTCTCCCTTTATAGTTCTTAAGTGAGTCATTATAGGCTTAAATGCCTTAACATGGAGCCAAAGGTGTTTCATGCTCTGGCAGGTACCAACTTTTATAGTTTTGTCTCCTGCCAATTCTTCATGTATTTCCTCTTTCTTATCAACACAAAACTCTAGAATTTTTAGAATTTCCCTAGAAAGGCCTGCTGTTGGGAAAGCATGTTATTTTGCACTCTTTCCACTTTGTATCTACTGCCTGTCCCACAACATATGCATGTGTTTCCTGGACAGCCAAACAAGCGCTCTGATTTGTGTGTGAGAATGTGTATGTATGGGTGTGCATGTGTTATCCACTTAAGTGGTGTCTCTCACTCTGAGGTTAAACTGTCCCGTATTTTTGTTCTCCAGCAGGGCCAAGCAAATAGCAAGAGACTATAAACATGTATTCTTTGAAAGGATAGGTAAAAGTATAAAGAATAAAATAATTAGTTACTCAAGATTTATCACAACATATCTAAATATTTCCTGAAAATAAGTAAATAAGATATTGTTTTATGCTCTTATCACAGAAATATACCACCAGAAATGTTGATGATGCCTGTTAGAAGTTATTTACCTGCTTGCCTTCACAACCATTGACACATGGGGCACCTGGTTACAGAAATAGTCACAGACAATTAAAAATTTGATTTTACTGAAGTTATATTTGAAATTGTTGGCATATATCACCCCAGTGTTCTTTCCCTGTCAGACTGTCCTTTCTCCTTTCCATATTACCCCATGATGCCGATGGGGAGAATCCTCCCTTCATCTGTTTATCTAGTTCCTCATCTAGTGTCCCCTCTTCTGAGTATCGTCACTCACAACTAATCCTCCCTTTGACACTTTGTCCTATAAAGTTCTAATCCATTCTCATTGCTTTTGCAGATGGTATTTAGAGCCCTCATTTGAATAATATTTGCTCCTGAAAATAGCCTCAGAAAGTGACTTATTTTCTCACAAAATCTTTCTCTGGGAAGAAGCTAAGAATTTTCCTAGATCTACGCTAGACCTTTGTTGTTATTGTTCTTCTTCTCCATTGTAAATTCATTTTCTTGGAGATTCACACCACACAGCAATGTTTTCACCATCACCTGCTGTGGCAGAGAATGTGGATGCTGCCAATATTCATTTTTCTCCTCTTTTTTCTGTGCACACAGCTAAACTCTATTTCTCAGCTCTCCTGCAATTACGATTTGCCTTCTAAGTTCCAGCCAAAGGAAAGTCAGTGACACTGAGGTGTACTATTTCCGGGGCTGGGCTGTGAAACATCTCAGTAGAACCTCCTCCCTCTTTCCCTTCCCTGTCTCCCAGCCAGATGAAGCAAATCCTGCCAAGGGCTCAAGGGAATGGACAAACCCTGAGTACCTCTATCGCCCAGCCACACACTCATTTGCACTGTGCTGTGAATGAAAAAGCTTTCTTGTTTTGATGACTGAAATTTGAGGATATTAAGAATAGTTATTGTTACTTTTCCTAATTAATACATATTTTAAATATCAGGCTGTAGTCCTTCATTCTGAGAATGTAATGGCTCACTCATTTTGTTTCTACTTCCACAATTTTCACTATCCCAGGTAACTTTATTGCATCCTGAATTATACTTTAATGACTATGATTTCACATCATTTTCTTCAGTAAACTACCCCTGAAGCCAAAGTCTGGTTTTATAATCCTGTAAACTGAACTATACCCTAAATCCCTTTCTCTGCTAACAAATGCTTATCCCCACTAAATATTGGGTTGGCCAAAAAGTTCATTCGGGTTTTTCATAAGCTGTTATGGGAAAACCCAAACGAACTTTTTGGCCAACACAATATTTTTATTTTTCACTTGGGTCTTTAAAACTCTCACTGTTTTTTTTTTTTTTTTCATATGATGCTTCTTGGCTTTACATCCTAATGAACTTCATCATCCTATCTGGACATTTCTTGTTAGTCTTATCTTCAGACCCCTGTTCTCCTGCATTTCTTCTAACTTCTTCCAAACATACTCTCAACCTGGATCTCTCTAATCACAGACATTTTCCATCTTCTGAGCTTCTGAGCTTTCCTGCAGAAAAAAATCACATAACTCTGCCAGGTGGGGCAGATTTATAGTTTCCAATTTCAGTTGGGTCCTCAAAATTGCTTTTCAATCCTTTTACTCAAATGACTCTTGAGTTTAATAGCTCTGACCTGTGTAATGGTGTGAGCCCAGCTCTCCCTTCCATGGCATCCTACACTTATTTCTGGGCATCTCAGAGGAGCCTTTCACACACACCCAGTTGTGAATTTATGAACTCTCGTCCCCACACTGTATTACCCTGGCCTCCACTCCTGCTTCAGCTTTCACTTGCCCACACCTACTTAGCACACAGTTGCTTGTGGAAACCTCACTACTGCCAGTCACCATCTTGAAATGACAGCATTGCTACCAGGAATGCTATCACCTAGTGCTCTGAGTACCTCTCTTCCAGTTAGAGTCAGAATGATGCAGAGCTCACCCTTGTGACAGAAAAAAAAATTGTTTCCTCTCAACCTGTTATCACATGTGATCATCTGAATATCAAAGCAGCTGTGCTCCTGGCCAGAGACTTGCATAATTTTCCTATGCAATCCTGGGAACTTGTGGCCCTCACCTCTGCTTCCTAGCTGCTCAAGTTTCTTCGCTGGTGCCACAAAGGAAACATACAAGTCATCATCTACCGTAAATTCTCTCTTTTCCCCTCCAGCTTTTCCTCCAACAAAAATACCTTTTCTACTACTAGATGTAAAAACGATAATTGCAGACAAACACAGATGGAGTGTGCAGAGGTAGATCAATGTTGTTATCGACTGAAAAATAATGCACAACCTAAAAGTTGAGGATTATGTTTTATTTGCAACAAAACTGAGGACTTGAAGCCCAGGAATCAGCCTCTCAGATAGCTCTGAGAGACTTCTCTGAAGAGATAAGGGAGAATCCAAGATATACAGGAGTTTTTGCAACAAAGACCAGATAGTCGGAACATCAAAAGATTACTGTTAATTAAAAATCTCAAGTTAATGGATTTAGCCCTTTTCTATGTATGGGAAGATGCAAAAGTCTGGCCTCATTGAAATCATTCCTTTGATATGCTCCTCAGGGTACACCTTTGGGGATAGCTGCAGTGGCTGATGGCTTGATGGTAGGCATTCTGTTTTTATCCTGAGGTCTCTCAGGCACCTTCAGGGGATGGGTGTAATGTGATGGCTTGATGGCTGCAACATCCTTTGTTTAGTGATATGGCAGGCAACATTTTTTTCATTGACACTGTCTATTTCACTTTGGGTATAATGAGCCAAATATTCTTCCTTATCCTTATCTGTGCCCTCTCGCTTGTCTGATTATAAATGAAGGACATTCTATCCAAGTCTTCAAATAAAAATAATTTTGGATGTACAAACCTATAGGAAAAAATAGTTTCTCCTTACATTTATTCAAAAACATTCATTCATTCATTAAACAAGCAATTCTCTTAGGGCTAATCTGGTTGACGTAGAAGTACATATTTTCAATGCTAGCTTTCTGTCTCCAAGGCAGGCACAATGTAGGAATTTAGCAGTTTAGTAAAGAAACAAGTATGATAAAATGTTAAAATTGCTATGATAAAAGTTGGTGTAATATAAAATGAGGTCACAAAGAGGGGCGTGAATAATTTGATTTGAGATAGAAAACAAAAGCTTCTTAGAGAAAAGATACATGAGAAGTTCAAATTTGATTATGTCAGTAGTGGCTATCTCTCCTATATAAGATTATTGAAAGCATCAGATTTTATAAAACAAACAGAATAATTTTGACAAGTTCAAAAAAGCAAAATATAATGGCTTAATTTTTTCCTCTACAGATGAGTGTACATGTATTTACACAAGTATATGTAACAGAATAGCCTGTGATTGAAGACAGTATATCTTCGGCATTCTGTTCTTATTCTTACCATGACATGGATTGGTCCTACCACATCTATGCAGTAAATCTAATCTAACCATAGTGTTTCTACTTCACCCAGAGGTATGGCTCTCTGTCCAACCTCCCTGTCCCTCACCTCACCTGAACCTAAACTTCATTATTTAAATTACAAACATTTAGAGAGAATGTGTATGTACTTATGTGTAGGTACTGTATTGTACACTGCGGTTGAGAAGGCAAAAGGTGTGTGTGTTGACAGACAAGGCTTGGACTTTGCCCACAAGCAGTGTACATTAAAATATAAAGGACAAACTATTTTCTGAGTATTTTTTTTCACAAAGGAAACACTGGTATTTAGTTTTAGAGACCATTTTTTAAGTCTTGTCTCAGCCAAAAGATATAACCATTCTCTGCTTGAAGAGACTAGTTGAAATTAGATAGAAGTAAACTAATAAAGCACATTAGAATGGCATGCCCTGGTAGAGAATACAGTCCTAGATTGTTGTTCACAGTGAGATACATGTGAATGCTGTCATTTAGGATAATAATCCTTCGAGTATTCCCATGTAAGAGGAAATAAAATCATATCTAGAAGGGATATCAAAAAATAAAATTTAGGTCATTAACCTCCACATGGAAGGAGAGCTTTTTGCTCTTTTGGTAGTTGCTTTTTGATTTCGTTGTTGTTGTTTATTTGGATAAGAGGCCAGCCTTGCCTTGTGATGGCACATGGAGCAAATACCTAAATGCTATATAGCTACTTTATTTGCATTATTGTTACAGGTCTTCAGTGTAGGTCATTAAGGTCTAAGTATTACATCTTTTAATGAACGTCATCACCCTGGATTTTCACAAGTAAATAGAGCCATACTAAATATTATGAGACAAAACGGTTTAATAAAGGAGTTCAGACTTCCGCACATGTAGAAAGAGAGGGGGCTGTGCAGGTCAAGAGGTTGCTGCTGGAAGGTCAGAGAAACAGTCACAGAAACCATCAGTCTGGCCAACCAAATGAAATGGCTTTTAAATGATCGCAGGGATAGTGACACAATTTTCAATTATCTGGGTATGGTCCTACCTACTGTCCTAACTTGCAGTAGGGAAGCTGGAAATTGCAGGGAAAGCTGAGTGGCAGCCATGTTTGGCCATCAGTATCTCACAAGGGTATAATGACTTTTCTTCTGCTTTTTATGACAAATGTGAGGGCTATTCATTGGCAAATTCTAATCTGGAACCACTGAAGGGAGGGGGTTCTAAGGAATGTACATGACATGATGGTAATGCCAAGTTTACTACTAGCACAGGAAGGAGCTAGTATTTTAAACCAGACTTTATATTTGCTTTTCTAAGATACTGCTACTCAAAGTCTTTTTATGGTAATAAATAATTTGATTATAATTTTGATTGTGCTAAATTCAGCCTAGTGTTTTATAATCTGACTAATTTGAAGTTTAAGGGATAATGAAGGATCTTAAACTTTCAGTTCCTAATACAATCTGATACACTGAAAGCCACATACTGAAATCTGCTGTTATTTACCAAAAGTTGTTTTTCATTGGCTTGTCACATTTAAATAAATTTGAAGCATTTTTATTACATTGATAATATGGTGAAAAAATATTGTCTATCTGTCACTCATTATGTTATACTAAGAATGTACTTGTTTTTCTGTAAAATCAAAATATACTGTCATTTCTAATCTCTAAATATTTTTCATGAGCTGATAAAGTCCTTATTTTTCAAGAAAGATACAATCTATAAGATTCAATTGCCAGAGTTTATATGATATAGGTATGGTTTATGCATATACATGTATATGCATGAATGATCACACACACATATGCATGCACATGTACACACACATACGCACACACACACGTCAGTGGAGTATACTTTTATCCAAATTGGTAACTAAACATACCAACAGAAATTCTATATTCACAGCAATCCAATGTTCTTATTAAACACCACTATTTTCTCTTTATGAGGTAAATCCAATATCTTGAACTTGTGAAAATGCTTTATTTTTAGTACTGCCAGTATTCCCAGAGGTACAGCACTGATGCTTTTCTTAAAATAATTCTGCCTTCTGGGCAAGAGGCTTTTTTAAGCATTAAATAGGACAAAATGTTTTGTAGCTGCTATCTGTTTTATTGTGTGTAGACCTATGTTAAGATATTTTTAAAATTAAATGTCAAATCCAGGTTGACATTAGAAACACAGCAGTGCTTGATATTTGATGAGAAGCTGTCAACTTTCCTCTCCCTGTCAAGTTGCCAGCAGCTTCTTTATGACTAGGCTAAGCGAGTACTGGTAGGCAGAGTTCCATATACAAAGATCTCAGTACTATAAGATATGTGTATGTGTGCATGTGTGTGTGTTAGGAGTGAGTGTGCAACAATCTTTTTTGTTAGGAAATTGAATTTTATTCTTTTAATTATTAAGGTGATTTTAGGAACATTTCTTGTAGATGAATCAATCATTTAGAAATCCCATTCAGAGTTAGGCATGAAAAGGCAAGTAGAATTCATTCTAAGTGGTAATTTCCATGAAAAATTGAATCTTTGAACCTTAGGCTAAAGTTTTAAGGGAAGTTTTTATTCTGTTATTTGCTAGGCTGATAGTCTATCTTAATATACCTTAATTTTCATTTCATTTCATTTTTACTAAATATCACTGCTAGGCGAATGTGTGTGTCGGCGGGGTGTGTGTGTGTGTGTGTGTGTGTGTGTGTGTGTGTGTGTGTGTGTGTGTGTGTGTGTGTGTGTGTGTACAGGGGTGTAGCCAGAACACAGAAAGGAATTGGTAGTCAGGACGTTTGGCTCTGTTTTTCTTTCTTAAATAGGCACGTGTGCACACACACACACACACACACACTCCTCATTCTAGGTGGTCATATATTTTTTAGGAAATTATGTAATACTTTGTATCTCAGAAAATGGGGGTAATTACCTAAATGATTGAAGCTTTTTACTCCACTCCTAATCAAAACAAAACTTTAAAAAAGGAGGATACAATATTGCATTATCCCCCAAGGAAGCCGAAGAGGGTAGATACTCTTTCCCTGATCTCTAAAAGATGAAACACAAAGAAGTGGACCTCTGATATTAAACAAGTAACACAAGGGTAAATAGGAGATGATATAATTGACTCTTTGAGGCAGATCCAGCAGAAGTGTTGCTGGCATCAGGTGGTGGCAGCTGCTGTGTCAGACAGCAGTG
Organism: Lagenorhynchus albirostris; assembly: GCF_949774975.1. NCBI lineage: Eukaryota > Metazoa > Chordata > Mammalia > Artiodactyla > Delphinidae > Lagenorhynchus > Lagenorhynchus albirostris. Next base: position 124,701,228 of record NC_083098.1, read on the forward strand.
TCGGTGCCCTGCAGTGCCAGCGCATACTGTGGCACAGGACACTGACTGCTCCTTGAATTATGTCCTTGGTTGCAGGTCTTAAAGCCTAGCATTCTATTCTATTTCCTAATTGTCTGGGGCCCTCCCAACACCATGAGCTAATCAATACATTTTGTAACAAAATTTTTCTTTTCTATCTAATTTAGTTATTTGTTTTGTGGCTTGAAATTAGAGAAACTTAACCCAAAAATAAATTGCAAAGTTATATTCATAGGTGCATGTTAATTTAAAATTGTTATATTATCCTGATAAATTGAAGCTTTAATCATCATGAAGTTTTCATACAGGTAGCCAGTATTACCTTTTCCCTTAAAGTTTCTTGTGTCTGATATTAATATAGCTACAACCATTTCTTTTGTATAGAATTTATATATAAATATACACATATGTATATACTCACATTTGGATATGTGTGTGTGTGTGTTCTTGGATTTCAACATTTTCATTTCTTACATTTTACATGTATTTCTTTTAAACATTGTAAAGGTGGATATATTTTTTTCATCTAGTCTGATTATCTTTTGCGGGAAGATTTATACTAATATTTAAACTGATTACTGATTATTTTTTGACCTATAGCCCTATTTTATATTTTGTATTGGTTTTGTTTTATTTTTCTATTCTTTCTTTTGAATATTAGAGTATTTTTAAATTTGTCTTTTATTTTGCCTTCTGAATAAAGCACTGCATTTAGATTGTTTAGCAAAGTTCTACTGTTAACAAACTCCTGTGAAAATCTTTTTGTATATGCCCACCCTTAACATTTTCAGAGCCCAGTGCAAGAGTACACCTGGATACTCCTAGCCCTGCCCACCTACATTTCTGACTTCTTGAGCTCCTGAGGACCTGAGTGTGGACTTGTCCACATAATTGTACTCTGTTCAAAATCCCACCTGTATCTTCAAACAGCCATCATTTTTCTTCAAACAGCCTGGGTGTGCAACAAGAGTTACAGCAGAGATTTTGTCCAGCCTGTAGTAGATAAACCTGGGGAAATGTTCTGCACAAGCTTAAAAAAGTAAGTTGAAGCTATTGCAACACAGAATCCTGGGGTTCTAGATCCGTGGAGCATCACTTAGAAGGAAGCAGGGTGTGGGCTCTGATGGCCATATCCCCATGGCCCTGTAGATTCGCAGACTTATTGGTCAAAGTGATACTAAAGCAGGGCCAGAAAGGAGAACTTACATTCAAGTCAGGAGGTCGGGGAAGGAGCCACAGCTGCCTGAGAGTAGCCTAAGAGTGGTCTATTTCTCCATGAAAAATATTTTTACTGGATATCAACTCCTGGCTTGACAATTTCTCTCAGCCCAGAGGTTTATGTTACTCAGACTTCTACCACCATCATCACAGTGGAGAAATAATTCTCCTCTCATACTGTTTTATGTTCTTAAATTCTCTTTTTGTTCCAGCAATTTTTTCAGTCCTTTTAAATTGAAGTATAATTTCTGTTCAATATTATATAATTTACAACATACAATATAGTGATTCACAATGTTTAAAGGTTATACTCCGTTTATGGTTATTATAAAATATTGGCTATATTCCCCATGTTGTACTAGATATCCTTGTAGCTTATTTTATGCCTAAGAGTTTGTACCTCTCACTTCCCTACCCCTATATTGTTCTCTCCTTAGCCCCCTCCCCACTGTTAACCACTTGTTTGTTCTCTATATCTGTGAGTCTGGTTCTTTTTCATTATATTCACTAGTTTGTTGCATTTTTTAGATTCGACACATAAATATCAACAGCATTTGTCTTTCTTTCTCTGTCTGACTTATTTTACTTAGCATAATGCCCTCCAAGTCCATCCATACTGTTGCAAATGGTAAAATTTCATTTTTCATGGCTGGGTAGTATTCCATTGGGTGTGTGTGTGTGTGTGTGTGTGTGTGTGTGTGTGTGTGTGTGTGTGTGTGTGTGTGTGTGTGTGTGTGTGTGTAGATACCACTTCTTTATCCATTCATCTGTTGATGGACACTTAGGTTGCTTCCATATCTTGGCTATTGTAAATAATGCTGCTATGAATATTAGGGTGAATGTATCTTTTTTAATTAATGTTTTTGTGTGTTTCAGATATATACCCAGGAGTGGAATTGCTGGGTCATATGGTAATAGTTTTATTTTTAATTTTTTGAGAAAGTTCCATACTGACTTCCAGAGTGGGTGCACCAATTTACATTGCCACCAATAGTGTACAAGGGTACCTTTTCCTCCACATTCTTGCCAACATTTGTTATTTGTGTTCTTTTTGATGATTGCCATTCTGACAGGTGTAACGTAATATCACATTGTGGTTTTGATTTGCATTTCTCCGATGACTAAAAATGTTGAACATCTTTTCATATATGCCTGTTGACCATCTGCATTTTCTCTTTGGAAAAATGTCTATTCAGTTCTTCTACCCATTTTTTAAGTCAGGTTGTTTGTTTTTTTGATATTGAGTTTTATGAGTTATCTATATATATGTTGGATATTAATCCCTTATTGGTTATATCATTTGCAAATATTTTCTTCCATTCAATAGGTAGTCTTTTCATTTTGTCAGTGGTTTCCTTTACTGTGCAAAAGCTTTTAAGTTCAGTTAGGTCCCACTTGTTTATGTTTGGTTTTATTTCATTTACTTTAGGAGATACATCCAAAAAATATTGCTGAGATTTCTGTCAAAGAGTGTTCTGCCTATGTTTTCCTCTAGGAGTTTTTATAGCATCTGGTCTTACATTTAGGTCTTCAATCCATTGTGAGTTTATTTTTGTATATGGTTTAGTGAATGTTCTAATTTTATTCTTTTACATGTAGCTGACCAGTTTTCCCAGCACCACTTATTGAAGAAACAATTCCATTTACCATCACATGTAAAAGAATAAAATATCTAAAATAAACCTACCTAAGGAGGCAAAAGACCTGTAGTCAGAAAATTATGAGACTGATGAAAGAAATTGAAGACAACACAAACAGATGGAAAGAGATATTGTGTTCTTGGGTTGGAAGAATCAACACTGTGAAAATGACCATATTACCAAAGGCAATCTGCAGATTCAATGCAATCCCTATCAAAATACCAATGGCATTTTTCACAGAACTAGAACAAATAATTTTAAATTTGTATGGAAACACAAAAACCCTGAATAGCCAAAACAATCTTGAGAAAGAAGAAAGGAGCTAGAGGAATCAAGCTCCCTGACTTCAGACTATACTACAAAACTACAGTATTCACAACAGTATGGTACTGGCACAAAAACAGACACATAGATCAACAGAAGGGGATAGAGAAACCAGAAATAAACCCATACATTTATGGTCAATTAATCTATGACAAAGGAGGCAAGAATATACAATGGAGAAAACATGGTCTGTTCTAGAAATGTTTAAGACCATCTCTCTGCACTTAGTTTTCTGAAGTGACACTATCATATTATTAGCTGTGTGTGTTCAGTGTTTCTGAGATTTACTAGGCTTGTTGGATGTAAAGATTGGTGTTGTTTGACAGTTCTGGAAACTTTCTAGCTATTACCTTCTATATGACCTCTGCTTCTTCCCTTGCTTCTCTTTCTAGAACTCCAGCTAAACACATATTAGACATTCTCATCCTAATCTTTATTTTCCCTGTTCCCTGTGCTATTTTATCTTATTTTTTTCTGACATCACCTCCAGCTTCAAATGTTTCTAATTTGTTGTTTATTTCATTAAGTTTTAAATTTTCCTCATTATATATATTTTTTCTTGAACTTCTATTCTCTATCCAAGTCAGTTACATCACATTTTATAGTTTCCTGTTCCCTGAAAATATCATCAAGCTTGTGTTATTCTTTTAACACACTAATCATAGTTTTGAAATCTCTGGTGTTATGTTTAGTACAAGAAATCTGTTAACACTAGTATATGAAAGTCCTTTTCTGTCAGCTATCATATGTTCATGATACTTTGCTTCTTTGTGTACTTATTATTTGATTTATTGTGAAATGCTTATTTCTTTGTAAAATTATTTTTGGCAATGATTTTAATATCTGGAAAACTGAATGAAAGAAGTTTTGGGGTTTTTTTGTTTGTTTTTTGCTAAATAATTTAACCAATTTAACATCTCCAATTCTTAGAATGTGCATTTTGTTGGACCAGAGATAAGAGAGTTACCAGGAGTAGATCCTGCTGGTTTTATTGCTTTATTTAAGCATTTGCCTTGGTAAAGACACTATCTGTTTGTTCCTAGGAATGCTGCTCAGTATTTTTAAGGATTCTTTCATAGGTCCTTTAATATATTTCCTTTACCTACCCATCCATAGATATCTCATAAACCCTTTAATTTTTCCCTCTACATATTCATTCATTGTGATTTCACCCTACAATGTGACTTCATTTATCATCCATACAATGGTTACTTTCCAAAGTGTATCTATTTCCATCTGAGCTCTTTCTCCCCATCTCAAGTCCAGTATATTTTGGTGGTGTTGATACCCTATATTTTGATATTCTTCTTGTTTCAAGAGCAACTCAGTTTGAAAATACCTTAAAACTCAATTAATTTTAGTCCAAAAACTCATTTCTCCTTTCTCAGAAATGTCTCAGAAAACAGCAGCACCAGCTGCTGATTTACCCACGCCAGTGAGTTGAAGGGTCATAAATCCTTAACACCCTTTTTCTCTCATAGTCCATATCTAGCACCAAATTCTACTGAGACTATGCTATTCATAGCTTTGGAATGTGTATTCTTCATTCTTATTATTACTTTTGTATAGATTACAATAATTCCTTTTGCATAGGTTTATGAAACATCCTTCAAATTGATTATTTCATTCTCTCCAATTCATTCTCCACACCACTACCAATATTTTACTTAAATAAAAACATGATCATGTGATTATCCTGGTAAAACATCTCAATGAACATTTATGAATCTTAAATATACATTTCTTAGTATGATATTCAAGATCTCTGTTTCTTCCCTCACTTGTGCTCTATATTCTAACAATGTTGTCATCATGTCCTCTCTCAATTTTGAGCCTTTCCAGGTGCTCTTCTCTGTCTGGAAAATGTATATTCCACTGTTTAAATTGTCTAATTTCTACTTTCCTACAGTTCTCATCACAGTCATCAGTTCTTTGATGTTCTTTCTTAACCAGTTAGACTAGATTAGTTTCCCATAGCATGAATAACCCACCCAATTAGATTGCTTAACAGAGAGTATTATACCCACTTGGTAACTAGTCTCCTTCAGTGAGAGGAGGGACTGCATTTTCCTTACTGTTAGCTGCATGCCTGAATGTGGTATTGGTTACAGTAGGCACTTAGTTAATACTTGCTGCATTGAAAGTAGAATTACCCTTTTATCAGTATAATCACTAAAATATATGATTTTAAGTGCAATTTTTAACAAGTCATCATACTATATGCTGGGAATTTAAAGCATATAAAAAAGCATAAGATTTCTGTACTCAAGTAGTTATGATTTAATTGGCCATAAATGATCTAAATCCATTATGAATGTAAGCTGATCAAGATAATGAACAATAAGCTGTTTACTATTGTCTAATAATTGCTAAAGGTGATAATTGGAGCATTTATCCTAATAATTCCTTGAAATTCTATCACACTTCTCTTCTGCTAAACCCTAATGAAGCCCAATTTCTTGCCTGTAAACAATACCATTTCCATGATAAATAAGAACAGGCTTATCCAATTAGAAAAATAAGCAAGCGTTTTACGAATGGAAATGTTCCATTCCACAAAGGTTTTCAGTTTCCACGATCCTCTCACAGTTTAGTGAGGGAGAAAGTGATCAAAATATATAAGTTAAAACAGCATAGTAATTGCAATGATGGCCATAATTGAAATGTAACAGTATGGGTCAGGACTAGCTTGAATAGCTATGAAGCTTTGATATATTTGATGTTATAATAATTTATTGCATCTGATGAATAACATAAAAATCTAATTATTCTAATAATGCTATTGAAATTTAGATTTTTTTCTGATATCTATAAGCATATAAAACTTCTAATCTCTCTATTATATGTCTTTCAATTGATAAAACATAACTTTCAAAAATGATAGTAAAAGTGGAGAATTTAAGTCAATTATTTGTGAATAGTTGTCTCATAAATCTTTATTTGTAGATTAATTTCAGCAAAATCTTATGTAATAGTCAGGATTTGTTCATTTGTTCTTTTCTTCCAATATTTAAAAATAATGTATTGGGGAAAAAACAGATATTAAATAATGAGGAAAGCTTACTAACTTTAAGAATTTAAGGCCTTTGTCATAATCACCAAGAAGATTAACTCTGTCGTGTAGAAACTAAAATATTTTGTAAAATAAAACTAGATATTTTGTAATACCAATGTAAATATAGTAAAACAAGTTTCTAATTTGATAAAAGTATTTCTTAAGCAAAATACATGGGAATAACTAAAAAGACAAGATTTGTTTTCCTCCTTACGTTTTATTGTTTTAAATTAGAACAATTGGATCAAATTATTTGAGTCAATACTGAAGTTGCTTCTTATTTAAAACATTCCCTAAATACATGCCAACTCTCTTTCTTTTTAGAATAATTTAGAAGAAAACATTATTTGACAACAAATGTCAATATTAAAAAAAAAAAGCCATGGTGGTGTCATTCTCCAAGAATGCCCTAAGGTAAGGGAAAGGCAAATGATTTTCTTTTTAACAACCTTGAACGCAGATGGGAATAAACAGCATTTCCCCGGGAAGCAAAATCAGTCTCTGAGAACTTCACAAGATAGGAGTTGCTGGCGAGCAGCGCTGCCCATTAAAAAGTTGCAGAATTAGTTGGAGGTCATTGTGATAGCCCTGCCCCAGTGGACAACGATTGGCACTCCACTATAGATTTCCCTGCCAGACCCTATTCCTGTTTGACACTTTCATTTAACCCAGTCACATTTTCTCCTCTCCAAGGTTTAAAACAGGGATCAAGTATATTTCTTTAATAATGTCACATTCCCAGAGTGACTCCAGTGAGGGGACTATTGAAGGGCATAGTTACTAAGGACCATCACGTAGGAAGATAATAAGTGATGCAGTAAAGAGATGCTCCCACCAGGGCCTTGAAGATTAATTCAAACAGCTGTCACAGAATTTCATACAAAGTATGAAGTAGATATCTGTGACTCCATTTCTAATTTACAAATATTCTCAGGTTTTCCACTATTCTCACACAATCATACATTAAACTTTAGGTCTGCCTATATTTTGGTAAATTATATTTGTTTTTTTGTATTTTTTTAAATGGCTTCCATGTGATCTATCACATTGAACTGTCTTCATTATGACATATTTTAACGGGCTAGTTGTCTTCTCCAGGCCACACCAAGCACATCATTTGCACGGGAATTTCAACAAGTGTAACTTCTAGAGTTATCGATTCCTTTGAGTTTGCCCTCCTCTCTCTAGTGTGTAGTCTCACAAACTCTCCCAAGTTGTTTCCAGCTCTTCTTCCTCTACCATCTCCACTCCGCTACAGGTCAGCATGTTATCCCCTTGAACCAGGGTTTGTGCCATTTCCACCCCTACCCTTTCACCCAGCTCACTGATTCCTCTACACTCAGCAGGGGAACTCTGGCTATCCCACTGCCCTTGGCATTGCCCCTCCTGACCACACTAATGCTGGGGACTCACAGGGTGACAGCAAGTGATGCTGAACACTGAATTCATTCTTTTCCACAGATAGTCAAGGCTCTGTGGGAATCAGGATGTATGCTTTTGTACCTGAGCCTCTCGCCACAGCACTGCCACTGGAGACCTTATAGAAGCCAAGGCACACTGCACCACTGTATTTGTCTTTCCAAGGTCATCTGACTCTTTACTCTTCTAGACAACTTCTGGGTATTGCACTGTGGCTGGTTCTCAAGATTAGATGCCACATGACTACAACATGCCACTGGGCATGTTATGTATCATTGTATCCTCTCTGGTTACCACCACCAGGCCTGGAATATACTAAGCACACAATAAATCTTAAGGAATGGAGCTGAATTTATTTTCGTTGCTAAGACTCACTTTTCTTCTAAGATGGGGAAATGATTCCCCAATCTTTATTGCATATTCTTTTATAGAAGTTTAGGCCTAAAGAGGTAAGTAAGTGTTATCACCAAATTTGGAGCAAGTTCAAGTAACAGCAATGCTGTTTTATCTGGAGTGACTGTTCCATGTGATACTCATGAACTGTCACTAGTTACCTAGGAAAAAAAAAAAAGGTACACTAAAGCCTTCCCATGCTGACTTTTATCTTGTCATCTTTTGGACTTGTTTCTCCCTCCCTTCTCCCCAATCACATGATTTTATCAGACATACTGCATAAATTTGAACCTCAACTATCCATAAAATTTGTGTTGTTTTATTTTATTCTAATACTTATATATGTGATAGAGTGTGGTATAAGCTATTTTTAAATGGGAGAAATCACATTCAAAATAATTCATTTTTGTTAACACACAGTAATATTAAAAATCCAGCCTCCAAAATGCAGTGAAATGAGACATTTAAGTAGTGTTAATGAATTCCAGAGTCTCTTGTATGTTTTACTATGAGTTAGTATTATTGGCATGGATAATTAATTTGATTAAAAATATCAGGAGTTATTTTTTCTTCTTGATGTGGATTTCAATAAAGCATACTTTCTTTTCTCTCTTTTTTAAAAACTTGTCATTAGCTCTGTTTAGTCCTAGTCATGATAACTGAATGGAAAGACAGAAACTTCAATTCAAAAGAAAATCTCAGATCTTCTGTTTTCTCAGAATCTAATGAATACCTGGTGCCTTTGAAATGCATTATATTTGAATTTGTTGGAAAGCAGGGATGGAGAGAAAAAAATTAGTAACCAAGAGGCAAAGTAAAGGAAAAAATGATCGGTGCGTTATAGCTAGAGATATATTACTTTCTTTCTTTTTTTTTTTTTTTTGGTTGTTGTACGCGGGCCTCTCACTGTTGTGCCCTCTGCCGTTGCGGAGCACAGGCTCCGGACGCGCAGGCTCAGCGGCCATGGCTCACGGGCCTAGCCGCTCCGCCGCATGTGGGATCCAACCACTGCGCCACCAGGGAAGCCCAAGATATATTACTTTCAAATATCTTTTCATCATTTGATGATAATGTAAATGCATGTAGTATTTGCTAATTCTGCTTGTTGGCACTTTCATGATTATGGATTTTATTTTTTCCCTACAAGTTATAAATTTGGTTACAGTTTTGACTCTGCTATATACAAGTTAAAGATAACATTTAAAAATTTTCTATAGGTCTTTAAAGATATAAAGAGCTAAACAAAAAAATCTGTCTTATAAATATGCATTTTTTCTTCTAATATATATTTTAATTAGTAGTATGAATAGATATACGATTTAGAGAGAATAGATTTCACCCATTTTCATCAAGCCTCTATAGTAGATTTCAATTCCAACTTGGAATGTGGTGCAATATATAAAAAATTCCAACAGCAGTTCTGTAGTTAAAGGCATTATATAGGTTCTGAGTTTATGGCTGCTGGGGTTAAGCTACTTTCTGATTAGAGTTTAAAGGTATCTGGTGGTTGGTTGCTAGAATTTCACTGAATAAATGGCCCAGCTGCCCAAATGACAAGACGACTGAACCTATGGAATCCTAGAATTGTGTTTCAAAAAACAAAACTTTAAAATCTTAAAATGTGACACATATTTACTGTTATGAGTAATGGTTGTGCATTACATTATTAGAAAGAATTTAAGAGAACTGAACATCTAAAGTATTACTAGGATATGAGAAGTATGGAATACATGCTAATAGAAATGATGAGTTTGGCTAGTTGCATAACTAATATTTGCACACACTTTTGCAAGCTTTTTGATGAATCTGCTGTTCTTTTGGGACAATCACCCTCTATTGGGTTTGACAGGTTCTTTCACTGACTAACCAAGATAGACATCCACGCAATCCCTACAGAATGATATGAATTGTTTGTCAATTGTTAGCCAATGAGAGAGGCCAACTGCAAATGCTTAGTTCACTGTCTCCCCCATTTGAATAGATTTTCTTTTCTTCTGAGAGAAAAAAAAATTGCTTGCCTTAAGTTAGAACAGCACATATTGGGAAAAAAGGGCAAGGATCAACTAATGCCATCCTTTCAAATATTTTATACTATTACTTCTGCTTGAATTTTAATGGTAGTAATGATAAATCTGAATCTACTATAATGCAGTAACATGGAATATAAAATAAAGGCAAAGACATATATACATATGTATAAAATATAAGATACATATCTATTTATATTTTATACCTAAAATTTTCCTGTATGTATCTGTTGTATGCAGATGTTCCAAATATTGCCTAAAAATATGTGAACTGGAGATTTATTTAATTTAAAAGTTCTCTTTTCAGATCAGGAATCCACGTTGTATATGCATTTCCTCAGTGGATTCATGTCCTCTGGGCTTCCTCTTGCAGTTGTCATCCTTGTCTCCTCTGTCATCTCATCTATTTTTCAGTCTACAAATATACACCTCTTCTCTAATCTCTCCCATCCTAAAAACAACAATAACATCAAAACCAACTCTTCCTGACACCATATCCCTCTTTGTTTACTGCACACTGGGATGTGTTTCCATTCCTCTGCTCTAATTCACACAGACATTTGTTGAGAAAGTATTTGTAATATCACGTCACACATTCTCATCTTCCATTCTCTCCTCAATCTATTCCAAAAGGGCTTTCATTCCCATAACTCTACTGAAATTGATCTCACCCATGTCTCCAGTGACCTACATCTTGCAAATCCAGGCTTTATTTATTTCTAATCTTAAGGATCTTGAACTTTCAATAGTATTGGATGTAACTGATATCTTCACCCTCTCAACACACTTTTCTTTTGGGTTCTCCAACACTGTTTACTCTTGTTTCTTGACTACCTCATCAGCCATCACTCAAGGTTTGGGTTCTGTGATGCAGTGTATCCTTGGTCTTTTGATCTTTCTCCTCCCACATCAGCCATCAGTGAGTCTCCTTTGCTGGCTCTAATTCCACAGCTTGATTTCCATCTGTTGTAAGGCTCCCAGGCTAAGCACTGGAACTTCTTCCCTTCCCTATTTATACCCTCTCCTTAGATGACCCTGGTCAGTGTCTTGATTTAAACACTGTCATTATGCTGATGACTGCCAAATTTATGTCTTCAGCTTTGACCATTCCTCTGAGGTCCAAGAGTATGTGAGGATGTCTAAAAAGCATGTGAGATGTTACTGACCAATATAAAATCTTGGTGTCCCTTCCCACTATAAAGCGTTTCCCTCCCTTAGTCTTTTGCAAGTTTTCAAAAAGCTTTTTCCCCTTGTTCACAATGACAAAAGTGCTGCTGAGGATGTGGAGCAAATGTCACATCTTCTATTCATGTGCGCATTCAAAATGACATCCTGGTTCTTATATTGAGGATTCTAATAGCAGCTTGATATTTAGAAGACACTAATTTAACTTTTTTAATATACATTTATTTATTTATTTATTGGCTCCGTTGGGTCTTCGTTGCTGCACATAGGCTTTCTCTAGTTGCGGTGTGAGGGGGCTACTCTTCCTTGCAGTGCACGGGCTTCTCACTGCGGTGGCTTCTCTTGTTGCGGAGCATGGGCTCTAGGCGTGCGGGCTTCGGTAGTTGTGGTACACGGGCTCAGCAGTTGTGGCGCATGGGCTTAGCTGCTCCGCGGCATGTGGGATCTTTCCAGACCCGGGCTCGAACCCGTGTCCCCTGCATTGGCAGGCGGATTCTTAACCACTGGCCATCAGGGAAGCCCTAATTTAACTCTTAACTTAGAAAAAGGACTCAAATTTCAAAAAGTTTGGCAAATCACAAATGCCATTAGGATGACACATGACATGTAGCCATTTTTAAACAAAAGTCTAGTATTTGGTGGCAGGGTTTTCACTTAAGAGGTTTAACAACAAATTATTAGTTTAAATGTCTTAGCTTTTTTAAGGCACGTGTGGGCCAATAAATAATGTATACTCTGTTCCCACATCATTGAGTTTATTGTCAGGCAACACATTTTTATTGCATGCTCCTGTATACTAAAGATTATGCTAGATGCTAAGGTTACCTTAGTGATTTAAGGACACATGTCCAAAGACCTCAAATTGGTATAGGAGACAGGCAATAAACAAGCAATACATCAATAATTAATATTTCAAATTGGAAAAGGGTGTAAAAAGGAGAGGAAGTCAATATTAAAGGAGATAGCAAAGGAAAGCTCTACTAAGTTTGTTTGCTAATTTGTTTTAATAATAAAAGGTTATTTCAACTGAGTTCATCAAATTTTGAATAACTACTAACTATGAGACACTATGTTAATTAATGAGAAGGCAATGATGAAAAATGTATATTACCTGATACCATGGAGCTTGTTGTCTAGTACTGATGACTACTAAAATGTTGATGCTCTTTGATTTTCCAAAATAAATGCTTAGTTCATTTATTTGGTATGAAATTTAATTTTGAATATGATAAGAACTTAATTTTTATTCTTATGATAAGTTACCTAGACCAATGGTTTCAAATGTTTCAAGAATAAGGACCTATATTCAGAATTAATATATATGAAGGGTTTTCATAGATTTGTATTTTCTATCATTTATGTAAAAAATAGTCTATAGTCACTATGAATTCAGTTAACTTTAATAAGTGTGCATTTACTCAGAAAATAATTTATATACATTTTTAGTGATATATATTTGTAATGTACACTATATATTTAGTAAACAACAGTTCATACATTTGGGGAAAGGATTCCTTATTAAATATCAGCTAGATACAGAGGTGCAACTATGGCTATACTTGAATTTTCTACTGCTTCCTACCCAGACGTGAGGGAAAACTCAATGCCATACATTTGTATAGTGCTTAAAAATGCATGGGGAGGGAAGGATGAATAGGTGGCGCACAGAGGATTTTTAGACGATGAAATTATTTTCTTCGATAATGGTAGATACACGTCATTATATGTTTGTCAAAACTGATAGAATGTACAACACGAAGGGTGAAGCCTAATGTAAACTATATACTTGCGGTGATTATGATGTGTCAGTGTAGGTTCATTGATTATAACCAGTGTACCACCATGATGCAGGATGCTGGGGGAAAGCTATACATGTGTGTGTTGTGGGGCGAGTGGATCAGGGGATACATGGGAACTCTGTGCTTTCTGCTTAGTTTTGCTGTAATCCTAAAACTGCTCTAAAAAATAAAGTCTATTGAAAAATAAGTATGTAAATGTATAGGGGAAATCTGTGTGTGTTCATATGTACATATATGTGTATGCATAAACACATACATGTATATATGTATGTATTGAGACTGTATACATTTATAAAATGTAAAATTATATAGAGACAACACATGAACAAGTGTTATCTTAAGCCACATCTGTTAACAAAAGCAGTATTCATACACATACACACATAATTTATGACTTTGTATACGCATATATTTTCAATCTTTATAGTAACTTTTGAAATATATAAATATCTTTGTCATTTTAGTGACATGCGATCCAAGACTTAGAATGTTTAGGGGTCTTCCAAAGTTCACACTGCTCTAAGGGTCACAGCAAGGGCTTAACCCTGACTTCTTTGGTTAACCATTATTATAATCATATTATTACCCTCCTCTGCTGAATTTATAACAATATAACTGGAAACATATTTTTTAAAACAATGTAATAAAATTTACAAATTACATATTTTGGTAATTTTGTATTTGAGGAACAGCTTTTAAAAAATTAATTAGGTAATAAAGCAGCGAGAGGAAGAAATATTAAATATATCTTGGGATGTATATACTTTCAGCCTGTGATGGCTTAGGTGAAATCCCATGCCTTAAGGCATGAGGAAATGTTCTCTTTTCTCAAATTTTCCTCAAGCCATGAGATTCTGTGCACTGGCCTGATTTGATTTGGGGAATAGTGCTGTTGGTATTGAAATTCAGTATTTTTTACTTTTAATTTAGGAAGGTCACTTTCCCTTTATTTAAAATAGGTATGTTGCCTGAATTATTGAGTAGCCATGTCCCTTAACAGCAACTCTAATCACTTTTATGATGGATAGAAGATGTACACATCATTACTGTGAAGTTAATTCTGTTCACGTTAAAATTTAAGCAAATCTTTAACCACATACCACTGTCATTTCCTAAGTTTTTTAAGTATCCCCTGAAATGGCCAGTTTATATATCAATGTATTTTTCAAATTGTAAAATGAAAAAGATTAGCTGACGCAGTGCAGTAGCCCCAAACACAATGGGACAAAGCAGGTGAATTGCCTCAGAGGCAGCTTTCTTAATGTTTGACTTTTTCTACATTTATTGAATACTTAGAAGTGCCAGAGGTGGTGCAGGGCCTAAAAAGGATTTGCTTTTCGGGATTTAGAGGCCAAAATTTAGACAGTCATATGACTGTATAATCATGAGAACAATTCTAATTTAACATTTAGAAATGTAGGGGATTTTGTATAATGGATTTATGATAATTTTTCTACATAATTGAGGGGAATTGGCAGATACTACTCTGTCTTATTTAGTGTGGAAGTTTCTTACAGAATGTAGATTGAAAGATGGCAGTAAAAAATAGTCCTCCATTTCCAGAGAAATTCAGGAAGTGGGAGTATTAACTTTCTGGTAATCTGATCTGTTATTAAGCCTCAATTACTTCCTTTCACCCACCCACACTATCTATCCTCTTCATACAGGCAAGTCACCAGATTACAATGGTCTGTGATCGCAACTGGAATGTATTCTCTGCCATGATTCAAGTACACAAGTCCTAGTCGCCCCAGCATGACACATTCACAAGGATATTTCCCCCCAAGAATTTCATCTCAGGAACTGCACCAATATTTCCTTTCCTATGTAAAGCATCAGTAATGTCTTTTATTACTCTATATAAATTATTCTCATTTAGTCTCATTGAGTGAGAACTTAAAACTTTACCCAGGTTTTTCCAAATTAAAAGGATATCAGAATATTTTATGTCTTCAAGATAGCTTTAAAATAGTAATGTTGTAACTCTAATATTCTTGAGAATCTATTCCAAGTCAGCACACGGTTGGCTATACATATTTCCTCTACTGATAGTTAAATATTGATGAAAGATAAATGAAGAAATAGCTGCAGGATGTTGCTTCCTTACTGAAATGAAATGAAGAATTATACTGATCACTAGGAAAATAGCGTGCTTGTTTCTTATGAGACATGTAGGTTTAGTAACACATTTCTACTATTTGTTTAAAAAAATGAGATACACTTTTAAATAAATGCTAGCAGAATAATTTTTTAAGGAAAATTCACTCTAAATCCATCCTAGAAATTCTATACCTGTAGATGTACTTAAAGAATACAGCTTAGCAAGCATTGAAGCCAATAAATCAGACAAATATCTTCAAATTCAATAATCAGATACATCTTTATGACTTTGACAACATTTGATGATCAATTGGTTATTTGACTTTTCAAAGGGTTAACTAATGCCTGCTTTAATAATACCTTGAATAATGATAATGGAAATTTTTGTTTCCATGTGATTCATTTTGATAGAAACCAAATTGTCACGCTGACCTTTCTTATGGCATGTTTTTCTGAATGTAATTTCTAAAAGGGGGAGACTTAGCAATTTGTATTGTGCTGAATTTTATTTATAGTGTTGCTTTCATAATTTACTTGGCATACATTTATTTTCTGGAAACGTTTATTGAACTCTTATGAATAGTTGAGATGTACCCAGCATCCTTCCCCTTTTTGTCCTCAACCTTGCTACTTCTTGTTGACCCACATCTTACAGGAAAGGGGCTTTGCCTTTTTGCATGGGTGAAGCATATAAACTAATTTAACCAACCAGCCCAACCCTATACCAAATAAATTCAGTAAAAGTAACTCTCAGTGTTTTGGGAATTCTAGAAATCAGATTTCCTCTCTTCCTCTCTACCATGTATGTAGTGTGCAGATATGAAGCCTTGAACATCTGTAGTCATTTGCTGCCAAAAAGACAATCTGAGAGGAACAGAGCCCTAGAAAATCCCAGGGAAATTGATCTGGGCCCGAATCATGTTTAATGTCAATCACAATTTAGCTCTTGGCATTGCCAGTCATGTGAGGAAATACTTTTCTTGCAATCATTTGCCAGTTTGAATCAGGTCTGCACTTATTGGAAAATGAATTACATACATAATGGATAAGAAATTTGTTACCAGGAATGAGGTTACAAGTAACAGGGGAGAATTCTTTAAAAGTGAGAGAAGGGCTTCCCTGGTGGCGCAGTGGTTGACAGTCCGCCTGCCGATGCAGGGGACACGGGTTCATACCCCGGTCCGGGAAGATCCCACATGCCGCGGAGCGGCTGGGCCCATGAGCCATGGCCTCTGGGCCTGTGCGCCCGGAGCCTGTGCTCCACAACGGGAGAGGCCACAACAGTGAGAGGCCCGCGTACTGAAAGAAAAAAAAAAAAAAAAAAACAAGTAAAAGTGAGGGAAGTGAGAAAAAAGACCACTCTGAAAAATCTTTGTTTTACAATTGCATGGTGGTTGGTTAAAGTGAAGTTATTGTACTTTGGACCTAGAGCATGTGCTACCAAAACTACTGTATTTGGCAACTGAGAAAAAAAGAAATAGTAAGATGATGGATTCTACAGACAAAACAGAAACAATCTTGCTTTGTTATGTACCTCTCAAAGCAGAAAGAATAGAAAAGAATGTTTTGCCAAGCGTGGCTCCTCTGTCTTTGGTGTGCAATACACCTGTATTAGTTTAATTTGCAGGGACCCCCATGATTGGGAAAGTTGAATTACTTACAACAAGCCAAATGGAAGGTTATCAGAAGCAGAGATATGAGAGACATGGTAGGAGAATATAGAGAGGAATAGGAAATATATGGCCTTATCCTAGCATATTTTTAAAGCACTGTCTCCTGAAAAAAATATAAGCACTCACATTATGGAAATAAAATCAAACTAAAGGTTGAGAGAAGAAAATAAATATAATAAATACCACTACAGTCCATTGGTTTCTCTAAAGATACAACATATACCTATATATACATATATATATATACACATACATATATGCCTATATGTACATATATACACATGCATATATGTACATATATACACATACCTATATGCATATATATACATATATACACATATATATCTCTAAAATATGTCTTATACAGATAAATGTTTCCCAATTAAAGATGGAAGCAAAGCTATATTTATAACATTATTTTGAAAAGCCTTCATAAGAATATGATTTTCACATTATTTAAGGTTAGTATATTAAATGTTTTCAACATGTAATTAGATGACATTCTTTTTATAGATATAAATCAAGTAAGCATTATTTTCCAAAATGATTTACAGGTTAAACAATATTCTTCTAAGATGCTGTGGATACCAAACACTCATGAAGAATGATTTTTAATACACATATCAAAAAAGTTATTTAAGTCTGATTTCCTTTTAACAGTCTTTAATTTTCTGATTTCCAGTTTACAAGTGTTTAAAATGGACAAGTATGATTTTTCCTCTTAGTAATAATGTTGATTCAAGATATTTTGATTCAATATATGGCAATAAGTCTCCACATGTTAACCATTAGTATCTTGGGTTTTTTTAGTGGGATGTAACACTAACAACCACTACCTACAAAATACATCATTATTTTGTTGGTTTTACAAATCTCTTCTCCACTTGTCAATTCAAAAAAAAAAAAAACATTCTAAGAATTAGGGAATACGGAAAACTTAATGAAATTGACTTCCAGATTTATAATCTTTCTATTTTATCCTAGAAGAGAACATTAAAAATATGTCATTGCTATAAAAGACCATCTTGTTAACGTTACAAAAGATTGGTGGGAGCAAGAACTGTGTCACTGATACGTGGAGCTTTGGAGTTATCTCTACAAATTAGGAAAATGTTCAAAGGTAAAAAAGGAAATATAGCAATCCCTAAACCATGTTGATGATGAGTAGCTTAGTCTAAACTAAATATTTTTCCACTCATAATAATCATCCTCCCCTCAAATGCCTTTTAAAAACATACATTACACAGTACAGTAGCAGAAATCAAGGACAACACAGACTATTTTCAAGAACAGAAAAGTCTCCAGCGAAGAAAGGTATCTTATAGCAAAGAGCAGACTTCTTTAGAGACATTAGTCAATTAACCTGCAATTCATTATGAAGATTTTTCTTTCCTCATATGGGGAGAGTCTACTCTATTTGAAGTTGCCACACCGTTTTCTGTTCCTTTTCTAGAAAACCTGCCCTTAGTCCGTTTCTTCTTCACACTTGGGGCCTGAAGAGGAGCATCTTCTTCCATCCACCTCTGAAGCTGAACATTAAATAAATTCCATGTTATGTATGCTTGGATAGTGCAACTGGATGACAGAACAGCAATTTTCGCTGCCAACACGTTCACATCTTCGGTAGTGCCGTCCGAATTCCCATTCTGCCCTCCAGCCAGGTGAAAACCAACAGTGATCACAGAAACAATTAAAGTCACGAGTCGACCCAAAATAAACACAATGGCCCACAGAGAAAACTCTTTCTGGTACTTTTCATCGCTAAAATAAAACAGGTCGCAAAAGTGGGAAAGGAATTCCACAAAATAATGCATCATCAAAAGAAGAAGTCCCAGGTGATTCAAGTACAAGAGGTAAGCTCCCGCAATGTGAAAGAGGTGAAGACCAACGTAGACAACTTGCTGGGAGAGATCTTGAGGTTTGATTCTCTGGAAGTAGAGTTCAGGAAAGGCGTGAAACCAGTAAGCCAACTGTGAGATATAGAAAAACTTCATCTGAAATGTCATCATGTTATTGGGATGAGCCCTCCATAAGACAGTCAGGTCTGACAGGCAGTTTTCAGAGTGTAGAATGAATGTGCCCCAAATACAAGAGACAAGGAAGAATACACTAAACTGACCAGATTCGTTAAATTTGCTTTGTTTCGGTTTGGGGAACTGCATTCGCCTGTTAATTCTATCCAAGACATACTCTTGAATAGTGGCGTGAATGATGATTGCCACCAGCATGTAGAAGAACACTGTGGCCAAATCTTTGGCACCATAATGATAAAGGAACTTAGGTGCTGTGGCTTTTTCTTCTGCTTCTTCGGCAGGGAAGGTAACACCGTGCTGGAGAGTAATAAAAACGATCGACACTTCTGCTGTTCCCTCGAACATGAGCCCCAGCACGAAGAACATCCCCACACAGGCGACAAGGTCCGCATGATTCTGCAGGATGAATTCCTGGCTCAGGACTGGGGGGTTCTTGGAGCCCTTCTTACGAAACGTCATGGTGGCGCTTCCCAGTTACTCACCGACGAGCGGCAGCTGCCTCCCCGTGGCTGCTCCTCAAGGCGCCGCCGCCGCCGCCGCCGCCGCGGCTCCGGGGACTTCACTCCCCATCCCGGAGCCGGTCCCGGGTCGCTACGGCCACCCAGGAAAAAAAAAAAGAAAAAAAAAATCAAAGCTGCTGGCCGAGCAGGACTGAGCATGCGCGCCAGGGCCGGCGGAGGCAGGGAAGGAAATCGAGCGCCGCGCCCCTACCCGGCGCCAGGCCCGGGGTTGCGAGCGGTGATCTTCCACGTTGATCGGCGCCTCTTTACATCCACTGCCAGCGTCGAGATGCTCCTAAATGATTTATCCATATCATCTTCATTACTGACCGTGACAAAGCAGGACAGAACTCTGCTTGTTTTTCAGCAGCATGATAATGATAAAAACCAGCATAGTAATAATGATAGAAGCAAACTCTCCTAGTGCTTAATATTTACCAGGTGCCTTTACTTTTATAAATGGAAACTTTCTAGAAAACTCAGGGAAGAAAATAATAGTGTTTTTAACCGTTTTTAAAGATTATTTTTATTTCTTCCAAAGGAGAAACTGAGGCACAGAGGTTAAGTGGTATGCCCAAGATCACACAGCTGGGAGGCGTTAGAGCTACGATTTGAATCCAGTGCCTGTGCTCTCGACCATTGTATTCTAGTACCTCTTATTGTAAATCAGTCACACCTGGAAATATTTTGCTAGCGCAGCAACAGAGCGTACTCAAAAACAGTTCCCCGATTGGCAATAATAATTGTGGCAAAAATATTGTCTAGTCAGTAATCAGATTTATTGCATTTTAAAAGATGGGGAGTTGGTGGGAAGGGGAAAACTATCAGTTCACTGAAAGGTCTTTTGGCTGCAAAGCCCACAAGTGAATTTCCTCTCTCTAGCAGATAAGAAACTCATGTTTCATTATTACGGTTTTTGCACATAATTTTGCTTAAATTCACATATCAGAAAACAGCTTCTTTTGTAAATGTAAATATCTTCATCAGTTCAAAGTTCATATCAGCCTTCAAATTTGTCTTTGCAGGCAGAGCAGTTTTCTTGTTTCTTCTGTGTTGCATGAGATCATTGTCATTACTGATACAGTTAAGGTTTGAAGCTTGGAATATACATTTCAGAAGAATAAGTGCTTCCTGATTTAAATAAAACCCACTTTAAATTTAGAATGCCTAATTGCCTTTTATCATTGTTTCTCTGTGTGCTGTGCACTGACAAAAGATGCAGTCCAACCTGTGTAATGAGTTAAGATACTGAACAAAGTACTCTGATCAACAGACAGTGTGCCCGCATTTCCTGGAAGAGCCAAACAGTTGTACATATACAGAACTAGTTTGGAAAGTGCTCTCGGGTTAAGGAGTGTGCCTACATATTTTTCTATAGTAAGAATTCTCTATTTCTTGACGGATTCCTTATTGGATAGTCTACTTTTTTTTTAACAGATCAGCTGCACAGTATTTGGTTTTCCGAGCTGTTACTCAGTTCTTGGCTCTGACAACTCAATTTTGAGTGCTTTTTGAGGTTAACTGAATCAGTGAGGAATTATAAATAGAGGTGTCAAAATGAGGGCATCAAGAAATGAGAAAAAAAAAAAAAATCGAGCTTGAAGGCAGTTGCCAGGGAGGAAATAGTCAAGGAGAAGAGCAGTGGGAATTGTTGAGTTTATTCAAGAAAGTGCGAATTTATATACTTTTTTTCAAAATAATCATAATTTCAAATATAGAATTCAGTTTTCTTATAGGCATAGACAATATGACTGTAATCATTTTGTGACATACTAACTAAATATAAAACTAGTTGTGCAATTCCTGAGCTGAGATTTCTGTTTATATTTCTGTTTGACAGTTTTGACAGGCCTTCCAACTCTACCTATGCAAATACGATAGATTTTGCCTCAAAAAAGGAACATATCAAAGTGAACAGAACAAATATTTATGCATAGTCGTGAAATGGTATTTTCTTACCAAAAGGAAAAAAAGCCATTTTCAGCTAGCTTAAAATTATCTCTTAAAGGAAAAAGAACATTCTCCCCATACACACACACTTATTTTTTGAGTAGAGAAACTTCTTCAGCTATCAAATTATATTCTGTAGTCTAAATTATTAATTTAAATTTTATATTAAATACAGTGTATTTGAATTTTAGTTTCATATTTACTATTAACATCATCATAAAATTATAAAAATGTCAAATTTCTAAAATTATTGGAATCTGTAAGAGTACTGTAGTAATATATAAAATGCCGTTTGCTTTCAGTAGTTTTATTGGCACTATTTGACAGAATAAAAAGTATATAACAATATCTTAAAATTTTGGATACCACTATGATTATTATATCATTTAATGTATGGGCATGTATTCCTATTTTATGCCCTATGCCTGTGGTATTAAATTCAAATGGAGACTTCTGCTTTTGTCATTAAGAGTAACTATAATTGAACTTCCACTCCTATTGTAAATAACTGAAAAACTAGACAAATTATATGAAATAACTTTTTTTTTCAGATATTGGAGAATAAAAAAGGAGGGAGAGAAATGAGGAGAGCCCCACAATTTGCCCCAGATTTCTGCCTGGATGCATTTTCTAGTCCACTGTGCAGAGATGGAAGGAGGGTAGGGCAGCCAAGAAGAGCCTCCTGGAGATGTTGCTGAATTGAGGAGAGATAGGAGAAGGTGAGGCGACTAAAGTTTGCTGGGCAGAGTAATTTTGCAGAGAAAGTTAAGTGATTAGAGTGCTTTGGAAATTTGCATAAACATTCCCTAGAGGCTGCCTCTGATATTAAGTTTTGTATGCATAAGGTTAGAATACATGAGGCCAAGCAAAGAACAGTAGGAGAAATGTAAATTCAAAATTTTCAAGAATCCAAACAGAACTAGGAGATTTTGAAGTTTGGAAAAGTCAGAAGGTAGAATCCCCTTGGAACACTTGTGAGACTACACTCAGTCAAGGGCCAAGAAAAGTCACAGTCAACAGGAAGGCTACACTTGCCCTAGGGAAAAAGCGAATTAATGCGTGCCTATAGCTTTCAAGAAGCCTTCAAAGGATCAAGGTGCTCCACAAGGAAGTGTCTGCCAGAAAAATCCACACCTTGACAATGTGAAATTCACATTGTTTAGCATCTATATAAAATTTATGAAACAAAAGCTAGGTTCAGCTGGGTCTATCAGAATGTCTACATGTGACCTCTCCATGTGGCGTTGGCATTGTCACAGAGCAGTGGCTATAGGCTCTAAGACTGAGCTTTGTAGTGAAAAAAAAGTCGAAGTTTTGTGGCCTTTTATGACCCAGAATTGGAAGTTATGTCATATAATTTTCATTGTCAAAGCAGGCACAAGCCTTTTAACTTCAAGGCGGAGCTGGCTGGGGGCAGGGTGGGGAACACAGACATCACCTCTTAATAAGAAATGTACCCAAATATTTCTGGCTAAGTTTTTAAATAGCCACATCTTTTCTTTTAACAACTCTTCTTTCCTCTCACATAAAATATGCACTGTTTCCTTTCAATGCAAACAAATGTCTCATGCCAATATAGCAACAGGGTCAAGTTTATTACCTAGGAATTTGAAAGCTAAATTAGATCCAGGCATAGAAGGGCGCCTTAGGTCCTTTCCTTTGTTACACTTACTCTTCATTTAAATACTTGTAAAGGAAAGAAACAAGGTATCTGGCTCTCACACACCTAAGGCATAGGAAAAATGCAATAGACACTTACATACAAGAAGTAGGTAAATTGGATGCACACAGCAGTCAATGGTCAAAATGAAACAGGAGGAAGAGGGCAGGGCACAACCTTTGAAAGAATTACATAGCCATAGGACATGACAAAACCTGGTTGGAACCAACTAGGTCCAAGATGGCAGAAGATTTGACTTCCAGTGGACCTTGAGCCTCATCATACTCTCATTGTAATACGTTAGCATGGTAAGTGACACTACCAGTGCCATGACAGTTCTGAGGCTAACCATAAAAGGCCAAAAAGTGGGCAGTGGCTCAATTCCTGGAAATCCCCACCCCTTCCCTGAAATAATTGGAATAATCCTCCCACTCATTAGCCTATGAAATTACTCAGCCCATAAAAACTAACCACGCCATATTTCGGGGCTCTCTCGCCTTCTGAGATGGCCCCACACTCTGTCTCTGGAGTGTATTTCTCTCTAAATAAATCCACCTATCACTTCGTCTCTCACTGAATTCTTTCTGCAATGAGATATCAAGAACCTCAAATTCACTGGAAACAAATATAATTATGAGGTCTATCTGGGGGAAGTCCCTAGATCTTTGATTTAAACCCAGTCTCTCTTCCTCAGAAATGGTGGAAGATTTTTCTTTTTCTTTTTCTTTTTCTTTTTTTTTGCTCTTTAAAACATGGACTAAATAGTACAAGTTATTTGTATTTATTGGTTTGTATATTTTAAAAGATACAAAAAAAAAACCCCTAGAAGCCAAGTAATGTTAATGTGTTAATGTTAATCTTTGTGGTATAATATTAATTATAATCTATCAATTATACTATTGGCACTTCAAGGAATTAACATTCCATCAATGAATTTATGGTGGAACCAAGAGAGGAATGGAAAGATTAGCATCTGAGTATCCTTTACAGAGGACTGCCACATACTGAGCAAAGTATCTTTTAAAATGCTATATTGATTTTGTTATGAGAAACAATTGGTTAAAAAAAATCAGTAGAAAGCCCCCTTATAATTTAGGTACTATATTTAATACAAATAATTAGTTATTTCCATTATCTACACAATGTAACCTTCTGCATCTGGATTTTATAACTCGGGGGTCCCCAACCTCTGGGCCATGGACTGGTACTGGTCTGTGGCCTGTTAGGAACCAGGCCACACAGCAGGAGGTGAGCAGCGGGCGAGTGAGTGAAGCTTTATCTGTATTTACAGCTGCTCCCCATCACTCACATTACCACCTGTACTCCACCTCCTGTCAGATCAGTGGCAGAGGCATCAGATTCTCATAGGAGCGTGAACCCTACTGTGAATTGCACATGCGAAGGATCTAGGTTGCGTGTTCCTTATGAGAATCTAATGCCTGATGATCTGAGGTGGAGCTGAGGTGATGCTAGCGCTGGGGAGCGGCTGCAAATACAGATTATCATTAGCAGAGAGGTTTGACTGCACAGAGACCATAACAAATCAATTGCCTGCAGACTCATATCAAAACCCTACCAGTGAGTGGCAAGTGAAAACAAGCTCAGGGCTCCCACTAATTCTGCATTGTGGTGAGCTGTATAATTATTTCATTACATATTACAATGTAATAATAATAGAAATAAAGTGCACAATAAATGTAATGCACTTGAATCGTCTGGAAACCAACCACCCTTCCCCCTGGTCTGTGGAAAAATTGTCTTCCACGAAACCAGTCCCTGGTGCCAAAAAGGTTGGGGACTGCTGTTATAACTTAACATTATTATTTATATTAATAGCTTAGCCAAAAATCTCTTTTAATTGACTTTTGCGCCTTTTTAAAACATAACTTCCCCAAAGAGATAAATGGACATCGATTCTGACTTTGTTAAACTAGCAAAGTACGTTAGGAACTTTATAATATAGACATTGCCTCATCTTTCAATATTATTCTATCTCACAATGAAAAAATAATTATATTTGTATACCTCTAACATACCTACCATTTAATAATTTAAATTTGGATAATTCAAGTAATTGAACTGAACATTCAAATGCTAAAATTCAATAGCATTTGAGGAAGCAATATATGTTGGAAGAAAACTACTTCAAAAGATCAAACATAAGTCACTTTAAATCAATGTTTATAATTAGCAGTCATAATTGACTGAGATCACCAAACACTTAGTTCCATTAAGCAAAACATAATATGATTTAGCTTGTGCATGAAATTAAAAAGTCTCTTGAGGTTTGACTGATTCAAACAGTCTTGAATAATTTGATTAAAGAGATTTTTAATATGTAAGTCATTTTTATAACTGATAAGACACAGCCTTTAAAAATATACAGCAAGGAATATGGTTGAATATTTAATGGAATAAGGAAAAACCTCAATACAACATTTCCGAATTCTGCTGTGATGATGCTGATGGTAGCATATTCTGATCTTGCCTATTTTGGCAATTATTACAACGTCGATCAATTTAATTTATTCATATATCTCATTATCAAGTCAGTTGTAAATCTCATTCTTCTCATACTTAGGTTATCAATTTCTAAATAATTTACTTAACAACATATAATAAGGACCAATTTTTTTAAAGAAGCTATGACACTGTAGTGTAGTTTTCCATAGTCATGAGGGGAAATAAATGGTTTGAGGACATGTGTTCAAATCTGTTACAAAAGTTTGCTATGTATAGATCATTTTATATATACAAAATATGGTGGAAAGCTGGGCTATAATGTTGATTTTATTTACTGAATAAACATTTGTTAAGAAACTGCTAAAATGGCCATGAGCATTACACACGTATTTGCTCTTGCTGAATTCTGTTTGATCACAGCACTGTCTGTGGCACTAAGTGACATGGAGGTTTTCTAAGTTCTGGTTAAGACAGAGGGTATGAAAAACCAGTTTTGGTAGGTTGAATTCAAAAGTGAAGTTTGAAGTCTGACCTAGTGGTTCTACGAACAATTAATTACTGATCTCTACCTTACTTATTTTCTCTGGAGATTTTTTTGGTTGTGGATGGTAATTACTTTTAAATTTTTTGAAACTTGTCTCATATACAGGAGCATAAAAGACAAATGAAAACCTGTCTACAACATGTTGTCAAGGGCAAAGAAGACTGTGCACTGTTTATTTATGACAAGAAAAATGTTTTAATGTCCCTCATACACCATCTTTCTCACAAATTTCCTCCTATAGACTGCATCAATCAGTGGATGTCACTTTTGTGGAAGTCATGATCTGTATTCCTTCTGGCAGCTCTCTTACTTTACAGGCCCTAAAATAGGTTCAGTTATAGCTTACAACTGCAAGAGAGCAGAAATCCATTTCCTGTATCCATTTCCTTGACTCACCACCATTTGATGTTATCGTCTTTCCGATAATTTGCCACCAAAATTATTGGTGATATTACAAAATGGACAAAATGAGAATTGCGTTCTTTTCACACAATCTAGTAATTAAACAATAGGGAAAAAAGAACCCCATCTTAAAAGTAAAGTAGTAATATTTTACAATAAAGGTCCCAAGGCCAAGAGAAATCTTTATTATTTCCTCTATTACAAAGCAGATCTATAATTTTACAAATAATGCAAGTGAAGTTGCTCTAATCTTGTGCTATATTCTATTGTGACTTTTATTCTAAAATAACTCGTGCTTTTTCGAATGTGAAATTATTTCTGATTACACAACTGCAAGCTACTTTTTTTTCAGTACTAATTCATCTTTTACCCATGCATTCTTGCTTACTAGCTAGCTAAATCGCAACACGATTTTGGGTAACAAATAATGGGCCCATTGAATAGTTTATTTTGCAAATTAAGATCTACTTAAGCAGTTCTTTCAGTACTACCCCAAGGCACATTTTTTTTCAGGTAGAATAACTATTCTTCTAATAAGGAACATATTTGAATATTAAATAAAGGTTTCTAAGAGACATAATATTATAGGTATGTCCAACCTGATGTTAAAAAATTCAGGGTCAATTAATACTGTAATAATGTTTGAAAGAAGTCTGTCAGCAGATATAATACTCTAGTCACTCAACATGAGATCGTAATAAGGATATCAATTGTGTGAGACAGAAAGACAATATATAGACAGGTGTCTGACCCTAAAGGGGCTGTATTAAAATATGGATCCAGTGCATAGAAAAAAACAAGGATTTAGTTTCTGTTTAAGATGCAAAATTTGATAACTGGACCATAAGCAAAAATAATGCTATACGATTACTATATGATTTCAAGAATTACTATAAAGGTAGTATCATCAGAAAATATGGCATTGGTGAAAGAACAGACACTGATAAATGGACAGAATAGAGGGCCCAGAGAATGACCTACACATTTATAGTCAACTGATTTCTGAAAAAGCTACAGAGGCACTTCGAGGATAAAGGATTGTGTTTTTAACAAATGGCACTGGAATATTTGGACATCTTTATGCAAATAGACAAACAAACAAACATAATAAAATAATCTAGACAGAGGCCTTACACCTTTTACAAAAATTAACTCAAAAATGAATTTAAGGCCTAAATGTAAAATGCAGAAGTATAAAACATCTAGGAAACACAGGAGAAAATCTATATAACCTTGGATTTGTTGATGAGTTTTGATCCAAAAACAAAATTATGGATCTGAAAAAGATATGATTTGGACTTTATTGAAATTAAAAATTTCTGCTCTGCAAAAGACACTGTGAAGAGAATAAAAAGACAAGCCACAGACAGGGAGAAAATATTTGCAAATTCTGAGAAAGGGCTTTTAATCAGAATATAAAAAGCACTCAACATCACAATAAGAAAAGAAATTAACTTTCAAAAGATTTGAACAGATACTTCACCAAAAAAATACACAGAAGACAACTAAATACATGAAAAAATGTTCAATATCATTTGGGAACTGCAAATTAAAACAACAGAAACACTTCTCAACATATATTAGAATGGCTAAATTTCAAAAAAATGGGAATACCAATTACTAGCAAGGATAGGAACAATAATAGAGACTCTCATTCATTGCTGGTGGGAATGCAAAACAGTACAGCCATTTTGGAAGACAAATTGGCGGTTTCATATAAAGCCAAACATAGTCTTCCTATATAACTCAGCAATGGCATTCTTAAGTATTTACCCACCTGATTCAAAAACCTACACACAGATGTTTATAGAACACACAAAAACTCATGCAGAGATGTTTATAGAAGCTTTGTCCTTTAACAGGTGAATGAAGTATGGTACATTCACAGAATGGAGTATTATCGAGCAATGAAAAGGTATGAACCATCTATCTAAACTAAACAACATAGATGAATCTTAAATGATTATTACTAAGTGAGTCTGTAAAGGCAACATACCATATGATTCCATTCATATGACATTCTAAAAAAGTCAAAACTCTTGATGGAAAACAGATCAGAGGTTGCCAGTCAGCTGCTTGTGAAGAGGAAGGGAGTTGAAGAGGCGAAGCACAGGTGACTATGAAACTATTCTGTTTGATACTATAGTGATGGATAAACAAAACTATGCATTTGTCAAAACTAATAGCAATCCCCATAGTACTAAGAGTGAACTTTATACATGCAAGTTAAAAATCAATTGTGAGATGTGAGGATCCCAGGAAGGAATGCAGACTGTGAAAAAAGAATCTATATTACAAATGTGCAACATGACATCACTGAAGGGGGTGGGCTGAAATGAGTTGACCTAAGTAACTTGGGAAATGAGTGAAGACTGTGAGACTAAAGACAAAAGGAAATATTTATAGGTACTGCAATCTAGTTGGTAAATATTGACCATGTGAGCAAGGTATAAGAATTCTGAAATCACTGTACAGCCAGAACTAGAAGAATTTGAATAAGAAAATAAACATAGTTTTGTACTATAACCCAAAGTTTAAAGGAAATAACCAAGAATTCAAATGGATATAAACAAATGACTGAATAAATAAATAAATGAGGGGAAGATATACAAATCCTCTGCAGAGAAACTCCAAGTAATTTATATAGATACTGCCCCTCGAGGAGATGGAGCGTAACTCCCTACTCCTTAGTGTAGTCTATGCATAGTGACATCCTTCCAAAGAGTACAGTACAGAAAGTGGGGAGGGGGGGAGAGTGACTTTACAGTAGAGAAACCTGACAATCTCTGCCTCAGCCAGGTGATCAAGGTGAGCAACACTAGTGGTAAGTCATGTTGATAGTATGTACCCTTGTAATGATGTGATGAAAGTGACACTTTACCTCTGTGGTTTTCCTCTTCAAAACCCATGACCCCAGTCTAATCATTAGAAAAATATCAGACAAATATGAATACAGGGACATTCTATACAATATCTGGCTAATATGCCTCAAAAAGCAAGGAAAATCTAAGAAACATTTACAGCCCAGGAAATTCTAAGGAGACATGATGACTAAATGCAATGGAGCATTATAGACAGAATAAAAAAGGACCTCAGGTAAAAACTAAGGAAATATAAATAAATCATGAACTTTAGTTAAGAATATTATTTCACTATTGGCTCAAAAGTGTAACAAATGTAGCACAGGAATTTTAACAAAGGTAAACAAGATTTAGGATATACTAGAAATCTCTCAACTGTCCTGACAACTTTTCTATAAATGTAAAAGTATTCTTAAATAAGAAATTTTATTTACAAAGAAGTGATGTTGACCTAGGTGTATATGACTAGAATTTTACCTGCATGAAATTATTATAAAGTCAAGAAACTCTTTAAACTGGCAGTTAAGGACCTAGCTGCCTTATTGGAGAAGAGAAGAGAACAATGAAGGTTAGAAACTGCTATTAGAAAGCAAGCACCAGCTTTTCTTCTTTATTGTACTTACATTACTATTTAATATTACCTCTGTCCCTGTCAGTGAAACTACAGTGCTAAAATTTCATTATTTCACTCTGGTGTCAGAATTTTTTTAAATCTAAGCTTTTTAATGGTGAATTCAGATGTTAAGTCAGTGTTACAAACACCTTACTTATTATTTTGTTTTTTGAACTAAAAATAAGAATACTAACCATTTCAATCTGTGGCACCTTTTGCCCAGCTTGACAGAACTGTTCTAATTAAGTATTATTAGGGTGCGCTCTACCTTACTTTGCTCCTAGCTTCTCTAATTGGATAGCAGTTCCTGGTATGCTACGCTTGACAAAATATGCTAGTATCTAAAAATGATTTTTTTTTAAATATTTGACTTTTTCGTAGTTAAGTTACATAGTGGGAAATAAAGACTTTCAGTTTAATGTAAGTTTGTTTCAAAGTTGCAGTACTTATACCAGGGACCAGCAAACTATGGCCTATGTACTGAATCCATCCTGTGGCCAGCTTTTGGAAGGCCTTTGAGCTAACAGGGGTTTTCACAATAGTGTCCTCCCAAATTCATGTCCATCTTTTACCTGTTAATGTGACCTTATTTAAACACTCTTTGCAGATGTAATCAAGTGAAGATTAGGGCATTTTGGATTGGGTTCGCCCTAATTCCATTCACTGACCTTCATATAAAAGCTGACACAAACACATGGAGATACATACACACAGACAAGAAGGCCACATGAAGAAGGAATAGAGATTGGAGTGATGTATCTACAAGCCAAGGAACACCAATGATTGCCAGTAACCACCAGAAGCTGTAAGAGGGAGGAAAGGATTCTTTCCTAGGGCATTCAAAAGGAACATGACCTGTCAACACCTTGATTTCAGACCACCTTGATTTTAGCCTTCAGAACTGTGAGAGGATAAATTTCTATTGTTTGAAGCCACCTAGTTTTTAGCAACTTTTTACATCAGCCCTAAGAAACCAATACATATGTTTAAAGGATTGTAAGAACAAAATAATACGAAAACAAAGAAGAATATGCAACAGATATCATATGTGGCCTGCACTGAAATATTTCCTGGCTGGCCCTTCAGGAAAAGTTTATGTACCCTTGCCTTAGAGGCTTATGTTAAAACTTTTAGTGGGTGGGTCCATAGCAGCCTTCCATCTGGGGATAACTTGTCCTTACTACTAACGGTTGACCCTTCTGGGATCTCCTCTCCAAGCCCCAGGTGATGAATAAGCACGCTCTGCTCAGCTGGTTCAACACTTCTCTGCCCCACGTGAGTTCTTTGCATAGCCTTGTGTAATCTCAGCCTATACCTGCATGGTTTAGTAGTCAGCTGACTCAATGGGATGCCTGTGCATTTTTTCAGCATTACTTCTTTGTGGAACTCTGTTTTGCAACTTACAGACACCTCACTCAGCCTCTCCGAATTCTGATCACCTCAACTTAGGGGGATGGTCAGGCTCTGTTTGGGATCCATACCTCTGCTCCCTGGTCTGGAATGTGACATCCAGCAGAGTATAAGGGTATAAGGCTCAAAGCAATCCTGTGCTATTTCCTGTCCAATATCTGTAAATATTTTAAAATATATTTTTGCCCAGTTTTGGACTGCAGAATGTAAATCCTGACCCTGTTGCTTGATCATATTTGGAAGTAAAAGCCCACTAAAAGATAAAAGCCCACTTAGATTTTATCTTTATTCTTTTAAATGTTGGCCAGTATATCTGAGTTTAATAAGAAGAGTTAAGCATACGATCCATGTCTTAACCTGGGATATTATAAAACTTCTTCCCTGTCTAATGCCAGAGTGCCTATTTAATTCCGTAAAACTCATCAATAGCCCAATCCCAGATTGTCTGTTTGATGTAAAAGGTGACTTTCTAGGGAAGGACAGAAACCTGCTCCTAAAACCACACTTTATAACAATGCAGATCTGTTACAGGCTAATCTTCCAACCAAGAAAAAAAAAAGTATTTTCTAAAAATATCCAAGAAATAAGACCAACATTATATTTTTGCTTTTATTTTTTTTTGACACATAAGATGTCTACAATTCTTTGTTTTCTACATAATCAAGTTTCTGATGTTTGAGAGAGGCCCCAAATCATCCAATGCAATAGTGTATATAAATGGAGTCAGAGAGTTATATGCAGTTATACAACTCCCAAAACAAATTAATTAGTAAAATAAGTGAATCATTTCAAAATATTACATTAGTTCTTGGAGGCCTTGCTACAACCGTCTGCTTATATGTAAAGACAAATATAAAGGAAAATATACCAAAACTTATACAGGAAAATCAGTTCTAAGAGGGAAGTTTATAGTAATAAACAGCTACATTAAAAAAGAAGAAAGGTCTTAAATAAACAACCTAATTTTATATCTTAATGAATTAGAAAAAGAAGAATATGCTAAGCCCAAAGTTAGCAGAAGAAAGTAAATAATAAATCTTGGAGCAGAAATGCATGAAATAGACACTAGAAAAACAATAGAAAAATGGAAAAAATTTAGTTTTTTGAAAAGACACACAGTTGGCAAACCCTTAGCTAGACTAATCAAGGGGAAAAAAAGAGAATATTCAAATAAATTTAATGAGAATTAAAGAGGGGACATTACAACTGATGCCACAGAAATAAAAAAAAAAAGATTATAAGGGACTCTTGTAAATAAATTTTTGCCAACAAACTGGACAACCTAGAAGAGATAGATAAAGTCCTAGAAACAAACAACCTCTCAAGACTGAATCATGAAAAAGTAGGAAGCCTGAAAGACCAATAACAAATAAGGAGATTGAACCAGCAATTAAAAACTTCTTAACCAAGAAAACCTCAGGACCAGATGACTTCACAGTCACAAGTATTTAAAGACGAGTTAATACCAATCTTTCTTAAACTCTTCCAAAAAAACTGAAGAGGGGACATTTCCAACTCATTCTGTAAGGCCAGCATCACCCTGACACCAAAGCCAGACAAAAACATGAGAAAAGTACACACCAGTAACCCTGATGGGCATGGATGTAAAAACGTCAACAAAATATTAACAAACTGCGCTCAGCAGCACATTAAAAGGATCATACACCATGATCAGGTGGGATTTATTCCTGGAATGCAAGGATGGTTCAACATAAGCAAATCAATCAATATGATACACCACATTGACCAAATGAAGGATAAAAAGCACGTTATCATCTCAATAAATGCAGAAAAAGCATGTGACAAAATCTGATACTCTTTCATGCTTTTATACAAAACTATAACTAACTGATTCCTTGTCTTTAAAAAAGGTGAGTTAGCGACAATGAAATATTTTCTAAATAATTATAAGATAGAAATCTAATAGCTCTAAAACTCTTTTTCATTTGTTCATATAGAAGAATGGTATATGCAGAGTTTATATTTCTCACAATATTATTACCAATTGAGTTTCTCAGGAAAACATACTTTCTCCATTTTTTTTTTTTAATGAAAGCTTTTCCTCCCGGCCCCATACCATCATATGTTATATTCTTTAAAACCTTGGGAAAACAAAGAGCAAAAAAATATATGTTCTTTTCAGTTTAAATACATCTACTGTTAATTTTTGGTATGTATACCTCCTTATTGTTGCTGTCTCTTTCCATCTCTCTGGCTCTCTTTATCTTTCTCTTTCTTTAGACACACAAACACACACACACTGTATTAGTTACTGTTCTTTGAGGAAACAAATAGAATATATATGTATATATATTTACATAAACATATGAGATTTAACATAAGGAGTTGACTCACGTGATTATGTAGACTAAAAAGTCCAACAATCTGCTGTCTGCAAGCTGGAGACCCAGGACAGCTGATGTCGTAAATTTCGGTCTGAGTCCAGAGGCCTGAGAACTAGGAGAATCAACGGTGTAAGTTCATGTCCAAGGGCAGGAGAAGACCAATATCTCAAGCAGTCAGAGAGTAAGAATTCAAATTTCCTCTACCATTATGTTCTGAGTCCTCACAGGTTGGATGATACAACCACCCACATTGGAGAGGGCCATCTGCTTTATGCAGTCCACCAATTCAAATGCTCATCTCTTTCTGAAACACCCTCACAGACATATCCAGGAGTGATGTTTAACCAGATACCGGGGCATGCCATGGCCCAGTCTAGTTGACACATAAATTAGTTACCATATACACACACATGCCCCACACAGTATGTCTCAAAGAGAACAGATAATAATAGCCAACATGTAATGAACAATTACTATATACTAGGACGTGACTTAAGTGTTTTACAAACTCCATCTTATTTAATACTCAAACAATTATTAATACCATTCCCATGGAAATCAAGGTTTGGGTAAGTAATGTAAGTCACCCAGCTTTCCATCTTACTAAAGTCAGGTTGAGGCAGGATTAAAAGCCAGCTCCATATTCTCATAAATAGTATTTTATCATATAGTTAGATATTATAATGCAGGTTGAGTTTAGTGGCTGACTACTGTTCAGATTTCCAGACTGCAGGACAGTTCATATGACTTTCTTCTATTTTTATTTTCTTAGATTTCCCTATTTTCTTCCTTCCTCCCTCCTTCTCTCCCTTCCTCCTTCCCTCCCCCTTTCTTTCTTTCTTCTTTCTTTCTTTCTTTCCTTCTTCTTTCTTTCTTTTTCTTCCTTCCTTCCTTTCTTTCCTTCCTCTCTTTCTTTCTTTCACTGTTACCACATGCCAACACACATTATACAGTTTTCTTTGTGGGTAACTTATTTCTGACTATTTCCTTAAAACAAATTATTAAATCATTTGAACTTGCATAAGGAATTATGATACATAGTACCATATTGTCTTCCAGTTTGTAAATTCTCCTCTATGACTCACCCTATTGGAAATATTATACTATGGTATAATAAAATATGAATCAGAGATAAATAGACATTATATCTTGAGTACCTCCTTTTTTTTTCTGTAACTTTACTTTAAATCTTCATGTTATTATTGATTAAATTGTATATATTAAAGAGTCTTTGGGCATTATTTAAAATTTAGGAAAGAGGCTCTATGGCAGATTCAATTAAGTAGAATTTCCCTGGAGAGGGCTCAAGGATCTGTTTAAGACAAGAAGTCTCTAGATGATTGTGACGCACAGCAAAATTTAAGAACCACTGATGCATGCTGATGTTCCAGTGCCTTAATTTGACCCTATCTACTATCAACAGACATAGAACACAGTAACGTGATGCAACTAGCAAACTTCTTCTTTATTACTCGTCCTCCTCCAGGTGATTCTTTTTTCCATTTCAAGGAAATGTTCTTTTTTTTTGTAAGTCCAGATGTATTCAGCTAGTTTCAGCCCATAGTGCCAGTAAGTTAGTTATCACACATCAAAATTCCAGCCTACTGTTAACATGAAGTTACTACAGTTGAAAATCAACATTAATTATTGAATATTCTGAAGATGCTTAAGCTATGATATGTTTAAGCTTGATAACTATGCTTAAGCTATAATAACTGAAGGATAAAACCAGGTCATAAAATGCAAGAATGTTAGTGGTTCACACAGAGATTCATCCAAAATAAAATATGAATTACAAAGATTGCTTAGATCTTTTTCAAAACAAAATGTAAATAAAAGGTATATGTGTGTGTGTGTGTGTGTGTGTGTGTGTGTGTGTGTGTGTATCTGAACAAATAGTGACTCTATTTATTAGGTATTTACTTTTTAAAAAAAGCAGATTTAATAATGTTTATTATACATGCTATAAAACTTCACTCATGTAAAGTATACTACAGAGTTGTGTAACCATCAACACAATTTGATTTTAGAATATTTCCATTGCTCCAAAAAGAAGCCTCATGCCCATCTGTAGTTACTCCCCATTCCCACCCTCTCTCCAAACACCAATCTACCTTCTGTCTCTAAAGATTTGCCTTTTCCAAAAATTTCATATAAATGGAATCAAGTAAAATGTATTATTTTGTGCCTGGCTTCTTTCATTTTGCATCTTTTTGAGTTAAGCTATGTTGTAGCATATCTTAGTATTTCATTACTTCTTATTCCTTAGTAATATCCTGTCATACAGGTATAGCACATTCTATTTATGTATTTATCAGTTGATGGACATTTTAGTTGTTTATTAAAATACAACATAATTGTTTATGTTAAAAATCCTATGGACACTGTAAAAAACTATTTGAAAAATAAATTAATCAATGTGCAAGAATATATATCAATACACAAGTATATATGTTTATCCTATATAATACCAACAAATTAAAAATAAAAATTTAAGATAAAGTACTATTTACTATAGTATGAGGAAGTATTAAATGCTTAGTATTAAACCTAACAAAATATATGTAGGATCTGTACACTGAAATCTACAAAGTATTGCTGTGAGAAATTAAAGAACTAAGCAAATGGCGATAACGTATCAATATTGTTAGTTTGTCACTTCTGAAATTGATCTATGAATTCAGTGCAATCTCCATCAAAGTCTCAGTAAGGTTTTGTTTGTAGAAATTTAAACTGATTCTAAAGTTTTTTTGGATATGTCAAGGACTTAGAACAGACAAAACAATTTTGAAAAAAAAAAGTTACATATCTTAAAGTACCCGATTTCAAGACTTATTATGAATATATATATTATAGTATAATGGTAGGTATAAATATAATTGGAACAGAATACATAGTCCAGAAATAGAATACAACATATGTAGTCAATTAATTTTCTACAAAAGTGGCAATGATATTCCATGGGTAAAGGAACATTTTTGTTTTGTTTTTAAACAGTGGCTGCTGGATGACTCCATAGCCATATAAAAAACAAAAACCCTGACCCTTATTTCACACCATACGCAAAAATAATGGATGCAAAACAGATAATGGGCTTAACATAAATCTTTAAAAAACTTCTAGATAAAAAAATAAAGAACACCTTTGCAGTCCTAGAGTAGGCAAGAATATTTTAGAAAGAGCACAATAGGATGAATCATGAAAGAAAATATGATGAATTGTATTTTATCAAAATTAAAATCTTCTGACCTTCAACAGACACCACTAAGAAAATGAAAAAGCATAAATTGGTACAATACAGTGATACTAGAGGTATCTGACAAAAGAATTATATACAGACTATATAAAGAATTCTATAAGTTATTCATTTAAAAAAAGCAAAGAAATGTGGTTTAAAAAATGATTTAAACAGACATTTCTCATAAGAAGATATAGAAATAGGCAATAAGCACAAGAGCAGATATTCAATATCACTAGCCCTTAGGCAGTTACAAAGTTAGAATCATGATTAGATACTATTACATAACTTATAGAACAGCAAAAATTTTAAAAGATTGATAATTAAACATTATCAAGGATGTAGTGTGATGTGAATATTCATACATGCATGGTGGTATTATAAAGTGGCACAATTATTTTAGAAAATAGTTCATGGTTTTCTTATAAAATTACTTTATAGCATAAATTTACTTTTAAACATAAACTTAAAACATGCTCCAGCCATTCCTTCACAAAGCATTTACCCAGGAGAAAGGACATATAAATCTGCAAAAAAGACATACACAAACATTCATAGCAGCATCGTTCATAATAACAAAAAACTGGATACAACTAAAATGTCCATCAGCTGAAAAACACATAAACAAATTGTGCTATATCTACAGGATGTAATTTGGTTCAGCAATACAAAGGGTAATACATCTAATTTATGGATTAATATCGAAAAAATATTATGCTGAACATAGGAAGCCACACACAGCACATACTTCATAATTCTATTTCTATGAAGCTAAAGAAAAGCAAATCTATTCAGACAAATGTGCATGATGACATACAATCAGGAGTTGCCTGGGGTGGTAGATTATAAGAACTGAGGAAAGTTACTAGGAAACTTTTACCAGTGATGGAAATGTTCTATGTCTTGATTGTGGTAGTGTCTACAAATGGTTAGATTGTATTGCATTAGATTTGTTCTCAACGTTTATTTTTAAAAATTAAATTAAGAGCTATATCTCAACCTCTTACAGTGGTTCTGCCATTAATTTATTGAGTCACCTTTGATAAACTGCCTAACTTTACAGGGCTTTTCTAAACTGAAAGAAAACAACTTAGACTAAGAAAATCTCTAAGGTGTTATTTCAGTTCCAATTTCTAAAATTCTATAATGTACAATAGTAAAACAACATAATAAAAATATAATAGGCAAAGTAGATATTATTTTAAAAAGTATTCTATATGAAAAGCAAAAGAATGACCTTTTGCCTGCGTTATATGCTAAAAGTGGGGGGAAAAGTGTGATTGGAAACAGTAATTTCAAAGCGATATATTTTAAATCTTTGTGTGGAAGGTTAATTTTGCTGGTGGCAAATACACATAAATTGAATAGAATGAGTAGTGTTTCTGGAAGAAACTAAATCGAAGGCATGTTTCACTAAACTGATGACGTGCTCATTTGATGGATATAATAGCTAAAGCAGTCGCAAGCCAAAAACAGGAGACACATGCTCTGGGTGTGAATTTTATTTAGGGAAAATGACTCATGTCAATAAGGAGTTGAAATAAAAAATACTCAAATCATGAAAATTAGCCTCATTACTTTGAATTCAAAATTCAATATCATGAGGCAATTTTCCTAGTAAATATAAACTATTGTCCATAGTGTTTACTTTTATCTGATAAGTCATATCTTTTTATTCAAGGCACAAATTGTACCTTTCTCTCCTCCCTTAAAAAATACGGTCCACATCAGAAACCAAAAATGTAAAATTGTTTCCCAGTTCCTCCCATTTAGTGTTATGAGTATTAACAGACCAGAGTGGCAAAAGGACAATAACACCTTAGGCATCTGATTGCCAACAAACTTTTCCGACAAACCATGTTGCCATGCGTTTAACTAACTTCCTTCTGGGGATCTAATACCACTTTTGCTTAAACTTTGCTTCAAACTGTTCTTTGCTTTCATTTGAAATTGGCTTTTGATCATAGATCTTGTGCTGTAAAAAGAATTGGGTCCTACCTTTTTATCCCTTTCTTTTTAAAAATTTCTTTTTTAAAGATCTGGAGCCAACTTGACTCACTTATAGCTATGTATATCTTCATTATGTCATCCTAAGCTCGGAAATCCTTATTTCTCTTTCACTGGGTGTTCCGTCAGCTTTTGTCATTCGCACTTACCGTCAGTTAGCAAGAGCTGATTAATGTGGAAAATAACAAGGACTACTTAGAACTGCAAAATGTTGGTTCTCTTGAGTACCATTGCTATGTACGTTCTGTGACAAAGAATTTATGACTACCACGATTATCCTTTTATAATCAGATAAGCTGGGCAAACCCTGTGCTTTAAGACTTCAAAGGAATGTTTCCGCAGAGTCAGCTTTGTCAGTCCCACACTGTCCTGATATTTTGTCTCTTTGTTTATGCTTTTAGTGAATTAAAATAGTAAATTCCAATTACAAACATTGTCAAAACACGTTCATTGACAGGTTGCTTAAGGATAAAGTTAAAAAAAGACACAGAACTATACACTGAGAACCACAAAATAACATTCATGGAATGGAATGGACCTATAATTGAATGCAATTCCAATAAAAATCACAAGGGGTTTTTATAGGTATTGAGAAACTAACTGAACAATTCACATGGTGAAACAAGGACCTAGAAGCAAAAATAATCTTGAAAAACATTTTATATCCTACAACATCTGATTTCAAGTTCTGAGGATAGACTGCAGATCAATGAAACAAAATAAAGGATCCTGAGTTGTGCTCTCTCTCTCTCTCTCTTTCTCTCTCTCTGTGTCTCAAGATGGGATTTGCTAGAAATGACTTTAAGGGAAATCTCTGGTATGATGAAAACATTTTCTATTTGTTGATATGTGGTGGTATACACATGGGTTGCCAAATTTTACCAAACTGGAGTCATGTGCTTAAAATCTCTATACCTTACTATACTTAAATTTTACTTGAAGTGTAACAAAACAACAAAAATAGAAACAAAGTGCCCTGCAAATGAGAAATTATATTTTAAATGACCAACTATTAGAAAAATTAGAGAGTCTGGCTGAACTGAACTGGAATTTAAATATAACAATTTAAAAAATTTTATTTTTAGCAAAGAGTAGTTAGGTTCAGTAACATTGATAGCAACAATATCAACAGCAGTCTTATTTTGAAAGAGTAGTATGATTTAAAAATAATAACAATCTGGAAGGGGAAGATTTGTGTAAATATGTAAAATGTATTTGTGTATTTAATCATTTCTGAATTATTTTTTGATTTTTAAGTACAGAGAATAACATTACAGACTGCTGTTTACTCATTTAAATCTATTTCATTCTATCAATTGCTCATATTTGCATCAACTGTAACTCTATCAATTGTTTATATTTGTATCAGGCTTCTTTTCAAAGAAACTATTCTGATACCATTGAAGATATTAATGTACCCTCCTCAATTCCATTCCCTCCTCCCTATCTACAGAATGCAAATACCTTTAAATAGCTTGGCAATATTTCCCATAATAGACATTAAATTTGTAAGATATATGATATTTATACATGTTTTAAACTCTAAGTAATACCACACTATATAGTCCCTTCAGCACTTATTTATATGCTCACCATTATCTTAATGGGATTTACCTATGCACAAAATTATGTGTGATTTTAACAAACAATAAACATTTAGCTTCTTCTTTTTTTTGACAATAGCAGTATCCTTCTTGTTGGAACGTTTGGGAGCTCAGGGTCTATATAACATCAAGAAGAATGTCTCCATGAATGCCTGGGCCAGAACAGAGAGCAGGTTCTACATGTAGTTAATGCTCTGTTAAAATCTGGATGTTGAATTGGACTCTGGTTCATAAAGAGAAAGAAGCATACTGAAGTGCATGTTGATCTATATGCTTACCATATAGCTTGCTTTGATAGTTTGAATTTTTTGCTCACTACAAGGAATGGTAAGGTCAAATTTTCATTGAATACCCTCTGTATTTGTGGAGAGAAAAACAGTCATTTTTAAATACTGTGCCACTTAACTCCCCATTTCTGCAAGGCCACTTAATATTTCCTGTAGCATGATTATGTGGTATTCCTGAGGTCCACTTATAAAGAGCTGTAAGTGATACCCATTGCTTTGTGAAATATTTTTTTTTCTATTTCTGGAACAAGACTGTGAAAGGGGATGATTTTGATAAACACACAAGAAAGCACAGTTTTATCTTTCTGCTTATAGCACCCGGTTATGAATCACTCTTTAAGCAGCTCTAGTCCTGTGATCAAATTGTGTCTCTAGGCATCCTGCCCTCACAGATAACAATACTGTAAACAGCTAGACTGATAATGCTCACCTCCAAACACAGCTCAGCACCATAAGGTACTCATTTGTGACTAACATACTATATTAGTCTTCTGGAGTGGCTGGAACAAAATACCACAGACTGGATGGCTTAAACAATAGAAATTTATTTTCTCACAGGCTAGAAGTAAAAGATCAAGGTATACACAGGGTTGGTTTCATTGAGAACTGTCTTCCTGGCATGCAGGCAGCTGCCCTCTTGCTATGTCCTCACATGGCCTAGCCTATCCTTTGTGCCCATGTGCAGAGAGAAAGGACTCTGCTGTCTTTTTCTCTTTACAAAAGGACACTACTTCTATCTGGTTAGGGCCTCTCCCTTACGACTTCACTTCATCCTAATGGTCTCCCTAAAGGCCTATCTCTGAATACAGTCACATTAGGCATTAGGGCTTCAACATATGAATTTGGTGAGAACACCATTCAGTTCATAACACATACACAACCATATAGGATTAAAATTAACGAAACTTACATGATTCAGATAGCCCAGTCTCTGATTTGTTTATACTATTATTTTCCTCCTGACTTAGTTAATATTTACTTTAAGTGGTATATCTATTTTAATAAAAAAATTATTTTACTTTTATAACTTATGCTGTTCTTTGTCAACTGCAAAATTGACATGAAATTTTAAACTATATGTAGGTAAAAGGAGTATTTTAACTTGATCCAAACACTACATGGGATTTTCTAAGGGTGACTCTGTCCACTCTTAAAGTAAGATCTTTTATTATGGCCATTGCTTAGGAAAACAAATTTTTCAAATTCAGCAAACCTTGGTTTTTGCCTATGAATTATTGAATTTTAAATGATGATTTTTACATAGGTTAAGTGCCTTGATTTGGAAAAAGTTCAATCTAGATACAAAATTAATAGTTACACCATAACAAAACAACTTGTGAAATGGATCAGAGGAACCACCCCCAGGGACTTGGAAATGAATTGCTTACTATAGTCTGTAGTAAATACCCTAATTTTTATTTCCAAAACAGTTATATAACATGGGTTTCCTAGAACAGAGTGTGGCTCTCCCAGCTGGTGTTACTGGTAGAAGAGTGCGTTCACTTAATTTTGGTGTGGTTTTGTTGTGAATATTTGTTTCTGTGTTTTTTCCTCCTGCCCTTCAGAGAATCAAGTCTGTGTACTGAGCTTTAGCAATGCATTCCCACTGCAGTTTCCTACCTTTTATAAGGGAGAATAACTAGGAGTATAAACAATTTGTTAGAAGCAGATGAATCTTAATATCTATTTAGCAAGTACTGGAAACTGAAAAACAGGTTTACACTCCACATCTTGCATTTTTTCTTTATCTTCTCCTGAATATCAAAAATATCTTTAAAAGCCGTATATATGAATAGGAAGATTAAAATCTTAGGGGTAATTTATAGTTGATACATAAACAATATTAGTAAGATATCTGTGTGATATAGGAAAATGTTTAATCATATAGTGTATATTGATATTTTTAGAGAAATCATTTGGATTGTTTTTCTAAGTCTCTCTTATGATAAGTTTTGTGGGCACTCAACATCCTGTGAGTTGATAAATCAATAAAATTTCATTAACCATCACAAAGATTATGAAATCTGTAGTTATTTCAGAATAGAGAAGTCATGGCATCAGGCCAATGACTTGAAAAAAACAAAATACACAGAAATTTAAAACTTAGAGGTAAAATATTCGGTGTTAGTTCCTCTAGCAAAATGTATGCATCAAAACAAATGATGCCTAAGACAGAAAACCTGGTTTTGTGCAAAAATCTTCTAAACCTTTTAGAGACAATCAAGTCAGTGAAATAGAAATACCGTAAAAATATACTTTTATCAATATGCATTATTCATTTTACTTTGCTATTTTTAAGACACGTAAATGTGTTCCATTTGCAAATAAATATTTATCTCAATTATTGCTACTTGAGCATGTAATTTAAAATCAATGTGCACACACGTACATAAAATGTAAATTGTAAGTATTATTGCATCCCTTGCCTGTTAGATGAGTGACTGTAATTTTATCTGTCATTATTGAATGAGAAATTGAAAATAACCAATAAATATGATAGACAAAAAATGAAAGGGAAGGATATGCTTTGTACTCAAGAGTGCAATTGGAGTGATTGACAAAGCGTATTTAGGGAGTCATATTTCAATCACATCAGAAACGTAATGTATACCTCACTGTATTTGTCAGCTTGGGCTGCTATTACAAAATACCACAGACTGGGTGGCTTAAACAACAGGAGTTATTTTCTCAAAGTCTGGAGGCTAGAAGTCTGAGATCAGAGGTCTAGCATGTTCAGGTTCTGGTGAGAGCTCTGTTCCTGGCTTGCAGATGGTCGCCTTCTCACTATGTCCACACATGGCTCAGGGAGAGCTCTGGTGTCTCTCCCTCTTTTTATAAGGGCACCAGCTCTTTGGGTCAGGGTTCCACCCCTGTCACATGAGGGAGAAGTTTTGATCGTGTACTGGATGTCTTATATGAAAGTTTTATTGATGATTAAAACTTGGTATGATGCTCTTTTTATCCCAATATCATTTTTCTTTTGCTCTGATAGGTACCTAATTTAGAGAAGCTAGTTTTGCCTGATAACATTAATTCAATAAGAAATTGAGATAATTTAAATCTAGGCTTTTGACTCTGAAAAGTGACTCTATTTCCAGTTGATCTGTACTGCTAGGGGTCCAACTAAAACCTTGAGTGTTTTCCAGAGACCCTACTCCTTAGTAGACTCTAAATTCTAATTTGTGTTCTTCAAACCTGTCAAAAACTCTGCTCAAGTTATTAGATTCTCAGCCACAGCTTCCAAAATGCCAAACCTCCTGGGATTTTTATCCTCTGGGAAGGAATCGCAGCAAATATCTGGCCCCCTCTCTGTTGTCATGGATTTCAGTCCCAATTCCATACTTCATTGGCAGCTTTTTAATCTATACAACACATTTTCATAACTAATTTTCACCTTTACAAATTGTTTTCAACATTAGGGTTGATCAAGACAACCTAGCACACAAACACCAAAAGAATTATGTGTTAGAAATAATATACGTTTGAAAGACAAGCCCTTAACTGAGTTTTGGGAAGGCAGAGATCACTTCCTATTCATCATTTTATACATGGTATAAATTTGCCTGGGATATAGGGAATGTACAATTCATTGCTTCTGGATGTTTTCATAAATAAATGAAAATGCTCATTTCATTTCTCACAAGGAAAAAAAATAATCAATCCAAGAGCAGGAATTCAAGACATATGATAAAGATTGGTGTTATTAAAAATGTATATTTAGGGCTTCCTGGTGGCGCAGTGGTTGAGAGTCCGCCTGCCGATGCAGGGCACACGGGTTTGTGCCCCGGTCCGGGAGGATCCCACATGCAGCAGAGCGGCTAGGCCCGTGAGCCATGGCCGCTGAGCCTGCGCATCCGGAGCCTGTGCTCCGGAACGGGAGAGGCCACAACAGTGAGAGGCCCGGGTACCGCAAAAAAAAAAAAAAAAAAATATATATATATATATATATATACACACACACATATATTTATCTGCCCTCTTTTATTATTGTCTCACTCTCTTTAAATTAATTCTTTAGTAGTTTTCTACAATATGGATTTGACAGTTCTTACAATCTGAGCTGTAGAGACAAGTCAACTTTGAAATAAAATTATTGTTTAATTATATTTCTCCCAACTAATTATAGCAAGAACCTTGTAATGAAAAAATATTTTATTGAT
Organism: Lagenorhynchus albirostris; assembly: GCF_949774975.1. Classification (NCBI taxonomy): domain Eukaryota; kingdom Metazoa; phylum Chordata; class Mammalia; order Artiodactyla; family Delphinidae; genus Lagenorhynchus; species Lagenorhynchus albirostris. The sequence continues at coordinate 124,746,156 of NC_083098.1, forward strand.
GTAGTTCTCCTATTGCTCACATTTTTTTTATTCCATAGGATAAAATCAATGATGGAATTCAGTTTTCACATGAATATTTTTCGAATACCCTTGATTAAAAAAGATAACACTTATTTTTTTTTCCTAAGAAATGATAAATTGGGGAAGTAAGAGAGACCTTTAGGAACATGTAAAACCCAATTAAGCATTCTTTTAAGTATTGGGTTTATGTGAGTTAATGTTCTTAATAAATCAAGCTGAAATTTTCAAAGATGAACAAAATACAAAAGGTAGCAATGGATCATCACAAAATTTTTAAAAATCATCCTCTAATCTTTTTAATCATAAAATTGTTCATAAAAGGAAACTTTTCAGTTTTCTTTTGCAATTTTTCAATTTTAATTTTTCAAGAGCAGAAAATGCTTTGTGTAAAGAGACAACTTGTTATTACAGTAAAAAGAAAAATATATATACATACTAATTTCAAAGCACCATTTTTATGTTAAGATTGTGAACACTACAATAAAACTCAGCGTTTAAATTCCATTATGAGTCATTCTAAATGCATTGCCAAAGAAGTTAATAATTTGAGAATTCCAAAAGATTCAATGCAAATTATTAATCAATAAACCCATTTGTACCCAGAACAACTTAGTGTCACTTACTCAAGGATTATTTAGTTCAAGGATTATCTTGAACACCAAATTTTTTTCTATCTACTGTATTTTTTTCTACAATATTCTAAAAAGCTGTTGTTTTTCCCAACTTAAAAAATAAAACTGACTTCTGGTTTCCTGTCATGCAGCAGATAAGGAGCTTAGAAGTCATAATTCCATCCTAACAAGTAAAAAGCTGAAGCAACTAAAAAATCAACAATCCTCCTTAGATCTGTCAGAGAAGCGAGGTTGCAGGGCAAACCACTGTCCCCAAATTGGAGAGACAGATGAGCAGACGTAGAGTATCAGTACTAACCAGGGCAGCAATTTCTGCAGTAAGCACTGTTTGGGTTGAGAAAGCTAACCGTAATTGAAAAATTTCTGGTGGCTCAGCAAGGACAAATCTGAGAGTTAAAAGCTCCTAGGAGGGGCTTCCCTGGTGGCGCAGTGGTTGAGAGTCCGCCTGCCGATGCAGGAGACACGGGTTCATGTCCCGGTCCAGGAAGATCCCACATGCCGCAGAGCGGCTGGGCCCGTCCGTGAGCCATGGCCGCTGAGCCTGCGCGTCTGGAGCCTGTGCTCCGCAACGGGAGAGGCCACAGCAGTGAGCCGAAAAAAAAAAAAAAAAAAAAAAACTCCTAGGAGATCCAGTCACTGGAGAATATTCAACTTCACATTGTGATTTTTACCTTCAGGAATTCTACAGGTCCTCATAGCAAATATTAGAGAAAAATCTCAAGCGTCTGACAGGGGGAGGCAAAATGGAACTATTTTGAAATATTGCAGCACATTCTGCTCCTCTTCACAAGGCCAGCCCTCAGGAGAAACAATTTTACCAGAGCCTAAAGTGCTGGGGTTCTATTAGAATCTAACCCACCTGGGACATGGCAATACCCAACTCCAGCTGGCTCTAATGTTGCACATGAGGAAAGGGAAATGCTCAACGCCAGCCCCCTCTAGTTATCCTATCCCACCAAAATGGGGGGAAAAACCCTGAGAGGCACTGGTGAAGTTTACAATCCAGGGGTATAGACTCACCAAAACACCGAGACCTACTCATAGGACTATAGAATGATTTCCCATTCTACTACCTTCCTAAAATGAAAAGGATTCATTTTACCCAGGTTAACATATAGACCTTTCAACAACAACAGCAACAAAAATATGAAAGAAACATACTAAAAGAAAAACAAAAACGTAGTTTGAAGAAGCTGAACCAACGTGAAAGCCAGAGTCAGACGTGGCAGGAATGTTTGGAATTATCAGACCAGGAATTTTTAGAAACTGTGATTAATATGCTAAGGGTTTAAATGGAAAAGTAGATAACAAGCAAAAACACATGGGTAATGTAAGCAGAGACAAATTTTAAGAAAGAAAAAAACAAAAGAAATGCTAGTTTGATTTCTGGTTCCTCATAAAAGGAGCTCTGGGGGCTTCCCTGGTGGCGCAGTGGTTGAGAGTCCGCCTGCCGATGCAGGGGACACGGGTTCGTGCCTTGGTCCGGGAAGATCCCACATGCCGTGGAGCGGCTAGGCCTGGGAGCCATGGCTGCTGAGCCTGCGCGTCTGGAGCCTGTGCTCCGCAACGGGAGAGGCCACAACAGTGAGAGGCCCGCGTACCGCAAAAAAAAAAAAAGGATCTCTGAAGTCACCACTTTGTCTTAACAACAAGTAGAAAATTGAGAGAATGAAAAATCAACAACTCTTTTGTGATTCATAAGGAGATAAAGAAACAGAGAAAATCACTGCCTCCAAGATCTGAGAAACCAAAAGGCGAATACCAAGAATAATAACTCACCGGATCAGACTCCTGTAGAAAGCCCCTGGAGAAACAGCGCCAGAGTAGAGAAACCAGACTCAAACTGGCGAATTCGTTGGAGGCTCAGCGTGGACAAGTCCGAGTGTAAAAACTCCAGGGGGCCAAGTGATAGGGGCTCAGCACAATTTTGAGAGATTTACCACCATGAGCTCAACAGGCTCCCACAGTAAGTATCAGAGAAAAATCCCCTTCAGCTTCAGACTATGGAAGTAGAAGAGCAACTGTTTTGAAATACGCCAGCGCTCTCTCTGTTCTTCTTAACAAAGCCTGCCCTCAGGAGAAATGTTAACGAGTACCTAAATGGCTGGGGAATTATCAGAGCCTAATTGACCTGGGGAAGAGAAATACCCAACCCCAGGCCATTCTAATCATCCTCTCCCACCTAAGGAGAGGAAAAATAAAAACACTTGTCACGTTCACAGTCCAGAGGCATAAGCTCAGTAAAAGGCTGAAATCTAATCATGGCACTATATAAAGCTTCCCCTTCCCATACACCTTACCATCATATTACTAAAGCCTATTTTTTTTTTGTTGATTTACAATGTTGTGTTAGTTTCTGGTACACAGCAAAGTGATTCAGACCATATATATATATATATATATATATAATTTTTCATATTCTTTTCCATTATAGGTTATTACAAGATATTGAATATAGTTCCCTGTGTTATACAGTAGGACATTGTCGTTTATTTTATATATAGTAGTTTGTATCTGCTAATCCCAAACTCCTAACTAAAGCCTTTTTTTTTTGCAGTTTCTTTTACTAGGTACATCACATCCAGCTATCGCGAAAAAATTAGAAGGCATACAAAAAGGCAAAAAATACAATTTGAAGACTCAGAGTAAACATCAGAAACAGCCATGACGGGAACAATAGAATTATCAGACCAGGAATTCAAGATAACTATGATTAATATGATAAGGGCAGGGCTTCCCTGGTGGCGCAGTGGTTGAGAGTCCGCCTGCCGATGCAGGGGACACGGGTTTGTGCCCCGGTCCGGGAGGATCCCACATGCCGCGGAGCGGCTGGGCCCGTGAGCCATGGCCGCTGAGCCTGCGCGTCCGGAGCCTGTGCTCTACAAAGGGAGAGGCCACAGCCGTGAGAGGCCTAAGTACCACAAAAAAAAAAAAGTGCTAAGGGCACTAATGGATAAACAGCATGCAAGAACAGACGGGGAATGTAAACTGAGAGATGGAAATCCTAAAAAGAAAGTTAGAGATGCAAAATACTGTAACATAATTGAAGAATGTTTTCATGGGCTTATTAGTAGATTATACACGGCTGAGGATAGAAACTCTGAGCTTGATGATATCTCAATAGAAAATCTGAAAACTGAAACACAAAGAAAACAAAAATTGAAAAAAAAAACCACCATACTATCCAAGGACTTTAAGAAACTACAAAATATGTAATATATGTATACTGGGACCACCAGAAAGAGAAGAATAAGAGAAAATAATAGAAGAAATATTTGGAATAATAATCAGTGTGCATTTTCCCAATTTAATGTCAGATACCAAACCATAGATCCAGGAAGCTCAGAGAATACCAAGCAGCATAAATGCCCCAAACAAACAAAAAACGTAAAACACCTTGGAATATAATTTTGAAAATGCATAAAATCAAAGATAAAGAAAAATCCTGGAAGAAGGCAGAGGGAACTCCCCTCTGCCTTACCTATAAAGGAACAAAGACAAGAATTCTTTCGGACTTCTCAGAAACCTCGCAGTGAAAAGAGAGTAGAGCAAAATATTTAGTGTTGAGAGAGAAAAAAAAAACCCACTAACCTAGAATTCTATGCCATGCAAAATTATCTTTCAAAATTGAAGAAAAATAAACACTTTCTCAAACAAACAAAAACTGAGGGAACATGTTGCCAGTAAACCTACCTTGGAAAAAAATGTTGGAATAAGTTCCTTTAGAGAGAAGAAAAATAATATAGATCAGATACTTGGACGTATATAAAGAAAGAAACAGCATCAAAGGATTAGGTTAAGGTAAAATAAAAACTTTTTAAAAATTCTTAATTGATCTAACAGATAACACTTTGTTCAAAATAACAATAGCAACAATATATTTCATGTATGCTCATGTATATAAGTAATAAACACATATATGTACATATATATGTATACATATATGGTTATATATAAGTGAAATGAATGATATAAATGACACAAGGGACAGGAAAGAGGAAGTAGGATTATTTTGTTATTGTGAGGTACTCACACTGCCTGTAAATTAGTATAGTATTATTTGAAATAGACTTGGATTAACTGTAAGTGTATATTGCAAAATCTAGGGCAACCACTAAAGAAAGTTAAAAAAAAAAGAGAAGTATAATAAACATGCTAAGAAAAGAGAGAAAATGGAATAGTAGAATTACATTTTATGTAATATATATAAATAATAGTATAATTATGCTCAATTAACACCACAAAATGTACAAAAAGAAAATAGAACAAATGAACCAAATATAAAACAATAAAAAATATGGTATATACTAATCCAATAATATCTGTAACCACTTTGACTGTCAATGGTCTAAATGTGCCAATTAAAAGAGACTGTCAGAGCGGATTAAAAAATAACTGCTAACCATATGTTACATGTAAGACACTCACTTTAAATATAAATACACATGTAGAGTAAAAGTAAATAGATGGAGAAAAAATACGATGTGAAGATGAATCAAATGTTAGCAGGAGGGGCCATATTAATTTCAGACAGAGAGGACTTCAAAGCAAGGCAAGTTACCAAGGATAAAGGGCATTACAAAATGATGAAGGGGGTCAATTCTCTAAGAAGACTTAACCATCCACCATGTGTATACACCTAAAATCAGAATGTCAAAATACGTGAGGCAAAAACTGATAGAACTGCAAGGAGAAATAGATGAAATAGATGAATTCACTAACATAGGTGGAGACTTCAACACCACACTATCAGAAATTGAAAGATCCAGCAGGTAGCAAATCAGTAAGGACATAGATGAACTCAGCAATCAGCAATCAACTGGATATAATTGACATCAGAGAAAACTTCATCCAGCAAAAGCAGAATACGCATCCTTCTCAGGCTCACATGCAACTTTCAACAAGATAGACCACATTCTGGGCTACCAAATACACATTTAATTTAAAAGAAGGAAATTATACAATGTCTACTGTCAGACAACAATGGAATTAAGCTAAAAATCAATAACAGAGAGATAAATAGAAAATCCCCAAATACTTGGATGTTAAACAATACACTTCTAAATAACACATAGGTAAAAGAATAAATCGCAAGAGAAATTAAAAATTACTTTTAATGAAATTGCAAACAATCTTCCAAAACTCACACAAGAAGAAAAAGACAATCTAAATAGGCCTATACCTATTAAATTGAATAATTAATAGCCTTCCAAAACAGAAAGCATCAGGCCCAAATAGGTTCATTTATATATCCTACTAAACATGTAAAAAGAAATTATACAAATACTCTACAATCCCTTTCAGAGGATGGAAGTAGAAGGCACACCTCCTAACTCATTCTATGAGGCCAGCATTATCCTAATATTAAAACCAGAAAAAGACATTTAAAAAAGGAAAACCATAGAGAATATCTTTCATGAATATAGATCCAAAAATCCTCAACAGAACATTAGTAAAATGAATTTAACAATGTATAAAAAGAATTATACACCATGACCAAGTGTGATGTATCCTAGGTTTATAGGGCTGGTTCAACATTTGACAATTAACTAATATAATTCATCACATCAACAGACCAAAAAAGAAAATCCACATGATCATATCCGTAGGTGCAGAAAAAGAATTTGACAAAATTCAAACATCCAATCATGAATTAAACTGTCAGTAAAGTAAGAATAGAGGGGAAATCTCTTGACTTGATAAAGACTAAATTTATACAAAAAAAAAAATCCTACATCTAACATCATACTCAATGGTGAGAAAATTGAGGCCTTCCCACTAAGATCAGGCACAAGGCAGGGATGTCCCCTCTCACCACTAATTTTCCACATCGTAGTGGATTCCCTTGCTAATGCAAAGAGGAAATCAAAGGAAATAAAAGATACACAGGTTGTTAGGAAGAAATAAAATTGTCTTGCCATAGATGACAAATGTATGTGTAGAAAATCTGAAAAAAAATTGACAAAAATTTCTAGAACTAATAAGCCATTATAGTAAGGTTGCAGGATACCAGGTTAGTATACAAATTCCAATCACTCTTCTATATAAAAGCAATGAAAAGTAGAATTTGAAATTTAATCACAATTCCATTTACTTTAGCACACAAAAATATGAAATACTTAAGTATAAGTTTAACAAAATATGTACATAATCCATTGAGAAAAAATACAAAACTCTGATGAACAAAGTCAAAGAACTAAATAAATGGAGAGATATTCCATGTTTATGGAAAGGAAGACTCAATATTGTCAAGAATCTAGTACTTACCAATTTGAACTATAGATTCAATGCAATCCCAAATAACTCAGCCAGTTATTTTGTAGATATAGACAAGCTAATTCTAAAGCTTATATGGGGAGACAAAAGACCCCGAATAGTCAACATAATACTGAAGGAGAAGAATAAGGTTGGATGACTGATCTGACACTACCTGACTTCAAGACTTACTATAAAGCTACAGTAATAAAGACAGTGTGGTATTGATAAAAGAATAAACAAACAGATGGTTGGAACAGAATAGAGATTCTAGAAATAGACCTATATTAATACAGTCAAATGACTTTTGACAAAAAAGCAAGAGTAATACAAGAGTAATACAAAAAAGTAATACTCTTCTCAACAGATGGTGAGAGGACAGCTGGATATCTACATGCAAAATAACAAATCTAGACACAGACCTTATACCCATCATAGAAATTAACTCAAAATGGGTCATAGGCCTGAATGTAAAACACAGTACTATAAAACTCCTAGCAGATAACATATAAGGAAATGTAGATGACCTTGAGTATGGTGATAACTTTTTAGATACAAGATCAAAGGCACAATCCATGAAAGAAATCATTGATAAGCTGGACTTCATTCAAATTAAAAATTTCTTCTCCGAGAAAGACAATGTCAAGAGAACGAGAAGACAAGCCACATACTGGAAGAAAATATTTGAAAAAGATACCTCTGATAAAGGACTGTTACCAAAAATATACAAAGAACTCTACAATAACAATAAACAGCCTGATTTTTAAAAGAGCCAAAAACCTTAACAGACACTTCACCAAAGAAGATATACAGATGGCAAACAAGCATACGAAAAGATGCTCCACATCATACATGATCAAGGAAATGCAAAATGAAACAACAATGGGATACTGCTATACACCTATTAGAATGGCCAAAATCCAAAACTAACCACACCAAATGCTGACAAGGTTGTGGAGCAACAGAACTCTCCTTCATTGCTGGTGGGAGTGCAAAATGGTATAGTCATTTTGGAAGACAGTTTGGCAAGTCTTACAAAACTAAACATACTCTTACTGTACAAGCTAGCAATTGTGCTCCTTTGGTATTTACCCAAAGGAGTTGAAACATTATGTCTATACTAAAACATGCAAGAAATATTTATAGCAACTTTATTCATAGTTGCCAAAACTTGGAAGCCACCAAGATGTCCTTTGGCAGGTAAATGGATAAAATATGGTAAGTTGTTCACAATGAAATACCATTTAGTGCTAAAAAGAAATGCATTATCGAGGCATGAAAAAATATGGAAAAACCTTAAATGCATATTAATCAGTAAAAGAAAGCAATCTGAATGGCTACACACTGTACGATTCCAGCTATATGACACTCTGGAAAAGGCAAAACTATGGAAACAATAAAAAGACCAGTAGTTGCCAGTGGTTGAGGGGAGACAGTAATGAAGAGGAGGACTACAGAGAATTTTTAGGGCAGTGAAACTACTCTCTATGACACTATAGTGGTTGATAGATCTCATTATACATTTGTCCAAATCCATAGAATGCATAACACCAAGAATAAATACTGAGATCAACTATGGACCTTGCGTGATCGTGATGTCAGTGTAGGCTCATCAATTGCAACCAAAGTCCACTGTGGTGTGGGCTGTTTATAGTGGGGGAGTTTGTGCATGTGTGAGGACACGGGGGTATCTAGGAACTCTGTACTTTCCACTCAGTCTTGCTGTGAACCTAAAACTGCCCTAAAAAATACATTTTATTAATTTTAAAAAAGCCATCTCTACCCACTTTAAGTACCACCCTCCGTATTGCTTTATTTTTTATATCCAAAGTTTCAATTTCCAATTCCTCTCTTGACATTCTTTCTTGAAACTACCATAACTGGATTTTGGCTATGTTACTTCACCATAATTCTCTTAGCAGTGTCACTGACCTCCATATTTTTAAATTCAATGATCAATTCTCAGTTTTTATTTCATTTGACTATGTATTAGCCTTTGATACAGTCATTTAATTGTTAGGTCTTCACAGTCTCCCAGTTTTCTTCTTTACTTGTTGGTGTCTCTTTTTCACTTATTGGTCCTTAATATGCTTCCAAATTTCTTGTTTGAGTGTTACAGAATCATAACTTCAACCACTTTGATTTACCATCTACACCCACTCCAGAGGTGATCTCATCCAGTTTCATGTTGAAATCTGCCAAATATATGCCCAGTATTGGTCTTTTCTCTGAACTCCAGACATAAGCATAATAGACTTTTCTACATTTCAAATGTAACACAGCCAACTTCAATTTCCTAACCTTCCCTTTCAAAACTGTTCCTCTAATAATCTTCCTTTTATTACATTAAGGTAATCTCATTTTCCAGTTACTCAGGTAAAATTGTTCGGCATTATCCTTGACTTCCCCTCCTGTGCTGTATCTAACATATTGACAGATTTTAGTTCTTCTCAGGATATCCAGAAGTTCAACACTTATCACCTCCTCTGCTGCAACTTTGGACCAAGCGACCATTGTATCCCTGATTCCAATTTTTGTCATCTCTCCACCACCTTGCAGGTTATTCTCAAAATAAAAGCCAGAGTGATTTTTTAGAGCATTAGCCACTCCTCTGCTCAAAGCTCTCCAACTCACTTAAATCAATAAAAAGTTAAGATACTTACTTTGACCTACAGAACCCTACATTATCTGCTCTTTTGTTATATCCCAGTCTCATCTTCTAATATTCTGCCCCTCACTCATTGTATCTTTTAACATTATACTTCTTTTTCTCCTCGGATATTACAGGATAACGCCATCCTAGGGCCTTTGAACTTGCCCATCTTTCTGACTGTAATACTCTTCCTCCAGACCTGCCTAATAGATTACTCTCTCAGTTACACTGGGATTATAATCAACAATTACTTTACTGAGCCTTTCCTGATTATCCATTTTCTTCCTCAGAACTTCCTGTACCTTTTCTTTACTTCGTTTGTCCCTGGAATCCTTATCATTCACTATGCTATATATTTTACATATTTTTTTTCTTTTTCTTGCCGAAATCCAAGTCCTTAAGTTCTTTTAAAAATAAAATTTTTAGGGCTTCCCTGGTGGTGCAGTGGTTGAGAATCTGCATGCCAATGCAGGGGACACGGGTTCGAGCCGTGGTCTGGGAATATCCCACATGCGCAGAGCAACTGGGCCCATGAGCCACAACTACTGAGCCTGCGTGTCTGGAGCCTGTGCTCTGCGACAAGAGAGGCCACGACAGTGAGAGACCCGCACACAGCAATGAAGAGTGGCCCCAACTCGCCACAACTTTTCGCACAGAAACAAAGACCCAACATAGCCAAAAATAAAAATAAATAAAGAAATAAATTTTAAAAAATAAAAAATAAATAAAATTTTTAGTCTCTTTTGTTACCCCTTATATCACGAGGCCTGGTACCTTCTCAAAATGTTTTTGAAGGACAAATACAGGAATTATAATTTAAAAATTCATTATAAAAATAAATTTGTTATTAATTTATACCAAGGGTAATTTCTGAAAAATATTATTTACTAATTTAAACACAGATTTAGCATTTACCATTCTTTGGTACCAGATGTTAACTTTTCTGCTATATTCTTTATGTGAATTTTAATGTGGATTGGGTTCCTAGGCTTCTCCTTAATTTATATTCACAATTGAAAAAATTACATATCCTCTAAACAATTTACTACAACCGTTTATTTTTGAGGAGAAAGAATTGTTTGCTTTATACTAAATATGTGTCAGAAAAATCAGTTTGCAAGAAAAATAAAATCTTAGGACTAGAATAGATTTTCATGCTATCTGGCTGAACATTCTCATTTTTCTTGGAAATATTTTTAAACTTAGTGTATGCTTGGATAAATATTGCAAATCACAGCTAGGCTAAGTGTGTTTATTCATCCCATCCATTTCAGGGCCAACAATATCACATTTCTCAATTTTTCTAACAATTAAGGCTTAAATTGCTGGGTTGGAAAGAATAGATGAAAGTAGATGGTGGTAAAAGAAAACTGATCTTCATAAAAGTTAAACTATTAAATTACCCAAATCACATAAACAATATACATAATAGCAAAATGGGACTAGTACAGCAATAAAATTCATTTTTGGGTAGAACAAACAGCACATAATGGATTCTTGGCCTTCTTTCCAGCCATTATAATCACGATAGAATGCTTCCTGGGTTGTACTGTCATTGGCCTGTATAGGAAAGGCAGGTGAAACGGTGCTAATTTGTTAGGCTTACAAAGACAAAGGCAATTATAGTTTGGTATTTAATGTCCATCCTTCAATTAGAGAAAATAATTGGGAAGAAAAATAGAGGTAAATAAAGGCCTCTGATACAATTGTCTAGCTTTTTCCATAGAGCAAAAACATTTTTTCATTATCTTCCATACACAAATGTTCATGATACCTTCTGCCAATGAAACCTAATTAAAATTCTAATATCAAACTGTCCTGAGATTGAAGATCTACCTACTTGTTTGTCCCATCACTGGTAACATAATTTCTTTGAAAATGAAGACTTAATCCTGTTACTTACTGGCTTAAAATGCTTCTGTAGTGTCTTTGGTTTTTTAATAAATTAGATTAAGCATCCCTCCTCTGCCTATCCTCTGATCTCATCTCCTCTAAAGTCACTATTAACCCTATTCTTCTTCTATATCAACTCATTTACACAGCCTTGAATGCCTCTAAAATTCCACTGGTTTCCCATCCTTTTCCTCCTACCTGAAAACACTTCCCCCCTACTCCATGTCATCTTAATTGGTTAAAGCCAATTAAGACCAAGCTGAAGTATCACATTTCTTGACATCCTCTTACTTGTTTAGGGACATCCAATGCATTGTTTAGGTCCATGACACTTTTTTTTTTAAATTAAAAAAAACCTCTCTCAGCCATTGGACTTTGAAATCCTTAAGCAAAATTGTAATAGTCTTTCATTTTCATATTCAATGTGCCCGATCATGTGCTATATGCTTGGTAACTCATTATTTAATGAGCTGCTTAACTTTTTTACCAATCACACCAAGAATTATACCTGTTCATATTTTCAAAAATCATATAGTAGTTCTATATTCTTATCACTAAAACTCCAGGTAAAGGAACAGATTTGAGGTATCTAACCAGTGTTAAATATTAAACAGTCCACAACATGAATATAAAACAATTTTCCTGACAATTACACACTACTGAATAGTGTCAATTATCAACATACCTGCACATATATTAACTACACTATTAATAGGTACTAATTAGTACATTCAATAAATGTAAGCTTAAACAACAACTACCACACATTCTATAAATGTAAAAATAAATTATCTAATGCAAGCAGTGTTAGTGATGCTGCTGGAAATAGCTCTTTTTCTTTGCTCACAGGAATAAAAATCAGTACAAATTGTAATTTCTATTTGATGATGCACAATAAAAGACTTGAAAAGGTGGTTACTTTTAAACTCTAAAATTCCACTTCTAAAAGTTGTTTCTCATAAAAATTTAACTGTGTATTCTCCTGTGCACATATATTATTATAAAATAATAATAATAGTGATGGAAATTGAAATAGTTTTTGATAAACATAACAAAAATACTGAGAATTTTATATAATACGGACAATATTCTCAATACAGATTTTACAATTATTACAATAGTCCACACCACTGTCTACGTTAACTCTTCTTTTTACACCTAAGATATATTGTAATGTCACTATAGTAATGTCAATAAACAGTCTTGTGGACAGCAGGTGGACATCAAACAGAGTAAGTCAAATTTATTTTTCAAAGTATCAGAGTAGTGAAAACAGTTTTTGCTTTGGAATCTACATCTTTAAATATCATGCTCACAAAATACTTCCATGTATTGAAGGTGAGGCATATATAGGACATAAAGCTAAAAAGGGATTATTTAAAGTGGTGATCTATAATCCTAGAGCCAAACAAACTACTGTATACACACACACACACACACACACAATTTATCTTGATGGATTAGATCAGGACTTCTGAGAATAAGCATCAAAAATAATACTATTCCCCGGTGCCTGGAACAAGCCCGCATCTAGGCAGAGCTGGAAAACCTGGCTCAGGGTCCCTCCCCTCTGCCGTCACTGAGCTGCCCGCAGTCCCAGGGCAGCGCAGCCTCACTGTGTGGCGGCTCTGGAGGGGCCCCACCGGCAAAAGCCGTGACCCTCCTGGGGACCGCGGGCAGCAGTTTCAAGGGGTAACTTAGAAGAGACCTTCAAGATGGTGGAAGAGTAAGACACGGAGATCACCTTCCTCCCCACAAATACATCAGCGATACATCTACATGTGGAACAACTCCTACAGAACACCTACTGAATGCTGGCAGAAGACCTCAGACCTCCCAAAAGGCAAGAAACTCCCCACGTACCTGGGTAGGGCAAAAGAAAAAAGAAAAAACACAGACAAAAGAATAGGGACAGGACCTGCACCAGTGGGAGGGAGCTGTGAAGGAGGAAAGGTTTCTACACACTAGGAAGCCCCTTCGCGAGCGGAGACTGTGGGTGGTGGAGGGGGTGAGCTTCGGTGCGGAGAGCGCAGCAACAGGGGTGTGGAGGGCAAAGCGGAGCGATTCCTGCACAGAGGATCAGGGCCGACCGGCACTCACCAGCCCGAGAGGCTTGTCTGGTCACCGGCAGGGACGGGCGGGGCCTGGGAGCTGAGGCTCGGGCTTCGGAGGTCGTCGGATCGCAGGAAGAGGGTTGGGGTTGGCGGCGTGAACACAGCCTGAAAGGGGCTAGTGCGCCACGGCTAGCCAGGAGGGAGTCCGGGAAAAGGTCAGAAGCTGCCGAAGAGCCAAGAGACATTTTCTTTCCTCTTTGCTTCCTGGTGCGCGAGGAGAGGGGATTAAGAGCGCTGCTAAAAGGAGCTCCAGAGACGGGCGCGAGCCGTGGCTATCAGCATGGACCCCAGAGACGGGCATGAGACGCTAAGGCTGCTGCTGCTGCCACCAAGAAGCCTGTGTGTGAGCACAGGTCGCTATCCACACCTCCCCTCCCGGGAACTTGTGCCTCCCGCCACTGCCAGGGTCCCGTGATACAAGGACAACTTTCCCAGGAGAACACACGGCGCGCCTCAGGCTGGTGCAACGTCACGCTGTCCTCTGCCGCCGCAGGCTCGCAGCACATCCGTACCCCTCCCTCCCCCTGGCCTGAGTGAGCCAGAGCCCGCGAATCAGCTGTTCCTTTAACCCCGTCCTGTCTGAGCGATAAACAGACGCCCTCCGGCGACCTACACGCAGAGGCGGGGCCAAATCCAAAGCTGAACCCCGGGAGCTGTGAGAACAAAGAACAGAAAGGGAAATCTCTCCCAGCAGCCTCAGGAGCAGCGGATTAAAGCTCCACAATCAACTTGATGTACCTGCATCTGTGGAATACATGAATAGACAACGAATCATCCCAAAATAAGGAAGTGGACTTTGGGAGCAACGATATATTTTTTTTTTTCCTTTTTCTCTTTTTCTGAGTGTGTATATGTATGCTTCTGTGTGTAATTTTCTCTGTATAGCTTTGCTTTTACCATTTGTCCTAGGGTTCTGTCTGCTGGGTTGTTTTTATTTTGGGCTTTTTTTTAGTATAGTTTTCAGTGATTCTTATCATTGGTGGATTTGTATTTTGGTTTGGTTTCTCTCTTCTTTCTTTCTTTGCATCTTTTTAAAAATACTTTTTAATTTTTAGTAATTATTTTTTTATTTTTTACATTAATAAGTATTTTATTATTATTATGTTTCCTTTCTTTCTTTCTTTTTCTCTCCCTTTTGTTTTGAGTCGTGTGGATGACAGGATCTTGGTGCTTCGGCCGGGTGTCAGGCCTGGACCTCTGACGTGGGAGAGCCAAATACAGGACATTGGTCCATCAGAGACCTCCAAGCTCCACATAATATCAAATGGCAAAAACCTCCCAGAGATCTCCATCACAACGCCAAGACCCAGCTCCACTCAACGACCAGCAATGTAGAGTGCAGGACACCCTATGCCAAACAACTAGCAAGACAGGAACACAACCCGACCCACTAACAGAAAGGCTGCCGAAAATCATAATAAGGTCACAGACACCCCAAAACACACTACCAGATGCAGACCTGCCCACCAGAAAGACAACATCCAGCCTCATCCACCAGAACACAAGCACTAGTCCCGTAAACCAGGAAGCCTACACAACCCACTGAAACAACCTTAGCCAATGGGGGCAGAAACCAAAAACAATGGGAACTACAAACCTGCAGCCTGTGAAATGGAGACCCCAAACACAGTAAGTGAAGCAAAATGAGAAGACAGAGAAAAACACAGCAGATGAAGGAACAAGATAAAAACTCACCAGACCAAACAAATGAAGAGGAAATAGGCAGTCTACCTGAAAAAGAATTCAGAGTAAAGATAGTAAAGATGATCCAAAATCTTGGAAATAGAATGGAAAATACAAGGAACGTTTAACAAGGACATAGAAGAAATAAAGAGCAGACAAACAATAATGAACAACACAATAAATGAAATTAAAAATTCTCTAGAAGGAATCAATAGCAGAATAACTGAGGCAGAAGAACGGATAAGTGACCTGGAAGATAAAATAGTGGAAATAACTACTGCAGAGCAAAATAAAGAAAAAAGAATGAAAAGAATTGAGAACAGCCTCAGAGACCTCTGGGACAACATTAAATGCACCAACATTTGAATTATAGGGGTCCCAGAAGAAGAGAAAAAGAAAGGGACTGAGAAAACATTTGAAGAGATTACAGTTGAAAACTTCCCTAATATGGGAAAGAAAATAGTTAAGTCCAGGAAGCACAGAGAGTCCTATACAGGATAAATCCAAGGAGAAATACGCCAAGACACATATTAATCAAACTATCAAAAATTAAATACAAAGAAAAAATGTTAAAAGCAGCAAGGGAAAAAACAACAAATAACATACAAGGGAATTCCCCATAACATTAACAGCTGATCTTTCAGCAGAAACGCTGCAAGCAAGAAATGAGTAGCAGGACATATTTAAGGTGATAAAAGGCAAAAACCTACAGCCAAGATTACTCTACCCAGCAAGGATCTCATTCAGTTTTGACAGAGAAAAAAACCTTTACAGACCAGCAAAAGCTAAGAGAATTCAGCACCACCAAACCAGCATCACAACAAATGCTAAAGGAACTTCTTTAGGCAGGAAACACAAGAGAAGGAAAAGACCTACAATAACAAACCCAAAACAATTAAGAAAATCGTAATAGGAACATACATATCAATAATTACCTTAAATGTAAATGGATTAAATGCTCCAACCAAAAGACATAGACTGCCTGAATGGATACAAAAACAAGACCTGTACATATGCTGTCTACAAGACACCCACTTCTGACCTACGGACACATACAGAGTGAAAGTGAGGGGTTGGAAAAAGATATTCCATGCAAATGGAAATCAAAAGAAAGCTGGTGTGGCAATTCTCATATCAGACAAAATAGACTTTAAAATAAAGACTATTACAAGAGACAGAGAAGAACACTACATAATGATCAAAGAATCAATCCAAGAAGAAGATATAACAGTTGTAAATACTTATGAACCCAAAATAGGAGCCCCTCAATACATAAGGAAAATACTAACAGCCATAAAAGGGCAAATCGACAGTAACACAATCATAGTAGGGGAATTTAACACCCCACTTTCAACAATGGACAGATCAATAAAAATGAAACTACATAAGGAAACACAAGTTTTAAATGGTACATTAAACAAGACGTACTTAATTGACATTTATAGGACATTCCAGCCAAAAACAACAGAATACACTTTCTTCTCAAGTGCTCATGGAACATTCCTCAGGATAGATCATATCTTGGGTCACAAACCAAGCCTTGGTAAATTTAAGAAAATTGATCATATCAAGTATGTCTTCTGGCCACAACGCTATGAGACTGGATATCAATTACAGTAAAAAAACTGTAAAAAATACAAACACATGGAGGCTAAACAATACACTACTTAATAAGCAAGAGACCACTGAACAAATCAAAGAGGAAATAAAAAATACCTAGAAACAAATGACAATGAAAACACAACAACCCAAACATATGGGATGCAGGAAAAGCAGTTCTTAGAGGGAAATTTATAGCAATAAAATCCTACCTTAAGAAACAAGAAACCTCTCAAATAAACAACCTAACCATACACCTAAAGCAATTAGAGAAAGAAGAACAAAACTACCCCAAAGTTACCAGAAGGAAAGAAATCATAAATATCAGATCAGAAATAAATGAAAAAGAAATGAAGGAAACAATAGCAAAAATCAATAAAACTAAAAGCTGGTTCTTTGAGAAGATAAACAAAATTGATAAACCATTAGCCAGACTCATCAAGAAAAAAAGGGAGAAGACTCAAATCAATAGAATTAGAAATGAAAAAGGAGAAGTAACAACCAGCACTGCAGAAAGGATCACAAAGGATCATGAGAGATTACTACAAGTAACTCTATGCCAATAAAATGGACAACCTGGAAGAAATGGACAAATTCTTAGAAAAGCACAGCTTTCCAAGATTGAACTAGGAAGAAATAGAAAATATAAACAGACCAAACACAAGCACTGAAATTGAAACTATGATTAAAAATCTTCCAACAGAGCTTCCCTGGTGGCGCAGTGGTTGAGAGTCCGCCTGCCGATGCAGGGGATGCGGGTTTGTGCCCCGGTCCGGGAAGATCCCACATGCCGCGGAGCGGCTGGGCCCGTGAGCCATGGCTGCTGAGCCTGCACGTCCGGAGCCTGTGCTCTGCAACGAGAGAGGCCACAACGGTGGGAGGCCCGTGTACCACAAAAAAAAATAAAAATCTTCCAACAAACAAAGTCCAGGACCAGATGGCTTCACAGGCAAATTCTATCAAACATTTAGAGAACAGCTAACATCTATCCTTCTCAAACTCTACCAAAATATAGCAGAGGGAGGAACACTCCCAAACTCATTCTGCGAGGCCACCATCACCCTGATACCAAAACCAAACAAAGATGTCACAAAGAAAGAAAACTACAGGCCAATATCACTGATGAACATAGATGTAAAAATCCTCAACAAAATACAAACAAACAGAATCCAACAGCACATTAAAAGAATTATACACCATGATCAAGTGGGATTTATCCCAGGAAAGAAAGGATTCTTCAATATACACAAATCAATCAATGTGATACACCATATTAACAAATTGAACAATAAAAGCCATATGATTCTCTCAATAGATGCAGAAGATGTTTTGAACAAAATTCAACACCCATTTATGCTAAATACCCTCCAGAAAGTAGGCATAGAGGGAAATTTTCTCAGCATAATAAAGGCCATATATGAAAAACCCACAGCCAACATCATACTCAATGGTGAAAAGCTGAAACCATTTCCACTAAGATCAAGAAAAAGATGAGGTTGTCCACTCTCACCACTATTGTGCAACATTTCTTTGGAAGTTTTAGCCACAGCAATCACAGAAGAAAAAGAGATAAAAGGAATACAAATCAGAGAAAAAGTAGTAAAGCTGTCACTGTTTTCAGATGACATGAAACAATATCCTAAAATGCCACCAGAAAACTACTAGAGTTAATCAATGAATTTGGTAAAGTAGCAGGATACAAAATTAATGCACAGATATCTCTCTCATTCCTATACACTAATGATGAAAACTCTGAAAGACAAATTAAGGAAACACTCCCATTGTCAATGCAACAAAAAGAATAAAATATCTAGGAATAAACCTACCTAAGGAGACAAAAGACCTGTATGGAGAGAACTATAAGTTACTGATGAAAAAAATTAAAAATAATACAAACAGATGGAGAGATATACCATGTTCCTGGATTGGAAGAATCAACATTGTGAAAAGGACTATACAACCCAAAACAATCTGCAGATTCAATGCAATCCCTATCAAACTGCCACTGGCACTTTTCACAGAACTAGAACAAAAAATTTCACAATTTGTATGAAAACACAAAAGACCTCTAATAGCCAAAACAATCTGGAGAAAGAAAACAGAGCTGGAGGAATCAGGATCCTAGACTTCAGACTACACTACAGAGCCACAGTAATCAAGACAGTATGGTACTGACACAAAAACAGAAATATAGATCAATGGAACAGGATAGAAAACCCAGAGATAAACCCACACACATATGGTCACCTTATTTTTGATAAAGGAGGCAAGAATATACAATGGTGAAAAGTCAGTCTTTTCAATAAGTGGTGCTGGGAATACTGGACAACTACATGTAAAAGAATGAAATTAGAACACTCCCTAACACCATACACAAAAATAAACTCAAAATGGATTAAACACCTAAATATAAGGCCAGGCATTATCAAACTCTTAGAGGAAAACATATGCAGAACACTCTATGTCATAAATCACAGCAAGATCCTTTTTGACCCACCTCGTAGAGAAATGGAAATAAAACCAAAAATAAACAAATGGGACCTAATGAAACTTAAAAACTTTTTCATAGCAAAGGAAACCATAAACAAGACCAAAAGACAACCCTCAGAATGGGAGAAAATATTTGCAAATGAAGCAACTGACAAAGAATTAATCTCCAAAATTTACAAGCAGCTCATGCAGCTGAATATCAAAATAAACCAAACAACTCAATCCAAAAATGGGCAGAAGACCTAAATAGACATTTCTCCAAAGAAGATATACAGATTGCCAACAAACACATGAAAGGATGTTCAACATCACTAATCATTAGAGAAATGCAAATCAAAACTACAGTGAGGTATCACCTCACCCTGGTGAGAATGGCCATCATCAAAAGATCTAGAAACAATAAATGCTCGAGAGGGTGTGGAGAAAAGGGAACACTCTTGAACTGTTGGTGGGAATGTAAGTTATGCAGCCACTATGGAGAACAGCCTGGATGTTCCTTAAAAAACTAAAACTAGAACTACCCCATGACCCAGCATTCCCACTACCAGGCATATACCCTGAGAAAACCAAAATTCAAAAAGAGTCATGTACCATAATGTTCATTGCAGCTCTATTTACAATAGCCAGGACATGGAAGCAACCTAAGTGTCCATTGACAGATGAATGGATAAAGAAGATATGGCCATATATACAATGGAATATTACTCAGCCATAAAAAGGAACGAAATTGAGTTATTTGTAGTGAGGTGGATGGACCTAGAGTCTGTCATACAGAGTGAAGTAAGTCAGAAAGAGAAAAACAAATACCGTGTGGTAACACATATGTATGGAATCTAAAAAAAAAAAAAAAAGGTTCTGAAGATCCTAGGGGAAGGACGGGAATAAAGACGCAGACCTACTAGAGAATGGACTTGAGGACACAGGGACGGGGAAGGGTAAGCTGGGACGCGGTGAGAGAGTGGCATGGACATATATACACTACCAAATGTAAAATAGATAGCTAGTGGGAAGCAGCCGCGTTGCACAGGGAGATCAGCTTGGTGCTTTGTGACCACCTAGAAGGGTGAGATAGGGAGGGTTGGAGGGAGGGAGACGCAGGAGGGAAGAGATATGGGGATATATGTATATGTATAGCTGATTCACTTTGTTATAGAGCAGAAACTAACACACCATTGTAAAGAAATTATACTCCAATAAAGATGTTAAAAAAAATACCATTATCTCATCTTGAAACATCATTTTTTCTTATTTTTCCCTTTGTCTTTTCTCTATTTTTCCTTTCTTCTCTTCTCTTTTCTTTTATATTTCATTATTCTGAAAATGTTGGCTATGACCACTAACTTTGATTCACAGACAATTAATGCAATATGATTCCCAGTGTTTAAAAGGCTGCTGTACCTTTCATGCTCATTGGATATATTTATATGCCCTATTCATCAATAAATAGTGTCATTTCTAATTGTCATAAAATTAACATGAAAATGGGCTTAGAAATGTATAAATCTCATCACTTTTAAGGGTAAATATTTATTTAAATTTTTTAAATAAATTTTTAAAGGTTACTTTCCATTTACAGTTATTACAAAATATTGGTTATATTCCCCATGTTGCAATCTATTGGGTGTAAGATAGGCTTGAAGGTAAATATTTTAATATATTTATTAGTCATAAAGAAATAATCAGACAAATCCATATTACGGTATGTTGCAGAAGACAAGTAACCTATTCAAAATGTGGCAATTTTGAAAGAAAATATAAAAACTGTTTAAGATAAGTACGATGGAAGAAAAATAGCAACAAAATATTTTATGAATAATTAGAATCTTGATTTGAATTTTTAAGCTATAAAATATATTTTGGAACAAGAAAATAATTTTTAATTTAGGCCTAGAAATATTACATAATAGAATAAAATTATCATTCATTTTCTTTTGTGTGATAATAGCATGATAGCTAGGTAGAGAATATCCTTTTTAGGAGATACAGTCTGAAGTATTTAGGGTTGAAGTATCATGAGGTCTATAGCTTACTTCTACACGGGAGAGAAAGAAAAGAGAGATTAATTCAGTAAATAAGGTAAAATGTTAATCACTGTTAAATTTAGGTAGAGGATAGATGTGTTTATTTTCCTAATCTTATTTGTTCTTAATTTTCATATGAAAATTTCTGAAATGTATGTTTGCTATTAACTCAACATTCATTCATTACAAAACATTGAAATACAGAAATACAGATAAGGAGAAGAAACATATCTATAATTCTATTACCTAATCAACAGTAATTACTATTTTACAGCCTGGTATAAATTCTATCATTCTATAATATAATTTTACTCATACAAATACTATCTTTGTGCAATTTATTTACATGTGGCTTTATAGCTTCCTTTTTAAGCATAAAGTGCATTTTTAACAAATTTTGATTTTGTGATCATTATGAGCATTTTCATTTTGCATTCTTTATGAATATGCTCAAAGTGTATTAACACTGCTTGGAAATCGTACTGAAACTTCCCTAGTCCATTCACTTCCCCAGTCTCCTAGGTGAATACTGAGTGCCTTCTCTCTTAAAATCTTCAACTACCCACCTCCTCTTCTCATTCTTAAAAGATGAACTTGGTTTCTATTTCATTCAGTAAATTTAAGTGATCAGAACAGAACATCCAATGCCACAATCACACAGATGTATGTGTCCATGAGTATCCGCCACATACATTATTTTCTTTATTCTTACTCTGGATATACTGTCCACACCACTGGCTAAGACCAATGTCTCCAGTTTCATACTAGACCATATGACTTATCTCCTACGTGAGGATATTCTTTTCACAAATGTCTATTTTCTCTTCTGCATTATCATCCCTTCCTCTTCCTGGAAATTTCCCATCAATGAACATATATGTTTTAAAAATTCTCATGACAACATTTACCCATCAGGCTGCCACCCAGTTTTCCTCCCTCCTTCTAGAGAAAAACTTCCACTCTCTTTTGAACACTCCATGTCATTTATTTGTTCTTTTGAAGGTTACCAATCACTTCCATGTGCAAGTCACCCATGTAAAACTAGACCTAAGCTCCAGTGGTGGGTACTGAGGACTCATCTCACTGGACTTCTCAGCAGCACTTGATAAGAGTAATTCATCTCTTGCTCTAGAAACATTCAACTGACATTCATAATCTCATATTTAACCTTACTTTATTCCTCCTTCTCAGTCTGATTTGATGTCTTGTCCTCTTTTCCATGGTCTATAAACATTGGCATACTCCGGGGCTCTACACTTCTATTTCCCTTTGCTAGCTGCACTTAACCCTTTGGTGATCACAACCAGTAGATATCTTCCATCTGTCTACATCTTTCTTAATATCTCTCAATAACATTATATACTATCCTATAAAGAAGTCCTATATAGCTTTTCTTAGATTTATTTCCAGACAACTTATAGTTTTCATGCTATTGTATTTTAAATTTTATATTGTGTTTGTTGCTGGCATATGATGGACAATTGTGAGGTTGCTTATGAAAAACTATTTCTAAATAAATGTTATGTAATTGGATTGAGTATTGTTCTTGAATTAGATCAATGTTATATAAGTAAGATCATTCAATAAATTTCTGAGCTTATTCTACATTCATCCTGAAGTTTTCCACCAAGGAGCAGTGTCTAAATTACCTTTTATTTAAATTCTTGAGGTGTGTATCCTTCTTATAATTATAAGTTACCTTCCACAATATTATACACATAGTGGACACTCAAATACGATTTGAGGTATGAATGAATAAGAAGAATGTGAATGAGCAGCCCTGAGGAGAGACACTTATTCAGGTCTCCATTACTAAATAAATTGCATTATTTAACAATTATTTGGGTTAATGTTTGCCAATGGACTGATGAGATTATATGATTGTCATAGTTTTATCCCATAATTACACCATTTCAGTGATGTAATTTCTTGTACATAGAAGTTTAATTAAATAGTTGTTGGATTAATAAAGGCAGAGAGAAATGATATATATAATGAGAAGAAAAAATAATTATGATGATCTCTACCTAATGAAAACATAGTAAGAAATAAAAATAAACAAAGTCTTCAGAATCTGCCAAGTGGAAAAAAACAATAGAAAGTGGTTGGATTCTAAGTCTGAAAGACAATAAGTAATCATTTAAGTAATTATTATCATTAAATGTAATACGCATCTTTTATATATCAGATAAGATGCTAAGACATTTACACAGCTGATCTATTTTAGCCCTCCAAATTCTATTTTTTTGAGGAGGTAGAAGTTAGAGATGTTAACATGTCTGAGCTGAACAACCAGTAAGAGACTGCTTAGAACATCTGTCTATGCAGACAATAACTAGTTGTTCTCCAAGAGTTTGGATTAATTTTTTGAAATCCATTTACTTTTCTGAATTCTTTCAATGGTCAGACTCTAAGCTCAGATCAATTGATAAATGAATAATAAATCTAACCTGATTAACATGTGAATCCCTGAGCTTAGAGTCTGACTTATTAATGGTACTACTTATTCTCTGTACAGTGTAAGACTGTGGGGAATTCCCATTTCAGTTGTACCAAATTTTGATTTTTTTATAAAAAGTTCAAGCTAAGACAGAAACACTATAAACAGGTCAGGAAATCATCCTGAGTTAGGCCACATTTATAAATATCTAAGAAAAATAATATCCAAATATTCTCAAATTGTTCTTCACACAATACAGAAAGTGTTCTTTAAAATCATGTACTTTCCATAAGGAATACAGCCCATACTGCTTAGCCAGTATTCACACATTGTCAGTTGAAAGACAGTTAATGTATGTGCAATTTTATTGGACAATGAGACAGCTGCATTGCTTTATAGTCAAAACAATGGAAAAACTTCACTCAGAAATGTAATCACAAAGCACAGCTTAGCAAAATTTAGAATTGTAAAATAATACACATTTCTGATCAGGTCTGGGTAAACTTTTCATTTTTGTTGCTGTCAACCTTCTGACAAGAACAGCTTCTCAGTTCTGTTTGAGAAAATAAAAGTGTTTTCAAGTGAATGTATTTCTGACAATATAGACCTTAAATCATTTTTTGAGTCTTGCTATTTGACCATTAATCCTATCTATGGTTATATAATGCATATATATGTAAAAAATTACTCAGTGATACTTATAAAATAAATTTATTGAAGGTGTATGTTTCTAGGTTTAACAAGCCCTAGTTTGTCTCAATTGTCAGTTTTATAGTCTACAATTCTTTAGAAAGTAAACACAGATTTATGGTCATTCAAAGGCAGGCTTTCTCACATTAGTCAATACCAAATCCACGTTTCAATCACTTTCTGTTGGGAAATCTGCAAGCTTTGCCCCCTTTTGCAGTGCATACCTACCCCCAATGTGGATCTATGTAGGTGTTGGCCAGCATTGCCCAAGGATCTCTGAGAAAGTTCTCTGCTTCATACATCAGTCATCTCTCCTGGTCATTACTCTCAGAACAAAGCCTCTCTTTCTGGTTGGGCAATTCTTGGAAGTACAATTTTCTGAATTATAGAACAATAAATAGGGAGTATGTTTTTGCAGACATTAAGAATGTTACACCTGAATAAAAAGACATTAAAATAGATGCCTGAAATGCACCCAAACTCAGAATCTTAGAAAAAAAGTTAAAGTTTGAAATATTCAACCAGTTTTCTCTGTAAACACAGCGTCTATAAACAAAATAAAAAAGTGGTCCTGGGCTTCCCTGGTAGCGCAGGGTTGAGAGTCCGCCTGCCGATGCAGGGGACACGGGTTCGTGCCCCGGTCCGGGAGGATCCCACATGCCGTGGAGCTGCTGGGCCCGTGAGCCATGGCCGCTGAGCCTGCACGTCTGGAGCCTGTGCTCCGCAAAAAAAAAAAAAAAAGTGATCCTCACGAAGGCATATTTCTTACTAATTTAACTATATGAAGTAAAAGAAAATTATAATATTATTCCGTTGTTTCCATTTTATTCTTGAGGTATAAAGGTTCGCACAAAATGCACAAAAGCTTTAAACCATGGATGGTAAAGAATCAAAAATTTTCTTTTTCTATTAATTAGTAAATGTACTAATACAGAGATGAAAAAAGGATGATAATATAAAGTAACATCTATGAACCCAGTTTCCTTATTACTCCTTACTCCTATCTATTTGTGTCATTCTGTACCCTGCTTCTTCAGCTGTGATGAGTAAACCAAAACTCTCCCTTGCACTTTCTTCTCCTGCTGTTTATATTTGTATTTCAAAGGAAAAGCAAGGAAGGAAGAGTGGAGAAGAAGTTTTGATTTAGTTTTCTTACATGAAGGAACCAAGAATCATCTAAAACATTATAAGCAGTGAGATGAATAATCAATGAGAACATACTCCTTGCCATATCAATAAATCTTGAGCTCTCTTTCTATAATTATACTTATAGAAAAATTTCAACTTTCCCATTTTATCTATTTAAGAAAATATCTGCATTTGCAAAATTGTAATTATTTTTTGAATTTTATAAAAGTTCTGAAAACATTCTTCCCAAACGTCTCTATCCCACTTACAAGAGTGTTCAAAATTTAGAATATCCTGATCATCTTTATATTTTCTTGACCACTGAAAAACAAAACATCTCCATGTGTTTAATAATGTATTTAATGATTGAATTAATACTTTAAAAATGTGTTCTTTAATTTACATTTGAAGAAGTGAAATTTTTTTCACTTTTTAAAAAATTAGACTTTCTCCCTTTTCAGTCTGGAAAATTACATTCAACTGTGTTTTCTTTTTTATTTTTTTTGTATTAATTCTTATAGCAATGTAATGTTTTACTCTTTCAGATTTAAAAGATAACTTTTATAAAAGTTTCCTAATTTCTAGCTTGAAAGA
This sequence comes from Lagenorhynchus albirostris, assembly GCF_949774975.1. Taxonomy (NCBI): domain Eukaryota; kingdom Metazoa; phylum Chordata; class Mammalia; order Artiodactyla; family Delphinidae; genus Lagenorhynchus; species Lagenorhynchus albirostris. Next base: position 124,772,369 of record NC_083098.1, read on the forward strand.
ATGGAGTTAGTGAAACAAGATACAGTTCTTCCTGTTGCAGTTGTTCCCAAAGTTGTAACCAATACTCATCATCTCTTTCCTCCACCAGCCATTTCTGATCCCCCACACTCTCGGCCAGCAATCCTGTAGTTCCCACCTTGTGGGGTAACTCAGTTAAATAATATGTACTGAAGATACTCTACGTCAACCTCGGATCGAGGCACTGAATGTGCATTGATGAGAAAAAGGATAGAATTCAGACAAAATCCTGACCCTATTGGACCCACAATTCTCATCCTACCTTTTCCTAATACTGATTTCTGACCTTAGAGCGATGGGGTTTTTATTTATTTATTGTTTTTGTACTGACATATTTTGACACTCAAAATTCTTCTAGAGTTTCCCTTTCCTTTCCTGACTTAATTATTACTTAAATGCTACTTCTGGTGATGCCACCATTAGTTACTCTTGCTGTCTTCTTGGATCTCTAGATTTTACCTCTTTGGATCATTTGGACTCAATTAACTCTGTCTCCCAAAATAAAATATATTAACAATTGTACTCTCTAGATTGTGGACACTTAAGTGATTATTTTTCTACAGTTATTTTATAGTGAAAAGTATATAGTAGTTAATAAATAGCAAATGTTAAAAAATGCTAAACCAAATTGCTGAGAGAAAAAAGCAAGAATAAAAATCTAGAATAAAGGAATAACTGATGGAACAATATCTGTGTGGAGCCAGGAGGATGTGATCTTGACAAAGGTGCAGAGACTCGTCTAAAACAGAGGAAAGGCCTCTTACTTTGGTACAGAGAATAAGAAGGCAAGAATAGTTGTGGAGGCAGATTTTGTATATATGGAGTTTAGGAGGTTCTGTCTAGTGGTCTCTGAGATATAGGAATTGAGTGCATCTGCTGTGAACTAGGTGATTTGATGAAAATAGAGAAAAGTACTGACAACAATTGGTAAAGAAATGGGAGAGAGTGCTGACCAGAAAGATTGCAAGGTGGAGTTTAGGGTCTTGTTGAGATTGAGGTGCTAGGATTTGCAGTGGCACCAAATAATGAGGCTCTTTGATGTTTAATGTCAGTCTCGGCTGCACTTAGCAGCTTGCTGATAGTTCCTCTATAAAAAGGCGTTCCAAGAAACATTTAGAAAGAGGAAGGAAATTTCTAGCTGTAACTTGGCAGATGTTTGTGACTGTTTATTACTGAGAACAATATTTAACTTTGTTTCCTAGAAAACAAAGCAAAATTTAAGCTAATCTGTTATATAATATCAATACTTAAATAAACATCAGTATATAGGTCTCTCTGGAGACATAAACTTTCCTGTGAGAAAAATTCATGAGTAATCTTTTATCATGGTGTATCAGACAGACACATACACAGAATATTAACCAAAATAATGAAGTTTTTTACATGATATTTTGACCATCAAGAAATAGTCTACATTTGGATATTTCTTTCATTATGACATAAAACTCTTAAATATGCTTCAGTTAGAGTGTTGAATTTTAAGTCCCAACTACTGCATTTCATTTCTGTTCCGGTCTTAGAAAGAAACATAGGCAGGAAAATAAATCTCCAATATAGGCAAATCAATAATCAGACAAGGCTCTCACAGAAACTACCCTACTCCCAGTACATGGACCTACCAGATGTGCTTGCTCTTACCTCTGAAAAGTGGTACCCAGGTTGGTATTACAATATGGAAAAAAAATGAGAGAACGTCCTCTGAACATGATCTAAATTGGTTAAAAAAACAGATAGGTAGACCTTGGTTCTTAACTGTGAAACAGCGATGCCACCCATTAATAAATAAAACCTGGGCTTATAAGCATCTTAGAAACCTTCCAATTAGAGAATCTAGAGCAGCTGGTGATGGATGATTGGCCACAGATGAAGGCAGAAGCAAGAGGATGAGGACAAACAAAGAGAGAAGGAATAAATTTCCCCTCCTGTGGGTCAAGAGGGAAATTTTTTAAAAAAGGGAGACCATAAATGTGACCCTCCTCCTCAACCTTTATTAAATGAGAGAACAAAGACTTTGAATATTAACAAGACTCACAAATGATTTTTAAGCAAACTAACACTTAAAAACCAGAGATCTGAAAGAATAGCTAATTAGCAATACCTCCAGACTTTCTTTCAAATAATAATGATCTCAGTGACAATTTTGGCATAAACTGAAAAGAAACCAGTTTATTGTCACATTGTCACATGAGTGCCTTGTACCCTAATAAATATTTTGTGTTATTGACTGAAGTTAAGTTCTTATTCTTCAGTATAAAGATGCACAACATTCTGCTGTGAAAAGTTGGGAGCCTGAAAAAAGGCTTATTCTGACAGAAAAGCATCTATTCTTACATAAAATGGAACTCAGTGGTGATTAAAAATATATTAACTGCAAAAATATGAATGATATAAATAATTCATATCCAACACATCTGATTTAACTGCATCGTTATTCTAAAACTGATAAAAACAAATACAACACAATTTGTTGTAAATTTGCAATTATATAGACCAAATCCCCTTTACATCAAAATTCTTAGTCATACATAAAATACCAAAAATGTATATCTCTTTTGAAATTATGAGTTAAATTACAGAGACAGGTTTATTTTTCAGGAAGCAGAGTGATTTCCATGTTTTCATTCTCGTAAATTAGCATTTTATAGTTTTATAAGAATTTCAGCTCTTTGTCTAAAATTGTTTTCTTTATGTGTAAGTCACTCTATCTGACTATGCATTTAAAATTTTTAGACTTATAGGATATGGACTTCCTGGAATTCTTATTGTTTTCGCCGACCATATTTTGGAATACTTTTTTCTTCTGAAATCCCAATGCATCTTCTGTAAGGGTGCATTAGCTGTATCAGAAATCAGAGTAAACCTATAATATGGACAGAAGATTAAAATATCAACTAACTGAAAATTAGGAATGAATATATTGTGCTTTTTGGGTACTTAGGAACTGTATTAGTTTGCTATAACAAATTACCACAGACTGGTGGTTTACAACAGCAGAAATTTATTTTTCTCACAATTCTGGAGGCCAGAAATCTGAAATCAAAGTGGTAGCAGGACTGTGCTCCCTCCTAAGACTCTGGAAAATTGATTTGGGCATAAATAGATACATGTTCCTTAATACATTTGTCTTATATACACAGTGACACAGATGTCCAAAAACATAGGTTGCGTGTATTAAAAATGCTGTTGTGGTGACTTACTTTCTTAATTTAATGAATATACATATTTTCAGGTCAACTTGAGAGTTATATTTAGGATTTCCAGTTCTGTTGTTGAAGATCTTTCTCCAATTTTTACTTAACATAGTAATTTGCTTATATGGTTGATTCTGAAAAGTATGCTGAATATGTTTGCATTAGCATTAGGAATTAATTTTGTGTCATACTTTTTATCATAAGTCTATAACTATTAAAATGATATACCAATAATATTTAATATTTATGGAGCATGCACTATGTGTCAGATATTTTTTAAGTGCTTTAAATTAATTATATTATTTAATTTTTATACCAACTCTATGTGGTAGATATTACTATCCTGTCCATTTATAGATGAAAGTAAGAGAGAAGGAAGTAATTACCAAAAGTCAACTGTCTTGCAAAAGGTAGAGTTGTGATTTGACTTCAAGTGAGGGCAAATCTGGAGCCCCTGCAATTTTACATCACATGTCAAATTTGGCCTTTTTTGTTTGTTTGTTTGTTTGTTTTTGCAGTGTGTGGGCCTCTCACTGTTGTGGCCTCTCCCGTTGCAGAGCACAGGCTCCGGACGCGCAGGCTCAGCGGCCATGGCTCACGGGCCCAGCCGCTCTGTGGCATGTGGGATCTTCCAGGACCGGGGCACGAACCCATGTCCCCTGCATCGGCAGGCGGACTCTCAACCACTGCGCCACCAGGGAAGCCCCTGGCCATGTGGTTTTACAAGAGAAAAAATATCCTTAGTTCACATTACGTTCATCTGGTAGATCAAGCATTGACAAGTTATGGTCCTCGAACCAAATTCTACATATCATTGTTTTTGTAAATAACAGCAAAACCCATTTGTTTGTATATCATCTAGAGCTGCTTTCTCACTAAGACATTGTGGCCAGCAGCACCTAAAATATTTACTAAATAGCCCTTTTTAGAAAAAATTTACTGACCACTGGTCTAGATTATCTTTATTATAATATAGTACACTTGACTTTCATATTACGAAACATTTTTCAAATCAGTCAAAAATAGTAAATATTTACAACATGTTTTCACTGATGCTTCAATATATTTACAGATATTGTAGACTCATACTGTTATAAAACCTCTTAACTCAAGATTCATGATAGTGAAATTGAATTTGTAACAAAAATGTCCCAGCAAACCAAAGTCCAGGAACGTAGGGCTTCACAGTGGAATTCTACCAAACATAAAGAAGAGCTTATCAAAGATTAATATACATAATCTGTTACTTTTCTATACACTAATAATGCACAATCAGAAAGAGAAAACAAGAAAACAACTGTTTAAAATTGCATCAAAAAGAATAAAATAACTAGGAATAATCTTAACCAAAGAGGTAAAATGCCTATAGTCTGAAAACTATAAAACGTTGAAGAAGGAATTTGAAAATAATACAAAGAAATAGAAATATATCCCATGATCCTGGAATGGAAAAACGAATATTGTTCAAAGGTCCATACTACTCAAAGCTTCAGATTTAATGCAATTCCATGCAAGATACCCAGGAGATTTTTCACAGAACTAGAAGAATAATCCTAAAATTTATATGGAACCTCAAAAGACCCTAAATTTCCAAAGCAATCTTGAGATAAAGAACAAAGCTTGAAGTATCACACTCCCTGGCCGCAGACTATACTACAAAATTACAGTAATGAAAACAGCATGGTGCTGGCAAAAAAAAAAAAAAAAAAAGACACATAGATGAATGGAACAGAGTAGAGAGCCCAGAAATAAACCCACACACCTATGGTAAATTACTCTACAACAAAGGAGGAAAGAATATACAATGGAGAAAAGACAGTCTCTTCAATAAGTTATGCTGAGAAAACTGAACAGCTACATGTAAAAGAATGAGATTAGAACATTTCCTCACACCATATACAGAAATAAACACAAAGATGGATTAAAGACCTAAATGTAAGACCTGAATACATAAAACTGCTAGTGGAAAACACTCTTTGACATAAATTGTAGAAATATTTTTTGGATCTCTCTTCTATGGCAAAAGAAATAAAAGCAAGAATAAACAAATGGAACCTAATTAAAAGATTTTGCACATCAAAGGTAACCATTGACAAAATAAAAAGACAACCTACTGAATGGGAGAAAATATTTGTAAATGATATGACCAATACCTTCATTCAAAATATATAAATAGCTCATACAATTCAATATCAAAAAAACAAACAACCTGATTAAAAAATGGGCAGAAGAACTGAATAGACATTTTTCCAAGAGAAGACATACAGATAGGCAACAGGCACATGAAAAGATGCACAACATCGCTAATTATCAGAAAAATGCAAATCAAAATCACAATGAGATATCATGTCATACCTGTCAGCATGGCTATCATCAAAAAGATCCCAAATAACAAATGTTGATAAGGATATGGAGAAAAGGGTACCCTTGTACACTGTTGGTAGGAATGTCAATTCCCAGCCAGTATGGAGGATCCTCAAAAAATTAAAAACAGAACTACCATATGATCCAACAATTCTACACCTGGGTATATACCCAAAGAAAACAAAAACACAATTTGGAAAGATATATGCACCCCAATGTTTATAGAAACATTATTTACAATAGCCAAGATGTGAAAGCAACCAAGCATCCATCAACAGCAGGATGCATAAGAAAGAAATGGTATATACATACAATGGAATACTAATCAGTCGTTAAAAATAATGAAATTCTGCTGCTTTCAACAGCATGAATGGGTCTAAAGAATATTATGTTTAATGAAATAAGTATGACAAAGAAAGACAAATAATCTATGTTATCACTTTTATGTGGAACTTAAAAATAAAACAAATGAATGTATATAACAAAATAGAATATTGAGAACAAATTAGTGGTTACCAGTGGGGAGAGTGAAGGGGAGAGAGGCACGATAGGGGTATGGGATTGAGAGATACAGACTACTATATAAAATAGATAAGTAGCAAGCATATATTGTACAGCACAGAGAAATATAGCTATTGTTTTTTAGAACTTTAAATGGAGTATAATCTATAAAAATATTGAATCAGTATGTTGTATACCTGAAATTAACATACTATTGTAAATCAACTATACATCAACAAAAATTTATTACAATATTTACTGAAATATTTAATATTATATAATTTATTACATATTTATGCTCTAATTAAAGATCTGTAATGAGGAAATATTTTATTTATAATTAATTATTTTTTGAATTATGTAGGAAACAACTTTAATGTATGATCAAGTGTTAATAATAATTTATATCACAGAATTCTGTGCCTGGTACCCCAAGGAAATCAATCCATTGATTTTCTCAACATAGCTGCTCTGATTTTCCCTTTCGAATTAGTGAGGTGTCAGATAATTTCTTTCACCTTCCCAAATCCCAGAGTCATCAAGTCTTTGTCTGTTCTGTGTTGGCCAGGACTTTGCAGTGTATCTTCTTTCCAAACTCTTGAATTTCCACATTATTTCTTATATATTTTAATATTTTCTTATGTAGTCTTCTTCTTAAAATTTTTCCTGATAAAGTTAATATGTTATATTTCTACATACATTTTTAAATGTTTTCTCGTTATAAAAAATTAAAAAGCAAATTATTGTGATAAAGTATTTATTTGAGTATTTAATACAAAATGAACTGATGTATAATATATGAAATATTTTATTATTTCATTCTTACCATCCAAAACCAGTATATTACTTTCAAATCTCTCCCACTATACATACATATATATAACATATAATATATAATATAAATTTAATAAAATGGTTAGAACCAATGTATATATATCATATAATATATAATATATATAATATATAATATATATACACACACATGCACACAGACAACCAGATAGAAAACAGAAAGAGAAATTGCTTCCTTTTCCCAGTATTAGTACTCTTTATCTCCTCATATATTATTACACAGCCACTAGAAAATATCAATTAGCAAAAGGGGCTAAACAATAGCCTCTCTCCTTAGACTCACTTAAAGTAGAATTTTTTTAAGTATAAATAGTAAACTTGAAGACATAGAAACTATCCAACATGAAGATGGATGTTAAAAAAGAATCAAGGAGGGCTTCCCTGGTGGTGCAGTGGTTGAGGGTCCGCCTGGCGATGCTAGGGGATGCGGGTTCGTGCACCGGTCCGGGAGGATCCCACGTGCCACGGAGCGGCTGGGCCCGTGGGCCATGGCCACTGGGCCTGCGCGTCCGGAGCCTGTGCTCTGCGGAGGGAGGGGCCGCGGCAGTGAGAGGCCCGCGTACAGCAAAATAAAAAAAAAAGAATCAAAGAAAAGGATGGATGAAAAGAGCATCAGTGAATCATGGGATAACTTCAAAGAGCCTAAAAATGTGTAATTGAAGTCCTTAAAGGAGGGATGGAGTGTCAGAAAAACTACTTGAAAAAATTATGGCAAAAATAATTCCAAATTAGATGAAAACTATAAATGCACAGATTCAAGAAACTCATCAAAATCATTGCAAGAACCATGAAGAAAACTGCATCAAGACACATAATAATCAAACTGCTCTAAAACCCTGATAAAAACCCTTAAAAGCAGCCAGAGTAGAAAGACACATTATATAAATGGGAACAAAGATGAGAATGACGGTAGAAGTCTTCTTTAATGTAATGAATGTAATAAGGGAGTGGGGCAAAATGTTGAAAGGAAACACCCACCAGTACAGAATTCTATACTCAGTGAAAGTATCTTTCAATAACAAAGGCAAGGTGAAGACTTAGGAGCTAGAAAGTGAAAAGAATATATCTCCAGCAGACTATCACTACAAGGAATGTTGAAGGAAATCCTACAGGCAGAAGAAAGTGATATCAGGTAGAAATATGGGTCAAACAAAAGAATGAAGAACATTAAAGTTTTATTGAAACACACACACAGTATACAAGCAGCAAAGAGAATGAAAAAGCATCCACCAAAGATGACATTTCGACAAATTCCTTATTGAAGGAATATTAATAGAAAGTTCTAATAAAGGCACATCATGGGAGAAATGCTGACCTAGAATATGTGCAGAGAGAGGGGAGCTGTGGTCACGAGCAGCCCTGTGTATCTGGCAGAACACAAGAGAGGCTCAAGTGTCCAAAAGAACTGGTTGATTTTAAGACTTGGAAAGGTATTTAGAACTCAAAATAGTTATTCCTAGAAAGTTCTGTGTATGAAACAGGAAATTCCTCTATCAATTCACAGAAGTAATAAGTCACAGAAGAGCCATAACATACCAACATAATTAGAGAGGAGGTTATTTTTACTCACATATAGAAAAGTATGGAAGTAGGCCTTTCAGAAAGGTCCAGCATGTTATTAAAGACTCTGAATCCTATCCTTTCTCTAGAATACTTATCATTCGACTTATTTTTCCCCTGTGGCCTCATGGTGGCAATGCAGCTCCAGGAACGACATTCCTAGTTCAGGCGGAAAGAAAGAATGATGAAAAAGGTGACTGGTTTATTTTAATCATGGAGAAAAATCTTCTACAGAGACTTCTTCCTACATCACATGGCAAGAATGTATATGTGGCTACTTCTAGCTGAAAGGGAGGCTTGAAAATCAAATGTTTCAGTCGTCTAGAATCCTTATAAGAGAAAGGCAAAGGAGAATGGTGTTTAGAATGACTCCATGTGACTTTATAAGAGCCCATATCATAAAACAATAACCCTGAAACAAAGAAGCCAAAAATATAAGAAGGCTAGAGAGGAAATTAATCATTCAAATGGAATATTCACTAAAAAAAATTACTTCACAATATTCTAATAGGCATTCCACAATCTTGCAATAAATTGCAAAATATATCAAAAATTTTATAAATTTTTATTTTGTAAAATAATAACAATAAACTTTGTAAGAGTTTTTTAAATCTGTAAAATTATCATTTTCTGCAGAAAGCAGTATGTGGGAAATCATCATTTTCTGTAAGAAGCAACCTGTAAGGACATACTAAAGAGTAAAATTATGAATGGTTTTTAGTCTAATAGCTCCAGATCTCTGTTATTTGAGAAAAAGTAATCCCTCTCTCTCTCTCTCTCTCCCTCTCTCTCTCTCTCTCTGTCTATCACACACACACATGCACATGCACACACATAGAGTCACTCAATGCCACAAAATAAAAATATTTCACTAAGAATGAGGGATATTTTTCACTACTACAGATCTATGTCTTCCATTCCTCACATGAAACAAATGGCAATTGCTGGTCTGGTAGGAGCAGTCTTATTCAAAAATTATTAATAAACCAAATGGAACCAGCACAGAATCAAGTAAATGATAGTGCATGATTTTAAAAGAAAAGATAAAGGAACAATGCAATCAAATTGATGGTGAAGAGCACTTCACAAGAATAGAGCAGTAAAGCAACTAAAAGTCAAGATACAAAATATACTGCTTTAAAATTGAGGGATTTGAATATAGAATTCAAGGTTTGGATATAAAAATTCAGGGAAGATATAATGGGTGAATAGATGAGACAAAATATCAGCTGATAGAACTCAGAAAAGAAATTAAAGAGAAAAAAATCAGCACAGAAACTTTTAGAGATAGTAAAAAAAAATGTAGAATGGGTGTTGAAAAGGGAACAAAAATGAAGTATAAAATAACTTGTGAAAAAGAATATGGAAAAAATAACAGCTATAGAGGACAAATAAGGGAGAATATATACTTACAGTGAATACCCTTTAAGAGGAAAATAAAATAAAAACATTTGAAAAAAGTTTCAAGCACACGTTTGAGGGTTAATCAATATACTGAAAGAGTTCATATTGTACTGTAAGATAGATGGATGCGTTAGCATTGAGACAGGTCTTAAGAAATTTTCTGGGGTTTAGAGATGATCAAAAATTCCTTGAAGTATTCAAGCAGAAAGACTAAAGCATCCATAAACAGTGCTGTATTCCACTACTGCACCCTGAGTCAGCCTCATTGTGCTTGGGCAGTTGCCCTTTCTGATTGATTGGTGCCTGTGCCATTTCAATTACCCAGTACTTGAATATCACCTCTGTGCATAAAGAGGGAAGAACACTAAGAGTAGAATTCTCTAAAGCAATATCAGATGTTTCAAAACAATAGAACAATTAAAGGGAATTTAGAAGAGAAAACATAATAATCTAAGAAAAATGGAAGGCAGGGATAAATGATTAACTCAGGAAATAATGAATAGGAAAACAAAGACAGTAACACTCCCAGATAAACTCAAGAATTCGGTCTTTGAATTTTCTAACACATAGACAGAATTCATGTAAGAAGAAAAAGAGAAGAACTACAAATTTGTAAACTAATAAATGAAATTTGGGGAACAACAACATTCAGTGAAAATTTAAAAACAATCCTCAGAGATATCTTTGCATAGTGTTATATAAAAACATTTAATAATAATTGGGGGTTCATTAGGTGATATATACTAAAAATATTGACCAAAGAAGAGTAGAAAAACCTAAATGGATTTTTTAGTCATAGAAGAAACAGAAAATTTTTTTTCAAGTTTCCTTTCTTTGAAAGCATGAATTCTACAATTTCACATTTAACTTCTATCAAAACTAAAAGTAACTCATTACTCCAGTGCTATTTCAAATATGCCAGATCATAGAGAAGAAAAAGTACAATAAAAAATCTTTGAAATTCATTTCAAGTCTCCATCAAAATGTTGACCACAGAATTGGGATACTATTTCACGGTCACCGAAAACTGCAGACCAGTCTCCCTTCTCCATATTTGAGGATCAAAGTGATGATTCAGTACGAATAACTGTCAATAAAATTTGCAATAGTAATAAAGAGGGGAAAATTATGACCACCCATCCATTTAGGCTGAAACAGTCTTAGATAAAATCATCATCTATTTTTGTTAAATAAATCAGATTGATGTTAGACTCACTTTTCTCTCACAACCTGCAGTTCAATCTGTCCACAAATCCTGTCAGCTGTCAAAATACAACTAGACTTGAACATTTCTTATCACATATCCTGCTTTTACCATAGTCCAATCTATATAATATCTTTCCTGTTTATTGCAAGAGGCTCCTACTTACTGGTTTCCTTATTTCAAATCATGTGCTCCTGGGGTCTACTGTCAAAACTGCAGCCAGGGTTTCCCTGGTGGCGCAGTGGTTGAGAGCCCGCCTGCCGATGTAGGGGACACGGGTTCGTGCTCCGGTCTGGGAAGATCCCACATGCCGCGGAGCGGCTGGGCCCGTGAGCCATGGCCGCTGAGCCTGCGCGTCCGGAGCCTGTGCTCCGCAACGGCAGAGGCCACAACAGTGAGAGGCCCGCGTACTGCAAAACAAAACAAAAAAAAGTTGTACTTATGGTAGCAGTTATTGTTAATTGTATTTTCAAATATATTAAAGTATATTTTACCTAAATTCAAGGGATAATGCAATGCATGATCGTTTGTTTTTTGTTCACAAACAGGTTAATTCTATTTGTTAAAACTCCTATTACCCAACATTTAATGTATTGCTCCATTTTACTGAGAAGTTTTGATTAAAAAATAATTCTAAAAATGTATTTTAAGGTCTTAATTTCACTAAATCTTCCCACTCTCTAATAGAACCTGATCAAGAGAATTAAATTATACCTTCAAGTTGTAGTGATGTAAATCCAGCTTCAAAAGAATCTAACTGATTCTGACTCTACCATTCAAGTCAATTAGAGTGTGTTTAATAATTGCAAGATATTGGGCAGTTTACTAAACTGGAAAAGACAAGAGTAGTTATTGCTGTGTAGAAATGAAACTTGCTTTGACTGATTCTATTATCTATTCAGGACATGTTATCCAAACTAGCAACCTAAGTAATTAAATACAAGGTAATACACTATTGCACAAAAAGTCTCTGATTTGACGATGGGAATAATAAGTTGCATGACCAAAACTTGTGCCTGACAATAGATTTACAGTGTATAAAGCAGGAAAATTGAGACTGTCATGGTAGCTACAATGACTTCTGACACTAAGTTGCAGGAGTTAGTGAAGATTTCACAGGTTAAGGATATGCTTTCTAATAAGACTGCCCTCACTTCAGAAACCAGCTGCTAGCCTAGGGGATCCCAGGCTATCTGTATGTCTGAGCAATTGGCTACAAATCCTGGGCTTCCTACTAACCATTCAGGTATGATAATTCACTCAACATGCTATACTTATGATTAAAATTTTATTATAGCAATAAGGATACAAATCTGAGCCAGTGAAAAGAAGAGATACATATGGTGAGGTCTAGGAGGACTCAAACTTGAAGCTCCTGTGTCCTTTCTCTTTGGAGTCAGGAGGTGTCATCCTCCCAGAAGGATGCACAGAATATTGTTAACCAGGAAAGCTGCCTCAAGCTTCAGGTTTATTACATAAAAATGATTGATTGAATCATTGGCCACATGATTTGAGCTCAAATTCCAGCCCCCATCCCCTACCCAGAGGTCAGGCTTATATCACCTGTCTCAAAGTTCCACGCTTCTAATCACATGGCTGTATTTTCTGACAGGGGCAACCCACATCCTGAGTCATCTTGTTTGCATAAGCTATCTAGGGACCCACCCCTTCATTATCATAAACTCATCTAATCTGATGGTCTCATCATGAATAACAGAGACACTTCTATTACACAGGAAATTACCAGGTTTTAGGGTTTCCCTGCTAGGAAGTAAGGACAAAAGTCAACAAAGTTCCTGATTATCCAAAGCTACAGAGCAAATCCAGGCCTGTTCTCATTTTGGCAATGAATAGGTCTGGCTACATGCTCATCTAATTTTAAAAATGATATAGAGATGTACTTTGTTCCTACATCATGTCAAATTCTTGTATCTTTTTTACTTTTATAATACTAGTTATATTACATTTGACAGAAACATAAGTTGAGGTATATTAAAACTGTTCTTCCACAATATATGTCAGCTTTCAAAAATTCCAGGTGAAACAGTGTAATTACTTTCAAGAAACAAAACTTTTGGGCTGGCCAAAAATTTCATTCGGGTTTTTTCTGTAAGATGTTACAAAAAACCCAAACGAAATTTTTGGCCAACACAATAACTTCAATAATTTAAAAACTGTCCCAAGGGTCATTGATTCTCCAAAGATTTCTGATTTTTTGTCTTCTTTTTAATTATATGTTTCTCCAAAAGGTTTTGTTCAAAATTTTTGATAGACTTGTGACATTTATGTTTGTACCCTTTCTTTAAAGAAAACTTTGCAGAGAACCAGTGACATTCTTGATGAAACTATTGATACAAAAGGGTGAAAAAGATAAAACAAATCACAAAAATAGAAAAAAATAGTAACTTTTACTTACAGAAAAGAAATGTACCTTTTGGAGGGAATGGAAAAAATGTTTTTGGAAGAAAGCAATATTAAGAAAACAGAAACCTCTAAATTATATGACATGCTCCATAAATCCATAAATCATTCTAGTTTATTTTTTGTCTATTTTAAAAAAGAGAAACATTATTAAAAATAAAGTGCCTTTGTGATGTGGAAATATTCAATCAAAACTTGGGCTTTGAAGCAATGTAGACACTTGTACTGATTTCAGAATTTCTATCTTAAATTTTATTTCAAATTGCATATGTAACAGTTATAAAAATTATTTCAGAAATAAATGTTTACTGCCTGTGAAGTGTTGCGGAATATGTATATATGTATACACATACATATATATGTATATAGAGAGACAGAGACAGAGAGACAGACAGAGAAATTGATTTATACTAAGAAATTGGCTCATGTCTTTATGGAGACTGGTGAATCCAAAATCTGCAGTGTGGGACAGCAGGCTGGAGACTCAGGAGAGCTGATGGTGCAGATAAAGTCCAAAAGAAATCTCTTGTGACTTCTCTCTTACTCCCTATTGCTCGGGGAAGCCAGTCTTCTATTCCATTTAGGCCTTCAACTGATTTAAGGAGGCCCAACCACATTATGGAGGACAATCTACTTACTCAAATGTCACTATTTAAATGTTAACCTCATCCAAAAACACATTCTAAGTTGACACATAAAATCAACCATCACACCCTAAGACTACTGAATGACAGTTATCAGAATAGATATCTTAACACAAATATTAACATATAGTTTCTAAATAGTTTTCTGCTATGTATATTTCAATAACTAAGACTGCATAGCAGATACATTGCTGTGTATGTGTGTGTATGTGTATTTGTGTGTATGTGTGTGATTGTAGATTAACAGTAAATTCTCTGAGTGAAACAGTGAAGAACTACTGTTGGTTTTATTTTTATAAGGAATAAAAATTTATAATTAATTATATTTTCTAATTTGTGTACATATAAAGTAAAAAATAAATGCAATATTTCTTTAGAAATTGATTTAATAGAAAAAATATTTTATTCTGTATATTATTTCACTTTACCAACTACTTCTAGATATAATATTTCATTTGATTATCAGCTGCAATTCCAATGCCACATAATCAAGAAAAGTGTGGTATGTCCAAGGAAGGCCTATATCTGAAACCTGAAGTCCTAGAGTTCTGCCTGGGTTCACTTTTTTTGTCTGGGTAAAAGTTTGGGTGGAATCATATAATCTCTCTAAACTTCAGGTTTCAAATATGTAAGCCCAGAAATAATAATGACAGGTAACACACAGCATGGGACAATCAAATAAGTTCATGCATGTTAAACCATTTTGTAAACTGTGAACATGTATCAGCTAATATGGGCCATATTTATTACCTAAATTCATATAACTAACAAAGAGTGAAGCTAAAGGAGGGACCCAGTTGGCCTGATGTTTAATCCAGTGCCCTTTCCCTAATACCACAGTTTCTGCAGATAGAATATGTCATCTTTCAGATATGATACCAAACAGATTAATTGAGTTTTAAGAATCAGTAGAATATCACTAGCAGCAGTAGTGGTGGAAGTTGTGATGGGGGGAGTGGGAAACTCCAAAGTACAGAGTGAGAGATGTTACACGTGGTAAGTGGGCTCAACCAAAATTCATTTAGAAAACAGCACAGAATGCACGCATCCATCTGATTTGAAAATCACACCTGGGACATTACTTCCTGGGATGTACGTATGTTGGGTATGGGAGATAGGGCAGAATTATCATTCATTTAAAAAGTTGAGAAAACCTGGGTTAGAGGTAAGAGTCAAATATCTTGGACACTCTCTAGACCAGGATTCTGCAGTAGAGGTAATTTGGGAATCTGTTCATGAAAAGGATAAAAGTATGCACACTATTATATTAAACAGAATATGTATATGTAGATGAAAAACATTCTGTAAAAGATTGTAATGTGGTATTTCATCAATAAAATAATAATTCCAGAAACTTCAGATTATGGATAATTTCTTCATGAAAACTAAATTTGGAAAGAAAGACGTGGCTCTTCTCTTAGTTTTAAAAACGTCAGGAGCAGTGTGTCATACCTGGGACCTTTAAAACCCAAGTCATTTATAACCAGAACAACACACAGTAGTAAAATTGGAGGTGTGGGAGCCAAATTAGTAGATTAAAGAAATAATCCATTTAGTAACTGTATTCTTTACACTTAGGATAATCGTATTTGCCTTAGCCTTAATTTAAGCATTAAAGAAGATACTGTATTTAAAATGTTTTAAAGTAGTGAATAACACACTCGATAAATGTCGCCTATTGTTATTACTATTATATTTAAACTTATAATGGGAGTGTTGTGGTAGAGTCAGTTAATTTTCATTTATGCCTCAGAGTCCTCATCTAATTAAGGAGTTGAGTTAATTAACTAATTGGAATCTCCTCTAACTCTTGAAGTTATTGCTCTTCCACCATTTCTGAAACTAGTGTTGAGAAACATTAGAAAAAGAATAGCTTTCCAATAACAACCAGTTAGAAACAAGTAATAAATCTATACTGAAAAGAATAGATATAAGATATTCCAGAGTCCCTATGTTTAGGTCTAATTACAGCTTTCAAAAACTACACATGTATTGAGTAAATTTAAGAAGCCGTTCAGCAGTATTTTCATTTTGTTGGGAAGCTTAAAAATGAACAATACAGAAGTAATGTTTATAATTTATAGAGTGTGTTGTCTTTACCAAACATTTTTGTACAAAGAAATTTGTAACATAAATGTTTTTGTTAAAAATGGGCTAATGATATGTTTTTATCTGGTAAATTATAGAATGTAGGAGGTGAAAAATTAGACAGGAAAATTCCAAAAAGGAACAAATGAAGGGAGGCAGAGAAAGGATCTCTTGTTATTCTTTCATTTCCTCTTTAGATACCATTTTATCTTGCTTGGTTATAATATTTTTTGTTTTATATATGTATAAATTAATATAAACTAAAACAAATTCTTCTTTATACATATATATATGTATATATATACACATACATACATATACACGTACATATACATCTTTACTTATTGTCTAGAGTTTAGCTAAGCTGCTCCATGGTATTGTTGCCTTGACAGCCATTTGGTTTGGCCAAACAGCAGCAAGGGCCTTAAACTGACACTAGCCCCTCACACAACCCCATGCCCTGGGAAACAGCTTGCAGAGTCACAAGCAAATTTAAATTCCTGTTACGAGTTTCCCAACAGCCCTTGGGATCAAAAGTCACACTTACCTCTTAGGGTCTTCCCCTTGTGTGCCCCTAAGATGAGACCCCCGTGGAGCTTACTAAAACCCTGCTCTTTTTTGTTTGACTTGACCAATTGTGCCTTGGCCTGGGAACTCCAAAGTGCTCCACCCACAGACCCTAATGAAGGACCCCAGGTCCTGTCGCTCTCTGCCTGCACTCTGGCTTCACCTCCCTGAGGGGCCCCTCGAGGTGTTCCATGTACTTCCCCCAAGACCTGTGACTAATAAACTTCTCCATCTCAATCACTCTTGTGGTCTTTTGTTGAACCACAACTCACCATCTGGCACCCTGTGCTCCACTTAACAAATGTTAATTTAACAAAGTCATAAGTCTTATTCAAATATATATAACAGGTGAAAAGCATAAATGTAAATATGTTCCTTTCATTTTGTAACTTACATGTTATGGTAACCCATTTGTCTTGTTGATCTTTTCAGCATTTATTTCCTTCATAGAGCAACACACTGATTTCCCTCAGATATTTGCAAACAGTGAAATGTGCTGCTTCTGAAAGCAGGTGTATACTCAACAGTGGACAGAGAGCACCCTGCATGTCAACAGAAAGGATCTCTGAAAGTTAGAAGGATGAATAGAGTGGGTAGCACAGGTGAGCTACCAACACCACTGAGTTTTCAGCCTGCGTCTGGCATGCTGAGAAAGAGGGAATGTGGATTTACAGCAATTGCATATTTACCATTCGAGATTGTTAAGAGATTGAGTATCTCATATATCTACTTGTTCAGGTTTTGTAAGCCCCTGAAGAGTGCTTTTAAGTAGAGCAATTAATATTTTTCTTCATTAACTTTAATTATGATTAGAAGCCTAGAAATCTTGGAGCAATTTCAAAAAATAAGCCTGCTTACTCAGTGGATTTTCCCAAGTTTTCACAAATTGATGACACCAAAAACATCAGTATGGGCCTCATTAAGAAGAAAAAGAAAAGGAAACCATAGAAATCTAGATAAAGTATGTTAGTTTAAGGTTATAATCAAGTATTGAAAAAGTGAAACAAAGAAAGTATAATAACTGATTTCATATCTTTCTACTATTCTTAATATATAATTCTATGTAATGAGATATATTAAGTACAGAGATTTTTCTAAAAAAAAAAAATTAGTATCTTGAAGGAAATGTTTAAGAGGTGATCAACAGGTGTACACAGAGCACAAGTTAGTATTAACAGTGCAGTTTCACTATGATAATGGCAACAAATGCAACACTTTGCTCTTATTAAGAACTATAACATTAACATTCAAATCACTGTATCAAGATTTTGACCAATTGGTCATTTAAATATTACTAATATGCTTAAATAATTTTCTTATCCAGTTTTATTATTTTATACTGAATCTGAAGTAAACAATTACAAAGTGATATAGAAAATGTCTATTTTAAATAGCATAATTTTTCTATAAATCATGTTTGATATCAGCATACATGTGTTATAACAATCAACTTTTCTTTAATATTTACATAATTCAGGAGCTAAAGTATTTCATTTATATAATAAAATACATTGAATTTTCTACTAATTGCCTAAGGTTTTCACATTTAGCCAATTACATCTGCACTGATCACAGTGTTTTACAAAGGAAAATGATTATCTTTTGAAAGAAAAGGAAAGCTATTTCTTTCCCCCTTGCATTAAAAAAATTTGACAATATATCAAAATATTTTAATAAATCTACATTAAAAGAAATGCCAGTAAAGAAGAGAAAAAAGAAATACATAAAAGAGGGAAAAATATAGTGAAATGTTCTTTGGTACAAATTCATTACATATAATAAAATCTTAATATCTTAAACTTAAAATAATGCTTTCATTTAAAACCAACAGCAGAACTTTTCAGTTTTAACTTGAAAAATACAGAATGTGTTGCCTGTCATTATTATATTACTTAATATTATTTAATATAATTTTAAAATTATATTTAAATATATTATATTAAATATATTATTTAATATATTTAATATAATATATCAATTTAATATATTAAATATATTATGTTAAACATATTTAATATAATTACTTAATATTTTCAAAAGTTCATTATATAGGCAAGTATTCAATGCCTTTTCGATTTTAAGAAAATCTTAACTTTCCTGTATAATAATAATGTTATTTACTATTCTCCCTTCATGTTTTTATGATATAGTAAAATTAAAATGTAGACTTATAGTGGTAGAAAAAAACTTGGTAATTTCTTTCCTAATATCACTGCTTTTCTTCTAAAAAATTTTGGTTAAAATGGCTTTTCCACTGAATTGACTGATGCTATCATTATTCATAGTGAATGAACTTGATATTTTGACATTGCTTATGAACATTAGCTCTAGAACTAGACCTTGCATATCATAGGGTCACGAGGTGAACAATTTGATTGAAGTATATTTGAAATAAAAATGTTAGAATTATCTAATTCTCCTCTCCTGCCTCATTTTAATAATTCTCCATAGGTTTGGACCAGACCCCATGATAATAGCCTCTCTCTTCCAAAGGCTTTGCTAATAAGTTTATGAAGTTCAGTCGTTAATGCTAGAACCATACTTTAGTTATATGCAGAAGTTCTCTATAATTATACCAGTGTAATGCTGCTGTTCAAAGTGTCTTATCTAAAAAGAATAGAGAAGGTGGTAATATCTCCTTCACAACAAGTACTCATAATATTAACTCCAATTGTTATTTGTCAGTGAATTTTCATAAAATTAGTATACTGTTTTCCACGGTGTTTGTTTAATGCATAATCCAGCCTTTTGTCTTCTTAAATCATTACTTAAATAATCTCTTCAGACATTGCTAAAAAATGGTAACTTAATGACCCACTTTACCTTTACAAGGTTTGTACTAAATTTTTACTAGGTTAACATGGGTGATGTTGGAACTTTACCTGTTATGTAGATAATGCATCTGAGTGGAAGTAAGTCAATGAGCTCAGAAAACTTTTAATGTAATATGCAGTATCATTGTTTTGCTCACTCAAGCAGTCCCAAAAGAGACATATTATTTGAATGTGAAGGTCTCAGTTTCCTTTAGTTCATACAGAACTTTAAAGAACTGTACACTGACACACAAAAAATCCTGCCACTGCTAATATAACAATTATCATTTTCTTTTACCATTCAAGAAATTGCTATATACATAGTTACACAGAAATATGACACATTCTAAACTTCTTTATGCATGATCTATCTATCTATCTATCTATCTATCTATCTATCTATCTATCATCTATCTATCTATCTATATAATATGCCTTGTCACAGCCCTTCAGCTGAAAATCAACAGGAACATAACAGTGGTCAATTGATATGGGTGTATGGCTCATTGCAGTAAGAGAGAACCCTCACCATGGGTGATCATGGGCTCAGAGGATGTGAGAAAGAACTTATGGGCTTGGGACTTTGGTTTGATAATTTGGGGGAGGTCCAAGAAAGCAGAGATATGCTCTAGATCAGGGGTTTTCAGAAAATGGGGACAGATCTATGATTGGATTTCTTAATAAATCTTATCTATATGGAGGGCAAATTAGAGCCTGGATAAAACTGTAATTAGTAAACAAGTAGTAACCATTATTTTCACTGAGAAAAGGGGATATTTGGTATTCTGTAGTTTCCACAGTGATGATGTTTTTGTCTCACTTTACCATGTTGTATGATGTTCTGTAAGATTGTTTATATCTAACTGGCGAAGAACATAGCCTAGCTATGAACATGTGATTAGTTTCTGATGTCAGGGATATCCTTATTTCTCTCTTAGCTTATTGTCATAAAATACATAGATAGCTAGTGATATACAAATATGAATGAACAGAAAATAGATAGATGAATAGAAATACTCATTCTAAATCTCTCTGTGAATCTCCATTATTTATCTATCCATGCTAATGTACATGTGTGTATGTATATGTGTATACAAAATATGCCTAATATTGCTAAAACTTTTGCATATTATCATGTCATTTAAACTATAATATATGTTTGTTATCTAGGAATCCATTCACATCCAGCAAATACTTATTAAATAATTACAATATTCTGAGTACTAGCGGTACAGCAGTACAACCAGAGTTTCTTTTTTCATGGAGTTTATATTCTAGTCAGAGGAAGAAAGACAAAACCTACAAGAAAGTATTTAATGTCTCAGATAATAATAAGTTATATTGAGAAAAATAAAGGAGAATAAAGGACATTAAAAGTTTGGGAAGGAGGTAGTATACTATTACATGTATGATGGTCAGGAAGTTTTCACTACATTAATCCCAGGATCTTAAAATAGTAGGGAAACCCATCACATGGATTTTGGGGAAGAACATTCCAGGTTGCAGGAGGAGAAAATTCAAGTGTCCTGAGAGAGGAACATGTACTGCCCGTCAAAGAGCATTGATTAAGCCATTAGGATTCAGGAAGGTGACTCAGGAGAGAAAAGTTGGTGATGAAGTCATTAGGGTAGTGGGCATGTCTGATTATGTCAGATTTTTATGTCAGTTTTAAAGATGGGCGTAGTATAATGGATTTAGCTTTCAGAAAAATCACAGTGGCAACTGGTAGAGAATAGAGCTTGAGATTTAGTTAAAGGTGAAAATGGTAAGAACTGTTAAGAGCAATTGCAATAATTTAGGGGAGAAATATTGTGTCATGGATCAGAGTGGAAACAATGGATATAGTAAAAATGTGATCTCATTTTGAATCTCTTCCAAGGTAGAACATGTACTGGTGGTAGGTCTTAGCTCCAATAAACACCATAATGGAGTTCAGGAAAGATGGGAGATGGGATGAGATTAACAAATATGCAGTATGTATGTGTCCTTAGGTCTGAAGTGGGTCTCTTGTAGACAGCATATATACGGGTCTTGTTTCTGTATCCATTCAGCCACTCTATGTCTTTTGGTTGGAACCCATTTATATTTAAGGTAATTATTGATATGTATGTCCCTATTACCATTTTCTTAATTGTTTTGGGTTTGTTTTTGAAGGTCTTTTCATTCTCTTGTGTTTCTTGCTTAGAGAAGTTCCTTTAGCATTTGTTGTAAAGCTGGTTTGGTGGTGCTGAATTCTCTTAACTTTTCTTGTCTGTAAATGTTTAATTTCTCTGTCAAATCTGAATGAGACCCTTGTTAGGTAGAGTAATCTTGGTTATAGGTTTTTCCCTTTCATCACGTTAACTACGTCCTGCCATTTACTTCTGACTTGCAGAGTTTCTGCTGAAAGATCAGCTGTTAACTTTATGGAAATTTCCTTGTATGTTATTTGTTGTTTTTCCCTTGTTGCTTTTAATATTTTTTTCTTTGCATTTAATTTTTGATAGTTTTATTAATATGTGTCTTGGAATGTTTCTCCTTGGATTTATCATGTAATTGATTCTCTGCACTTCCTGGACTTGATTGACTATTTCCTTTCTCACATTAGGGAAGTTTTCAACTATAATCTCTTCAGATATTTTCTCAGACCCTTTCTTTTTCTCTTCTACTTCTGGGAACCCTATAATTCAAATGTTGGTGCATTTAATGTTGTCCCAGAGGTCTCTGAAAGTGTCCTCAATTCTTTTCATTCTTTTTTCTTTATTCTGTTCTGCAGTAGTTATTTCCACTATTTTATCTTCCAGGTCACTTATCCGTTCTTCTGCCTCAGTTATTCTGCTATTGATTCCTTTGAGAGAATTTTTAATTTCATTAATTGTGCTGTTCATCATTGTTTCTTTGCTCCTTAGTTCTTCTAGGTCCTTGTTAAAGGTTTCTTGTATTTTCCCCATTCTATTGCTAAAATTTTGGATCAACTTTACTATCATTACTCTGAATTCTTTTTCAGGTAGACTGCCTATTTCCTCTTCATTTGATTGGTCTGGTGGGTGTTTACCTTGCTCCTTCATCTGCTGCATATTTCTCTGTCTTCTCATTTTGTTTAATTTACTGTGTTTTGGATCCCCTTTTCACAAGCGTCAGGTTCGTAGTTCCCATTGTTTTTGGTGTCTGTCCCCAGTGGGTGAGATTGGTTCAGTGGCTTGTATAGGTTTCTGGGTGGAGGGGACTGCAGATGGAAAAAGATATTCCCTGCAAATGGAAACGAAAAGAAAGCTAGAGTAGCAATTCTCATATCAGACAAAATAGACTTAAAATAGAGACTATTACAAGAGACAAAGAAGGACACTACATAATGATGAAGGGATCAATCCAAGAAGAATATATAACAATTGTAAATATTTATGCACCCGACATAGGAGAACCTCAATACATAAGGCAAATGCTAACAGCCATATAAGGGGAAATTGACAGGAGCACAATAATAGTAGGGGACTTTAACACCCCACTTTCACCAATGGACAGATATCTAAAATGAAAATGAATAATGAAATACAAGCTTTAAATGACACATTAGACAACACGGACTTAACTGTATTTATAGGACATTCCATCCAAAAAAAAAAAAACAGAATACACTTTCTTCTCAAGTGCTCATGGAATATTTTCCAAGATAGATCATATATTGTGTTACAAATCAAGCCTTGGTAAATTTAAGAAAATAGAAATCATACCAAGTATCTTTTCTGAACACAATGCTATGAGACTAGGTATCAATTACAGTAAAAAAAAAAATGTAAAAAACACAAGCACATGGAGGCTAAAAATTATGCTATTAAATAACTAAGAGTCACTGAGGAAGTCAAAGAGGAGATCAAAAAATACCTAGAAACAAATGACAATGAAAACACAATGAACCAAAATCTATGGGATGCAGCAAAATCAGTTCTAAGAGGGAAATTTATACCAATACAAGCCTACCTCAAGAAACAAGAAAAATCTCAAATAAGCAACCTAACCTTACACCTAAAGCAATTAGAGAAAGGAGAACGAAAAATCCCTAAGTTAGCAGAAGGAAAGAAATTATAAAGATCAGATCAGAAATAAATGAAAAAGAAATGAAGGGAACAATAACAAAGATCAATAAAACTAAAAGCTGGTTCTTGAGAAAATATACAAAATTGATGAACCATTAGCCACACTCATCAAGAAATAAAGGGAGAAGACTCAAATCAACAAAATTAGAAATGAAAAAGGAGAAGTAACAACTGACACTGCAGAAATACAAAGGATCATGAGAGATTACTACAAGCAACTGTATACCAAAACAAATCACAACCTGGAAGAAATGCACTAATTCTTAGAAAAGCACAACCTTCCATGACTGAACAAGGAAGAAGTAGAAAATATAAAGACACTAATCACAAGAAATGAAATTGAAACTGTGATTTAAAATCTTCAGGACAAGATAGCTTCACAGGTGAATTCTATCAAACATTTAGAGAAGAGCTAATACCTACACTTCTCAAACTCTTCCAAAATACAGCAGAGGGAGGAATACTCCCAAACTTATTCTACAAGGCCACCATCACCCTGATACCAAAACCAAACAAAGATGTCACAAAAAACACTACAGGCTAATATTACTGATGAACATAGATGCAAAAATCCTCAACAAAATCCTAGCAAATAGAACTCAGCAGCACATTAAAGGATCATAAACCATGATCAAGTGGGGCTTAGCCCAGGAATGCAAGGATTCTTCAAAATATATAAATCAGTCAATGTGATACACCATATTAACAAATTGAAGGATAAAAACCATATGAGAATCTCAATAGATGCAGAAAAATCTTTTGACAAAATTCAACACCCATTTATGATAAAAAGTCTCCAGAAAGTAGGCACAGAGGGAACCTACCTCAACATAATGAGGGTCAGGTATGACAAACTCACAGACATCATTCTCAATAGTGAAAAACTGAAACCATTTCCACTAAGATCAGGAGCAAGACAAGTTTGCCCACTCTCACCACTATTATTCAACATAGTTTTGGAAGTTTTAGCCACAGCAATCAGAGAAGAAAAAGAAATAAGAGGAATCCAAATAGGAAAAGAAGAAGTATAACTGTCACTGTTCGCAGATGACATGATTCTGTACATAGAGAATCCAAAAGATGCTACCAGAAAATTACTAGAGCTAATCAATGAATTTGGTAAAGTAGCAGGATACAAAATTAATGCACAGAAATCTCTTGCATTCTTATACACTAATGATGGGAAATCAGAAAGAGAAATTAATGAAACACTCTCATTTACCATTGCAACAAAAAGAATAAAATACCTAGGAAAAAACTTACCTAAGGAGACAAAAGACCTGTATGCAGAAAACTGTAAGACAATGATGAAAGAAATTAAAGACAATACAAACAGATGGAGAGATATACCACGTTCTTGGATTGGAAGAATCAACATTGTGAAAATG
The DNA here is from genome assembly GCF_949774975.1 of Lagenorhynchus albirostris. Taxonomy (NCBI): domain Eukaryota; kingdom Metazoa; phylum Chordata; class Mammalia; order Artiodactyla; family Delphinidae; genus Lagenorhynchus; species Lagenorhynchus albirostris. The sequence goes on from NC_083098.1 coordinate 124,797,457, forward strand.
ACCAAACTACCCAAAGCAATCTACAGATTCAGTGTAATCCCTATCAAACTAGCACTGGCATTTTTCACAGAACTAGATCAAAAAATTTCACAGTTTGTCTGGAAACACAAAAGACCCCAAATAGACAAAGCAATCTTGAGAAAGAAAAATGAAGCTCAAGGAATCAGGATCCCTGAATTCAGACTATACTACAAAGCTACAGTAACCAAGACAGTATGATACTGGCCCAAAACTAGAAATATAGATCAATGGAACAGGATAGAAAGCCCAGAGATAACTACACTCACATGTGGTCTCCTTATCTTTGATAAAGCAGGCAAGAATATACAATGGAGAAAAGACAGCCTCTTCAATAAGTGGTGCTGGGAAAACTGGACAGCTACATGTAAAAGAATGAAATTAGAACACTTTCTAACACCATACAGAAAAATAAAATCAAAATAAATTAAACCTAAATGTAAGGCTAGACACTATAAAACTCTTAGAGGAAAACATAGGGAGAACACTCTGTGACAAAAACCACAGCAAGATCCTTTTTGACCCACCTCCTAGAGAAATGGAAATAAAAACAAAAGTAAACAAATGGGACCTAAGGAAACTTAAAAGCTTTTGCACAACAAAGGACCCACAAGCAAGAGGAAAAGACACCCCTCAGAATGGGAGGAAATATTTACAAATGAAGCAACTGGCAAAGGATTAACCTCCAAAATTTACAAGCAGATTATGCAACTCAATATCAAAAAACAAACAACCCAATCCAAAAATGGGCAGAAGATCTAAATAGACATTTCTCCAAAGAACATATGCAGATTGCCAACAAACACATGAAAGTTGCTCAACGTCACTAATTATTAGAGAAATGCAAATCAAAACTACAATGAGGTATCACCTCATAGCGGTCAGAATGGCCATCATCAAAAAACCTACAAACAGGAAATGCTGGAGAAGATGTAAAGAAAAGGGGGCCCTCTTGCACTATTGGTGGTAAATTGATACAGCCACTATGGATAACAGTATGGAGGTTCCTTAAAAAACTAAAAATAGAACTACCATATGACCCAGTAATCCCACTGCTGGACATATACCCTGAGAAAACCATAATTCAACAAGAGTCATGTACCACAATATTCATTGCAGCTCCATTTACAATAGGCAGGACATGGAAGCAGCCTAAATGTCCATCAACAGATGAATGGATAAAGAATATGTGGCAGATGTATACAATGGAATATTACTCAGCCATAAAAAGGAATGAAATTGAGTTATTTGTAGTGAGGTGGATGGACATAGAGTCTGTCATACAGAGTGAAGTATGTCAGAAAGAGAAAAACAAATACCGTATGCTAACACATATATATGGAATCTGAGGAAAAAAATGGTTCTGATGCACCTAGGGCCAGGACTGGAATAAAGACGCAGATGTAGAGAATGGACTTTAGGACACAGAGAGGGGGAAGGGTAAGCTCGGATGAAGTGAGAGAGTGGCATTGACATATATACAATACCAAATTTAAAATAGATAGCTAGTGGGAAGCAGATGCATAGCACAGGGAGATCAGCTCAGTGCTTTGTGACCACTTAGAGAGGTGGGATAGGGAGGGTGGGAGGGAGATACAAGAGGGAGGGTATATGGTGATATATGTATACATATAGCTGATTAACTTTGTTATACAGCAGAAACTAACAGAACATTGTAAAGCAATTATACTCCAATTAAGATGTTAAAAAATAAAGAAAGAAGGTATCAAAAAAAAAAAGAAATATGCAAAAACACATAGAGATGTATTTCCAATGGATTTGGGTTTACCTAAGTTCTTTTGGTTTCTTGCATTCTTGAAGTTCTTAGGGAAAGAGAACAAGATTCATGTGGTTCTCATAGTCTCCAAGGTAGAGTTGGTGAAGTTGTGAGTGCTGGAAAGGAAGTGAGCTAATAGTTTCATCAGACAAGGAGGTGTCAATAGGATGCAGCCTTGAAAATGTGGAGAGATAAAGGCAAGTATTTAGGTCAATGTATGTTCATATTAGTATTCGAAGAGCAGAAAATAAAAACAACCCATGTATGTCATCAATTGTATTATATATTTTCATGTTGAAAAGCCCATATTCCCATGATTATTTAATTATTATAAGAAGTCAAATGGAAAAAGAAGAAAGCAAACCACCTGAAATTTATATTTAATTTATTTGAAAACTAAATGTGTACAAAAAAAGGAAAGGAAGTTAACCAAATGTTAACAATGGTAATTGTTTTTAGGATATTATTATTTCACTTACTTAGTAATATTTTTTCTCTATTTTCTTCCAAAGAAATATATTAACATTACAATTAGATAAGTTCTTGTTGATACAAAACTTGACAGAAAAAGAAAAATTATTTGTTTTCAACAGATATTCACTGAGCATATGCTATGTGCTTCTTTCTCTACTAGGAGTTGGAATACTCTGGAAAGGGAGAGAAAATTTCCACATCCTCATAAAGCTTAGTGTCAGGCACTAAGCAAACAAGAAAGCAAACAACTGAACAAAAGTCTGACAATGAAAGGGGCTACAGAGAAAAGCAGAAAGGAATAACTGAATCCAAACAACCTAACGCAGCTGAGGAATGCCCTAAATATTGTCTTGTGGATCAGTTTAATTGAGTATTCAGGGAAAAATTTCTTAGGTTGCTAGATGACACTGAAAACTGAAAAACAGGTAAGCTTAACCTTTAACTTTTACAATTGTGCTTATCTTCTCAGTTTGAATACCCAAAAATGTAATATTTAGGTAATATCAATATGAATATAAACAAAAGTTTCCATTTTTGTTTTGCTATTTAATTTCTTCATGCAAATAATATTCTCTGACTACATTTGATACCCAATGGAGAAAATCAGTGGTTGATCGACTTTTAGTTATTTCTTTACATTTTCCTATGGTTAATAGGAGCGGTTTTACTTATTTCTTTAACTTTCTATTTGGCAAGGGTATTAGACCACTGGATAGCCAGGTAATGAATTAACAAAGGTTTCTCTCAAAGTTATAATATCAGAATTTTAGTGATGACTCAGGAATTACCTTTTCCTTCTTAACATTTAGCTATTGTTTTTTAAGCTCTTAACACAAACTAAAAGATTCATATACATTGCCATAAACAGAAAAAAAATCTTTAACTGATGTCATAAAAACTTGCTTAAGAATAGAAGTGTCTTAGCCAATTTCAGTCTGGCTTCCCTGAACTCAGAAAGATATACACCCCTTGGTTTTTCTCTTGCTTGTCAGATTACAAATAGACTTTGTTGCTGGAAAATTTAAAAATTTGTATATAAAATTTTTCAGATATAACCAAATAAACATGACTGTAACATATTTGCTCAATTTTCTCTTGCACCTACTGACTAATGTATATTTTTTCACTTTAAAAATAGATTCAAACAAAAACAAAATATAAGCACTCTGCTGGATTTATTCATGTGAAATTATTTCTTATACATATTTTATGATTGTGATTTTAGGTACATGATTTTTCATATTACAAGTTACATTTTACAACACAATTATACATTTAATATTAAAATAATGCTGCTTAAAGATCTTATTATTCTTTCATGTTATCTAAAAAGCTAAAATATAAATATTTAGATTAATGACAGAATACATTAGATTATTATATATATCTCATTAATTTTATATGTAAAAAATCAAATTCACATAATTAAAACTCAAAGTAATTCATGTTGAGAAAATATTTTTTTATGGATTTCTATTTACTTTCGTGCAACTATATTAGAATATTTTCAAAATATGACACGGGCATAAGCTGAAGATAGAGTAATCAGAGTATTCATAAGAAAAGGAATAGGGCTCTATTATGGAAACTTAATTTATAGGTAATTTTTTTTCCATAATAGCCTCAATAAAATGTATATATCTCAGCCTCCACTTTTGGAAGGAAGAGTCAACTCTTGGGGAAATACAACTTATTCTTATCTGTTATACTATGTGTAAATAGACCATGTTGTACATTTTGTGCTTTTAAATGCTTATCCATATTAACACAAGTTAAACTTTAAACCAATCTACTTGCAGAAGTGAACCTTTTATTATACTATAGGAAATAATTATTAAACATATATCCTCTCTTACCTTAAGCAATTCACTAATCTTTCAATTTTGACTTTTTTAATTGAAGTGGTTAATGGGATATCAATTTTGAAATATGCATAATACTATTGTCAAGGTAAAATATGATCTAACAAATACAAAAAATGGATTAAAACTGAATATTCATAAAACTTTTTAAAGGCCACAATCTAGAAACTATTCAATATCTTTACCCACTTTCTACTGAGCACAGAGTAACCCTCCATTAACACATGCATCATTATTAAATGTGCTAATTTTCATCAAAGTTCTGTGACTCTATCCTTTGCCCATATGACTCTCAAAGCCTATGAGATTCACTTTAAAAATAGGGGATTGAACCTGATTGCCTTTAGGGTTTGTTTAGATTTATAGAGTGGTTATGAGTGTGGACTCAGGAGCCAAAATATGTGGAACTGAATCCCCAATTCTCAATTTAATCTCTGTGTGGCTTCTGTAATTTGTGAAAAAAATAGGGGTGATTAGAATTATATTTTGAAAGCACAGCGTGTTTGTAAGGTGATTGAACTATTCTATAATTGGGCTATGGGGCCATATAGTTTTTTGATGAGTCAGATAATATTTCTAATCAATCACAAGGCTTATTCTCTTTATCTAAATTCGAGATGTGGGCAAGAATAGTAAAAGTTTTCACTTGTTTATATGTTATTATTGATTATTAGTTGTGCAGATTCCTTTATAATCTTTAGAAAGATCCCAAAACTGTGCACAAATAAGATAAATCAAATGGTTTATTTATGAAATATTATTTCACAATTAATATGTATCATTAGATACAAATATTCTAACACAAAATAGTAACTGCATTCTCTAATCATCCTTTTTTTTTTTTTTTTGCGGTACACGGGCCTCTCACCGCTGTGGCCTCTCCCGTTGCGGAGCACAGGGTACGGACGCGCAGGCTCAGCGGCCATGGCTCACGGGCCCAGCCGTTCCGCGGCACGTGGGATCCTCCCGGACCGGGGCACGAACCTGCGTCCCCTGCATCGGCAGGCGGACTCTCAACCACTGCGCCACCAGGGAAGCCCCTCTAATCATCTTTTTAAATGAGAACAAATTATCATTGATCTTATCTAAATGAAACTCATAAAACTCATGTACATATAGTAGGTCAAAAAGGAGCAAATCACAAATGTAATATTTTTGGCTATCTTTTCTAGATACAAGTTATTCATAACAGTGTTAAAATAAAGCAAATATGCAAATTATACAGGGTTATTTGCATGCACATCGCACTCCCCACTGTGTTTTCATCCTGAGTCCTATTTCAACATCATTATCACTGACAGGGCAGTGTTAAGTAAGGCAGTGTTAGCTTTTAGGAACACATTTATGATTTACTAATCAATTATTTACAATCCTAGAGAAAACAGAGACATTTAAATGCACACAATATTTATAGATGCTCTAGCTACCGCTGCTGCTAAAAGAAGTCAGGCAGAAGAATATGTTTTATGTCATAAAACCAAGTAAAAACTTGCCTTTGTAAATTGGGAGAATCTTGACTTTTCTGGAAACTTGTTTTTAAAAGGAAACTAAATGTTACTACTTAGAAGTTAGTTAACTCTGGTAATAATGGCTTTTAAACAGAAAATTAATAGCACTAGTTTAAACTTAGTTTTGAAGTATCCTCACTCAGATTTTTTAAGGGTTTGCCTTTATTAGCTGAAACAAAAATTTAAGCAAAGTAATTGCATGCTTTCATGTGGAACAGTATTTTCTGATTCTAACCTAAATTAACAATGTGACTTTTCAAAAATAGTGTATGAATGGACTCCAAGATTATTTAAGTAAAATAAAGAATATCTTCAATATTGTACTTTAAAAGGGAAAATTTGGGAAATAGCATAATTGCCAAGGTTGAAGTATTGTTTCTGAAGGTAAGGTGGTGGGTTCTAAAGTCTTACATGTGGCTTCAAATTCCGATTTCCTCATTTCATTTTGATTTATTTTGAACAATTAAAAAAATTCTGAGTTTTTCTTTCTTCATTTCATATATGGGAATAAGAATAGAATCCACCTTGCAAAGTCATTTGTGCATGAGTGTGATAATCTATGTAGAACACTCAGCATAGTAACCTTCATAAAGGAAGCCATAACATGAATGGTTATAATTCAAATAAGGATGCTGCCTTTCTTTAAAAATTTGTATTATAAAAACATTAAATGTTTACAAAAGTAGAGAATTATTTAAAATGCATGGCAAAATTTAGAATTAACCAACGTGACTGCATAATTTTAAGTACATGGCAAATATCATCATGAGCAAAATAAGAAACCAAATGAAATAATGTATATCAGAGGCAGAAATGTAATAATTCTTGCATAAAAAAGTCATCTCAAAATAGAAGATAAAAGAGTACTAACCCTAAAGAAAAAGTAACTAGAAACATGAACAGAACAAATGTATTTTTAACCATATGAAAAGATTCTAAACCTTTCATAATAAGAAAATGAAAATGAAAATTAAGAAAATATTTTTCACCTATCAGATTGGCAAAATGAAGAATTTTGAAAACGCTCTTATTTGGCGAAGTTATGGAAAATTCTAACATGATGGAAATAAGAATCAGTACAATCTCTATAAAAAAATGAACTTGACAATAACTAAAAAACTATTATCTGTTTACTGTTTGGCCCAACAATCCCATTCTAGAAATACATCTCAAAGATCCATAGGCAAAAATATGAAAACACAATATGTATAAGACACCTGGTAATAGCAAAAGCCTGAAAGCAAAGAAAGTAGCCATCACTAGGGGACTGACTGAATAAACAATGGTGCATCAAGGACGTAGAATACTGAGAGCAATAACCAACAAAAATAACCTTAGAATATTACTAGGAATCCAGTATGGCATGATCTTCAGAGAATATTATTAATTGAAAAAAGCAAAGTTGATAACACTGTTTATACACTCAGTACTATAAGAGAGATGTTAATACAAACAAGTATATATAAATATGTATGTTTGTATATGTAAATACATGTAAGATATATTTCATATAACTATATATATTATGATATGTATGACACAATATGAATTTCTTATATTAAAACAGAATAATAAACAAGATTTAAAAGGAAAGATTATTTAATAGGAGGAAAAGAGCAGGGTTCAAGGGATAGAGATCGAAGCAGTATTTCTTTAGATTATTGTTTTCAAATACAATTTAAATTTTTCTGGACTCTAGAAATGTAGCAAATATCCAATACATTTAAAAATTAAAACTGTTTATGGAGTCAATAAATACTGTCCTAAAAATAATAGAGTATTTTAATTTAGAGATTTTTCAGATGTATGTAAAGTAAAACATATTAGAACAGGATATAATGAAATATTATTTTCACTAAATCTTTCTTTTTCTACTGAGGTTGTTTCTATATTACTGTGTTTGTCTTAGAATTAATGTCACATGAAGGCTAGAAATAGGATGAAATACGTTTCTACATTAGTGTGCCAATAACAAAGATAATATCAAAAATTATTTAATGGTGCTAACAATAAGAAGTAAGAAACTCTGTAGAATGAAACTAATCGTGATTATTCCAAGTGTCCAAATATATGTTGGTATTTGTTCTGAAGTGAAAAGCGTAATACACACCATTTGCTTTTAGACTGATTTAGGCAACATCTTTCACCTATTCCCTCTAGCAGTGATCCAGGTCCTACACTAAAAATGTTACACAGGAGACGAGGGGAAGATGGCAGAAGAGTAAGATGCGGAGATCACCTTCCTCCCCACAGATACACCAGAAATACATCTACACGTGGAACAACTCCTACAGAACACCTACTGAACGCTGGCAGAAGACCTCAGACCTCCCAAAAGGCAAGAAACTCCCCACGTACCTGGGTAGGGCAAAAGAAAAAACAGAGACAAAAGAATAGGGACGGCACCTGCACCAGTGGGAGGGAGCCGTGAAGGAGGAAACGTTTCCACACACTAGGAGCCCCTTCGCGGGCGGAGACTGCGGGTGGCGGTGGGCGGAAGCTTCGGAGCCGCGGAGGAGAGCACAGCAACAGGGTTGTGGAGGGCAAAGCGGAGAGATTCCCGCACAGAGGATCAGGGCCGACCGGCACTCACCAGCCCGAGAGGCTTGTCTGCTCACCCGCCGGGGCGGGCGGGGCTGGGAGCTGAGGCTCGGCCTTTGGTCGGAACGCAGGGAGAGGACTGGGGTTGGCGGCGTGAACACAGCCTGAAGGGGGTTAGTGCGCCACGGCTATCCGGGAGGGAGTCTGGGAAAAGGTCTGGAGCTGCCGAAGTGGCAAGAGACTTTCTCTTCCCTCTTTGTTTCCTGGTGCGCGAGCAGAGGGGATTAAGAGCGCTGCTTAAAGGAGCTCCAGAGACGGGTGCGAGCCACAGCTAAAAGCGCAGACCCCAGAGACGGGCATGAGACGCTAAGGCTGCTGCTGCCTCTACCAAGAAGCCTGTGTGCGAGCACAGGTCACAGGTCACACCTCCCTTCCGGGGAGCCTGTGCAGCCCGCCACTGCCAGGGTCCCGGGATCCAGGGACAACTCCCCCGGGAGAACTCACGGCGCTCCTCAGGCTGGTGCAATGTCACCCTGGCCTCTGCCGCCGCAGGCTCACCGCGCACTCCGTGCCCCTCACTCCTCCCAGCCTGAGTGAGCCAGAGCCCCCAAATCAGCGACTCCTTTAACCCCGTCCTGTCTGAGCGAAAAACAGACGCCCTCCGGCGACCTACACGCAGAGGCGGGGCCAAATCCAAAGCTGAGCCCCGGGAGCTGTGAGAACAAAGAAGAGAAAGGGAAATCTCTCCCAGCAGCCTCAGAAGCAGCGGATTAAAGCTTCACAATCAACTTGATGTGCCCTGCATCTGTGGAATACCTGAATAGACAACCAATCATCCCAAATTAAGGAGGTGGACTTTGAGAGCAAGATTTATGATTTTTTCCCCTTTTCCTCTTTTTCTGAGTGTGTATGTGTAAGCTTTCGTGTGAGATTTTGTCTGTATAGCTTTGCTTCCACCATTTGTCCTAAGGTTCTATCCCTCCGTTTTTTTTTTGTTCTTTTTTAAAAAAATTTTTTCTTAATAATTATTTTTTAATTTAATAACTTTATTATATTTTATTTTATTTTACTTTATCTTTCTTTCTTTTTTCCTTCCTTCCCTCCTTCCTTCCTTCCTTCCTTCCTCCCTCCGTCCCTCCCTCCCTCCCTCCGTCCTTTCTTTCTTTTTTCCTTCTTTTCTTCTTTCTTTCTTCCCTCCTTCCTTCCTTCTTTTCTTTCTTTCTCTCCATTTCTTTTTTTCTTTCTTTCTTCCTTTCTTTCTTTCTTCCTATTTCTACTAATTCTTTCTCTCTACTTTTTCTCCCTTTTATTCTGAGATGTGTGGATGAATGGCTCTTGGTACTGCATCCAGGAGTTAGTGCTGTGCCTCTGAGGTGGGAGAGCCAACTTCAGTACACTGGTCAACAAGAGACCTCCCAGCTCCACATAATATCAAACAGTGAAAATCTCCCAGAGATCTCCATCTCAACGCCAGCACCCAGCTTCACTCAACAACCAGCAAGCTACAGTGCTGGACATCCTATGCAAAACAACTAGCAAAACAGGAACACAAGCCCACCCATTAGCAGAGAGGCTGCCTAAAATCATAATAAGTCCACAGACACCCCAAAACACACCAACAGACGTGGACCTGCCCACCAGAAAGAAAAGATCCAGCCTCATCCACCAGAACACAGGCACTAGTTCCCTCCACCAGGAAGCGTACACAATCCACTGAAACAACCTTAGCCACTGTGGACAGACACCACAAACAACGGGAACTACGAACCTGCAGCCTGCAAAAAGGAGACCCCAAACACAGTAAGATAAGCAAAATGAGAAGACAGAAAAACACACAGCAGATGAAGGAGCAAGATAAAAACCCACCAGACCTAACAAATGAAGAGAAAATAGACAGTCTACCTGAAAAAGGATTCAGAATAATGATAGTAAAGGTGATCCACAATCTTGGAAATAGAATAGACAAAATGCAAGAAACATTTAACAAGGACCTAGAAGAACTAAATATGAAACAAACAATGATGAACAACACAATAAATGAAATTAAAAATACTCTAGATGGGATCAGTAGCAGAATAACTGAGGCAGAAGAACGAATTAGTGACCTGGAAGATAAAATAGTGAAAATAACTACTGCAGAGCAAAATAAAGAAAAAAGAATGAAAAGAACTGAGGACAGTCTCAGAGATCTCTGGGACAACATTAAATGCACCAACATTCGAATTATAGGGGTTCCAGAAGAAGAAGAGAAAAAGAAATGGACTGAGAAAATATTTGAAGAGATTATAGTTGAAAACTTCCCTAATATGGGAAAGGAAATAGTTAATCAAGTCCAGGAAGAACAGAGAGTCCCATACAGGATAAATCCAAGGAGAAATATGCCAAGACACATATTAATCAAACTATCAAAAATTAAATACAAAGAAAGCATATTAAAAGCAGCAAGGGAAAAACAACAAATAACACACAAGGGAATTCTCATAAGGTTAACAGCTGATCTTTTAGCAGAAACTCTGCAAGCCAGAAGGGACAGGCAGGACATATTTAAAGTGATGAAGGAGAAAAACCTGCAACCAAGATTACTCTACCCAGCAAGGATCTCATTCAGAGTTGATGGAGAAATTAAAACCTTTACAGACAAGCAAAAGTTGAGAGAGTTCAGCACCACCAAACCAGCTTTATAACAAATGCTAAAGGAACTTCTCTAGGCAAGAAACCCAAGAGAAGGAAGAGACCTACAATAACAAACCCAAAACAATTTAGAAAATGTGAATAGGAACATACATGTTGATAATTTCCTTAAATGTAAGTGGATTAAGTGCTCCCACCAAAAGACACAGATTGGCTGAATGGATACAAAAACAAGACCCTTATATATGCTGTCTACAAGAGACCCACTTCAGACCTAGAGACACATACAGACTGAAAGTGAGGGGATGGAAAAAGATATTCCATGCAAATGGAAACCAGAAGAAAGCTGGAGTAGCAATTCTCATATCAGACAAAATAGACTTTAAAATAAAGACTATTAGAAGATACAAAGAAGGATGCTACATAATGATCAAGGAATCGATCCAAGAAGAAGATATAACAATTGTAAATATTTATGCACCCAACATAGGAGCACCTCAATACATAAGGCAAATACTAACAGCCATAAAAGAGGAAATCGACAGTAACACATTCATAGTAGGGGACTTTAACACCACACTTTCACCAATGGACAGATCATCCAAAATGAAAATAAATAAGGAAACACAAGCTTTAAATGATATGTTAAACAAGATGGATTTAATTGATATTATAGGACATTCCATCCAAAAATAACAGAATACACATTTTTCTCAAGTGCTCATGGAACATTCTCCAGGATAGATCATATCTTGTGTCAAAAATCAAGCCTTGGTAAATTTAAGAAAATTGAAATTGTATCAAGTATCTTTTCCGACCACAATGCTATGAGACTAGATATCAATTACATGAAAAGATCTGTACGAAATACAAACACACGGAGGCTAAACAATACACTACTTAATAACGAAGTGATCACTAAAGAAATCAAAGAGGAAATTAAAAAATACCTAGAAACAAATGACAATGGAGACACGATGACCCAAAACCTATGGGATTCAGCAAAAGCAATTCTAAGAGGGAGTTTATAGCAATAGAAACCCACCTTAAGAAACAGGAAACATCTCGAATAAACAACCTAACCTTGCACCTAAAGCAATTAGAGAAAGAAGAACAAAAAAACCCCAAAGTTAGCAGAAAGAAAGAAATCATAAAAATTAGATCAGAAATAAATAAAATAGAAATGAAGGAAACGATAGCAAAGATCAATAAAACTAAAAGAAGTTGAAAACTTCTTTTCAACAGGAGTCATGTGCTGGTTCTTTGAGAAGATAAACAAACTTGATAAACCATTAACCAGACTCATCAATAAAAAAAGGGAGAAGACCCAAATCAATAGAATTAGAAATGAAAAAGGAGAAGTAACAACTGACACTGCAGAAATACAAAAGATCATGAGAGATTACTACAAGCAACTCTATGCCAATAAAATGGACAACCTGGAAGAAATGGACAAATTCTTAGAAATGCACAAGCTGCCAAGACTGAATTGGGAAGAAATAGAAAATATGAACAGGCCAAACACAAGTACTGATATTGAAACTGTGATTAAAAATCTTCCAACAAACAAAAGCCCAGGACCACATGGCTTCACAGGCGAATTCTATCAAACATTTAGAGAAGAGGTAACACCTATTCTTCTCAAACTCTTCAAAAATATAACAGAGGGAGGAACACTCCCAAATTCATTCTACGAGGCCACCATCACCTTGACACCAAAACCAGAAAAAGATGTCACAAAGAAAGAAAAACTAGAGGCCAATATCACTGATGAACATAGATACAAAAATCCTCAACAAAATACTAGCAAACAGAATCCAATAGGACATTAAAAGGATCATACGCCATGATCAAGGGGGTTTATTCCAGGAATGCAAGGATTCTTCAATATACGCAAATCAATCTATGTGATAAACCATATTAAAAATTGAAGGAGAAAAACCATATGAGAATCTCAATAGATGCAGAGAAAGCTTTCGACAAAATTCAACACCCATTTATGATAAAAGCCCTGCAGAAAGTAGGCACAGAGGGAACTTTCCTCAACATAATAAAGGCCATATATGACAAACCCACAGCCAACATCATCCTCAATGGTGAAAAACTGAAAGCATTTCCACTAAGATCAGGAACAAGACAAGGTTGCCCACTCCTACTACCCTTATTCAACATAGTTTTGGAAGTTTTAGCCACAGCAATCAGAGAAAAAAAGGAAATAAAAGGAATCCAAATTGTAAAAGAAGAAGTAAAGCTGTCACTGTTTGCAGATGACATGATACTCTACATAGAGAATCCTAAAGATGCTACCAGAAAGCTACTAGAGCTAATCAATGAATTTGGTAAAGTTGCAGGACACAAAATTAATGCACAGAAATCTCTTGCATTCTTATACACTAATGATGGAAAATCAGAAAGAGAAATCATGAAAACACTCCCGTTTACGATTGCAACAAAAAGAATAAAATATCTAGGAATAAACCCACCTAAGGATACAAAAGTCCTGTATGCAGAAAATTATAAGACACTGATGAAAGAAATTAAAGATTATACAAATAGATGGAGAGATATACCATGTTCTTGGATTGGAAGAATCAGCATTGTGAAAATGACTCGACTACCCAAAGCAATCTACAGATTCAATGCAATCCCTATCAAAGTACCATTGGCATTTTTCACAGAACTAGAACAAAAAATTTCACAATTTGTATGGAAACACAAAAGACCCCGAATAGCCACAGCAATCTTGAGAACCAAAAACGGAGTTGGAGGAATCAGGCTCCCTGACTTCAGACTATACTACAAAGCTACAGTAATCAAGACAGTATGGTACTAGCACAAAAACAGAAAGATAGATCAATGGAACAGGATAGAAAGCCCAGAGATAAACCCACGCACATATGGCCACCTTATCTTTGATAAAGGAGGCAGGAATGTACAGTGGAGAATGGACAGCCTCTTCAATAAGTGGTGCTGGGAAAACTGGACAGGTACATGTAAAAGTGTGAGATTAGATCACTCCCTAACAGCATACACAAAAATAAGCTCAAAATGGATTAAAGACCTAACTGTAAGGCCAGAAACTCTCAAACTCTTAGAGGAAAACATAGGCAGAACACTCTATGACATAAATCACCGCAAGACCCTTTTTGACCCACCTCCTAGAGAAATGGAAATAAAAACAAAAATAAACAAATGGGACCTAATGAAACTTCAAAACTTTTGCACAGCAAAGGAAACCATAAACAAGACCAAAAGACAACCCTCAGAATGGGAGAAAATATTTGCAAATGAAGCAACTGACAAAGGATTAATTTCCAAAATTTACAAGCAGCTCATGCACCTCAATAACAAAAAAACACAGAATCCAATCCAAAAGTGGGCAGAAGACCTAAATAGACATTTCTTCAAGAAGATATATACAGACTGCCAACAAACACATGAAAGAATGCTCAACATCATTAATCATTAGAGAAATGCAAATCAAAACTACAATGAGATATCATCTCACACCAGTCAGAATGGCCATCATCAAAAAATCTAGAAACAATAAATGCTGGAGAGGGTGTGGAGAAAAGGGAACACTCTTGCACTGCTGGTGGGAATGTGAATTGGTACAGCCACTATGGAGAACAGTATGGAGGTTCCTTAAAAAACTACAAATAGAACTACCACATGACCCAGCAATCCCACTACTGGGCATATACCCTGAGAAAACCATAATTCAAAAAGAGTCATGTACCAAAATGTTCATTGCAGCTCTATTTACAATAGCCTGGAAATGGAAACAACCTAAGTTTCCATCATCAGATGAATGGATAAAGAAGCTGTGGCATATATATATATATATATATTTTTATATATTTACACAATGGAATATTACTCAGCCATAAAAAGAAATGAAATTGAGCTATTTGTAATGAGGTGGATAGACCTAGAGTCTGTCATACCAAGTGAAGTAAGTCAGAAAGAGAAAGACAAATACCGTATGCTAACACATATATATGGAATTTAAGGGAAAAAATGTCATGAAGAACCTAGGGGTAAGACAGGAATAAAGACACAGACCTACTATAGAACGGACTTGAGGATATGGGGAGGGGGAAGGGTGAGCTATTAGAAAACGAGAGAGAGGCATGGACATATATACACTACCAAACATAAGGTAGATAGCTAGTGGGAAGCAGCCACATAGCATAGGGAGATCAGCTCAGTCCTTTGTGACCACCTGGAGGGGTGGGATAGGGAGGGTGGGAGGGAGGGAGACCAAGAGGGAAGAGATATGGAAACATATGTATATGTATAACTGATTCACTTTGTTATAAAGCAGAAACTAACACACCATTGTAAAGCAATTATACCCCAATAAAGATGTTAAAAAAATGTTACACAAATACCCTTTATAAATAGGGTAATATTTATCTTTCCTATGGAAAGAGAGGGAAAACTTTTGAATGAGTTATGTCTCAGACAATTTACAACTTATTTTCACTGTGTTTTCATAGGTATTTTTTCCAATTTTGCTTAAATTATTTGCCAACTGAGAAGACAAAATTGCAAAAAATGCTGTTCATCCAAAACTGATTATGGTAATAACCTGTAGCCATTTTGCTTTAGAAAAATCACTATCGATTGTCTTTACAACATCTGTTCCATTTCTTCTTTCTTATGAATCGAACCCCAATTTTGTTCACTCTTCTGTGAGCGGACAAGAGAAGCTGGATCTTTTTGGAACCACAGGGAATGAATTATGGTAGGTCTAATTTGTTCTTGGTGGTCTTAATCCCCTTGATATATAATAGGCTTTAGCATTGTCATGTGATGCACATTTGTCCAATGAAACAAAAGAGAAAGCTTTCTGCAGATTTTCTCAAAAAGTCTTTCTTGTCCTTACACAGGGAGAGGAGATAACAAAGTTCCCATTTCCTTCGACAGTGTTACTACCTGTATACATTGCCTTTTAGTGTGACAACCATCTTGGAACCATGAGGAAAAGAAATGTAAGAGGACAATGCTGGGATGGTAGTGCAGATAAATATAAAAGAACCTGGGCTTTTGGGAATATTGTTGAACCATTGAACTGATCCAACTGTGGGACTGCACTTTCCCAGGTTTTCCATTACCTGAAATAAAACATGACATTATTTTAAGTTATTTTGAGTTTGTTTCTTTTTAGTTGCATCCAAGTGCTTATCAACTGAATTATTTTATATTATAGAATTGTCTTTTCTTCATTTTTTCCAAACCATGGCAAGTACTTTTCTCCCTAAATTATTGTTTTCAATACATTACCTAGAATTGCCCAAAAACTCAATATATCAAGTTTAATCTTCTATGCCTACTTTTTAAAGGCTCTATCAGCTGCTCAAGTTCTTCCTTTTGCAGCTAAGCCTATTAACTTTCTCTCTTTTGTGATTTTCATGTCTGTTTATTTTCTCTTGTTTCTCCAATGTTTTCCATTTTCCTCTTTATTTAAATATTACCAACCCATTTTTTACCCCAAACAAGTCCCACACACCTCACTTATTAGATCTTTTTCCCTACAATACTGCATCCAACGTCAGTTCATTTAGCAACATGGAAAACATGTATATATCACTGTCTCATTCTTCCATATTTAGTAGAAATATTAATGCTAATGAAGACCTCATTTCTTTTCAACAGGAGTCATGAGCAAAGACATGCCACTAAATCAAGTAGTGTTAAAAATCCAGAAATAGCAAAATTAAAACCACCAAATCAATAAATATTATTTAGTAAGAGTTTATTGTGTATAGGAGAACAGTTCACAAACTGGGAGTTTCAAAAATAAAAACTGATATGAAGCTCAGGGGCATGAAGTTATAGAATGGTTTATATAGTAAAGCTAAGGAAGTTGTTAACCCTTACAATGACTGATTATCACAATGGGGGTTTATACATGGCAGGAGACTGGTTAAAACTGATATTCAAATATAATTTCTTTAAAATATTTCTTTGTGACTATATATTTATTTATGAGGATAGTAAAAATTACACTTTAAAAAAATTAAATTAAATTTTTAAAAAAGGTGATTATCTCATACCATATTTAGGAAGATGATTTAAGTGTCTCTTATGTTTATCAGAGGCATTTACAAGACATAACCTAAGGTAAGTTTTGCTTATGTTCATGAAATAAGCTATATTTAATTTTGCTTATGTGGCTTAAATGGTTTTGTCTGCCCAGGTAGTCGTCAAGTCTGGTCTCCACTTTGTATTTAATTTTAACAGTACTAAGCTTAGAGTTACAGTATTATGTTTCCAAATGTACATTTAATTGATGTGCTAAACTTCAATGAGCTAATTTTTTGCACATGAGCATTAAATGTAAACAGAGGATTAGTAGTATTACATAGTAAAAATAAAATCTTAACTTGTGATTAGAATTATATAAATACATTATAAGGACTAATTTTGTGAATGGCCACTATAAAATGTTTTTATAGTATAAATGTCAATGAATAAATATTTGTACAGAGTAAAAAATTGGGTCAATGAGCAGTTTTGAGGGGTAATCTGTTTAAAAATTGATCCAGTTTTATAAGTCTTAATGCACAAAAGAATAGGTTTGCAATCATAGTTCTGTGAAGGTTAAAAAGCTATATTTATGTTTCTATAAAATTTACATTCCACATTTTCAGGTTTTTTCTTGCCTAAAAATGTCATTGCCTATCATTAAGAAAAGCAACAAAGTTCAGAATGCAGTACCTTATGCTAACACAATTTGGATTCATTGGTAAGAATGAATTTTAGCTATAAACCAAAATATATTAGGAAAACTGGTATAATTATTCATATAAGAGAAAAAAGCAATTTCTCTTTTGTAGTACTTGGAGAGTAATAGACATAGTATTTTGTTGATTCAAAAGCAATCATGAGCAATGCGTAGAAGACATGTTTTTTACTACAAAGTACCTTGACAAAGTGTTAGACCCTATGCAAAGACAATTTACTAAGTAGCATCTCTAAATTTTAGGACAATGTAATTTAAGATACATGTTTTTAGTATTTAATGTTTTATTTTATCTGAAAAAACCAACAGTAAAAATAAAATTTTATTGTTTACTGAATAAAATTCCTTAGAATATAAACAATATGCTAATCTTTTTAAAAAATCTATACTTATTAGAAATTAAAGAATGACTTTCTGTAAATATTTTCAGGAAAAATCGTTTAATTTTGAAGAAAAACTGGTAAGAAAATATCTTCCTAATTTTTATCTTTGCTGTTTAGCCATATACATGTGTCTGAAATTTATATATATATATATATATATATATATTTTTTTTTTTTTTTTTTTGCAGTATGCGGGCCTCTCACTGCTGTGGCCTCTCCCGTTGCGGAGCACAGGCTCCGGACACGCAGGCTCAGCGGCCATGGCTCACGGGCCCAGCAGCTCCACGGCATGTGGGATCTTCCCGGACCGGGGCACGAACCTGTGTCCCCTGCATCGGCAGGCGGACTCTCAACCACTGCGCCACCAGGGAAGCCCTGAAATTTTTATATTTAAGGCTTCCAATATTTCATGTCAGTAGCTAATGCACATTGAATCCTGATAATAGTGTTATGTCACCATGGAATGTATTTTATTAACAACAATTAAAGTTAATAATAGTTGGTAACAATTTTTGAAATTTTATTTTGTGCTAGGTAACATCCTAAAGTCTTTACAGATAGTAACCACATTTATTTTTACAATAATCCTCTTAGGAAGAACCATTAATAACCCAGTTTCACAGTACAAAAATTGAAAATAAGGAATATTAAATATGTGACTGGTTCAGGCTGTGATAATTTAAGTGTCAGAGCTGAGAAATAAACTCCAATCTATTTTCCAACATTTTACTATATTTATAAGTAATGAAATCAATC
This sequence comes from Lagenorhynchus albirostris, assembly GCF_949774975.1. NCBI lineage: Eukaryota > Metazoa > Chordata > Mammalia > Artiodactyla > Delphinidae > Lagenorhynchus > Lagenorhynchus albirostris. Next base: position 124,816,158 of record NC_083098.1, read on the forward strand.
ATTCTATTTTATTAATACAGAAAAAGTTTCCAAAGGCAAATTCGTTGGCATAGCCAAGATACAGAGTAATTCAATCACAAAGAATATTAATGGCCATATAGTAAAAATATGCTTTGAATGCTAAAATGCCATCTTCTTTAACTAGTGTGTTAGTGTATAAATGCTAAGTGAAATATGCACCTGAGACAACAATGAGGTCAATATTATAATGTGCTGACTGCAAGGAAAATGTGTTCTAGATTTTGGATTACATGTGTCTCCATATAACTCAGTCATTAGAATTTATCACGTAAAGACTCACAGACCATATCTAATCTCTATTCCAAAGAACACCAAAGATAATTATTAATATTCCTTTGATTCTTCTGTTTTCTAGTTCAAACTCTGATAATGAGATTGAATGGCTGTGGTTAATTTGCTGCAAGCACATGCAAAATAAACAAGTGTCAGAGATTTTATTTAACTTACTAACCAATAGGCATTAAAATTGAAACGAAAATGTGAGAAGTTCAGTATACACGGGAAATTTAATAAATACATTTAAGAAAAGTACAAATTTAGGTTTGGATACAAAACTGGTTAATGTCCAACAGGGCAATAAGCCACAATATCTGGGGCTATACATTCTGTGATTATTCAAATCTCTACTAGACAAAAATCTGCAAGTTAACTTCCGCCCCAGAGTTTTAAATTGTCTGTTTAATAAAATGCTCAGAACTGTACTGGCCAATAATCTTTTATGATTATTTCTAAGAATTTAGATAATTTTTCTAACATCGCAACTAAACATTCTTTGAAACTTAAATGATCTCACTTCAATTCCACTTCAGTTAAATTTCATATGCCTTAACTTAAGTCACTTAATCTATGAAATCTTAGAATTCAGCTTGCCTGTCAATTACTACCTTTTCTTGTTATTTTTTCTTTATGTCCACTCCATTTAAACTTTATAGAGACAACCAGCACTATTGTTTACAATCAGTGCATAAACTGGCTACTGACTCTACTTTTTATAAATATTACCTAAAACTGTGGTTCAACACTTTAATCTCATTTCTTCTAAAATTATACCACTCATTGAGGTATGATTGATATGTAAAAGACTGTACATTAAAAAATGATATGACATATAAAAAGCGGTATTTACTGTATATAACTTGAGGAATTTGAGGGTAAGTACACACCCAAGAAACTGTCACCACTGTCAAGGCCACAAACATAGACATCATCTTCTAGTTTCCTCCAGCCTTTTTCTTCTTCTTCTACTTCCTTTTCCTACTATTATTATTATTTAATACATATTTATTTACTATATGTAATATATAAGTATAAATATATGTTACATATAATGGTAAGAACACTTAACATAAGATCTATCATCATAGCAAAATTTAAGTATACAATACAATATTGTCAGCTATAGGCACTATGCTCAATAACAGATCTCCAGTACTTATTTATCTGTGTAATTGAAACTATTCTGCTCTCTGCTTCCATGAGTTTGACTATTTTAGGTTCCACATACAGGTAAAATCTTACAGTATTTATCTTTCTCTGACTTATTTCACTTAGCATAATACCCTCCAGGTCAATTCATGTTGTCACAAATGGAAGGATTTCCTCCTTTTTTTAGGTCTGAATATTTCATTATTTGTATATGCCACTTTTTAAATCTTTTTATCTATTGATGGTCATTTAGGTTGTTTCCATATCTTGGCTACTGTAATACTGTAATGAACATGGAAGTGCAGATATCTCCCCAAGATCCTGATTTTATTTCCTTTGGATATATAATGAGAATTAGAATTGCCGGATCATGTGCTACTTCTATTTTTAATTTTTTGAGGAATCTCCATATTCTTTTCATTAATGGCTGTACCAATTTACAGTCCTTTCACCTATGTACCAGGGTTCTTTTTACCACATCTTCCCCAGCACTTATTATCTTCTCTGTTTTTTGAAAATTGCTACCCTAAAAGATATGAGATAATGTTTCCTTGATGAATAGTAATATTGAGTACATTTTCTTATATCTGTTGGCCATATGTTGTCTTCTTTAGATAAATATCTATTCAAATTCTTTTTATTGAATTATTTATTTTTTTGCTATTGATTTGTATGAGTTCCTTTTATATTTTGGATATTAACCCCTTAACAGATATATGATATGCAAATATTTCTCCAATTCTGTACATAGTTTTCTTTTTCACTCTGTGGATTATTTCCTTTGCTATACAAATGCTTTTTAGTTTGATGTAGGATCATTTGTCTATATTTGCTTTTGTTTCCCATATTTATGGTGTCATTGCCAAAAAAAATCATTGCCAAGATCAGTTTCAAGGAGTGTTTCACTATGTTTTCTTCTAGGTTGATGGTTTCAAGACTTACATTTAATCATTTAGTCCCTTTTGAATTGCTTTTTGTGTGTAGTGTAAGATAAGAATCCAATTTTTTATTTGTGACTATTTTCATTTCTTTTATCAATGTCTTATAGTTTTTAGTGTACAGATTTTCACCTCCTGGATGGAGACCCGTGTACAGTGTTCTATATTCCTTGAGTCTCTGATCCAAACAAACACTTTTCTATTCAGCTGGAATGAAATGATAGTCTGACTATATTCTAGTCCTTTTCCACTGACTGGAAGAGCCAAAACTCTCTAGGAATAGGGGGAATCATGAATGGGATGAGGGCATCAAATAATGTTTGAAACTTATTTATTGTGCCATCAGCAATCTACTTTTAACAACATCAACTTTGCTCCATATGTAGAGCTCTCTAGAATGAAATTATTATTTTTCAGCATTAACCAAAGACAATCTCAAAAAATTTTAATGTTTCTTTTGACAGATTTCTACAATTCTTTCTTTTTGAGACTTCTCTACAAATTTAAATTCTGTTGTTTACTTTGTCAGAATACATTTATATCATTTACTTATGTAGAGAAGTGAATATCTCCTTTTCCTAATCTTGTTCTAATTTAGAAAAGTAGTAATTAAAAATCTGAAAAGGTATTGATTAACTGTAAATTAAAAATTACACTAGTTCATGCTATGTTTTACATTTTGATAGACACTTAAATCCATCCTCCAACACTGCAAAACACTAGTGCAAGCTGTATCTATTTTTATAGTTTTAGGCCTTTGAAGCATAAAACTGACAAGGTATTAATTAAATGAAGCATTTATTAATAAACATGCTGAAAAACATTCCTTAAATACCAGCCCAGAAATTCTAAAATTAAAAATACACACTCAGCGCTTCCCTGGTGGCGCAGTGGTTGGGAGTCTGCCTGCCGATGCAGGGGACACGGGTTCGTGCCCCGGTCCGGGAAGATCCCACATGCCGCAGCGCCCGTGAGCCATAGCCGCTGAGCCTGCGCGTCCGGAGCCTGTTGCTCCGCAACGGGAGAGGCCACAACAGTGAGAGGCCCGCGTACCACAAAAAAAATAAATAAAAAAATACACACTCAAAATAGTCTTATGAATGCATATTTCTCAGAAGTTAGAGAAAAGTTCTGCTTTCTCAGAGTGAAGTGCCTCTTGTTATTTTTATGTTTAAAGAGGAAACACTAAAAAAGTTTTCCTTTTAAAGGAAACTCACTGTTAAAATGCTATAAAAATGAATTGACATTAAATAATAGACAAAGTTGAAAAAAAAATTTGTATTCTAAAATCCCTAACGCTACTATTTAAATGTAGTGAATTGAATTATCTTAAAATTTTGTTTTCATTTTACTGTTCTTTTTTGTTTAGAATTAATGCTTTTTTTTAAGATTCGAACATGTGTTATTAGACTAACTGGCTTTATTAATGTTACAATTAATAAATGTTATGATTACAACAGATCTAACACTTTATGACAGACTGATGGCAGGTATTTATCTGGGAAAATTTGTTGTAACAAAATGAATAAACCAAGATATCAAATCTTACCATTCTTAAGACACATTTATTATTTGTTGACATATTAAACACTATCTTTACTGGCTTTTGGAAAATATTGTTATGATTTAATTTTCATCAAAATAATGAACCTATGGGCAAAGTATAAAATCTTGTAATAGATCTTAAGCTCAGTTCAAAAGCAACCGAGCACAGTATCATTGTATCAGAAGGTGTCTGTGTAAATATAAGGACATGACATAATCTATAACACTGTGATTGAATGTGAGCATTTGACATATTATTGTCAGATGCAAAAGTTGAAAAGATAGGAGATGAAGCATGGAAGACAGAAGGAACAAAGTTCAGAAAGCTGTAAGAACAGGGTCAATCTACGATCTTTTAATGTGTGAACTGTCTTTTCCTTTTCTTTCTAATTAATCTACTTTTTCTTTGAAAATAAAAAGAAGATATCTTCAAGTTCAAACAACTGTGACTTGTAGATGTCCTGTCAAATACAAAATAATAAGACTTAAAAATCAATTTCAGTTTAAAGAATCAAGTGTTCTATTTTCCTTTCTAGTTCTGTATCTCATTTAATTTTGTGACTTCAGTCTCTATGCATACATAAAGTTGATGTTTTTAAAAATTCAGGATGATAAAAGATTCATCATGTCAATTTCTAAATAAAAGAACTATATTAGACTTGTTTTGATAATATCCAATTAAAATGTAATTGCCATTATGCATTACTTTAAAATAATTTTATATATATCAATAATACTAATATATATATCATATGACTCAAATTTATTACTATTTATCACTTTGAAATTGTATGTACAAAATATGTAAAATTTATTATAATGTTAAATCCCTATATTTTAGAAATTCTATGATAGTTTTGGGAATACGAAAGCATTGAGAGTGCCAATTATGTGCAAAAAAATGCACATACAAATACAAAGTTAACACAAAATATTATTTTTGCCATTTCAGATTACTTAAAATTTTCTATATAATAAATCAACTTAAATTTTCATCCATTAAAACTGCTCAAAGACCCAAATCTTTATGTCTTGTTAATGCAGTGTAATCAACTGACCATATCCTGACTGATAGTTACTAATAGTAACAGCAATCACCCATTCTGGTGGTTTCCCAGTAGTCCATAACTAGCCCTGATTAGGTATTGTCATTGTCTTTCACAACATAACAACTTTGCTCTTTATCTTGCTGTAGACTTAAGGAGGATAAATCTATATCACTGGAAAAAAAATAACAACAATAATGGTGGGGATGTTGGCAGAAATTGTATTCTAAGCCATAGTCAAGGGATACCATTTGACAAAATTCTGGAATAGCTTGATTGTACACTACTTGAAGAGCCCTATCATATTAAGAACAAGAGCTTTTGAGGAATTGAAACATAGGCAGCACACGTTCAGAAAAGCCAACTGATTTTATATAGTTTTCTACTGTTTAATGGATCTGATAAAACACTAGGTGAAACTATATAAGAAACATTAACATTGTTTACCTAATTTAGGCTCAATTATTTTTTTCTACATAAAAACAAAATCAATATAAAGCATGCCTAGTTCACTTTCATTTTCATTTCTGCCAAAATATTTGAAATAAATTTCTTACTTAGAAATATAGTGTTGCAGAATGGAATATACAAAAATATCAAGACACCAATTTTGCCTGAAATTAAAAGATAATAGAGCTAGAAATGACAGCATCATGTTCCTCTATATGTTTCACCAAAAACTTCCAAAGGGGGCAGGAAAAAAACCCTCAAGAATCAGGGGATGGTCTACACTAGTGTTAAATGCTGCTGAGAACCAAGTACTGTGTATTGATTTAGCGACTTCTAGGTCATTCAAGATGTCAAGTAGATTGACAATTATGATATGTAAAATATATAAGGATTAAGTAACTAAAAGAACATGGACACTTTTATTTTTTAATTGTGTGTTCCATACATACATATTTTCTGAGTACTTACTTTTTTTAAAAAATCGTCAATTTAATATTGTCAGTAATTTTTATATGGCATTTTTTTCTTCAAACCTAACTTGTGGTACAAGTTGAATTTTTAAGAAAGAGTGAGTGGAGTGTCATTATCCCAGCTCTTGATCTACTTTGCTCCTGTCTGATTCTCTATCTTCAGGTGTATGCTGGTGGTAGAAAGTTAATGCTCATAGTGTTTAACTAAATTTTTATCAGCCACCCAACATGAAAGGCTTTTTGGACTTAGATGGGACTGCTGGTTAGGTTCTGTGGCTATTTTAGAAAACCATAAACAACTTGTGGTCCATTTACTACACTGTTGTGAAACTTTCAAAACTATGATTCCTAGAATCCACTGCTTACAGGACACTTTTTACTTTTGCTTACTTTTGCTTCCAAAAATATAAGAAAGATATTCCTGTTTCTATACCCCAACCAATGTTAGGGTTTTTATAAGTGGTTGTTTTTCTCTGAAACGGAAAAAGAAAGGCTATGATCAGACAAAAAAGACAACAACTCCATCTGCCACTGAATATAGCCTCATTCACTGGGTGGACCATTATCTGATTTCAGTGTAGTGTGGACATTATCTACTGGTAACAAACTGTGAGCAAAGTAGAATCAAAATCTCCTTTTGCTTTTTAGAAACTTATTTGATGACACTTTAACTTTTTTCTGATTCTAAGTGATTTACTCAGGATTATAGTTTTAAATTCAAAGCATATGTTACTGCTAGTGGACACTTTGTCAGACTTTAGCTTCTTATGCGCTCCTCTTCTGTCTACAAACTATAAATCAATATTACTTGTGAATATAGATGCAAATATCCTCAATAAACTGTAGCCAACCAAATTCAGCAGCATATTAAAAGGATTACATAACATTCCCAAGTGGGATTTATCCCAGGAATTCAAGGATGTTTCAACATAAGAAAATTAATTAATGTAATACACCAAATTAACAGAACAAAGAAAACTAATAACCATAGTTCATCACAATTGATGCAGAAAAAAACATTTAACAAACTACAACATCTTTTGATGGTAAAAACTCAGAAAACTATAAATACAGAGGACTTCCTCAACATAGTAAAAACACTTATAAAAAACCCAAAGCTAACATCATACTCAGTGGTGAGGGATTGAAAACTTCCTCCCTAGCATCAGAAATAAGACAAAGATGCCCACTTTCATGACTCCTACTCAACAATTTACTAGCATTTCTAGCTAAAAAAAAAAAAAAGTCAAGGAAAGAAAAGCACTAAACTGGAAAGGAAGAAGTAGAATTATAACTATTTTCTGATTACAAGATCATCAGAAATTTGTGGACTCCTAAAGAGTCCACAAAAAATTCTACTGGAGATAATTTTAAAAATCCAGCAAAATCATAAGTACAAGATCAATGCAAATGTCAGTTGTGTTTTTCTATACCAGCAATAAACAATCTGAACAGGAAATTAAGAAAACAATTCTATTTACAATGGAATCAAAAAGAATAAAATACCTAGAAATAAGTTGAACCAAGGAAGTACCAGACCTGCATACAGAAGAAAATTGCTGAAAAAATTTAAAGAAGACCTAAATAAATAGAAATATATTCCATGTTCATGGATGGTCAAACTTAATCATATTATGATAACAATACTACCCTAAACAATCTACAGAGTCAAGGCAATCTCTATCAAAATTTCTAGCAAATCCTTAACAAAATTTTAAGAAATAGAAAACTTGATCCTTAAATTAACATAGAATTTCAAGGGACCCCCCCCAATAATCTCTTTCTTGAGAAAGAAGAATAAAGTTGGAAGTCTCACATTTCCAAATTTCAAAACTTACTACAAAGCTACAGTAATCAAAATGGCATGTTAGCATAGGAATAGGCATATAGAAACCAATGAAACTGAATGAAGAGCACAGAAATAAACCCATACATTGGTTTTCAATAAGGGTATCAAGATCAATCAATGGGGGGAAATATAGTCTCTTCATCAGTGGTATTTGAACAGCTGGATATGCACATGAAAAAGTTGAACCCCTACCTCACACCATCAACTAAAAATATATCAACAACATAAATACAGGAGATAAAAACATAAAATCCTTAGTAGATAACAGACATCTTCATAATCTTGGTTTTAGCAGTGGATTCTTAGATGTAACAGCAAATGCACAAACAACAAAGGGAAAAATTAAATTGGATTTTGATAAAATTTCAAAAATTTGTGATTCAGAATATACCAGGAAAGTGAAAAGACAACCTACAGAATGAAAGAAAATATTTGCAATCCTTATATCTAACAGAGCCTAATATCCATAATAAATGAAGAACACTTACAACTCAAAAACAAAAATGCAAACATCCCATTTTTAAAAAAGGACTTGAATAGACATTTCTTCAAATATATATATATATATATATATATATATATATATACATATATATACACACACACACACACACAATGTGCAACAAACACGTGAAAAGAAATGGTTAGTTATTAGGGAACTGAAAATCAAAATCACAATGACATACAATTTCACCCACTAGGATAGCTATAATAAAACAAAAAGAAAACGAACAAGTGTTTACAAAGATAAGGAGAAATTAAAATCCTGAACATTACTGGTGGAAATATAAACTGCATAGTGACTGTGGAAAACAGTTTGGTGGTTCCTCAAAAAGTTAAATGTGGAATTACCGTATGATCCAGCAATTCCACTCCTAGGTATTTACCAGAAAGAACTAAAAACAGGTACACAAACAAATTCATGCACATTTTTGTTCAGTAGCCAAAAGGTGGAAACAACCCAGAAGTCATAAACGAATGGATAACTAAATTGTGATACATACATACAATGGGACAATTATTCAGCCATAAAATGAATGAAGTACAGATAAATGCTTCAATGTGGATGAAAATCAAAAACTTTATGCTAGGTGAAAGAAGCTGGACACTGAAGATCACCTACTGTATGATTCCATTTGTGTGAATATATAGAATAAGTAAATCCATATGCATAAAGAAGATTGAGGTTTCCAGGGGCTGGAGAGAGGAGGAAATTTGGAGTGGCTGCATAATGAGTACAGTTTCCTTTGTAGGTGATAAAATGCTTCTTTTTCGAGTGATAGATAGTGGTTGCAAAACATTGTGAATCTAGTAAATGCCACTGATTTGTACATTAAAATGATTAATTTTATGTTTTGTGAATTTCCCTTCAATTAAAAGCAATTGCAAAAATGTCAGTCATAAGTCATTTGAGAGCTCTGAAATATATAACATCATGTAAGATCTTTCGGAATCTCTATGGTATATATTGCAAGGTAAAGTAACTAAGGAGAAGGTGATTTCTATTTTCTTCAATGCTTTCCATTTCATTCGACAAACATAATTTTACACAATTCTTAGCATCTTGTCTTTGTTTCTGTTGGTATAAACAAACTGAGTTGAAAAGTTTAGAATCGTAGGGTGTAAAAGGAAAAAAATAATAAGAGAATTTGCAATCAAATTCCAGAAATTCCCATAGTGGAATAGGAATATGTAGCTCAGTATTCTCAACTAGTTGTCCACCTGGGCTGAAACACTGGTTTCATCTTTTTCCAACAGTATTACATTGAGTAGGCAACATTTTCTTCTCCAGCCTCAATTTCTTTCAAAGAAGGTAAAATTTAAGAGTTAGAATGTGCATAATACTGGCATTTTTATTATATAATTTTTGAGAACTTAAATGTGTGACCATATGTAAATCAACAAGATTTTCAACTCTGACATATTATAAGGGGCAAATAATAATAATAGTTGTTATTATTAAGTTCCATCATCTGCTTGAGCTGTGGATTTAACCTACCTCCTTTTCCCACTAAGCTGCAATGCTCTTTCTTATTGACAAAACATGTGCTCCATTTCTGTCACTACTTCATTATTGTTATAAATTCTTGTATGATAATTCTATTCTAAATATTTAGTTTTAATTGAACCTCTCCTGTTTATACCTCTGAAGTTTTTCAAATGAAGTAACATATTTAAATATTCTCAAATCTATGCTCAATGATATTGTTATTGCTATAAATGTATGGACAAAATAAATCAATGATTAGTGCTCCAAAATTCTATTCCTTAACATAGAATTCTTTTGGTTACCAAATAATATTTGACTAGAAAATCGTGAGTTTTATGTTTAGGATTAAAAATACTTTGTTTTTCTGTTTATAACTCAGAAATAAAGATACATACACATGAAAATCATGGCATAGTGATTCATAAGTGATGGAAAAAGTAACCTATTGGAATATTTTAAATTTGAATCTTTGGTAATGTAATAGTTGAACAAGCAACTGTGACTCTGTTCTATAAATGAAACGGTCATTTTCATAGCTATCTTATTCATAAGTAAATTCCCTTCAATAAATCTTTAACCTTAAGTATATTTTAATAGTGAGTTAGTCTGCTCAAGCTACCTCAGATTTGGTGGTTTAAACATAGAATTTTACTTCTCACAGCTCTGGAGACTTTAAGTCTAAGATCAAGATACTGACAATGCAGGTTTTATTATGAGGCCTCTTCTCTTGGCCTGTAGGTGACCACCTTCTTGCTAGGTGCTTCTATGACCTCTTCTTTATGTGTGCAGTGGCTGGGGGAACTCTCTGTTGTCTCTTCTTCTAGTAGATAGTAGTCTCTTCTTCTAGATAGGATACTAATCCTATAGGACCAGAGCCCTACCCTAATGACCTCATCTAGCTTTAATTACCCCTTTATAGATCCTCTCTCCAAATACAATCGCATTATGGGTAAGGGCTTAAATGTAGAAACTGAGGGGGAACACAGTTCAGTACACAGCAAATAGATACGTTTTCCAAAGTAAAAATTTTTTCAAAGCTAAGTTTCAGTTACATCAAAATTGCATGTATATTAAATAGTTCCAGGGTCCAAAGAGAGAAAATATACATTTTATTTCAGATTTACACAATTTGGAATCACATTAAAATTTGATATAAAATCATCCTTTTAAAATATTAGTATAAATATACATATTATTTAAAATTATTTTAAACACAGAAAAATAAAGAATGAGACAAAGCTGCTGATGGAGAAGATGTCTACCCATCAACAGACCATTACCAATTTCATCTTATGCTACAATAAAGCATGCTGTATAGAAATGATTGCATTTGAAGTTATTGGTACATTTGAATGCAAACTACCCAACCATAAAATATGAGGCTTCCATTTGCTATAAAAATAAATTAGGAGGCAATGCTTTTCTGGCAAAGCCATTTAAGCACCTCAGTTCATAACTATTCATGGTACCATTAACAGATGTCTTTGCTCTCACTGTGAGCTGCCTTATGATATTGTTGTATTCAGCATTACTTTATAGCTAAAGTGAATGTAGGCAACTTGTTTTAAGATATCATAAAACCTATCCTGATGTAGAGATCCTGAGGGAACTTATACCATAATGTTACCACCATAAATAATTTTCTTCTTATGAAATCATGATTCCCGCTACACTTTTAGAGCTACCAGAAGTACTGTTTAACATCATCATTTCCATGATAATATCTCAGTAAATCACAAAAAAGTAATACTTTGTGCAGAAAGTGAGTGTTTTCCTTTGGGAACATAAGTTTTCACTTCTAAATTAAAAGTTGCAGGAAGTGAACACTAACCATGACATATGTTGCTTATTGACACTAAAAATACTTTTTTCTTTAAGGAATCACTCTAATTTAAGGCATGCTGCTAGTGACTTATTAGTACACTGTAAAAAAGATAAACCTTTCAAGAAAACAATTAAATATGAACATTGCCTTTGCTAATCATCTATTGGTATGAAATTTCTAGGAGATATTTAAGAATTGTTAAGTACTACTATCTTCAAAGGAGCTGTCATGAATGTGCACACAATGCACACACACACACACACACACCGATATGCCTGTGGAAGCAGTAAATGTGGCACAAAGTACATTAGTAAAGATCAGCAACAATATGGGACTTCCCTGGTGACACAGTGGATAGGAATCCACCTGCCAATGCAGGAGACACGGGTTCGATCTCTGGTCCGGGAAGATCCCACATGCTGCAGAGCAACTAAGCCCGTGCACCACCACTACTGAGCTTGTGCTCTAGAGCCCACAAGCCACAACTACTGAGCCCGTGTACCGCAACTACTGAAGCCGTGCGTCTAGATCCCTTGCTCCGCAACAAAAGAAGCCACCGCAAGAAGAATCCCACACACCACAACGAAGAATAGCCCCTGTTAGCCACAACTAAAGAAAGTCCCTGCACAGCAGTAAAGACCCAACGCAGACAAAAATAAATAAAATTAAATCTTAAAAGAAAGGTATAAAAAAATATATCAGCAACAAAGTATTTTTTAAAACTTCTATTTCAAATATGAGGTGCAAGTATGGTGTGATTTTAGGTAATTTATTTAATCCTGATTCTCTAGTCCTTTATCTATAGAATGAGGATAATAATACTCATTCCATGTGAAGATTAAGTTAGATAAGGATTGTAAAATTATCCAATCAATGGACTACATGTAGCATGTGCTTGAAAGTTGCTGTCTATATTTTATGACTTTTGAGTTAATTTTTTGTCTTTACATTGGTCCCTTAGGACATATAAAATTAAGCACACATTAAAACGAAAGTTACCAAAAGACTCATAAAATTTTCCTTCCTATGATGATAGGTCTCAATTGCTATTTAAAAAAAAAAAAGTAGTTGGAGGCTATTATCTAGGATTAAGAAACTGTGTAAATGTGGTACATAGCTCTTGATGAATAAAATAAAAATATGTCTTAAAAGAAGATGCAAAAGCAACAGGCAGTTTAGGTGAAATGGCTTTTAAAATAAATTTTAATTAAAACTTAAGAAAATTGAATATATATATTTTGCTATCATAATAGTTAAATAAAGATATTTATTTCATTTGTAATTTTTATACTTATTAACTGTGGCAAAGTATACATAACACAAGATGTACTTGTAAAATCATTTTTAGGTGTAAAATTCAGTGGTATTAGTTACATTCACTTTGTTGTGTAACCATAACAAACATCCATTTCCAGAACTTTTTTCATCTTGCTAAACTGAACTAAGCACCCATTAAAAAATAACCGCTCATCTCCCCCACCCCCATCAGGCACTGGCAACGATCATTCTACTTTTAACTCTATGAATTTGATTACTCTAGGTACTTCATATAGGAGGAATCATAAAATATGTGTCCTTTTGTGACTGATTTATTTCAGTTAGCATAATGTCTTCAAGGTTCATGCATGTTGTAGCACGTGTCAGAATTTCCTTCCTTTTTAAAACTAAATGTATCTATATACTACATTTTGTTTATCCATTTGTTTGATCAACACTTAAGTACGAACATGGGTGTACAAAAAACTGAGTTTCTGCTTTCAATTAATTGGGTATAGAACCAGAAGTAAAATTTCTGGATCATATGGTAATTCTATTTCTAGTTTTTAAAGGAACCATCATATTGTTTTGCATAGCAGCTTCACCATATTACATTCCCACCAGCAATGTACAAGGGTTTCAATTTCTCCACATCCTTGCCAACGTTACTTTTTTTTGATAATAACTATCTTAATGGATATCCTAATGTCATCTCATCTTTCCATGTGTTTACTGCCTATTTGTATATCTTCTTAGATGAAATGTCTATACAAGTTCTAAAATAGCACATGCAAATATGTGCCATTTATTGGATGTCAGATATACCTCAATAAATCTTTATTCTTTGTACAAACACAATCGTGAAAAGAGCTCAAGTTCAAATGGTTTTATAGGCAAAATATCTAAAAATTTCAGAAAATACTATTTTCTCAAGCTGTATAATCTAAAGAAGAGATATAAAAATGCTATATCTCAATTAAGTCAATGTAGCTAGTCAAATTAAAAAAACTGGCCAAAGATGGTATCCCAAAACACCCAATTACCTAATAATACAAATTAAAAGAAAAACTAGAAATATCAGAAAATCAAATCCAGAATCATATAAAGGGATAATCAAATCATTCAGTATATATATTTTTGAGTGCCTAAATGTACTGGATCCTGTTTTATATATTGGAGTGAAAAACTTCAACAAAGCAGACAAAGTCTTTTCCCTCATGGAACTTTATGGAATTCATAATCTAGTAGTATTATCAAATCCAAACTCATACTGTTCACCACGTGACAGGCCAATCAATCAAGAGACGACGAGGTGTTGGGGCAAGGAATAGCAACTTTATTCGGGAAGACAGCAGACTGAGAAGATTGTGGACTAGTGACCCAAAGAACAACCTTGTCCAGATTTGGATGCTAGTTTCTTTTATAGAACAAAGAAGAGGAAGTGAGGAGGTAAAGTAAAAAAGGCAATAACTTCTTACAAATATTTCCCAGTTCCAGCCATACTCCAGAGGGGTTGTGTTAATTTCTTTTTTCCCCTGCATCCATTTACAGGTGGGTCTGGTCAGGATGTTTCCTGTGATCTAAACAAAGGTATTGGATTAAGCTCAGGCATGGGAGGCAGTGTTTCCAGAGATGGGCCATTATGTATACTTCAAGCTATAGGGAACATCCCTTTAGTGATTAGCTTGTAGCAAAAGCAATAGAATACAAAGGCTAAAGTAAAAGAAACAGATCAAATATGGAGTCAGATTTGTTCTTTCCTGTTCCGCTAGTGATTACACACACACATAAATTATATATAAACTAAACTACATATAAAATTACAAAAATGTATACATAAAACTTATATGCATATATAAAATATATTACCATGTGCTTTTTTATATTGGGATACATACAAATAAATACAATTATTTAGCTATTCTAATTTGAAATAAATTGAAAGGTAGTTGGTAAAAGTCAACATTTATTCCTACTCCATGTTTTTCCTGAACAAGAAATAAAATGATGTACCCTTAATTTCAAAGCAAGTTAACAATAAATTAATGGTAAAGCAATAAAGTAATAGTATAAAATTAAGGGATAAGGTATGATGGATAACAATCATTAAAAACTACCATTTGAAATATTTCTGGACAGTGAAATCTTGTGAACTGGAAACTTCATATTTTGGTACTTCCTTTAAGATATAATAAAGTTTTCCAGAAAAAAGAAATATGTGTAAAGATATAAAATGCAGAGCTTCTTTAAAAAGTAAAATACAAATATATATATATATTTTTATTAAAATATAACATAGGCTTTCAAAACTTAAACAGTATGGACAACTATAAAGAATAAAGTAAAATTCAAATAAAATCCTACCACAAACAGAGATCTCCTTTATGTTTATAAACATAGAGTAATACCAAGGAGAATACATTTTTAAAAAATGTAAATGTTTATATATATATATATATATACACATTATATATACTTTAGCATTCCTCTGTATGTCAATAGAGAGCTACATTTACACATATTTATAATTATATTATACAATTGCAATATTATTATATCCTTGTTCTCCAATATTCAAATCACATATAAATATACATTCTGACCTTACATTTAGATGCATATACATACATAAATAAACCCTCTTAAACAAAGTGGAAACACTATATTTATTTTTGTATGCTATGCTATGTTTTTTTAACCTATTTTGTCTCATAATTCATCTGTATCAATACTGTTCAGTTGTACTTTTAAATAGTTGTACAATTTTCCCTAATACCAGTATGCTAAAGTTTACTTAATGACTTATTTAGATATGGAAAATTAGGTTGTTATCAACTTCTCAGAAAATGCTCTAATGACCATACAAATATATGCAATGACATTTATCTTTCTGTTGTTGTTATGGTTAAGTTGATTTTTTTTCTTTTTTTTTTAACATCTTTATTGGAGTATAATTGCTTTACAATGGTGTGTTAGCTTCTGCTGTATAAAAAAGTGAATGAGCTATACATATACATATATCCCCATATCTCCTCCCTCTTGCTTCTCCCTCCCACCCTCCCTATCCCACCACTCTACATGGAAACAAAGCACCAAACTGATCTCCCTGTGCTGTGCAGCTGTTTCCCACTAGTGATCAATTTTATATTTGGTAGTGTATATATGTCCATGCCACTCTCTCAGTTTGTCCCAACTTACCCTTCCCCCTCCCTGTATCCTCAAGTACATTCTCTATGTCAGCATCTTTATTCCTGTCCTGCCGCTACGTTCTTCAGAAACATTTTTTTTTTAGATTCCATATATACGTGTTAGCATACAGTATTTTGTTTGCTTTTTCTGCTTTACTTCATTCTGTATGACACACTCTAGGTCCATCTACTTCACTACAAATAACTCAATTTCATTTCTTTTTATGGCTGAGTAATATCCCATTGTATATATGTGCCACATCTTTATCCATCTGTCGATAGACACTTAGGTTGCTTCCATGTCCTGGCTATTGTAAAAAGAGCTGCAATGAACACAGTGGTACATGACTCTTTTTGAATTATGGTTTTCTCAGGGTATATGCCCAGCAGTGGGTTTGCTGGGTCATATGGTAGTTCTATTTTTAGATTTTTGAGGAAGCTCCATACTGTTCTCCATAGTGGCTATATCAATTTACATTCCCACCAACAGTTCAATAGGGTTCCTTTTCTCCACACCCTCTCCAGCATTTATTGTTTCTAGATTTTTTGATGATGGCCATTCTGACTGGTGTGAGGTGATATCTCATTGTAGTTTTGATTTGCATTTCTCTAGTGATTAATGATGTTGAGCATCCTTTCATATGTTTGTTGGAAATCTGTATATCTTCTTTGGAGAAATGTCTACTTAGGTCTTCTGCCCATTTTTGGATCGGGTTGTTTGTATTTTTGATATTGAACTGCATAGGCTGCTAGTATATTTGGGAGATTAATCCTTTGTCAGTTGCTTCATTTGCAAATATTTTCTCCTATTCTGAGGTTTGTCTTTTTTATGGTTTCCGTTGCTGTGCAAAAGCTTTTAAGTTACATTAGGTCCCATTTGTTTATGTTTGTTTTTATTTCCATTTCTCTAGGAGGTGGGTCAAAAACTATCTTGCTCTGATTTATGTCATAGAGTGTTGTGTCTATGTTTTCCTCTAAGAGTTTTACAGTGTCTGGCCTTACAATAAGGTCTTTAAGCCATTTTGAGTTTATTTTTGTGTATGGTGTTAGGGAGTGTCCTAATTTTATTCTTTTACTTGTAGCTGTCCAGTTTTCCCAGCACCACTTATTGAAGAGGCTGTCTTTTCTCCATTGTATATTCTTCCCTCCTTTATCAAAGATAAGGTGACCATATGTGTGTGGGTTTATCTCTGGGCTTTCTATCCTGTTCCACTGATCTATATTTCTGTTTTTGTGCCAGTACCATACTGTCTTGATTACTGTAGCTTTGTAGTATAGTCTGAAGTCAAGAGCCTCATTCCTCTAACTCCATTTTTCTTTCTCAAGATTGCTCTGGCTATTCGGGGTCTCTTGTGTTTCCATACAAATTGTGAAATTTTTTGTTCTAGTTCTTTGAAAATTCCATTGGTAGTGTGATAGGGATTGCACTGAGTCGAAGATTGCTTTGGGTAGTATAGTGATTTTCACAATGTTGATTCTTCCAATCCAAGAAAATGGTTTATCTCTCCATCTTTTTGTATCATCTTTAGTTTCTTTCATCAGTGGCTTATAGTTTTCTCCATACAGGTCTTTTGTCTTCTTGGGTAGGTTTATTCCTAGGTATTATATTCTTTACTTTGCAATGGTAAATGGGAGTGTTTCCATAATTTCTCTTTCAGATTTTCCATCATTAGTGTATAGGAATGCAAGAGATTTCTGGGCATTCATTTTGTATCCTGCAACTTTACCAAATTCATTGATTAGCTCTAGTAGTTTTCTGGTAGCATCTTTAGGATTCTCTATGTATAGTATCATGTCATCTGCAAGCAATGACAGTTTTACTTCTTTTTTTCTGATTTGGATTCTTTTATTTCTTTTCTTCTCTGATTGCTGTGGCTAAAACTTCCAAAACTATGTTGAATAATAGTGTTGAGAGTGGACAACCTTGTCTTGTTCTTGATCTTAGTGGAAATGGTTACAGTTTTTCAATGTTGAGAACGATGTTGGCTATGGGTTTGTCATATATGGCCTTTATTATGTTGAGGTAAGTTCCCTGTATGCCTATTTTCTGGAGGGTTTTTATCATAAATGGATGTTGAGTTTTGTCAAAAGCTTTTTGTGCATCTATTAAGATGATCATATGGTTTTTCTCCTTCAGTTTGTTAATACAGTCTATGACATTGATTGATTTGCGTATATTGAAGAATCCTTGCATTACTGGGGTAAAACTCACTTGATCATGGAGCATGATCCTTTTAATACGCTGTTGGATTCTGTTTGGTAGTATTTTGCTGAGGATTTTGCATCTATGTTCATCAGTGATATTGGCCTCTAGTTTTCTTTTTTTGTGGCATCTTTGTCTGGTTTCGGCATCAGAGTGATGGTGGCCTCGTAGAATGAGTTTGGGAGTGTTCCTCCCCCTGCTATATTTTAGAAAAAATTGAGAAAGACAGGTGTTAGCTCTTCTCTAAACGTTTAATAGAATTCACCTGTGAAGCCACCCCCGTCCTGGGCTTTTGTTTGTTGGAAGATTTTTAATCACAGTTGCAATTTCAGTGCTTGTGATTGGTCTGTTCATATTTTCTATTTCTTCCTGGTTCAGTCTCAGAAGGTTGTGCATTTATAAGAATTTGTCCATTTCTTCCAGATTGTCCATTTTATTGGCATATAGTTGCTTGTAGTAATCTCTCAGGATCCTTTGTATTTCTGCAGTGTCAGTTGTTACTTCTCCGTTTTCATTTCTAATTCTGTTGTTTTGAGTCTTCTCCCTGTTTTTCTTGATGAATTTGGCTAATGGTTTATCAATTTTGTCTATCTTCTCAAATAACCAGCTTTTAGTTTTATTGATCTTTGCTATTGTTTCCTTTTTTCTTTTTTTTTTTTGTTCTTTTTTTTTTTTTTTTTTTTGCGGTACACAGGCCTCTCACTGCTGTGGCCTCTCCTGTTGTGGAGCACAGGCTCCAGATGCACAGACCCAGCAGCCCCGTGGCATGTGGGATCCTCCTGGACTGGGACACGAACCCGCGTCCCCCGCATCAGCAGGCAGACTCCCAACCACTGCGCCACCAGGGAAGCCCCTCCTTTATTTCTTTTTCATTTATTTCTGATCTGATCTTTATGATTTCTTTCCTTCTGCTAGCTTTGGGGTTATTTTTTTTCTTCCTTTCTAATTGCTTTAAGTGTAAGTTTAGGTTGTTTATTTGAGATGTTTCTTGAGGTAGGATTGTATTGCTATAAACTTCCCTCTTAGAACTGCTTTTGCTGCATCCCATAGGTTTTGGGTCATCGTGTTTTCATTGTCATTTGCTTCTAGGTATTTGTTGATTTCCTCTTTGATTTTTTTTCAGTGATCTCTTGGATATTAAGTGATGTATTGTTAGGTTCCATGTGTTTGTATATTTTACAGAATTTTTCCTGTAATTGATATCTAGTCTCATAGTGTTGTGGTTGGAAAAGATACTTAATATGACTTCAATTTTCTTAAATTTACCAAGGCTTGATATGGGACCCAAGATATGATCTATCTTGGAGAATGTTCCATGAGCACTTGGTAAGACAGTGTAACCTGTTGTTTTTGGATGGAATATCCTATACATATCAATTAAGTCCATCTTGTCTAATGTGTTATTTAAAGCTTGTGTTTCCTTACTAATTTTCATTTTGGATGATCTATCCTTTGGCCAAAGTGAGGTGTTAAAGTCCCCTGCTATTACTGTGTTACTGTCAATTTCCCCTTTTATGGCTGTTAGCATTTGCCTTATGTATTGAAATGCTCCTATGTTGGGTGCATAAATATTTACAATTGTTATATCTTCTTTTTAGGTTCATCCCTTGATCATTATGTAGTGTCTTTCTTTGTCTCTTGTGATAGTCTTTTTTCAAAGTCTATTTCTTCTGATATGAGAATTGCTACTCCAGCTTTCTTTTGATTTCTATTTGCATGGAATATCTTTTTCCATCCCATCACTTTCAGTCTTTGTTTCTAGGTCTGAAGTGAGTGTCTTGTAGATGGCATATATATGGATCTTGTTTTTGTATCCAGTCAGCCAGTCTATGTCTTTCGGTTGGAACATTTAATCCATTTACATTTAAGGATGTTATCAATATGTATGTTCCTATTACCTTTTTCTTAATTGTTTTGGGTTTGTTATTGTAGGTCTTTTTCTTCTCTTGTGTTTCCTGCCTAGAGAAGTTCCTTTAGCATTTGTTGTAAAGCTGGTTTGGTGGTGCTGAATTCTCTTAGCTTTTGCTTGTCTGTAAAGGTTTTAATTTCTCCATCGAGTCTGAATGAGATCTTTGCTGGATAGAGTAATCTTGGTTGTAATTTTTTCCCTTTCTTCACTTTAAATATGTCCTGCCACTCCCTTCTGGCTTGCAGAGCTTCTGTTGAAGGATCATTTGTTAACTTTATGGGGATTCCCTTGTATGTTAATTGCTGCTTTTCCCTTGCTGCTTTTAATATTTTTTCTTTGTATTTAATTTTTGATATTTTGATTAAGATGTGTCTTGTTGTATTTCTCCTTGGATTTATCCTGTATAGGACTATCTGTGCTTCCTGGACTATTTCCTTTCCCATGTTAGTGAAGTTTTCAACTATAATCTCTTTAAATATTTTCTCAGTCCCTCTCTTTTTCTCTTCTTCTTCTGGGACCCCTATAATTTGAATTTTGGTGCATTTAATGCTGTCCCAGAAGTCTCTGAGATTGTACTGAATTCTTTTCATTCTGTTTTCTTTATTCTGCTCTCCAGTAGTTATTTCCACTCTTTTATCTTCCAGGTCACTTATCGATTCTTCTGCCTCTGTTATTCTGCTATTGATTCATTCTAGCAAATTTTTAATTTCATTTATTGTGTTGTTCATCATTGTTTGTTTACTCTTTATTCTTCTTGGTCCTTGTTAAAGATTTCTTGTATGTTCTCCATTCTATTTTCAAGATTTTGTATCATTTTTACTATAATTACTCTGAATTCTTTTTCAGGTAGACTGCCATTTCCTCTTCATTTTCTGGTCTGATGGGTTTTTACCTTGCTCCTTCATCTGCTGTGTATTTCTCTGTCTTCTTATTTTGCTTAACTTACTGTGTTTGGGGGTCTCCTTTTTGCAGGCTGAAAGTTCGTATTTCCCTTTGTTTTTGGTGTCTGCTTTCAGTGGGTAAGTTTGATTCATTGAGTTGTGTAGGCTTCCTGGTGGAGGGAACTGTTGCCTGTGTTCTGGTGGATGAGACTGGGTCTTGTCTTTCTGTTGGGCAGGACCATGTTCAGTTGTGTGTTTTGGGATGTCTGTGATCTTATTATGATTTTAGGTAATTTCTCTGCTAATGGGTGGGATTGTGTTCTTGTCTTGCTAGTTGTTTGCCATAGGGTGTCCAGCACTGTAGCTTGCTGGTGGTTGAGTGGAGCTGGGTCTTAGTGTTGAGATGGAGATCTCTGGGAGAGCTTTCACAGTTTGATATTATGTGTGGCCAGGAGGTCTCTGGTGAACCAGTTTCCTGATCTTGGCTCTTCCACCTCAGAGGCTTAGGCCTGACATCCAGTCAGAGCACCAAGACCCTATCAGCCACACAGCTCAGAAGAAAAGGGAGAATAAAAAAAGGAAAAATAAATAAATAAAATAAAGTTATTAAAATAGAAAAAATATATTAAAAATAAAAAGAAATTTAAAAAAATGAATAGAGAAAGAAAGAAGAGAGCAGCCAAACCATAAAACAAATCCACCAGTGATATCAACTGCTAAAAACTCTACTAAAAAAAGAAAAAGAGAGCAATGAAATCAATAAACAAATCTACCAATGATAATAAGCTCTAAATACTAAACTATGATAATCCTAAAACCAAAAACAAATTAGATGCATAAAGCAAACCCCAAGTCTAAAGTTGCTTCCAAAGTCCACTGCCTCAATTTTGGGATGATTCGTTGTCCCTTCAGGTATTCCAGAGATGCAGGGTACCTCAAGTTGATTGTGAAGATTTAATCCACTGCTTCTGAGGCTGCATGGAGAAATTTCCCTTTCTCTTTGTTGGCACAGATCCTGGGGTTCAGCTTTGGATTTGGCCCCGCCTCTGTGTGTAGATTGCCTGAGGGCGTCTCTTCCCTACCCAGATAGGATGGGGTTAAAGGAGCAGCTGATTAGGGGGCTCTGGCTCACTCAGGTTCACGGGGAGGGAGGGTTATGGATGTGGGGCGAGCCTGTGGCAGCAGTGGTCAGCATGACATTGCAACAGCCTGAGGTGCACAGTGTTCTCCTGGGGAAGTTGTCCCTGGATCACGGGATCCTGGCAGTGGTGGGCTGCAGGCTCCTGGAAGAGGAGGTGTGGATAGTGACCTGTGCTTGCACACAGGCTTCTTGGTGGCTGCAGCAGCAGCCTTAGCATTCCATGCCTATCTCTGGTGTCCACGCTGACAGCCGTGGCTCGAAATTGTTTAGGTGCTGCTCTGAATCCCCTCTCCTCGTGCACCCCGAAACAATGGTTTCTTGCTGCTTTGGCAGCTCCAGACCTTTTCCCAGACTCCCTCCTGGCTAGCCGTGGAGCACTAGCCCCCTTTAGGCTGTGTTCACGCCGCCAACCCCAGTCCTCTCCCTGGGATCTGACCTGATGAAGCCCGAGCCTCAGCTCCCAGCCCCTGCCCGCCCCAGCGGGTGAGCAGACAAGCCTCTCAGGCTGGTGAGTGCTGGTCAGCACTGATCCTCTGTGTGGGAATCTCTCCGCTTTGCCCTCTACACCCCTGATGCTGCTCTCTCCTCCGTGGCTCTGGAGTTTCCCCCCTGCCCACCCCCGTCTCCACCAGTGAAGGGGCTTGCTAGTGTGTGGAAACTTTTCCTCCTTCACAGCTCCCTCTCTGAGGTGGAGGTCCCATCCCTATTCTTTTGTCACTGTTTTTTCTTTTGTCCTACCCAGGTACATGGGGAGTTTCTTGACTTTTGGGAAGTCTGAGGTCTTCTGCCAGCATTCAGTAAGGGTTCTGTAGGAGTTTTTCCCCATGTAGATGTAGTTTTGATGATTTGTGGGGAGGAAGGTGATCTCCACGTCTTACTTTTCTGCCATCTTGAAGGCACCCCTTTTAAGTTGATTTTAAATTGTACACAAACCTCTAACAAGTATCAGAAATTTTTAGGATTCTCATTGTTTTAAAATTTCATCTTTGTATGTCAAGATGTTTTTCACCCATCTCATTGTTCCATAGACCCCTCAAATGAAGAGTTTCTTAAACTTTGGGAAATAATCCTCTAGTATTTCTCTTAGGATGTCCTCACCTCAGTTCTTTGTTGGACATATCTTGGTAAAACTCAAGAAGTTTTGGATGAATTCCCACAGGCCTGCAAGCATGGTTACATTTTTCTCCTTGCAATAATGTTTCTTGGGGTTACTAAAGATAAATAGGGGATGTTAATAGTTTTAAGGCCTGGTTATCCAAATTGTATATTTTGCATCCCTGTTTCAGTATCACATGCGGTCTGTGAAGACCTGTGAGTCGACTCTGAAGAGCTACACAACCAGTACTGCTTCAGTTACACAGAGTCAGATATTTACAACTCACAAGGCTCCACAACATATATTTACCAAAAGGTTTAATAAAGATTAAGGCAAGGGCTTCCCTGGTGGCGCAGTGGTTGGGAGTCCGCCTGCCGATGCAGGGGACGCGGGTTCGTGCCCCGGTCCGGGGGGATCCCGCGTGCCACGGAGTAGCTGGGCCTGTGAGCCATGGCTGCTGAGCCTGCACGTCCAGAGCCTGTGCTCTGCAGCGGGAGAGGCCGCAACAGTGAGAGGCCCGTGTACAACAACAACAACAACAAAAAAAAAAGCAAAACAGGAGAAAGAAAATAGCAGGCATTCTTAGAGACGTCTGAAAGAGTCCTCACTCAGTTGCACAGAATATGCTTTTTATTTGGATTTCTCATGTATCTATTTGGTAGAAAACAATCACACATCTTCCATAGGTTTATTCCTTGTTTCTGCTCTGAAGATTCTTGAGCTTCTTTTGCTTATATCTTTCCTCCTTAGCATGCTAACTATTTGTTGAATTTGTTTTATCCAGTTTTCTAAAGCTGTGATATTTTCCAGGCTGCTTGTCATACTTTCCCTCCTTCCTGAAGTAACTTCCCTCGTAAGAGACCAATGTGTGACAATAAGTTGTCTTCCTCAGTGTGTCTCTCCTCAGTAAAGAGAAACTCTGGGTAATTCCCTGGTGGTCCAGGGGTTAGGACTCCGTGTTTTCACTGCCGAGGGCTGGAGTTCAATCCCTGGTCAGGGAACAAAGATCCCTGAAAGAAAGAAAAAAAAAAACTCTGTTTGCCCTAGGGGTCCTAAATCAGTGACAATTTCACTCGACACTTTTTACAGGCATGTTGGCTTTTGTTGATTTTTCCATCAAACATGTTACTAATGAATTATTCTTGCTTGAGTACAATTTGAGTATATACTTTTGACCTCCAAGTTTTGAGTTCCTCTGGATGATGTCTGTATCTAAAAGCTTCCTATAACTGCCCTTGGAGAACATTGGGACTATCATGCTAGGTATGTAAGCCCATCGAGTCACCCCTAAACTGATATGCATTGCAGTTTGTCATATATTCTTTACTTTGATTATTGCCCTTCACCCACAAAAACATGATCTATAAGTACTAGGGCACATAAAAAAGGTTGGACACAAAACATAGTTTGTGCCTGTATTATCTGGTTAGTTTCTTCAGTTATGTGTCTTTAAATAAATTGGTTGGGAAACACCAGTGTCCTTAAGAAAGTCTGTGGTGGCTGTCCTCTGTAAACCAGGGAAAATGAAGGAAGACATCACCTCCTCTCGTGAAGGAGACTGTGAAATTTCATTATGAAGAATAGTTACATATTAGTACTGCTTATTAAGTAGAAACATGATGTTTTTGAATGGGAGTTAAATAAGGGTGGGAGGAATAAAATGGATGCTGAGCGGCCAAGGTGTGAATTATGCTGGCCATTTGCCTATTTATTTTCAGTTTCATTTTCCACACCTTCCTGTGAAATCCATTTCCCTGATCCCTTGACAAGGGAGTTCTTGTAAGCAGTCAATGGGAGCTTTTACTCATGTGACACAACTCCATTTGTCCTTCCAGCATTGAAGGTAAAAGTATCCCAATGCTACTAATATCCGGGAAGTTCACTGTTTTCTCTTTAGCTTTTCAGTCCTTCTAAGTCACTCATAAGTACAGCCCATAGTAAATTCCTTGTATTGGACCACCCCAGCATGGGCTTTATTCTATTGTCTGGATCCTAGCTGATACAATAATCTGTTAGCTAACAAAGCAATTGGATATTTTTTCAATTTTTTGAAATAAGCAATAGGGAGCTGTCTGACTTGTAAATACATTTTTTCCAATAATTCACATCACTATCAATTTCTGTGAAGAATACCAAACAACTTTGTTAATGCTGAGCAAAGAGATACTACTCTTTTAAAATGACTGGTTAAATTTTTACTTCTAGAAATCTTTTTGAAACTGATATGCTATAAAAGAATGAACACTTGTATATTGTTAATCTGAAAACATCTTTGTCGGTGGAGTGTTTTTTTTAAAATTTTTGTTTTATATTGGAACACAGTTGATTAATGATGTTGTGCTGGTTTCAGTTATACAGCAAAGTGATTCAGTTATACATATACATGTATCTATTCTTTTTCAAATTCTTTTCCTTTTTAGGTTATTACAGAATATTGAGCAGAGTTCCCTGTGCTATACAGTAGATCCTTGTTGGTTATCTATTGTAAATATAGCAGTGTGTACATGTCAATCCCAAACTCCCAGTATATTCCTCTTCCTCACCCTTCCCCCCAGTAACCATAAGTTCATTCTCTAAGTCTGTGGATCTGTTTCTGTTTTGTAAATAAGTTCATTTGTATCATTTTTTTTAGATTCCACATATGAATGATATCATATAATATTTGTCTTTCTCTGTCTGACTTACTTCACTTAGTATGATAATCTCCATGTCCATCCGTGTTGCTGCAAATGGCATTATTTCATTCTTTTCAATGGCTGAGTAATATTCCATTGTATATATGTACCACACCTTCTTTATCTATTCATCTGTTGACAGGCATTTAGGTTGCTTCCAATGGAGTGTTTTTTTGGATTATCAATGTTATCTTATCACTTTCTTTATATTTATTTTTACCAAAATTATAGCCCTTTAGCTTTCACTTATTCAATTTATAGAAGGTGTTTGCTCTTTAATTTGCAAAGTCAGTCCTCATTATAAAATCAATCAAGCTTTTCAGATTTACCTTCTATCATATAAAGTCTGACTTCAGATTTCAAATTAAATATACACATTTTAATATATACTTATGCACATATAGACACACACAAACACACACACACACATAGTCCCACAACAATCACACATTTCTAAAGGAAGCAAAAGCTAGGTGTGAGATCATTTCATTTTCTCACACAATGTTTAAAATGTTAATTGTTCATTCAGTATCTTGGAATTAATAACATTTACCTTTTTAATGACTCTATTCAGATGAGAATTCAATTTTTATTGACAAGTCTTTGTTTATGTATATAAAGATATTTCCAAATTAAGGTTTAAAGCTTGAAGGACAATTAAGTCTGCTCTTGTGCTACATCTGTACGGTATCCCTTTCCATAAAACTTCTTAAATGCCATTCTCAGATAAAACCATATCACCTTGAATAAATCTGCCCAATATTTTTAAAAGCCTTCTTCTATTTGTAATGTTGGCCAGTTTTTAATGCCATAACCTCACCAGTAAAGTTGTTTGAATGGGTGCAAATGTAGGCATAAGTTATCAACCAAGACTTGTTGGAAACATCAGTAGATTCATCAATATAGAAGGCATATATTTTATTTGCTGCAATTGTAGTCACAATTGCAAATACATGTATCCTGTGAGATCATATTTTTTATGGCCTACAATAGTGTCATGACATCAATATTTCAGATTATCCTTTTGCTTATATCACAATTCCCCATTTCTGAATTAGTATATCTTTTTCATAACAACAAACTAGGAAATAATACAAGCACTTAAGCTACTTTCCCCAAAAGAAATTTCTCAAATAATGTATATACACTACTTATAAGGGGAAAATATTAAATTCCTGGTAACTGTATGCATTGACTTAAATATAGTATGCTTCCTGTCAAAGTAATAAACAAGAGTATTTTACAAGTTGCACTTAGGGCTGTTAGTCTATGATTTTTGACAACATGTAGAATAGAGCAGAATACACTAATTAAATCTGAGACCAAAAGAATCTCACGTACATCATTAAAAAAGCAAAACTTGTGTAAAAATAGAAGACAAATAAGCCTATTAAAATTGATATTTACAAAGGAAATATTATCAGATCCTAAAATTGACAATTATGGTCCCAGAATCAAAACATATCTGGCTAATCACTTCTTTAGAAATTCAGTTAATGATTGGAGAATTTATTCTATTAATAATAAAATTGTTAAATGCAAAGATTATTATATTATCATTTGTTTGGGACTTGTTTTTGAGCATTCTTGGTGTTTCTGAAACATTTTTTAAAATGTTAAAAAAATTGATTATCTTGTTAACTTTGGGTAATGTTTGAACTCCTTTTAAAGGTATATTATTGGGACTATAACTTGGTTGCTCTGATAGAGACTTTAAAATAGACATTGATTAAGCTCAATAGTTTCTCTCTCTACACTCAGTTCCAGAGTATCATCAGTCCAACGCTGCTTTGGCAGGCCCGTAGAGTTGGAGACCCAGCCAACTTCTATCACATTTATCTGCCTTCCCTAGGAGGTTGCTTTATAAGCTGAAACATGCTGCCATCTAGAAATATGATGGTGGATGAAAAGTAATAGATTTAATGAGACCAACTATTATCTCTGCCACAGACCACTCTTTTGGCTGCCCAATTATAAAGGTATTACTTGTCAAATTGCCACTACTCCCACTGTGAATATGTTTTCCACCATAGAAACCCTCTCCATAAGTCAACTATCCACTTTCTCCACAGGCCAACTATCCACTTTCTCTACAGGTCAACTAATTCAACTCTAGGGCTAAAGACAGTTGAATGTTACACAGAAATTTCAATTTCGTCCAGATGTGGCACAGGCAATAACAACAAGGCCCAAGCTCCCTTATAGCTGAAAACTGTTGTGAAAAATCTATTCAGTATTAGCAGCATTCCACATATGAAGACACTAAGGTGTGTAAACTTTGTTTATGGAAGAATTACCAACAGTTTTTTCCACAGCAAAACAAGTGTCAGTTTCCAGCCTGCAATATCTATGACCGCAGAGCTCTTTTAGGCTATATTCTATTCAATATTACAAATATGTACCAAAATCTGTATTACTTAGGAAATAGTTTGACTGCTGTGGTAGAGACCCTGATGTATGGCTAAAATCAGAAAGAATTTTGTCTGTAATGTGACAGTTTATGGTTAAGCATTCCAAGGTTGATATGGGAGCTCCACTATGTTGGATTCCTGGATCATTTCTATTCTGCTTCTCTAACATAAGTTGTTATCTTTGTCCTCAGTGTACAAGAGACTTATGACCATCACACAATTTGCAGTATAGTCCAGAAAGATGATGGAAAATGGTAAATAAAGAGTTGTCCTTTACTTTAAATTCATGATGCAAAAGTTGCAAATATTCCTTCCACTCAATCACATTGTCCAGAAGCCAGTCATTTGGCTACAAGACACAAGCTATACCTGGCATCAAGGGAATGTAAGAAATGGTATTGATCACTGGGCAGGTTTGAGCCCACCCCAAAAATCACTTTACTATAATAGAAAGAAGAATGGATTTAGGTGGTGAGTGATGGATGACAACTAGTAGTTTTTACAACAAAGGTGAAGTTTTTTTCAAAATCTCAAGTTGATAATATTTTTTCAATTATTACTATATACAGATATATTAAAAATAAGTGTAAATTCCTTATGCTTTTACCTCTTAATCAACTGTAGGAAAAAGGATACATGTATATATATTAATATAAACAAAACTATATAATCAGTTTAATTTCATTTTAATATAATGTGATAAATGTTATATGTTTGTACATTATCACTTACATTGGTGAAAATGGTAAAATTATGTAGCCTCAGGTGTAATTATATAATTAATCTGTTTCTATACATGATGAAGTAAGAATGCAGAAAATATATGTGTAAATATTCTTCATAAAATATTAATGAAGTCAATATTTATTTGGTATTTAGGTAAAATAAGAAATCACTTGTAATAAAAATACATTTTAAGACATCAGTTCTCAAATTCCATTTTGATGATATATTACTTAATAACTTTGTAAAACTGTCTCTTCCACTTTAGAAAGAGTTAGCATTTCATTCTAATTGACATATACATCAAGTGGGTATCTAATTCAATGATTGCTGGAAGCCAAAACACCATTTTTTCACTTTATCATATTTCAATTTCTTATAATAAATTGTTACAAAGCAGTACAATAAAACAATTGCAATACCTCTTATTCCAAAATTAACAGGGTGCTCGATTAAATAGTCCAGATTCTTTTGTTTAACTTGCTACATTCATATATCATGTGAAGACTCAGTTCTTCCATCATTTTTTACCACTTGAACTAGAAATTCATCAGACTTAAGTTAGATTTGACTTTATTCTGATTCAAAGCAAATATAAAGACAAATATCAGCATGTGTACTAATATTTTGTGACAATATGATTTGTAATTTTATAGAATTATTTTTTAAGGAAACAACAAAAATAATGTCCAGGAGAGCTTGAGTAACCCAAGAGAATAATCTCAGTCTTATCTAGAGCAACCTGAGGAGGGTCTGAGTCACCCAAAATACTCATCCTAAGAACTGTCTCAAAATTTGCTGAGACACAAGTACTAAGAATTAAATGGAATTGAGAGACTCATAATTGCCTAGATGACTTACATTTCCAGATTGAAGCTGGTTTGGAGGAATGTAGATTAGTATTATATACCACTGATATTCGATTACTTACATTGAAAGCGATGACAAAGGTGTAGTCATGATCATGGCCTCAGGGAAGAAGATATTCAATGACAGTGGGCCACCTGAACACAAGACTCTCTCTCATATAATTATTCTAATATTTGCCATATTTACAGTGGAACTATTGCAAAAGGGTTTTTTATTTTTCACAGATTATTACATTACAAAATCCATTACAAAAAGCAGTATACATAGCAAGATTATGGATTTGGGTCACATATATTAGACATCATTATTTTCTTTTATACTTATACATATTGAAGCAAACATATCATCTTGAACTTAAAAAGGAAATATGTCTTTCATAATTTCAAATACACTCCAGGTTAAAAATTCTAATAATAATAGTATTTAAAAGGACATATTTTTGTAATAGACCTGCTAACTCAAATATACACATCTTCTTCATATCTCAGTGACTTGAATAGCAAAGTTTCATTTCTCATTCACATCATGGTCCAGAGCCCTGTACTGAATCTTCTGATGAGTATTCACCAATTTCTTGGATCCTTAGAGGCAATGCATTGACAGCTGCTGTGTGCTTTTGCATGTGTGCCAAAAATTCAGCACCAAACCTTCTTCTTCAGTCCCTCCAATTATGTTGTACACCTGAAATCCTTTGCATTAAACCTCTTCTTAATTAAAATATTTGGAGTGATTTTTATCTCCTGAAATGAGATATGTGGATGACCTTTGAGTGCTAAGTAATTTCATCACCACCTAATGAAAGCATAGGGAATACCTTTAATTCTGAAAAATTGGCTGCTTTACTGGGACCAGTGACGTATTCAACATAATACTGAAAAATTTAAAGAGATATTGGTCATATCTATGGTCAGATGAAGAAATAGCCAAAACTAGAATTTAGAAATTAATAGGACTTATAAAATTATGGAGTATATGTTTGAACCATTTTTTAGAAAGCTTAGATTTGACAGGCGAGTTGGTATTCTCAGTGAAGACACTCAAATAGTATCAGGCAATCCCAAGGATTGAATAACCCATTGCTCAGGACATTCTGCTCCTCGTCTCTCTGATTCCATGTTTACCATACAAGTAATTGCACATGCTGCTGGTCAGCCATCTCGGTACTGAGACAGGCATGACCTAAACAAAGGACTCAAACATTCCTATTATTGGAAGAGACATTGACGGTTTTATAAATTGATAATTTAATTTTTGGTTAATACATTAGTCTCATATTGTAAATTAATTTCAATCCATCAGTTCAATAACTGGTATCTGATCATTTTGGATGTAATTATGAAATACCAGTTTGGGAGCCATTTTGTAGCCTTTTTGTAGCCATACAACTTAGCTTTTCTGGGCAAGCCTCCACAGTACAACAGTTCTTTTCCAAACTCTAAGTGTGTGTATCTAAATATCTCAGCTTGAGCAAATACACTAAGGTTACTCATTTCATGAATGTTGTGTTAGAGTGATATTATCCTTTCAAGGAACATGCATTAGAAAGTAAGGAAGCAGGGCCACAGCCTTAAATGAAAGTCGAAAGAATGAGTAATTAAACTTACATTTCATTCTCTTTGCATTTGCATTAGTTTTCTATCACTTTATTTTAAAATTACCATAATCTATTCATTTAAAAGAGCAAATTTATTCTCTCACAGTTTCTGTGGGCCACGAGTCTGGGGATAGTTTCGTTGGGTCCTCTGCTGAGTCTCACAAAGCTGAAATCAACATGTCCCCAATGCTGCCTTTCTCATCTTGGGCTCAGGATCCTCTTGCAAAAACTTACTGGTTGTTGAAAGAGTTTCATTTCCTTGCCTGTTCATTGCTAGCTTTTGGCACGAAACTTCTCTCAGCAACTAGAAGCTGCCCTTCCCCATCTGCAATTCACAATGTGGCTGCTTGCTTTCTTCCAGACAGCAGGACATCTTTCTTAAATCTTCCTCTGATGCCTGTCAAAGAAAATTCTTTGGTTTGATTATCAGCTCCACCAAAAATAATATCCATTTTGTCAGATGGCACAACATAATCACAGGAGTGATAGCTCATTATATTCACAGGTTCTGCCTATGCAAGGAATATATAGGAGGCAGAAGTCTCAGGGTTGTCTTAGGATCCTGCTTACGTATTTCAGACGTAACTGTATATGATAAACAAAGTTATGCTTAGTTTTTTCCATCTCTTAATGTAGGCTCAAATATATGTTTTCTTTTTCTGATATCTAAATGTGTAGATTTTTAGGTAAATAATAAAACAAAACCTACCATATATTTAATAATTACTTAGCTGCATCTCTGAGTATAAGTTAGAAAAATTGCCACTCCATGGCCTATGTTGAATTTTTCATGAGTTTAGCATTTCTGAACTGGTTCAAATGAGATTAAATCAATTATAATATCATTGCTTTTATTAATCCAAGTTTTTTTGTCCTTTTTCTGTATGAAATGTTTTGTAAGTAAAGACTTTCCAGTTTTCATTGAGGGAACACCTTTAAGTTAGGAATGTATTGTAATCCTTTTCTTTTTAGAAAAGAAAAAAATCAAGTCATAGATGAAAATTTTAGAAGTATTTCCATTGGATATCTAGAATCATGTACCTTAGAGTTCTATGTAAAAATTATTTCCTTAAAGTATATTTTTGTGTTATCTCTAACTTTTTCTGTAATAAGTGTGAGAAGGTTTTGTTATTATTATTGTTCTTTCATTTCGTTCTTCTCTACTGACTCTCAGGAGTTGCTTAGAATAGAAAATATTAAAGTCCCTCAAAGATAACAGGGAAGTAGAGAACAAGCTGAGTCTATCAAGCTCGTGAAGCAGTGTGGGAACACCTCCTGAACAGTGATTCAGTAGTGTCTTGACAGGGGGAACTAGGGAAGCACCTTATAGCAACTTAAGAAATGGGCTCCAATGGGGTCATGGCGGACCCAGACAGGGATTTGTTCAGACTGGTAAACTACATGAGTTGCTCTAAAAGTCTGTTACTTTGTCTTGAAATATATGGGTCTGAAAGAATTTTCATTCACATTTTGAACTTAAACACATTTTCAGTATCAGAAGTTTACTGTTTCTCCTTCAGAAAGAGGCAGCTATTGATATAGAACACAGGAAATTATATGTTCTGCTGTCATGTTATATAGGGGATTGGTTATCACAGCAGTTGTAAAGGGAATGGTGTAATAAAAAGTAGAACAAATTAATCTTGAGATTTCAAAGAGTATGCACAAACACTAGTAACAATAAAAAAAAAGACTTCTGTGTTTACCATTTTTATGGTAATTTTTCAAACTAGAAAATAGTAAGCAAATTAAAAAACAAAACAAAAATCTTCCCCCCAAAAAATAAAATAAAATAAAATAAAATAAAATAAAATGACAGTAAGTAAAACTTACGTCTTCATACTAAAAAAAAAAAAAAAAAAAAAAAAAAAAAATCTTCCCCAAGCAAAAGATATTCTTATTTGCATCATTATTTGAGGTCCTATTTTGTTTGTAATCACTGTGAAATAACAGCATTTTTATATGAGCAGTCACAGTACCAGATATTTCAACTCTACATGAAAGTTTGAAGTTTACATATTTATATTTAATAAAGTTTGATTGTTAATATCCACTGTATGTAGAAGCCTAGAAACTTTGTGTTTAGCACTTAAACATTTTGCTCATAATTAACAAGTATGAAAATATTCCATGTGTTAACAAGTATACATATCAATCTAGAATAATATAAAGCATGAGGAAATTATGTAACAGATATACTAAAACCCTTAAGTTTTTTAAAAGAACATACTAATTTTCAAAAATTAAAATACTTTATAAATGCTTTTATACTGCTTATAATCTATAGTGGTTATGTTTTGCTGTTTGTTTAAAATTGAAATGACATACCTCCTTTAAAATTGAAATGAGTTAAGGTATGCCTTTAAAATACTATATGTGTATGACTACAGGTATACATGATAGAAATGAAATTTAATAAACTGTTCCCTTGGATTTGGATAAACTAGGATTTATTTCTAAAAGATTATTATGATTTCTGATATAAATAATATTGAAAGTTCTTTGCGACAAGGAATTGATATTTCAGGAGACAACATTTTCTCTTGAATACATTACTGTATCCTGATTATTAGAATATTGCTAGAATACTGAACCTTTGCCTGCCCTTTTAAAATATTGCTCTTTTAAGTTTATTCAGACTTTTAGTATCACTAATATGATTATTTGCTATTTACAATGCTAACTAAAAGAGGTCTTTAAATTTTTTTAAGTATACCATGAAGGGTATTCGAAATTATTGAAAAGTTCTTAATTGTAAATAAGGAAGTTAATGTTCATTTGAAAATTCTTTATATGTCTTTTTTTAAAAGGTTTAACTGGCTTCAGTAAAGGTAAACTGGTGCTGTTTAGCACTTCGGGCATTATTGGAGGAAGCTGATTTATTTTCACCATTTTGGGCTGGCTGAGAGCAGTGATGTGGAAATGATATTCTTGGACTAATCTGAGCTGCTGTAAACAGTCAGTTGTTATGTATCACCATGTCAGTTTCCTTCAGTAGACGGGCAATTCAGAGCTTGTAGCATGAATGTTTATTATGTATGCATAAGAACACAAAGTGGGAAAAAAAAACTATCTACTGAGATCATCAGAAACTTAAAAAACTATTCTAACCACTTCTATAACACCTAATATATTTCTTGGAATACTGCAAATGCCATGATTTGAAATTAAAAAAAAAAAAAAAACTTCCACTCTACCATAAGCTGTCACAAATTTTCCTCTTAAGTCTTCTATTTGATGACTGTCCTGTGAACAATTATATGAAATCCTTAGACATGTGAACCAGTTTCCAAACCACAATTTTAAATATAAATTTGATCACAGTTCAAAAGGCATTTTGAATGTACTATTAATATATCACTGTGTATGAGGATGTACAAACTCCTAAGAGATGAGATGTTTTTTCAGTGTGAACCTATGAAATTGTTCTCACCAAAAAAAATAAAAGCAGCCCCTGACAACATCTCCTTGAGTTAACATATTCCTCAGTCCCTGAACCTCTACCCTGGGAAGATAAACATGCTCTTGGCCTTAGACATCATTAATTGGCTATGGAAACAGTGTTGAGAGAGACGTTTAAGTACCCTACAGGTCTGATGATATCTATGTGGTTAAATCAGTTGTCCAGACTGCTCATGTGTGCATAGGTAGAAAGATTTATCATAATAAGGTAGGTGCAAGGAAGAAAGCTATTGAATAGCTTATTTTAAATCTTAAAGTGCCTGCTCATGTTTTGACCCCCAAGTAGTTTCAGCACTGAGGAAATATCAAAGAAGTTGAGAAACAATTGATTGCAGCAGCTAGTTAACCTCATAAATACTCTTAATTGACTGTAATGATAGGCCAAGGAAAGTTCTACATGGCATGTAGTCTGTTCAGACTGAAGAATCTACCTTCTTCAAATAAAGAAGGTATGTCCTAAGTAATATACTTTGTTTTTATAGAAGTGTAACTATTTTTGTTTAAACTTTATGTCTCTCTGAAATAAAACAGTGAATAGATCAATGGACTTCATCTCAGAGGTAACCTCGTCCTTCAAACATAGCCGTTGATCATCCACATCCTGGATAAGTGTAAATTTAAGATGTCTGAGTTTTTTACCAATAGTTTGTAGAAAGTAGAAGAGTGCCTCAGTCAACTTCTGAGATTGAGATTCCAGATATATTGTGACTCCCCAGGAAATAATGCAACAGGTGTGGACTATCTTGATCTAAAGGGTCACTTAAAGTAAGCAGAACACATCATTACAACTGTAAGATATGTAGCCTCAATTGATCCTGAAGATAAAAATAGTATTTGGATCCTGTACCACAGGAAAGTAGATATTGACAATTTATTTATGGACCTGAGGTTCTGAACAAATCTACCCTCTCTTCCACTGGTTTTCTTGGTTGAAAGGATAAGAGTATTATAAGACCTAGCACAAGGTGTGAGGAGTTGTTTCTCTATTTAGGTCATCAACTAATGATTTTAGTACTTCTTTAGCTTCCTGTTTTAGAGAGTATTGCAAAAACCTGATCTGGTTTTAATGGGTCTATCTGAATCTTTAGAAGTTTAGCTCCAATAATTCTGTTAATATTAGTAGACTATTTGGCACTTAATGAATCTGTATGTCCTGGAGGTCTTCAATTTGGGTTTTATTTAGAAACAAAGATATCAGCAAATCAATATTCAAATTACACTCTAATGATGACTAGGGGACTCCTCAGAGATTTCAAGGAAGAGGTCATCAGGATACCTTTTCTTTGGGCAATTACATCTTCCCAGGTGATCTCTTTCTCTCCTGAATTAGGCATCATTCTTCTTTT
The DNA here is from genome assembly GCF_949774975.1 of Lagenorhynchus albirostris. Taxonomy (NCBI): domain Eukaryota; kingdom Metazoa; phylum Chordata; class Mammalia; order Artiodactyla; family Delphinidae; genus Lagenorhynchus; species Lagenorhynchus albirostris. Next base: position 124,852,473 of record NC_083098.1, read on the forward strand.
TTTGTGTGTGTGGGGGGCCTCTCACTGTTGTGGCCTCTCCCGCTGCGGCGCACAGGCTCCGGACACGCAGGCCCAGCGGCCATGGCTCACAGGCCCAGCCGCTCCGCGGCATGTGGGATCCCCCCGGACCGGGACACGAACCTGCGTCCCCTGCATCGGCAGGTGGACCCTCAACCACTGCGCCACCAGGGAAGCCCTAGCTATCATTATTTCACAAAGGAGAAAAACATTTCCTGTGGTTAAAAGTTTGTGGGTGAAAGTTACAGTCTGAGGTGAGTGAATGTCTAAAGTTTTTCAAAGATATCTATCACATTAGTAGATTACTGACCATGAGCAGGAGTTTGTAAAATGAAAAAGTTTAAGACTGCTATAGCGGTAAGGATATCAGTATATACTTCACAAGCTTTTCTCTTAACATTTTCAGAAATGTCTTATGAATTTAAGGGTAAAATGGGGAATCAGATACTTGTTTCCCCCTTGGGACTTCTCTGTTTTTGAACCATCTTATTTCTTTATTTCAGTCTTTTGACTTAGTACAATTCTTTTTGTCAAGCCTATTCTGCTTACAATATCTATAGTCATCTTTATCAAAAGGCTCCCTCCCCTGGCACTTAGAGATTGGGCTGTAAGGATAATTGTTTTATCTGAAAGTCACCAGTTTATTGTCTTATTCTGCTTTTGTTATGAGACTCTTTCAAATGTTCAGCAAAAGTTGAAGATCTAGCAATGGGCAATTTATGAATCCCATTTTTGTTGCATACTTCAATTTTCTACTGCTTGGTTAAGTATATTTACCAAATGTAAGGGAATAGCTGTAGTCACACCTGTGTTAGAGTCTACTCCTGTGTTCTGTATAAAAGTGTTAAGGATCCTCTATAAATTCTGACAGAATTATCTATCTACCTATTTTCACAGGACTGACCAGCTCCAAGTTATTCAGCTTTTCTAAACCCCTCTGATTTCCTATAATATTTGGAGACACTTAAGTTATTCTCAGATCTTACCACTCTGCCTTCCTTTTTTTTCTATCTGAACATCCTACAAATCTATAAATATATAATATAGATTGAGGATCCTTGGATTTATTATAAATGTTGTAGTTTTCTATTTAACTTGCCTAAGCTTTGGAAAAAAATTTTAAATGGCTCTCAGATCAGATCAAGATCAAGACTTAAAATCCACCTTAAAGCAGTTACTGCATTCTGAAAGAGGTTTTACTTTAAGAGGCAATTGAGTTTTGAGGGATCCTGGATAAGTAGATGGGATTGGCACAAAATGTTTTTGACTAATGATTCTAATCCGATCGCTTCTCTGAGATGGCTAAGATTTGCAGGAATTTTCTTGTGTTTAATTCACTGTTGTTTAAATAGATTAGTGAATTTAAATAGATTAGTGAATTTTTCTCTTCAACAATTCTCATTTTAAAATATTACTAGAAATTTAAGGTAAAAACAGGAGGGATCAGAAATAATTTAATTAATGAAAATCCAGGGATTTTTGACAAATATTTTTAATACATATTTTAACATATAACTGCTTTTTGTGAGCATTACACGATGATGGCTATTTGTTGAACAGTAATCACTTTAGTGCTTTTTAAGAGTCTTTCCACTTCTTCCATTTCACATTTCTTGTGATATGGTGAGTAACCTTTTAAATAAATTGTTAGTAAACAGTAAAAAGTTGTTGCTTTTTTTTGTTAAGAGTGTCCACTCCAGATTTAACAATTCACTATACATGCTGTATACATTATTTTAACTAGCCTTTTTAGTAGCATGGTATGAACAATTTGAGGCTCATTTAGTCAGCCAGAAAACTGATACATGGAGGAGTTGTCAAGTGATTTCCTCAAGGCTCCACATTTAGTAAATGCTGGAACCAGAATTCAAACTATATATCCTACTGTTTAGCCAAGTTTCTCAATCACTCTATTATACTGCCTTCTTATATTGCCATTTTTCCAATCCTTTCATATTAGTAGTTTAACTGTTTATCATTGTATTTGATGGCTTGTAGAACAGTGCTGACCAACAAAATTTTTTGCAATAATGGAAATATTCTATATATACCCTTTCCAAAATGATAGCTGTCAGCAATTTATGACCATTGAGACTTGAAATATGGCTGTTGGGACTGAGGCACTAAGTTTTAAATTGTACTTAATTTTAATTAATTTAAATATAAAGGGTCACATGTGGCTAGTGACTATCATATTGTGCAGTCCGATTCTAAATGTAAGCATACTGCCATTCTTTAAAACACTGTTCTTGAAATAAAAAACACAATTAATCAAATACAATTGTTAGAAGAATGCCTGAAAAGTGAAAATAAAAAAGGATATATTCTTTGTTCCTTTCTGGTAAGTTCTATGGCTATTATGCATTGAAACATACTGGTCAAGAGGAAAGCTGTTATACAATAATTTTATTTTATGTTCATATATGTTTCACAAAACAAGTGTAATATTTTAAACAACAGTTTTGATTATTTGAATTCTTGAAGGCTTGCAAGATATGGCCACGGATATAAATACAGACATATGTCTACATCTATAGATATGTAAATGTAGATATAGGTATATTTAAATTTTTAAATTTATTCCCTCCTCATTATCAAATTACTCATACAAATTAAAATTCAAAATAAAATAGTAACAGTCTTCATATTTGTACTGAATAATCTTATGACAATTTTTGTTTCTTAATCACTGTATATTTTTAAAATTTTTAAATTAACATAATTGTTAGCTTCCCTTCACTTCTTTTCTTCTATAAATTCAAAATTCTCTAAACTGTAATTTCCTACATTCTTTTCAGTACATTTTATATTTCTCATAGTCCTATATTAGCTTTTGTGTTTTATGAATTGAGTCTTCAGACATTTTAAATAAGCTCATTTACCATATCATGGCTTCTTTTTTTAATCCAGTAAATAGTAATGTTTAAAAAAAAAGATAAAAGATTTGCTCAAATGGGAATTCTATATGTTTGCAAACTTTAATTTTTCCAAACTGATAGTGTTAATTTTAGGAACATCATTTTTATTATCATGATTATAGCTGCTTAGTAGCTCTGTAATGAGACGTCTGTTTTATATAGTAGACGAATCATTTATTTTACTGAAGGACTAAATACTTGGTTTGGGAAATTTAAAAATTAATGTAGTATGAACACAGCATGATATTCAGATATAATCCTTCAATATTAAGAGGGGTAGGATCATGACGAGATCCTGAATCATCAGATTGAAGTTGAACGATTATTAACCTGATGCAGATGTAATAGTGATTTTTGCTTTGTGAGGTGATATATGTCTCTACCAACAAGCTACTTCATCCTTAGAAATTGTGATTAGACATTTAATTAACACAAGCTGAAGTTGTCAAGATTTCAAATTAAATTAAATATTGCTCAGTTTAATAACAAAACAATGAACTTATCCAAATGAGTTAAACAGCTATGAAATCATAACAAACTCCAAGAAAAGAGAAATTCCCCTCTACTTATCATGAGTATATGTTCTATACACATAAGTACTGTGATAAACAAAATCTGAATATATATGTATACTTTAAAATAATGAAAGTTTCTTTAAAAAATAAATCATATATTGTAATGACTTAATGTTGTCTTAATGTAATGTTGACTTAATGTAATGACATTTATTGTAATGACTAGGGCAAATCACTTACATGTCCATGCTGAAAATATTTTTAAAACCTCTAACTTAGAATTTCCTGAAAAATTATCACTTTAATCATAGACAAAAATCAATGTCATTGTTGTAAAATTGTGCCCATTTTACTACTATAGCATTTTAGGAAGTAAAAACTCAAGCCACATATAGGACAACTATTTTTGTAATGAATACACTGACAAAGGTTTAGGTAACCAGAATAAGTATTAATACGTCAATGGAAAAAAAAGAATGCATAAATAACAGGCAAAGATATGTTTAGGCATTTCACAGTAAAGAAATGTAAATGGACTATAATCCTTGGAAAATAAAACAGTTAATTACTGAAATGCAAATTAAGTGATAAAGAGAAATTTTGTTATACCCACCAAATTAGAAAAAATAATTAAAACTTGATTTCATAAAAAACATTGATGAGATTGTGAAACAACAGAATCTCTTATATAGTCTTGATCAGAGGATTACCAAGTATACTCCATGTTTCCTTTTAAACCTTTCTAGAGAATTTGCAGGGAACACACTTGCTAAGACATCTATTTTTTGTTACATTTTTAAAGCAACAGAGTATGTAAAGCTTCACATCATTTTTAACCTCACAATTCTTTGCCTGTACCCTAAATGTCTAGGTCTGGCACATCTCACATAAAGTGTTCACTTGTAATCATTGCTTTAGACTCTGATTTCAAAAGGAGGCTTGCTAAACTACCTAGTAAAATTCAACATGAATATAACTTTAAGTCCCAGCGACTCCACTCATGAATATAAACCCCTGAGGAATTCTTAAACATGTGCATTTGGAAATAGCATAACAATATTCAAAGCAGCATTTTTGTAACATAATGAAACTTGTAAAACTTCTCTATCAAATTTATAATTAATAAGGTACAGTCAAGTCATACAATAGAATAGTATACATCAGTGCATAATGAATGAAAGTCACACATAGCTACATGGTTATATTTAAAAATAAAAATGCTGAATTAAAAAAGTCATAGAAGAATTCACAGAGCATTATTGTGTTTATTTAATGTGTTTATTCATAGAGCATAAATATGTTTATTTAATGTTCAAAGTAAGGTATAAGAAACAATAAATTGCTTAAGGATACTTATACAGGTACTAAAATTATAAAAGCAATAAGAAAATTATATAAAATACAAGATAGTTTTTACTTTAGCAGGTGAGGAAAGGGGATGTGATCAAAGAGCAAATGACCAATGATTTATCAGTAATATTATATTTCCAAACAGTTAGGGATTCAGACATTTTACCTTCCACACTGAATTTCATAGAAAGGTACTCAAAGAACTGCTTTTATAAAGCAAAGAATAAAGAAAATAGAAGAAAAGTATATGACGAAGAAAACAATGGGTTTGAAGCACGAGATCAGTGAAAGAGTTCACAATGTGGACAACAGGCTTAAAGGGTGACAATTCAGAATGTAGTGGGAGGATTAAGGATTCCAAACAGGAAGTTTCTAGGAAAAAATTAAGGGAAAAAAGTGATAACATGTTACGGTTAAAAGACTGAAATCAAAGAAAACATGGCTTATCAAGTACAATGGACCCACATAAAATTAACAGCTGACATCTCATCAGAAATGGTGGAATCCAGAAGACAGTCGAATTTCATATTCAAAGTTTTGAAGAAAAAAAAAAAAAACCTCTACAAAAAAAACCCCTCTACTAAGAATCTTATAGCCATCAAAACTAACTTTCAAAAGTAAGGCAAAATAAAGACATTCCCAGATTAAACAAAATGGATAGCACATCTACCTTATAAGATATATAAAAGGAAGTTCTTCAGGCAGACAGATAGTAAGTTAAATCCATACAAAACAGTAAAGAACATGGTTAAAGGTCATTATGTAAGTATAAAAAATTATATATGTATATTTCTTCACCATTATTTCTTAACTTTTTAAAAAAGAAGATAAACAAAAGGTATACAATATATTGTTGTACTATAATATATAGAAATATATTTGTCAATAACAAGCAAAGTTGTTTTGGAGTGAAGAAACAACATCAGATTGTAACTAAATCCAAAAGACCAAATGAAGAAAATCAGAAATAAGAATAAGAACATCAATATAACAAATCTGTAAAAATATATTTGCTTTTCTTTCTTCTCTCAGCTTATTTAATAGATATAATATTATATAAAGTAATAATTATAAAAACATGTTTGGGGATTATGCATTTACATGTAAAATGTATTTATGGATTAACATACATAAAATGTAATAAGTTAATAAGAATAATAGACAAAGAAGGTACAATTAAAACTGTATAGAAATAATCTTTCTATTTCTCATTGAACATAAGTTAGTATAAATCTAAGTAAGTTCTGATCAGTTAAGATGTATGCCTTAGTGAAACCACTGAGAGAATACTTTAAAAAAAAAGATGAAAAAAATCATTAAAGAAATTAAATTATCATACTTTCAAAATTTAATAGAAAAGAAAATGTTAAGGAGAATTACAATAATAAAAAAAGAACCTGGATATAAAGAAAAAAAGTAAAATGGCAGACAAATCCAACTATATCAATAGTACCATTAAATAGGAATGAATTTAAAAAAAGGCAGAGATTTTCAGACTGGTGAAATATTTTAAAGACAAATATTTAGCCAAACTAACTAAAGGAAAAACAGAGAAGACTCAAATTACCAAAATCAAGTTTGAAGGAGAGGACATTATTATCAACCTTGTGGAAGTAAAAAGGAATATGAGAGAATATTATGCCAACATATGAAATAACTCGGATGGAATGAACAAATTATTAGAAAGACACAAGCTACCAAAGCTGTCTCTAGAAGATTTCAGAAATATAAATAGACCTATAACATGTAAGGAGATTGAATTAATAATTTTAAAGAACTTCCCACAAAGCCAAGTCCAACCCAAGGTGGTTTCACTGGTGAATTCTATAAAACATTTAAGGAAGAGTTAAGGAGAGTTTGAGAAACTTTCCCCCCAAAATAGAAAAATTACTTCCTAACTCATTTTATGAAACTAGTAGTACACAGATGCCAAACATGGCAGACATTATAAGAAAATTTCAGACCAGTATCTTTTATGAATATAGAGGTAAAAATGCTCAACAAGGTACTAACAAACCATATCCAGCTACATATAAAAATGATTTTACAACCTGACCAATGGAATTTAACCCAGGAATTGAAGCTATAGTAATCAAGAATGTCATATATGACATATAGGTAAATATATTTGAATTGAGAGTCCAGAAATAAGCCTTCACATTTATAGTCAATTAAATTTCAGAAAGTGTGCTAAGACAATTTAAAGCAGAAAGAATAATTTTTTTCATCAAATGGTACTAGAACAGCTGGATATCCACATGCAAAAGAATAAAGTTGGACTCTCACAACATTATAAAAATAACAAAAATTAACACAACATAGATAAAAGACTTAAATGTAAAATCTAAAACTCTTACCAGAAAACATCAGAGTAAATACCAATGACCTTGAATTAAGTTATGCTTTTTTAGACATGACACCAAAAGCAATAAAAGAAAACATAGGTAAATTAGACATCAACAAAAGAATATGAATATCTTTTTGAGTTATGTTTTTTTTCTGGATATATGCCCAGGAGTGGGATTGCTGGATCATATGGTAGCTCTATTTTTAGTTTTTTAAGGAAACTCCATACTGTTCTCCACAGTGACTGTATCAATTTACATTCCCACCAACAGTGTAGGAGGGTTCCCTTTTCTTCACACCCTCTCCAGCATTTATTGTTTGTAGATTTTTTGATAATGGCCATTCTCACCAGAGTGAGGTGATACCTCATTGTAGTTTTAATTTGCATTTCTCTAATAATTAGTGATGTTGAGCATCATTTCATGTGCTTGGTTACCAAGGCGGAAAGGAGGGGGGAGGGATAAACTGGGAGATTGGAATTGACATATACATACTATTGTATATAAAATAGATAGCTAATAAGGACCTACTGTATAGCACAGGGAACTCTTATCAATATTCCATAATGACCTATATGGGAAAATCATCTTAAAAAGAGTGGTTATATGTATACGTATAACTGATTCACTTTGTTGTACAGCAGAAACTAACACAACATTTTAAATCAACTATACTCCAATAAAAATTTAAAAAATAAAAAATGAAGAATATGAATAGACTTTTCTCCAAAGAAGATATACAAATAACCTATAAGATAAACACACAAAAAACATGCTCAACATAATCAGTCACAAGGGAAATGCAAATCAAAATCAGAATGAGATACAACTTCATACACACTAAGAAAATAATAATCAAAATGTTAGATAATAACAAGTGCTGGTGAAGATATGGAGAGATTGGAACCATTATCAATGCTTGTATCAATTCCAATGCTTGGAATTTAAAATAGTACAGCCATTTTGGAAAGCAATCTGTCATTTTCTCAAAAACTCATGTAGATTTACCAAAGGACTCACCAATGCCACTCCTGGGATACATGCCAAAGAGAACTGAAAACATATATCCACAAAAAACTTGACGCAAATGTTCACAGCAGCATTATTCACGGATAACCAAAAGATGGAAATAACACGACGTTTATGAATGAATACATAATGATGAATGAATACATAAAATATGGTATATTCATAAAATTAGATATCATTCTACAATAAAAATGAAGTACTTACAAATGTTACAACATGGATAAGCTTTGAAAATATAATGCTAACTGAAAGAAACCAGTCACGAACCACCTCACATGTATGATTGCATTTATATGAAATATGCAGAATATGCAAATCTATAGAGACAGGAAGTAGGTTTCCTAGAGCTGGGGAGGGTTGAAGAATATGGGGAGGGATTGCTAATGGGTATGACATTTCTTTTGGAGGAGATATAAATGTTCTTAAGTTGATTGTGGTGCAAAATTTTGTAAATATGTGAAAAATCTGTATGCTTTACAAGTCCGTGAATTGTATCAGTGAACATGAATTACATTTCTATAAAACTCATAAAAAATCAGCACAAGGAAAAGAAATATAATCCTTTTATAAAGTAACCCTAAAATTAACACTATTTATATAATCATAATAAATTAGGATTTATGGTTGAATTTTAAAGTTTGGAATCATCCTGAAGACAAACCACAATTTTAATATGGTTGTAGACAAAAGCATACATTTTAGCATCTGTGATGACAAAGTAAAATAAAAAGTACAAGGAGTTGTTGTTTGGAGGTGAAAATTGGAGTGGAGAACAGGTTTGTAGAGTTGTGTGTTAACATATTTTATAAAGAAGAAATCAAAATTTTCTGTCTATAGATTATATAACATGTAAATGTGATTATATTTCTTAAAGTTACAAACGCTAATTATGGGGGAGCTAAAAGTGTTCAGTCTATGTTGGTAGTGTTGGGAGAGTGGGCAATGTGGCACATGTTTTGTTTTTAAGATGTATCCTCATTTATAAAGCTAGATACTGGTATATAAAATATGAAATAAACAAGAAAATAGATACAAATAAATAGAGGCATACAGGCAAATAAATGCATACATAAATAAATGTGCAGTACAATATTGTGTTTAACTGTCAAGTTAAATACCAGGAGAAACCACTCAGAGTGTCACTGTGTAGAACAAAACTTAAAGTGAAGAATTGTAGTTTAGCTTACTGTTAGTATTCATTTTGATCAAATGTTTTTTACCAAAAAAAAAAAAAAGGAGAGAGAGAGAAAAAAAAACACCTTTCAGTTTTATGAAGGCCAGTCTGTTTGATATGTTCAATATTTTTGATATTCATTAATTATAATTGCAGGAGCTGAGGCCCAAGGAATGAGGCATAAGAATTAAGGCAGAAGGGTGAATACTTGCCATGTCAGAAGGATGCTTATTTATTTATAAGGTGAGTATTGTTAGATACATAGACCATGAAACAAAAATTAGTTGGAATACTGATGTAAGCTAAGGCCATGAGAATATCAATGATATATTCTAAAACTAACATCATTGGTGAGAGTTGTATTAATTGAGAGTTTAGTTGTAAGTAAGAGAAAACTACCCAGCATAGATAAAGCAAAATGGGATGTTTTGATAAGGATACTTACAAAGTATGCCATGGAACCCAAGGGCAGAAATGCCATAGGATGATGGGAAAATGAAAGTAGAAATAAGAGAAATACCAGCAACCCAGGCAATATGCTTATTGTCAAGTTTGTTTGTTTTTTTAAAAATAGACTTTATTTTTTAGAGCAATTTAGGTTCACAGAAAAATATAGAAGATACAGAGATTTCCCATATACTCTATGTCCATTCATTCATAGCCTCCCTCATTATCAACATCCCCATCAAGGTGGTACAATTGATGAACCTACATTGATACATCATTATCAACCAAAGTCCATAGACTACACTAGGGTACACACTTGGTACTATACATTCTATGGGTTTGAACAAATATATAATGACATATATCCACCATTGTATATCATACAGAATAAATTCACTGCCCTAAAAATCCTGTGTGCTACAAGTATTCATCCTTTCTTCACCTCTAATCCCTGACAACTACTGATCTTTTTATTGTCTCCATAGTTTTACCTTTTCCAGAATGTCATATAGTTGGACTCACACAGTAGGTAGCATTTGCAGATTGGCCTCTTTCACTTATTAATATACATTTAAGACTCTTCCAAGTCTTTTCATGGCTAGATAGTTTATTACTTTTTAGTGTGAATAATATTCCATTGTCTGGATATACCACAGTTTATTTATCCATTCATCTACTAAAGAATATCCTGGTGCTTCCATGTTTTGGCAATTATGAATAAAGCTACCATAAACACCCATGTACATGTTTCTGTGCATGCTGTTCACCTTTAATCCTTAGACAAGGTCTGGACTGCACATCCAGATCTGCACGTGCACAGGTAAGACTTTCTAAGGCACAACATTGCAACTGCTATAGGGCTGAGAACTGAAGAGACACACCAGATGACTTGCAGTTACTGGAGATACTTAAGTTGTAGCTTAGACAGATGAGTGGAGGGACCTCACTGAGGACTTCAGGCATTCAGTTGAATTTCCAGGAAAGGTACACTTTAAGAAGGAGAAACAAGCCCTAGGAAAAGGACCAACATTGTGTTAAGCATAAAACAGAAATAGACCTGACTGCCTTAACAAAGAATAAAATTGAGCTTGACAAGATTAAGGGGACCCACTAATAATTTAACTGCTCTATAGAACATAATTCAGCATTTTTTAAAGTAGGGGTCAGCAAATTCATTCTGTAAAGGGTCAGACAGTAAATATTTTAGGGCCATATGGCCTTTATTGCAACTATCCACCTCTGCCATGGTAGCATGAAAGCAGTCATAAAGAGCTTTTTACTTATAAGCATAAACCCAACAAATTACATTCAGTATAAGTGAACTAAACTGTTTAACTAAAAGGCAAATGTTTTCAGACCAGATAGAAATACTCACAAATAGTGAGCATAAGAAGGCTTGGGGTGGCCTTATGTTTAGATACAGAAGACTTTAAGACAAGGACATAAAAAGAGACATTTTAGAATGATAAAAGGATAAATGAATCAAGAAGGCATAAAAATCATACATATTTATACACCTACCAAGAGTGTTACAGAACCAAAATTGGGTCCGTTTGCCCATGCACAGTAAAGTCAATCTACTGACACTGGGTTTTAGTGAAGGAAAGTGCAGTATCTATTGTGGGCACCAGACAAGGAGTCTGGGGCAGCTAATTTTGAAAAAATCTGAACTCCCCAATGGATTTCAGGGAAGCATATTTAAAGGCAAGGTGAGGGAGGAGAGTCACAGGGTGTGTGATCAGCTCGTGCACAATTCTCTGATTGGCTGATGGTGAAGTAACAGGACAGTGTCACAGGGGTTAACATCATCAATCTCTGACTCCAGCTGGTCTTGGGGCTATATGCTCGTGGTCATCATGTAGTTAACTTCTTCCATTTGGTAGGGATTTCAGTATCTGTAAAACAAGTCAGGAATGTGCATCATATACTTCAGGGAGAAACTTCAGGGAGGAACTAAAGTTTCCGCGACTGACATATGGCTGGTTTACTCTTTAAATTTTTACCGGTTCTTCTGGCAAAACTGCTACTTTTTTTTACTACATGTTCACATCTTTTCAATCATTAGTTCTTGAGCCAGGCTTTTGTAACTCAGGGGAGACCTGGGAGTCCACAGCTTTTCTATAAACAAGAGGTAGGCAGAGGACAGGGGAGAGGTGTCTGTCTTAGGAAAGCCCCATAGGGTCCTGCTCAGTTACAGAGGCACTTTAACCTGTATAAGGCAAAAACTGATGAAAATAAAAGGGAAATAAATCATATTTGGAGATTGTCACCCTTTTCTCCTTAAATGCTATGCTGTTTTTCATTTAACAGTAAAAAAATCTGTTGGAGTTAAGTATATTTTTTTCTGTTTACACTTCTTCTCCTCCATTTTTACATTGAACCCACTTAATCACGTTTCTGTTCTTGTCACTCTACCCAAACTATGCTTCTCAACATAAACATAGGTTTCCACATTACTTAATCAAATAGTCATTTCTTTGTCTTTATTCTCTTGTCCCATCAGCCACATTTCACCCTGTTAATCATTCTTTTCTTTTTGAAGTATTTTCTTAGTTTGGCTTCCAGGCTGCCAGGCTACTTATCTCTCTATCCTACAGCCTCACTGGCTACTTCTTCTCAACCCCCTTTGTTAGATTTCCAAATAAGAAAGATTCCCAGAAGTCAGTCCTTAGTTCTCTCTTCTTCATCTGCGATACTGGTTGGATAATCCCATCAAGTGCCATGTCCTTAAATACCATCTCTTTTCTGAGAACTTCCAAAAGTCATACATACAGCTCAGATCTCTTCATGACATTTATACTTATACATCGAATTTCCTGCTTGACTCCATTTAAATGATTAATAGCCATCTATTACTGAACTCTGCCCTCCAATTAAAGACAAAAATGAAAAATTTTCCATTTCTATATTGCTCCAATTATTGCAATTTATATTTGCTCAGGCCAAGACCTTCATGTTATTGTTGACTCCTCCATTTCTAACATCTTTCTTATCCAAGTCCATTAGTAAATCCAGTTTCAAATATATTCTGAATTAGACCAGTTTCCAGTCAGTTCATTATTTATCCTTGCCCATGATACCATCATCTTCATCAGTTTTTTTTTTCTTCAGTAGCTTTCTAATATGCTCCCTGGTTTCATTTTTGTCCACAAGCCCATCCAGTCTGCTTTCTAATGGACCTTACTTCTCTGTTACATATAGCATCTTCCTCCCTCAGAATCCTTGCCACTGCTTTGCTTTCAGCCTACAATGCTGTGTCTCACTTACCTACGTGAATTCCTCTTGCCACCCTGCAAAAAATACTGCATCTTTTATCACTTTATACCCCCTTATCCTTAAAAATTATCCCATATATGTATATTTTTAAATTATAGTACTCATCTACTGAGTCTCTTGTCAGTTATTGATATAACGGTGTCATGCTTCTAGGTAAAGAACAATTGTAGTAGGTAGTCTCAGAAGTCTGTAGGAATAAAATATAGATCAGTTTTTAAAGGGAAGTCAGCATTAATGAAATTTTCATAAATTATATAAGCTAGTGATCATTAACGTAGTTACTGAACAATGTCCATGCCCAAAGTAAGCCCTAGAATCAGTTTCTCCTATGAATACTCTATGAATAATTTAATTATTACTCACTATTAACTGATAGACATTAATTACTTTGTTGTCATTAAGTCAGCAAAAATGCAAGTTTACAAGTACTGATTGTAGAACAAACATAGTGGCTTCATACAACATAGTTTAAGCTGTTGTTTCTGAATTCAGAAGACTGTTTTTAGTTTAGATCACATCATTTACTAAGAGAGTGTGTTTTCTACTTACTATGTGGTAAAAAAGAAGGTTAATCTAATTTCTTTATAGAGTGGTTGTGAGATATATTTAATAACATAAGTAAAATGCATTTTAAAACAGTGAAATATTTATATTTAAATCTTAAGCATTATTTTACCAATATTAATAAAGATTAAAATAAAGTATATTACATCTATAATGAAGATTTTCTTTTATACAAAAAGGATGAATTAGTTCTATAAAATATTTAAATATAAGAAAAACCTCATATTTTGCTACACTTGATTTAATTTCCAAATTTGATAGTTAAATAATGGAAGAGTTTTAATATAGTTAGAAAAGGAAAAAAGTGAGTATATTGAATATGTTAAAACATTTTCAGAAAATATAAAAATGCTGCTACTAAAAATACAGAGGTAAAGTTGATTTTTGTGGCCAGTCAGCTAGTGGTGGTTATGAGCGGGCATTCAAATGTGCTTGGGTAATTAAAACACTTCATAACATGGTTGTACATAATTATATTGAGTGAATATATTAAGATTTTAAAAAATATTTCTAGTAGAATGTGATTTTGATTGATTTAATCCTCACAGTGTTGTGGGTGTATAAGTCTAGTTGGAAATAGTCTTGGCCAGCTCATACAGCAGCAGATGCAGTATTTGCATAAGTAGGATGTTATATGTGGGCTTGTATTTTTGGCTGACACTAGATTTATGACACCAGTTCATTTTTTGCACAGATGGAAGAAAACCTGACAATGTGAAAAGAGGAGTTAATCAATTTCTCTTTAAAAAACTGCTACAGTTACTCTGACTTAAATTTACATATATGTGTCTGATTACCTCATTCATGTGCATATATAAAACAGTAAATTTTCGGTCACTTTATTATCTCTCATTGCAATGTTAGCAATTAAACCTGAGGCTGATGCAGCCAAGGAGGAAGCATTGGTAGTATTAATGAATAAATATATTTATCCTAATTTTGGAGGTGAAAGAATCATTTACAACAGTGAATTAAAAACAAAATAAATGGCTTATATTTCCAGAAAAAGTATAGTGCTTTCTCATGTAAAATATTAAATTATAAAATAAATGGCTGATTTTTACAGAAAATATATAAATTATACTATACTATATAATATACCATTATATTCTTTGAAAATTTTCTGGGTTTTATTCTAAAACTTTCTTCATCTTGCTTAAGATATTTAAAATACTTAGTAATTGCATATTGGACTTTCCTATGGTTTTAGAGGTTAGAGTCTAGTGACAGAGATGTAATATTTGCTTGTGTGTGGTGGTGAAGGACACAGTGGATGGATTGGGCTACACTATAGAAACAGAAAAAAGGGAATGTGAGCCAGTCACATGGACAGCCACAAATAAGGATACAGAAAACACAGTCAATAAAAGAAAATTTCCAAGCAACTATTTTGTTATTGTTGATAAAACAGTGAGGGGAAACAGCTAAGACTGAGAGTATAAACAGGTAGCAGCTTTTATATACCAGGGAAAAGACATTGAATTCTATTTTGTGGGCATATAATTATTTTACTGGAGAGATTAAATAATAAAAGCAGATTCTTTAAAAAAAATATTCTGATAGCTAGGTGGGTAATGAATTTGGTGAGTTAAGACTAAAAGCAGATGGAAGGTATTGCTATTTATTAGGAGAATGTTATGGAATTTTGAGCAAAGCAAGTGGTAATAGAGGTAGAAAAATGAGAAAATGTGAGAAGCAGTTATGAAAGTATACTTATAAAATTTATAATTCATCTCTTTAAAAAATTAAAATATCAATCTCTAATTTTATTTGACATTTAAAAATATATAATATGGTCAAAATAAATAAAAATAATGATAATTCTGAGAGACATACTAAAATAAATATAGATAGATACACATGTGCACACACAAAGAGCACTGAAAATTAATATTAATCAAAATAGAAGAACTGCAATGTAAACTTGGCCATGTTTGGGGTTACAGAATACTTTACTTACAGTTATTGCTGAAACATAAATACAACTTCACTTTTATTTTATTTTTAGATTTTGTAATGTCTAGGACACTTTTAAATTTATTCTAACTTTTAATTAACTGGCTAGGAAGAGAGCTGACTAATCTGCAATTTCACAAATCAAAAATCTCACTGATGCTTTTAACTTTGTGGGAGGAGCAAGGGTTTAGCTGTGGATGGAAAACTGTGGGAGTTCATGGTCAGCTAAAAAATATCTGAAGTGATTGCAACTACATGTAACTCACGCGCTTTCACTGTCCCTGTGCTAATCATGTTTTATTATTTTCATGACCATTTAAGACATGTAAATGTCTGTACACAGTTCAAAATATGTAATTCTGAGGAATAAAAAAGTCTCTGTGGAATAACTTCACAGAAAGAGGATCTTTATTGTCATTGCATGACAGGAAAATATCAATACAACAGAGATAATATCTATGACTAGTGATAGAGTTCTAAATACTAACTTTGAAATTGTGAAGGATCTGAGATGCTATCTCACAGCTTACGTGGATTCCCTGCTCCCCACTTCCTTGAAGAACAGCACAATGAGAGCCAAATGTCCACCAATAAGTTACAATAAAGGAGAGGATCCCTCAAATTATGAGATCTAGAGCTTGTATAGGGATGATTAAGACATATATCCAATCTTTCTTCCAAAGAGAGATTTCTCATTAAGCAAACATTCTCTGATGGACAGAGGGAAAGCATTGCTAAATCTATTACCCTGAAATGTAATGGAATATTTCCAGGAAGGAAAAGGATAAGATTTTACATTTCCAAATCATTCTGTGGGTCTCTGTCTTAAAGATATCTTAGAGATACTATCTCTACTGAGAGGTACTATCTACTTAGAGATAGTATCTCTAGTTTCCAGAGCTGTCTGATATGCAAACATTCTTTCAGTGCCCTTTGCTCAAAAGGTCTAGATCATGTAGGAGCATAAAAAAAAAAATCCAAAAACTCTCTCCTAATACAACCAAAGTCTGATTCTTTATTTATCCAATAATTATTATAATATATTCCAAATATTTGGAAAAATAATATATAATGAACACCCAATGAATCCATTCCTTTGCTGCATTTAAATATTTTGCCATATTTGACTTATATCTTTTATTCACTGTGATAAACAAAATAATGGTAATCTCAAAGATGTCCACATTCTAATTCATGAGACCTGTGAATATGTTACCTTAAGTGGCATAAGGAACTTTACAAATATGATTAAGTTAAAGATCTTGAAATGGATCTTGGATAATCTGAGTATTAAGAGTTTTTAAGAGAGAGGCAGAAGGATACGAGTCAGAGAGAGATTGGAAAATGCTACACTTCTGGCTCTGAAGATCAAGGAAGAGGTCATGATTCTATGGATTCAGGTAGCTTCTAGAAGCTGGAAAAGGCAAGGGAATGGATTCTCCCCTTGAGCCTCCAGAAGGAATGAATCCATGCTGACACCTTGATGTTAGCCCAGTGAAACTCTTTTAAGATTTCTAACATCTATTCTTGTATCCTATGTCCATTTTTAAAAATTTACATACATTAATGTTTACTCTTTGTGACGTAAATTCTATGAGTTTTGGAAAAATAATATATTTTTATTCACCATTATTTATCAAACACAATAACTTTATTGTCCTAAAATATTTCCTGTGTTTCACTTATTCACCTTCATACCACCCCAGCCCCAACCTCAACCTGATCTCAACCACTGAACTGTTTACCATCTCTATATTTTTGCATTTTCATGAATGTGAAACATTTGGAATCATGTAGTATATAGTTTTTCAGACTAGCTTTTGTCGCTTAATAATATAAAGGGAAGCAAAATAGAAGAATATTTGCAGGCTCATTGTCAAAGTGTATATGATCAGCATTAGTAGTTATGCACTTGTGTTGATATAAATGTTTTATACTTAAATACATAGTTTTCTAAATCATAATAGTGAAAGGTGAATAAAACTTAAATCATACCACATTTGTTTTTTTCTTCTTAGTTAATGGTTGACAATAGTTGATATTACCTAAATGAGAACTTTGAAAATGTGATGCAATTTATATCAGCATGAGTTAATTTTGAGATCTATTTTGAACTCTATCTAAACCATCTGGGGAGAGATTCCTTCAGAGAAAATAAAGAGCATGCTGTATAATGATTCTATCTGCTACCATTAGCAGATGATACAGACTTGTTAATCACATCTGTACCTCAACATTATCTGGCCATATGCTCATGCAGATGAAACATTAACATTCACTGATTACACAATTCTATTAATTTCTATCATCCTTGTCACAAATAAAATAGTCCCTATATAGTGATATATATTCTTTCAAATACTATAATTTCTATATTGATTAAAATTTATCCTCTGATTTATCCCAATCCTGAGCTTCCCATCTCCATCCTTTCTCTTGTCTTCTGGAGATCCATTCTATGGTGACCAAAAGAAATTGTATCATGCATTCTTATGTTCTTCATGGAATATCCCCCAAATTCCTTGACTTTGTAGAAATTTTCCTCTTTCCTGAGAACATCCATGTTTTGTAGTGTTTAGCTTCTAACTCCTTATGACCTTTATTCACTCCCATGTCATTTGTATATGACATTAAAACCTTCACCCTCAGTTGTCTAATTCCAATCGCCTAGTCACTTAGTTACTCTGTATTTTATTGAGTTCTTAGTTTCAGTCTCAACATCTTTCTAGCTACTTTTCTCCCTCTTTCCCTCTCCCTCTCCCTCTACTTCTCCTGCCCATTCCCTGTCTCCCTCTATCTCTCTCTGTCTTTCTGTATACACACATATAATAAAAAGTTGTCATTTTCATATGGGTAAAAAATACATTTAAAATTCAATATTATTTTCTCAAGGAATGCACATTTTAACATAAAAATGTACAAGTTACAGTCTATGCTTGCAAGAAAATAAATGAATAATATCAAAAGTCTTTTCTATATTCTGACACTGTTCTCTAAAGAAACGTTTTGTGGCCACAATTTCTTTAGCACACAGGTTTAAAATGGAAATCTTAGGGGTAATTCAAGAATATTCATTCATTTACAGATCACCTAAGAGTGATTACACTGTTCCAGGTAGTTTCTGAGGATGTAAGAATAAAAAGAAGCTGACTTTGTTTGAATAGATTTAATCCAGTGGAGAGGAAGACATTCAAATTAAGAATTAAAATATTGTGTGATTTTTGCTATATTGAATACATGAACGTGATATGAGTGTTCAGGGAAGGATTTACCAATTGACCACATAGCTTTGATACCCAGAGGAGAACTTGAAAAGAACTATGATATAACTGTGTATTCTTACCCATCAAAGACAGCCAGAAACATCCCTGTGGATATAATAATAATAATGTATTACTTACAGCAGTAGAGATCACACTCCATGAGGAACTGTGAAGTATTTCAATAAGAGTGAGTAAGGAGGGGCTTATTATAGGATTTGCACTTATGTCAGGTGACTTGGGGGAAAGAATGTTTACCATTTATCAGTTAGTTAAGATTGCCAGACACTGTGCTGTTTGTTTTATTCTCTCCTTTCTAGGCTTATCAGTTATACTTATTTTTTAACTTTTTTGTTCTTTTTATTTTGAGGTATAGTTGATTTACAATATTATATTAGTTTCAGGTGTACAACATAGTGATTCAAAATTTTTATAGATTATGCTGCATTTATAGTTATTATAAAATATTGGCTATATTCCCTGTGTTGTACAATGTATCCTGGCAGCTTGTTTATTGTATGCATAGTAGCTTGTACCTTTTAATCCCCTACCCCTATCTTACACCTTCACCCTTCCCTCTTTCCTCTGGTAACTACTAGTTTGTTCTCCATATCTGTAAGTCTATTTTTTTTGTTGTTATAGTCACTAATTTGTTTTACTTTTTAGGTTCCACATATAAGTGATAACATACAATAATTGACTTTCTCTGTCTGACTTATTTCACTAAGCATAATACCCTCCAGATCTATCCATGTTGTTGCAAATGGCAAAATGTCATTCTTTTTTATGACTGAGTAGTATTCCATTGTAAAAATAAACCACCTCTTTCTTATCCATTTATCTATTGATGGAAACTTAGTTTGCTTCCATATCTTAGCTATTGTATATAATGCTGCTATGAACATTGGGGTGCATGAATCTTTTCAAATTAGTGATTTTGTTTTCTTCAGATATATATCCAGGAGTGGAATTGCTGTATCACATGATAATTCTATTTTTAGTTTATTGAGGTTCCTACATACTGTGTTCCATAGTGGCAGCACCAATTTACATTCCCACCAACAGTGTAAGAGGGTTCCCTTTTCTCCACATCCTATCCAACATTTGTTATTTGCAGAACTTTTGATGATAGCCATTCAGACAGGTGTGAGGTGATATCTCATTGTGGTTTTGATTTGCATCTCTCTGATGATAAGTGATGTTGAACATCTTTTCATGTGCCTGTTGGCTACCTGTATGTCTTCTTGGAAAAATGTCTATTCAGGTCTACTTCCCATTTTTTTTATTGGGTTGGTTTTTTGTTTTGTTTTTTTGATATTGAGTTGTATGAGCTGTTTATATATATTGGGAATTAAACCTTGATTCATCATCATTTGAAAATATTTTCTCCTTTCAGTAGGTTGTCTTTTCATTTTGTCAATGGTTTCCTTTGCTGGGCAAAAGATTTTAAGTTTAATTAGGTCCCATTTCTTTATTTTGGTTTTTGTTTCCTTTGTCTTAGGAGACAGATCAAAAGAAATATTGCCATGACTTATGTCAAAGAGTGTCTTGCCTATGTTTTCTTCTAGGAATTTTATGGTTTTCAGTCTTACATTTAGGTCTTTAATCCATTTTGAGTTAATTTTTGTATATGTTGTGAGAAAATGTACTCATTTCATTCTTTTACAAGTAGCTGTCCAGTTTCCCCAGCACTACTTATTAAAGAGAATGTGTTTTTTCCATTGTATATTCTTGCCTTTTTTATCGTAGATTAATTGACCATAAGTTCATGGGTTTATTTCTGGGCTCTCTATTCCGTTCCATGATCTATGTGTCTGTTTTGTGCCAGTATCATACTGTTTTGAATACTGTAGCTTTTCAGTAGAATCTGAAGTTAGGGAACATGATTCCTCTGGCTGCTTTTCTTTCTCAAGATTGTTTTGGCTATTTGGGGTATCTTTGTGTTTCCATACAAATTTTAAAATTATTTGTTTTAGTTCTGTGTAAAGATGCCCTTGGTATTTTGATAGGGATTGCATTGAATCTGTAGATTGCCTTTGGTAGTACAGTCATTTTAACAATATTAATTCTTCCAATCCATGAACATGGTACATCTTTCCATCTGTTTGTGTCATCTTCAATTTCTTTCATCAGTGTCTTACAGTCTTCTGAGTACAGGTTTTTATCTCCTCAGGTAGGTTTGTTCCTAAGTATTTTAGTACTTTTAATGCAATTGTAAATGAGATTGTTTTCTTAATTTTTCTTTGTGATATTTTGTTGTTAGTATAAAAATGCAACCGATTTATGTATATTAATTTTGAATCCTACAACTTTACCGAATTCACTGATAAGCTCTCATAGTTTTCTGGTGACATCTTTAGGGTTTTCTATGTATAGCATTATGTCATCTGCAAACAGTGACAATTTCACTTTTTCTTTTCCAATTTGGATAAAGAAAGATAGGAACTGAGAGTCCATATAGTTTGCTGGAATTTACACAGCTAGTATGTGGCAACAATGTACCTAAAATCCAGGTCTCCTTATGCTTAATCTTATACTGCTGTTTAATGCCATATCTCAAGTTCTAGTATAATATAGGTTGGAGATTTTGTCATGAAAAATTGATTGTACTCCTGGATTTGGTTTTATATATAGATTTTTTTAGTAAAGCTAAATAGAATCATTTATGGTTTGATAAAAGTTTTTGCCTTACTTAACAGGGTTTTTGCATGTTAAATGAATTCTGTTTTTCATTTCCTAATCCTAATGAAAATTTTATGTTTTGTATCAAGGTAGAGGAAATCAGGAGTGATGCCACATATGACCTTTCCTTTTCCATGTTTTGGGAAAATTAGCAGCTGATAATTTTAAATGTTTTAATACAAGTATTTTCTACAACTTATTTTAATCAGATAAGAGTGATAACATGCAATTAAATATATCATGAAGAACCAAGAGGAGTACCTAATTTTGTCATTTTCATCCACTTTGTACAACCTCAAAAGCTAAACATTTTATTCTTTATATGATTTCCTCATGCCTACATATTTCACTTCTTTTCCCCATATATTTTCATATTAGAATGTAGTTTCACACTTCTAAGTGAAGGAGTTAAGTGACTCACTTACTGGGTTAGGAGCTTATATTAGGGGAAAACAAAGTTCTCTTCTACATTTCTTCTCACAATGAGTTCAACTCTCATTGCTAAATTCCAAAATTCCAATGAACATGACTTTTTAATAAATCAATATTTATATGTTAATAATTTTCTAAGTTAAAGATTCAAATCCTTCATTAAATTCAACTTCACTTCAGAAAAGTAAAAATTTTAAATGTTAACCTTTTTTTTCCCCATACACACAGGACTTTCCAGTATATCATACAGTGATTGGTCTTGTGCAAAATATTGTGTCCACTCTTTGTACTATTTCTTCTAAACTATAGCTGTCTTGCTCTATGTGGATATATGTGTAATTTTATTAATCAGAAACATATTATTTAAATATAATGACTGGCTAATATTAGGAATAAATGTTCTGTGACAAAGAACGGAGAAATGTTTAGATACTTGTGTTACTTCTTAATTATAAAATATGTATGTGTTAAGTATTATACTAACACACAGGTTAATATAAAGACATTGTAAATGTTCCTTTTAAAAATAAATGTTAGAATCGTTTTTTAAAAGGTAATTTCAGATGTTAGGTATCTAAAGATCCACTCAGAAAAACTACATATAAGAATCAATTTTGATAAATAGTTACTTGTGTTATTTTCTGAAATAACCTTTGTGTCAATAGTATTTTAGGTCCCTAAGTATATTACAGTCAAAATAATATTTTAAAATAATTAAAAATTGTGCAAAGTTCAAAATCACAGTATTTTTGGAATAGCAATTTGAACAAAATAATTTCTTGAAAGAGAAAATGATTTTATATTTATGTTAAACTTTATGTTCAGTATTTTAAATGTTTGTAAGTTAGATTTTATTCTGGCATAGTAGAATTATTAGCTCAAAAAATGAAAAATAAAAAAAGAGCAGCAACTTATTATATAGATGCATTTGTATTAAAGAAGTTGATCATTTGTTATAATAAGGCATTAATACAGAATTTGATGACTCTTTTAGAAAATAGAGCTTTACATTTAATATATAAACTTAATATATGAAATTTACAGTTAATAGACACTATAATTTAATTCTGAGACATTTATGCATTGTACCAAGATTGAATAAATGTGTAATTATCTGAATGTAACTATTTTATGCATGAGAATATTACAACACATAGTAAATTTCTTTACTATATAGAAATCGATAGAAAAAATCAGTTATTTTAATCTTTATACTTTATGAAAACAATGTTCCATCTTTTTAATAACTTAAATTGCACAGAATTTTGAGTTCCATAAATTTATGGTAAATTGCTTAGTGTGTATGAACCAACTATTTCCCAAGAACTGATAAATATTTCTTTGCTAGATTAAAATAATTTTCTGAAAGAACAAAAAGCACTTAAAAAATCATACATAAGCATTTCATAACACTGACTTTATTACTCTCCACCACAAATAGATAATTTGAGTAATTACAGAAGAAATGATAATAAAATATAATGGGAAGAAATCTGGACAGAAAGAGAATCTACATTATATTAAAGCATTGCCAGTAATTTACCATGTGAACTGGACTTTTTTGTGTTTACTTAATAGTATTTTATTCTTTTGTGTATTTTTTCTTCTGATTATTAAAAATGTTAAAGCATTTTTGCCTTCAATATATGTTTCTTTACAGACATATAATTTCCATGTTCTGTAGTTCTTATTCCAAATGTAAATGCATATGAAAATGCAGAGCACATACTTGTTAGTATTTTATTTTAAATTCATATTTAATTTTATAGAGTTTTCTAAATATAATTATTTTATATAGATAGTTAAATGAATGTGTATGTTTTGAGAGGGAAGAGGTCTAGTTTGTGGCAGTTTAGATCATAAAGGCAAGTACATTATATAGAAAAAGATTGGTATTTTGTACAAAATGTAGTACAAATGTACTGTGTAGTTCTAACACAAAAGGGCACAGTGTCATTAAAATACAATTGTAAATGTTTTTATCTGGTGTAAGGTAGATGCTTTCACATAATTAACAGAATAAGCTATAAAATAAAAATAAGAAACTATTGAAAAATTTTGTAGGATACAGTACTGATTTTGAGTTCTGAGAAAATCTTGTCAAAATGTGCATAAACAGCTATTAAAGGCATAGCTGGCAATCACACAATAAAAGGTAAATGAGACAGGTTAAGTCAAAGAGCAAGTATGCTGCATTCTCCACAAAGGTGCAGTATTGGGTACAGAATACTCTGGTCTTCTGACCCCCCACAAATACCATGGGACCCTGCCCCATTTGTATCCTCCCTGGGATCCCTTCCCCACCAGCACTCCTGACTCAGGCAACTTCTCCAGTAGTTCATGGTAGGAGAAATTTTCAATCAGCCTGCCAGGAAAACAGAGTGAAAAGTTTTCTGTCATCTACTTAGATTTTCATCTTTTTTCATTATTATAACACGGTCATTATAATCTACAAATGATCCCTATAATCTCATGGTACAGGCTTACAATGTATACCTTACAACACAGATACATTTAAATGAAACTTTGCTTCAGTATCTGTGAAAGAACTTGGTGGTTTCCAGGGGCTGGGGAGTGAGGGAAAAGGGGAGATGTTGGTCACCAAGCACAAACATACAGTTATAAGATCCATAAGTGCTAGGAATCTAATGTAGAGCATAGTGATTACAGGTAGTAATCTGTATTCTATACTTGAAAGTTGCTAAGAGGGTAAAATTTAAAGTTATTACTGCAAAACAGTTAAGGTAATTATGTGACATGATGCAGGTGTTAGTTACCTCTACCATGGTAGTCATTTTGCAGTACACAAGTGTATCAAATCAACAGGTTGTAAAACCTGAAACTTACATGATGTTATATGTCAATTATATCTCAGTAAAGCTGGAAAAAAACTCACCAAACGATAACCATAAATAAATAAACATGCATATGTATAAATAACAATAATAATCAGAAACCTATATTTGAGGCCCCAATTCTTCCAAGCAAAATAAACAAACAAAATTAGTTAAAATTTACCACGGCTAGTCTCTCAGTTTCTTCTGTTTGTAGGTGTAGTCATTTGCAGACAATACCCATGTCCTTCATTTTTATTCGGGTTGCATTTAGACACTGGAGACATTTTCAAACCTTTCTGTTTTGCCCCTTGTTCAGGTTTTTACCAGCTCCTGTACTGATGTTGCTTGTCCCACCTGGCCTTTGGTTGTGTGGCAGAAACTGAAACTAACGTCCCCAGCCCTGCCATGGACTTGAATCACGAGGACCTCTTACTTTGTGCCCTGCTCATTTCAAAACCAAACACCTTCCTGCACACCTGCCTCGCAAACGCTTCTCTACCTGCCTCTGTAGGCCCCAGGGATATCTGAGGCCTTTTGACACCACTTGCCAGCCTCAGATTAGAGGAACATGTGGTGCCCCAGCCGAACACAACCCATGCCCGTTCAAACTCTGGCTCTATGGTTTGACTTGCACCCACCTGCCACCAGCAAGGCTCAGGTGTGTGGATAATTGGGTTATTCCTCAGGGATACAGGCAGCATCCTAACATCAGTCTCATCATCTGCATATTCTGTGGTTTAATGAGTTCATTTCTCTCATGGTAATAAAATTCTTCTTACATCACATCTTCTTCCCTCCTCTACTCTCTAGATTGTTTTCTCAATTTTATTATCGAGCTCATCATTCTTAGGTTGAATTTTCAATCCACTCTCTTTTGGTTGGAAAACAAAACCTCTGCAAACCAAAGATGTTATTAAATTATGATTAAATCATCTAATTTTCCATGTAAATTAGACTACATTTTTTCTAGATTGCACTTTTCCGCTACCTCTCTGACCAAATAAACTTCAGATTCAAACCTATGTTACTAGTGAAAGGAGTAACAAGAAATACTTGGAATGAAAAATACATCAAATGCCATTTTAATAAAATTTTGCTTCTTATTTTTTCTATTCTACTAGTTATAAATTATCAGAGAGGTAACAATATATTACTTGCTGAATCAAAATGATATAAAAAGCCCTTAAAATACAGAATGAAAATGTCATTCCTCAGCCTAGCATTGTAAACCTTCTACAGTTTGCTCTGGCCCATCCAGATTAAACTTCAGATATGTTTCCTTCATTCTACCCCGTGCCCAGCTCACCATGTGTGGGTTCTGCCTCCCTTGAATATTAGATTGTATTTTTGGGGTTCTTGGTCTTGAGCTAAGCATGTCACTTCATTTACAATCCCATTTCTGCAAATATGTTAGATATTTTGTATTTCCTTTTTAAATATCAGCCTTATCAAGGTATAATTGACATATAAAATTGTAATTTGTTTCCTTTCTGAAACTGTGTCAATTCTGCCACCTCCAAAGTCTCCAAATTCCCCTTGTTTGATTTAATCTCATTTATAATGTAATTTGTACATCTGCTATAATATTACAAAATTCCTCATGTCAGATTTGTTTTTTATGTATCTCTATCTCCCCTATTTAATTTTGAGCTCCAGAAAAAGTAGAAAATAAAACTTTTCTTTTTAAACTTTATATGTCTATATTATTGTTTAATAATAATTACAATATTTTTTAAACATCTTTATTGTACTATAATTGCTTTACAATGGTATGTTAGTTTCTGCTTTATAACAAAGTGAATCAGTTATACATATACATATGTTCCCATATCTCCTCCCTCTTGCATCTCCCTCCCTCCTACCATCCCTATCCCACCCCACTAGGTGGTTACAAACCACTGAGCTGATCTTCCTGTGCTTTGCAGCTGCTTCCCACTAGCTATCTATTTTACGTTTGGTAGTGTATATATGTCCCTGCAACTCTCACTTTGTCACACCTTACCCTTCCCCCTCTCCATATCCTCAAGTCTATTCTCTAGTAGGTCTGTGTCTTTATTCCCGTCTTACCCCTAGGTTCTTCATGACCTTTTTTTTTTTTCTTAGATTCCATATATATGTGTTAGCATATGGCATTTGTCTTTCTCTTTCTGACTTACTTCACTCTGTATGACAGACTCTAGGTCCATCCACCTTACTGCAAAAAACTCAATTTCCTTTCTTTTTATGGCTGAGTAATATTCCATTGTATATTTGTGCAACATCTTCTTTATTCATTCATCTGTTGATGGACACTTAGGTTGCTTCCATGTCCTGGCTATTGTAAATAGAGCTGCAATGATCATTTTGGTACATGACTCTTTTTGAATTATGGTTTTCTCAGGGTATATGCCCAGTAGTGGGATTGCTGGGTCGTATGGTAATTCTATTTTTAGCTTTTTAAGGAACCTCCATACTGTCTTCCATAGTGGCTGTATCAATTTACATTCCCACCAACAGTGCAAGAGAGTTTTCTTTTCTCCACACCCTCCCCAGCATTTATTGTTTGTAGATTTTTTATGATGGCCAATCTGACCAGTGTGAGATGATATCTCAGTGTAGTTTTGGTTTGCATTTCTCAAATGATTAATGATGTTGAGCATTCTTTCATATGTTTGTTGGCAATCTGTATATCTTCTTTGGAGAAATGTCTGTGTAGGGCTTCTGCCCATTTTTTGATTGGGTTATTTGTTTTTTTGTTATTGAGCACCATGAGCTGCTTGTAAACTTTGGAGATTAATCCTTTGTCAGTTGCTTCATTTGCAAATATTTCCTCCCATTCTAAGGGTTGTCTTTTGGTCTTGCTTATGGTTTCCTTTGCTGTGCAAAAGCTTTGAAGTTTCATTAGGTCCCATTTGTTTACTTTTGTTTTTATTTCCATTTCTCTAGGAGCTGGGTCAAAAAGGATCTTGCGGTGATTTATGTCATAGAGTGTTCTGCCTATGTTTTCCTCTAAGAGTTTGATAGTGTCTGGCCTTACATTTAGGTCTTTAATCCATTTTGAGTTTATTTTTGTGTATGATGTTAGGGAGTGTTCTAATCTCATACTTCTACATGTACCTGTCCAGTTTTCCCAGCACCACTTATTGAAGAGGCTTTCTGTTCTCCACTGTATATTCTTGCCTCCTTTATCAAAGGTAAGGTGACCATATGTGCATGGGTTTATCTCTGGACTTTCTATCCTGTTCCATTGATCTATATTTCTGTTTTTGTGCCAGACCATACTGTCTTGATTATTGTAGTTTTGTAGTATAG
The DNA here is from genome assembly GCF_949774975.1 of Lagenorhynchus albirostris. Taxonomy (NCBI): domain Eukaryota; kingdom Metazoa; phylum Chordata; class Mammalia; order Artiodactyla; family Delphinidae; genus Lagenorhynchus; species Lagenorhynchus albirostris. The sequence continues at coordinate 124,880,567 of NC_083098.1, forward strand.
TCTGAAGTCAGGGAGCCTGATTCCTCCAGCTCCATTTCTCATTCTCAAGATTGCTTTGGCTATTCGGGGTCGTTTGTGTTTCCATACAAATTGTGAAATTTTTGGTTCTAGTTCTGTGAAAAATGCCAATGGTAGTTTGATAGGGATTGCATTGAATCTATAGATTGCTTTGGGCAGTAAAGTCATTTTCACAATGTTGATTCTTCCAGTCCAAGAACATGGTATATCTCTCCAGCTATTTGTATCATCTTTAATTTCTTTCATCATTGTCTTATAATGTTCTGCATACAGGTCTTTTGTCTCCTTAGGTAGGTTTATTCCTAGATATTTTATTCTTTTTGTTGCAATGGTAAATGGGAGTGTTTTCTTGATTTCTCTTTCAGATTTTTCATCATTAGTGTATAGGAATGCCAGAGATTTCTGTGAATAATTTTGTATCCTGCTACTTTACCAAATGCATTGATTAGCTCTACTAGTTTTCTGGTAGCATCTTTAGGATTCTCTATGTATAGTATCATGTCATCTGAAAACAGTGACAGCTTTACTTCTTCTTTTCCGAACTAGATTCCTTTTATTTTTCTTCTCTGATTGCTGTGGCTAAAACTTCCAAAACTGTGTTGAATAAGAGTGGTGAGAGTGGACAACCTTGTCTTGTTCCTGATCTTAGTGGAAATTCTTTCATTTTTTCACCATTGAGGATGATGTTGACTGTGGGTTTGTCATATATGGCCTTTATAATGTTGAAGAAAGTTCCCTCTATGCCTACTTTCTGCAGGTTTTTTTCATAAATGGGTGTTGAATTTTGTCGAAAGCTGTATCTGCATCTATTGAGATGATCATACGGTTTTTCTCCTTCAATTTGTTAATATGGTGTATCACGTTGATTGATTTGCATATATTGAAGAATCCTTGCATTCCTGGAATAAACCCCACTTGATCATGGTGTATGATCCTTTTAATGTGTTGTTGGATTCTGTTTGCTAATACTTTGTTGAGGATTTTTGCATCTATGTTCATCAGTGATATTGGCCTGTAGTTTTCTTTTTTTGTGACATCCTTGTCTGGTTTTGGTATCAAGGTGATGCAGGCCTCGTAGAATGAGTTTGGGAGTGTTCCTCCCTCTGCTATATTTTGGAAGAGTTTCAGAAGGATAGGTGTTAGCTCTTCTCTAAATGTTTGATAGAATTTGCCTGTGAAGCCATCTGGTCCTGGGCTTTTGTTTGTTGGAAGATTTTTAATCACAGTTTCAATTTCAGTGCTTGTGACTTGTCTGTTCATATTTTCTATTTCTTCCTGGTTCAGTCTCGGCAGGTTGTGCATTTCTAAGAATTTATAATATCATTTTTGTGTGCCTATTAGATTTTTGCCCTAATGACTGACATGTATTATCTCATTTAATCTTTAAAATATCCTTGTAAAATTGATAATATAATTATACCGTTTTACAGATGATGAAAAAGAGACAGGTAAAATAAACAAGTTGCTGAACATTAAAATTATATACGGTGGAGCTAGGATCTCTACCAGGCAATCTTATTCTAAGATATGTACTGCTAAATGATTTACTAAAATACTTGCTAATCAAATGCTTCTGTCACCTAATGTCATAGTTCATTTTGCATTAATGAACTAGTGTATGTGTATATGGAAGCCTTTGTACAAGATATATTTAGCAAATCTAATAGTTCAGGCACTGTGCTGGGAAGTCAGTACATAAAATAGTGAACTATTTATAATTTTGTAAACATTAAGAATCTAGCTGAGGGCATTAGAGAGTGAAACAAGTAATTACAGTAGTGTGTGATTATAGGGAAACTATAGTTTTTTTTTTTTACAGAATTATCTAAGAGAGAGAATTTCTTGGAGATAATTGACATTTATGCTAAGAACTGAACATTAAGAAGACACATAGAGGAATTAATGTGGGATGGGTTAAAAAAAAGAGTTTGAAACAAAGAGAATATCTGGGTGAGATAAATCACTGCAATAAAGACTATGAAATGCTCTGAAAATTGAATAAAATTAGCTGGACTGGAGCAAAGGTAATTGATTGAGTAAGCTGGTCATGAGGCAGGAGGAGAAAGGAAGAGACTTGAATGTAGAAAAGTGAAGAATGAGAAAAATGTTAAGATGTAACAATGAGGAACATAATTATATATTTTTTTATTTTTTTAATTGTGGTAAAATACTCAACATAAAATCTGGTTGGGGAAGCCAACTGTGAGAAAGGAATGACAAATGATCTTGGGCGGGAGAGGTGAGTAGGTGTTTGAAAGGAAAATGAATGATGGCAGTTTATTCTAGAAGATTAAGTGTTAACAAAGCTAAGTAATTATGAATGGATATTAGAATTTGGAAGAATGGTGAGAAACTCTTTGTAGAGTATTGTGGGAGGAGTGAAAGAAATTGATATTGAAATTGAAGTCAGAGTCAAATTTTTGATCTTTAAAATTTATGTAAAGTTCAGAAATTTGATTGTTTTTGTCTCTAAAATCAATGTAAAGGCATGTTTTTAGACTTTAATATTCTGTAACTGAACAATTTTAATTATATATAATATAAATGTAAAATATATTATGAATATTATATATATGCATATATACACACATTGTTTGCCAGATCACTTTTCTATTTTTATTTCTCAGAATCTGGTCAAATATACCAGGTTTTACATAAGCTCACTATGTCTTAATCTTTCTATTTCTCTGTGTATGTGTATGTGTGTGTGCATCTTTATTTCTGTCTTTCTCTTACTTTTTCTCTTTTAACCAAGGTTACTGGCAGAAGTGAGAAATTGATATATAGCATCATCAATAACACCCTCATTGACTGAAGGTTCAGGTTTTCACTGTGGGTAAGGAAAACTGCAATATAAAGTACTATGCATGTGATATATATCACAGAGTCTAGGTCTTATTAGTCACACATTTTTCACTAGGAACTATCCTTCAAAAAATGCAGGCTATGTAGTATTTTCAGTGGTTCCTCACTTTAAAAACAAAACAAAACCAAAAATAAATAAAACAAGCACAAACAAAACCTAAATTGCAAAAGGCACAGGATTTTCTCGATAAAGGAAATACAAAATCATGTGTAGAATCTGCGTTCCGATTCAGTAACTAGCATCTCTCATTACCTCTTCTCACCATGAACATTATTTTGCTGTTCATTATGACATAATATCAAGGTGTAGGTTATAACTTGATGCTAGTTTTAAATATATCTTTTTGAGTATGTATCAAGTAAAAGAAAATGAGCAATTTTTTCTCATATTTTCACACACACACACACACACACACACACACACACACACACACGCACACTCCCCAGACAGAAGAAGCCTATATTGCTTGCTATCTCTGTTCTTATGTTTGGATGCAAAAGAATGAGTCCTGAAAATAATTTACATAAAGTTATTGATACCACTTTATCAGCCATAATATAACAACTGTGTTTCCCTTCAACTTTACATTAACTAAAACAAATACATCATTTGGAAAATATTCCTAGTAAGTTTATATTGCATAACTGTCCATGAGAGGGGCTTTCTCATTAGCAGGCCCACATTTACTCTCAGGTACTTTCATTTTCATATATAGCTTGATTGTAAATAGCTCCACTGATATTTTCATGATTTCTCTTCTATTGTTATTCTTTACTACCTGAGTTGCTGGCCCTCTGTGTTCTTCCTTCTATCCTTTTCACAAAGTAGCTTCCTCAGGTGTTTCACCAGGCCTATTCCTTATAGCCCACAATTCCCCTTCAGTTTTTGCCACAGACAACTTGATTGCTAATTCCATTATATAACACTCTTAAATATGAAGTATACTCATTTCCAATTCAATTTTATTTAACAAATTATACTCGTTATATTCTTATGCATTCCCATAAAGTTTTCCAATTTGCAATTATATTGCCAAATAATATAATGCATATCGAATGAGTATCTTAATACCTATGTATTTTTTCTTTCTGGAAAGTTTTCTAAAGCTAATATTTGGCTGTTGTTGTTTTGTTGTTATTCCATAACAACAATTTGTTGTTATGATTAAATGACTAAGTCACTGTAGGTCACACTGAAACACAGAGAAGTAGAGAACTATCTCAATCATGTAGTGAGTGACTAGTAATTTGTTATGGGTAACTATAACATCTCAAAGTGCATGACTTTCTCATTCACTGCCCTCACTAATTTAATTTTTAATTTTAAAAATTAAATTTTTATTTTAAGTTTTATTACCTCAGTAGAAAAATTTGTTTTCTCCTCATCTGTTTATGATGTGATATTTCACTAGAGAAAATATTGTAAGTAAAATCAAAAATTGTAAATGTATATTATTTACCAGCCATGGCATTTTGAAAAATGCATTTACCCTCTCCAAGTTTCTGGAACTTCATGACTGAATAACATATGATACTTATAAAATCACCAGTTCTGTGCAATGATACCTGAAAGTAGAGTATTTCAGTTTGCATAAGCAAATTTGAAAATTATTTTGGATTCATTAGCAAAACTCAATATTAAGCAACCAAAGCATGCTACATTCTAAGAGCTCCATTGCTAGTGTTTATGCTAGAAAACTCTACTGTTTACATTCAGATTCTTAAGATACTCTTTAAACATAATTGATTTATATTTTGCTCAATCAATATGTAGCTTGAGTTCTAAAACTGATTTTTAATCGGTAGGCCAGTGATGCAGTATGAATAATTTACAATTTCCTGGGAAGCCAGTTAAAATTACAGATGCTAGACCATATCATCAAAGATTATGATGATTTAGTAGGGCTGGAGTGGGACTTAGATTTCTGTATTTGTAACAAGCTCCCCCAGACAATTGTGACACACAGTTTGAGAACCAGCACTCTGTGTGGACCATCTCATCTTCCTGAGCCTCTATTCCTAGTCCTCATGTAAAAGAGGTAGTATGATTCACTGACAGTCAGTGATTTTTTTAAAAATTCCTTAGTGATCTACAAAATTGATATAATACTAAAAAAGCAACCTGTAAAACATTTACAGATAAAAAACATTATTACTTTGTATTATTTTATATTTATAACATTTTTGTTTAAACTTTAATGTAGAACTTTCAAACTAAAAAGGAAAAACTTTGAAAATATTTTGGTTAACTCAAAGATTTATTTTGATTGGTTGTCCATTTAAATCGGAGCTATTTTTGGAAGCTCGATATGTTCTTGGGATCAGAAAATATTTTAAAGTTGTTTTATTAATAATTAATGCCTTATTAATGAAGATTATTAACATGAACAGATAGAATTTTTATGTCCTGATGTAACAAACCTCACATTTACAAGAGCAATAGCAATACAGCCCCTCCAGAATTTGAAGTCCTCCCCAGCTGTATGAGGACCATTTTTTCAGCAGTATCAAAGTAAGGGTGAATAAAAACTTTCTGAGAATTGAAAATATTTAACAAGCAATCAGTAAAATGTAATGTGGGGAAAACTGTGTGCAACACAAAAGAATAAACATGGTATGAGGCTAAGAATAATTTCATTTTCATACAAACATTGACTTTTCACATTTATGAAGTTATAAATTATTCCATTCAAAGTTTATATTAAGATTTAAATAGAGAATAAAATCAAATTCATTAGAGACAAAGTACGAAGATCCCATTATCTGTGCATCATATTCTGCACATATCTCATTCTGGAATATTCTAGATTAAGTGCAAAGATACTGACATTGACACTCTGCTATAAACATGAAATTTGAATAAAATGTTTCCTGACATCGAGAGAGCTTTCGGGTACTAGATTTGGTATAAGAACAGAAGTATAGTAGAAGAATAAGTTTGTTTTTATAGTATGCAAACAGACATAATTCTACCCATCATAGTGTGAAATAATGACCACATACAAATATTTGCCACAGGTAGCAGTTTATTCTCAATCAGGCAGTTTTACAAGTAGTTGTAGAAAGTCATAAAATGAATAGGGATATAGGAAAGTAAATCAGATAAAGAAAGACCTCCAAGTGTCCTAGAATTTACGGTAAGTTTCAATTCTTAGTCCCTTTCTAAAGGGTTAGAAAAATGGTACATCACCATAATGCAGTTCTGATTTGAAGGCAATTTTTTGTGATATTTGATATGTTTAGTTTTAATTATATCATCTTTGTTTGTGTTTTTTCATTCTTTTCTTTTCCCTTTTTTCTGCTTTATTTTGGGTTGAATATTTATTTTTTAATTTTTTCCTTTCTATTTCCCTTATGGTTTACTTGCTATGTCACTTTACATTGTTAATGGTTGCTTTAGGGTTTATGGCATACATCTTTAAGTTTTCAAAGTCTGACTTCAAGTGATATTATGCCATTTCACATCCAGTATAAGACCAATAGAACAGTATACTGCCATTTTTTTCTCTTGGATTTTGTACTATTGTCATACATTTAACATGTATATATATTATAAACTCCACATAATATTGTTATTATTTTGTCTAAAAAGTTAGTGATCGAAGACGGTGGATTAGGACTATAGTGAGCTCACCTCCTCTCAGGGACACACCAAAACTACAACTACATATAGAACAACTATTTCTGAGAATGACTTCAAGACTAGCAGAACAGATTTTTTACAACTAAAGATATAAAGAAAAGGTGACATTGAGATGGGTAGGACGGGAACGAAGGTGATCTAGTCAGAACCCACAAGCAGAGGGACTATCACAACCACGGAGGACCCCTCTGAGAAGTGAGAGATCTGAGCCCCATGTCAGGCTCCCCAGCCTGGGAGAACTACACCAGAAAGACAAGCCCCCCCCACGCCCGGTGTGTGACTGTGAAAACCAATGGAGCTCAAGTTCAGGAAAGCCAAACAGCTGAGAGAAACTGAGACTCCACTCTTAAAAGGCTCACACACAACTCACTCACCCCAAGTCCCAGGGTAAAGGCACCAGTTTGAAAAGCTCCTGGGTCATAGAAGGAGATTCACTGACTAATTTTAGGGCATGTGCAAGATCTAGTGGAACTTCCTCTGGGGACAGAAGCTTTGATGGGTGCCATTTCTTTTTTACTCTCCTTCCACCTAGTTGGCCCTGTGCTGGCAGGTGCCATTTGCATCACTCTCCATCAACCTGGTTAACACCATGCACTCTGATCTGGCATCCTCCTGAAGACCAGCCCCACCCAAACTTCCTATCCTGCCAACCTCTCCAAAGCAGCTACAGTGTACCACAGCAGCCATGGCCTAACCGCGATGGGAGGGCATATGCATCCCACCCAGGGATAACCCTGGAGCATCTGGCTCTGGTGACCTAGGGGGATTGTGTCAGTTGTTCCCACAGGACACCTTCATTTTTTAAAAAAGTCTTTTTTCTCTTTTAATTTTTTTAATACACCAGGTTCTTATTAGCCATCAATTGTATACACATCAGTGTATACATGTCAATATCAATCACCCAATTCATCACACCACCATCCCCACCCTCCCGTGGCTTTCCCCCCTTGGTGTCCATATGTTTGTTCTCTACATCTCTGTCTCAATTTCTGCTCTGCAAACCAGTTCGTCTGTACCATTTCTCCAGGTTCCACATACATGCATTAATATACGATAATTGTTTTTCTCTTTCTGAGTTACTTTACTCTATTTGACAGTCTCCAGATCCATCCACATCTCAACAAATGACCCAATTTCTTTCCTTTTTAAGGCTAATATTCCATTGTATATATGTACCACATCTTCTTTATCCAATCGTCTGTAGATGGGCATTTAGGTTGCTTCCATGACCTAGCTATTGTAAATAGTGCTGCAATGAACATTGGGGTGCATGTGTCTTTTTGAATCATGGTTTGCTCTAGGTATATGCCCAGTCGTGGGATTGCTGGATCATATGGTAATTCTATTTTTAGTTTTCTAAGGAACCTCCATACTGTTCTCCAGAGTGGCTGTATCAATTTACATTCCCACCAACAGTGCAAGAGGGTTCTCTTTTCTCCACACCCTCTCCAGCATTTGTTGTTTGTAGATTTTCTGGTGATGCCCATTCTAACTGGTGTGAGGTGATACCTCATTGTAGTTTTGACTTGCATTTCTCTAATAATTCGTGATGTTGAGCAGCTTTTCATGTGCTTCTTGGCCATCTGTATGTCTTCCTTGGAGAAATGTCTATTTAGGTCTTCTGCCCATTTTTGGATTGGGTTGTTTGTTTATTTTTAATATTGAGCTGCATGAGCTGTTTATATATTTTGGAGATTAATCCTTTGTCCATTGATTCATTTGCAAATATTTTCTCCCATTCTGAGGGTTGTCTTTTTGTCTTGTTTATGGTTTCCTTTGTGTGCAGGAGCTTTTAAGTTTCATTAGGTCCCATTTGTTTATTTTTGTTTTTATTTCCATTACTCTAGGAGGTGGATCAAAAAAGATCCTGATGTGATTTATGTCAAAGAGTGTTCTTCCTATGTTTTCCTCTAAGAATTTTATAGTCTCTGGTCTTACATTTAGGTTTTGAATCCATTTTGAGTTTATTTTTGTGTATGGTGTTAGGGAATGTTCTAATTTCACTCTTTTACATGTAGCTGTCCAGTTGTCCCAGCACTACTTATTGAAGAGACTGACTTTTCTCCATTGTGTATCCTTGCCTTCTTTGTCATAGATTAGTTGACCACAGGTGCGTGGGTTTATCTCTGGGTTTTCTATCTTGTTCCATTGATCTATGTTTCTGTTTTTGTGCCAGGACCATATTGTCTTGATTACTGTAACTTTTTATTATAGTCTGAAGTCAGGGAGTCTGATTTCTCCAGCTCTGTTTTTTTCCCTCAAGACTGTTTTGGCTATTCAGGGATTTTTGTGTCTCAATACAAATATTGAGATTTTTTGTTCTAGTTCTGTAAAAAATGCCATTGGTAATTTGATAGGGATTGCACTGGATCTGTAGATTGCTTTGGGTAATATAGTCATTTTCACAATATTGATTTTTCCAATCCAAGAACATGGTATATCTCTCCATCTGTTGGTATCATCTTTAATTTCTTTCATCAGTGTCTTATAGTTTTCTGCATACAGGTCTTTTGTGTCCCTAGGTAGGTTTATTCCTAGGTATTATACTCTTTTTGTTGCAAAGGTAATGGGAGTGTTCCTTAATTTCTCTTTCAGATTTTTCATCATTAGTGTATAGGAATGCAAGAGATTTCTGTGCATTACTTTTGTATACTGAAACTTCACCGAATTCATTAATTAGTTCTAGTAGTTTTCTGGTGACATCTTTAGGATTCTCTATGTATAGGATCATGTCATCTGCAAACAGTGACCGTTTTACTTCTTCTTTTCCAATTTGGATTCCTTTTATTTCTTTTTCTTCTCTGATTGCCATGGCTAGGACTTCCAAATCTATGTTAAATAATAGTGGTGAGAGTGAACATCCTTGTCTTGTTCCTGATCTTAGAGGAAATGCTTTCAGTTTTTCGCCATTGAGAATGATATTTGTTGTGGGTTTGTCATATATGGCCTTTATTATGTTGAGGTAGGTTCCCTCTATGCCCACTTTCTGGAGAGTGTTTATCATAAATGGGTGTTGAATTTTGTCAAAAGCTTTTTCTGCATCTATTGAGATGATCATATGGTTTTGATTCTCAATTTGTTAATGTGGTGTATCACATTGATTGATTTGTGTATATTGAAGAATCCTTGCATCCCTGGGATAAATCCCACTTGATCATGGTATATGATCCTTTTAATGTGTTGTTGGATTCTGTTTTCTAGTATTTGGTTGAGGTTTTTTGCATCTATATTCATCAGTGATATTGGTCTGTAATTTTCATTTTTTGTAGTATCTTTGTCTGGTTTTGGTATCAGGGTGATGGTGGCCTCATAGAATGAGTTTGGGAGTGTTCCTTCCTCTGCTATTTTGTGGAAGAGTTTAAGAAGGATAAGTGTTAGCTTTTCTCTAAATGTTTGATAGAATTCACCTGTGAAGCCATCTGGTCCTGGACTTTTGTTTGTTGGAAGATTTTTAATCACAGTTTCAATTTCATTCCTTGTGATTGGTCTGTTCAAATTTTCTTTCTTCCTGGTTCAGTCTTGGAAGGTTATGCCTTTCTAAGAATTTGTCCATTTCTTCCAGGTTGTCCATTTTATTGGCATAAAGTTGCTTGTAGTAGTCTCTTAGAATGTTTTGTATTTCTGCAGTGCCTGTTGTAACTTCTTCTTTTTCATTTCTAATTTTATTGATTTGTGTCTTCTCCCTCTTTTTCTTGATGAGTCTGGCTAATGGTTTATCAATTTTGTTTCTCTTCTCAAAGAACCAGCTTTTGGTTGTATTGATCTCTGCTATTGTTTTCTTTGTTTCTATTTCATTTATTTCTGCTCTGATCTTTATGATTTCTTTCCTTCTGCTAACTTTGGGTTTTGTTTGTTTGTTCTTCTTTCTCTACCTCCTTTAGATGTAAGGTTAAATTGTTTATTTGAGATTTTTTCATGTTTCTTTAGGTAGGCTTGTATAGCTATAAACTTCCCTCTTAGAACTGCTTTTGCTGCATCCTGTAGGTTTTGGATCATCATGTTTCATTGTCATTTGTCTCTAGGTATTTTTTGATTTCCTCTTTGATTTCTTCAGAGATCTCTTGGTTATTTAGTAATGTATTGCTTAGCCTCCATGTGTTTGTATGTTTTTTACGTTTTTTTCCCTGTAAGTCATTTCTAATCTCATAGCGTTGTGGTCAGAAAAGATGCTTGATATGGTTTCAATTTTCTTAAATTTACTGAGGTTTGATTTGTGACCCAAAATGCGATCTATCCTGGAGAATGTTCCATGCACACTTGAGAAGAAAGTGTAATCTGCTGTTTTGGGATGGAATGTCCTATAAATATCAATTAAATCTATCTGGTCTATTGTGTCATTTAAAGCTTCTGTTTCCTTATTTATTTTCATTTTAGATGATCTGTCCGTTGGTGTAAGTGAGGTGTTAAAGTCCTCCACTATTGTTTTGCTCTTGATTTCCCCTTTTTTAGCTGTTAGTAGTTGCTTTATATATTGAGGTGCTCCTATGTTGGGTGCATATATATTTATAATTGTTATATCTTCTTCTTGGATTGATCCCTTGATCATTATGTAGTGTCCTTCCTTGTCTCTTGTAACATTCTTTATTTTAAAGTCTATTTTATCTCATATGAGTATTGCTACTCCAGCTTTCTTTTGACTTCCATTTGCATGGAATATCTTTTTCCATCCCCTCACTTTCAGTCTGTATGTGTCCCTAGGTCTGAAGTGGGTCTCTTGTAGACAGCATATATATGGGTCTTGTTTCTGTATCCATTCAGCAAGCTTGTGTCTTTTGGTTGGAGCATTTAATCCATTCACGTTTAAGGTAATTATCGATATGCATGTTCCTATGACCATTTTCTTAACTGTTTTGGGTTTGTTTTTGTAGATCCTTTTCTTCTCTTGTGTTTCCCACTTTGAGAAGTTCCTTTAGCATTTGTTGTAGAGCTGGTTTTGTGGTGCTGAATTCTCTTAGCTTTTGCTTGTCTGTAAAGCTTTTGATTTCTCCATTGAATCTGAATGAGATCCTTACTGGGTAGAGCAATCTTGGTTGTAAGTTCTTCCCTTTCATCACTTTAAGTATATCATGCCACTCCCTTCTGGCTTGTAGAGTTTCTGCTGAGAAATCAGCTGTTAACCTATGGGAGTTCCCTTGTATGTTATATGTCATTTTTTTGTTGCTGCTTTCAATAATTTTTCTTTGTCTTTAATTTTTGCCAATTTGATTACTATGTGTCTCAGCATGTTTCTCCTTGGGTTTATCCTGTACGGGACTCTCTGAGATTCCTGGACTTGGGTGGCTATTTCCTTTCCAATATCCGGGAAGTTTTTGACTAGAATCTCTTCAAATATTTTCTCGTGTCCTTTCTCTCTCTTTTCTCCTTCTGGGACCCCTATAATGTGAATGTTGTTGCGTTTAATGTTGTCCCAGAGGTCTCTGAGGCTGTCTTCATTTCTTTTCATTCTTTTTTCTTTATTCTGTTCCACAACAGTGAATTCCACCATTCTGTCTTCCAGGTCACTTATCTGTTCTTATGCCTCAGTTATTCTGCTATTGATTCCTTCTAGTGTAGTTTTCATTTCAGTTATTGTATTGTTCATCTCTGTTTGCTTGTTCTTTAATTTTTCTAGGTCTTTGTTAAACATTTCTTTCATCTTCTTGGTCTTTGCCTCCTTTCTTTTTCTGATGTTCTGGATCATCTTCACTATCATTATTCTGAACTCTTTTTCTGGAAGGTTGCCTATCTCCACTTCATGTAGTTGTTTTTCTGGGGTTATGTCTTGTTACTTCTTCTGGTACATAGTCCTCTGCCTTTTCATCTTGTCTATCTTTCTGTGAATGTGTTTTTTGTTCCACAGGCTGCAGGATTGTAGTTCTTCTTGCTTCTGCTATCTGGTCTCTGGTGGATGAGCCTATCTAAGAGGCTTGTGCAAGTTTTCTAATGGGAGGGACTGGTCCAGAGATATAATAGTAGACTTCTCTAGAGTAGTACCAGAAATCATGACAGTTTAATAATAACTTCAAAATGCTGAAAAATATATCAGCTCTCATTCAAAATTCACTTTTCATCACTTCCAATGAGGAATAACTCACATCTTCACAATCCTAGGTTCTGCACTGTTAGGGTTCCTGATCCCTCAAACTTCATTGACACTTCCAGATCACTGAGGTATTACCCAGTAGCACATCACACTGAGTGTACCTCGGTATCCCAAGAGGAGTACAAAATAGGCAACCAACTCAGCTGATCTTGAGCCTGCTAGTGTTGGACAGTCTCCTGCAGAGGCAGGAGTGGCTGTGGCTCACCGTGAGGACAAGGACACTGGCAGCAGAAGTTCTAGGAAGTACTCCTTTGCGTGAGCCCTCCCAGACTCTGCCATTAGCCCCACCAAATAGCCGAGTAGCAGGACACCTTCTATGTAAGACCACTCTTTCAAGGCTGAGAGATGTAGTTAATATACTTAAGACATAAAAACAAACACAGAGAGTTTGGGAAAATGAAGAGGCAAATGATTACCTTCTAAATAAAAGAATAAGACAAAACCTCAGTAAAAGAACTAAATGAAACAAAAATAAGCAATTTACCTGGTAAATTGTTTATTGTTTATGCTAATTATGCTTTTCTCTTTGTTATCCATTTCTTATATTTATAAATAGTTTGCATACAAGCATTGCATTTACATTTTTTAATTTTTATTCTGATTTTAGAAAGAAAAGCATTTTTTACTTGAATATATCAAATGTTCTAAAGATAAAAGATGTATCAAATGCTCCAAATTGCATAGGAAGCAAATACATGTAACACTTATCATTATATATATCATTATATATAAGGGGTAAAAATAAGTCTCAGACTAAATAAGAAGGAAAACTCTTTAAATAAATTATGTGAATTAAAGTTATTTTGGTATACATTGTCAAAAATAACCACAGAAATAAAAACAGTTATTCATTTACTTTAATCTCTTATAATATTTTTTAAAGAATCATATATCTAGTTTCAATGTACTAACAATTTAAAGGAATTGTTTTCTGAATCATGGAGCTACAGCTAGTATCTTAGCATGGGTAGAAAAGCTAAATGGTATTTCATTTTCCCAAATTAATTTGAACTGTTTCTCAAACTAGAATTTCTGTTTCTTATTAAATATAATGCAGATATTTCAATAATTCCTTAAAGCCTGGGATGCAGGGGTGGAGGAGCCATGAGGCTCAGATAACCTTACACATACTCCCAACCTCCTGGTATGGCTTTCACCCTGCTCCTGAGGGTCTGCTTCTCCCCTGTGTTGCCCTGTATCCAATTTTCAACTATTTCTTTCATGAAATCCAGAGGAAATTTTTCCTTTTTCAAAATTCTGATTTAGCCTCTGTATGGGTATGTTTCTCTTTTTCTATAAGGACAAAGGTAAGGTTGCATACTGAATATGAAAGATCATAGAGAATCTGAAGGCTTGAGAACTCAGAGGAAAAAATGTAAGTTTATTTCTGTAGTTTGTGTCCAATGAGAACATGAGTAAAATTTAAAGTCCTTCATAGCGTTTAGTTTTCATGTAAGAAATATACACTCATTTTAAAATAGCTCATTTAATTTTAAGCACTTGGAAAAAGTAATTTTTATCAGAGGAAAAAAAAGTCAGCTAAGCCAGAAAATAATATATATTTATAAATTTCTTATGTCAAAGAGCATGGTTTTTAAAATATTAAGCTCAAAACACATGTTTAACAAAAGCCGTTGCAAATTTTTGCTCTTATTATCTTATCTAGCCTCAACCTGAATGACTCAGAATAAGCAACTTTGTGTGCTCTTTCTTCATCATAGGTGATCTTTACTTCCATCCTTTCTCAGCATTGGGAAATGTCTCTACAATCCATTTTAAAACAAATCAACATTTCCAGACTGGCCATTTTTAAAAGTGGAAGAAATTTCACAAACTCATCGAAGGGAGAAATCTAGGGAAAGCCTGGACTCTTCCCTAGAGACCTTGAGAGAGTCTGTGTCCAGCCTCCTTCAGGTTGAAGATGGAATTCAAATCTTTGCATCTATAGTGCTGAGGTCTCATCTTCTTGCTGACTGCCATCCTCTCTCAGTTATTTGAGGCCACCTGCTCTTCTCGTTACATAGCCCTCTCCATCTTCAAACCAGCAATGGTACAAGTGTCTCTGACACTTCTCAATTCTGACTTCTCTACATCCTTTTTGCCTCCAGTTGGAGAAAATTCTCTGTTTTTAAGGGCTCGTGTGAAAGGTTGCACCATCTTTGATAAGTCAGGAAACCTCTCAGTTTTAAGGTAAATAACTAATTACAAGTTCCTTTTACCTTTTAATATATCATGTTCACACAGTGCAAGGATTGCATGGAGATACTTGAGTGACCATCCTGCCTACTACAGAATGCTTTTAAAACAAATTTCAGAACCATTTTATGAATTGTTTTTATAACCTAAGTGAAGTCTTTAGTAATGATATTATCTTGTAATTTTATAAACAAAAAGTCTATATAGTGTTTCAAATTCCCCAATGAAGGTTTAAAAATAACATATATACCATACTAATTACAATATGGTGTAATCTATTATAGAGTCAAATTTATATATGTTTATATATATATATGATTTTTATGTTTGCTAAGGATTTATACTTATTCTCTAATATTACTTTTCATAGATAATGTTTTAGACTGTATGAAGTACATGATCACTCATGAAGAGCAAACCCTCTATCAGATGTTTATGGGTTGCCTTTCCTGGACAAGTTTACCTTTGAATTCTCCTCACTCATTCTCCTATCTTAGGGAAACACCCCATGAAGATTTCCAACTTCAAATGTGTTTCTCATGAGGAAAAAAATATATATTTAAAAAATTTAATGACAAGCAAGCAACATTCTTAGTGATCTTAACAGCAATGCTAAGAAATCTCAGGACTCCATCTTGCCTCTACCTTCTCCTGCTCCATTAAGATAGTAACTTTAATTTTTCTTTGCCAAGATTAGCTGTTAGAAACACATCTTTCATCACAACCCAATATAGGCAAACACAAACACTCTCACAAGTACCCACATCGTATATAAATGTAACTGAAACCCAAGTTTCAAAATATAATTATTTTCCTACTTTTAACATGTGATGTACAGTCATATTTTTTCCTTCATTCTATTTTATGTCACCAAAAATTCTAGTAGAACTGACTAAACTGATTTCATAACCTACTAACAAATAGGTAACAACCTATAGAAAATAAACAATATTCTTGAAGAGACTCCAGGTTAAGATATATTTCCCTGTACTGCTCTCTTCTGAAACAAGGATTTCTCATAGTTCTCACAGGTATGGAATATGAAAATACACCTTACCTCTCAGAATTGGTGGCCTCTACTCTCTTCTGTTCTGAGCTAATCTTCCAAATATCATTTCTCTTTCCTAGTGTAGTAACACAAGCAGAGTTCCCTATTCTCTTTTTGCTAATCAATCACACACCAAAGGTTCTCAGTTCCCTAAAGACCTTACTTTCAAAGAAGGGGCTCTTTATTCCAGGTATCAATATATGGTAATGTAATGAGCTGTTTTATCACTGCAGACTATGAATTGCCATATTCTTTACTCTTAGTACAGTGAATTTTCACTGTCAGCAGCCCCAAATATGCTGATAACCTATTTCAAATTAAACTTCATTTCCCTCCGAACCTCTTGCCTGAAATTCTCTCTAGGGGCCCAATATTTATATGAGCCAGACACCTAGCCTCTTTAACTTACTTAGGAAAATGAAATTACTAAAAGGCAAAGTGGATGACTCAGAATCAAAAGGAAGATTTAACAACCTGGCTTAGAAAATGGGAAAGAACCAAGGCAAGCGGATTCACCCATACTCAAATCAATGCCATGCTAAAGAAGATGGTGACAGATGCCTCACCGCTGGCACCACTGCCGCTAGGTGGAGCCACAGCTGCTGGTCCTCAAGGAACCCTTCACTGACAGGCTTCCTTGAATCCCTCCAGAGCCAATGACATCCCACGTACAAAGGAGTTCAGTTGCTGTGTATTAACAGACTGTGTGATGCTTATTTCATCTTAAACAGTTGATATTATCTCTGTACATGGATGTATAATAATTTGCATATTCTTTATTATAATTTTCTCTTCCTCCCTCTCACTTGTTTGAGACTCATTGTTTTCATGCTAGTCACAACTTTTCTTCAAAATGAAAATAAGTACAAATAAACTGAAAGCATGGGAATGGGGCAGAGAAGTGAGCTGGCAGAGCAGGATGCTTCACTTCAGGCACGTTTTCAACAATTCTGCTATAAACTCATCCTCCATATACTTAGGATTCCACATTTTCTGGTGACACCTCAGATTTCATATGTTTATGTGATTTGGCAAGTTAGCATTTAAATATTTCCCTTCTCTCCTAAATGTGATCAAGGATAAAAGGCAAATGCCTCTTACTGTCTTTTCTTCCATTTTGCCACAGCCAGCATGCAGACTGTTTCTCGTCATTCCCACCTTTTCTGCATTTTTTGTTACTTACCCTGGAAAAGTGTGTTCAATAATATTTGCCAGAATATCCTGCCAGCTGGTTTCCAGTTAGGATGCTGTCAAAGAGAGATTTCACACGAGCTTTGGAAGGAAGGAAGGAGGAAGCCGTTTGTTCTCCTCTGGCAGTGGCAGACAGCTGTGCAGGCTGACAGCAGACAGCAGACGTGCAGTCTGCAGTAGCTTCAGGCATTCGCTGGTGAATCACCCGCTGTGGTGCTCCAGTCAACCGGGATCATTTGCAGCATTTTTCTTTGATTGATGCATGCAAGAAACTGAACATCATTAACAATGTCACCCTCAAATATGATCAATAATATGAATAATAAACTGTTAAACATCCATTATTCAACTTGACAATAGACTAGCTAATTTCTTCTCAAAGGTTTAACATAGTTGACTTAGACTTTGACAAATTATTAAATAAAATAATTTAATTCTATTGATATATATTCTTAATCTAAACAGTAAACATTATCCCATGTGTAATATAAGATCAAGTATTTTTTAAGAATGTATAACATTCTGACACATTCTTTAGTATCAACTTAAAATTTTCAATTTGGTAATCTTTCATTGGGTAAAATACAGAATGTTAGAGTTCCAGTGTTAGTTGAAATTCAAATAATGTTAATGTGTACTAAGATCACCAGCAATTTAAAATCAATGTAGAACAATAACCTCCCAAATTTATTATTTGGAAAATATATTTTTCAATATGCTTAGTTAATATTTATGAAAATACATTTGTGAGTGTCAGCATATAAATGCTATGATGAAGGAAAATTTATAACTTATCTCAAGTCTATGAACATTTAGTTAAAAGTGCTGAGCGAGCAACCACTGTGATTAATGTTAGGTTTAGATAAGAATCTTTTTTTAAACAAAAATTAGAACATAGTCATATTTTCAGCTAGAGTGGACTTTAATCCAGAATCCCTGCAAGAGGTGATTTAAAGAAAAATAGCCTCAAATTTTGCATGCTGCTGTCATGTTAAAGAGAGAGAGACTTTATCAAATTTTTCTCTTCTCTTTCTGTATGTTTCTCTAAATTTTATTTTATATTAGAGTGTAGTTGATTTACCATGTTGTGTTAGTTTCAGGTGTACAGCAAACTGATTCATTTATACATATACATATACCCATTCTTTTTCAGATTCCTTTCCCATATATGTTATTACAGAATATTGAGTAGAGTTCCCTGTGCTATACAGTAGGTCTTTGTTGACTATTTATTTTTTTATTTAACATCTTTATTGGAGTATAATTGCTTTAAAATGTTGTGTCAGTTTCTGCTGTATAACAAAGTGTATCAGCTGTATGTATACATATATCCCCATATCCCTTTCCTCTTGCGTCTCCCTCCCACCCTTCCTATCCCATCTCTCTAGGTGGTGAAAAAGCACTGAGCTGATCTCCCTGTGTTATGCAGCTGCTTCCCACTAGTTATCTGTTTTACATATGGTAGTGTATATATGTCCATGCTACTCTCTCACTTGGTCCCAGTTTACCCTTCCCTCCCTGTGTCCTCAAGTCCATCCTCTACGTCTGTGTCTTTATTCCTGTCCTGCCCCTAGGCTCATCAGACCCTTTTTTTTTTAGATTCCATATATATGTGTTTTGACTATCTATGTTATATACAGCAGTGTGTATTTGTTAATCCCAAAATCCTAATTTATCCCTCCTCCCACCTTTCCCCTTTGGCAACCATAATTTGTTTTTGAAGTTTGTGATTCTGTTTCTGTTTTGTAAATAATTTCATTTGTATAATTTTTTTAGATTCCTCATATAAGTGATATAATATGGCATTTATCTTTCTCTGATTTACTTAGTATGATAATCCCTAGGTCCATCCATGTTGCTGCAAATGGCATTATTTCATTCATTTTTATGGCTGAGTAATATTCCTTTGTATATATGTACCACATCTTTTTAATCAATTCCTCTGTTGGTCGACATTTAGGTTGCTTCCATGTCTTGGATATTGTAAACAGCACTGCAGTGAACATTGGGTACATGTATCTTTTTGAACCATGGTTTTCACTGGGTAAATGCCCAGGAGTGGGATTGCTAGATCATATGGTAGCTCTTTTTTTAGTTTTTAAAGGAACCTCCATACTGTTCTCCATAATGAATGTACCAATTTACATTCCTACCAACAGTGTAGGAGGGTTCCCTTTTCTCCACACCCTCTCCAGCATTTATTATTTGTAGACTTTTTGATGATGGCCATTCAAACTGGTGTGAGGTGATACCTCACTGTAGTTTTGATTTGCATTTCTCTAATAATTAGCGATGTTGAGCATCTTTTCATGTGCTTTTTAGCCATCTGTATGTCTCCTTCTGAGAAGTGTCTATTTAGACCTTCTGGCCTAAACATATCCTTTAGATTTAACCTTGTAAATGAATGTGTCTATTTCCATACATGAAACTTAATTCTCATATTATATATACAAAGTTCCTCTTATTTCTTCAGTCATTTTTTTACCCACCTGTGGCCCAATACCATACAACACTGCAGATGCTCTGTCCCAAAGCACGGTTTTGATCAGATTTCATGACTTCATCTGACTGATTGAATAATAAATTCCTTTCTGTTTTTTGGCGTTTCTTTTTTAAATTCAAGGCCTTTTACAACTGTGAGACAACATATATTTTCAGCCTTTTCTGCTTTTCTCCTCCTGTGTGCTCTGTCTCCTATTGTCCAGTCAAACAGGACTAATATTTACATCTTCCCCAAACCATGCATTGGGCTTTGCTTGCTTGTTTTGCCTCCATGTTTTTAACTCCTACCTCTTCTGGGATTGCTGATCCACTCATCTGAAGCAATCAAAATCAGTACTGACATTTTTTCAATACTTCCCTCAAATATTACTTCCTTCTCAAAGTTTCCCCTAAATTATTCTCTTTCTCCTTGAAGTCTGTAGGATGGGTATGTCAATCTTTCCTCTGTCAATTCATTTACTTTAACTTTTTAGGGTGATTTCATTTCATTTCATATTACAGATGTTCATTAATATTATATTGAGAGATTTTGTGACCTACAAAAATAGCAGATGCCTTGTATAAAATAGTATTTAAGTGTTTGTAAAATTTAATGCACTTCAGAGAATTATCTTTTTAGTTGTGAATCATGGTAATTATTCTTGTTTTAAATCTAGTAATGGAAACAAATAAGTGTATCTCTAGGTACATGCACATGGAAATAAAAATAATTGGTCTCCAAAGCACAGACACAATTGTCTCACATTTATAGCACAATTATGTCTTGAGGCTCCATAAGCCAGAGAATACCTACAGAACAAAACAGAGATAGATATTAAAATCAAACCATAGTTATAAGCTTTTTCACCCCTGGCTTGCTCCTATTTTGTTTTTTTCTATTTAAATGAATATAACTGAGATGGTTCAAATCACTTACATGTGGAAATTACATCTGTCATGCCTTTCTCTCCTTGTTCCTTGCATGTAATCAGGTATCACACTTATTTTTGTTACTTCTGTAATGAGTTGTGGAAACTTCATTTTGGAGCTTCTGCTTAAATGCACACTATGCCTTTGGCTGAATACAAAAATAGGACCCTTACATGAAAAAATAGCAAAAAGGCTGCTTTGGGGTGAAAAAATAGAAAATGGCATCTTTTCTTCCAATAAATGCTTTCTGACAGCAGGGCTCATCGCTTGGTGAGTGGAGGATTCCAGCCCTTACTTGCCTTCATCCAGGTACCTTGAGCAGGCTGCAACTTGAACAACTATACATGGCAGTTGTGTTTAACAGGGGCCCACCTTCCCATCCCTGTTGTTATTCTTCAAGCTTACTGCTGTAATAGAGTTGTCACTGCTGTTGGAGTAGCTTTCTCTCAACCTCTGAATTATCACTCTAATGCACCGCTTGTTTTCTTCCTTTTTTTTTTTGCGGTACACGGGCCTCTCACTGTTGTGGCCTCTCCCGTTGCAGAGCACAGGCTCCGGACACGC
This sequence comes from Lagenorhynchus albirostris, assembly GCF_949774975.1. Lineage (NCBI taxonomy): Eukaryota > Metazoa > Chordata > Mammalia > Artiodactyla > Delphinidae > Lagenorhynchus > Lagenorhynchus albirostris. The sequence goes on from NC_083098.1 coordinate 124,901,585, forward strand.
AGGCTCGGCGGCCATGGCTCACGGGCCCAGCCGCTCTGCGGCATGTGGGATCTTCCCGGACCGGGGCACAAACCCATGTCCCCGGCATCGGTAGGCGGACTCTCAACCACTGCACCACCAGGGAAGCCCTGTGTTCTTCCTTTCAATACAAGACTTTATGGTTATGGTGCTCAGATATCTTTGACAGGGCCAAATTAGTTTTACTTCATCATTCCTTTTGTTTTATTCTCCATCTGCTTCCCTTTTTTCTGCATTTTACTGCTTTCCCTTTCTTTATTCCATCCTTTATTTTAGCAAATGTTCTAGTCTCAAAATTATTTTTAGTTTTCAAACATATACATTGAAAATATCTTTTAAAGCCAAGTCCATTCATCACATTTCTACATGTTATTAGCAGCTCTGAGACAGTCTGAGGGCCTGTGACTTGTTTGTGTGACTTACAAATTCTCTCCATTGAGAGCTTAGTGAGGCATGTATGATGGATTTCTTACTGATTTTCAAGTAGAGAGGACTTGTTTTTCTTTCCCCAAATTAAATCCCTAGATCTCTGCTGTCTAATACAGTAGCTAGTAGCAGCATACCATATTTAAATTAATTTAAATAGCATTAAATTGAATTAAATTTAAATTATTCAGTCACACTGCTCTTGTTTCAAGTGCTCAGGACAGTACAGATCCAGAAAATTTCCATCTTTGCAAAGAGTTCTATTGGACAGCTCTGCTGTAGCACATAATTTACAAAGCCTACATATATTTTCAACTACATTTCTTCACACAATGATCATGCAATGCTGTTTTTAGAGCTAACCTTTTTAGTGCTGCATCATATATGATTCATGAGCTGCTGATGAAAACAGTCATTAAATAACGATTTATTGTTTTCTGTAGAAGTGAGGTCACTCTTTTTTACCACCACCCAGGAGAAAGATTATGCAAATTTCAGTGATCTGATATCAATATAACTTTAGATAAGGGCAAATAACCTCTTTGTAATTTAGCAATTATAAAAGCTATGAGTGAATTGCTGTCTAGAGGGAAAGTGAGGAAGACAGCAGTTGGATACAGATAGCTTTAAAAAGCTTTGTTTGAGGAATTCCCTGGTGGCCCAGTGGTTAGGATTCAGTGCTCTCACTGCTGGGGCCCTGGGTCTGATCCCTGGTCAGGGAACTAAATTCTGCAAGCCCTGTAGTGCAGCTAAAGAAAAAAACAAAAAAACTTTCTTTGTCAATGAAAATTGTTATTTCCTTAACATAGATTTGGGACGATGCTCAGTCTAGAGCTAACTATTCCCAACTACTGAGGTAAGACCTTTCTAAGGACTCTGCCCAATGCCTCACGGATTACAATGTTTTCTAGCTTGGCTTGCGGGTGAGAGTGTGGGAGTACAGGCACTTGTTACCTTAAATTACTTGGAGTGGTGCTTCCCCAGGCCTCAAGTAGTTTCCTCCCATGCAAGATAAATACTCTCCTGAATACTCTAGAGGGACCTGCAGATCTCTCTCTGTACAGCTCTCATCTCTCTGATACTTTGCCCTGCAAACTCTAGCTGTCTTGGTTTCCTTGGACTTTCATCTCTAGCTCCTCAACTAAAGGAGTTCTCAGGGCTCAATATCAATTCCTCGTCCCAGTATGAGAGCCTGGAAACTCCCTCAAGACAGCAAAGGTAATTTTAGGGTACTCCTCTTTTGTCTCCTGTCTCTCAAGGACCAATGTCCTTCATTGCCTGATATACAGTGTCTTGAAGACACTGTGTGTGTGTGTGTGTGTGTGTGTGTGTGTGTGTGTGTGTGTGTGTGTATAGATAGATAGATAGATAGATATTTAATTTTATTGTGTTTTTTTTCAGGCAGAGGGGAGGGCAGGTAAATTCATCCCTTGTAACTCCCTCTTTACCAAAAGCAGTCTTCCATACTCCATATATTCTTAAATACTTTTCTATTTCCCATAGCATTTATTATTTTGGGAGCCTCCAAGAGAGATTTTGACCATAATTTCCACCTCTCTAGTTTTAGTTTTTACATTCATTTCTAGAACTTCTATTTATTTTATTTTTGTGCTTTTCAATTCTCTGGGAAAGTTTGCAAATTCACCTTTTAGTTGCTCAAATATATTATGCATATATAATTTAAAAGTCTGTGTGATAACTCCACTACATGAAGAGACAATTTATAGCATCTCTTTGAATTCTGGTCATGGTGTCTACTCTTGTTGAGTGCGTGCTAAGACTGATTAAATGATGTACAGTGAATATGAACATTTGTAAACATTATTTATGGCCTAGAATGATGTACTATTAAGTTTGCTTCTTGAGGACACTTAGTGTATTAGCAGCCTCAGACCACTTAATAAAGTTCAGGGATCCAAATATTTTAAAGTTGGGACTCACCCCCTGCCAGGGCCAATTTATTTCAAGTTTATATTTATATCTAGAAGTAGAAGAATACCTTTTGGGGTATCAGTGAAAAGCCTGTAACATTGACTAGGAAACCCCTATTTGGAAGTCCTAAACTAAAATTTCAGTTCCTTTAGCCCAGTAGTTCTTTTTCTTTGCGGTACGCGGGCCTCTCACTGCTGTGGCCTCTCCCGTTGAGGAGCACAGGCTCCAGACGTGCAGGCTGAGCGGCCATGGCTCACGGGCCCAGCCGCTCCATGGCATGTGGGATCTTCCCTGACCGGGGCACGAACCTGTGTCCCCTGCATCGGCAGGCGGACTCTCAACCACTGCGCCACCAGGAAAGCCCCCAGTAGTTCTTTATTAGGCACTTTTTTTTTTCTTAGTCAGAGGAGATATTTGGTATTACCTGGGGACAATTTGGTTGTCATACCTTGGAAGAGGAAGGTTGTTGCTACTGGCATCTAGAGCGTAGAGATCAGAGATGCTGTTATACATTCTACAATGCACAGGACAGCTCCCACAACAGAGTTTTCCAGTATAAAATTTTAATAGTGAAAAACCCTTCCTAGCCCTAGGAGACTGTGAAAAGTTCAGTTCAGCTTCAAAGCTTCTCAGTTGCTTCTTTTTGAAACAGCAGAAGGGTACAGGGAAAAGCAACCCTGAATGCCATACTCACAGCTCTGGTTTTCCTTATTATCTTGATTCTTGTCCATAATTCTTTTCTGCCTTGTTAAGCCTCCAAATTCTTTGACCTGATGGTTTTATTTTCTTTGTCTTTTTCTAGATTCTCAAATTATTCTCAGTAGGAGAACACCACTAGACAATAATATTTTTCCTACATATTAAAACACACCATTTTCTATACTTCTATTCAAATGTGCTTTAAAATTTTGAAATATTTTAACAATTTTTGCTTTTGAAATAATTTGACACTAGATGTACACTAGATGTCAAATTATTTCAAACTAAACCAAAAATTGTATAAAAAATATATTAATCCAAAACATCATATTTTTCATTTTAGCACCTTTTTTTCATTTCTACTTTTTCATTGTTACCTTAACATTTGGAGCAAAATTATCCTGTTTCCAATATAAAACATTTTTCCCCATGGTTAAAAAAATGGTATAAAAACCTTAAAATTTCACAGAGATCTGTTACTTAATGCAAATATATTAAGTACCACGTTTTAAATTTATTACAAAAATGCTCTGAGAGAAAAAAAAATCTGCTAGTGGCATACACCAGTCACTCATGTATGAAGTGACTTTATTGCTGTATTTTACAAGACATAAATAAATTTCATCTAGCTAGCTCAGAGCTGCATGTATTATAGCTGACATATAATTGACAGAAGTAATTCTCCTCTCTCTAAAGCACTAAATGCTACAAGCATCTTCCAATAATCTCATGAATACAAAATATCTCAGGTCATTTAATGACACTATGCAATGTATATTTTAAAGTCTGACCAGTCCCATTTGATGAATTGACTAACAGAAGGTCAACTTTAGGGAAAAGAGTACTTAAATGTTAGGTTATCTAAATTATGTTTATATAATTTAGAAGCACCTCACAATTTCTTACTTTAAACATAACCTTTTTTTCTTTTGTTATTATAGTCAATTTCCAAGGTTAGAGAAGACAATATTAATAGTTCCCTTAATTTGCTTTACTTTTTCGAAGATTCCAAGAGATTAGGTGATTGTTACAAACATGATTATTTGTTTCAATATTTTAAGCTTCTCCTTCTTCTTCCTATATTCTTTTTTTTATTAATTTTTATTGGAGTATAGTTGCTTTCCTATATTCTTACCTGTTTTTTCATCATATTGATATATCCACCACTGCTGAACATATAATAAATTTTACCACTGTTCTGATAAAACCTTAGAAACTTACATAAGACCATCAATCAATAAATTCAGCAGAAACCTGGGAGACTGACCTTTCATGTAAGCATTATAATTTGGATCTCAGTTGTACATGTACTGGGTTGAATAGTTGCCCCTGAAAATTTGTGTCATGCTCACCTAGAACCATATAAGGAGCGGGAAATTTGGACACAGAGGCACAGACACACAGGGGTAATGCCATGTGACAATGGAGGAAAGATGAACCTACAAGCCAAGGAATCACCAGAAGCTAGAAGAGTCAATGAGATCTCCCCTAGATCCTTCAGAGAGAGAACACAACCCTGCTAACACCTTGATTTACAGCTTTTAGCCTCCAGCATTATGAGAACACATTTTTGTTCTTTTAAGGCACCTAGTCTGTAATTTATTAGTGAAGCTCTAGAAACCAGTACATTCAGTATTATAAATCAATCAGAATACTATATTATATTACTATTTCATCTTTTAATTGTATATTTAAACATATCATAGCCAATAGAAGCATCAAAAAATTTCTCATTCCAAAATATGAGCATGTTTATACAAATACATACTACCCATTTCTACTGATATTTTCTGGGTTCTGAAATTCAATGTAACTTTATAATAACTTGATGTGGTTTTACCACAGAAAGGCATTTTTAGTTTATTTTTGTTAAGGAAATTATTTATTTACTTTTACAGTCAACTTCAGAATAACACACCATTTATCCAATAAAATGTGTATTTATAAGCCTTCAAAAAGGAAGAACAAAAAGCAGTAATCCCTTATTTTACCAGAGACTACATTTAAAACACACTGCAAACTAATCTATCCCAGTCTATGATATACCAGTTATAATCTTTCAGTACACCATAAGCCATTCAACTCAAATCAAAATTCCTGTAGAATTTTCTATAGGATTACATCCCTTGGTGGCAAATTAAATTTATTACATCTTTCAGTTATTTATTTTAGCCACTTAATATGCTTTTCTAATTAAACATTTATAAATTTGAAATAAGTATAAATATTTGATTATAAGTAAATGAGGTTTGGGACCTCATTGAAATACACATATAAACAAAATTTGACATTTTGAGCCAGCTGTTGAAGTCTTAGGCAAATGACATTTGATTCCAAAATGTGGATACTTATGATTTTCTTAGTATAAATTGGTATTCTACTTGGATAAATGCCTTCATATTATATGACTAAACATAGTCAAATGAAATCAAATTATAATCAATAATTTGATGAAATTATGTCTTATTTGTGTAAAACTTTTTTTTAAATTCAGAAATCACCTTTAGATAACCATTGTAAGGAATAACTAAGTCTCCACAGTCTGTCTTCTGAATTAAGTATATTCTAGCTACCAACAGTCTTATGTCACCAGTCTTTCAAAGTATGCAATAAATTGTATAAATTTCAGGTTGCCTAACACAGAAGCCAAAAGAATCAATCACTCACATAACCTGACTAGCTCTAGATAATCACCTAAGATGACTATGAAGACAGCTAAAGAAAATAAGATTCATTTAATGTTTTATGAATTGGTAAACACTTGTAAGGTTAAAGAAATGACCCTTTCCAAGCAAAATAATTGGATCCATTTTTTTGGTCATGTATGATTTATTCATTAATCCTGAATTTTTTTAGTAACTGTCAACATGACTGTAAGATTAATATCAGTGTAGTATTTTGTTTACTATTTAATCTCCATTTCCCCTAGAATTTTAATACCTACACTGCTACTTATTACTCTGGTGGCACATTAAATGTGAAAGAAAAGCTGTTTTGTGTTGGTGTCAAGTATTCTCATCAGGGAGCTGCTGGGTTTATTGAGTCATGGAGCTTCACAGTAAAACAACACTTGATTTATTTCATTGTTTTCAACAAAATTGAAATAGTGAAAAATATTAATAAATACTGTTAAAACTGCTTATATTTTTATACTACTTTACAGATTATAAGAGCACTTCAGTTCACACATCACTGATTTTCCTAACAATGTACCAAATAGCAAAATTTTTAAAGGGTTTTAAAATTTACTGTACCTCTTCCAAAAAAAAAATTTACTGTACCTCTTCCAAACACAGGGGTCAAGTAGTAAGTTCTCTCCATGGTAAGACATTGATTCTAACAGTCTGCATTTTTAAACCAGAACTTCTGAAAAGAGTGTAAAATAAATTATAAATACACACACATACACACTCACACACACACAAATAATATCCAATCAGGAAATGAACTCATGGCTTCTGTTTAAACATGTGGCCTTATTAAAATATTCAAGTGCCATTTAAAAAAAATATTTATGCTCAATTCTTTTCTTCATCATCATCGTTTTCCCTAAAAGTTGACATTTAATAAGTGCCTATTTTGTTCTAAGCACTTTTATATTTTCTCTTAAGCAAGTAATATGATTTCCATTTTATGGGTGGGGTGCCTCAGAGGGATTATATTATTTGTCCCAAGCCAAAGGAAGAGTAAAGAGAAGAGCTGAGATTCAGTAGAAGCCTAAGCCCTAAGCCCACATTCTTACCACCTGGCAGAATCATGCAGCTTGTACTGTGTAGATGATCAAAAGGGAGAGATTTTTGACCTCTAAGTGCAAAGCCCAGAAATTAAAGAGACAAAAGGAAAGTTTCCTTCCCCTCTTTTTCAAACCTAGCTGTGCTTCAAAACATGAGTAGCTAGGTAAATGCATGTGGATGTAAATAAATATCAAGAGTAATTCATTGTCCTTTGGAGAATACAGTTTCTTTTTCACTTTGAATGTTAAAAATTATGACAATTTTTCCATAATTAGAAATACATCATAAACTTACATGAACAGTGTACATCAACATGATGTTAATCACAAAGAAAAAATAATAACTTTAGAAAGGGGGAACCTGTCAGATATCACATTAACCAAGGTGGACGTAAAATATATTTTCATAATTACTGTTTTAATGTTTATTTGTTTTTACAGTTTCTACCATCTGTGTAATTCTGGGTCAGTTTTAATTTTCTCCTCATTAGATTTTCTAATTTTCCTCCTTCTTTTCATATCTGGTCATTTTGGGAGGTACCAGACATTGTGAATTTTACCTTGATCCTTACTAAATCTTTTTATATTACTATATTCTTGAGCTTCGTTCTGGGATACACTTAAGCATTTTGGAAACAGTTTTATCTTTTGAATCTTGCTCTTAAACTTTGTTAGGCTGGATTAGAACTATGTTTACTCTAGGATTAATTTTTCTCCCACTTTTGTGGCAAGATCCTGCTTAATACTGTAACCAATGCCCTCCTAATTATAAAGCTTTCTACTTTGGTTATTAAGAACATGTGTTATTCCATATCCTCTTTAAGTGCCAGATATTTTTACCTCTAATCTTTTTGGAGAGGTTCTTTTCCTGGTGCCAGGTAGTGTCTTTACTTCATTCTCTGATCAGTCATCAACTGAATATTCAAGGAGGCCCTTCTGAATGTATTTGAACTTCCTTCCCTGGGTAGCTGTCTTTTCTGCAGTACTCCGTCCTGCAAATTCTACCCACCCTGGCTTCCCAAGACATCTAGCTCTTATCTCCTTAGTTCAGAGAGCTTCCAGGCTCTGTCTGGATTTCTCCTTCCTGTACTATGGCCTGGAAAGTGGGCTACTTCCTTGTTTCCTATTCCTTGACTTTCATTTCATGATACCCAGTGCCTTGAGTGTTGTTGTTTCAAATATTTTGTCTGATTTCTGCTTGTTTAGTCTTCAGGCAGCAGTGTATCATTATTCCATCTTCACTAGAGTGGAAGACACCATGATTGATTTGCAATATGTATTTAAAATGTGTACAACCCTTATATTATCTCACTTATTTTTATATTTATGGGATTGACTCAGTAAGACAAGACAGTTTTGCTTTACTCAGTAAGCAAAACTCAGTAAGACAAAACAGTTTTGCTTTACTTATATTGCTACAAGAAATGTGTAGTTTTCTTTAATACTTAAGACAATTTTATACGTTGTACACATAGTATCACTTCATCCATAATATCTATTAATATATGGATAGGTAGGTTGGAGAACATCTGCAGTTTGCACTTCCTATTTGGAAATTGTTTTTAGGCTTTAATTTGGGATTTTATTTTCCTTTAATTTAACTTGATTTCTTCTGTAACCCAGCTGGAAAGTTTTAACATATATTCAAGACCTAGGTAATACTCCTTTGAAATCATTCTTACACATCTCTCCAAGTTTTGATCTATCCCAAGAATCTGGCAACTTCCACTGAATCTGATGCAAAAAAAAATTAACTCAGTTAACAATCAAGTTTAGGTATCATCAATCCATGTTTCAGTACATTACAGAAAGACAATAACCTCACAACACAATACTCTGCCTGTAAACTGACAAGTTGATTTTGTGAGTTATGTAATCTCCATCCCAATATCAGAGATGTTGAAAGAATGTATATTTGAAATGTGGAAATATGGTATTTTTCCTAAGTTATAGAGGGACAAACTGTGATTTCAAGACATAAATTGCCTCTTATTCAGAGTTACAGAGCAAGAAACTGATGACAAAACGTTTTGAACACAGCTCATGCTTTTAATCCAGAGCTCTTTTACCAGGTCATACTGCCAATTTGTAGAATTTAAAAAAATATATTAAATAAGATATTTTATACTTATTATTCAGTTAGGACCTGATTTGTACTCTGTGGTATTTGAAAAATCATGAGATTTGATAAATGCATTCTGAATAAACTTACTATGATATATAATTTGGATTGTTCAATATGTTTTGAGTCAGTAAATTAAAGAGATTTCTTATGCCAGATCTAATAATTCAATCATGGTAATGTAATAATTTTTTGGATATTTTTCATTTCTGTACATAGCATATTTTTATCTATTTTAAAGGATAAAAAAGAAACAATACTTTATAAAATATGAATGTTACTTAATATACAGTTACCTGACATCTACTCTAAGTGTCTTCCAATATTAAAGATAAGGAAGATTATCTTTACATTATAAAGAGATAAAGTTATAGTAAACCATGAGATTAGAAAGGCACTTTCAGGGAAATAAAAGTGCCAAAAATATAATAATAATAATGGAAATAGACCACAGATACTCTGCATGAATTGATGTGCACTTACTCTTCCATTTGTAATGGCCTTAACATATTTGACAATTTCTACATTGATTTGAACTAATGTTAATTGCCAACAATATATGTATTGAGAATAGCTCCATTTCCTGACATTGATCAATGTGATTTTTCATCTTATTCTACTTTTGCTGTTTTTCTGAAGGTTCTCTAATTATATTTCAGTGAAATTTACAGAATCTGAAAAAGTTACATTTTCATCTAACAGAGGATTGTCTTCTGCCATCATAATATATTTTCAGCTTTAAATAAATAAAAATAGATGAGTAGAAGAAGAAACTGTTCATTGCCATTCAATGTATTTTTTATGTGTAGTTTCTTTATTTCAAGACAGATGTCAGGAAGAAATGTTAGTTCCAACAGAAAACAGAAAACATACGGAGATAAGTTTAAATTAAAATTAAAAGATAAATTTATTTAAAAGAAATTAAAAATTTGCAAGAAAAATATATAATACAAATATGTGGTGATTTTATTATTTTTATGTAATTTTAGCAAATTAACATAATATAACAAACTGATATACACAGTTCACCCATGATTTTCTTTTTTCCTGTGATTTTTTTTTTTTTCCTCCCGGGTTAGATTTCCTTGATTTTGGCCAAAGTCAACCCTTTTATATAATATGTTCTTTCCTAACCCAGTTGAACTGGCTACTGAGAGATAGAAAAGGATTAAGAAAATGACTGAGAAATAAACAACAAAAATGTAAATAAGTTCTGTAAAGTCAATCTGAGAGAACACTTAATACCTTTTAAAATTTCTGGCACTATTCATGCAGTAGGTAGTTTTGGAGTACCACACTGAACTTGTCCCTGCTCTGAAGAGCACTCATCTCTCATGGGTCTCTCCATCCTTCTCTCTCAGTCAGCTCTCAAATACCAGATGTACAGATAGAGCAGCATGTCCAAATTCCCTCCAACACTATCTTCTACCTGGTCCATAGCTAATAGCATCAGAGATGGATATTGCTGCAGTTCAACCAAAGGTATAACGGCTGACTCTCAGGAAAGAGGGTTCGGGTATGGAGAGATTTATTTTGGTTATATATGAGGCCTAGACCTATACATATAGACCCAGGTTCTAAGGCTGCTATGTTGGAGTCACAATGTTGGGGCCATACTGGTCATAAATCATGAAGAGGGATCTTATTAGCAGAAATGAAAAGTGAATAAACAGATGTTCAACTGAGATTAGGAAGTAGAGCATTTGGCCCTAGTGATTAAGACAAAGAAGAAATAGATGCATTAATTTTTCTTGAGGTTTACACTTTCTGTGTCTCATAAGACCTCGCTATGGTTCTTGCCCATAAGTTCCAGCATAAGTTACTTATAACACTTCACATAAGATCATTTGGATATATTGCTGTTTCTTTCAAACAAATGATTCCTGATATAGAAGCAAAATATGAAATAAATGTCTTATATTTGGTAACAGTATTTTCTGCTGTTTTCTTTTCAGCAAGAAAATAAATAATGCAAGTTTAAATGTTTTAGACCTGTTCCCTTTCTTTAGTGTTAACTGTGGAATTCCATCACTTAGCCTTGAAAATGATGATCATGAAAAATAATCTCAGAGAGAGAATATATTGTTTCTCCTTTTGCAGCTAGAGAAGTGCAAACATGATTCGAATTCATAAAGTTAGAGGTGATATCAAATTGAGAATATTCTCAAAATACCAGTCTTATTTCTTGTCAAATATGGTGGTTGTATTAAAAAAATGTACAACTCTGTTTTATTTTCTATTATTGCAAAATTCTCCTTGGAAGTACTATTTGAACTAATAAATCTTTTAAGATGCCTAGATTTCAGAGATCAAAATATGCCCTGTCATTAAACAGTTTATAGCTTCTAACTATCCAAATTCTATAGTTATAGTTGTTGCTTGATGTAACAATATTATACTCCTGAGTATTCCTATGAAGGAAGTGTGAATACTTGCAGAATTTCTTGGTTGAACAAAAAGATAAAAGAAATTTGACACTTCTTTCTTCTTCCTTCAGAGTTGAATAAAAAGACGAGCTACAGACTGGGAGAAAATATTTGCTCTTTGCCCATCATGTCTCAGAAACAGCTTGTATTCAGAATACGTTCTTTAGAAAGAACTTTAAAAGCTCAAACTCTTAATGAAATTTATTATAAGTCATACAGTCCAATTTTTTTAAATGGGCAAAAGATTTGGACACTTTCCCAAAGGTAGATGACCAACAAACTCATGAAAACATGTTCAACGTCATTAATCACTGGGCCAATGAAACTTATAATCACACAGCAATATTATTTGTAATATCGATCAACATGTGAATAGACGCACAAATTGTAGGGTTTCCACACAATAGAATCCTGCACCACAGTAAAAATAAATTAACTATTGATTCATGCTGCAACATAATGAATTTCAAAACAATTATCTGAGTAAAAAAAAAAGTGAGAGCAAAATAAAGGATATATACCCAACGAATTCTTCCCTATGAAATCGAAGTCATACAAACTGATCCGTTTGACAAAGCAGATCAGTAGCTGCCTGAGGGTGGGGTGTAGGGCAGGAGGGAGGCATTGCAAAGAGGCATGAGGAAAGTTTTGGGAATAATGAATATGCTCATTACCTTGATGGTTAAAGAAATTTATAAATATATTCAAGCTTTTCAAATTGTATGCTTTAAATATGTGCTTCAAGTAGCATAGTCTCATAAAACAAACAAATAAAAATAAACAGAAAATGACCTCTGTCTAAGAGAGAGATGAAGTAAAACCTCTCCCCTCTTCAGGAAGGTGAGGGGCTGTGCTTTTACTTTCACAACACTTGAGGATATTCCAGAACCAGGAATAAAAGGCAATGAGAGTTCATCGTTCATTAAAGCTGACCTCTCATGATAAACAAGTGTTATCTGAGTTACACTCACTTTTTGGTCAAAACTTCTATGATTGAATGTTGCAAGATTTTTTGCAAATGCTAAAAACACTTTGATAGATGTAAAAAATTTTTTTTTAATTTTGATACGACATAAGTAATGTGACTAGGTTTGAGCAAAATATCCATAGAGCAGCTAATTTTTAGTATAAAGAAATATGAATTCTTTAAAACGTTACCGTTAAAAAATACAACTGAAAGTAAGCTGTACCTAATTCTTGTTTGGCTGCATTTGGATTCTGTAACATAACTTGCAGTGCTCTAAAGCACAAACAGCATTGCCCTAGTCTCCACTAGCTTGGAGAGATAAAAGTTACATGAAATCTACATTTTCTATCCAAAGAGAGGTCTAAAAGCATTTTAATGCCATGCCACACAATTTTCATGGTGTCTTTAAGTGTAACTGATGCCAATGAAAGGCGATGTCTGACTGTAAAAGGCCAGCTTCTCTTCACAGCGGGCTTTATTCTCACAAAGCAGCTTTATCAAATTTTTGCTCCAACAATCCATTTTGTCACTTCACTTTAATTTAGTTTTTTCAGCAAAGAAAACAGCCTTTCTCTATCTGTGATAAATAACAAAGTCTTTTCAATCGGAGAGAATAAGATTGGCTCCACAGAATTCATTATTGTCTCAATAAGCTACTACTAGTGCCAGGGAAAATAACCCTCAAAATACAATTGGTTAAACATTTTAGCTAGTTAATTATAATATTACTATAAGATAATATATGTGTATCAAACACAGGCAAATGGACTCTAATTGCTGACAACTTGCATGGATTAACTTATCATTTCTCAAAATAATTGACATGGCAGAGTCCAGCATTGGTAAAAATATTCATTCATATACATTTTGTGATCCTTTGAGAGATAATAATTATTGTTTGGCGAACAGAAAATTGTTAGTGCTTGTACTTAATCAGTGCTATCTTGGAATTTCTTCAGTAGTTTTCAAGAAGTATGAAATTATATCGAAGAAGAAAAAGAAAACAAAAAAATCCTCCAATCTTCCTACTATAGAATAAATTTTTAAAATTTTCTTTTGTATCTAAGCATATGTTTATGTTAATTATTTTCTGATGCTTACTGCCCTGTTAAAAACTGTACTAATTGAAAATATTAAATATTTATAAGTATGCTTTTGAATACTCTAAACAAAATCATTCAAAATATAAAAAACATATCAGGAATTAAATAAGGTTTTACACGTGTCTCTTGACATGACACGTACCCTAGGTAGTTCACTCATTATACTACAGAGTGTGTAGTATGAGATGCTGAAAATGTTAAACTGTACTATCACAAAACATGTATTATCTAAATTGGCCTCTTCCTTGCCTATCTGCTTTTTGTCAATATGCCCTTGACCCTCGTGTCTACATCTCTTTATCTAAACTCTTCTGTGAACTAAAGATTTATAAAATAATTTCTTTCTGAAAACCTTTAACTGGATGACTAATGGGTGTATTCGATTTTTATTGCTGCTGCAACAAATTACCAGAAATTTTCTGGTTTCAACCACATAATATATTATATTACATTTCTGCAGATTAGAATTCTATCACAGGCTTATCCAGGGCTAAAATCAAGGTGTCAGTAGGGCTGAGTTTCTTTCTGGAGGCTTTATGAGAAAATCTGTTTCCTTGCCTTCTCCAGCTTCTAGAAGCCACCTGAATTCTTTGGATTATGGCCCATGTAACCATTTTCAAAGTCAACATCATTGAGTCTTTCTCACCCTGCCATCTTTCTAGCTCTCTTTCTTCTGCCTCTCTCTTCCACTTTTAAAGAAACTTGTAATTACATTGGGCCCTTCCAAGTAATAGAGGTTAATATCTTTTCCTTTAAGGTGAGCTGATTTGCAACTTTAATTCCCCTCTACTATATAAAGTAACACATTCACAGGTTCCAGAAATCTGGATGTAAACGTCTTTAGGGGAGTCATTAGTTTGCTACCACAATAAGCCATCTTAAGGTACACAAAATTCTCTCCATCCATCCTAATAGGTCAGTTCTTACCTCATTCTTCTCCATCTGAGTAATTACTACTTTCAGGCCAATACCTAAGCATAAATAACCTCTAAGTTTCTCTCCTCCATAACCAATACAGCTGCAGGACTTATAGGCCCTAACACCAATGTAAATCCCAGTAGCTTCATCTCCGCTGTGACTACGCACGTCCATGCCTGGATCATCTTCACCTGGAGGATCACTGTAGCCTCCAACCAGTCTGCAGTTTTTCACATAGCACCCAGGGTAATGTTTTAACCATAATTCTCTTTCCATTATTTACCTGCTTTAAATCTTTAAAAAGCCTTCTGTTGCACTTAGGAAAAACATTCAAACTCCATATTTTGCATACCTTTAGCCCTCGCCAGTTTGGTCTATACTTACCTCCTCCTTTCTTGCTATTTTCTAAGCATAATTTTCCCTTCTTTCTGCTCCTCATTTATTTTAAATTCTGCAATGCAATTCTGATACTAACTACCTGGAGGTAGTGTAGACTTCTCAGGTTGAGTTCTGAGTCTCCACAAGACTCCCTTCCCTTCAGATACCAGCTGAAAGTTCTGGGGTTCACCAGCCACCTGCACAACTAATGGGCTACAAATTTAGTGGTTCCCACTGTTCTCTCAGATTTGATAATTTGCTAGACTGACACAGAATGTGGGAAAGCACTATAATTATGAATGCAGTTTTATTATAAAGGATACAAATCAAGACCAGCCAAGTGAAGAGACTCATAGGGTGAGGTTGGAAGGGTTCCAAACATGGAGCTTCCTTCTCCACAGGAGGTCACTTTCCTGGCACATCAACGTGTATCACCTACTAGCAAACCCACTCCACCTGTGTTGTTCAGGTTTTACTGGACTTTCATTACATAGGCATGACTGATTGACTCATTGGCCAGTGATTAAGCTCAACCTCCTCTTCCTCCCCTCCCAGGAAACCTGATGTTATCTGGCCAAAGCCCCATGTTTTATATCTCAGGATTCCCAGGACCTGGGGAAAACCTACAAATAGTTAATCTTTTTTTTTTCTGTGTTCTCAGTGTTTCCTGAAAGGATCTCATTAGTTATCCCAACATGCCTGTAAGGTGGAATCTCAATAGGCAATTGCCACGGAACTTGGTGCTGTCTCCTCTCTGAAGCTCTGCCTGAGCAGGTAACTTCTGTCCCAAGTCCAAATAGTTAAGCTTACTGTTTGATTCTTGTGTTTTCTTTTCCGTACCTACCGTCTCCACTCTCTATCCAATTTTTATATAGCATGCTTCAAAAGAGAGACTTCAGTAAACATGATTACATCACATATGGAAAACAAGTCTAAATGGAAAATAATTTAGATTATGTATAAAGAAGAAAGCAGAACAACAAATATCTAGTAAAGTTATCATTATAATGTGACTACATAAACATTTTTATTGGCAAACACAATAAAATAAATAAATACCATAGAAGGCTACGTAGTATTCATTATTTTATTAAAGGATACATAATAATTCCAACAGAGTCAAAATATTTAATGGGTTAAATTATCCTGAGAGGTGAAAGGTTTTTAATACACCTACTGTGGTATATCACTGGTATGGCTTCTCATAAGGGGCATAATTCACCAGCACTCCGACCTGCTGTGTGGGTGGACAAAACATGCAGGTGTGCTCTGCAATGCAGTGAAAAGATGGATATGCATGGAGAGGGACAGTGCCTACTACAATCCAAGCACTATACTAAGTATGTCACACCTTATTTGGTACTTACAATAGGTAATATTCCCATTTAACATATGGGAAAACTGGAGCCCTTAGTGAGTTTAAATAATCTTCTTCTGGTCACAAAGGTAGCAATTGACAAAACTAATTATTTGGGATACAAGTCTCTCTGATTCAAGAAACTTTTCATTCTACCACTACAATTAGTATACTGTTTCTGGAACAATAAATCTTTATGTCCTTGGTAATCATTTGTAGTTTCCACTTTTGCATGTATTGTTAGATGAATTTAACTTAGTAAAAAAATTGTTTGGGTATGTGTGGTAATAACTCAGGGTATACATTTTGTAACTAGTTTATGTTTTAAATTTCATCATTGGATGATTTCATCTATTTCTAAACCTCTACAACATATCCTCAGTTCTGCTGTGCAGCTTATTCTGAACACTTTGCTCCAATGTGATTGATATATTAAGAAATAATTTGAACATAACACAACTTTGCATTTACTTATTTGCAATTTCATCTGAGTTAAACTTTTTCTGGCAGAAAACTACATTCAGCTGAACCAAGCCAAATAGGACTACACAAAATGCACATGTGCACACACACACATACACACACTTCAAACATCTACCTGCTAACTGTGAGCCATAAACATCCGCATCCAGTATTACAACTTCCCCTCCAATTACAGATAACCATCCTTTGAATACTCCATAATTCGAAAGCTGCAGCTTGCAATCCTTCCCATACCCACTTCCACAGGCAACTTCAGGTCTTTTTCAAGATAAAATGTCATATTTATTGTAGCATTTATGCATTTCTTAACAATTTGACATATGTATAACTGTGCCACAGTTCTTATTACTTTCCTACCCTTTTTATAAATGGGTCCGTGATGAAGTTTTTGAGTATTGTGCCCCTAATCACAGTTTCCCAAAAATCCCTGTGATTTTTGTGTGTACGTGTGTGTGTTTGCAGTGTGGTTATTTTTAAGAATGCATGTCACATTAAAGCAGACTGACTGTATTTCTAAACACATTTTCTATATTTAACACTTCTCATCTGACTCACTTTCTATATTTCCTATTTTACTTAATGGCATCACAAAGCTAAATATCTCAGAGTTCTACTTGAAATACACATCATGGCATATCAATGCCATTGGAGAAATTATTCTAAAATTTGGTCCCATACTTTGATCATTGATAACTCTCCATCATTACAGTACTTATTTATGTTTTTCTGGAGAAGAGACCTCCTAATTGTTCTGATTGACCTGTCAATCAACTTCAACATTCTACCTAAGTGTCTAATAGTCATCTCCAAATGCTTTGGATGTTACCACTGTTTTCATATATGAAATACACACACATAATCCCATTTATGTGATTCTATTTGTGTACCACTATGGAACTATCACTATATTGCAAAACAAAATGTAATTTAATTGAAAGAAGTACGTGAAATAAATAGTAATCTTAAGTGAATTTCATTTCATTTTATAGTGTCAAAATCACTCTAACTGAATATGCTTCATTTTGTCTGAAAATTTCAGTGTAATTCAGTATGATACAATGATTCTAATATCTTATTCTAAATTCATTCTACACCATTACTAGATTTTAATAACTGTTGTAGATGAGAAAGGTATCAAAATACATTGATCCAAGTGGAATAAGTGCCACATTGGCTCCATTATACTGATTCAAGACATTTGCTTCAAATTCTATTCACCAATTTTGCAAATTTTTATTCAGAAACTTTTGAAATTAAGCTCAGAAATTGTTATCTCCCTTGATGTTAATCAATTGTTCTTTAAGAATTAATCAAAATGTGTTGCATTTTAATAATCTGAGCCAATGTATTTAAACCCCACAGAAATTTTTTATTTAAAAAACTTTAAAAGAAGGTAAACATCCCTTTACCAATTTTTCTATAGTTTTCCATTATTAGGTTTTTTATGGGTGACATATGTATATTATTTTTTGGTATCAAAATCAGTGTAATTGATAGAGAAATGCAAATAGGAGAAAATAATACAAATTTCTTTAGGTAAAAGATACATGCTAATGGCCACCAGATCAGAGCACCCATAGCCTGAGAGAAAAATGTCCCTGTCCTCAAAAGTGATCCCAATGACACACATCCTCTTGATGCCTCCTGCCAGAGGACAGCCTATTCAATTTCTTTTTAAAGTTTAACTTCAATGTTTTTTTTTTTCTTCTTCTTCCTCTATCCCCCACTACTCTAGGGACTCTGGCCTCATCCCTTGCATATGTATCAGGGACAAATGACTGGAAACAACATCAAACTAGCCCTCCATGTTTCTTGCATGTTTACGTAAAACTGGGTAAATTAAGGCTAATTTCCTGGCAGCCTTTAAGCAGGTTGAAACTTCACATTTACTAAGGTCTCTTTTAGCTGATGGAAACTCTTCCAATCATCTGTTTTCAAAATGCTGTACAAAATTCTTCTGAAAATCAGTTATTTTTACCTTAAAGTGTGTGCATTTATCTTTCAAAATTATCTGCTTTGTGATATATTTTTGACTTTCCCTTTTGTCACAGAAAAGCCAGTCAATTTGGAGCATATGTCTTTTTGTGAAATACAGTCCTTGTATTTCAGCCTGTCCAGTGTTTTGAATGCCCTGTGGTGATGTCCTTCAGCACGTCATGCACTTTTCTACATTAACTAAGTTATGAATAATTCACTGATAAAATTTCAGATAACGCTCTAGTGCTCACTCTGTGACCATATTCCACAACCTTTTGCCAAGTTAAAGTGACCATTTCATCGATGATTATCCATGCATAGATTTTACCCAAGCATTGAGTTTTGTTAAAGAAGCCTTTAAATATATTCTTTGCCAGTACTTCTTTCCTTTAATAGGCCACTTTAAAAAAGCGATTTGTAGAATATTTTATTATTGGAACTAAATCCAGAAAATACCATAAAATCAGATATTCTGGGAATATCAGAACGTTCTGCAACCAGGTAGCAAATCTTTCATACTCTAACTCTATTACTGTAACTTATTATTCTTAACATTTGACTCTTTGTGTACTCTGCAATGTTTTCTATGCATCTTCCAATAGCATCTGCTGGCAAAGAAATGCACTTTTGTAATTATATATATTTTTTTTTACATAGCCAATTTAATACATTGAGAAGAGCAAGTATTTTTATAGTGGTAGATGTTTGACTTTCTTCCCTGTTAATTTAAAAAGATATTCACAAAGTTTATCATTATATTTAGTGAAATTTTCTAAGGTATTTAATTGAGCATGGCATAAATTGAAATAGAAAGAGAAATTGTGGATGTTTCTCTTCATTTTCCATGTTCCAAGTACTTGGTTTTAAATTTCTTAACAATCCTAATCAGTTGACAATATAGTAAGCTACTATTCCAAGTTACAGACCTATTATTATTCTATTCTTTTGGGCTGGGCCTACTTCTTTTTGGAGGGCCATTTGCCCAACAGGAAGACTACATTAAGTCATCCACAGTATTGCTCACAAAGAGAGGAGTGGATCCTCTGGCCAATAGACTTTATGTCATGATTCATCTTCCTGGTATTTGCAACATTGAGGACCAGTGCCTTCCTCTAGCCAGTAGAATGCATCCAAGGTGATGTGATGTGTGTGGTTACGAGTATGTGATTACATAAGCGTAACATCATCTTGCTACAGTCTCCTCCCTCTCTCTCTCTCTCTCTCTCTCTCTGGCTGTGAGGAAGCAATCCACCATGAATTTTATAACCACAAGGAACTGATTGATGTCAACACATGTGAGCCCAGGAAGAACATTCTGTCCTTCTCCAACCTCCAGATGGACTCTATCCCTGACCAATACTTTGACTGCAGATTGGTGAGACATTAACACAGTATCCAACTAAGTTGTGGCCAGACTCTGAAACTCAGATAATAAATTCGTGTTTTAAGTCAATAAGTTTGCAATTAAAAAAAATGCAGAAATAAATAATTAATACAGCACCTCTACACTTCCCCACCTGTGGTTTTCTTTTTTCAGTGATAGAGAACTGAACTAGGGTGGTTGGGACAATATAGATACACAACAAGTCACAGAAGCTATGATAACACTTATTTCAAATCAAAATACACTTATTTCTTTGATCCTTCTCTTTACTCCATGAGGGCGCCTATCCAGTGTACTTTACTCAGAATCATCTGAAAGGACTACTCCTTATAACAGCATATTTCCATTTTTTAAAAAGTATTCCTTTATTTGAGTGTGGGCAGTGGTTTGATATACTATCTACTCTTTTTGCTCCTTTGTGATGTCTGATGTTAATTGGTTTTCTTCCAAGTGTGTACAAAATATAATATTCTTTTCAGATTACAATATTGCAAATGACTGTGAAAGACCCTGGAGGACTAAAACATTTCCACTATGATTCCTCAGCTGTTTCTCATTACTTCTCTAATTAAACCCAAAGTTTTAAACAAACCACTCCCACAGAATTGCTGTCCTTACATTCTGTCCTGATATTAACACAACCTAAACATCCCCATATCTTCCAATTAATGGACAAAGTGCCCAAGAAAACTGAATCACTGCCTGACAAGTGGAAGAGAGATGGGAAAAAAAGTCAATGCGGTAAATGACAGTGGTCTTAAGTTAAGCTGTAGTTAATTTTTCAAATTTTATAAAAATTTATGAATATGTATTTTGTTAATCCCCTCCTGCATGCCTTGAAAAGGCCCATGCAAATGAGCTGCTCTGCTTTAACCTTCATTAGCTTTATAGGGTAATGCTCTGTGCATGCCTCTCCACTATTAAAATCACTCTTACATTCTATAGTACTACCAGAGTTATTTATTTTAAAAATTAAACAGTAAAAAAGAAAATTTTCATCAATTCATAATGTAAAATGTATAATCAAACCATACAGTTTAAGTTACTTAAGAAAACATATGACCTTTTAATAATCTGATCTCAACTTTTATCTTCTATTTGATCTTCACAAGTCTCCTTCATATAGATACACACACACACACATATATATATATATATCTCCAAAAGTTCTATGAAAATAGAACTTTAATGTTCTCACCATAACAGCAAAAACAGAAAAATAGTAATTATGTGAGGTAAAGGTTGTGTTAACTAACCTTCTTTTGGTAAACATCTTACAACATATATGGTACTAAATCTTCACATTGTACAACTTAAATTTACACAATGCTATATGTCAATTATATCTCAATAAAGCTGGAAAAAAAGAAAGAAAAAAATCCTAGTGTATAGTAAGAATATATTGGTCCAAATGGAGCTTGGTTATCTATAGTAGCTTTGAGTAGAGCTGCATGTTGGCAGTACCCATCTAAGCAATCTCTAGGATACACGCAGTTTGACCAAAGATTCAGTGTGTTCCAACCTAACTGCCCAGGCCATTCCCACTGTAGACATTAGGCAATGTGACTGTAATTTATAAAATATTTAAATGATAAAATACTTGTTTTGAGATCATGTTGATTGTCCCCTAAAAACCATTATCTCCTTCAAAATGTAGCTGGACATCTCACCTTTCAGAATGTAGCTTTTATTTTCTAGTGCCCTGACAAGTAGTAATGGTCATGTGACTAAGTTCTGGCCAATACAATGCAAATTAAATGCACGTGTAACTTTTAGGAATAAAATCATCAAAGGGAAGAAGCTTACCCATTCTTTTTCTTTTTATTTCTTCTTATTGGCTGTAATGTGGATATGAAACTGTGAGCTAAAACAGCAATTCTAAACCAGGAACATACTGGGAAAGGGAGAAACTACAACAACCAGGTCAAAGAAGCCTGTCTCCTGAAATAGTTGGGCACTATTCCAGCTCTGGAGCTGCTGCATTAATTTCACATGAGAGAGAAATAATTTTTTATTTTGTTGAAACCAATGCTGGTTTGGACTTTCTGTTACTTTTGGCTGGTGCAACAAAATCTATTCAGCAAGAAAAGTTATTATTTTGATTTGGCTTCCAGGTAGATCTGAATAAAGGGAGAAGGTATTTTAATGTTGCAGATTCAGGTAATATAATCCACATGAATATTATGTTTAGTAGTATAAATTATTAGCATGTCTTAAGAACACATTAATGAAAAACACATAAAGTATACTAACCAACACTTGTAATGTCACCTGTTCAAAATTAGCAGGAAGATTAGGCTCAATTTATTCTCAGGAGATATATTAAGTTTAATGACTCATAAATGGGTTCACTCTATGTGTCCTGAACTCATTGCTTTAAGGCTGCTAAGTTGAGAGCTCACCAGAGTGGAAAATTCAATAATGTCATCTGGTGAAGCCTTTTCAGTGACAGTCAGCAATCCTCTCCCTGAATATATACTTAAATTATGTAGCTTTTCAATTTGAAGTACTTTCACTCCCTGTAAAATTAAAGATTGCCAAAAATGTAGGAATGAAAGCATATCAATGAATTTGGAATTCTGATGTACTGATAATAGTAAAATAGAAGAAAACTGCTGTACTTCTAAAAACGGGGAGATTTCAAGGCATCATGACTATTATTGGTAGAATATTGATATAGTGCTACCGCTATTTGTCTAAAGAGAGTGATATCACTGAAGTGTACTCTTTTGATCAGGACAGTCCTGCATAGTAATTTCAGATGCAAAGGAAGTAATACAAATTTGATTAACCTTTCCTTGATTTTCTGCCAACCTATGGATTCAGGTAAATATCCCAAATATTTATCTTTAAAAGTTCAGGGAAATATATGCTAGAAATAATACGAAATTAAGGTTACTTGATCCAGCATTTTGGACAAACCTAGGTAAAAAATGACAAATTGATTTTAAATTTTGTTTAAATACTTTTCCACATTTTATTAAAATCATGCTAGTAATCTGCATCACTGTGGGCAGACCAAAACCTCTTTGCACAAATATTGTGAAAAAGGTACATTCTGAGGTCAATGAGGGGCAATAGGAGCTTAAGTTCCGCTACCCTTTAGAATCATTATACATAGATAATATATTCCTAAGTATCTCTCTGATTTCTAAGTATTTTAATCAATGCTCCAAATGTCTTTTTAAAAACATTAGTACACAGATAACATACTTTTTAAAAACTCCTGTAGCTTAATGGCAGATTTAACCTTAATCTAATAATATTTAGTTTGCGTTATATAAAATCACGTTGGGTTAGTCTATGCTGTGGTAAAAAGTAGCCACAGAAAATGTATACCCCACTCATTCAAAATCTGCTGTGCAACTAGGCCACACTTCAGGGCAGTTATTGTCTAGGTGTACCCTCACTGGTCCAAGCAGCCTCAATCTGACAGCACCTTCTTATCACTATGTTCTCCCCAATCATCAAAGCAGAGAATGTATGGGTTGCAGGGTTGAACACCAGACATTAGATATATCCACCTGAAAGGGCACACGTTTCATTTACCACTTCAGAGACAACATTAAGGTGGCAGGGCATGCAAATACCTTGTGTACTTGGAAGGAGGAGAACTAGAAATATTGGTAAATTGTACTGATGTCCACCACACATGATATTTTTAATATAGACACACAGAGAAATTGCTTTGTCCAGATTATCAGAAGGAAAGGGATCATATTTTATGATATGGGTGGAGACATGTTAATTATATTATGGACAGACCTGCTGATATTATTGGATTTAAAAAATAGCTCTACATGCTGAATGAATAGATGACCCCATTGTTTTCTTTCCCCTTGTTTTATCTAAAAATATTCATTATTTGAGTGCTTATCTTATATTAAAAATTCCTGGTTGGTGTGAAAAGTGTCAAAGATCTAAGGTGGTCAAGCAAAAAAGAATATAAACAAACACTGGAGGGACAAATATGAAAAAGGAGTTTCCACTGAGGCTAGAAGTGGGGTGGGAGCAGTCTAATAGCTGACGGGTATTGAGCACTTAACTATGTGCCAAATAATTTTAATCACTTTGCATGTATTTTAAAATTTTAAATCTCAACACTCTGGTATATATATTCTAATATTTATTTTACAAATGAGAATATTGTTATAATAAACCCCCCAGGGTCATGTACCTGATCGTGGTAGAAGCCAATAATCATCCACCATGGCCTGCAAGCAATTTTTTCCACCTGCCACCTCCCTTACAGAGCTTATAATCATCAGCCACAAGTCTAGTTTGTATAGATGCTGTTGATATTTTTATGTCTCTTCTCTATAATTTCATGAGCTAAGAATTTTCCTTTATTCACAGAATAAACATATTTTTACATAATAAAACATTTATCATTTTCATATATTTAGTTGCATTTTACTTTGATAGCACAAGTAGATTCAGAAGATACACAGAATATGATGGTACAACGGTGCTATAAATTCATATAGATACCATGAGTGAAAGATGAGAGTTGGCCACAAGCATATACTCAGCTTTGCTGCTGACACTTGTGATGTACTTTCCCAGTAACTTTGCTAACCTATCTCTATTAGTCCTGACTCTAAATAATAAGGATGTCTATAGAGGAGAGAACTAGAAAGATGTAGAAGGGGAAAAAAAGATATTGGGTTATTTATGGAATGTTTGGCCAATGATATTTTAGCATTATTTTTGGGTAAAAAATTATTTTGCTTCCTCTAGACAGGCTTAAAATACAGCTTAATATTTTCAGGAACTGAGTTTTGTTCTCCTGTGGTTCTTCCAAATATGAGTGAGCACTTGAAGTTAAATATAAATGCTAATGTACATACATTTAAACAAAAGAATAGAGACTTAAAGCATATATTAGTGCACACATCTTATTTTAGAGGTGTCAGAATTAAAGCCCATAGACATGTACTGACTTTCCCAAAATAACTTCATGACATAATGAAGATCCATTTATAAACTATAAATGCATGTGAAACAGGCATGTAGTATCATATTTTCCATAATTATACATAATAATTTACTTTTAGTCATTAATCTAATGTGAACTGCATGAGTGTATCTGGTTAGACTTTAAATCCACAATTAGAAATTTTTAAAAATCATATTTTCTTATTTTGTTTCACAGATTAATTTATGTTAAAGAAACCAGTTAATCGCTCATTCCAAGTCTCCCAACCTCCTTGAGATAGAAGCTATGCTAACACTGTATGTCATAAAGTTTCTCCCCAGCCACTCAGGTATGGGTTTCTGTCTTAAAAGTGCCCATATGTTAATGAGGTAAAAGGAAGCAGCTCTAAATCTTTGTTAATCTGTCATTTTTTCACATACTTTACTGCCTTTACACCCTTTGTTACTGTTGTCACAGCTCCTTATAAGTGATATCTAACCCTTCCATCTGCAGTTTGGATTTGAGGATCTTTCGGGAAGGTACTGGACTAGTGTTTGTGTTCCCCCATCTCTACATGGTCCATGTAGCTGCCATCCCATTCAACCTTCACCTTGCTCTAAAATCCACAGGGTTTCTCTTTTCTCTAGGTTTTGAGAATATTTCTCTAGTTTTGACAGCAATGCATTAATTACCTGTAGCCATTTCAGGCCTCTGAGAAAAAGGCAGCCCTGACAGCTGTCAGCTGGTACCTGGCCTGGCACTAACAGCTACACCGTGATATTCCCCTCTTAACATGGAGAATTCCACAGACTGCCATTAGACACTGCATTGCGTGAATGTGTTGCAGCAGAACAAAACAAGTAACCTCAGACAAAAACAAGATCACTCTGCAAACCATAAAGGTGACCAAACATCCTCCTCTCTTGGCTCCCTGTGTTGAATAACGCTTTTTTACCAATTACATTAGCCTCAATTCATTTCACCTGTCTCCTAGGATAAAATTATCAACAAACACAGTCATGAAATTACCCCAACTTTCTGACACGAGAGGAAACCGTTGCTTTTTTAAACCTTACTCAAAACCACCCAGGGCAAACACAAACCCTAAAGATCACCTCACCTAGCGCCCTTTTATTGAGATGACTTGTGGTCCCCCATGATGTGTGAATGACCTTTCATAACTTTTTAAACTACAGGTGGGTTCCTGATGAACTTTTTTCCCCTCTCATTTTCTATTCTCTAATTCTTTTTAGATCTTTCTCATTAAAAACAGCCAAACTCCAACACACATTCCAAAATAATTAAGCACACAAACACAAATGATTTATCTATGTTGTCAAGTTTATTTTTAAAAAATCTTGCTTGTAACATACTCTTAGTATTCTTTTTTCTATATTTGAAAGATCTATGGTGATATCCTTATTTTCATCCCTGATATTCACAAATTGTTTTTTCTAATTGTCTTTGTAAATCTTTTCAGGTTTATTAACTCTATTAATCGTTTTAAAGAAATAAGTTTTACCTTTAATTTATTCTTTTGTGTGACTGCTTTTATTTCATCCATCTTTGTTCTTCATTATGACTTCTACTTTTTTTTGGTTTTAATTTGCCATATTATTTTATATTCATTTTTTTGTGTGGAATCTTAGATCACTAATTTTAAGCAGTTTTGCCTCCTGTGGTAGGCTGAATAGTGGCCCCCAAGACATCCAAGTCCTACCTCCTGGACCCTGTGAATGTTATCTTATATGGCAAAAATGACTCTATAGATGTTGATAGAGTTAAGTATTTTAAGATGGGAAACGTAGCCTAGATTATCCAGGTGGGTCCAATGATGTAATCACAAGGTCCTTATAAGAGGGAGGCAGGGGGAGGTACTAGAGAGATGGAAGGCAACATGGAGGCTGAGTGAGGTGTTACACTTCTGTCTTTAAAGATGAAAGAACAGCCAGGAACCCTGCAGCTGTGGGTGCAAATAATACAGCTCTAGTAACTGGAAAAACCAAGGAAATTAATTCTTCTCCAAAGCTTCCAGAGGGACTGCAGCCCAGCTGACACTGTAAGTTCTGGCCAGTGAAACTGGTTTTGGATTTTTGACCTCCAGAACTGTAAGAGAATAATTGTGTGTTGTTCTAAGTCACCAAATTTGTGGTAATTTGTTACAGTAGCCATAGGAAACTAATGCACTCATCTCATAAGTTTATAAAGTTCTGTTTCCCTCTATAGAATGATTTATTTGTAGACAAAAGTTTTCATTTATTGTGTTTTCATTTTCATTTAGTTACAAGTTTTTAAAAACTTGCTTTTTGATTTTTTGATTCTTGTGTTATTTGAAATAATGTGGTATAATTTCTAAACACTTAGGGATTTTCTAGACACCTTTTAGGTATGATTAATTTAACACAGCTGTGGTCAGAGAACATATTCTGTATTATTTCAGTTCAGTCTTTCAGTATGGTTTGAAATTTATTGAAATTTACTTTATGCTTCAGCATATGGTCTCTTTTGATGAAAGTTCTTTGGGTACGTAAACTGGATGTGTTTGCTGTTGCTATTAGGTATAGTGTCCTATAAAAGTCAATTAAGTCAAGTTGGTTAAGACTGTTTTTCAAATATTCTATATACTTAGAGATGATTTACTCATTGTATCAATTATTGAAAGAGAAGTGTTAAAATAACTATGGTTGTGGATTTATGCCTCCTTACTTCTATTTTTTATTTATTTTGAAACTCTATTCATTGCACAAAAACTTAGTTTTTCATAACTTCTTAAGTAGTTAAACAGGTTTTTCATTCCAAAATGACCCTCTTTATCTCTAGTACTTCTCCTGGTCTTGAAGTATATGTGGACGTTCTAAAAATGCAGAAGTTTTCTTACGGTTATTATTTGCATGATATTCCGCTTTGTTTTCAATCTTGAGTGCCGTTTTACTCATTTTCACCTCTAATTCAGAGTACAATTTTAAAATAAAGAAGTAATTCATTAATAAAAAATTTTGAGCTGATAACTCTTTCTCTAAAGTATGGAATTTTAACCCTAGAAGCCCTAACTGTAACAGGAAGCATGAAAATACTTCACAGAGAGTCAAAAAATATTAAAACAATTAGTATATATTTTTATGACATTATCTATATAGAGCTTTCGTTAAAGAGGTTTTAAAACACTGATCAGGTAGTTTTTTCCTAAACAAATTTAATGTAAGAGCATTATTACTCTTTAGTGCTACTGTGGGAACATAAACGTGACTCCAGCATTGATTTGAGAATTGTTTGGAATTCATATGCATTTGTATATTAAAGAGGAGAATGCAACTTAATTCCTTAAAATAATCTGCTTTTCAACAATGCACAGCTCCATAAACAAAGATAAATATTAAATGCAACTGACAATACATGAGTGATATCATAATTCAGTAATAGCATTGATTCATACATTTTTTCAGCTTATTAAAGCTTTTTACTACAAAGAATCAGCAGCTGAAAGCAAGTTTCCCTCAGACAGTTGAAGGCAGTCAAGCCCAGCTGATATAGAACTGTGTGGCATGATGATATACCCACAGATTTCCGTGGTTCAGTTTAACTTTATATTCTGCTTTGGAAGTGCTTATTTCACAGTTCTTTCTGTGTATGAAAGAACTACAGCTCCACCTGCCCTTTCTGGGGATGTTTTTCTGCTCATGTTTTTCTCACTCAGCTCCAGTGCTACTTCACAGCCTTATCTATCAAACTATTTTCACGTTCTATTTTTTAAGGTAAAAAAATCTATATTTACTAGGATATTTTTCATTTACTAGAAATTTTACTGCATTATTATTTTGATTATGATTTTGTTAATGCTCCAGTTACAAAGTTTCATAGGTTTCAGTGACCCTCTAATCTATTTCCACAGTAAGACTTTTCCAAAAGTACCTAAATAATACCAGAGCAGAAACTCCTATACTCCTTTACTGAATTTAAAAATTCAGACCATTTGACCTTCTGACATAATCGCAAACATGTCATTAACTTTTAAAATACCTTTAACTCATTTTTAGGAGATGCATTTTACGTATACATTGATCTCTAACCTGATTTTTCATCAACAAAATTAATGAAACTGAAAATACATTGAATTCACAAACCCACCTAAATGAACTGACCTACAGCTTTTCAATAAGTTATCACACCACTAAGACAAAAAGGAATTTGGGAACCATAAGGTTAAAAGCTCTGGAAATTTGATTGCTCGTGTTTATTTTTTACAATTGTTATAAATAGTTGAATTGTCATCTTGTTATCATTGAGGAATTCTACAAATTTAAATTGTTTGTGCATTTTAAGATATTAAGAATCTCAGACCATGCTAGAGAAATCTGAGAAAATAGTTGAAAAGACAATATATAACAGTCACCAAGTCAGTAGAGCCTTTAAAGTTCTTAAAATTCTTATAGTCCTTTAAAAATCAAGCTGTAATGAAGTAAATATTGAATTCATAAGTAATGAAAGAAAAGTATAATGTGATTGCGTCTCAGCAAAGCTTTAAAAATGAATAAAGCAAAACAATAGCAGAGAAAATACTACATCAGAGAAAATGATTTGCTGTTTCAAGATTCATTTCAACTTCATAATAGATTTTGCTTCCCTGCTTTGGCCATTAAGACATTTATTTCATGCCCAATTTACAGCAAAGTCAACTACAGAATCCCTTATAAATGTAAGATGAAGTTACTCTTTACCTTTTTGAACTACACCAGTCTGACATTAGGTAAACCTAGAGGATCTCAATGCAGTGTTGAGAGAAAATGGGAGCAGGAGTTTTTTGCTAGTGTCCTACTGAAGGAAATATTATTACTTTACCAAAACACATAGCTGCAATTGATTCAGCTATTAAAGATTCATTTTAGTTGACTCAACTCTAAGTATTTAGGTTGAACCCTCTTTTATGTGTGTATCACTAAATTCTCTCAAATGGAGAGAGCTCTGGTACACCTCAAGTACGCTGGGAAAGCTGAGCAAACCTTCTCTCTCTTAGTGGGGAGCTGACAATACACAATCATTTGAAGAAGAAAACCACCCATCAATGAATCAGTGAACCAGGCAAATAGGAAACACATGTGGCACCATTGTTACAGGAAGAATTTCCCTTGAGCCTCCTAATGTCTAGCTATAATGAGGATGTGATATCTTGTTTGATGTGAGGGCCTTGGTGTGATTAGGTATGGCACACACAAATGTATGTAATGGGTAAGAAACACACAGCCTCTTGGTCTTCATCAGCTCGGCTAGGTAGTCTATCTTTCCATATTTTTAGGTATTTACATTAATACCAGCTTGTTTCTTCCCTCAACTACATTGGAGTTGTTGGTTACTTTTCATCAAATTAACTTAGCACAGCTTTTTTCCCAGCTTTATTGAGGTATAATTGACAAATAAAATTGTAAGATATTTAAAGTATACATCATGATGGTTTGATATATGTATATAGTGTGAAAGGATTTCCCCCGTCAAGTTAATGAACAAATCCATCACCTCATATTTATCCTTTGCCTTTGGTGAAAACATCTAAGTTCTACTCTCTCAGCAAATTTCAATTATACAATACAGTGTTATCAACTATATTCCCATGTTATACATTACATCCTCAGACCTTATTCATCTTATAGCTGAAAGTTTGTACCCTTTTTTTTGTTGTTGTTGTTAGTTGACATTCTTCCTTTGCTTACCAGACAAAAAACAACACTGAGCTTCTAAAACTACCAGGTGCCTGGCTTTCCTAGATAGCTTGGAGAAGCCAGGAGGGGACCAGATCTCTTCTTTCCAGGGACTTTCTCTCTCTTTTTTTTTTTATATCTTTATTGGAGTATGATTGCTTTACAATGTTGTGTTTCTGCTGTACAGCAAAGTGAATCAGCTATAAGTATACATATATCTATATACCCTCCCTCAGGGGCCTCCCTCCCACCCTCCCTATCCCACCCATCTAGGATGTCACAAAGCCTTCAGCTGATCTCCCTGTGCTATGCAGCAACTTCAACTAGCTAGCTATTTTACATCTGATAGTATATATATGTCAATGCTACTCTCTCACTTTGTCCCAGCTTACCCTTCCCCCTCCCACCGTGTCAAGTCCGTTCTCTATGTCTGCGTCTTTATTCCTTCCCTGCCACTATGTACATCAGTACCATTTTTTTAGATTCCATATATATGCATTAGCATATGGTATTTGTTTATCTCCTTCTGACTTACTTCACGCTGTATGACACTCTCTAGGTCTATCCACCTCACTGCAATTAAATCAATTTCGTTCCTTTTTATGGCTAAGTAATATTCCATTGTATATATGTGCCACATCTTCCTTATCCATTCATCTGTCCATGACATTTAAGTTGCTTGAATTCAGGAATCTCTCCTCTGATTCAGCTCCCCTGCCCTGGGGTACAGGTCCCATCCAACTTCCTCTCCTCCTCCTTCTCCCATCTTTTTTTTTGTCCTACCCAGTTATGCAGGGATCTTTATAGTCCTTTCCAGTGTACAAGGTCTTCTGTTAGTGTTCAGCCAATGTTCTGTGAGAATTACTACATATATAGATGTATTCCTAATGTACCCATGGAGAGAGATGAACTCCATGTCCTCCTGCTTCTCTGCTGTCTGAACTCCTATAACAGCTTTTTGAGGCTATAGGTCTCAACAATAGAAATAGGTCTTAGAAATGGAAAATAAATAGAATTAAACTCTTGACCCCTACATTTGGTTTAGAATGTGCGTTTTTAATGAGTTTTAACTGCGGTCTATAATATTTATTGAATATTTATAGTCAATATTTATTCAGTTATTGAAATATTTATATATTTCAATGTTATTTGTTACAGTTTATGAAGTTTCAAAATAAAATTAGTCTTACTATACATACACAAATATTATCTACCTTTATATAGCTGCGTATTATCTATAGCAAATGATAGGCTGAAGTTGCTCTTGAAGGTCAAGGGCAGATTTCTCTTATGTAAATGTGACATGTTCAGGGGTTAAGCAGGTATTATAACATACCCTGAGCCTCACTGGATATCCATCAAAGATCTTAAATTTAAAAAGAAAACTTAGATCCATGAAACTCTCTTTCCTGTCTTTTATTGTTCCCACAAGAATAATCAAAGCAACACATTCTCATATCATTAAAAGCAAATATTATAATAAAGCAACAATGAGAATCATTGTCCATCCTCACGACCCACTAACCTATTCCCTAGAGCTGAGCACTTTTGGCCATTTTTTTAGTTCTATAAAATGTACTGCCTTATTTAAGTTACAATGCTTTTAAATATGCATATATATAATTTGGCTAAATTTTATCCTACTCTTCACCTTTCTTCAAAATTTTCAAATAACTACATTAATAGTTGTGATTTCCTTATAGGTTCTCACTTCATCTTCAAGTAGCATAATTAAAACCCTATTTTTATATATAGCACAGATTGCATTCCTCTCATTTTGTAGAGAGCCCACTCACCCTCCTCATCCCCTTCCCAGACCCTCACAGCTGTAATTATAATTTTACTTTGTCAAAGTTATAACCATTATGAACATTCCAAGATTGTTCTCTAAGTTGATCATAAAAAATGGAAAATTGGTGCTGATCCCCTATAGTACTGATATTTAGATATGATTTACTTCATAGACAAATACTGTTAGGATTGCTTTATCTGCTGTATTGGCCAGTGTCATGATCTATGCCATTCACTGGAGAAAGTTCCTAGGATGACTTTTGAGTTATCTATAGTCTTTATCATAATCTTATTTTCTCTCAGATTTCAATCTCTCTCTAGACTGTATTCATTTTCCTTATTTCCTCAAGACCTTCCTCATAGACTTTTCTATCTGGTCCATTGCACCCAAGCCTGTGCACAATGGCCACCCTGTGCAGAATGGGAAGACACCATGCCCTCCCCTGGGATGGATGCACTGTTTTCAGTATGATCCTCTGCCTTACTAACTCCTCATCATATAGGAGTTGAGTTGTAAAGTGTGTAGGTACCAAAAGAAACCGAATGCTTTATTTCTAATATTCTTGTATAAAGGCGGCTAATAGGAAAACATTGACCAAAAAAATGACATCTGTGAAACAAAAGGAAAAATGGTCCAAAAGGTAACATGGAAAACTTAGTATAATTTTTTAAAAAAATGTTTTCAGTAGATGTAGTTGGGGCCTTTAAATTTGGCTGATTATTAAAACAAAAATAACAATAGTCTTTTCAGCATCTGGCATTAATAACTTGAGTGTTTGAGGCAGTGAACCTCTAAGCACTTTCTATGCCTCATCTGTTTACGTAAGGCTTTTCTAGTGAGCACACGAAGAGAAACTGGATCTGTGAAGAAAGACTCATGTCTTATAAAAGATAGAAATTTATAAGGTCTCCTTTTCCCTATCTCATAGTGTCATGGCCCTCTTCCCCCTTCTGACCAAAAATAATCTTTAAAATATATTAGTTTAACAAGTCAGGACATATCAAAATAGTTTACCTTTCTTTCACATAATAGTCCAAGGTCTATGTGTAAATGGAAAGGCAAATTTGGCAGGGGAGTATTTAAGAACCATAGGTGCTCTCTATATCTGTCATTTCTCAAGATCTCATTTTCATCTGTACCCCCATAGGCCAAAGGAAAAAGAATATGGGAGACATACGTGCTTCCTGAAAACCTTGCCCTGGACTTTTACAAATGTCATGTGGCGAGGTCTAGTCACATGGCCACAATGAACAGCAAGGATGGCTGGGAAATAGGGATTAGCTCTGGCTCAGGAAGGTCTGATGGTGGTCAGTAATGTCTGCCACAGAAATCTCCTGTGTGCCGTCCATGTGACTGGACTGTGCTCAGTAGCTGAGGACAGTTGAAAATGAACTCCTTTTTACAATATATACTCACACTCTTATTTTTGTGTTATGTATTTGGTTCTTAGAAAAGTCATATATATATATATATATATATATATATATTTAATTCTGAGTATGCAGCTTTATTTTCCACAGCATGTGTTATATGATATTCAGTGTACATAAAATTTTTAAAATACCATAGTGGAAAGTCTGTATTTTCATCAGGTACACTCTGTGCAATGAACTGAATAATTCTTTCAATAACAACCTTATTACAGAAACAGTTTTTACATCTAGTGTTTTTTCTCATAACACATTTTATAGAAAGTTATTAACATAATAAAATGCATTTCACTAAATGTATTTGTATGAAAACAGTCAGATGCAGTCCAGGTATATATTTCTCTATAGTCCTCCTTATGTTAACAGATACATAGTAGATTAAAGAAATAAGTGGCAATTTTTTTAGAGAAAAATTCCCCCAAATAAACAAGTTTCCAAGTTCAGGATAGAAATAATGTTAAGAATGTATTCCCTTAAAAAGATATGGGATATGGCTTTTCTCTGTTACCCAGTAAACGGAGAGCTTCAAATTGTAGTCAACCTCAGATTCTGGTTGAAGCTCCATCAGAATGGTCAGGTGGACAAATAACTTCCTGAAAAACAAATTAGCTTACCCACCTCTACCAGGATCCCAATAATATGTATTATTAATTTCTCAGCTTACTGCATTATTCTCAAAAAAAGGGCTATATACTTAAAGCTTTTACAAGCCTCGGCACATTCTTTGGCCTAGAACTAGTTTTGCATTTGTTCAATGAAAAGAAAAAGTGAATCCTCTGTATGGGGCAAGATTAGTATATTTTAAAATATGAATTCTTTTGTCTTTGATCTGAATGTCTATCACAAAATGTTCCCTGGTTTCAGGTTTTGATGTGATACAAAGCAGTGCTTTGTACACAATTTACTGGAATAGATCTGACCTAAGGGTTACCATGGACTGCTAGGAAATTTTGTAGCTTAGCAAGGAAAAAATAAAAGACCTAGGCCTATCAATCTCTAAACAAAGGCATATGGGAAGGATGTGCCAATTAGCAGTAAAAATTGAAGTGTTTAGATGATGTTCTAGGGAAAGAGGCTAAAAAAGTCATAGTAACTACGTACAAATAAGAATTATGGCTGAACAGAAACTTTGGGCACACTGAAATTAGTCAATTTATAGCAAGGAAAGAATAAGATAAATGTGCAGATAAAAGCAGAAATATTATGTGAAAGAACAAGAGCCCTCACCCTACAAACCTGAATGTAAGCAGCAGTAAATGCTGAACCTCTAACAAGGGCTCCATTACACACCTAGAACGAGTCATGTATCTGAACCACTACCCTTCCAAGTGGACTGGAATCTTCATTACTACCAAAGGTGCAGCCCACTCAGGTCACTGCTGGTGAGTCTTCTAAACATCCTCATGTGCTCTAATCCACCTAGGTACTGTCTTGAGTAATACTTTAAAAAGTGCTCTGGCCAGTTAAACTACCAGACCTTATATTCCTGGCATCTGTATTGATTACACGTGATGGGATCTTCTCTGGTTGTATATCCCCTTTGTTAACCAAAATTGAAGAAACAAAGACCTGATTGAAATAAAAAGGTATCTATTTGGGGTTTGTTAGGACTGGAGCCCAGAGACACAGATTCAAGAAGAACTTGAATTGTGTTCCCCTGGACAAAATGGAGGAAGCTTAAAAAGGTAAAAACTGCAGGGCCACAGGTAGTTAAATAGGTTCTTTGTAAAGAATTATAACTGAAGCTAGCAAGAAGTAAGGGTGCTTGTTAAGCTAGGATTGGTTGGGGTCTGAAATGTTTGCATAGTTATAATGGGGACCTTGCGAGCATAAAGTTGCAGCAGGCAGATGTCTTCCAAATATGCCCGGTGGCGTCCTTGGGTTTGATACAGTTCAGAGAGAATTCAGTTTCTCAGTGGTACAGGAAAGTGTTTGAGACCAGATCCTTACTGGTTGCCTGACTCCATTTTTGCATGCCCCAGCTATGATTACTCCACTATAATCTCAATTTGTCATCACCTCCCACACTTGCATCCCCATATCAGCCTATAATTCATTTTGAGTCACCCAAATCTCCTCTCATATACACCCAAATAATTTCACTGCATCCTCTGAAACCTCTGGTCCTTAGAAAATAAACATTCATTCCTAACCTCTTTCCTCTCCTTGCCGTAACTGAGACTTGTGCTACTTCTATTGCTGCCCTCTCTGGAAGGTGGGGACTGAGCCCAGCTTGATGCCCTTCTGCTTCTAGTCCCCTCCTCTCCCACCCTCTCATAAAACAGCCATTGAGAGTAAGGAAACTCAGCTACAGTCATCTCTCCTCCTTATTTTCAAGTAAACTTCATTTTGTTGATTTTGGAATTTAGCTTATGTCTTCCTCTCTTTTTGCAGATTTGCTATCAGCTTTGCTAATTTTAACTCTGTCTAGAATATCAAACAATAGGCAGCCTTAGTTACTTGATAGAGTTACATTCACTGTTTCTCCCTGAATGTCCTTTCTCAATGATACTCTTTCTTTTTGATAAGGAGGTCCTAGGTTTTTGCAATGTTTTGTTGAAACATCTCATAGTTCCATACTTTTTCTCATTCAGTTACCCCTACTACATTTCTTCCTTACTTTGAGAACTCCAGTCTTGTGACCCCCTAAGTTTTTTGTTGTTTTTTGCTTCTGTTTCGTTGCCGTTGTCCCAACAATTCTGTTTATATATCTCTTAGCTTTCCAATTTAGGTAAAATTTTAAAGATATTTGCCAGTTTGAATTCAGAGGATTCATCCTCAGTTGTGCCCTTAATCTTGTGGGGTAATCATGTATTTCACTCAGATTCTTCACAATACCTATTTAAATTGGTTTCCAATTTCTCTAAGCATTGAACTCTACAAATTCTCCTCTAGCAGCAGAAAAACTCAAAAATTTCTTACAGAGACAATAGTATCCAAGTTCCTGCCATTGAGCCTACAAATATTTTTGTATTACCATTCACTATTTTTCTGTTTGCTCCTGATTCTCTTTGCAGTCACTGATTACCTATGTCCTGGAAGTCTTCCTCTTGTGTACCACTGCCCTTCTAACTCTTTAATGGAGGTTAAAATTTTAATATCTCATTGTATCTTATGTGTTAAACCATCATCCCCTACCTTCGTCCTCCTTATAAGCAATGCATGCACTCATTATATTCTCATCCCTATGTTGTCCCCACAATCATAGCCTCATTTTTCTGTTAGAACAGTCAAACTTATTCCAAGATTTACCTACTTTTGTTTCTTTACCACTTGTCTACCCCTCAATTCACAGCAGTCTCCATCTCTAGCAACCCAGTGGAATGGCTATGACAGTGATTAGCACTGACTACTTATTGTTAATCACAATTTAATTCAGTCAACAGACATATCAGAATGGCAAAACAATAGTGATTTTGCTACTTTATAATGCTAGTCTTTAGAAAGCATAATGTATTGCCAGAGTTGAAATAATGTTCCTTTCTTTCACATTTTTTTAAATTTATAGATCCATAAACTATTTTATATTTTAAATAACTACAGTGTTTTAGGAACTCAAAGGAAGTGAGAGTGAGACATTGACACTGTCATCATAGCTAGAAATTCCTGAATTTCTTCTACAAATTTTATAATTTACAGATTTAATACAGATTGTGAGAGCTTTCCATTTTCCCAGCTCTGTATGGAACATTTTAGACCAGAGTTCAGAACTGGGTGATTAAAATTCATTTTGGCTAAAACTACCTTATTTTTCCTCAAGGAAAAAAAAAGAAAATATATAATCTGTATAGTATTAAAAGTATTTAAAAATAGGTTGGATACTTTTTCTTTGCGAATCCACTTAATTTTCCTTGCAAAATGAATTTTTTTCTTATGTATGCTTCTTCCTTTACTGAAACTTTGGCTGCCTGAAATAATATGGTGTAAATCCAAATTAATGTTATTCAAAGTGTTGATTCATCAAGTCAGTAAGTAGATTGTTTAAATGACTTTACAGATTGATAAGCAACTGTGTGCAACAGGGAGAGTGATAGTCTCTCAATGTAAAGGTAATGAACTAAGTTGGAAGAAACTGAAC
The DNA here is from genome assembly GCF_949774975.1 of Lagenorhynchus albirostris. Classification (NCBI taxonomy): domain Eukaryota; kingdom Metazoa; phylum Chordata; class Mammalia; order Artiodactyla; family Delphinidae; genus Lagenorhynchus; species Lagenorhynchus albirostris. Next base: position 124,939,416 of record NC_083098.1, read on the forward strand.
AATTTTGATCCTGTTACTATCATTTTCTGATTTAGCAATAGTGAAGAAACACTTGCATCACATAAAACTTTTAAAATGAGAGTTTTGGTAAAATGGATAAAGCACTCCAGAGTTTATGAGAAATAAACACACGTTAACGCTCATTTTACAGAACGAATTGCTTTAATTTAATTTCAGGTGTAATCATCAAATCACTTATTTGCGTATTTCTCACCACCATTTTTTATTATTACCATAGTGTTTAATTTGTATATGGCCTTGTCCACATGCTCTATGAATGAAATTGTGGCCTAGATTTCGTTCTATGTGAAATAATATTAAAAACTAGTACTAAAACAATTTTGCTTTAGTAGATATTTATGTGCTAAAATAGCACTGCTTTATTTTGGTCTTTGTGGGATGATGATAGTTATTTTTAATTAGCTCAAATGAGCAGAAAATGGTGTTTTTTAAGTAGAAATGGGGTATAAAACTACTATAATGACCTCACTTGTAAACCTAATGTCTAATTGACTTGAGTTATCGGGGGGGGGGCAGGTGGTGGTGAGTTGACTTTATTTCTAATTTAAATATTCCTTGAGTGAGAAAGTATATGCGTGTTCCTAGTTAAACCTGGAATGATACATGTATTTGTATAAGACTAGTATCTATTTATTCAGGAAATGTTACTCCAGGCATTTATGATGGGCAAAGTTCTTCTAAATGTTTTTACAATTGCGTTAGGCAGCAAACACTAAAGAAACATATATTTAAATGTGTTAGTCAAACCAATGGACCTAATAACATTTGTAATTAGATTGCTTAAATAAGTATTTAATTTGTTTGTACACAGTTATTTGAAAGTCATTTAATTATTCAAAGATAATTTATTGTTTTCTCTGTAGTTAACTGAGACACATGGTGCTAAACAATAGTTTTGAATAAACTTTGTTTAGGCATTGACTACTGGATCTTTCAATTTAAACATGTATGTTAAGGCTTACACCTCTTTTTTGACAACAATGATTTAAATCAAATATTTAGTTTAATCTGATTTTAGCATTGTTCAAATTGATGGTGTAAAACGAGGGCTGACAAATATTTTATGTAAAGAGCCAAGGCAAATATTTTCAGCTTTTCACACCATACAGTCTCTGTAGCAACCACTCAAGTCTGCTGTTTTTATCAGAGAATCAGTCATAGACAGATTTAAATAAGTGACCCTGGCTGTGCTGTGATAAAACTTGGAATGAAATAACTGGAGTCAGCTAGGCTGTAGTTTGTTGACCTCTCATATAGAAAATAGCATTAAAATTAACATTAATTAGAAAGTAATACAGTGTCTAGCATATTGCCTTTTCCATAGAATGTTCTAAATTTTTGTTTTAAATGAATTAAGAGATAAGTGTATCACTGTCTAAAAATAAGTTCCAAATATCAAACTTTACTTTAGGAAGATTAGAAATATTTCAAAATGGAAAAAGCTTATCTGCTTGAGAGATCAAGATCAAAATTGAAAAATATCAGAAAACAAAGCAAGGCAAAAGATACTGCAAGTCATCTACTTGCTCACACTATTTGGCCTTCTGAATCTACTCTGAGTCTTGATCTTGCAACTACAGCTGAAATGAACATTTTATAGAGATAAATACTAAAAAGAATTTGAGGTTTTAAGATATTTAAAGGTATTTTATTTTTGCCTCTCATCAGGTAACTTTTTTTTTTTTGTCATTGCTCCATGGATGTTTATTGAATGAATAAATAAATACTTGGTTATAGATTGGAGGAAAGATCAGCGCTGGTAGAGAAAACACATTGATAGTGACTCTCTTCAAGATGTAGAGACTAGAATATCAGCTTCCTGCTTTCACACACACATAGCCCAGGTGTTGCCCCTTCAGTGAAACACCCTGAAGAGATATGTCCAAGTCTCTTTCCTTCTGAGATACTGTATTATTTTTGTGGGAAAAGCAAATCAGGGAGTAGATAATTCACCTCACCTGTGCATAATATGACAGGGTTTGAAAACATTTTAGCTTCAATAGCTATATTTTCTTTCTTTTTCTTTTTTTTACATCTTTATTGGATTATAATTGCTTTACAATGGTGTGCTAGTTTCTGCTTTATAACAAAGTGAATCAGTTATACATATACATATGTCCCCATATCTCTTCCCTCCTGCATCTCCCTCCCTCCCACCCTCCCTATCAAAGCCCTCTAGGTGGTCACAAAACACCTGATCTCCCTGTGCTATGTGGCTACTTCCCACTAGCTATCTATTTTACATTTGGTAGTGTATATATGTCCCTGCAACTCTCACTTTGTCACAGCTTACCCATCCCCCTCCCCATATCCTCAAGTCCATTCTCTAGTAGGTCTGTGTCTTTATTCCTGTCTTACCCCTAGGTTCTTCATGGCATTATTTTTCCCTTAAATTCCTTATATATGTGTTAGCATACGGTATTTGTCTTTCTCTTTCTTACTTACTTCACTCTGTATGACAGACTCTAGGTCTATCCACCTCATTGCAAATAGCTCAATTTCATTTCTTTTTCTGGCTGAGTAATATTCCATTGTATATATGTGCCACATCTTCTTTATCCATTCGTCCGATGATGGACACATAGGTTGTTTCCAACTCCTGGCTATTGTAAATACAGCTGCAATGAACATTTTGGTACATGACTCTTTTTGAATTATGGTTTTCTCAGGGTTTATGCCCAGTAGTGAGATTGCTGAGTCATATGGTAGTTCTATTTGTAGTTTTTTAAGGAACATCCATACTGTTCTCCATAGTGGCTGTATCAATTCACATTCCCACCAGCAGTGCAAGAGTGTTCCCTTTTCTCCACACCCTCTCCAGCATTTATTGTTTGTAGATTTTTTGATGATGGCCATTCTGACTGGTGTGAGATGATATCTCATTGTAGTTTTGATTTGCATTTCTCTAATGATTAATGATGTTGAGCATTCTTTCATGTGTTTGTTGGCAGTCTGTATATCTTCTTTGGAGAAATATCTATTTATGTCTTCTGCCCATTTTTGGATTGGGTTGTTTGTTTTCTTGTTATTGAGCTGCATGAGCTGCTTGTAAATTTTGGAGATTAATCCTTTGCCAGTTGCTTCATTTGCAAATATTTTCTCCCATTCTGAGGGTTCTCTTTTGGTCTTGTTTATGGTTGCCTTTGCTGTGCAAAAGCTTTGAACTTTAATTAGGTTCCATTTGTTTATTTCTGTTTTTGTTTCCATTTCTCTGGGAGGTGGGTCAAAAAGGATCTTGCTGTGATTGACATAGCGTTCTGCCTATGTTTTCCCCTAAGAGTTTGATAGTTTCTGGCCTTACATTTAGGTCTTTAATCCATTTTGAGCTTATTTCTGTGTATGGTGTTAGGGAGTGATCTAATCTCATACTTTTACATGTACCTGTCCAGTTTTCCCAGCACCACTTATTGAAGAGGCTGTCCTTTCTCCACTGTACATTCCTGCCTCCTTTATCAAAGATAAGGTGATCATATGTGCGTGGGTTTATCTCTGGGCCTTCTATCTTGTTCCATTGATCTATCTTTCTGTTTTTGTGCCAGTACTATACTGTCTTGATTACTGTAGCTTTGTAGTATAGTCTGAAATCAGGGAGCCTGATTCCTCCAGCTCCGTTTTTCATTCTCAAGATCGCTTTTGTTATTCGGGGTCTTTTGTGTTTCCATACAAATTGTGAAATTTTTTGTTCTAGTTCTGTGAAAAATGCCAATGGTAGTTTGATAGGGATTGCATTGAATCTGTAGATTGCTTTGGGTAGTAGAGTCATTTCCACAATGTTGACTCTTCCAATCCAAGAACATGGCATATCTCTCCATCTATTTGTATCATCTTTAATTTCTTTCATCAATGTCTTATAATTTTCTGCATACAGGTCTTTGTCTCCTTAGGTAGGTTTATGCCTAGATACTTTATTCTTTTTGTTGCAGTGGTAAATGGGAGTGTTTTCTTGATTTCACTTTCAGATTTTTCATCATTAGTGTATAGGAATGACAGAGATTTCTGTGCATAATTTTGTATCCTGCAACTTTACCAAATTCATTGATTAGCTCTAGTAGCTTTCTGGTAGCATCTTTAGGATTCTCTATGTATAGTATCAGGTCATCTGCAAACAGTGACAGCTTTACTTCTTCTTTTCTGATTTGGATTCCTTTCATTTCCTTTTCTCCTCTGATTGCTGTGGTTAAAACTTCCAAAACTATGTTGAATAAGAGTGGTGAGAGTAGGCAACCTTGTCTTGTTCCTGATCTTAGTGGAAATGGTTTCAGTTTTTCACCATTGAGGACAATGTTGGCTGGGGGTTTGTCATATATGGCCTTTACTATGTTGAGGAAAGTTCCCTCTATGCCTACTTTCTGCAGGGTTTTTATCGTAAATGGGTGTTGAATTTTGTCAAAAGCTTTCTCTGAATCTTTTGAGATGATCATAAGGTTTTTCTCCTTCAATTTGTTAATATGGTGTATCACATCAATAGATTTGCATATATTGAAGAATCCTTGCATTCCTGGAATAAACCCCACTTGATCATGGTGTATGATCCTTTTACTGTGCTGTTGGATTCTGTTTGCTAATATTTTGTTGAAGATTTTTGCATCTATGTTCATCAGTGATATTGGCCTGTAGTTTTCTTTCTTTGTGACATCCTTGTCTGGTTTTGGTATCAGGGTGATGGTGGCCTCATAGAATGAGTTTAGGAGTGTTCCTCCCTCTGCTATATTTTGGAAGAGTTTCAGAAGGATAGGTGTTAACTCTTCTCTAAATGTTTGATAAAATTCATCTGTGAAGCCATCTGGTCCTGGGCTTTTGTTTGTTGGAAGATTTTTAATCACAGTTTCAATTTCAGTGCTTGTGATTGGTCTGTTCATATTTTCTAGTTCTTCCTGATTCAGTCTTGGCAGGTTGTGCTTTTCTAAGAATTTGTCCATTTCTTCCAGATTGTCCATTTTATTGGCATAGAGTTGCTTGTAGTAATCTCTCATGATCTTTTGTATTTCTGCAGTGTCAGTGGTACTTCTCCTTTTCATTTCTCTTTCTATTGATTTGAGTCTTCTCCCTTTCTTTGTTGATGAGTCTGGCTAATAGTATATCAATTTTGTTTATCCTCTCAAAGAACCAGCTTTTAGTTTTATTGATCTTTGCTATCGTTTCCTTCATTTTTTTTTCATTTATTTCTGATCTGATCTTTGTGATTTCTTTCCTTCTGCTAACTTTGGGGTTTTTTTGTTCTTCTTTCTCTAATTGCTTTAGGTGCAAGGTTAGGTTGTTTATTCGAGATGTTTCCTGTTTCTTAAGGTAGGATTGTATTGTTATAAACTTCCCTCTTAGAATTGCTTTTGGTGCATCCCATAGGTTTTGGGTCGTCGTGTCTCCATTGTCATTTGTTTCTAGGTATTTTTTGATTTCCTTTTTGATTTCTTCAGTGATAACTCCGTTATTAAGTAGTGTATTGTTTAGCCTCCATGTGTTTGTATTTTTTACAGATCTTTTTCTGTAATTGATATCTAGTCTCATAGCGTTGTGGTTGGAAAAGATACTTGATACAATTTCAATTTTCTTAAATTTACCAAGGCTTGATTTCTGACCCAAGATATGATCTATCCTGGAGGATGTTCCATGAGCACTTGAGTAAAATGTGTATTCTGTTGTTTTTGGATGGAATGTCCTAAAAGTTTCAGTTAAATCCATCTTGTTTAATGTATCATTTAAAGCTTGTTTTTCCTTATTTATTTTCATTTTGGATGATCTTTCCATTGGTGAAAGTGGGGTTTTCGGGTAACTTTTTATTCCCGTTAATATCTAGCCTGGCAATTATGCAGTGCTTAATAAATTTAAGTAGCATAAAATAATGAGTATGTACTCATTTCCCCTGCCAAATTTAGATATTCCTAAATATATTATTGCTGAGCAAAGTTTCTGTTAGCTAACACAATTATAAGAACCTTATCATTGAGGAAATGTATTTTTTGCCTCCCACTCTAAATAATCAACTCATTTATCAAATGTTGGACACCAATTATGGCTAGGCACTTGCTATGACCCCTACTGGGCACTAAAACTTATAAACAGCCACAGGAAAAAGTGAAGGGAAATGTTCCCCAAATTCATTTCTCTTTTTCATTTTCTGTCCTCTCTATCTGCAAGGTCTTTAAGAGTCTCAGAAGGACAGAAAAAAAATTATGTAAAGTGTATTCAGTGGCAACTTTAAGAAGAAGAGCCTCATTCAAATTGTTATGCGAATGAATAGCCCTTAGGTATAATATCTAACATAAAATGTATTGAAGTAAACCAGTCAGAGAAAAGCAAATATCATACGATACTGCTTATTGTGGAATAGAAAAAATGGTACAAACGAACTTATTTACAAAACAGATGAAGCCACAGATGTAGAAAACAAACTTATGGTCACCAGGGGAGGAAGAGAGATGGGGATTGACATAGACACACTTCTACATATAAAATAGGTAACTAATAACCTACTGTATAGCACAGGGAACTCTACTCAATACTCTGTAATGACATATATGGGAAAAGAATCTAAAAAAGAGTGGATATATGCATATGTGTAACTGATTCACTTTGCTGTACAGCAGAAACTAACACAACATTGTAAATCAACGACACTCCAAAAAAAAGTAATTAGAAAACCAGGTGACAATTCCCGAAAAAAAAGTATTGGAGTCTGTTATGATACACTTTAATATTTAACATGTACTTAGTTATTGAGAATCCAATATGTGTCACTGTTTAATGTACTAAAAAAATGGACAATTAAATGATGCATGACCAATTTCCTCCCCAATTTCTCATTTTTGGTGGGTGTGTATGTGTGTGCAGGTGTATTTTATAGTGTTGTGACCAGGAACTAGTTCTCCTCTTTGTACTGGATGGGTTAACTAAAATACAGTCATCATCCCTTATGTTTAGGATCATATGACTATCACTGTTGTAAATTAAGTAATTATGAAGAGAACAATAATTTCATCCTTACATGTAAATTTGGGGGAAGTGTAAGAAGTAAGAAGTCAATGAGAAAATGTGATTTTGATAAAGAAGTTCTGAACAATTGTTTTGGTTTCCTGGATTCCTCACAGAAAGTGGTATTACATCTCTCAAACAAAATGGGAGTGCTTTCCCTCAACACTTCTAGCTGTTTTTTCTCACCCTAGTCTCATTAACCTGTACAGGAAAAGAAATTATTTTATTTAAATTCTACAAAATCTCTAGACTGTCACAAAGCACCGGTGCTTTGTGACAGCCTGGAGGGGTGGGATGGGGAGGGTGGGAGGGAGGGAGATGCAACAGGGAAGACATATGGGAACATATGTTTATGTATGACTGATTCACTTTGTTATAAAGCAGAAACTAACACACCATTGTAAAGCAATTATACCCCAATAAAGATGTAAAAAAAAAAAAAAATCTCTAGACTGTTAAGTTGCTGGGTATGGTTTCCTATAGGGGAGAGAGAATGTCACACTTGGGAGCAACACTCTGAGCTGGGTCCACAGACAATAAAATAGTACTATGAATAAGAAATATCACTGGGAAAGTAATCCTACAAACCTGAAAAAAATCCAAGACAGTTTTAGAAACTAAAGTATTCCTAAACACCTAAAAAAGTATTTGATCTTTTATAAAAGAATATTGATTTTCATTAATTTACCCAGCATACTTGAGGAAGCCTTTCTAAAAACCATCTACCAGCCTATTCGGAACAGCCTTCTATTCAGCAAACATTTTTCACTTCCAGAAGGGTTTCAAGAAGACAAAAGGGACAAGAAAAACATGCATGAAATACCAAAAATGAGCAAAGACAGGGATGTTATTAAAAGTAAAGGAGAGCTTCTGATATTAAAAACCTTTCTATTTTATAAATTGAAGTATGTTTGATTTACAATGTGTTGGTTTCAGGTGTACAGAAAAGTGATTTGGTTTTGAATATATATATATTATATATATATATATATACTTTTTCAGATTTTTTTCCCTCATAGGTTATTACAAGATACTGAGTATAGTTCCCTGCACTATACAGTAGGTCCTCGTTTTTTTCTTTCATATAAAGTAGTGTGTATATGTTAATCCCAAACTCCTAATTCATCCCTCCTCCCCCTGCTTTACCCTTTAGTAACCGTAAGTTTGTTTTCTATGTCTATGATCCTATTTCTGTTCTGTAAATAAGTTCATTTGTATCTCTTTTTATTTTAGATTATACATATAAGTGATATAATATGATATTTGTCTTTCTCTTTCTGGCTTACTTCACTTAGTATGATAATCTCTAGGTCCATCCATGTTGCTGAAATGGCATTATTTCATTCCTTTTTATGGCTGGGTAATATTCCATTGTATAAATACACCACATCTTTATCAATTCATCTGTCCATGGACATTTAGGTTGTTTCCATGTCTTGGCTATTGTAAATTGGGCTCCAATGGACACTGGAGTGCATGTGTCTTTTCTAATTGCAGTTTTCTCCAGATATATGCCCAGGAGTGGGGTCACTGGATCATATGGTAACGTATTTTTAGTTTTTCACAGAATCTCTGCACTGTTCTCCATAGTGGCTGCACCAATTTACATTCCCATCAACAGTATAGGATTCCCTTTTCTCCACACTCTCCAACATTTATTATTGGTTGACTTTTTGATGACAGCTATTCTGACCAGAGGTGATACCTCATTGTAATTTTGATTTGCATTTCTCTAATAATTAGTGATATTGAGCATCTTTTCATGTGTGTTTTGGCCATCTGTATGTGTTCTTTGGGGAAATGTCTATTGATATTCTGCCTATTTTTTGATTGGGTTGTTTGGTAGTGAGTTGTATGAGCTGTTTGTATATTTTGGAAATTAATCCATTGTTGTTCATATCGTTTGCAAATATTTTCTCCCATTCCATAGGTTGTCCTTTAATTTTGTTTATGGTTTCCTTTCCTGTGCAAAAGCTTTCAAATTTAGTCAGGTCCCATTTGTTTATTTTTGCTTTTATTTCCATTACTCTAGAAACAGATCCCAAAAGATATTACTGCAATTTATGTCAAAGAGTGTTCTTCCTATGTTTTCCTCTGGGTGTTTTATAGTGTCTGATCTTACAGTTAAGTTTCTCATCCATTTTTAGTTTCTTTTGGTATATCGTGTTAGAGAATCTTCTAATTTCATTCTTTTACATGTAGCTGTCCAGTTTTCCCAACACCACTTATTGAAGAGACAGACTGTCTTTTCTCCATTGTATATTCTTACCTCTTTTGTCATAGATTAGGTGACCATAGGTGTGTGGGTTTATTTCTGGACTTCCTATCCTGTTGCATTGACCTATATTTCTGTGTTTTTTTTGTTTTTTTTACAAGTACCACTGTTATTATTACTGTAGCTTTGTAGTATAGTCTGAAGTCAGGGAGTCCAATTCCTCCAGCTCCATTTTTCTTTCTGAAGGTTACTTTGGCTATTTGGGGTCTTTTGTATCAGCATACAAATTTTTAAAAATTTCTTCTGTGAAAAATGCCATTGGTAATTTGATAGGGATTGCATTGAATCTGTACATTTCCTTGGGTAGTATTGTCATTCTAATGATAGTGATTCTTCCAGTCCAAAGGCATGATGTGTCTTTCCATCTGTTTGTGTTGTCTTTAATTTCTTTCATCAGCATCTTACAGTTTTCAGAGTATGTCTTTTGCCTCATTAGGTAGGTTTATTCCTAGGTATTTTACTCTTTTTGATATGATGGTAAGTGAATTATTTCCATAATTTCTCTTTCTGATGCAGAACGAATCACTCAAGTCTAGGAAGTGCAAAAATCTTTCTATTTTTAAAAGTATTTTGAAAGTATAATGGATATGAATCATTTATTTGAATATTCTTCAACCCCCATTTTTCTTGACAGTAATTAAAAGCAAATGTCTACTAGAATGTCAAAACAAGTGACTTGAATAGAAAATTAAGTTAAAATAGTTAGTTGGCATTAACCATCAAAAACAAATTTTCACTAATATTTGGTGGGCATACCTAAGTGCAGAAAAACACCTGCTTCTGCTACGGATTTTATATTGAAAAGGAGTTTGCAATACTAGACATTAAAGATTAAAGAAAGGCTCCAAAGTCATCTCATGTAAATATTTACCCCCTATTTTCTCCTGCTTTCAAGGTTTCTATCTAATTATTGCATAATTACATATATCAGAAAATATATATTAACAAATGTTGGCCTTACTCTTAGGATATTCAAGGTAAACCTTATAAATTAAAAATAATGTTTTAGCATATAAATCATCTAAATTGATAATCTGAAAATAATTTACTTTTGTAGGTAACAACAAATTCTTGATATTATCAAGAATCAATACCCTCTGACAAAATTACTTTGTGGATTTGGTACCTTGTAATTATTTTTTCTATAATGAATGTAAATGATGAATAAATGAGAGAGAATATGTTCAAGCTTATATACAGTCCATTTATCGTTAATCACTGAGCCAAATCTAGTTGTGGTCAAATAAATATTCAAAAGATGCCATGTTATTTTTCCTGTACAAATATATTGTTCCCCATTGATCTACTATTAGGCATTTTTCTCCTCCTACAGTGTTTGTAACTCTCACCCATGGTCATTTCTAAATGCTAAACTACAAACACAATTTCATCAAAGCTTATGATTAAAACTTAGGAGGCAAAGAATGACTTAGGCATAGAGGTACTTCTAATTTTAGGAGTTATGTGGATTTCATTTCTCAGTTGAATAAATACCATTTGAAAGAAAAAAGCAAGCCTGAGATTGAAGCAATGAGTTAGACAGTTTTTAGGAGAAAAACAAAAGATGTTGTGGGAATAAACAGACCTTGGTTGGCCAGAGGAAATGGAGGACTCTCCTTGGTGACTTCTTCCAACTAGATTGAAACTTCTAGAAACAGAGACGATGGAGCATAGGAAACAAGGACTAGGATGAGAATGCAAAGGAGATGGTGGGAAATGCAGTGAGAGTGAGTAATTTCCCAAAGACAGACATCAACTTTGTATCTTCAATCTCCATTTTACTTTTTCTGCAAAAGTCAACATAAGAACTTATTTTGTCTTACTGCATCAGAGGTTTAGAGATATCATTAATGAGGACACTGAGAGTTGGCACCATTATGAGCAAATCTCTCCATGACTAATAAGTTTAAGGAATAAAATGTTACTGTTATTTCTGTCTCATTTGAAAGTTAATTCTTCTTACCAAAATAATGGCCAACTTTTCTGAATTTGTTTTTATTATATTTCAATTCCTTAAACCTCATTTGAATCTTATTTCCCTTTATTTTGAGTTGTATTATCCTTGATTTTGTTCTTTTATGGTAAACATCAAAATCATGTAATATTTTTATTCATACCTTAACCCCCAAACTACACACACATGCAATTAATCTTTACTTACCTGCTTTAGCAGCTACTTAGCAAGAAAACTTAGGGAAGCCCACCATAAATTACATGCTTATAATCTAAAAACCCCTAGCAACTTGTGCAAATCTTTAACATTTCTCCCTCCAGATGGTGAGCTTTTTGAGAGCTGAATAAAAGCCAACACATATAATAACTGGGGATGGTACACTGTGAATAAGTATGGAATGAATAGCTACCAGATAAGGTGAACATATAGTTCCCTATTTAATATTAAATAACACATGCAAATCCCTTGACCTGACTAATACTTAGTTTGACTGAGTACCATTAAAGGTCATTCAGATGGATGCCAGCAATTCACCTTGTCCATTTCCATTGAGATACCTTGTAATAGGCATATACATTTTTTACCTTTGAGTTTTTTTTCTCCTTCTGCCAGATAGTTTCCTTCACATAATATAAACAGTTTCTTAAAATAGGAATTTCCTTTTCCCTGAGCCAGATTTTCCAATCTTAAAAGTAAAATTTTCCCAGTGCTAAAGTGAAGCATTTTTCCATATTGTCTGACATTATTGTACTGTTGTAATGCATTTTTTAAGCTACTTAATCAACGTATTGTGAAACATCATCTGTTAAAGTTTCACATACTTTCAAATGGAGCATTAAATTTATCATATGCAGACTAAATTTAGATAGGAGAACCAAAGCTGAACATAATGGATTAGCAAGAATGTGAAAGAAATCAATGATTCAGCATTTTTGATTAATAGTATATTCAGTTTCTGTAAAACTGCTGGACTTTGATAAGAGCATCCATATTTCTTAATATTACTGAGATAATGAAGCTTTCCACAAGTCATCATACACATGGTAACTGGCATTCCTAGCAAGATTCAGGAATGTTGTAATGTACCTTAAAAGTATACATCAACTATGAACTCCAAGTATTACTTTATTTTTCCCTCTCCATTAAATATATTCAAATCTGGGTCAGTTCAGATACAGGAAAATATTTTAATACATGTACATTATATTCTCTTCATAATCTAAGCTTTTTAAAGTTTTACAATATTGGAATGAAACCTGTTCATCAAATTTCTCTTAATTTAATAAGGACTCAACTACATTAATAAAAAACTATACACATGATTTCTTCAATAGAATGGTAGTAATTATTTCTCTGTCTTATAACTTAAAAAGAAATGATTCATTTAAAAATGACCAAACACCAAAAGTTGGTGCAGACATGGAAAGCAGGGGTTAAAACTGATAGATTTCTTTCTTAAACTCTAGTAAGAGACAAGTATATTCGTTATGCGTGCTTTGTGAAAAAGTCATGACAAATTTAATGGTTTAACATGATACACAGTTATAATTTCACAGTGTTTGTGAGTCAAGAATCTAGATATAGCTTTGCTTGGTCCTTGGCTTCAGGGTCTCTCATGAAGTCACAGTCAATGGTATCAATAAGACTTGGGTCTCATGTGAAGGCCTAATTGGGGAAGAATTCAATTCCAAACTCACTTACATGGTTGTTACCAGGAATGACTTGATTTGGGGATGTTAACCTGAGGATCTCATCTTTCTAGCTGGCTGTTGACCGGTGGCTGTTGACCCTTAGCTCCCTGCCACATGGGCCTCACTGGCATGGCAACTTGCTTCACCAAGCCAGCAAGAGAAAGAGTAATAAAGTGGATCTTCTAAATGGAAGTTAGAAATCTCTTTTAACCTAATCACAGAAGTGGTACCTTTGCCATATTCTATCATTTAGAAACCAAGTTACTAGGCCAGCCCACATTCAGGGAAAGGGATTACACAAGAACTTGGATACCAGGAGATAGAGATCATTGGAGGCCGTCTTAAAGTCTGCTCATAACAGACTATTAATTGCGAGAGAAACTCCTTGCAGAAAAAAAAAATTATTTTCAATAAAAGACATGTGTGTAGGACTAAATGATAGTGTTCAGTTTTGATATTTGGAAGCTACAAAGTAAATTGCAGGATAATTTCTTTCCTTATAAGTATTTCATGGTTTTTAAAATTTGATTATCCAGTCTATTCTTCATAGATGGTGTAGTGCTGTATTATAATGAATAGGAATGTATTTTGAAAATGTAGTTGAAGAAATAATGAGATCATGCATGTGCCTTTAAAAAAATCAGGTCACCATACTCCCAACAAGGACACCATATAATAAGAACAAATATCTAAACGGTAACACCGGGAAGAATTCTTATGCATTATTTACTGAAGCTATAATAAAGTGATAAAACAAGTAATGTCAAATACAATTTTAAAAATTGTGAAAGTCTTCAAAATGGACCAAAGAGAATATTGAGTATCCTCAATTGAAACAAGGCATTGTCTAGTTCACCATCTACATTATCTGATTTTCTTGAGTTTCTGAGACTTGCCATGTCTTTGATTTACCACTACCAAATTGATACAGACTTTCTTATGTACCTATTTGTGGCATGAGTGTTTAAAACACATGTACATTTGAGTACTAATATATAACACCTAAAATATAGTCAATGATGTGTGAACTGATTAACCATTTCATAATTTTTATATATTGTTTGTCATTGAAAAATGATATTAAAATTTATAGCCAGCTATTGTAAATTGCAATGAAAAAACACTTCATTAAGTTTTAGTAATAAAGAATGAAGGACATCTTTTAGAAATGAAAGAGGTATGGATTTAATTAAAATGTAAAATTATTGTTGAAACAAAGGTCATAACCATAAAATGTAATTGAAAGAAGTTCATTACCTTGTACCCTAATATGTTCTTTCCATTTCAAAATGTATATTGCATATTTGACATTTAGAGAATAAATATCATTTAAGTGAATGAACTAAGATAAGAATTATTATAAACTATATACTTTAGGGAACTTTTTCAAATATTAATTTTTCTGTATATGCAATTTACTCTCCTTAAATCCCTGGACAAGTAAATTTTTTTTCTAACAGAGGCAAATGCAGCGATGGACTTCAATATGCTAAAATTTTCTTTACAATTATGTAAGCGTTCTTTGAATCATTAGATTGTAAGGTATTTATTGTCAGCCTCATTAAACTTCTGATTATGTATACAATTTATGAATATAACTATAAATGGTTATCGATATTATGTATTAAATGATTTAAAACATCATACATTATTATAAAAAATTAAGCTGTAGATAGAAGGTACACCTAAGCACTTTTTGCAATCACTGTAGCTGCTGCTGTTTTAACTCTTTGGTTAGAGATGGAGTAATACAGTATATTGAAAAGAGCATTCCCCTGGGAATAGCACGAATTGCTTTAGCTGTGTGATACTGGAAATAAATCATCATATTTCCCTAGGCTATGTTCTCTACATCTGTCAAATAAAAAGATGAAGGGCCTCTATGATCCATTGTATGTATAAATCTTATATTCTGGAAATCTTCATAGATGTACAAGAAACCATAGGAATTGTAGATATCTTTTATTTTCTGCCTTTGTGTTCTGGAATTAGGTTAAAAAGGTCATTTTCTGTCTTTTATTTTTGTAATTCATGCAAGGGAATAAATACAGTGCTTGAAGTCAGCTTTACACAATGAATTATCTTCTAGAGAACATTTAAGAGCACATCTGAGGGTGTAACATACTTTATAATAATGATGAGAAATAGAAACTTTTTAGCATAACAGACACATTATGATGACCAAAACTACTAATGAGGTTTCAAAACTGTGGAAAATCTTTTAATAATACTTATCTTTTGTACTGATTTTTACATACTACTTAAAATATACTCTGTAAATATTGAGATGACAATTAACCGTAATAAGCTTTCTGTATTTTACACCATGTAATTCTTGAATTGCCACTTCCTTCCTCAAAGAAACTCTATCCATATGCATAAATATCAATAAAATACAAAAATATTATGGGAAAGTGTTTTATGCTGCTGTTATTTTAGAAGAGAAATAATAAGTAACTTCACTCTTTATTAATTAAGCAAAAAAGCATAGGAGAATGTCTGCCCTAAAATTGTTTCACCCCATTTTGGTTGTCAAAAGCACAAAGAATACAACATATTACATACAATTTACAATTGTATACACTGGTGTTTTTATCCTGTAATGGATATATTCTATTCTGTAACACCAAATCCATGTATAATTGTATTTGAGGTTCTTAATAATATAATTTATTTACTGACTGAAATATCCCTAAGGAGAAGAAATATGGTATTTTTTTATGTATATAATATAGTCAGTGTCAAGTTCACTTAGTGATTTTATTTGTTTAAGAAACTCAACTTTCTGGGTTAAATGTAGCTTTAACAGAAAGGATATCTTTAAAATGTAAATTGTCAGTCTAACAGTTTTAAAAGTGAAGTTATATTCAAGATGGTCTATTTCTTAGTAAATCATTATAAAGAAGCTTTTAAAATGTGCTTCATTTATCCCAGAAATAGAATTCTGATTAAAACACATAATGCTGAAAATATACTCCTATCCCACCACTAAATAGATTTCCCCTGTTATTTTCTTGCAGTGAAGAGTCTCATAACTTTGTTTAGAAAAACAACTGAATCATTCCAATGAAGAACTTGCAATGAAGGTCTAATTGCTCTTTGAAATACAGGATTCTTCTTACTAGATACTAACACTGAATGGCTTTTAGTTTTCCACATTTTTACACTGTAATTCAGTGTGTTTAGTTTATCCCTTTTACCTATGTTGATATCCAAAACTGAAAGAGAAGCAAAACAAAAAAAATGATTTTTAGAAGAGCAAAGTGAATATTTAGTTTAATTAAAAGTATGCAATCCTTGGAAAGCTACTTTTACATTATATTACCATTAGTATTAAATTCTACAAATAGAAATTGATTTTAGACAGTAAATCTATTTTGGTTCTGACTCCAAAAGTTACAAATTGTACAATTACACTATTGAACAAAAATAACAAGTGTTTAAATAAATTAGAAAGTGTAAACAACTGATAGACATCATTAGAGGTTTAGGATAGATATTAGAGGTTTAGGATAGACATTAGAGGTTTAGGATAATATAAAAATATTGCAATAGAAAAAAACTTGTCATATAACAAAGTCAGTGAATATACAAAAGAATCTTTGCCTGTTTTGATTATGAAATAAGCAACACCAGATTTCAGTTTTTATGTGAAAAGAAAAATAAGTCTTCAAACCTAGGCAATCATCATATATGTAGAAATCTGTGCTCTTGACTGACAGCCATTTAGCTCTAGACTAAGCTGTAAATGGAAAATGGTTGCATTCCAAATTTCCATTTATAATTGTTTACATCACTATAATTTCACACAGAAACTTTGTGCTGTTATCTGAAAAAAAGCATATAATGCAGCTGAAAAGGAAATTTTAGAATATATTACTAATGAATGTGTATCCTTTAGAAGTACCATTTGTTGCACAGTTTTTATAGTTCAGCTTAAAACAAAGAATCTGAACTTTTTAAATTGAAGTATCGTTGTTTAACAATGTTGTGTTAATTTCTGCTGGACATCAAAGTGACTCAGTTGTACATTATACATATATATACATTCTTTTAAAAATTATTTTCCATTATGGTTTACCACAGGATTTTGAATATAGTTCCCTGTGCTATACAGTAGGACCTTGCTGTTTATCCATTCTATGCATAATGGTTTGCATCTGCTAAACCCAAGCTCCCAATCCATTCTTCACTGCCCGCCCTTGGCAACCACAAGTCTGTTTTCTATGTCTGTGAGTCTGTTTCGTAGATAGGTTCATTGTGTCATATTTTAGATTCCATATATAAGTGATATCATATGGTATTTGTTTTTCTCTGAGTTACTTCACTTAGTATGATCTATAAATCCATCCATGTTGCAATATGTATTAGTTTACATCCATTATTCATTCATTCCTTCATTTGACAAATAATTATTGAGCATCTACCATGTGCTAAGCACTGTTATAAGGGCTTGAGATTAGCCAGTGAACAAAATTTGTTTACATTATATCAGATCTATCCCTCATATATAGCTGCTACAAAAGTCAACCCAACTTGGCCACTACTGCTACAAAAAATTGTTTCCATTTAATATTGTTCCAAGTAATAACCTGCATTAGTGAACTCCCACAACTTTTTTTAAAGGTCCAGTCTTAAGGACCATACCTGTCCTTAAACATTTTCATCAGGTGAACATTCTGGTCATAATTTTTTTCTCATACCAGTAAAGCCTATTATTTAGCCTTCATTAAAATTTATATTTTCCACATAGAATGTTTCATACTTCTGTTACCTTCCCAGTTTCTTTCAGTTAACTGTTCAAAGCTTTGCACTTTAATGGTTGTCTTGCTGATCTTCTGTACACTGGGAGGAATGATTCAGGATTTCTACATGCTACCATGCCACCAAAGAGACACTCATGGAGTACTGAATAGAATACTAAACGAAGAATAGCTCTGTTCTTAGTGAATCAAGGAAGTCACATCTTCTAAAGAAGATGAATAAAGCCATCTGCTTGAAGTAATTGATGTGAACCAGAAAAAAGACAAACGCATAATCTGTCATTAACTTCAGTAAAATGTTGGCTTCAGTTCCTTTACTATGGTTAATACTTGAATGACTACAGTACGATCAATCACCTACTAAATTTCACTTGGCTTATCAGGAAAAAGTAAACAATAACACCTATTTCATAATGCTGATTTTATAATTGTATATACACACACACACAAACACATAATATCTTATATTGAGGTACAGTTTTATAATATTATGTTTCAGGTATACAAAATGATTCACAGTTTTTAAAGGTTATACTCCATTTATAGTTATTATAAAATCTTGGCTGTATTCCCTGTGCTGTACAAGATATCCATATAGCTTATATATTTTATACATAATAGTATGTAGCTCTTAATCCCCTACCCCTATCTTGCCCCTCCCCTCTTTTCTCTCCCTACTGGTAAACACTTTTTGTTCTCCATATCTCTGAGTCTGTTTCATTTTTGTTGTTTTCACTAGGTTGTTTTTTTTGTTGTTTGTTTGTTTTTTTAGATTTCACTAGTGAGTGCTATCATACAGTATTTGTCTTCCTCTTTCTGGCTTATTTCACTAAGTATAATATCCTCCAAGTCAATCCATGTATTGCAAATGGCAAAATTTCATTATTTTTTTATGGCTGAGTAGTATACCATTGTAGATATATATGTATATTATGTATATATACATATATATATATATATATACACACACCACATCTTCTTTATCCATTGATCTGTTGATGGCCGTTTAAGTTGCCTCCATATCTTCACTATTGTAAGCAATGCAGCTATGAACATTGGGATGCATGTATCTTTTCAAATTAGTGTTTGTTTGTTTTCTGGATATATACTCAGGAGTGGAAATGCTGGATAAAACGGTAGCTCTATTTTTATTTTGAAGAAACTCTGTAGTTTTTTCCACAGTGGCTGTACCAACTTATATTCCTACCAACAGTATGCAAGTGTTCCTTTCTCTCCATAGCCTTGCCAACATGTGTTATTTGTGGTCTTTTTGACTATAGCCATTCTTATGGGTGTAAGGTGATCTCTTATGGTGGTTTTAACTTGCATTCCTCTGATCAGATATGTTGAGGCTCTTTTAATGTGCCCATTAGCCATTTGTATGTCTTCTTTGGAAAAATGTCTATTCAGGTTTTCTGCCCGTTTTTTATTTGGCATGTTTGATTTTTTTTTGATGTTGGGTTGTATGAACTATTTATATATTTTGGATACTAACACATTATCAGTCACATCATTTGCAAATATTTTCTCCCATTCTGATGGTTGTCTTTTCATTTTGTTGATGATTCCCTTTGTTGTGCAAAAGCTTTTAAGTTTAATTAGGTCCCATTTGTTTATTTTTGCTTTCGTTTCTTTTGCCTTAGGAGACAGATGCAAAAATAATTGCTAAAATTTATGTCAGAGTGCTGTGCCTATGTTTTCTTCTAGGAGTATTACAGTTTCCAGTCTTATATTTAAGCCTTTAATCCATTTTGAGTTTATTTTTGTATATAATGCTAAAGAATGTGGTAATTTCACTCTTTTCAATGTAGTTGCCCAGATTTCCCAGCACCAATTATTGAAGAAACTGTCTTTTCTTCATTGTATATTCTTACCTCCTTTATCATTGATTAATTGGCTATAAGAGCAAGGGTGCATTTCTGAGCTCTCTGTTCCATTCCATTGAACTGTCTGTTTTTGTGCCAGTACCATACTGTTTTGATTACAGTAGCCTTTTAGTATAGTCTGATGTCAGGGAACATGATACCACCAGCTATATTTTTCTTTCAAAGGATTTTTTTGGCTATATGGGGTCCTCTGTGTTTCCATATACATTTTAAAATTATTTGTTCTAGTTCTAAGAAAAATGCCATTGGTATTCTGATAGGGATTGTATTGAATCTGTAGATTGCCTTAGGTAGTATGGCCATTTTAACAATATTAATTCTTCCAAGCCATGAACATGGTATATATTTTCATCTGCTTGTGTCATCTTCAATTTCTTTCATCAATGTTTTATAGTTTTCTGAGGACTGGTCTTTTACCTCCTTAGGTATAGGTTTATTCCTAGGTATTTCATCCTTTTTAATGCAATTATAAATGGGATTGTTGTCTTAATTTCTTTTTCTGATAGTTCACTGTTAGTATGTAGAAGTACAACATATTTCTGAATATTAATTTTGTATCTTGCAAATTACCCCAATTCATTATAGACCTCTAGTAGTTTTTGGTGGCATCTTCAAGATTTTCTATGTATAGTATCGTGTCATCTACAAACACTGACAGTTTTACTACTTCTTTTCCAATTCAGATTATGTTTGTTTCTTGTCTGTTTTCTGTAGCTAGGACTTTCAATGCTATGTTGATTAAAAGTGGCAAGAGTGGGTGTGTTCATCTTTTTTCTGATCTTGGAGGAAATGCTTTCAGTTTTACACCATTGAGCATTTTGTTAGCTATGGGCTTGTCATATATAGCCTTTATGTTGATGTATTTTCCCTCTATAGCCACTTGGAGTGTTTTTTTCCTAAATGGATTTTGAATTTTTGTCAAGCTTTTTGTGCATCTATTGAGATGAACAGATGATTTTCATTCTTCAGTTTATTAATATGATATATCACATTGGTTACATTGTGGATACTGAAACATCCTTGAATCCCTGAGATAAATCCCACTTAGTCATGGTTTATGATCCTTTTAATGTAATGTTGAACTCAGTTTGTTCATTTTGGGGTAAGGATTTTTACAACTATGTTCATCAGTGATATTGGCCAGTAATTTTCTTTTTTATTATATGTTTGTCTGGTTTTGGTATCAGGGTCATGCTGGCCTCATAAAATGATGTTGGAAGCATTTCTTCCTCTGCAATTTTTTGAATAGTTTGAGAATGATAAGTATTAACTGTTCTCAAAATATGTGGTAGAATCCACTTGGGAAACCTTCTGCTCCTGGACTTTGTTTATTGGCAGTTTTTAAAATTACTGATTCAATGTCATTATGGGTAATTAGTCTGTATGTGTCTTCCATTTCTTCCTGGTTCAGTCTTGGGACACTATACATTTCTAAGAATTTGTCCATTTCTCCTAGGTTGTCCATTTTATTAGCATAATTGTTCATAGCTGCTTATGATCTTTCATATTTTTGTGGTATAGGATGTAACCTCCTTTTTCCTTTCTGATTTTCTTGATTTGAGCCCTCTTTTACTTCTTTTTTTTTTTTTTTTTTTTTTTTGCTGTATGCGAGCCTCTCACTGTTGTGGCCTCTCCCATTGCAGAGCACAGGCTCCGCACGCACAGGCTCAGCAACCATGGCCCTCGGACCCAGCCGCTCTGCGGCACGTGGGATCCTCCTGGACCAGGGCACAAACCCGTGTCCCCTGCATCGGCAGGCGGGCTCTCAACCACTGCGCCACCAGGGTAGCCCGAGCCCTCTTTTTCTTAATGTGTATGGCTGAAGATTTATCAATTTTGTTTATCTTTTCAAAGAACCAGTGCTTAGTTTCATTTCTTTTTTCTATTGTTTTTTTAGTTTCTATTCCATTTATTTCTGCTCTGATCTTTGATTTATTTCCTTCCATTAACTTTGGTTTTTGTTTGTTCTTCTTTTTCCTGTTCCTTTAGGTATA
Organism: Lagenorhynchus albirostris; assembly: GCF_949774975.1. Classification (NCBI taxonomy): domain Eukaryota; kingdom Metazoa; phylum Chordata; class Mammalia; order Artiodactyla; family Delphinidae; genus Lagenorhynchus; species Lagenorhynchus albirostris. The sequence goes on from NC_083098.1 coordinate 124,960,969, forward strand.
AGGTTAGGTTGTTATTTGAGATTTTTCTTGTTACTTGAAGTAAGCTTTTATCACTATAAACTTCCCTCTCAGAACTGCTTTTTCTGAATCCCATAGATGTTGGATCATTGAGTTTTCATTTTCATTTGTCTCCAGGTATTTTTTTTATTTCCTCTTTGATTTGTTTAGTGATCCATTTATTGTTTAGTAGCATGTTGTTTAGCCTCTACCTGTTTGTATTTTATGCAGTTTTTTTATCCTTGCAGTTGATTTCTAGTCTCACAGAAAAGATGCTTGATATGATTTCAATTTTCTTATATTTAACACGGCTTGTTTTGTGGCCTAAAATTTGATCTATCCTGGAGAATTTTCCATATGCACTTGAAAAGAATGTGTATTCTGCTACTTTTGGATGGAATGTTCTACATATATTAAGTTCATCTGGTCTAATATGTCATTTAAGGCCAGTATTTCCTTATTGGTATTCTTACTGGTTGATCTGTCCACTGATGTAAGTGAGGCGTTGAAGTCCCCTGCTATTATTCTGTTACAGTCAGTTTCTCCCTTTATGTCTGTTAATACATTCTTTATGTATTTAGGTGCTCCTCTGTTGGGTGCATATATATTTACACTTGTTATATCTTCTTCTTGGATTGATCCCTTGATCATTATGTAATGTCCTTCTTTGTTTCTTGTAACAGTTTTTGTATTCAAGTCTATTTTGTCTGACACATAAATATTACTACCTCAGCTTTCTTTTTATTTACATTTGCATGGAATAAGCTTTTAGATTTCCTCACTTTCAGTCTGTTTGTGTCTTTAGATCTGAAGTGAGTCTCTTGGAGGTAGCATACATATGGGTCTTGTTTTTGTATCTATTCAACCACTGTATATCTTTTGATTGAAACATTTAATCCATTTACATTTAAAGTGATTATTGGTGTGTGTGTTCTTATTTTTATTATGTTAATTGTTTTAGGGTTGATTTTTTATTCTTTATTGTTTCTTTCTTTTGTTTCCTTCTCTTGTGATTTGATGACTATCTTTAGTGTTATGTTTGGATTCCTTTCTCTTTTTTGTGTGTGTATCTATTACAGATTTTTGGTTTGTTTTTATGATGAGGTTTATGTATAGCACTATGTATATAATACATGATTGTTTTAAGTTGCTGATGTCTTAATTTCAAATTCATTTTAACAACCCTACATTTGTACTCTCCTCCCCTTACAATTAGTGTTTTTGCCATCATATTTTACATCTAATTTTTTTGTGTATCACTTAACTGCCTACTGTGTATATAGATGATTTTACTACTTTTGTGTTTTAACTTTACTACTAGCTTTGTGAGTGCATGATTTACTATCTTTACTCTGTATTTGCCTTTATCATAATGCTGTTTGAAAAATCAGCAAGATAATGTAAATAGAGAATCTGGAACCATGTTTGGAGACCAGCAGGTACTTTGGGAAAGTTACAAACTATAAAACAGGTTTATTTTATAATTATATTAGGTCATTGTTTTTTGTAGTTAAAACTTCAGGAATGACTTCTTACCAGAAAAAGGGATAACAGTGATCTTTTATGAATAAATTTCTTTCTTATATGTGAGGGAAGAGACTCTCAAAGTAATCATATAAATTTTTATAGAACAATAAAATGAATTAAAAGCAGTTTCCACAGGTAAATGTTTTCCACAGCTGCCAGGCACAATTTTGTTTACCTAATATTTACCTTGTATTTGAAAGTTTTGAAATTTATGTACAGCAATGTCCCTCTGCAGTTAAAATTTAAAAGTTGCTATCACATGCAGCTGGAGCATCCAATAAAAACAAGAAGCCTTATTTTATGGGCTTATTTTTATTTAAGTAGTTTATTTTTTCACTTTCCTAATCTTAAATGGTTAATAATTTGTGACTAAAAACATTTATACATGAAAAATGTATTTATAAATTCAGCTAGCTTAGTAACTCCCCAAGGGTCATTTTTTATATTCTAAAAATAAATATTATGATTACTTAGAATACTTAAAAATTAGAAATTTAATCCACCATGGTTATCTTTGCTGCATTTTTTTCAGTTTTATTGAGATATATTTAACTTACATCATTGTACAAGTTTAGGGTACACAACATAATGGTTTGATTTACAGCTGTAGTGAAATGATTACCTCAATAAGCTTGGTTAGCATTCATCATTACCTATAGATAGAATTAAAAAGCCAAAAAAAAGTTCTGGTTATTAGAATTCTTAGGAACTACTATCTTATCTTTCAGATATGTCAAACAGCAGCCTTAACTATAGTCATCATGCTATACATTACATTCCTATTACTTAATTTCTCTTATAACTGGAAGTTTGTACATTTTGACCACTTTCCTCCAATTTTCCTGCCCCCCATCCTCTGTCTCTAGTAACCACAAATCTGATCTCTTTTTCTATAAATATTTTTTAAGATTCCACATATAAGTGAGATCATACAGTAGTTGTCATTTTCTGATTTATTTCACTTAGCATAATGCATTCAAAGTCCATCATGTTATGGCAAATGGCAGATTTCCCCATTTTTGTGGATGAATAATATTCCTGTGTGTGTGTGTGTGTGTGTGCACATGTACATGTGAACTTCTATTCCCATTCGTGTCTCACTGGATATTGAGGTTGTTTCCACATCTTGGCTGTTATAAATAATGCTGCAGTGAATATGGGTGTAGAGATATCTTTTCCAGTTAGTGCTTTTGTTCCCTTTTGATATATTTCTAAAAGTGAAATTGCTGGCTCATAGGGTAGTTATATTTTTCATTTTTAGAAGATTCTCCATGCTGCTTCCATAATAGTTGTACCAGTTTACAATCCCACCAACAGTGCACAAAGTTATCCTTTTCTTCACAATCTTGTCAGCATTTTTTATCTCTTGTCTTTTTGATGATGGTCGATCTAACAAGCATGAGATGATATCTCATTTTGGTTATGATTTACATTTCCCTAATAAATAGTGATTTTGATCATCTTTCATGTACCAGTTGGCCATTAATATATCTTTGAGGAAAAGGTCTATTCAGGTCTTTTGTTCATTTTTAATTGGATTTGTAAAAATATCGAGCTGTATAACTTCTTTGTTTGATATATGGTTTCCAAATAATTTTTCCCATTTTATAGGTTGTCTTTTTACCTTGCTGATTTTTTTTAATTCTATTCAGAAGTTTTACAGTTTGATGTAGTCCCACTTCTTTATTTTTGATTTTGCTGCTTGTGTTTAGGTGTCATATGCCAAAAATCATTGAAAAGACCCATATCAAAGAGTTATTTTTCTATTTTTCTTAGTCTGTCATGGTTTCCAGTCTTACATCTCAGTCTTTAATCCTTTTCAAGATCATTTTTGTGAGTGGTTCAAGATAGGGGTCTAGTTGCATTCTTTTACATGTGAATATCCGAGATGGTCTTTTCACCATTGAGTATTTCACCATTGAGTATGGCTCTCTTGTTAAATCTAGTTGGCTGTATATACTTGAGTTTACTTTTGTTCTCAGTTCTTATTTCTGTTTCACTGATCTGTCTGTTTTTATGCCAGTACCATACTGTTTTAATTACTATAACTTTATAGTATAGCTTGAAATCAAGAAGTAGGATGACTCTCACTTTGTTTTTCTTTCTCAGGATTGCTTTTGTTATTCAGGGTGTTGCAATACATATTTTAGAATTGTTTCTCTGACTTCTGTTTTAAAAAAAAAGCATTTGGAATATTGATAGGGATTGCATTGAATCTAAAGCTGGCTTTTGGACATTTTAACAATATTAATTCTTCCTATTCATGAACACAAGAAACCTTTCCATTTATTTGTGTAATCTTCAATATCTATCATCAATGTCTTATAGTATTCAGAGCAGAGATGTTTAACCTCCTTGGTTAATATTATTCCTATATATTTTATTGTTTTTGATGCTATCATAAATGGGATCATTTTCTTTATTTTTCAAAAAATATATTAGTATGTACAAATGTTACTGATTTTGGTGTTTATTTTGTATCCAGCAACTTTAATGAATTTGTTGATTAGATCTGATAGATTTTAGTGGAGACTGGGATTTTCTAGATATAAAATTATGCTATTGGCAAATAGAATTTAACTTCTTGCTTTTTAATTCCAATGCCATTTATTTATTTATTTATTTGTTTGTTTGTTTGCCTGATTGTTCTGGCAAGTACATCCATTACTGTGTTGAATAGGAGTGTGAGAGTGTTGGCATCCTTGTGTTGTTCATGGCCTTAGAGTAAAAGCTTTTAACCTTTCACCATCGAGTATGTTAGCTGTGGGCTTATATATGCACATTTTATATATATATATATATATATATATAATGTGTATATATGTATATGTATATATATATGGCTTTATTATGTTGAGGTACTTGTCTTCTATACCTATTTGTTTAGAATTTTTATCATGAAGAGATACTAAGTTTTCTCATGCTTTATCTGTGTCTATTGAAATGATTAAATGATCTTTTTTCTTTCATCATGTTAATGTGATGTATCACATTTGTTTGTATACATTGAACCATCTTTGCATCCCAGGTATAAATTCCACTTGATCATGGTGTTTGATCCTTTTAATATGCTGCTGAATTGAGTTCGCTTGTATTTTCTTGAGAATTTTTCCATCTGTATTCATCAGGAATGTTGCCCTGTAGTTTTCTTGTCTGGTTTTCCTTTTCTGGCTTTGGTGTATAGCTAATCTGGCCTTCTAAAATGAGTTTGGAAGTTTTCCCTCCTTTTCAATTTATTGGAAGAGTTTGAGAAAGATTGGCATTAATTCTTTAAATGTGTGGTAAAATTCATCAGTGAAACTACCTGGTCCTGAGATTTTCTTCATTGGGAGATTTTTGATTACTGGTTAAATGCCCTTACTAGTAGTCTATTCAGACTCTCTATTTCTTCCTCATTCAGTCTCGGTAAGAATTTTTTTCCATTTCTCCTGGGTTGTCCAGTTTGTTGGTGTGTAGTTCATAATATGATTATTTGTGATTTCTGTGGTATCAGTCGTAACGTCTCCTTTTTCATTTATACTTTTGTGGTTTTGGTCCTCTTGTCTCCTTGGTTAGTCTAAAGTTTTGTCAAATTCATCTTTTCAAAGATAAGTCTTTTCAAAGATAAACAAAACTACGAGTTGAATAATTATCTTTTCTGTTTTTCTACTCTCTATTTCAATTATTTCTGTTCTAATTTTTAGTATTTCCTTCTGTTAATTTTGGGCTCAGTTCATTTTTTTCTAGTTTTTATTAGGCATAGAGTTAGATTGTTTGGGGGGATGTTTCTTGCTTCTTAATTTAGGCATTTATTACCATGAACTTCATCCTTAGAACTGCTTTTGCTGCATGCCATAAGTTTTGGTATGTTGTTTTCTATTTTTGTTTGTCTCAAGATATGTTTAAATTTCCCCTTCAATTTTTTCTTTGATCCGTTGGTTGTACAGAATTCACAAGAATTCACATACAAGAATTCACATACAAGAATACAAGAATTCACATATTCTTGAATTTTGCAGTTTTCCTCTTGTTATTGATTTCTAGATTCATTCCATTTGTGGTCAGAAAAAATAACTGATACTCGGTATCATTTCAATCTTCTTGAACTTCCTAAGATTGTTTTGTGGCTAACCTATTGACTATCTAGATAGTATTCCATGTGAACTTGAGAAGAATGTGTGTTCTGCTGTTGTCAGATAGAATACTCTGATAATGTCTGTTAGGTCCATTTGATCTATGGTCTTGTACAAATTCACTGTTTTCTCATTGATTCTCTGTCTGGATGATCTGTCCCTTGTTGACAGTGGGGTATTAAGGTCTCTAACTATTTTGGCATTGCTCAAATTTCTCACTTTAGCTCTGTTAATTTTTGCTTTATGTATTTAGGTGTATTTAGATATTGGGTGTGTAAATATTTACAATTATATCTTCCTGATGGATTGATCCCTTCATTATTATATAATCTTTTTTTCTCTTTTTACCATTTTTGGTTTAGTTTATTTTGTAACTACTCCTGCTTTTACTTCTTTTACTTTTACTTCTCCTCCCCTCACATGTTAGGTTATGGATTTTACAGTTGACATATTTTTTTATATTTTCTAACTAACAAATTATTGTAGTTATGTTTATTTTTACTACATTTGTTTATTTTAACTTGTAAACTAGAGTTGTTAGGTGAATTACAACCACCATTACCATGTTATAGAATATGACTTTGACTATATATTTAGCATTACTAGTGACTTATGTTTTTATAATGTTAATTCATCCTTTATTTCCACTCTATAAACTCCCTTCAGCATTTCTTGTAAGGCAGGTCTAATAGTGATGAGCTCCCTCAGCTTTTGTTTTTTCAGTAATGTCTTTATCCTTCCTTCATTTCTGAAGAACAGCTTCACCTGGTATTGTATTCTTGGTTGACATGGGTTTTTTTTCAATATTTTGAATATGTCATCCCATTCTGTTCTGACCTGAAAAGTTTCTATTGAGAAATTCACCCATGGTCTTATGAGGATTCCCTTGTATGTAACTTTTCTCTTTTCTCTTCCTGATTTTAAAATTCTTTCTTTGTCTTTGATTTTTGATAATTATAAGTGTATTGTTGAAGTCCTATTTGGTTTAAGCTATTTGAGATACTCTGTCCCTCTGGTAACTAGATGTCTATTTCTCTCTCCAGGCCTGGGAAATTTTCAGCCAGCATTGCTTCAAAAAAACATTCCATCCTTTTCTCTCTCTCCCCTCCTTCTGGAATTTCCACGATGCACATACTGTTTCTTTTCATTGTGTCCTATAAGTCCCAGTAGGCTTTCTTCACTCATTTTATGTTTATTTTTACTTTCTTTTTATTTATTTATTTATTTTGCTTCACTACTATAGATAATCTCAAATATTCTCTCTTCCAGGTCACTGATTTTTTTTCTTTTGCGTGGTCAAGCCTGCTTTTGAAGCTCTCTATTGAATCCCTCAGTTCATCTATGTTATCTTTCAGCTTGTATTGTGTTTACTAAGATCTCTGGGTTTTGTAATGATTTCTATTTCTTTGTTGAACTTTTTTGTTTTGTTTATTCATTGTTTTCCTAATTTTGTTGTCTGTGTATTGTTATAGATCCCTAAACTTCTTTAAGAGGATTATTCTGAATTCTTTTTCTGATAGTTCATAGATCTCCATTTCTTTAGGATTAGTTATTAGAACTTTATTAGTTCCTCTTGCAGTGTCATATTTAGGCTTTTTTGTGTGTGTGATTCTTCATTTCTTACAATGTTATCTGCACATTTGAGTAAATGGTCTCCTCTTCCAGACTTGGCAGATTCACTTTGGCAGAGACAGTTCTTCACCAATCAGTTCAGCTTGGGTTTCTGGACATGAAGGCTTGTATTATCCTGGGACAGGTGGGTTGGTCTTGCTATCAGAATCTTTTGGATGATGCCATTGTTCTAGCTCTGAGATGGGGGTGTGGTGGATATGCCACTGACTGAGAACTGCTGGATAGGACTGCTGGCTTGGTTCCCTGCCCTAGTGAGGCTTCACCATTACCTGGATTCTCTGGTCAGGCTTACTAGATGGTTGTGACTGTGTACAATATTTAGCAATAGGTGTGATTATGAATTAGCTTCCCTGCCCTGGGTGGGGGGCAGCAGGATGGCCCAGGGTCTGTATGACTCATTGTTTGGGGACTCAAATCAGGTAAGAGTGTACACCAAATTCCATGACAGGTGAGGCTACTGGCTTTGCTCTGCAGACAAGGAAAGCCATGGGCTGTGCTCTATGTTCATGTGCCCCTGTAAGCAGGGCTATTGGATGTGCTATGTAACTTCCCATATGCTCTGATAAGGTTCCCCTGTCAGCAGGCTGAAGGCTATATTCAGCAATAAGTGAGAATACAAATTAGTTTTCCTACTGAGACTCAGTTGGAGAAGCAGTTTCAAAGCCACTAGGGTACTTTGTTTGTGGTCATGAATCAAGCCAACCCATGCCCCAAGTTCCCTGGCCAGACAGTGTTAATGGTTTTGCTCTGGGGGTCATCAGCTCAGCCTACCTTCTTCTCTGCTCAAATGTTGCTGTGTTACACAGCAACTTCCAGGTGTACTTGTGAGTCCTTCCTGTCAAATGGAGTCGGGTGCCTCGCTCCACAGTGAGTGGAGCTATGGCTTAGTTCTCCTGCCTGGGAAGGACTGTAAGGGATCACTTCAGGCAACTCCCAAATTTTCTCAAACAGGCTTTCTTGTTGTGAGCTCCACAGCAGGTGAGGCTACACATCAGCTCTTTTGCCTGTGCATGGTAGACAAGGTTCCGGGACCAGCAAAACTTCTCATTAGAGGACCAAATCAAGCTGGCTTGCACCCCACTGAGTTCTCTGGTGAGATTGTACACCAGCTTGGTTCTGAAGATGAGTAAATCTGCTGTTTGGGACTACTACTTAGACTCTACAGGTAGGAACTCTGTCTACTGAGATCCAGGTGCTGTTTTTTGCAAGCCCTCTCCTCCATTCTCCATCACAATCAGATACTCAGTGGTTGAGTCCCACAGATTTCCCTGCAATCTCCATGGGGCAGAACCAGAGTAGGGGGTCCCATGAAGCCATCCACAATGTTGCTGTGGTGGATGTCATTCCTGGGCTTTTTTCTCACTGGAGAAACAGTATGCTCATGGGAGGTCTCTCAGCCTGATGTTGTGCACCCTTGGGAGGGGCAATGCAGTCAGCTTGTAGCTATTCCTCTTACCTTTCTAACACAGTCTGTCTTTTTCTCTGTGGTTCCGGGGTTTAGGAGTAGTGCTTCCAGCCTCACTCCTGGGTTCTACGATTCTCTCAGTGGTGCCTTATCCATAAGTAGTTGTTAGCTATTCTTTTGAGGGAGAGCAAAATCAGGAATGACCTATATCACCATCTTGTTAATGTCATGCCCCAGCTACATGTTTTTCTCACGTAAATTTATGTTTTTAACTGACGATAATCTAAGCTGAAGTATTTGTTTCTCTACTTAGGTATTCTGAGATTTATCCTTTTGAGAATGGCTGGTTGATAAAATGATAGCTGTCCCCATTCCTTTTTCCCATGTTGAAACTAACTTATAAAAATGTAGGTATGGGGCTTCCCTGGTGGCGCAGTGGTTAAGAATCCACCTGCCAATGCAGGGGACATGGGTTCGAGCCCTGGTCCGGGAAGATCCCACATGCCGCGGAGCAGCTAAGCCCGTGCTCCACAACTGCTGAGCCTCGCTCTAGAGCCCGCGAGCCACAACTGCTGAGCCCATGTGCCACAACTATTGAGGCCCGCGTGCCTAGAGCCCGTGCTCTGCAACAGGAGAGACCACTGCAATGAGTGGCCTGTGCACCGCAGCGAGGAGTGGCCCCCACTCGCCATGGCCAGAGGGGACCCATGTGCAGCACAAAGAACCAACACAGCCATAAATAAATAGATTTATTAAAAAAAAATAGTAGGTATGTGGGTCCACATCACTAACCCTTAGTTTCCATATGTTCTTATTTGTAATTCAGCATGTCATTTAATTACATTGATAATTTCCTTATACAATATCAGGCTTTGCTTGTCTTTTTGACAGAGTTTTCCAATGAACTTTTGATACAAATTGATGTTTCACAAATATATGAATATTAAAAATTGGTTAGGTAGCTGACATGTGTGACTTTCTCTTTCCAATTATCAGACTGAAAATCAATCATAAAAGTCTGACTATTGTACTTTATAAACCTCCAGGTATCTGAAATAACACCCAGGTCTCCATATTTTCTTTTCTAGGTTGGTACACCTAGCTTTGACAATAGTTCCCCATGTGGTATGGTTTTCATTCCTTTAATATATCAAACACAAGAATCAACATATTTAATATAAAACTTATTATAATACAGTGTTTTACCAAATCATTTCATAAAACATCATTTGCATACAGTATTTTGAGTTTAGGTATAATTCAAACTATATGAATACTTCAGCAGTCTGATTTAATATGAAAAATAATAGGTTATTTTATGGACAATGAGGAAACTTATGAGAAATGAAATGAAGCCTACCACTAGGTTTTCACACATATGTAGAATAGTCTCACTCAAAGGTGGAGAATTCTAGAAGAAAATTAACCTTGGGGTAAGTAAGAAACAGACATGAGTGAGCTGAAGTAAAAAGTGAGTGAGTGAATGAATGGATTGCTGTGTTACTTAATTAAATAATTAAAAGCAAACCCCCACAATATCTTGAGTACAGGTTGGTGAATTCAGGCTCACATCACAGAGGTCAAGTAACAGAGCCTCACTGGAAAATAAACAAGTGGAAGCATTAACTATTTCCACTTAATGTGCTTACTTTCTGAGAATGTTTCTCAGTTGATTTTCTTCGACTTTCAACATACAAAATTATTAAATTTTAAAATGTAAATTTCACTTCTTAATAATTTTTTTCTTTATTTTGACAAGTAATTCAAAAGTAATGATAAATAACAGTGGCAAAAACGGGCAACCTTATTTTTTGTTCTGACTTTATTGGAAATGCTGTCATTATCTCCTCATAAACAGGATCTTGTATTTTGGGTTGATAAATATTTACACATGTATTATCATGTAGAAATATTATTCTTCTTAAGGGCCTGGTTTCTTAATGTTGTCCCTACAAGTATAGATATACTGGTGGCCTTCCAAAAACATGCATTATAATGTCATATGCTACAACATAAATGAACCTCAAAAAATGCTAAGTGAAATAAGCCAATCACAAAAGGACAAATGTTATATGATTCCATTCATAGGAACTATCTAAAGTAGTCAAAATCATAGAAACAGAACGTGAAAAGGTAATTGACAGGTACTGGTTAGAGAGAGGAAGAGAAATTAGTATTTAGTGGATACAGAGTGAGTGTTGCAAAATGAAAAATTCTAGAGATCTGTTGTAAAGCAATGTAAAAATACTTAACACTACTGAAATGTATGCTTAAAAATAGTAAAGATGGTAAATTGAATGTGATGAAATTTTTTTCTCTCTCTCAGTGGTTAGCTGAGTCCCTCTTGTTTGTAAGAGACTAGAGGTCTTCAAATAAGCTCAGAATTCTTTCCTTCCCATATTTATATATTTGATTTCCTCCTTATCTACTCTTGTACGTGAGATCCTCTTTTCCACGAGGCTGACTCTCTACTTGATAATTTGTTTGTGCTTTCTTTCAAACTCACTGGACCCTTACTCCTTCCATCATCAGGTATCACCTTAACACTTCTAAAGTTCTCAGTCTTCTAGATCTACATTTCTTACTACAAATACCCATATTTCTCTACATTTATAAACATGAAATAACTTTTCCTCCCATTCATTAAAATATCTAAAATAAGCTTCTGAGAAGTTTACATTTGGATTTCTTTTGAAATAAAGGACTATATTCTGAAAATGGATTTTTAAATATCAATGATAATGCCTTAATTGTCAGTGATAATCGCTTAATTGACAATCCCTCAAATTGTCATACTTTATCACTTGATCCTTTGTAGCACTGAACACTCTGGAGTCCTCCTTTTTAAAATGCTTTTCTTCATGGTCTTTATATAGAAATAGTATGCTGAGTTACCTTGTATCCCTAGGATTTCTCCTGTTTCATTTCAATACCTCATCTTCCTATACCAATTCTTAAAATGTAAGTCTTTCTAAAAGTAAAGCCGTAAAATAGATAGCTAGTGGGAAGCAGCCACATAGCACAGGGAGATCAGCTTGGGGAGACACAAGAGGGAGGAGATATGGGGATATATGTATATGTATAGCTGATTCACTTTGTTATAAAGCAGAAACTAACACACGATTGTAAAGCAATTATACTCCAATAAATATGTTAAAAAAAAAAAAAAGCCAGCTCCTCTGTTCATGTCATGGTTTTCTCTTTGAAACCTTAATTTATTCTTCATCAGCTCTTTGTGGAAGAATCATGAACCTGTATGTCTCTGACTAATTTTCCTGAAACCAGTCTTGTCAGTTGCCTATTGGTATTTCTCATTGGTTGTCCAGTCATCACATTAAACTCAACATTTTGTGAATTACTCTTATCTTTGTTCCTCACACCATATTTCTGCACTGATATATTATGTTCAGCCTAAAGCATAAAAGGCAAGTACTAATGAAATTATATCTTTTAAATATACCATGGGGAACATAATAATTCAAGAATTGAATAATGTATCATTTGCAGTATATTATTCAAGTAAAAGATGTCCTGATTGCATGCATAGATATATCTATGTATCTATCTATGTATCTATATATATATATATCTGTGTGTATATTTAGAGTCAAAGAATAGGTTATATAACCTATGAAGACTAGTTTAGCTCCATTTTGGCCAATCTACTTAACTTGAAGTACATTGTGAAATGAAAGCAATTTTACCTATAATTTGGGTTAAAAATTACTTTTCCTGAAATTCCCAGAAACTCCTGGCTTTGAAATTTCCAGTTCCAGCTTTGTAATATCAACCAGATAGTTGATTACATAAAAATCATTATAGGGTCTTCCCTGGTGGCGCAGTGGTTGAGAGTCCGCCTGCCGATGCAGGGGACACGAGTTCGTGCCCCGGTCCAGGAAGATCCCACATGCCGCGGAGAGGCTAGGCCCGTGAGCCATGGCCGCTGAGTCTGCGCGTCCAGAGCCTGTGCTCTGCAACGGGAGAGGCCACAGCAGTGAGAGGCCCGCGTACCGCAAAAAAAAAAAAAAAAGCATTATAGTATAGTTAATACTGTATTATTGGATTTGCTAATGAAAAGCAAAGCAAATACATTGAAATGATAGAAAATGCCAGTTGAATTATGATAACTAAAGATAGTAATAAAAGGAATGAGGAGGTTTTTATATTTGAGAAATTGTTCTGCCGTTTAATCAAGAAGAATGAAAAGGAGACATTGAACATAAAGTTCTAAGAATTAAGTTTAAAACTCATGTAAACAAAAAATCAAATGGCATTGAATACACAATAAATCACATTTAAAAGTATTATAATAAATTTTGGGGAAACAAAGTATAAATGATGGCCAAATATATAATCATGAAATTTATAGCCACAAGAATTTACCAGCTGAGTGTTTGTTATAATGGGAGATTGGAGTCCAACCAACAAACCAGAAACCACTTTAAGACTTAAAAACAGAATGTACATAATGCATAGAATTAGACAAGTAATGGAGGATCTGAGAAGCCAAATAGCCATTAGGCCACCCTGATATTAGCGAGAGCAAGAAATCACTCTCATCCCTTGGACAGAGGGACAAAATGAGGAGGAAGTGTGTCTGAAGCCAGGCTCAGTTGTAGAAGTTGGAGCTATGGCAGGTTCATGGACAAGACCTTAAGCCACTGAAGAGAATTAGATGCAGTGGTATGCACTATTAGAAACAGAGAACAATGGTGAAATATTCATCTTTTCACTTCCTCTTTCCCTCAACTCTCTAAATGTTGCCTCCAATTGGATAAACTCAAGGGGAAATGAGCTCATACAAAAGCTGGGAATAGCTTTCAGTGTTCAACCTCCTGAAGTGGAGTAGAGGAAACAGGTCTGGGGTCACGCTCTGAGGACAATCAGCCCCTGAGCCAGTGCAAAGGGTAATATGTAATATAAAATGTTATAAGTGAAATAGCCTTTATTAATTTCATTATCATTATATTTTAAAAATGTATAACTCTAATTTATGTTATTGTTCATGAAGTAACACTATAAATAAATGTCTTCAAAAGAGCAGGGTATTTATTGCATCTGAATTACAAGAAATTCTAAGATAATAAAAAACAGATATAACTAATTTTTTAAAATAAGTATATACAGCCTAATTCTACATCATTTCTCCAAAGTGTTCTGTTGGCTTTAGTAAACTTTTTTTTTAAAAAAGGGAGACTTTTAAAGGCATTAAAGCAAAGATGCCAAGTAGGAGGTTGATATATGTGTGTGAGTCTTGGGTAAGAGTTAGGGCTAGAGTTGCAGACAATCCCCGTACATGGTTAAAAGGGAGGGAAAATTGCTTTTTTATAAAAATTTGTTTTATTTTACAGAGAACACTTAACATGAACTCTACCTTCTTAAAGGATTTTTAAATATACAATGTATTGTTGACTATCGGGATAGATACTGGCAACTACCATTACATTTTTTTGATTCTATGAATTTGTTTTGACACTTCATATAAGCAGAAGCATGCAATATTTGTTTTCTGTGATTGGCTCATTTCATTTAGCATAATGTCCTCCAGGTTAATCTATTTTGTCACTTATTACATAATTTCCTTTTTTAACAGACTGAATAGTTTTCCATTGTATGTATATACCACATTTTCTGTATCCATTTATGTGTTGATGGAAATTTAAGTTTTTTCCACATCTTGACTATTGGATTAGTGCTACAGTGGATGTAGGAGTACTTATATCTTTTTGAGCTCCTGATTTAAATTATTTCAGTAAATACCCAGAAATAAGACTACTATATCATATGCAGAAACTACCATACGGTTTTCCAAAACAGGTGTAACATTTTACATTCCCACCAACAGTGTACAATTGTTCCAATTTTTCCACATTCTCGCCAACCCTTGTGGTCTTTTGTTTTTGTGATAATAGCTATCCGGATGGGTGTGAGGTAATATTTCATTGCTGTTTTGATTTGCATTTCCCTGGTGATTTAGTTTTGCAGAGCATCTTTTCATAGACCTATCGACTATTTGTATGTCTCCTTTGGAGAAATATCTATTCAAGTCCACTGCCCACTTTTTTAATCAGGCTATGTTTTTATTAAGTTGTAGGAATTCCTTACATTTTTTGGAGACTAACCCTTATCAGATCTATGATTTGCAAGTATTTCCTCCTATTTGGTTAGATTGATTTTTCACTCTGTTGATTGTTTCTTTTGTTGTAGAGAGGCTTTTTAGTTTGATGTAGCCCTAGTTGTTTATTTTGGGGTTTTCTGCCTCTGCATTTGGTGTCATATCCATGAAATCATTGCCACCAGTGTCATGAAGCTCTTTCCCTATGTTTTCTTGTAGTAGTTTTATAGTTTCAAGTCTTCCATTTAAGTCTTTAATCCATTTTGAGCTGATATTTATGTATGATTTAAAAAGCAAGTCCAATTTCATTTTTGTCATGTGAATACCTAGTCTTTACAAAACCATTTGTTTTCCCATTGTGTATTCTGGACACCATTGTGAAGATCACTTGATTGTATATGTGTGGATTTATTTCTGGAATCTATTCTGTTCCATTGTTCTACATGTTTGTCTTTATACCATTATCTTACTGTTTTGATTATTGGAGACTTGTAATATACTTTGAAATCAGGAAGTATGATACCTCCAGTTTTATTCCTTTTCTCAAAATGTATTTGGTTATTCATGGTATTTTATGGTTCCATATGAATTACAGAAGTGTTGTTGTTTTTTTCTATTTCTGTAAAACAATGCTGTTGGGATTTTGATAGAGATTACACTGAATCTGTAGATCTCTTTGGGTATATGTAGACATTTCAACAGTATTACATCCTCCACTTCATGGACACATTTGATGTGTTTGTGTCGATTTCTTTCATCAGTGCTGTGTAGTTTTTGGTATACAAGTCTTTTACTTCCTTAGGTAAGTTTATTCCTAAGTATTTTTTCTTTCTGGTGTTATTGTAAATGGTATTTTTTAAAATTTCTTTTTCAGATGGTTCATTGTTAGTGTATAGAAACACAACTAATTTCACCTCTAACTTTACTGAGGAATAATTGACAAATAAAAGTATATATATTTAAAGTATACCAAAGGATGATTTTTATATATATATATTTATATATATATACTTATATATATATATATATTTTTATATATTTTTATATATATATATATATATATATGCATGCTTTGGGGAGTGATTACCAAGATCAAGATAACTAACACATTTAACACCTCAAATAATTAACTTTGTGTGTGTGTGTGTATGTGTGTGTAGAATGTTTAATATCTACTCTCAGCAGGTTTCATGTATACAATACCAAATTATTAACTATAGTCACCAGCTGTACATTAGATCCTCAGAATTTATTCTTACAACTAAATGTTTGTACCCTTTTACATACATCTCTGTTTCCTCCTCCCCCAACTTCTGGCAACCACCCATTCTATTCTTTGTTTGTATGCAATCAGCTTTTATTTATTTATTTTAGATTCCACATATAAGTGATACCATTCACTATTTATCTTCTTCTGTCTGGCTTTTTCATATTGATTTTTTCCTGCAACTTTACTAAATTTGTTTATTAGTTATAATAGTTTTTTAATGGAGTCTTCAGAGTTTTCTATACTTGAGGTCATATCATCTGCAAAGCAAGGACAATTTTACTTTTTCCTTTCCAATTTGGATGCACTTTCTTTATTTTCCCTGCCTAACTACTCTGCCTAGGAGTCATATTACAATGTTGAATAGAAATGGCAACAGTGAGCATCTTTGCCTTGTTCCTGGTCTTAGTAAAAAAGTTTTCAGTTTTCTAGCGTTGAGCATGAGGTTAGCTGTGGGCTTGTCCTGTATAGCCTTTATTCCTTCTATTCTGCTACTTTCAACCTAATTTGTTGAGAGTTTTTATCATGAAAGGTTGTGAATTTTGTGAAATATTTTCCTACATTTATTGAGACAATCTTTTGATTTTTTTAATTCTTTATTCTGTTAATGTGGTATATCATATTAATTGATTTCCATATGTTGAACACTCCTTGCATCCCAGAGATAAATCCTACGTGGTCATGAAGTATGATCCTTATAATATACAGTTGGATTCAGTTTGCCAATATGTTGTTCAGGATTTTTGCAACTATTTTCATCAGGAATATTGGTATGCAGTTTTCTTTTCTTGTGATGTCTTTGCCTGGCTTTGGTGTTAGGGTAATGCTGAACTCATTAATTGAGTTTGGAAATGATCCATCCTCTTCTATTTTTGGTGGAGTTTGAGAAATATTGGTATTAACTATCTTTAAATGTCTGGTAGAATTCACCAGTGAAGGCAGCTGGTTGGGGGCTTTTCTTTATTGGAATGTTTTTGATTATTGATTTAATCACTAGTTAAAGGTCAGTTCATACTTTCTACTTTTTCATAATTCAGTCTCGGTGAGTTTTATGTTTCTAGGAGTTTATTCTTTCTAGGTTATCCAATTTTTTGGTGTATAATTATTCATACTAGTATCTTAGATCCTTTTTATTTTGTGTCATCAATCTTCTCTCTTTTTTCTTACTGTAGCTAAGGATTTGTCAATTCTACATATCTTTTCAAAAACCAACTTTTAGTTTCACTGTTTTTTTCTGTTATTGTTCTATTTTCTCTTTCATGTATATTTGCTTTAATCTTTATTTTCTTCCTTCTGCTAACTTTGAGCTTAGTCTTTTTTCTTTTTGTAATTTCTTGAAGTGTAAAGTTAACTTGTTTAAGAATTTTTAGAAAAATTTTAATGTAGGCATTTAAGGCTATTTAATTCCCTCTTAGCAGTACTTTTTCTGCAACCCATAAGTTTTCATATGTTGTGTTTTCATTTTTATTTTTCTAGAGGTATTTTTTTAATTTCACTTTTGATATAGTCTTTGATCCAATGGTTGTTCAGGAATGTGTTCTTAATTTCCACATATTTGTGAATTTTTCAATTTTTCTTCCACTATTGATTTCTAGTTTCATTCCACTCTGGTAAGAAGAAGTACTTGGTATGAATTCAATCTTCTTAAATTCAAGACTTGTTTGGTGACCTAACTTGTGATCTATCCTGGAGAAATATCAATGTGCACTTGAGAAGAATGTGTATTCTGTTGCTGTTAGGTGGAATATTCTGTATATGTCTGTTAGGATTATTTGATCTACAGTGTTGTTTAAGGTCACATTTTCTTATTAATCTTCTCTGGAAGTTCTATCCATTAATGAAAATGGGGTATTAAAGTATTTTACTATTATTGTACTGCTATCTATTTCTTCTTCACGTCTGTCAACATGTGCTTCATATAAATATATGCATATATGTATTTATAATATATATTTATATAAAATAGCATATATTATTTGTAAGTATACATTATATATGTATATATATTAGATATTATATATGTATATAAGTGGATATATAAAGGTGTATACAAATTTATATGCACCTAGCACCAGAGCCTGTTGATTGAATAGATATTTGTAATTATTATATCATCCTTGTTTTTGACCCTTTTATCATTATAATATCCTTTGCCTCTTGTGGCAGTTTTTGACTTAAAGGCTATTTTATGTCATAAAAGTATAGTCATCCCTGCTTTCTCTGGTTACTGATTGCATGGACTATCTTTTTATAGTTGGCTCTTCAGTTCCTCTACATCTGCTTATTCAACCAACCCTGGACTGTGCAGTACTACATTATTTACTATTGAAAAATACCCACATATAAGTGGACCTGCACAGTTTCAACCCATGTGTTCAAGGATCAACTATAGTTGGGTCTTGTGTTTTTAATCCTCATCATGTCTTTTTTTATCCTGAAAGTAGTTTTATTTTTATTAATAATATTGAAATTATTTTTTAGTTCTAAAATGGAGCCTCTCCTACCCCGGGTACCAGTTCTTAAAAAAAAAAACTTAAATAACTTTCATGTCCCTGTAAATGATCTACTTGACCAGAAACACAGTACATATATCATTACATATATACCCAAAGGCCAAGCCAGTTCTGAACACTATATTTATTTCCTTGTTCATTCCCATCCCAAACAAGGTTGATTATGTGGCCCCCAGTCAATAAGATACCTTCTACTTGTTATTTTCCTTTTTAAATTCTTTTTTAATTGAAGTATAAATGATTTACAATATTATATTAGTTTCTGGTTTACAGAACAGTGATTCAGTATTTTACAGGATATACTCCATTAAAAGTTAATACAAGATAATCATTATAATTCCCTGTGCTATAAAATATATCCTGTTGCTTATATATTTTATACATAGCAGTTTATATCTCTTAATCCCATACTTCTAATTTGTGCCTCTCCATTTCCTTTCCCCCTTGGTAACCACTAGGTTATTTTCTATAATTGTGAGTCTGTTTCTGTTTTGCATATGTATTCATTTGTATCCTTCTTTACATTCCATGTATAAGTGATAGAGACAGACAAATACTGTATGATGTCTGATTTATTTTAATGATCATAATATACTCTAGGTCCATCCATGTTGCTGCAAGTGGCAGAATTTTATTCTTTTTAATGACAGAATAATATTCCATTGTGTGTGTCACATCTTTGTCCATTTGTGTGTGTGTATATATGTATATGTATGTAGTCTATATGTGTATATATAGACTATTATATGTATATATATAGTCTCACATCTTCATTCATATGTTGATGGGCGTTTGAGTTGCTCTAATATCTTGGCTATTGTAAGTAGTGCTGCTAGGACATTGGGGTTCATGTAACCAATTAGTGGAGTTGCTGGACCATATGGTTGTTCTGTTTTCAGTTTTATCAGGAAGCTTCATGCTGTTTTCCATCATGGCTGCACCAATGTATATTCCCACCAATAGTATGCAAGGGTTCCCTTTTCTCCACATTCTCTCTAACATTTGTTATTTGTAGATTTTGTGATGATAGCCATTATTACAGGTGTGAAGTGATATCTCATTGTGCTTTTGAATTGCCTTTCTCTAATAATTATCAATGTTGATCATCTTTTCATGTTCCTGTTAGCCATCTGTATGTCTTCTTTAGAAAAATGTCTATTAAGGTCTGCTACCCATTTTTTGATTGGGTTGTTTGTTGTTTTGATCTTGAGTAGTATGAGCTGTTTACGTATTTTGAATATTAACCACTTGTCAGTCAAAGTATTTGCAAATAGTTTTTCATTCTGTAGGTTATCTTTCAGTTTTGTCATTGATATCCTTTGTTGTACAAAAGATTTTTAGTTTAATTAGGTCCCATTTGTTTATTTTTGCACTTATTTCTTTTTCCTTAGGAGACAGATCCAAAAATATATTGTTATGATTTATGTCAAAGTGTTCTGCCTATGTTCTCTGCTAGTAGTTTTATTGTTTTAGGTCTTACATTTACACCTTTAATCCACCTTGAGTTTACTTTTGTATATGCTGTCAGGGAATGTTCTAATCTTATTGTTTTACTTCTAGCTGTCCAGTTTTCCCTGTAACACTTTCTGAAGAGACTGTCTTTTCTCCATTGAATATTCTTGTCTCCTCTGTTGTAGATTAATTGACTATAGGTTCATGGATTTATTTCTAAGCTCTCTTTTCTGTTCCATTGTTCTGTCTGTTTTTGTACCAATACCATATGTTTTGATTACTGTAACTTTGTAGTATAGTCTAAAGACAGGGAGGGTGATACCTCCAGTTTTGTTCTTTTTTTCTCAAGAATATTTTGGCAATTTGTAGTTTTTTGTGAGTCCATAAGAATTTTATGATTATTTGGACTAGTTCTGTGAAAAACATCAAGGGTATTTTGATACAGATTACATTAAATATAATGTAAATATATAAATTGCTTTGGGTAGTATGACCATTTTACATTAATTCTGATCAAAGAGCACAGGATTTCTTTCCATTTCTTTGTATCATCTTCAATTTCCTTCATCAATGTTTTGTAATTTTCAGAGTATAGGTCTTTGACGTACTTGGTTAAGTTTATTCCTGGGTATTTATTTTTCTTGATGTGATTTTATTAATGTTTGTTTTTTACTTTTTCTTTCTGATATTTCATTATTAGTGTACAGAAATGCAACAGACTTCTGTATGTTAATCTTGTACCCACCCTGTAAATTCATTGAATTTGTTTATTAGTTCTAAAAGATTTGGGGTAGACACTTTAGGCTTTTCTATATAAAGTATTATGTCATTTGCAAATAGTGAAAGTTTTACCACTTTCCTTCCAATTTGAATGACGTTTATCTCTTTTTCTCATCTGATTACTGTGGCTAGGACTTCCAATACTATGGTAAATTGAAGTGGTGAGAGTGGGCATCATTGTCTTGTTCTTAAATTTCAAGGAAAGCCTTTAAGCTTTTTACCAGTGAGTATGATGTTGGCTGTGAGTTTGTCATAAATGGAGTTTATGGTTACATGAACCCCAATGTCCTTTATTATGTTGAGATAAGTTCCCTCTATACCCACTTTGCATAGAGCTTTTATCATGAGTGGGTAATGAATTTTGTCAAATGCTTTTCCTACATCTATTGAGATGATTTTTATTCTTCCTTTTGTTAATGTGGTGTACTATATTGATTGATTTGAGAATATTGAACCATCCTTGTGACCCCAGAATAAATTCAACTTGATGATAGGGTATGAGCCTTTTTATATATGTTGGATTCACTTTGCTAGTATTTTGTTGAGGATTTTTTTTACCTATATCCATCGAAGCTATTGGCCTCTAATTTTCTTTTTTGTAGTGTCTTTGTTTTGGGGATCAGGGTAATGGTGACCTCATACAATGAATTGGGGAGGTTTTCGTCTGCTTCAAGTTTTTGGAATTGTTTTTGAAGGATAAATATTAGTTTTTCTTTACATATTTGGTATATTCACCTTTGAATTCACCTTTGAAATCATCTGGTCCTGACTTTTGTGTGCTGGGAGTTTTTGAATTATGTATTTGATTTCTCTCCTAGTGATCAGTCTGTTCAAATTGTCTCTTCTTGAGTCAGTCTTGGCAGGTTGTGTGTTTCTAGAAATTTGTGCATTTCTTCTAGGTTGTCCAATTTGTTGATATATAATTGTTCATAGTTTTATGATATTTTTGTATCTTTGTGGTATTAGTTGTTATTTCTCCTCTTTCATCACTTATTTTATTTGAGTCCTTTCTTTTTTCCTCTGGTAAGCCTGGTTAAGGTTTATAATTTTATTTATCTTTTAAAAAACCTGTTCTTGGTTTTATTTATCTTTTCTAATTTTTTTCTACCTTATTTGCTTTCTGATCTTTGTTATTCTCTTTCTTCTGCTGACTTTGGGATTTGTTTTTTCTTTTTCTAATTTTTCTAGGAGGTAATTAGGTTGTTTATTTGAGATTTTTCTTGTTTCTTGTGAAGACCTGTATTGCTATGAACTTTCCTCTTAGAACTGCTTTTGCTGCATCCCATAGAATTTAGAGTATTGTTTTTTTCACTGTAATTTATCTCGATATATTTTCTGATTTCCTCTTGATTTCTTCATTCACCCCTTAGTTTTTCAGTACCATGTTATTTAGTCTCTAAGTGTTTGTTCTTTTCCAATTTTTCTTTCTATAGATTAATACTAGTTTCATACTGTTGTGATCAGGAAGTATTGTTGATATAATATCTGTCCTCTTAAATTTGTTGAGACTCCTTTTGTGGCCTAGCATGTGATCTATCCTGGAGAATGTATCATGTGCACTTGAAAAAATAAAAAATATATATTCTTCACTTTTGGGGTGTAATGTACTGTAGATATCTATTAGGTCCAAGTGGTCTATTGTATCATTTAGGATGGTTTTTGCCTTATTGGTTTTATGTCTGGATAATCTGTCCATTGATGTTACCGGGGTGTTAAAGTCCCCTACTATGATTGTATTATTGTCAATTTTTCCTTTTATGTCTGTTAGTATTTGCTTTATATATTTAGGTGCTCCTGTATTGGATATCTATATGTTAACGAATGTAACATCCTCTTCTTGTATTGATCCCTTTTTTGTCTTTTGTTATAATATTTGTTTTAAAGTCTATTTTGCCTGATATGAGTATTGCTATCCCTACTTTCTTGTCATTTCCATTTGCAGGAAATATCTTTATCCATCCCCTGACTTTCAGTCTCTGTGTATCTTTAGCCCTGAGGTGAGTCTCTTCTAGGCAGTATATTGAAGTGTCTTGGTTTTTTATCCAATCAGCCACCCTATGTCTTTTGAGCAGAGCATTTAGTCCATTGACATTTAAAGTAATTATTAATAGATATGTACTTAGTACCATTTTATTACTTTTCTTCTGCTTGTTTTTATGGTTTTCCCTTTTGGTTTATTTTTCTTTTTCTTTTCATCTTTTATGGTTTGATTTTTTTTTTTTTTTAGTAGTATGCCTGTGATCCTTTCTTTTTGTTTTTTGTATATCTCCTGTAGCTTTTTGATTTGTGGTTCTATGGGGTTCCTATATGCTGATCCAAAATGTTTAAAACTGGTAGTCATTTAAGCTCAGACACATTCTAAGAGATCCACATTTTTTACTCCTCTCACCACATTTGTCTTTGATGTCATATTTTAATCTTCATGCTTATCCCTTAACTGTTTATTATAGTTAGAGCTGCTTTTCTTTTTTCTTTTGATCTACATATCTTCAATTCTTACTATATATTTGCCTTTCCTATTGGAATTTTCCCTTTTTCCTATAGATTCTTACTTCTTTTCCATTTAGAGAAAACCCTTCAACATTTCTTTCCAGATGGGTTTAGTACTGATGAATTCTTTTAATTTTTGTTTGGCTGGGAAATCCTTTATCTCTCCTATCCTAAATGATGATCTTGCTGGGTAGAGTATCCTAGGTTGCAGGTTTTTCCCTTTTAGGACTTTGAATATATCATGCCACTGCCATCTGGCCTGCAAAATTTCTACAGAGAAGTCAGTTTATACCCTTATGGGGATTCCCTTGAATATGACTCTTTGTTTTTCTCTTGCTGTCTTTAGAATTCTCTCTTTATCTTTAATTTTGTCATTTTAATTATGATATGACTTGGTGTGGGTTCATCTTGTTTGGGACTCTCTGTTCTTCCTGTACCTGGATATCCATTTCCCTCTTCTGCATTGAAGTTTTCAGCCATAATTTCTTCAAAAATATTTTTGATCCCCTTCTTCTCCTTCTGGAACCTGTATATTGCAAATGTTGTAATGCCTAATGTTCTAAAGATCTCTTAGATTGCTTTCATTTTTAAAATTTTGTTCTTATCTCTGTTTTTCTGATTGGTTGATTTCCATTATTCTGTCTTCCAAATCACTTATGCATTCTTCTGTATCACTTACTCTCCTTTTCAGTCCTTCTAGTGTGTTTATTTCAGCCATGGAATTGTTTTTTACATTTTCTAGTTCATTGTTTAAATGGTCAGTGTTTAGATCAATTCTTTTTACTGTTTCAGTTCATATTTTTACTACCATATTCTGAATTCTTTACCTGGTAAAGTGTTTATTTCTGTTTCATTATTTTTTCAGGAGTTTTCTCTTGCTCTTTCAACTAAGAAATGCCTTTGCATTTTACTTATCTTTCTCTGCCTCTCAATTTATGTGAAATGGTTACCTATTGCAGTCTTGAAGAGGTTTTCTTATGTGGGAACATTCCTATGCAGACTGCATGTGTCCAGTGCTTTTGGTAGGAGGGCTGGATTTGAGGTGGATGCCAGTTTAGTCTTTCCTCAGCATGTGCTGGCAGCTATCACCTTGGTAGTGTGTGGGTTTGGAGATGGAGTCATTAGAGGCTGGCACCAGGTGTGAGGTGGGATGTCCTCTCTGTTTAGTGCCTATCATTGCCCTGTCAGGGGTGGGGTTTGATCCCAAGTTGCTGGAGCAGAAGCCCTGATGGTTGGACTCGGGCTGGTTCTATTTCCTCTAAGTGTATGAATTTTCCTGTCCTTGTACCTGGACCTCAGCCCCAGTGGAGAGGAGTGCTGAAACAAATGAGGCCTGTGCATATACAGAGGTCTGATGCACTGCATATGTAGGCATCTTCAGCTGTGCTCAGGTGCAGCTCACACTTGAGTCTTTTCCCTTGTCCTGGACATCACAGGACTAATGCTGCACTGTGGTATGGTTTGAGTGGGGCTGGAGAATTTGCTTGGCTTGAGTTGGGGGCACTGGGCTGAGGCACAATGTGAGATGGTCAAGGGAAATCTGTCAGCCACTAGAGCAGACCTCTCCCTGCACTGTCTCATGGGCAATACCCCCTTGTCTCTAACAGCTGATCACTATCCCCAGCCTCCACCACTCCCACACTGTTCTGGCACCACTCTGCACATGAAGCAGGGCCCATAGAGTTTCTCTGCATGTATGGAGGGGTGGTGAGCTGTGGCCCTGCATCTGCCATAAGAAATCTGGGCTGCTTCAGGGACACCACTTATGTAAATGCCAACAATGGCCACCACAGTCCCACACAGTGTCTACCCGGGACTGGGTTGCCTTTTCTTCCCATTTTTGAGTCTTTTACCCAGTCCTGGCTGCTTCAGATACAGTGCCATGCTGTAGTTCAGAGTGAGTGGAACTGGGGTGTTCACTCAACTCAGGCTGGAGCACATGGCAAGTCCATTGCAAGAAACCTGCCAACTGCTAGGGCCGACCTCTCTTCAGCCTGCCTTGGGGGCTAGCCTGCTAGGGCCGACCTCTCTTCAGCCTGCCTTGGGGGCTAGCCTACACATGCTACTCATGAGCAGAGTCCAACCTTCTCCAGTCTTTCTATCTGTCGCATCAGCTCTCCAGCCAGCCAAGGGGGGTTGTCTCTTCCATGTAGCACCCCAAACTTAAGATGTCCAGTCTGTGGCTCAATTTGCTAACTCCCCCAGGTGTGTGTCTGCCAGCACAATAACCCTTTTCCTTTGAGTCCCCTCCTACCAGCACAGGTCCTGACCAGATTGCTTTTCTTCCCTTCCTACACAGTTACATGTGTATCTGTTTTACAGCCTTTGCTGTACAGGAGTCTTTCTGCCATTTTCATTAGTTTTCAGTGAGAATTTTTTCACATATAGACACATTTTTGATGTGTTCACTGGGGCAAAGTGAGCTCCACATCCTCTTACTCCACATCTTGATCACCCTCACTATGCCTTTTGATTGGGGAGTTTAATCTATTTACATTTAAATTATTAATAATTATTGATAGAAAATAATTTACTATTGTCATTTTGTTGTTTTCTTTGGTGTTTTAGTCTTTTTGGGGGGAGGGGAGAATCTTTTCCTCTCTTGCTATCTTCCTTTGTGTTTTCCTGAATTTTTATATTGATACGCTGCAATTCTTTTTTGTAACTTCTTTAGCTATTTTATGTGTGTGTGGGTTACATTGGGACTTACATAAAATATAATATATTTTAAGCTGATAACAATTTAAGTTCAGTTCCACACAAAAACTGTTAACTTCTCATCCACCCATGTTTTAGGTGTTGTCACAATTAAAATCTATTTATGTTGTGTATCTTTAACATATTTTTAGTTATAGTTATTTTTAATATTTTAACTTTTATACTAGAATTAAGTTATTTACCCACTACCATTTCAGTAATATAGTATTCTGTAACATTTTGTATAAGGCTGGTCTAGTGATTGGTTATGAACTCCCTCAGCTTTTGTTTGTCTGGGGAGGTCTTTATCACTCCTTTATTTTTGAAGAACAGTTTTGTTAGATTTTGAGAGGCATTTTTTCTTTCAGCCTTTGAATATATCATCCCATTCCCTTTTTGCCTGTAAGACTTCTGCTAAAAAATCTGTTCATGACGCTTTGGAGAACCCCTCGTATGTGACAGTTGCTTTTCTCTTTCTGTTTTCAAATTTCTGTCTTTGACTTGATAATTTGATGTTAATTTGTCTCTGTGTGGATTTCTTTGAGTTCATATTATTTGGTTATTTTTCAGCTGCTTGCGTCTGGATGTCAACTTCCATCCCCAAATTTGGGAAGTTTTCAGGCATTATTTCTTGGACTAAGCATCCTGTTTTTCCCCCTCCTCTCCTTCTGGGATTGCTATAATGCATATATTGTTTCACTCCAAGGTATCTCTTAAGTCCCATAAAATTTATTCACTTTTTAAAAAATCATTTTTGTTTACCTCACTGAATTATTTCTACTGATTTGTTTTTGAGTTACTGAACCTTTGTTCTGTTTGATCTAGTATGATGTTGAAACCTTCTAATCAATTTTTCAGTTAAGTTATTGTGGTCTTCAGCTCCATGATTCATTTAGTACTTTTTAATATTTTCTATTTCCTTGTTGAAATTCTCAATTTGTACATACGTTGTTCTCTTGAATTTTGTGCATGTCTTTGTGAGAGTCATTTTATATTTTCTGTCAGATAAATCATATAACTCTCTTTCACTAGAGTCAGTTTCTCAGGATTTATCTTGTTCCTCTGTTTGGAATACCTTTGTTTGGAATACCTAATTCTTCATTTTTCTTGACTCTCTTTGTTGCTGTCCATGCATTGGACAAAGCAGGCATTTCTTCAGTCTTTACAGACTGGCACCTCTCCTTGTCTCAGTGCTGGACTTGAAAGAGATTCAAAGTTGACAAGAGAGAATCTAGTCCTCTGGGCAGCCTCAGAGAAGTCTGAATGCTTGATGAACAGATCAACTCTTTCCTTCTCCAAGGGGGAAGCTGAGAATATCATTTTTTGCCTGTCCACTCTGTGCTGAGCAGGGAATAGGAACAATGGTGTCTGCCAGCTCAAGCCACTATCTTTGTTCTTCCCTGGGCAGCTGTATTGTGCTGGAACAACAGACTTTCAAGAATGCCAAGACAGAAGCCAGGCTTCTGTGTATCTCCATTGGAAAATGTGGGGTGCTAGATGTATAAATGGAACCTTTCTCCTCTTGAATGAAAGTGAGAGGTAGGGAGTTTCTTCCTGATTATGACACTTTGCCAGGGGTAAGAGTCTTCAGCCAGCAGGTATCTTGAATCTCCCTACTTGCTTTGGTGAGTCTGACTTTGGGTTCTCCTGGGACTGCAAGACACTCTCAATTAGTTTCTGATTTCTCACAAAGTGCATGTGTCCATGAATTGTTGCTGAATTTGTGTGTTTGTGGAGGACTGTTCCAGGGCTTTCTACTAGGCCATCTTGCTAATGTAATTCCTCTGACATTTTGACCATTGTTTGATGTGGGGGACAAGGCTTTTTGTATAAATATAGTTGATTAATATAATAGAAATTATAGCTGAGCCTTACTAATATCACATC
Organism: Lagenorhynchus albirostris; assembly: GCF_949774975.1. Taxonomy (NCBI): domain Eukaryota; kingdom Metazoa; phylum Chordata; class Mammalia; order Artiodactyla; family Delphinidae; genus Lagenorhynchus; species Lagenorhynchus albirostris. Next base: position 124,988,843 of record NC_083098.1, read on the forward strand.
ATCTATAATGTTCAGTTTTGGTTTATTTCATTTTTTTGCAAGATGTGGTACATATATATAATGGAATATTATTCAGCCATGAAAAGGAATGAAGTTGTGCCATTTGCAGAGACGTGGGTGGACCTAGAGACTGTCACACAGAGTGAAGTAAGTCATAAAGAGAAAAATATCATATAGTACTGCTTATATGTGGAATCTAGAAAAATGGTACAGATGAACTTAGCTGCAAAGCAGAAATAGAGACACAGTTGTAGAGAACAAACATATGGATACCAAGCGGGAAAGGGAGGGTGGGATGAACTGGGAGATTGGGATTGATATATATACACTACTATGTATAAAATAGGTAACTAATGAGAACCTACTGTATAGCACAGGGAACTCTACTCAATGCTCTGTGGTGACCTAAATGGGAAGGAAATCCAAATAAGAGAGGATATATGTATACACATAGCTGATTCACTTTGCTGTACAGCAGAAACTAACACATCATTATCAAGCAACTATACTCCAATAAACATTAATAAATGTTTTGGTATATTTCAATTCAATAGGTTGATTTACCCTTGAGTAATCAATACAAGTATATAGTACTTCATAAATTTTATAAGATTTTCCAGTCTTTTGCTATTATCCTGTCCACATATAATGCTATAATTACTTTCAAAATATTTGACTTACTATCAGGTTTGTTTTTTTTTTAAAACAGATGTATAGAGAGCATGTCAAAGAAATGAGTAGGATAATAGGAGAAAAGAAGAACTTCTATGAATACAAATATAAATGTATCAGACATTACTGCATTCTCTGAAGACATTATTTATATTATTAGCATTCACCAAAAACCTGTGAGGTAACTCAGGAGCCAAATTAAAACAAACAAACCCTAATATATAGAATGATTAAGCAAATATCTGAAGTTAACCAGATATGATACAATCAATACTTAAACTCAGAGCTGTCCATTTTTTCCCTATGCCATTTGTTTCTCCATAAAATATATACTTTATAATAACATGAAATATTCTTTAATTTCAACTACATTATTACAGTTAGTTTTGCCTTTCTATTTTAATAGAAAAATGTTACAGTTAATAGTTCTTATATTTTATCAGCTGTACATTAAATTTCAAAACATTTAACATATTTTCCAACAGTAATACCTTATTGTTTCATGAATCACATGTAAGGTAGTTTAATGTTACATGAAGCCAGAAAATCATATATTTGGCATACACAATAACCACTTTCCTAAACTTCCTATTTCAATTGAAGTATTTTCAGACAGAAGTAATACAATTTATGTTTAAAAATATCTTTTTATCCTCTTTATTATTTCTTTAGTCCACTCTAAATTAATGTACCCAATACCCTCACAAAAGGTTCACTAACCTCCATGTTTGCATCCTTACAAAATTCTCTATCCACATATTAGAACTTCTAATGGAAAATTAGATCATATCATTCCCTACTCTCTGGCTTCCCATCACACCGTATAAAATTCCCCAATCTTTGCCTTGACCTACAGTCAGCTTTAGAATCTGGCCTAGCCCCTTTCTGTGAAAATACATCATGCATTTCTCCCTCCCTCACCATGTAGCAGCAGGGCTAGCTCTTCTTTCTTCCAAAACCTTACCAGGCTGCTACTTCCCACCTCAAGGTGGCATCATCATGTATAGATTAGCTAAACTGATCAGTTTCTTGTGAAAGGAGTCTTTGTATATTCCTAAAGAAAACTATTTTGTTTACTTATTCTCTATATGTACCACACTAGGTTTCCCTTCTGAAACCCCAGATCCAGCAAAGTGTTTGAAAAGGTATCATATTCCAGTTGTATTAGGCCATGCATTATTTAAGATGGAACTCAAATGTTAACTTTTTATTTTCTTCCAGTTTTAATGAGATATAAATGACAAACAGAACTGTACAAATTTGTTGACAGCATGATTTGATTTACATACATCATGAAGTAATTAAAAAAATGAGTTTAGTGAATATCCATTATCTCATATAGATACAAAATTAAAGAAATAGAAAAATCTTTTTTTCTTGTTATGAGAAGTCTGAAGATTTACTCTGCTAACAACTTCCATATATAACATAGAGCAGTGTTCATTATCTTTATCATGTTGTACATCACATACCTAGTACTTATTTATCTTATAACTGGAAGTTTTACCTTTTGACTGCCTTCATCCAATTTCCTCTCCCGCATATCCCCACCACAATTCTGGTAACCACAAATCTGACCATTTTGTCTATGAGTTTTTTTTTGAAGTATAATTGACCTACAACACTATGCTAGTTCCTGTTATACAGCACAGTGATTTGATATCTCTATAGGTACCAACCTGATCACCATGATAAATCTAGTTACGATATGTAACTAAAAAAGATACTACATAGTTAATGACTATATTCCCCACACTATACATTTCATACCCATTACTGATTTATTTTGCAACTGGAAATTTGTACCTCTCAAACTCTTTTACCTATTTCTTTCCTCTCCCATCCATCCTTTCCTCTGGAAAACACCTATTTGTTCTCTGTATCTATAACTCTGTTTATGTTTTGTTATATTTGTTCATTTGTTTTGTTTTTTACATTCCAAATATAAATGAAATCGAATAGCATTTGTCTTTCTCTGTCTGATGTATTTCACTTTGCATGATAACATCCATGTTGTCACAGATGGCAAGATTTCATTCATTTTTATGGCTGAGTAATATTCCATTGTGTATTTATGTACCACATCTTCTTTATCCGTTCATCTGTTGATGGACATTGAGGTTGCTTCCGTATCTCAGCTATTGTGAATAATGTTGCAATGAAAATAGGGGTACATAGATATTTTCTAATTAGTGTTTCTGTTTTATTTGGATAAACACCCAGGAGTGCAACATCTGGATAATATGGTAGTTCTATTTTTAATTTTTGAGGAATCTACAGTTTTCCATCACAGCTGCACCAATTTACATTCCCACCAATAGTGCGTAAGCATTTCTTTTTTCTACATTCTTGCTAGCACTTGTTGTTGTCTTTCTGATGACATCCCTTCTGACAGGTGTGAGGTGATACCTCATTGTGGTTTTGATTTGCATTTCCCTAATGATTAGTGATGTTGAGTATCTTTTCATGTGCCTTCTGGCCATGTGTATGTCTTCCTTGGAAAATGTCTATTCAGAAACTTTTGTCCATTTTTAATCAGGTTGCTTGTTTTTTTTGATATTGAGTTGTATGAGTTCATTGTTATGTTGGACATTAACCCCTTATCAGATATAGAGTTGGCAAATATCTTCTCCTGTTCCTTAGGTGGCCTTTTCATTTTCTTGGTAGTTTCCTTCAGTGTACAAAGCTTTTTCGTTTGATACAATTTCATCTGTTTATTTTTGCTTTTGTTTCCCTTGCCTGAGGGGACATATCCAAAAAAATTTTATGGCTGAATAATATTCCATTTTATGTATCACCACATTTTCTTTATCTGTCATCTTCACAGGGACATTAGGGTAGTTCCTGTATCTTAACTGTTATAAATAATGCTGCAACGCACATGGGAGGTGCATATATCTTTTTAGTGTTTTCATTTCCTTTGGATAAATTCCAAGAAATAGAATTGTGGGATCATAAGGTAATTTTACTTTAAAATTTTTGAGGAAACTCCATACTGTTTTTCATAGGGGGTGCACCAATTTACATTCCCACTAACTGTTTCCAAATGTTCCCTTCCCACAACATCCTTGCCAGCACTTGATATTTGTTGTCTTTTTGAGAATAACCATTCTAACAGGCGTGAGATATCTCTCACTGGTTTTGATTTGCATTTCCTTGATTATTTGTGATAGTGAGGACCTTTTCATGTACCTGTTGACCATCTTGTAGGTCTTCAACAGAAAAGTGTGCACTCAGATCTTCTGCTCATGTTTTAGTTGCATTGTTTGATTTTTTTGGTATTGAGTTATATTAGTTCCTTATACACTGTGGCTATTAACACCTTGTCAGACACATGATTTCCAAATATTTTCTCTTATTCTGTAGGTTGCCTCTTCATTTTGTTGATGGATTCCTTTGTTGTGCAGAAGTTTTATATTCAGCTCCTGTCCCACTTCTTTATTTTTTATATTGTTACCTCTGCTTTTGGTGTGAAATGCAAAATATTACTGCCAATACCAGTGTCAAGAAGCTTATGTTTTCTTCTAACAGTTTTATTGTTTTAGGTTTTATGTTCAAGTTTTAATCCATTTTAGTTCATTTTTATGTGTGGTGTAAGAGAGTGGTGTTCTGTTGCTTTTGGATGGAATGTTCTGTATATGTCTGTTTAGTCTATTAGTCTGGTAATGTGTCATTTATGTACAATGGTTCCTTATTGATTTTGTGTATGGATAATTTAGCCATTGATGAAAGTAGGGTATTAAAGTCCCCTACTCTTATTGCTGTCTATTTCTCTCTTTAGTTTTGTTAATATTTACTTTATATATTTAGGTACTCCTCTGTTGGGTGTATAAATAGTTACATTTGTTCCCTTCTTATATACAACCTTTATCATTATGTAATGAACTTTTTTGTCCCTTATTACAGTCATTGTCTTAAAGTTTTTTTCTGATAAGTTTATTTCTGTATATGGTGTGAGAAAATTTCCTATGGTAGCTGTCCCATATTCCCAGCACAATTTATTGAAGAGACTGTCTTTTCTCCAATGTATATTCTTGACTCCTTTTTCATAGATTAATTGACCATAAGTGCATGGGTTTATTTCTGGGCTCTCTATTCTGTTCCATTGACCTACATGTCTGCTTTTGTGCCAGTAACATGCTGTTTATATTACTGTAGCTTTGTAGTATAGTCTAAAGTCAGGGAGTGTGATACCTCCAGCTTTCTTCTTTTCTCTCAAGATTACTTTGGCATTTGGGGTCTTCTGTGGTTCTGTATAAACTTTAGGTTAATTTTTTCTAGTTATATGAAAAATGTCAGTGGTATTTTGATAGGGACTGCATTAAATCTGTAGATTGATTTGGGTAGTATGGATATTTTAACACTATTAATTATTGCAATCCAAAAACAGAGTATTTTTCATTTCTTTGTATCATCTCAATTTCTTTCATCAGTGCTGTATAGTTTTCAGAGTGTAGGTCTTTTACCTTCCTGTAACCAAGTTCCTAGCTAGTTTATTCTTTTTGATGAGATTCTAAACAGAATCATTTTCTTGCTTTATCTTGTAGTTTATTATTAGTGTATAGAAAAGAATGCACTGATTTATATATATTAATCTTCTGTCCTACCACTTTACTGAATTCATTGATGAGCCCTAGTAGTTTCTAGCTACTATGGAAAACAATATTGAGGTTCTTCAAAAAATTAACATTGAATTTACATATCATCCAACAATTCCACTGCTGGGTATATATTGATAGGAAACAAAAACATTAATTTGCAAAAATATATGCACCCCAATGTTCACAGCAGCGTTATTTACAATAGCCAAGATATGGAAACAACCTAAGTGTCCATCAACAGATGAATGGATAAAGAAGAGGTGGTATATATATATATATATATACACACAATTGAGTATTACTCAGGCATAAACAAAGAATGAAATTCTGTTATTTGCAAAAACACACTAGAACCTAGAGAGTACCATGCTTAGTGAAATATGTCAGAGAAAGGCAAATAATCTATGTTATCACTCATATGTGGAATCAAAAAGTAAAACAAACAAATACATGTAACAAAACAGAAAGAGACTCACAGATACAGACAACATACTAGTGGATACCTGTGATAAGAGGGTGGAGGGGCAAGATAAGGGTATGGGATTAAGAGATACAAATTACTATGCATAAAATAAATAAGGAACAAGGACAGCACATGGAAATACACCCATTATTTCATAATAACTTTAAATGGAGTATAATCTATAAAAAATTAAATCACCATGTTGTACATCAGAAACCAATATAATATCTTAAATCAACTATACTTCAGTAAAAATTTTTAAATAAATAACAAAAAAAAATTTTCCTTTAATATTTTTTGTAAGACCAGTCTAGTTGTGATGAAGTCTGTTAGCTTTGTTTGTCTGAAAAACTCTTTATCTTTCCAACTCTCAGTGACAACCTTGTTGAGAGTATTACTGGTTGACAGATGTTTTTCTTTCAGCACTTTGAATATAGTGTGCCACTCCCTTCTGGCCTGCAAAGTTTCTGCTGGAAATCTTCTGATAATCTCTTATGAGTTCCCCTGTATATAATAAGTCATTTTTCTCTTGCTGTTTTTTCTCTTGCTGTTTTTTCTCTTGTGTTTCTCTTGATTCCTTGTTTTTAATTTTTGGCACTATAATTACAATGTATCTTGTTGTGGGTTTATTTGAGTTCATCTTGTTTGGATTATTTGGGCTTCCTGGATCTAGACATCTATTTCCTTCCCAAGCTTATGGAATTTTTCATCCATTATTTCTTTTAATAAGTTTTCTGCCCCTTTTTCTCTCTTTTACTCTGGGACACCTATAATGCAAATGTTAGTCCACCTGATATTTTCCCTAAGCCCATTAAGGTATCTTCACTCTTTCTTTTTCTCATTTGTATGAGTTCCTTTCTTTTGTTTACCTAGTGTATCCCTTGAGTGTATTGCTCAGTGTAGTTGATGCACTGTTCATCTCTGTGACTTCTATTTGGTATTTTCTTGTATTGCCTATCTTTTTGTTCAAATTCTCACTTTGTTCACACATTTTTCTCCTGAGTTCAATAAGCATCTTTATGACCATTATTTTTTCAGTCTTTCATGTAAGTCACCTATCTCTCTTTCATTAATGTATTTTTCTGAAGTCTTATCATGTTCCTTAATTTGGAATATATTCATGTGTTTTTTCATATTCCTTCACTCTCTGTGTTTATTTCTGTGCATTAAGCAACCACCTCTGCCTTCTTGAAGGAGTGGTCTTGTATAGGAGATGATACTTACTGTTCAACTCTGCCCTAGCTCTTGGTTGATTCTCAAACCTTTGTGATTGTCCAAGCAGCCTATTTAATTTTTAGTGGGTCCCAGTAGTTGAGGCTGTGACAAGACAACCCAAAGTATCAGTATCCCCCAAAGTGTGGATCCGAGTCACCACCTAGATTCAGGCTGATTGAAAGCCAGACCCTCATGCAGCAGGGTTTTAAAGTATGCAAATATACTGCTTTGAGGGGAAGATTGAGAGATGGGTTTTCTATCTGCTCCCTCTGCACTGAGCCCTGGGGTGGTAGCCAGTTAAGAACTATTTTTTTTTTTGTACTGTCTCATTCAACTCATGAACATAAGCTACACTGGCCATCAGGAGAAAGGAACCAGGGGACATCCCCTGGGTGGCAATCACAAAACCAGGGCACATAGACAGAAAATATCATGGTATTAAACATGACTACAAGCTCCCCTTCAGGAGATACTGATGCCCTGGAGCATGACAGAGGGAATGTGAAAAGATAGTATCTACTCTCCGAAGTCTGGGGAAAGGATTACATTCAGCCCTAAGATGTATGTTTAATTAGAAGCCTACCCACTCAGGTCTCAGTTATGAAGATAAGCTAGCAAACTTTCACAGAAAGACTGGGTCATTCAGTCTGTTTCCTATCTGCTATGCCTTGGGTGTGGTGGTCAGTTAAGAACACCTTCTTCATTTGTTACAATCATGTGGGATTCGTGAGCATAAACCCTAATGGCCATTGGAGACAGGCAATCTAGAGGTACCTCCTGGGCAATAGTTACAAAAATCAGGGAGCCAGACAAGTGTGCAAACTTCTTCCAGGAGATACAGGTGAGCTGGAGTGAGACACATGGAGAGTGCAAAGATGGTGTCCTGCAGCCTCCAACTTTAGAGGGTATTGCAGTAGGTTCCTACACGTATATGAAATTCGGTGCTTGCCCCTAAGTCTGGTGTTTTAATACAAGAAAATAAACCCCTGTCTCATGAAGTCTGGGTTCATTTCAGTTGACTGCCTCTGTGCTGGGCCCTGGGGTGTGTGGGTTTATGCACACAAGTCCTTTAAGAACTGTTTCTCAGTTTACTATAGCTGTGTGGGTTTTCTTGATGCAAGCCCTGTTGGCTTTCACAGCTAGAAGTTTTAGGGGCTTGTGTCTAAGGTGCAGGTTTTAAAAGTTGGGGTACCAGATGTGGGATTCAAACACTTCACTCATCAGGAAGAAACTCAGGGTTGTGAGTTCCCTCCCAATTTCAGGTTGCCATGCAGGGGTGGGGATTCTGATGATACTGTGTGTCTCATCCTTTCCTACCCTCTTGGTGTGGGTTTTTTCTTGTTTGACCAATACGTAGGAGTCACTCAGCTAGTTTTGGGGTTTTTTCAGCGGAATTTGTTTTATATGTAGCCAAAGATTGGGTGTGCCTGTGGGAGGAATTCAGGATACTCCTACATCACTATCTTTTACTGGAAACTGGATAATCTTTAAATAGTAAAAAAAAAAAAAAAAAATCTCAAGTTCATAATTGATATTTTTTCAATTATTTACATCACTGTATTAACCTAATAGCTTTAAAAATATATCTGCTTTACTTATTCCCAGAAAGTAACATATAAACATAGAAAATATGGAATACTGTATCAGTATACCTATGCTATACCTTGGGCTATCAGTCAAAGTGCTGTGGGATATGTTCCTGAAGAATTTTAGACCCCAGTTATTTTGTTGGTACAAGGTATAGTCTTAATGTTCTTAGAGGTCTTTGTGTCTCTTAAATCTTCCTGAGGTCTCAATAAAAGATCTTACAGCTGCACACTTTACCTGAACTTTATCCCAAGGCTTTACTTACTATCAGAGTCATAGATTTGATCTTTTTCCAGAAGACATTTCCTTGTTGGAGATTCTTGTTTTCTGGAGAGGCAGGTTCTGAATGGGAAACAGTTTTATTTTAGAACCAAGAAAGCCCTGGATTCTTTTTTCCTTTAAAGTATGTCTGAAGGGACTTCCCTGGTGGCACAGTGGTTAAGAATCTGCCTACCAGTGCAGGGGACATGGGCTTGAGCCCTGGTCTGGGAAGATCCCACATGCCGCAAAGCAACTAAGCATGTGTGCCACAACTACTGAACCTGTGCTCTAGAGCCCACGAGCCACAACTACTTAGCCTTTGTGACACAACTACTGAAGCTCGCACACCTAGAGCCTGTGCCCCACAACAAAAGAAGCGACCGCATTGAGAAGCCCACACACCACAAGGAAGAGTAGCCCTTGCTTGCCACAACTGGAGAAAGCCCACACAACAACGAAGACCCAACACAGCCAAACATAAAAAAATAAAAATAAATAAACTTATTTAAAAAATTTTAAACAAGTATGTCTGAAAACTTTGTTGTTTTTGTTTTTAGCTGGTGCTGAATGTCTGGCACCTGAGTGCCTCTTTTTCTGGTCTCTCTCTCTCTCTCTCTCTCTATATATATATATATAGTCTCATTCTCCAGGGCCTTTCCACATGGCTTTCTCTTTCCCCATGGCTTTCTCTTTCCCCATTTAGGGAAGCAAAGTAATACATCATTATCACAAAATGTGAGGGAAACTATTTCAGTATGGTGTTTTTATAAGTATAACTAGAAATGACGTGCATGGAAAAAATAAGGGGTTCCTGCATGGATAATGAAAACTCTGTTAAACAGTAGTTCAAACTAGTTGCAATATTTGAATTATTTATTTGACTGTAGTAGCATTCAGGTTTTGAAATATCTGTAATTGTTAAAAAAACATGTCAAAACATGTCTTGAAACAATTTCACTCTAAAAATAATTTTGTTGAGGTTGTGTTTCCATCCAGTGAAGTATGATGTTTTTCACAATGCTGCTCTTAGAAAGTTTTTGACAAGTCTATTGATTTCAGAGTCTCATAGAGAAATTCCCTTAATGCCACACTTAAGGGAGCCTATGTGTTCAAGTGTTTTAGTTGAAACAGTTAACAATAAGTGAAGTATTTTCCTCTGCCATTCTTAGCCTACTTTAAGTGTTAAAATTCAAAGAAAAATTTAAAACAACTCAATTTTAAGATAATACCATTAAATCTATGAACTACAGTAAAGTATTTTATGTATTTTGGATAGAAAAATAGCATGAAAAAATGTTAAAACTATTTTAGTTTTTCATATTTGACATGTATTCAAAAAAATACTTGTCTTTTTTTTACCTCCAATCTCAGATGTATAGTAGAAGAATGGAAGAAATTAACCATATTATCACAATTTCCATTTCTATTTGAAATAATCCTAATATTTCACAGCTATAAAAATACTTCTAAAAATTAGTATCAAATAATACAATTTTGAAACTTTAAATTATCTCATATATAAATACATTAAATTACTATATATAGTATTACATATATATCTATATATAATCTATTATATAGATATTAATAAATACTTAAATTTATTAGTAGTTGACTTACACAAAGCATTTTGTTTTCATTGATCATATTGTGAATATTTTATGCAAGATAAAGCAAAAGACAACATGTATGTAGGATAAAATAAATATGATCAACTAGGTAAATGACAATGTAAAAGAATTTCAATCTAAAACAGGACCAGAGGATATAAAATGGAGAATCGCACACATGTGCCTTCCGGAAGACAAAGCTTAAGGACTAAGAGACTGATTTCCTGCAAATGCCTGATTTACAAAAAGCTGATAGGATACATCCACTTTTCTTGGATGACCTGGGAAGGGGGGGGAGGTAATCAGAGGTTGTCTCATATTAACCTTGGGAAGTTTTGCCAGAGGCATCAACAAGAGATGACCCAGGTGTTAGGTTGGTCTCACTAAGTGAACTGAATTGAGCTTTATTTGTGTGACTGGACTAATTTTGTCTACTCAGGAAGTTTTCAGGGCTGGTCTCCATTTGTTTTTTACATTAACTGATTTTAACTGAACTCTACCCTCAACATTTCCTGCTCATAAATACTACCTACCCCAAACCCTCATGGACTAACTTGTAGCTTGCTACAATTTGTTTGTCCCAAATTGCAATTCCTTTGCTATTCCCAAATAAACTCATCTTTTTGAGTTTGCCTTATTTTACCTCTTTATTTAGGTGAAAAAAACATTAGGTAACTTGTGTAGTTTTTGTGTTTTTTTTAAAGATTTTACTTTTTTAAGAATTGTTTTAGGTTTGCAACAAAATTGAGAACAGGTGCAGAGATTTTCCATGTACCCCCATGACTCACACATACTTAGCCTCCCCAATTATCAACATCAACATCACCCGAGTGTACATTTTTTTAAACCGAGAATGAACTTAGATTAATACATCATAATCACCCAAAGTGCATGGTTTCCATTTGGGTTCACTGTTGGTGTTGAACATTCTATGGGTTTGGATGAATGTATGATGACATATATCCATTATTACAAGATCATGCAGAGTATTTTCCCTGTTCCTAATATATGTGCTCAAGCTACTTATCTATTCACACCCCAGCAACTACTAATCAGTTTTTCTCCATAGTTTTGCCTTTTCCAGAATGTCATATAGTTGGAATCATACAGTATATATCCTTTTCAGATTAGCTTAATCACTTAGTAATATGCATTTATTCCTCCATGTCTTTTCATGGCTTGGTAGTTAATTTCTTTTTTTTTTTTTTTTTTTTTTTTTTTTTGCGGTACGCGGGCCTCTCACTGCTGTGGCCTCTCCCATTGCGGAGCACAGGCTCCGGACGCACAGGCTCAGCGGCCATGGCTCATGGGCCCAGCCGCTCCGCGGCATGTGGGATCCTCCCGGACCGGGGCACGAACCCGTGTCCCCTGCATCGGCAGGCGGACTCTCAACCACTGCGCCACCAGGGAAACCCGTTAATTTCTTTTTAATGTTGAACGGTCTTCCATTTGCAAGATGTACTATAGTTTATTTATACATTCACCTACTAAAGGACATCTTGTTGTTTCTGAATTTTGGCAATTATGAATAAAGCTGCTATAAACATCCTTGAAGAGGTTTAAGTGTGGACATAAGTTTTCAACTCCTTTGGGTAAATACCTAGAAGTGCAATTGCTGGATATGGTAAAAGTATGTTTAGTTTTATAAGAAACCTTCAAACTGTCTTTCAAAATGGCTGTACCATTTCATATTCCCACCAGCAATGAATTAGCGTTCCTGTTGCTCTGCATCCTCCACAGTATTTTGTGTGGTCACTGTTCCAGATTTTAACAATTCTAATAGATTTATAGTAGTATTTCACTGTGGTTTTAATTTGTATTTCCTTGATGACATATAATGTGAAGCATCTTCTGGAACAGTTTTAATTTTGTTAAAAAATAGAAAATTTTGGAAGTAATAATTTTTAAAAAACAATTATCAAATTGTAACTTGTGAAGTTCCATCTACAATGCCAAGTATCTTAATGATTATGGGCACTTCTTGGCCTCTGCAGGTCTGCAAATTTAGATTAAATTTCGATATTACAAATCTAAGATTTCACATATCTTAAGAACTTGACACATGATGAAGCATGATTGGTATTTTAAATTTATACTTTATGTAGTTGAGTAGAATTATTTATAGTTAATTTTAAAAAAACCTAAGCATGTGAAGCATGGTAGATTGAAATTGACTGAAATTACCAATTAGTTGCCTTCTAACCCCTCTATTCAATAATGTTATGTGAGACTATGATGAATTTTCCTAGCAAACCCTAAGGAATTTTCTATTTTACTAATATTATTTTCTCAACTGTATTGCTATTTCAAGTATTGATTTTCAACCCTTTAATCAAATCATCAACTTAATGGTCAGCATATTTTCAAAACAATTAACCAAAATGAAGATTTTGTTTAAAAAAAACTTTATATTTTCCTGATGTAAATCTAGCTAAGCAGAATAAATCTGTGAAAAGTATAATTCTTAAAAAATTAAAGAAATCCCACTCCAAAATTGTAAATTACAAAGCTCCTGCATATTCATCATGTTACTTGTCTTTACAATTCATGTGTGAGTTAACTAAAGCAGATATCATAATCTCACATTTTAAGGCAAAGAGCTAAATCTCTGAAATATTAAGTGATATACACAAACTAGCAGAAGTAATAACAAAACAAAATATTTTTACAACTATTATAGATGTAGATGTCTAGAAATATTACATGTTTGGGTAAATATCAGAAAGTTTTTTCTTATTCAGTTTTACTTAGACAAAATTGACAAAAGACACTGTAGAAGTTTAAGGTATATAGCATAAAGAAGTGATTCATATGTTTGTGAATAGATTACCAAAATAAGTTTAGTTAAATTCATAATATAGATAGAAAAAAATATACATGGTGTTAGAGCATGTTCTGATTTCATTCGTTTACATGTAGTAGTCCAGTTTTAACAGCACCACTCATTGAAGAGACTGTCTTTTCCCCATTGTATATTCTTAAATCCTTTGTCATAGATTAACTGACTATAAGCACATGAGTTTATTTCTGGGCTCTCAATTCAGTTCCATTGATCTATGTGTCTGTTTTTGTGCCAGTACCATACTGTTTTGATTACTGTAGCTTTATAGTATAACTTGAAGCCAGGGAACATGATTCCTCCAGCTCTGTTCTTTCTCAAGATTATTTTGGCTATTCAGTCTTTCGTGTCTCCATACAACTTTTAAAATTATTTATTCTAGTACTGTGAAAAATGCCATTGGTATTTTGATAGGTTTTGCATTGTATCTGTAGATTGCTTTGGGTAGTATGTCATTTTAACTTTATAGATTCTTCCAATGCAAGAACATGTTATATCTTTCCATCTGTTTGTGTCACCTTCAATTTCTTTCACAAGTTTCTTATAGTTTTCTGTGTACAGGTCTTTTAGCTCCATAGTTAGATCTATTCCTAGGTGATTTATTCTTTTTGATGAGATGGTAAATGGGATTGTTTTCTTAATTTCTCTTTCTTTCATTGTTAGTGTATAGAAATGCAACAGATTTCTGTGTATTAATTTTGTATCCTAGCAACTTTACCAAATTCATCAATGAGCTGTAGTAGTTTTCTGGGGGCATCTTTAGGATTTTCTATATATATTTAGTATCATGTCATGTGCAAACAGTAACAGTTTTACTTCTTCCTTTCCAATTTGGATTCCTTTTATTTCTTTTTCTTGTCTGATAACTGTGTCTGGGGCTTCCAAAACTATGTTGAATAAAAGTAGCATGAGTGAGCATCCTTGTCTTTTCCTGATCTTAGAGGAGATGCTTTCTACTCTTCACCATTGAATACACTGTTAGCTGTGGGTTTGTCATATATTGCCTTTATTATATTGAGGTATGTTCCCTCTAAACCTGCTTTCTGGAGAGTTTTTATTATAACTTGATGTTGAATTTTGTTAAAAGCCTTTTCTGCATCCATTGAGATGATCATATTGTTTTTATTTCCCAATTGGTTAACTTGGTGTAGCATATTAACTGATAGCACCGTATACAAAAATAAACTCAAAGTGGATTAAAGACCTAAATGTAAAACCAGATACTGCAAAATTCCTTGAGGAAAACATAGGCAGAACAGTTTTTGACATAAATCACAGCCATATTGTTTTAGATCCCACTCCTAAAATAAAGGAAATAAACGCAAAAATAAACAAATGGGACCTAATTAAACTTAAAAGCTTTTGCACAACAAAGGAAACCATTGACAAAATGAAAAGACAACCTACTGAGTGGAAGAAAATATTTGCAAATGATAAGACCAATAAGGGATTAATGTCTAACATATATAAATAAATCAAGCAAATCAACATCAAAAAATCAAACAATCCAACTTAAAAATGGGCAGAAGACCTGAATAGACATTTTTCCAAAGAGGGAATGCAGATGGACAACAGGCACATGAAAAGATCTCAACATTGTTAGTATTCAGCAAAATGCAAGTCAAAACAACAATGATATATCACCCCACACCTGTCAGAATGGCTGTGATCAAAAAGAACACAAATAACAAATGTTTGTGAGGATGTGGAGAAAGGGGAACCCTCATACACTGTGGGTGGGAATGTAAATTGGTGTAGCCACTGTGGAAAACAGTAAAGATTTTTCTCAAAATATTAACAATATAACCCCCATATTACCCAGCAATTTTACTCCAGGGTATATATCTAAACAAAAACAAACAGTAATTTAAAAGGATACATGCACCCCCATGTTCACAGCAGCACTCTTTCCAATTGCCAAGATATGGAAGCAACCTAAGTATCCTTCAACAGATAAATGAAAAAATAAGATATTATACATATTTATAATGGAATACTACTCAGCCATAAAAAAGAATGAAATTTTGCCACTCACAGCAACATGGATGGACTTAGAGAGCACTATGCTAACTGAAATATGTCAGAGAGAGAAAGACAAATACTATATGATATCACTTATATGTGGAATCTAAACAATACAACATCTTATTAAATATAACAGAAAAGAAGCAGACTTGCAGATATAGAGAACAAACTAGTGGTTTCCAGTGGGGAGAGGAGGGAGGGGCATAAAGTGATAGGGGAATGAGAGGTACAAACTATTGGGTGTTAAATAGCCTACAAGGGTGTATTGTACAACACAGGGAATGTAGCCATTATTCTGTAGTAACTGTAAATGGAGTGTAACCTTTAAAGGTTGTATAAAAAATTTTTAAAACACATAGAAAAATAAAAAAGGAAAAGAAACATATTTTTTTCCTTGTGATGAGAACTCAGCATTACTCTCTTAACATACAGCAATGTTAACTATAGTAATCATGTTGTACATTTTATCCCTAGTACTTATTTATCTTATAACTGAAAGTTTGTGCCTTTTGACCAACTTCATCCAATTTCCATACCTACACTGACCTGACCTCTATTTCTGTAACTATGTTTTTTCATTTACCTTTATCTTTAAAAAAAAATAGATTCAACATATAAGTAAGATCATTCAGTATTTCTCTTTCTGTCTGACTTCTATCACTTAGTATAATTCTCCCAATGTCCATTCATAGTGTCACAAATTGTAAAATTTCCTTCTTATTCATGAGTGAATACTATTCCATTGTATATATGTACCACTTCTTCGTGCATTTCTCTATCAATTGACAGACATTTTCCCCCCATGACTTAGCTAATGTAAATAATGCTCCTATGAACATGGAGGTGAAGATGTCTCTGCTAGTTACTGTTTTCAATACTTTGGGATATATTCAAAGAAGTAGAATTGAAGAATTATATCTCTGAAACTCCAAGCAAGAGTATGGATCCATAATGTTTGACAAGAGTTAAATAGGAAATAAGAGAACTCACATATATAAATATAGAGCAAGTTTATTTTTCTGTTGTTGGTTTTGTTACATATCAACTTGGCTAGGCTAATACATTCCCCCAAATTTTTTTCCTTAGTAAGTTTCCAGATAGAGTGGGTTACAAGACATATTCACTCCTATGTGTTAGTAGGTGGAAAGGAGGCAGCAGCCATTTTGTAGCACACACACAAACTGTGTTCCAGTTCTTCAGTCACACATGAGTGTAGGTGCTGCTGTGAAGCAATTTTACAGATGTAATTAAAGTTCCAAGTAGATTAATTCTGAGTTAATGAAAATGGAAGTTATCTCACATGGTCCTGGCTTAATCAAGTGGGTTTCCTTTAAAGAGAGATAAGCCCTTTCCTAAGCTTCAAAGACTTGAAGCAGCAGCTTGGTCTGCAGTCACCCTCACTTCTCCATGGATCTTCCCTTCTCAACTAGTTGGTGGAATTTTGGGTGGCTTAGTCAGCCCCCACAATTGCATAAGCAAATTTCTTGTAGTAAATTATATGTATGTGCATGTGTGTATGTATGTATTTATATAATCTGGTTCTGCTCCTTGGTTCAACCCTGACTGACAAAACTTTTAACTCTCTCTATATAATAATACACTCGTAATACATTTGGTACTTTATCTATTTGACATTTAGTTTGATGTACTAAAGTACACATTTTATAGAAGGATAAACATTTCTTACTGCTGAGACCTCAGTCACAGATGCCCTCAGAGGCCAGAAACAATGGAAGTGGTGTGGTCTCTGGCCAGCTGGGGAAGTGCATTGACATTCAAACAACATTTAATGGCAATATCATGGACATTCATAAAGAGTTAGTGTGCTGGTCAAACAAAGTATATCTGCCCAGAATCCCCCTCAGGCCCTGTGCTTCTAACTACAAACCACAGACATCCTTCATTCTCTCTCTACAACTGACTTTATACCCTGCTGCCTCCACTGTTGTCCATAGTTGCCTGAACCAGTGCTCTGACCTTTAGGTGTAACAGTCAACACCTCTTCATACTTAGAAAGAGCAAGAGGAAGAAGACAGAGTGGATATTTCAAAAAGAATCCTGTAAATTCTCTACCTGAGAATTTTGTGATGATACGTCTGTTATGATACCATGTCCAGTTTTTGGTTGGATGTGTAGCAGAGGCTTCCTTATTTCTGACATGCATCCACCTCTCACTGAGATAAGAGTTATGCTTTATTATAAAGTTGAGAATATCAAAAGATAATATATTAGATATCATTGTAATATTATGTCTGTATTCCATTTACATTTTGTGGTTTCACACCCAACAAATATATTGATTAAACACAGAGATACTCCATTTCAGGAAATATATTTTTTAAAGTTTAATATTTATGAAAGTCATACAAGGGGAAATGTTTTAATAATTGCTTTTATTTAAAATCTGTTTATTTCCCCTGGGCAAAGATTTATCACACTGCTGTTGTCCCTTGACTGTCATAGATCTGCCTTCAAATCATCCTCAGACTTTAACAGAGCATTAGTGCTTTATTTTTATATCATTGTATGTTTATGTGGAAGGTATTTGGGATTTGATCTAGAAACAAATTAATTATATTTTAGCAACTCTGAAAATTCAGTGTATCCTTCCCATAGTGAAGATGTTCACTATTGCAAAAGTGAGTGAATGAATAAAATAAAGTTCTGGGGGCCCTTTGACTATATCACTGACCCCAATGTGTACATGATTCCATTTTATCAGAGAATACAGAAGTTAAAAATAATGAAGATATTTTTTTAACTACTGAACAAAGCCCTAGTGTCTTTTAATTGTATATTAAAGCAAATACGTTCTAAATGATCAGGAGTATTGTTCTCTCCTGTTTGTGCCAAAGTTTAACAACTCTCTCATCTCTTCCACAGAGAAGAAATATACATTATCGGGGTGTATTAGTTGGCCGGGCTGACTTAACAAAGTATTACAGACTATGTGGCTTAAATATCAGAAATTTATTTCCTCACAATTCTGGAGCACTAGAAGTCCAAGATCAAGGTGTTGGCAGGGTTCGTTTCTTCTGAGGCTCTCTCCTTGCCTTGAGATGGCTGTCGTATCCCTGTCTTCACGTTATTCTCTCTTTATTTCTATCTATGTTCTAATCTCTTCTTCTTATAAGGGTACCAGTCATATTAGATGAAGGGCCACCCTATTCAGCTCATTTTAACTTAATTACCTCTTTAATGACTCTATCTCCTAATATAGTCACTTCAACAAATGTTTGAGGTTTTTTTTTTTTATTGTTTTTGGTGGGGAGGGGCGCAAAATTCAACCCATAACAATGGGTAATTGACACTGAATTTTCAGTCTATTTGGATAAGGGTACACAGACATGAGCTTTTGAATCAATGAATGTTTTTATTAAGGCCTTGTTTTTCAAGAGCCATTAAAGTCTCACAGCAGAATCAGAGGGAAGGTACAGAGATTTCCCATGTAACTCCTGCCTCCACATATGCATAGTCTCTCCCGTTATCAGTATACCCCAATAGAGTATGACGGTACGTTTGTCACAGTTGATGAACCTGAATTGACACATCATAATCACCCAAAATTCATAGTTTACATTTTGATATTATGGTTCACTCTTTGTGTGTACATTCTATAGGTTTGGACAAATGTACAATGCCATCGATTTGCCAGTATGCATTATGGAATCATAGAGAGTACAGTTGGCCCTATGTATACATGGGTTCAGCATCCACAGATTCAACCAACTGGGTATTGTGTACTATGTTTACAATCTGAGATTGGTTGAATCCACAGAATTCAATGTGGAGAGCAAGGCAAACTATGCAACTTGAACATCTGAGGATTTTGCTATCAATGGCAAATCCTGGAATTAATCCCTTGTGAATACCAAGGGATGACTGCCCCTTTTTTTCACTACCTTAAAAATACTCTGTGTTTCACCTCTTCAACCCTTGGCAACCACTGAAACTTTTATTGTCTCCATATTTTTGCCTTCTCCAGAATGTTATGTAGTTGAAATCATACAGTATGTAGCCTTTTCAAATTGACTTCCTTCACTTACTAATATGCATTTAAGTTTCCTCCATGTCTTTTCATGGTTTAATAGCTTATTTCTTTTTAATGCTGAATAATATTTCATTGTCTGGATGTGAAACAGTTTATCCATTTACCTACTGAAGGTCATCTTGGTTGATTACAGGTTTTATCAATTATGAATAAAGCTAATATAAACATCCATGTGCAGGTTTTTGCATAGATGTAAGTTTTCAACTCTTTTGAATCAACACCAAAGAGTGTTATTAACTCAAAATGGATCACAGACATAAATGTAAAATGCAAAACTATAAAAACCCTAGAAGATAACATTAGAAAAAACCTAGATGTCCTTGGGTATGGTAATGATTGTATGGGGAGATTATGTTTAGTTTTGTAAGAAACTGCCAAACTGTCTTGCAGAGTGGCTGTACCATTTTACAGTCCCACCAGCAATGAATGGGTGTTCTGGTTGCTCCTCGCCCTCTCCAGCACTTGGTGTTGCAAATGTTGTGGATTTTGGCCATTCTAATAGGTTTGTAGTGGTATTTTGTTGTTGTTTTAATTTTCATTTCTCTGATGACATATGATATGGAGCATATTTTCACATGATTATTTGCCATCTGTATATCTTCTTTGGTGAGATGTTTCTTAGGGTCTTTGGCCCATTATTTAATCAGGTTGTTTGTTTTGGATGACAGTCCCTTATCAGATGTGACTTATGAAAATATTTTCTCCCAGTCTGTGGCTTGTATTCTCACCATTTATTTTTTACAGAGTAGAAGTTTTTATTTTAATGAAATTCAGATTTATAATTTTTTTCAAGGATCATGGCTTTGGCATTGAATCTAGAAAGTCATCATCATACCCAAGGACTTCTAGGTTTTTTGCAATGTTATCTTCTAGGATTTTTATAGTTCTACATTTTACATTTAGGTCTGTGATCCATTTTGAGTTTATTTTTTGAAGGGTATAAGTTCTTTGTCTAGATTCATTTTTTGCATGTGGATGTCAAGTTCCAGCACCATTTGTTGAAGAGACTGTCTTTGCTCTATTAGATTGCCTTTCCTCCTTTGTCAAAGATCAGTTGACTATATTTATGTGGGTATATTTCTGTGTTCTCTATCCTGTTCCATTGATCTATTTGTCTATTCTTTTACCAATACCACACTTTCTTGATTATTGTAGCTTTATAGTATGTCTTAAAGTCAAGTAACATGAGTCCTCCAGCATTGTGTTTGCTATTCAGGGTCTTTTGCCTCTCCATACACACTTTAGCATCAGTTTCTTAATATTTGTAAGATAACTTGCTAGGATTTTTTATCAGAGTTCCACTGAGTTTATAAATCAAATTGGGAAGAACTGAAATACTAATGATATTGAGTCTTCCTATCCATGAACATGGACTATCTCTCAATTTATTTAGTTCTTAGACTTTATTCATCAAAGTTGTATACTTTGCCTTCTCTAGATTGTGGACATATTTTGTTAGATTTATACCTAAGTATTTCATTTTTTTTGGTGCTAATGTAAATAATATTGTGTTTTTACTTTTAAATTCTACTTGTTCATTGCTGGTATACAGGAGAGTCAATGATATTTCCGGGAGTTTTAAGCATTCTGAAGAACTGTGCACTATATCTTACCTTAGAGATGATAGTTTAATCATGACTTTCAAACTTTTGAGTCAAAAATAACATGTTAACATGGAACTATCTTAAAATTGTTTATTAAAATATGTTGAATTAATTGCATCTTTGTATCTGTGCTATACTTTAAATTAAAAACATTTCCAATATCAATTATACATAAGATAATCTCAGAATAATTTTGAAGGCTAATTTAAATCTTATAAACAAATGAATTATCAGAAAAAACTTTAAGTTGATTTTATTTTGTATTTTTGAATTCATGTTTATATTCAAATATATAAAAATTAGATGTTCTCAGTCAACCATATTCAGTTTGTATGATTACAAACCAGTGTTTATGTACATCAGCAAGTACCAAGTTTACTCTGCAATTAAATGGAGATAGAAAGCATTTTTAAGTTAATTAAATTAACCTGGTAGCTTTATTATGTTTTAGCAAACATGGCCTTAGAAGTACAGATTGTGTTGCTCATTCTTTTAGGTTTATGACATGCTATCTTTGTGCCCCATTGGTTGCCAGCTTTTGGTCTTTTATTTTTCCCTTATACAGATCCCCTCAATTCTTTCAATAGTACACCTGCTTGTTTCAGTGTATACTTTTCTATATACTTATTTAAGTATTTACATCAGTGAAATACTGATAGTATTCATAATCATTTAGTTTTAAATTTACCCAGATGATATGCACAATAAATCTTAGTGTTTTCTTTTTTATTATTGTTGTTTAACTATATTTTTCAGATTTAACCATGTTCCTCTAATAGATCTAGTTTCTCACTTGACCACTGCACAGCAGAGCCCATCTCGAACTGTTTGTTAACACAAACAATGTTAAAATAAATCATCTTGTAAAGCTCTCCTTCTATACATGTATAAGACTTAGAGCTATGAGTGATTTACTTTTACCAAAAAAGTGCCTATTTCCATTCCAAAATCACTGATATCAGTGTGTGAATATTCCTTTTTCTTGCTTTCTTGCCTGCATTCAAAGTCATGTGATTTAAAAAATAGAATCCTATGCTTATTTTATGTCACCCGCCCACACACACACCATATTTACTTAAAAACCTGTGGAAGAAGAGGAGATTAAGAATATTCAGCACCACAAATAACTCAATTTCATTTCTTTTTATGGCTGAGTAATATTCCATTGTATATATGTGCCACATCTTCTTTATCCATTTATCTGTTGATGGACACTTAGGTTGCTTCCATGTCCTGGCTATTGTAAATAGTGCTGCGATGAACATTGTGGTACACGACTCTCTTTGAATTATGGTTTTCTCGGGGTATATGCCCAGTAGTGGGATTGCTGAGTCGTATGGTAGTTCTATTTTTAGTAAGAGAGTGGCATTGACATATATACACTACCAAATGTAAAATAGCTAGTGGGAAGCAGCCACATAGCACATGGAGATCAGCTCGTGCTTGTGACCACCTAGAGGGGTGGGATAGGGAGGGTGGGAGGGAGACGAAAGAGGGAGGGGTTATGGGGATATATTTATACATATAGCTGATTCACTCTGTTATACAGCAGCAACTAACACAAAAATGTAAGGCAATTATACTCCAATAAAGATGTTAAAAAAATAAAAAAGGATATTCAGTACCCTGAGCAGATGTTGCTGCCTACCTGTCTTCAGTCACATGCTGAGAACTTTGGACTCTGATAGGGAAGAGCTGACTGATTAGGCAAAGAGGAAACCTTCAAGACTTTAGGCTGGTCTACAGCCTCAAGTGGAATAATAGTAAATTCAGGAGTTGAGGAAAATCCATCCACCCTGACTCTTCTCCTTGGCTACAGCCTCTTCAGCAGCAACTTACTTTTTCTTTTTTAATTTCTTCAATATACCTATAGGAGCAGAGGACAGGCGTGATTTCCAACATGTGTCCAAGAGGAATGTTGCCACACAGAGCAGGATTCCCTGAGCCAACATCCACTACATCAGACACAATGAGTGTCTCCTTGTTGTTGCATGTGTGGCAGTGTCCACATAATGCAGAAAAGAATCTGTATTAAACAGAGCCATGGTGATTAGCCTACAGTCAGAGGCCTTGATAAGAGCTCAACCTTGGAATCAGTACCCAACAAAAGATGGGGCTCCCAGAAAGCTGTCTGAGTCTGCTTAGTAAAGACGCTGAGAATGAAGCATGCAACAATAGATGAGGTTGAGGAGCAGCTGTCAACTTCAGTACAGCATGCCGGCTGGTGCTGCTAGAGGATATGTCTCTGACATCAGTCAGATTTTTAGAGGCCACAATAGCACGAGCTTTCAGCAGAAGCATCTCTGGTTCATAGTATACTTATGATGCAGATGCCATCACTTTTCTTTTCTTTTACACTCTTCTGTCTGAAATTCAGTTTTAGTGACACCCATCACACAGAGAAGAATCTGTGGTTATTCTACTTCTTCTGCAGGATTTCAAGGGCTCTAGACATTGAACATTTTCCTGAGGTTGTGGCAGGAACCACTAACAATGCTGTATGGACCACTTTCTGAAATACGGAGAAAGGATTATGGGAATTTTATTTTTTGCCCATCTAATAGAAAGTAGAATCTTATTGTTTTAAATTGTGTGACTCAGATTACTTTTTATCTGAGCATTTATTCATTTTTCTTATTTGATGCTCTTTCTCATTTTTGTAATTGCCTATTCACTTAATTCCCCACTTTATAATTGGATTTCCTGATGTTTCTGTATGCTTTGCAGTTCCTTTCATATTCAAGGCAATAAAATGTGTTGATTATAGATACTGCAAATATCTTCTTGTAGTGTGCCAACATTTTTTAATTATGTGATTTGAGTCCTTTACAAATCAGAAACTTCAAATACTGTCATTTGGTTCCCCCCTATTTTTCTGAGTCTTGTATAATTATTCTTCCCTATATCAAATTCCATCTGATAGGATATAGGAAGGATGAGGGGGATGGAGAGACAGTCCAAAGATAGCAACACTGGAAGTTGCTGCCACCATTAAGCTGAAGAGACAAAGGGAGGAGATATTGCTACTTGAAGCCACAGAGAAGCAGGCCTCGAGGTGGAATTCTGGGTTAGGGTTACCAGATTAAATATAGGACTCCCAGTTTATTCAAATTTCAGGTAACACGTGTTCTTCCCAAGAGATCATAACTGTCAGAAATAAAATGGCTTCTCCCTTTCTTCCATCCTCCAGTTTTCTGACTGTGATTGCCATTGGCTGAACTCAGTCAGAAGCCAGATGACAAAGGATCCTGGAAAATACAGTTGATAGAACCAAGGAATCAATCTGAGAGTAGATAGGATGAAGAGCCAGTATGGAATCATTTCTACTTGAATTCTTAATCAGTGCAGTCATCTGTTGATATTCTGCAGATTGGCCTGGTCAGTAGGGATGGTTTCTGCCAGTCATATTAGTCACTATGGAGAAGAGCTAAAGCCAAAGTATAAAACTGAAAGCTACAGTCTGTGGTAGGCGGCAGAGGAGCCATAGAGGTCTATAAAGTTACCTTGGAATTACCTATGTGTGGCAGTGGGATTGCCTTGTGTTTTAAATTCAGTATCCTGAAGGTGCTGCTAATTTCAAGTAATCACAACTTCTCACAATCAAGAAAATGTGCAATTTTAATTAAAGCCAAAATGCTATGAGTTATTGACCACTTAAATGCTTTCCACATAATTCATCACCCACGAAATGATTTAGGACTAAATCCTGTTGCATGGTATTAAACCCACTTCACACCAGAACAAAATTGAAAGTAAACACCAAACTTTCTTCTATGTAAACTCTAAGGGCTTTGGTTTTTAATTTCTGACATCCAGTTATTTGCTCAATAAATTGAGATTTCTGCTCCATGCTCGATAATAATTTTGAGGATTGGGGATAAATTAAAAAATGTGTAATCCCTGACTTTAGAGCCTGTGTGTGGGTGGTGTGATATGTAAACAAACTACAATAAAAAGTTGCTGATTTGATTTTTTAAATACTTGTATCGAATATTCTCTATTTTTTTCTCTGGGACAATCAAAATATCTGACATACTGTGAAATCAGACAAAAACATTTTTAAGTGATAAGGCAAATGATCATTCCTTCTAGATTGCTGGATTCCATAATGCGTGGTCTCAATTTTCCTCAGTCAGTCACTTTTATCCCTGATGTTTCATTATGGACCTGGTGACATCAATTTTTAAAAATTTTTATTGGAGTATAGTTGATTTACAATGCTGTGTTAGTTTCAGGTATACAGCAAAGTGAATCAGTTATAAATTGTGGCATCATTTTTATATGAGTCAAATATATTTGAATGAAAAGCACAACAAAAACAACCTGCAAAGAAAAGTGTAGTATTTAATTTATTGTAGAGGTCATAAGTACTGAGGATTTACCTTTTTTAAAGCTAGCATTATGAAAGTTCATTTAATATATCTTTTTCCAAATTCTCTTGAACACTGAGTGGGTAGTTTGTGGAAGAAATTTGCACTTTGAAATGTAATTAGAAAGTACTAAACATTGGACCAAAAGTTGCTGTTGTAATTATGAGAAGTAATCTGACCTTTAGAGTATCTGAAATTTCCACTTTGGAAAAATAAGTAAAAAGAAATAATTTACTATTCAAAATTGCTGTTGATATCATTTGGGACAATCACTGTGTCTAATGTAACTTCATATACTGCTGAAAAAATATGACTTTAATTGTATTACATACTTTTCAGTAAAACAAATTTTCTTTGACATTTGTGTCAAAAAATATGTCAAATAGTTAAGGATTTTTAAAATAAGCTTGATGGATTATTCATATAAGTATAAAAGATTCCCAAGTGAGAACACTGTACCTCTCCATGTTTGTTTCTTTTACTTGTCTTTTTTATTCTCTTCATAATATCTTTAAAGCATATTCATCCTGGATCAGGCATATTTATGTATTGCTTTGTTTTGATTAAGGATTAGTGAATTCCAGCACCAATCTCATCTCCTACGTTTCAACTTGAGCTACTGAAGCTGAAAACATATATTTCTTAGGGAATCAATAGTCTTTCTATAGCCTTTTCCATATTATGGAATGAATATTATGATAATGAATATATAGACATTTATCAAAAAATAAATGCTGAACTTGATCTATTGAGGATTCAATAATAAATTTAGATGGTGTTCCAATTAACAAATTTTGCTCTTTTGAAGGGGGATCAAATAGAGTGATTTTAATTTTTTAGTGTGTCAGATAAAGCCCATTTTGAAAATCCAGAGTAAAAACGATTTTTCTATGATCATGTTAAGACAACAATCAAAGGAAATGTTATCTCTGAAAAGTCAAGCAAAAAACAGATGATACAGGTTTTTTTATCTTTCTACTTAAGCCTATATTTCTCCTATTTTTTTTCTCCAAAAGAAAAAGGAGGAAAAGCGTCTTGCAATTCCCTATGGTTTACACTGTCTAGCAGAGTTAATATACTATAGTCTGTGTCCTCAAACTCTCACAAACTATTACAAATTGGAAGAACATTTTGGTCTCTGAGCAGCATTTCAAGTCAAATATTACAGTCTTGTAGACCATTCCTGTGATTAATTTCAAATAACAGAATTGATGTTATGGCTATCTCTTACATATTGAAGTGCTACTAAACTGAAAAGGATATCCAATATTGTAACAATGAGCCTATTGAATTACTCTCAAAACCTTGGTCAGAGAAAAGAATCCAATATTTTCTCAATAAATTTCTATGTTGTATTTTATATACAAGGATTTCTCAAAACTAATTGAAGAAAATACTAAACTACATAAAAAACTGGTTAAAGAAATCCATATAATAGATATGTTGATATAGAATGGGAAATAGATATTTTTAAAAATTATCGGATTCAGGTCCAAAATACACAAAGGTATGAAAGAAAGAGGTGAGAGAGTTCAAACCCATAAAGAAACAAAAGAGGGTTAAAAAATAAGAATGATTTTAAATACTTTCTACATTATTAAAAAAATCCACAAAATGAGAAACGTTGAGTTTATTCCTATACAGACTTTAAAATGTAATGCAGAAAAAAAATAACATTTTAAATGAATACAAGTAAACAGCATTTAAGGATTGAGGTAGATAGTGTGTTTGATGGAATATGATAAGATATAGATAAGAAGTCAATGAATAAAAAACCACAATAAAATCAAAGAAATTAGAATGGCCAGATATTAATGGATTTTGTAGTAATATTCAAATAAATATTAAATGTTTAATTCATAAGGGAATGAAACTAATCTAATCTCAAGTATAAAACAGAAAGGCAAAGCCCAATTATATTATTTTCCTTTAAGGAATTAAAGATAATACTATTATATACACAGAAAAAGAATTTAAATACATTTGTAAAGAAGTATCATTCATGCCCTTTGACATCTATAAAGATAAAAAGCAAAGACAAGGAAACATTTTTTTTAAATAAAAATAATATAAGAAAATGAAAGATTGAGCAATCATGCTATTTCTACCTAGGAATGTAAATTGATTAAAACTTTCCTTTTAAAAATCATTACCTCTTAGATGTTATCAGTGATTTCAACCATCCGAGCCTTTGAAGATACTAGAAACAAAATTATTCATTAAGGGTTGATAGTAAATTTATGTGTAAAAATATACAAGGCACACTGTATTAATTGCTTCCACATATTTTGGTTCATTTGCTTACATTGCCTCTCCCTATGGGAGGATTAGGAGTCTTTGTCCTGCTGTCCAGGCATAGTCACATGTCCTATTTTGGCCGATGAAATGCCATGCCAGATGAAATAATGGTTGTCATTTCTGAGTATATATTTAAACCTGAAACTTTCTGTCATGGCAACTGCTGATGCTCCAGATAGAGACTGTTCATCACTCTGGGGCAGAAATGGAGGTGAGATGAGATAGAGTCCCAGCTGAACATGATGGGCAGGTAGTAGGTGGTAGAAATGAACTTTTGTTGCTGTGAGCCATTGAGATCTGTGTGTGTGGTGGGGGGGGTCATTTTTTATGCAGCTTAACCAAACCTATCTGGTTTACTACAATATATCAAATATAAGCCAGCAAGAAATTAGAGCCCAGCTTATATACATCAGAGAAACATATTGAGGTTAAAACTGCAGAACTAAACAAAGAACCTCCAAATGGAGAAAAAATTATTAACAATGTCTATGCTCCGAATAACATTAATATTATAAGGGAATTCATAAGGGAATGAAACATTAATATTAATATTAGAAAACATTAACATTAGAAAAATGTTCTTAAAATACCAGGAGAAATGGAAAGGAACACAAAAAATGTCATAAGTTAATAATACTATTTTCAATATTTAATTGATTAAGTTATTGAAAATGTCTTAGTTTTGGCTGCTAGAACAAAGTGCCATAGACTGGTTGGCTTACACACAACAGAAATTTATTTTGCATAGTTCTGGAGGCTGGAAGATTGAGATTGGGCTGCCAGCATGGTCAAGTTCTGGTGAGAATCCTCTTCTGGGTTGCAGACCGATAACTCTTTTATCCTCATATGGCAGAGAGCAGAGAGAGGAAGCAAGCACTCTCAGTGACTCTTACAAGGCCACTAATCCCATTCATGGGGATTCTAATCTCTTGGCTTCATCTAATTCTAATTACCTCCTAAAGGCCTCACCTCCTAATACCATAACATGGGGGGGGGCAGGGTTTCAACATAGGAATTGGGGGGGGACACAAATATTCAGTTCATAACAAAAAATAAATATAATTATATAAAATTGAAACTGAAATTACAAATGTTAATGTAACAGATTTATATCACTCTGATCTAAACAGACAATAAATTAGAAATGAATGAAAAAACATTCACATAATATTTTAACCTTAATATGTTTCTCTTATGTATATAAGCTGGACTCTAATTTCTTGCCTGCTTGTGTTTGTTTTATATGTTGTAGTAAACAAGATACATTTGGTTAAGCTGTATAAAAAATGACCCTCCCATATCCCAAAAAGTCATTTGAGAAATTACTAAATATTAAATAAGATGGGGCAAAAAGGGAGTTAGAATGTCAATTATTGACTATTTTTAAAATAATTTTTAAACTGAGAATGTTATTTAAAATATATGAATGTGGCTTATTGTTATACTCATAGGAAATCTTACAGCTTTTTAACTGATTTAAGTAGTAAATGTGAAAGAATAAAAATATAAATAAGGAATATATGAAGATGTAAAAATGAGAAAAAATGAAACTGTTACAAGGAGCAGAGAGAGCAATATTTGGTTTTTTCTTTTTAACTGAAGGAAATAACCAAGAACCATGGAAGGAAATAAAAACTCTTAAAAAGCACCATGTCTAGAACAATGTATTGATTATTAAAAAAAAATCTTTCTTTGTCAAATCATACCTTATAGTTCTCAAACTTTTGTTTATGCAAGAAGAGATTGTTCAAAACTCACCCATTCTTAACTAAAAGCAAACTTAATTGTTAAAGCATTTCTCAAACCTGCTAGGAGACATCATATTATTCTGAAGATATAAATTTTACTTGTTAAATCTAGGAGAGAATTGAACAAATGAAAATTGCGATGTAAAAATAATTACCAAAAACTTCATATATATATATATATATATATATATATATATATATAAATACCAAAAAGTCCAGTAAAACCAGGTAGGGTTGTGGAGACTGCTGGTGAACAGTACTTTTGCTTTGCCTGTAGCTATATAAATTGTTAGTTTTTGTGAACATTAATTTAATAGTGCATTGCAAAAGACTTGAAATGAGATTGCTTTTAGACTCCGAAATTCTACCTCTGGAAATTGAGTCTCAGAAAAATACTTATGCACATTTGTATATCAAAATAATTATGTTTTTTAAATGAATTGGGGGATGGCTAATGTTTCAGAAGACTTTATGTGGTTAAACTTTACTAATTTCTTTAGAGGAAATATATTCACATTGTTATTCAAACAAATTAATAAAACTGATTGTAAATTTTACATTTAAGACAATTTTTTGCAATAGTAATGAAAATATTGAAACAATGTTATGCAACATGAGTGGTAATTATCTGCCAGCATAAGGTTCACGGTTATGACGATAGTCAATCCAATAGCTGTCTCTTTTCCCTAAGCTTTATTTTGTCTCTTAATGCATATGATACATTGGTATGACGGCTGCTGGGATATTAGTGGATGAATATACATGGTATATAATAGTGTTAGTGAGTTTAATATTTCAATGTAGATATTAATCAAAGTTAGATTTCTTACCTGCTCTAGGACATTGCTCTAGCAATTCCCAGTTTTCTCCTTTGTATTATCACTTTCTTGCCTCTATACCAGAAATTTCTCCCCAGTAAAGAGAGAGAGAGAATGGCCCCTGCCGCTCAGATTCTAAAACCCTTCCTTAGAGGATTAAGTTTATGCTCTGTCTTGATTTTCTCTCATTCTTACTTGAAAATATCGTGTCACTTAATTGCTCTTATCATGGTTACCGGTGGTCAATGCACAGCATCTATTGAACTGGACCTGTCTGCCTCCTTTGATCCAGGTGAGCAAGCTCTTGCCATTTAAATATTTACTTTGGTTGGCTTACATAGCACCAAATTTATACTTATTTTCTCCTCTCAGTCTCTCCTTCTCTTCACCATGACCTCTAAACTTTGGCACACCCCACAGGTCTATCCTTGGATTTCTCTCTCTGCAATTACTTTTTTGTGATCTCAACCCTAGCATACCCCTCCATTTATTTAGGTTATCTTTAAATTTTCTCAATAATTAAAATTTTCTGTGTAGAAGTCCTATATAACCATTGTTAGATTTATTCCTTGGCATTGAAAATTTTTGATTCTAGAATACATGTTATCCCTTATTATTTTATTTTCTAGGTGTCTCTTCCTGGCATATATAATACAATTAATTTTGAATGTTAATTTCTTACTCAGGAACTTTGTTCAATTCTTTTATTTATTATAACCGTTCTTCATAGTTTCTTTTTAATTTTCTGTGTATTTGATCATCTAATCTATGTATAACAACCATTAAAAAATCACTTCTTTTGCGTGATTGCACTTACCCATTATCACCGTTTCTAGTTTCTATTGTTGTAGAAGTCAGGGTATGTTTGTTTCAATCCTGACCTCAGATCATTTACTTCAACATTAATTAATGCAATATTTTTGGTTTGTTTTTCTTTACAACTGATTACATTAGAAAGCTCCACTCTATTCCCAGTTGAAGACATTTTATTTTGAACGGATATTAAATATTATCAAACTATTTTTCTGGGTTGATTGAGATATTTATTGTGATATCCTCTTTTATTCTTTCATGATGTTGAATTACACTGATTGAAAATTTTTGAACCAACATTGCGTTGCTTGAGAAAATCCAGATTGGTCTTAATGTATTATCTTTTTATTATTTTACTGTATTCAAAATATTATTTTCTTTAGGATTGCTGTTTCTATGCCTGTTACTAAAATTGAACTTCAGATTTCCATAATCTTAATATCCTTGTCAGGATTTGTTATCAAGATTATGCTCACCAGGGACTTCCCTGGTGGTACAGTGGTTAAGAATCTGCCTGCCAGTGCAGGGGACATGGGTTTGAGCCCTGGTCCGGGAACATCCCACATGCCACGGAGCAAGTAAGTCCGTGCGCCACAACTACTGAGCCTGCACTCTAGAGCCTGTGAGTCACAACTGCTGAGCCCACATGCCACAACTACTGAAACCCACGCACCTAGAGCCTGTGCGCCACTGCAATGAGAAACCCACGCACTGCAATGAAGAGTAGCCCCCCACTCGCCGCAACTGTAGAAAGCCTGTGCGCAGCAATGAAGACCCAATTCAGCTATAAATAAATAAATGTTTTTTAAAAAAGATTATGCTCGCCCTATAAAATGAGTAACTAATATTTCATCTTTTTATTCTAAGAATTCACAAGATTCTTTTTTTTCTTTTCTTTTTTTTTTTTTTTTTTTTGCGGTATGAGGACCTATCACTGTTGTGGCCTCTCCCGTTGCGGAGCACAGGCTCCGGACGTGCAGGCTCAGCGGCCATGGCTCACGGGCCCAGCCGCTCCGCGGCATGTGGGATCTTCCCGGACCGGGGCACGAACCCGTTTTCCCTGCATCAGCAGGCGGACTCTCAACCACTGCACCACCAGGGAAGCCCCACAAGATTCTTAATTCAATGCTTAATAGAATTCATGGGTGAAGCTATCTGGTCTTGGAGATTTCTTTGCTGGGAAGTTAATCATTTTTATTCATAGGTCAATTGACATTTTCATTTTTTACTTTCTAAAACTTTTTCTAAATTTTTAAATTTATTGAGAAAATATTGATTATACAGTGCTCTTTGCACCATCCTTTTTATGTCTTGTACTATTTGTTCTGGTATCACCTCTTTTATTTGTGGTATTGATTATATAACCCCTCTCTTCTAAATTGGCATTTATCAAATTCATTAGGCTTTTCTGAGGACCAACTTTTTACTTTTTTTACCCCTTCTATTTTATTTTCTCCTATATCATTAATATTTTCTCTTGCCTTGTTATACTTTCGTCTAATTCTCTGGGTTTAATTTACTCTTACATGTCTGTTTTGTTGAGATAGATGCTTAACTCACTGTTTTTCAGTTTTTCCTCATTGCTTATTTGCCTAAATCTCCCTCTAAACACAGCTGATCCTCTATTTTTTCTTTTAAAATAAATCTATCATATCTCAATACCTCAAAGATATCTGTTTACTATAGATTTAAGCTTTTTCATGTGATGTATTTCAACATGACTTTATTTGTATTTATCCTGCTTGAGTTTCATAGGGTTTCTTTAATCTTGACTTGATATAATTCACTAGTTTCAGAAAATCCTTAGCCATTATCTCCTCAAATATTACTGTACTTCATTCTCTCTTGCCTTCTTCTGAGATTTCATTAAATATGGTAGACCTCATCACTTTGTTCCCTACATCTCTTCTACATTTTCGATCATATTGTCTTCACACACCTGCTTTTTTTTTTTTTTTCTTTCTTTCTTTTTTGTGGTACACGGGCCTCTCACTGTTGTGGCTTCTCCCGTTGCGGAGCACAGGCTCCGGACGCGCAGGCTCAGCGGCCATGGCTCAGGGGCCCAGCTGCTCCGCGGCATGTGGGATCTTCCCGGACCGGGGCACGAACCCGTGTCCCCTGCATCGGCAGGCGGACTCTCAACCACTGCGCCACCAGGGAAGCCCCCACACACCTGCTTTTGTATATATTCCTCTGACCTATATTTCTGTTTTTAATTAATACATTTTGTTGTAATTCCTTCTGTTCGATTGTATAATTTTTGGTTTGTGGTTTTTAAGTTATGGGATTTCCATTTGATTCTTTATCATAATTCCCATTAGATTGCTTCTTATCTTTTCCAGCATATGAAGCAGAGTCATATTTTTATTGAAGTATAGTTGATTTACAATGTTGTGTTAATTTCTGCTGTACAGCAAAGTGATTCAGTTATAAATATGTTTACATTTTTTATATTCTTTTCCATTATGGTTTATCACAGGATGTTGAATATAGTTCCTTGTACTACACAGTAGGACCTGCTGTTATCAGGTCTACATTTAATAGATTACATGTGCTAACCCCACACTCCCCATCCATCCCTGACCCCACCCCCTTGGCAACCACAAGTCTGTTCTCTATGTCTATGAGTCTGAAGCAGAGTCATTTTAAT
The DNA here is from genome assembly GCF_949774975.1 of Lagenorhynchus albirostris. NCBI lineage: Eukaryota > Metazoa > Chordata > Mammalia > Artiodactyla > Delphinidae > Lagenorhynchus > Lagenorhynchus albirostris. The sequence continues at coordinate 125,022,468 of NC_083098.1, forward strand.
GTGTGTCTAATATTTTCTATTCATGTGACAAATTTTATTTTATTGAATACTGGACATTGTCTATGAAAAAATTAAGTTTAGAGGTAATCTTAGTTCTAGGGCTATGTTAACTTTTTTAATAGAAGGATTACTTTTGTTTTGGTAGGGCACTAGTGGAAATCTACAAACTTTAATTCTGATCAGGTCTTATTTTCTGTTTACTTTTAGAGTGTACACTTTTGATTCTAAACACAAAGTGTTTGACATTTTACCAATGCCTCTTTCCTCAGAAGCCTCTGAAATCTTCTATTACCATAGTTGCTAAGAATGTCAGAAGCTTTTTCACCTATTTTACTCAGGCAGTATTTTACAGAATATACAGATGCTCAGAGAGGAAAAATAACCCCATAGACTGTTTATCTGTTTGGTTTTTTTTTTCTTATTTCGGCACCATGATTCTTCCAAACCATTATACTTTTTTGATGCATTTAGGCAGATGTTTTAAAAATATGTGTTTTGTCTAGCTTTTCTAGCTGTCCTTGAAAGGAGAGATGATTTGAAATATCTAATTCATTATTAACAGAAAGAGAATTTAGGATAATCCAATATTGTTTTTAATAGCTTCCTAAGTTTCTTTGAACATGTATTAACAATATGTTATTTTTAATGTTTTTATAATATCATCACCTCTCATATGACCAACCCGTTATCTTAATATTTAATTTGTATCAACATGTATGGGCATGGTAAAATGGAAGAGAAATTAAAACACTGTGTACAAACCACCCCAAGGAGTTAGGGGTGGATCATGAGGGTGGGGGCAATGAAGGCAACAAAAGTAGAAATTTTCAACCTGAGAACAAGAGGTAATTTGACAATTAGAAAAGACTTTGAAATTAATGTTTAAAAGTAAGATAGAAAATAAGAATTTAAATCCAAATCAATTCATTCAAATATTCTAAATAAAATTTCTACCAAACTATTATTACAGACAATTTAAAAATAATTATGGGTCTCAAGGAATAACAGCATTATTTTTTTCTAAGTGTTAAGTTGGAATGACTCAACTATTTTACTATAGACTTTAGCCATATTTATATCTTTCCTAAATGCATAATTATTTCTAATTTGCAAGTCATAACATTTCTCATATTTAACATTTCTATTTAGCAACTGTAATGAGATTTAAAACTCAGTATTTTAAAAGTTGAAGATGGTCTTTCATTTATTTCTTCTTATCAGTTTTGTACTTTTTTTTCCTATTTCACAAAATCCAAAAAAACCCTATCATTTCAGTTATTCATTAACATTTTTCTCACATATACAGGTATAGCTCAGATATAGTGCAGGTTCAGTTCCAGACTATCACAATAAATTGAGTATTGTCATAAAACAAGTCACATGAATTTTTTGGTTTCCCAGTGCAAATAAAACTTTTGTTTGTACTATACTGTAGTTTACTAAGTGTACGATACAGTTATGTCTAGGAAAACAATGTATGTACCTTAACTAAAAAACATTTTATTGCTACAAAATGCTAACCATCATCTGAACCTTCAGTCAGTCCTAATCTTTTTGCTGATGGAGGGTTTTACCTCGATGTTGGTGGCTGCCATCTGATCAGGATGGTGGTTTCTGAGGTTTGGGGTGTCTGTGGCAATTTCCTAAAATCAGGCAGCAATGAGTTTGCTGCATCAATTGACTCTTCCGTTCATGAACAATTTCTCTGTAGAAAGCATTGCTGTTTGATAGCATTTTACCCACGTAGAACTTCTTTCAACCATCTCAAAATGTGCCACTACTTTATCAACTAAATTTATATCATGTTCTAAATTCTTTGTTGTCATTTTAATAATCTTCACAGCATCTTCATCAGGCATAGATTCCAGCTCAAGAAATCACTTGCTTTGCTCATCCATAAGAAACAATTCTTCATTCCTACAAATTTTATCATGAGATTGCAGGAATTCAGTCACATATTCATACCCCACTTCTAATTCTATTTCTCTTCATATTCCCAACACATCTGCAGTTATTTCCTCCACTGAAGTCTTGAACCCCTCGAAGTTGGGTTAGAAACAACTTCTTCAAAACTACTGTTAATGTTGATATTTTGACCTCTTCTCATGAATCATAAATGTTCTTAATGGCATCTAGAAATGTGAACCCTTCCTAGGAGGTTCTTAATTGACTTTTCCCAGATCTATCAAAGGAATCACTCTCTATGGAAGATGTATATCATTATGAAATGTATTTCTTTTTTTTTGTTGTTGTGGTGTGCGGGCCTCTCACTGCTGTGGCCTCTCCCATTGCGGAGCACAGGCTCCAGACGCACAGGCTCAGTGGCCATGGCTCACGGGCCCAGCCACTCCGCGGCATGTGGGATCTTCCCGGACCGGGGCACAAACCCGTGTCCCCTGCATCAGCAGGCGGACTCTCAACGACTGCGCCACCAGGGAAGCCCTGAAATATATTTCTTAAGTAATAAGACTTGAACGTTGAAATTACTCCTTGATCCATGGTCTGCAGAATGGCTGTTATATTAGCAGGCATGAAAACAACATTATTCTCCTTGCGTTTTTACATCTGAACTCGTGGGTGACAAGGTACATTGTCAATGAGCAGTAATATTTTGAAAGGAATCTCTTTTTTTTTTTTTTTGAGCAATAGGTCTCAACAGTGAGATTAAAATATTCATTAAATCATGTTGTGAACAGATGTGCTTTGTTGTTTCATTTATAGAGCACAGGCAGAGTAGATTTAGCATGATTTTTAGGGCCCTAGGATTTTCAGAATGGTAAATAGGTATTGGCTTCAACTTAAAGTCACCAGTTGGATTAACCCCTAACAAGACAGCCAGCCTGTCCTTTGAAGCCAGGCATTGACTCCTCCTCTCTTGCTTTAAAAGTCCTAGATGGCATCTTCTTCCAATAAAAGACGGTTTAGTCTACATTGAAAATCTGCTGTTTAGTGTAGCTGCTTTCATTAATTATCTTAACTAGATATTCTGGATAACTTACTGTAGCTTCTACATCAGCACTTGCCACTTCACTTTGCACCTTTATGTTATGGAGGCGGCTTCTTTCCTTAAACCTCATGAACCCATTTCTGCTACCTTCAAACTTCTCTTCTGCAGCTTCCTTACCTCTCTCAGCCTTTATAAATTGAAGAGAGGTAGATCTTTGCTTTGGATTAGGCTTTGACTTAAATTTATGTCATGACTAGTTTGATCTTCTATCCAGACTGCTGAAACTTTCTCCATATCAGCAATAGGTTCCTTTGCTTTCTTATTATTTGTGTGTTCACTGGAGTAGCTCTTTTAATTTCCTTCAATAATTTTTCTTTGCATTCATGTGGCTAACTTTTTGGTGCAAAAGGCCCAGCTCTCAGCCTGTCTTGTATTTTACCATGCCTTCCCCACTAATCTTAATCATTTCTAGATTTTCATTTAAAGTGAGAGATGAATGACTCTTCCTTTCACTTAAACACTTAGAGGCCATTGTAGGGTTATTAATTGGCCTAATTTCAATACTGTTGTGTCTCAGAGAATAGGGAGGCCCGAGGGGGAAAGGGAGAGGGATAAATTGGGAGATTGGGATCAACATATACACACCGCTATATATAAAGTTGGTAACTAATAAGAACCTATTGTATAGCACAAGAAACTCTACTCAATACTCTGTAGTGGCCTATATGGGAGAAAAATCTAAAAAAGAGTGGATATATGTATATGTATAACTGATTCACTTTGCTGTACACCTGAAACTAACATAACATTGTAAATCAACTATAATCAGTGGAACAGTCAGAACACACAACATTTATTAAGTCTGCCATTTTATATGGGTGCAGTTTGTGGTGCCCCAAAACAATTATAATAGTAACATCAAAGATCACTGATTACAGATCACCATAACAAATATAATAATAAAAAATGTTTGAAATATTGCGAGAACTACCAAACTGTGCACAGACACACACAGTTAACACATGCTGTTGGACAAATAGAGCTGATAAAACTGCTTGATGCAGGGCTGCCACAAATCTTCAATTTTTAAAAAACACAATATCTGCAACGCAAAATATCTGCAAAGCCCAATAAAACAAGGCATGCTGTATCCCTTTTTTTTGCCATTGCTACTTCTGAAATCACTAATTAACTTTGTTGATTCACCTTTGTCTTGTTTACAGCTTTTCTCTTTACTCAGCAATCTGGCATTTATAATCTTCTCAAAGTGCAGGTTTCACTTTTTTCCCTATGATAGATATGAATAGTTACTTATTTGATAACCATTTTCCTTCAAAAAAAACTTATAAATGTAGCTAATTAAATATACTTATCTCCCCATCTTTTCTTGCTTATAAAGATAGCAAGTGGCCCAATTTTGGCAAAAGCAATGTAAGCAGAAATATATGAGAGTAGGAGAATGCTTAAGAAAAAGTATTTTTTATAATAGAACAGACCACACTTACTTAACACATGGCTTCTACTAATTGCACAACCTCTAATAGCCCATTAAATATGGAAATAAATTGTTGACTTTCAATCCGTATTTTGTGAATAATGGCTGAACTGTGTGAGTTGGCACTATGTATATAAAATACATACTTATACAATTTTCTATAATAAGTATAATTTTGAAATATAGATGTTTTTATTTTAATGATACATAATAATGCCTAATTAAGGAGTGTGCTTTGCTGTTTCTTTATTGAAGTATAGTTAAATTACTAGTTTTAGTTGTACACATTTCAAAATGATTTGACATTTATATAAACTGCAAATTGATTACCATGATAAGTCTACTTAACATTTATCACCATACAAACTTATTACAGTATTATTAACTATATTCTCTGCATCATTGCTTTACATCCCAGTGACTTCTTTATTTCATAACTGGTAATTTGTACCTCTTAATCCTCTTCACCTATTTCACTCATCCCCACACACCCTACCCTCTCAACCACCAGTTTGTGTCTATGAGTCTGATTCTGTTTTGGTGTCTGTTCATTTGTTCCTTAGATTCTACATATAAATGAAATCATAAGGTACTTGTCTCTTGCTGTCTGACTTCTTTTACTTAGCATAATATGCTCTAGGTCCATCAGTCTTGACACAAATAGCAAGATTTCATTACTTTTTATGACTAATATTCCATTGTGTGTGTGTACACACATGCGTGTGTATCACATCATTTTTATCCATTCATTTATCAGCAGACACTTTGGTTGCTTTGGTATCTTAGATATTGTAAATATTACTGCAAGGAATATTGGAATGCATATATCTTTTGAATTAGTGTTTTCGTTTTCTTCACATAAATATCCAGAAGTGGAATTGCTGGATTGTATGGTAGTTTTATTTTTAATTTTTTGTGGAATTTCCATACTGTTTTCCATAGTGCCTGTACCAATTTACATTCCCACCAACAGTGCCTGAGAGGTCCCTTTTCTCCACATCCTTGCCAACACTTGTTATTTCTTATCTTTTTTTGTCTTTTTTACTGCATATATAAATGGCTCTTTTTTTTAAACATCTTTATTGAGGTATAATTGCTTTAAAATGGTATGTTAGTTTCTGCTTTATAACAAAGTAAAAAAGCTATACATATACATATATAACCATATCTACTCCCTCTTGTGTCTCCCTCCCACCCTCCCTATCCCTCCCCTCTAGGTGGTCACAAAGCACCAAGTTAATCTCCCTGTGCTATGTGGCTGCTTCCCACTAGCTAGCTATTTTACATTTGGTTGTGTATATATGTCCATGCCACTCTCTCACTTTGTCCCAGCTTACCCTGCCCCCTCCCCATGTCCTCAAGTCCATTCCCTACATCTGCGTCTTTATTCCTGTCCTGCACCTAAGTTCTTCATAACCACTTTTTTTTTATTCCATAGATATGTTTTAGCATGTGGTATTTATTTTTCTCTTTCTGAATTATTTCACACAGTATGACAGTCTCTAGGTCCATCCACATCACTACAAATAACTCAATTTCATTTCTTTTTATGGCTGAGTAATATTCCCTTGTATATATGTGCCACATCTTCTTTATCCATTCATCTGTTGAAGCAGCCAGACATTTCGGCTGCTTCCATGTCGTGGCTACTGTAAATACAGCTGCAATGAACGTTGTGATACATGACTCATTTTGAATTATGGTTTTCTCAGGGTATATGTCCAGTAGTGGGATTGCTGTATCCTATGGTAGTTCTATTTTTAGTTTCTTAAGGAACCTCCATCCTGTACTCCATAGTGGCTGTATCAATTTACATTCCCACCAACAGTGCAAGAGGGTTCCCTTTCCTCCACACCCTCTCCAGCATTTATTGTTTATAGATTTTTTGATGATGACCATTCCGACTGGTGTGGGGTGATACCTCATTGTAGTTTTGATTTGCATTTCTCTAATTATTAGTGATGTTGAGCATCCTTTCATGTGTTTCTTGGTTGTCTGTATATCTTCTTTGGGGAGATGTCTATTTAGGTCTTCTGCCCATTTTTGGACTGGGTCGTTTGTTCTTTTGATATTGAGCTGCATGAGCTGCTTATAAATTTTGAGATTAATCCTTTGTCAGTTGCTTCATTTGCAAATATTTTCTCCCATTCTGAGGGGTGTCTTTCATCTTGTTTATGGTTTCCTTTGCTGTGCAAAAGCTTTTAAGTCTCATTAGGTCCCATTTGTTTATTTTTGTTTTTATTTCCATTTCTCTAGGAGGTGGGTCAAAAAGGATCTTGCTGTGATTTATGTCATAGAGTGTTCTGCCTATGTTTTCCTGTAAGAGTTTTATAGTGTCTGGCCTTACATTTAGGTCTTTAATCCATTTTGAGTTTATTTTTGTGTATGGTGTTAGGGAGTGTTCTAATTTCATTCATTTACATGTAGCTGTCCAGTTTTCCCAGCATCACTTATTGAAGTGACTGTATTTTCTCCATTGTATATTCTTGCCTCCTTTATCAAAAATAAGGTGACCATATGTGTATGGGTTTATCTCTGGGCTTTCTATCTTGTTCCATTGATCTATCTTTCTGTTTTTGTGCATGGGTTTACCTCTGGGCTTTCTATCCTTTTCCATTGATCTATATTTCTGTTTCTGTGCTAGTACCATACTGACTTGATTACTATAGCTTTGTAGTATAGTCTGAAGTCAGGGAGTCTGATTCCTCCAGCTCCGTTTTTCTTTGTCAAGATTGCTTTGGCTATCCAGGGTCTTTTGTGTTTCCATACAAACTGTGAAATTTTTTGTTCTTTTCCTGTGAAAAATCGCATTGGTAATTTAATGAGAATTGCATTGAATCTGTAGATTGCTTTGGGTAGTAGAGTCATTTTCACAATGTTGATTCTTCCCATCCAAGAACATGGTATATCTCTCCATCTGTTGGTATCATCTTTAATTTCTTTCATCAGTGTCTTATAGTTTTCTGCATCTAGGTCTTTTGTGTCCTTAGGTAGATTTGCTCCTCAGTATTTTATTCTTTTTGTTACAAAGGTAAATGGGAGTGTTTCCTTAATTTCTCTTTCAGATTTTTCATCATTAGTGTATAGGAATTCAAGAGATTTCTATGCATTAACTTTGTATCCTGCTACTTTACCAAATTCATTGATTAGCTCCAGTAGTTTTCTGGTAGAATCTTTAGGATTCTCTATGTATAGTATCATGTCATCTGCAAAGAGTGACAGTTTACTTCTTCTTTTCCAATTTGGATTTATTTATTTATTTTTCTTCTCTGATTGCTGTGGCTACAACTTCCAAAACTTTGTTGAACAATAGTAGTGAGAGTGGGAAAACTTCTCTTGTTCCTGGTCTTAGTGGAAATGGTTTCAGTTTTTCACTGCTGAGAACAATGTTGGCTGTGGGTTTGGCATAATGGCCTTTATTATGTTGAGGTAAGTTCCTGCTATGCCTACTTTCTGAAGGGTTTTTATCATAAATGGGTGTTCAATTTTGGTGAAAGCTTTTTCTGCATCTATTGAGATTATCATATGAATTTTGTCCTTCAATTTGTTAATGTGGTGTATCACATTGATTGATTTACATATATTGAAGAATCCTTGCATTCCTGGGATAAAACCCACTTGATCATGGCATATGATCCTTTTAATGTGCTATTGGATTCTGTTTGCTAGTATTTTGTTGGGAATTTTTGCTTCTTTGTTCATCAGTGATATTGGCCTGTAGTTTTCTTTCTTTGTGACATCTTTGTCTGGTTGTGATATCAGGGTGGTGGTGGCCTCATAGAATGAGTTTGGGAGTGTTCCTCCCTCTGCTATATTTTGGAAGAGTTTGAGAAGTATACATATTAACTCTTCTCTAAATGTTTGATAAAATTCACCTGTGAAGCCATCTGGTCCTGGGCTTTGTTGGAAAATTTTTAATGACAGTTTCAATTTCAGTGCTTCTAATTGGTCTGTTTATATTTTCTCTTTCTTCCTGGTTCAGTGTCTCAGAAGGTTGTGCTTTTCTAAGAATTTGTCCTTTCCTTTCAGGTTGTTCAGTTTATTGGCATATAGTTGCTTGTAGTAATCTCTCATGATCCTTTGTATTTCTGCAGTGTCAGGTGTTACTTCTCCTTTTTCATTTCTAGTTCTATTGATTTGAGTCTTCTTCTTTTTTTTCTTGATGAGTCTGGCTAATGCTTTGTCAATTTTGTTTATCTTCTCAAAGAACCAGCTTTTAGTTTTATTGATCTTTGCTATTGTTTCCTTCATTTCTTTTTCATATATTTCTGATCTGATCTTTATGATTTCTTCTAACTTTGGGGTTATTTTGTTCTTCTTTTTCTAATTTCTTTAAGCGTAAGGTTAGGATGTTTATTTGAGATGTTTCTTGTTTCTTAAGGTAGGATTGTATTGGTATAAATTTCTCTCTTAGAACTGCTTTTGCTGCATCCCATAGGTTTTGGGCCATCATGTTTTCATTGTAATTTTTTCTAGGTATTTTGTGATTTCCTCTTTGATTTCTTCAGTGATCTCTTGGTTATTAATTAGTGTATTGTTTTGCCTCCATGTATTTGTATTTTTTACAAATTTTTTCCCTGTAATTGATATCTGGTCTCATAGCATTGTGGTAGGAAAAGACACTTGATATGATTTCAATTTTCTTAAATTTACCAGGGCTTGATTTGTGACCCAGGATATGATCTATCCTAGAGAATGTTCCATGAACACTTGAGAAGAAAATGTATTCTGTTGTTTTGGGATGGAATGTCCTATAAATATCAATTAAGTCCATCTTGCTTAATGCATCATTTAAAGCTTGTGTTTTGTTATTTATTTTCATTTTGGATTACCTGTTCATTGGTGAATGTGGGGTGTTAGAGTCCCCTACTATCATCGTGTTCCTGTCGATTTCTCCTCTTATGGCTGTTAGCATTTGCCTTATGTATTAAGGTGCTCCTGTGTTGGGTGCATAAATATTACAACTGTTATATCTTCTTCTTGGATTGATCCCTTGATCATTAGGCAGTGTCCTTCCTTGTCTCTTGTAATATTCTTTATTTTAAAGTGTATTTTATCTGATATGAGTATGGCTACTCCAGCTTTCTTTTGATTTCCATTTGCATGGAGTACCTTTTTCCATCCCCTCACTTTCAGTCTGTATGTGTCCCTAGGTCTGAAGTGGGTTTCTTGTAGACAGCAGATATATGGGTCCTGTTTGGTATCCATTCAGCCAGTCTATGTCTTTTGGTTAGAGATTTTAATCAATTTACATTTTAGGTAATTATCGATATGTATGTTCCTATTACCATTTTCTTAATTGTTTTGGGTTTGTTATTGTAGGTCATTTCCTTCTCTTGTGCTTCCTGCCTAGAGAAGTTTAGCATTTGTTGTAAAGCTGGTTTGGTGGTGCTGAATTCTCTTAGATTTTGCTTGTCTGTAAAGGTTTTAATTTCTCTGTCGCATCTGAATGAGTTCCTTGCTGGGTAGAGTAATCTTAGTTGTAGGTTTTTCCCTTTCATCACTTTAAATATGTCTTGCCACTCCCTTCTGGCTTGCAGAGTTTCTGCTGAAAGACCAGCTGTTAACCTTATGGGGATTCCCTTGTATGTTATTTGTTGTTTTTCCCTTGCTGCTTTTAATATTTTTCTTTGTATTTAATTTTTGATTGTTTGATTAATATGTGTCTTGGCATGTTTCTCCTTGGATTTATTCTGTGTGGGACTCTCTGTGCTTCCTGGAGTTGATCAACTATTTCCTTTCCCATATTAAGGAAGTTTTCAACTATAATCTGTTCAAATATTTTATCTGACCTCTCTTCTTTGTTCGCCCAACTCCTGGGGTTCAGCTTTGGATTTGGTCCGCCTCTGCCTGTAGGTCGCCTGAGGGTGTCTTTTCTTCGCTCAGACAGGATGGGGTTAAAGTAACAGCTCATTAGGTGGCTCTGGCTCAGGCCGGAAGGAGGAAGGGGTATGGAATGTGGGGCAAGTCTCTGGTGGCAGAGGCCAACATGATGTTGCACCAGCCTGAGCCGCGCCATGTGTTCCCCCAGGGCAGTTGTACCTGGATCTCAGGACTCTGGCAGTGGCAGCCTACACAGGCTCCCAGGAGGGGAGGTGTGGATAGTGACCTGTGCTTGCACACAGGCTTCTTGGTGGCTGCAGTAGCAGCCTTAGCGTTTCATGCTCGTCTGTGCGGTCCGCACTGATAGCCGCGGCTTGAGCTCCTTTAGGCGGTGCTCTGAATCCCCTCTCCTTGTGCATTTGTTGTGATGCTGGTTTGGTGGTGCTGAATTCTCTTAGCTTTTGCTTGTCTGTAAAGGTGCACCCCGAAACAATGGTCTCTTGCCTTTTAGGCAGGTCCAGACATTTTCCTGGACTCCCTCCCAGCTAGCTGTGGTGCACTAGCCTCCTTCAGGCTGTGTTCACACAGCCAACCCCAGTCCTCTACCTGGAACCCAACCTCCAAAGCCGGCGCCTTAGCTCCCAGCCCCCACCCGCCCAGGCGCGTGAGCAGACAAGCCTCTTGGGCTGGTGAGAGCTGGTCGGCACCAATCCTCTGTGCGGGAATCTCTCCACTTTGCCCTCAGCACCCCTGTTGCTGCACTCTCCTCCATGGCTCTGAAGCTTCCCTCCCACCACCCTTGTCTCCGCCAGTGAAGGGGCTTCCTAGTGTGTGGAAACTTTTCCTCCTTCATAGCTCCCTCCCAGTGGTGCAGATCCCATCCTTATTCTTTTGTCTCTGTTTTTTCTTTTGCCCTACCCACGTACATGGGGAGTTTCTTGCCTTTTGGGAAGTCTGAGATCTTCTGTCAGTGTTCAGTATGTGTCCTGTAGGAGTTGTTCTACAAGTAGATGTATTTCTCATGTATTTGTAGGGAGGAAGGCAATCTCCACATCTCACTCCTCCACCATCTTGAAGGGCTCCCCATTTCTTATCTTTTTGATAGTAGCAAATCTGCAAGGTGTGAGATGATATCTCACTGAGGTTTTTTGTTTGTTTGTTTGTTTGTTTGTTTTGTGGTATGCGGGCCTCTCACTGTCGTGGCCTCTCCCATTGCAGAGCACAGGCTCCGGACGTGCAGGCTCAGCGGCCATGGCTCACGGGCCCAGCCGTTCCGCGGCACATGGGATCCTCTCAGACCGGAGCACGAACCCGCGTCCCCTGCATCGGCAGGCAGACTCACAACCACTGCGCCACCAGGGAAGCCCATTACTGAGGTTTTGATTTGCATTTCCCTGATGATTAGTGATGTTGAACATCTTTTCACGTGCCTGTTGGCCATCTGGATGTCTTCTTTGGAAAAAAGTCTATTCAGAGCCTCTGTCCATTTTTAAATTGGATTGTTTGTGTGTTTTTTAATAAATTCATTTTTTAATTTTTTAATTTTTTGTCTGTGTTGTGTGTTTGTTGCTGTGCACGAGCTTTCCCTAGTTTAGGTTAGCAGGGGTTGCTCTTCATTGCAGTGCACAGGTTTCTCATTATGATGGCTTCTCCTGTTGCTGAGCATGGACTCTAGGTGCCTGGACTTCAGTAGTTGTAGCTTGAGGGCTCTAGAGTGGGTTCAGTAGTTGTGATGCATGGGCTTAATTAATCCACAGCATGTGCGATCTTCCCGGACCAGGGCTCAAACCCATATCCCCTGCATTGGAAGGTGGATTCTTAACCACTGCACCACCAGGGAAGTCCCTGTCATTTTTTCTTATGTTGAGTTGTATGAGCTCTTTATATATTTTGGATATTATCCTTTTATTGCATGTATTATTTGCATGTGTTTTCTCCCATTCAGTAAGTGGCTTTTTGTTCTATTAATGGTTTGCTTTGCTGCTGTGCAAAAGCTTTTTATTTTGGTGTAGTCCCCTTTTTTAATTTTTGCTTTTGCTTTTCTTGCCTGAGAAAACAGATCCAAAAATATATTGCTAAGACCAATGTCAAAGAGCTTACTGCTTAAGTTTTCTTCTGGACATTTTATGGTTTCAGGTCTTACGTTTAAATCTTAATCCATTTGAGTTTATTTTTATATATAGTGTAAGAAAAAGGCCTAATTTCATTCTTTTCAATGTAGTTCTCCAGTTTTCCCCAAATCATCTGTTGAAGAAACTCTTTTCCCCATTGTAGACTCTTGTCCCCTATGTTGCAGTTTAATTGGCCATATCCATGGGTTTATTTCTGAACTCTCTATTCTGTTCCATTGATCTATGTGTCTGTTTTTGTGTCAGTACCATACAGTCTTGATTAGTATTGCTTTGTAGTATAGTTTGAAATCAGGGAGCATGGTATTTCTAGCTTTGTTCTTCTTTCTCAAGACTACTTTTGCTGTTTGTGTTCTTTCTTAGTTCTATACAAATTTAGAATTATTTGTTCTAGTTCTGCAAAAAATACCATAGATATTCTTATAGGGATTGCATTGAATCTGTAGATTGACTTGAGTAGTATGGATATTTTAAAAATATTAATTCCTCAAATTAATGAGCATGTTACCTTTCCATTTATTTATGTTGAGTTTACATCCTAGCATCAGTGTCTTACAGTTTTCGAGTATAGATCTTTCACATCCCTGGTCAAATTTATTACTAGGCATTCTATTCTTTTTGAAGCAATTGTAAATGGAATTGTTTTATTAATTTCTCTTTATGATAGATTATTATTAGTGTATAGAAATGCAACAGATTTCTGTTTATTAATTTTGATATCCGTGACTTTACACAATTAATTTATTCTTTTTTTTGAATTTTATTATATATATTGTTTTATGCAACAGGTTCTTATTAGTCATCAATTTTATACACATCAGTGTATACATGTCAATCCCAGTGGCCCAGTTCATCACAACACCATCCCCACCCCCTGCGGCTTTCCCCCCTTGGTGTCCATGCATTTGTTCTCTATATCTGTGTCTCAACTTCTGACCTGCAAACCAGTTCATGTGTACCATTTTTCTAGGTTCCACATACATGCGTTAATATATTGGTTTTTTTCTTACTGACTTACTTCACTCCGTATGACAGTCTCTAGGTCAATGCACGTCTCAACAAATGACTCAATTTCATTCCTTTTTATGGCTGAGTAGTATTCAATTGTATATATGTACCCCATCTTCTTTATGCATTCGTCTGTCAATGGGCATTTAGGTTGCTTCCATGACCTGGCTATTGTAAATAGTGCTGCAATGAACATTGGGGTGCATGTGTCTTTTTGTATTATGTTTTTCTCTGGGTATATGCCCAGTAGTGGGATTGCTGGGTCATATGGTAATTCTATTTTTAGTTTTTTAAGGAACCTGCATACTGTTCTCCATAGTGGCTTGTATCAATTTACATTCCCACCAACAGTGCAAGAGGGTTCCCTTTTCTCCACACCCTCTCCAGCATTTGTTGTCTGTAGATTTTCTGATGATGTCCATTCTAACTGGTGTGAGGTGATACCTCATTGTAGTTTTGATTTGCATTTCTCTAATAATTAGTGATGTTGAGCAGCTTTTCATGTGCTTCTTGGCCATCTGTATGACTTATTTGGAGAAGTGTTTATTTAAGTTTTCTGCCTATTTTTGGATTGGGTTGTTTGTTTCTTTAATATTGAGCTGCATGAGTTGTTTATATATTTTGGAGATTAATCCTTTGTCCATTGATCTGTTTGCAAATATTCTCTCCCATTCTGAGGGCTGTCTTTTCATCTTGCTTATGGTTTCCTTTGCTGTGCAAAAGCTTTTAAGTTTCATTCGGTCCCATTTGTTTATTTTTCTTTTTATTTCCATTTCTCTAGGAGGTGGGTCAAAAAGGACCTTGCTTTGATTTATGTCATAGACTGTTCTGCCTATGTTTTCCTCTAAAGTTTTATAGTGTCTGATCTTACATTTAGGTCTTGAATCCATTTTGAGTATATTTTTGTGTATGGTTTTAGGGAGTGTGCTAATTTCATTATTTTGCATGTAGCTGTCCAGTTTTCCCAGCACCACTTATTGAAGAAACTGTCTTTTCTCCACTGTATATCCTTGCCTCCTTTGTCATAGATTAGTTGACCATAGGTGTGTGGGTTTATCTCTGGGCTTTCTATCTTGTTCCATTAATCTATGTTTCTGTTTTCGTGCCATACCATATTGTCGTGATTACTGTAGTTTGAAATATAGTCTGAAGTCAGGGAGTCTGATTCCTCCAGCTCCGTTTTTTTCCCTCAAGACTGCTTTGTCTATTTGGGGTCTTTTGCGTCTCCATACAAATTTTAAGATTTCTTTTTCTAGCTCTGTAAAAAATGCCATTGGTAATTTGATAGGGATTGAATTGAATCTGTAGATTGCTTAGGGTAGTTTAGTCATTTTCACAATATTGATTTTTCTGATCCAAAAACATGGTATCATCTTTAATTTCTTTCATCAGTGTCTTATAGTTTTCTGCATACAGGTCTTTTGTCTCCCTAGGTGGGTTTATTCCTACCCATTTTTGTTGCAATGGTAAATGGGAGTGTTTCTTTAATTTCTCTTTCAGATTTTTCATCATTAGTTTGTAGGAATGCAAGAGATTTCTGTGCATTAATTTTGTATGCTACAATTTACCAAATTCATTGACTAGCTCTAGTAGTTTTCTGGTAGCATCTTTAGGATTCTCTGTCATAATAACATGTCATCTGCAAACAGTGTCAGCTTTACTTCTTCTTTTCCAATTTGGATTCGTTTTATTTCTTTTTCTTCTCTGATTGCCGTGGCTAGGACTTCCAAAATTATGTTAAATAATAGTGGTGAGAGTGGACATCCTTGTCTTATTCCTGATCTTAGAGGAAATGCTTTCAGTTTTTCACCATTGAGAATGATGTTTGCTGTGGGATTTTTGTAAATGGCCTTTATTATGTTGAGGTAGGTTCCCTCTATGCCCACACTCTGGACAGTTATAATCATAAATGGGTGTTGAATTTTGTCAAACTTTTTCTGCATCTATTGAGATGTTCATATGGTTTTGATTCTTCAATTTGTTAATATGGTGTATCACATTGGTTGATTTGCGTATATTGAAGAATCCTTGCATCCCTTAGATAAATCCCATGATCTAAGGTATGATCCTTTTAATGTGTTGTTGGATTCTGTTTGCTAGTATTTTGTGGAGGATTTTTGCATCTATATTCATCAGTGATATTGGTCTGTAATTTTCTTTTTTTGTAGTATCTTTGTCTGGTTTTGGTATCAGGGTGATGGTGGCCTCATAGAATGAGTTTGGGAGTGTTCCTTCCTCTGCAATTTTTTGGAAGAGTTTGAGAAAGATGGGTGTTAACTCCTCTAAATGTTTGATAGAATTCACCTGTGAAGCCATCTGGTCCTGGACTTTTGTTTGTTGGAAGATTTTTAATCACAGTTTCAATTTCATTACTTGTGATTCATTTGTTCATATTTTCTATTTCTTCCTGCTTCAGTCATGGAAGGTTATACCTTTCTAAGGATTTGTCCATTTCTTCCAGGTTTTCCATTTTATTGGCATAGAGTTGCTTGTACTGATCTCTTAGAATGCTTTGTATTTCTGCAGTGTCTGTTGTAACTTCTCCTTTTTCATTTCTAATTTTATTGATTTGAGTCCTCTCCCTCTTTTTCTTGATGAGTGTGGCTAATGGCTTATCAATATTGTTTATCTTCTCAAAGAACCAGCTTTTAGTTTTATTGATCTTTGCTATTGGTTTCTTTGTTTCTATTTCATTTACTTCTGCTCTGATCTTGACGATTTCTTTCCTTCTGCTAACTTTGGGTTTTGTTTCTTCTTCTTTCTCTAGTTCCTTTAGGTGTAAGGTTAGATTGTTTACTTGAGATATTTCTTCTTTATTGAGGCAGGCTTGTATAGTTATAAACTTCCCTCTTAGAACTACTTTTGCTGCATCCCATAGGTTTTGGATCATCGTGTTTTCATTGTCATTTGTCTCTAGGTATTTTTTGAATTCCTCTTTGATTTCTTCAGTGATTTCTTGGTTATTTAGTAACGTATTGTTTAGCCTCCATGTGTTGGTGTTTTTTACATTTTTTCCCCTGTAATTCATTTTCTAATCTCATAGTGTTTTGGTCAGAAAAGATGCTTGATATGATTTCAATTTTCTTAAATTTACTGGGGCTTGATTTGTGACCCAAGATGTGATCTATTCTGGAGAATGCTCCAAGCGCACTTGAGAAGAACGTTTAATCTGCTGTTTTTGGATGGAATGTCCTATAAATATCAATTAAATCTATCTGGTCTGTTGTGTCATTTAAAGCTTCTTTTTCCTTATTTATTTTCATTTTGGATGATCTGTCCATTGGTGTAAGTGAGCTGTTAAAGTTCCCCACTATTTTTGTGTTACTGTCGATTTCCTCTTTTAATGTTGTTAGCAGTTGCTTTATGTATTGAGGTGCTCCTATGTTGGGTGCATATATATTGATAATTGTTATATCTTCTTCTTGGATTGATCCCTCGATCATTAGGCAGTGTCCTTCCTTATCTCTTGTAACATCCTTTATTTTAAAGTCTATTTTATCTGATATGAGTGTTGCTACTCCAGCTTTCTTTTGATTTCCTTTTGCATGGAATATCTTTTTCCATCCCCTCACTTTCAGTCTGTATGTGTCCCTAGGTCTGAAGTGGGTCTCTTGTAGACAGCATATATATGGATGTTGTTTTTGTATCCATTCAGCAAGCCTGTATCTTTTGGTTGGAACATTTAATCCATTCACGTTTAAGGTAATTATCGATATGTATGTACCTATGACCATTTTCTTAATTGTTTTGGGTTTGTTTTTGTAGGTCCCTTTCTTCTCTTATGTTTCCCACTTAGGGAAGTTCCTTTAGCATTTGTTGTAGAACTGGTTTGATGGTGCTGAATTCTCCTAGCTTTTGCTTGTCTGTAAAGCTTTTGATTTCTCCATTGAATCTGAATAAGATCCTTGCTGGGTAGAGTAATCTTGGTTGTAAGTTCTTCCCTTTCATCACTTTAAGTATATCATGCCACTCGCTTCTGGCTTGTAGAGTTTCTGCTGAGAAATCAGTTGTTAACCTTATGGGTGTTCCCTTGTATGTTATTTGTCATTTTTAGCTTCGTGCTTTCAGTAATTTTTCTTTGTCTTTAATTTTTGCCAATTTGATTACTATGTGTCTTGGTGTGTTTCTCCTTGGGTTTATCCTGCATGGGACTCGCTGCGCTTCCTGGACTTGGGTGGCTATTTCCTTTCCCATGTTAGGGAAGTTTTTGACTCTTCAAATATTTTCTTGGATCCTTTCTTTCTCTCTTCCCTTCTGGGACCCCTATAATGTGAACGTTGTTGCATTTAATGTTGTCCCAGAGGTCTCTTAGGTTGTGTTCATTTCTTTTCATTCTTTTTTCTTTATTCTGTTCTGCAGCATTGAATTCCACCATTCTGTCTTCCAGGACACTTATCTGTTCTTATGCCTCAGTTATTCTGCTATTGATTCCTTCTAGTGTAGTTTTCATTTCAGTTATTGTCTTGTTCATCTCTGTTTGTTAGTTCTTCAATTTTTCTAGGTCTTTGTTAAACATTTCTTTCATCTTCTCAGTCTTGGCCTCCATTCTTTTTCTGAGGTCCTGGATCATCTTCACTGTCATTATTCTGAATTCCTTTTCTGGAAGATTGCCTATCTCCACTTCATTTAGTTGTTTCTCTGGGGTTTTATCTTGTTCCTTCATCTGGTACATAGCCCTCTGCCTTTTCATCTTGTCTATCTTTCTGTGAATGTGGTTTTTGTTCCACAGGCTGCAGGAGTGTAGTTCTTCTTGCTTCTGCTGTCTGCCCTCTGGTGGATGAGCCTATCTAAGAGGCTTGTGTAAATTCCTGATGCGAGGGACTGGTGGTGGGTAGAGCTGACTGTTGCTCTGGTGGGCCGAGCTCAGTAAAACTTTAATCTGCTTCACTGTTGATGGGTGGGACTGGGTTCCCTCCCTGTTGGTTTTTTGGCCTGAAGCAACCCAACACTGTAGCCTACCTGGGCTCTTTGGTGGGGCTAATGACAGACTCTGGGAGGGCTCATGCCAAGGAGTACTTCCCAAAACTTCTGCTGCCAGTGTCCTTGTCCCTGCAGTGAGCCACAGCCACCCCCCGCCTCTGCAGGAGACCCTCCAACACTAGCAGGTTGGTCTGGTTCAGTCTCCCGTGGTCACTGCCCCCTCCCCTGGGTCCCGATGCATACACTACTTTGTGTGTGCCCTCCAAGAGTGGAGTCTCTGTTTCCCCCAGTCTTGTCAAATTCCTGCAGTCAAATCCCATTAAGCTTCAAAGTCTGATTCTCTGGAATTCCTCCTCCCCTTGCCAGACCCCCAGGTTGGGGCTGTACCCCCTGTTGTGGGGCTCAGAACCTTCACTCCAGTGGGTGGACTTCTGTGGTATAAGTGTTCTCCAGTCTGTGAGTCACCCACCTAGCAGTTATGGGATTTGATTTTACTGTGATTGTGCCCCTCCTACCGTCTCATTGTGGCTTCTCCTTTGTCTTTGGATGTGGGGTATCTTTTTCGGTGAGTTTCTGTGTCTTCCTGTCGATGATTGTCCAGCACCTAGTTGTGATTCTGGAGTTCTCACAAGAGGGAGTGAAAGCACATCCTTCTACTCCGCCATCTTGGCCCTACCCTAGTTTCTTCAGAGTTCATGTATTCTAAGAATATTTTTGTGGAGTCTTTAGGATATATATATATATATTCATGTTATCTGCAAATAGTGACAGGTTTAATTCTTCTCTCCCAAAATGAATGTCTTTTATATCTTTTTCTTGTCTGATTCCTGTGGCTAGGATTTCCAACACCATGTTCAATAAAAGTAGCAAGAGTGGGCATTCTTCTCTAGTTCCTGGTCTTAGAGGAAAAATGTTCAGGTTTTCATCATTGAATATATTTTTAGTTCTGGGTTTGTCATATATAGCCCTTATCATGTTAAGATACATTCACTCTATATCTACTATGTTGAGAGCTTTTATCATGAATGGATGTGAAATTTTGTCAAATGCTTTTTGTGCATCTATAACGCAGATCATATGGTTTTTATCCTTTGTTTTGTTAATATAGTGTATCACATTGAATGATTTATGGATATTGAACCATCTTTGCATTTCTTGAATAAATGCCACTTGATTGTGGCATATGATCGTTTCAATGTACTGTTGAATTCAGTTTGCTAATATTTTGTTGAGGAATTGTGCATCTATGTTCATTAAGGATATTGGACTGTAATTTTTTCTTTATTTGGAGTCTTTTTGTCTGGTTTCGGTATCAGGGCAATGCTGGCTTCATAGAATGAGTCTGGGAGCATTCTTCTCTCTTCAGTTTTTTGGAATATTTTGAGAAGGATTAACTCTTCTTTAAATGTTTGCTAGAATTCACCTGTAAATCTGTCTGGTTCTGGACTTTAATTTGTTTTGAGTTATTTTGATTACTGATCCAATTTAATTACTAGTAATTGGTCTCTTCAGATTTTCTGTTTCTTCTAAGATTGTATGTTTTGGGGATTTATCCATTTCTCCTATGTTGCCCAATTTATTTGGTATATAATTGTTATAGTAGTCTCCTATGATTATTTCTGTGGTATCAGTTGTAACTTCTTTCATTTATGATTTTGAGCCCTCTTTTTTTTTCTTGATGAGTCTGTCTTTAGGTCTATTAATTTTGTATGTGCTTTCAAAGAACTGACTCTTAGTTTCATTGATCTTTCTATTGTTTTTTTCAGTCTCTATTTTATTTATTTACAGACTGACATTTATTATTTCTCTACTAGTATTAAGTTTGGGCTTTGTTTTTTCTTCTTTTTCTAGTTCTTTTAGGTATGAAGTTAGATTGTTTATTTGAGGTTTTTCTTATTTCTTGAGGTAAACTTGTATTACTGTGCACTTCCTTCTTATAACTGCTTTTGCTGCATCCCATAGATTTTGGAAAGTTTTCTTTCCACTTTCATTTGTCTCAAGGTATTTTTTGATATCATATTTGATTTCTTCATTGTCCCATTGGTTGTTTAGTAGCATGTTCCTTAGTCCCCACAGGCTTGTGGGGTTTTTCCCAGGTTTGTTCTTGTAACTGATTTCTAGTTCCATACTGTTTTGGTCAGAAAAAAATGTTTGATATGATTTCAGCATTTTAAAATTTATTGAGACTTGTTTTGTGGATTAACCTATGATCTGTCCTGGAGAGTGTTTCGTGTGCATTTGAAAAGAAATTGTATTCTGCAGGCTTTGGATGGAATGTTTTATATATATTTATTGTTTATCTGGTCCAATGTGTCATTTAAGGCCAATGTTTCCTCATTAAATTTCTGTCTGGATGTAAGTGGGTTATTAAAATCCCTTACTATTATTTTATTATTGCCAATTTCCCCTTTATATCTGTGAATACTTGCTTTATTGTTTATAAATATGTAATATATATATAAAATATTAGGTTCATAAATATTTATGAATATCATATCCCCTTCTTGTATTGACTTCATGTAATATCTTCTCTGTCTTTTAGAACAGTATTTGTTTTAAAGTCTTATTTAGTCTAAGTATAGCTACTCTAACTTTCTTTTCATTTCCTCTTGTATAGTATATCTTTTTCCATATCTTCACTTTCAGTCTGTGTCTGTCCTTTCTTCTGAAATGTGTCTCTTTTAGGCAGTATATAAATGGGACTTGGTTTTGTTTGTTTCAATTCATTCATCTATCCTATGTCTTTTTATTGGTACATTTAGTCTACTTACATTTAAAGTGCTTATTGATAGGTATATACTTATTTTATTGACGGTTTTCTGTTCATGTTTGTAGTCCTTCTCTGTTTCTTTCTTCTCCGAGTTTCTTCCCTTATGGTTTCATGATTTTCTTTAGTGTTATATTTGGGTTCTTTTCACTTTATTTTTGTTTATCTGTTGTAGGTTTTTGTTTTTCATGATTTTCATATATATATATTTTATTTTAAGCTAATAGTTGCTTAGGTTTGAATGTATTCTAGAAACACTATATTTTTTTATTCTCCCCCCAGGTTTTATGCTTCTGATGTCATATTTTACATCTTTTTTATTTTGTGTATCTCTTAACTAATTGTAATTATAATTGATTTTACTACATTTGTCTTTTAACCTTCATAGTAGCTTTTAAAGTGGCTGATCCACTGCTTTTAGTGTATATTTGCCTTTACCTGTGAGATTTTCCTTTCATGTATTTTCTTATTTCTAGTAATGACCCTCTTTATGTTTAAAAAAGACCCTTAAACATTTCTTGTAAGGCTGGTTTAGCGGTGATGAACTCCTTTAGTTTTTACTTGTCTGGGCAACTATCTCTCCTTTGATTCTGAGTAATAACTTTGCTGGATAGAGTGTTCTTGTTTGTAAGTTTTTTTTTTCCCCCTTTCAGCACTTTAAATATATATTAAGCCACTCTCTTATGTCCTGCAAAATTTCTGCTGAAAAATCAGCTAATAGCCTCATGGGATTTTCCTCGTATGTGACTAGTTGTTTTTCTGTTGCTGCCTTTAAAATTCTCTAATTTTTTGTCATTTTAATTATGATATGTCTCAGTGTAGATCTCTTTGGGTTTATCCTGTTTGCAACTTCATGCTTCCTGGACCTGGATATTTGTTTCCCCAGGTTAGGGGAGTTTTTAGCCATTATTTCTTCAGACATTTTCTGCTGCTTTCTCTCTTTCTTCTCATTCTGATCCCCATCATGTGACTGTTAGTAGAGTTGGTGCTGTCCTAGACATCCCTTAAACTATCCTTATTTTTTAAAATTCTTTTTTTCTTTTTGCTGCTCTGATTGGGTGATTTTCACTATTTTATCTCCATATTGCTGTTCTATTTTTCTATATCATTTAGCCTGCTGCTGATTCCTTCTAGTATACTTTTCATTTCTTTTATCATATTATTCAACTCTTATTGGTTCTTTTTTATATTTTCTAACTCTTTGTTGGAGTCCTCACTGTGTTCCTCAATTCTTCTCCCGAATTTGGTGAACATCTTTATGACTATCATTCTGAACTCTTTATATTATGAATTATCTCTTTTTCATTAAGGATTATTTTTTCCTATGGTTACATTTTGTTCTTTACTTTGGAATATGTTCTCCTATATATTTATTTTGTTTGACTTTCTGTCTTTGTTTCTATGAATTAGGTGAAATTACTACCTCTTCTGGTCTTGAAGACATGGGCCTGTATAGGAGCATCCCTTGTGTAAACTCCCTATTCTGGGCCGCCTTGACAGAATGGCTGGAGGTGGAGTGGACAGGGGCTGGGGGATCCTGGGGTATGCCACACAGAGATGCCTGGCAGGAAAGTTATGGCTACAGCAAGCATGGGCTGGGGGGAGGGGGGTTCCTGCGGCATGCTGTGTTGGGGAATACAACTGTGTTGCTGTGTCCTCCATGGCAGGATAGCTGGAGTTCAAGTGGGTGTAGGCCATGGGGTCTCAGGCCATGCTGCATGGAGGCCACTTTGGCGGGATGGCTGGAGCTGAAGTGGGTATGTGCTGGGGTGTCCCAGGTGCCTTGTCCCTTTGATTAGATCTTTTAGGAATGTTATTACCTTCTCATCATTAGTAAAGCTTAAGTAATTCTTAATTTTTAAATAAGAATGTTTAAATAATTCACACTTCAATGTGAACAAAGGACATTAGGTTAGGTTGTAATATTACCAGGAAAATCTGCCTAATATTTAGGCAGGTTATTTACTTTGATAGATTTAATTAGATCCAGGAGTTGGTCCTCAACTTTGCACAATTTGGGAATATACCAGACTTTTAAAAATTGAGACATATTTACAAATGTAAATTTTATTTACAGTGAAAAATATCATATCTTCTATGCAGGTATGTAGACATCAGCATGACCAGCAGTTATATTCCCTATAGGTAGAACACTAAAGTGTTTAGATTAAAGTCAGAAAAAAGCTAGGAGGCATAGAATGCCAGTGTAGGGAATTAGATACTAAATATTTGTTCAATGAATGAGTCTATAGGCAAATATATGAACATGGGAGAAAAAAAGACTTATGATGATCTCTATTTTATGAAGGTAAATTAAGAAAACTTTTTATTTAAAAAAGAACTCTTCAGAACTCACCAAGTACAAAGTTCTTGAGTCTAAATCTCAGCTAATAGCTAAATTTAATGAGCTAAATTAATTGAGCTCCTTCTATGTGCAAGGAGATATGCTATTATTTTATGCAGATTATTTTAATTCCCACAGAAATTATCAGAAGTAATTTCATTAGTTCTATTTTTACTGATGAGGAAACTGAAGCTTAGAGATACTAACATGCAGGAGGTGACATAGTTACTAAAAGGATACTTAAGACCGTCTATCTCTGGAGACAGAAATCACTTCTTCCCCATGTATTTAGATTAAATTTTATAAATAATTACAATACTAATCTCCAATTTCAGATCATTTAATAAATAATAAATCTAACTTGATGAACATATTAATCACTAGGCTCAAAGTTTGACATATAAATGCTTCTATTTACTGTCTGAATAGAATAAGCCTGGGGTACATTCCGGTCATACTAAATTGATTTTTCATTAGATCAAAATAGGAACAGTATAAAAGTTCAGGCAAATTCCATAAGGTAGCCATCATTTACACATATATCATAATTATAAATATTCTTAAATTATTTCCCATGCTACAGGAAATAGTAAAAATATGTATTTTACATGCAGAATGCAAACTCATACAATTCACCCATTATTCACATATTAGTGGTTGAAAGTCAATATATTTATAATTTGGGGGGAACACATGAATGGCCCCATAGTCAAAAAGGTGAAGAAGAACTGCATTTAGAGCCATATTATAATGCACAGTTCAGCTAACTTGTGTATTGCAAAATAATACAAACATTTTAGATCAGATCTGGGTAAACCTTCCACTTTTGTTTCTGTCATTCTGTTGACAAGAAAGGCTTGTCGTTTTTGTCTAAAAAAAAGTAAAAGTGCTTTCAAATGAAAGCTTTTGTGACAAAGTGGACTGTTACATTGTCTTCTGAGTCTTGCAGTTTGACCATTAATCATATAAATATAGAACAATAATATTGAAGATACATGTTTCTAGCTGTAACAAAAGCTAGCTTGTCACAAATGTCAGTTATATATTCAGCAAAAAAAATACGATGGTTTCACAGCACTATTTTGGCTAGGGAAGGACTTATACTGTTCACTAGAAAATCCACTTTTAGATCATTTCTGTTGCAAGATCTGGCACTTTATCTTGCAGTGTTACACCCCTCACTACCATGCGTCTGTGGAAGGGCCCGTAGATACTGGCCAAAAGTCTTCTAGCAAGCTGTATCTCACCCATCTGTCATCCTTCCTAGTGTTCCTTTTTTGTACCTACAAAATACGAAAATATTCTTAATTAAGGAAAAATAAACAAGGAATCTTCAAATGGATTCATAAATATATGCATGTTTTAGAACACTTTAAATACTGTATCTGAAAAAAAATAGACACAAGCCTTAAAACATAATAGAGTTCCACAAAGATTTGCATTTTTTGTCCTGTTTTTTTTTTTTCTGATTAGTGCAGCATTTGTCAAGCGATTTATTTTACTAGCTCAAAGAAACTAGTACATTTATATTGAAAAAACAAAGGTTTTGCTAAGAGTTTATTAATCTAACTGGTTTTATTATACTTCCTCTATTCTATTAGATTCTGGGCTACAGAGACTTTGAATAAATATCCAGGTAAGGGCAGTGCCCCTCAGTGTCTTTCTGCCCTCCTTCTTTCCATTTTCTTCATCTAGAGATTTTAAATAGAAATTTTCTAGAGTTTGGCTAAATTATTTATTAATGTGCTCTGTCTGCATATTATCTGAAGACAGTATCTGAGATGACACTCACCCATGTATCTTTTCCATATTCCTTAGAATTACTGTCTACATTAAAAAAAAGAAATATTTCATTGTAGCTTGAATTACTACCTTGATACATGTGTTCTCTTACAGAAGCCACTAAAGCTTTACCATTATGGATAATAAACAATTATAATTTTTCTTATATTAATGTAGACAATAAATAGGTCAATGTCATATATGAGAAACATCTAACTCTTGAAACACTTTTTTCTTATTGCTCCTTATTTTTATATTCTTTACCCTGGTTCCCTCAGGAAAAATTGCTAAATCAAGGCCCTTTCTTGACTCTTTCTCCCTTGATTATTACTTATTTGTTCAAGAATAATATCTCTACAATCCCACTGTATATTTTCCTTCAAAGAAAGAAGCTTTGCTTATGAGAAAAATACAAGGAACAGTTAGAAGTGTGTGCTATGAAGTAAGGGTCAGTATGAAGAGTCAGATGTACTAGAACATATCTTATATAGTATTGATAAATCTTGGTATCTCTTCAAAAAAATTAAAGTCATAAATGAGTACTACTTTCTACTCTCTCCCATCTAGATCCCTTTATAAGGAAATTTCTCTATTGCCAAAGTAATGAATGTGATTATTTTTAAAAAAATTTTTTGAAAGTTCTGAAATATTTCTCCCCAAATTTCTTTATTAAAGTTAATTGGATTTCAAAACAAATATTTTGACATTATTTTAAGAGCAATTTAAAATATTATAACACTTTTACTCAAGCATTTAATAACTAAATTACATATTTATTTTCAATTATATTCAAAAATTATGAGACAAACATAATACAGTTAACCTAAATTTATTTACCATTGCTTTTTAATATGTCTTTCTACTTTTTTAAGCTGTAAAATATTACTTTAATTTCTCTTTTCATATAACTGTCAGGATAATGTACATGCTCTTGCTCTTTCAGAAGAAAAAACAATATTTTTCAATTTGCTCAAGCTCCTACATCTAAGCTTGCACCAGAAATTAAAAAAAAAAAAATTAAGGATAAATTTATTTAGATGAAAGCTGGCTTTCCTAAATGGTTTCTCCACTGAGATGAAATGGAATTAAACAGTTAAATAAAGTCACATAAATCCCACTGGTTGTTTTCTGAAAGAAATTCTTCAAATATTCCAACAAGGCATTCAAAGTTGGCAGTTTATGCATTACATACATTCTAACTATTTAATGAAAGTGCAGGGTGAGGATAGTACAAACAGATCCATATAGAGGGTTATTTTTCTTTTTTACCTGAGTAAAAAGCAAAATAATTTGGATATAAAAATGAATCCATGTTTTTAATCATTTTTCTCTAATCTATGAACTCATTCCAGGACATGTACACAAGGGATAGGAGCCTTGATGCTCTTCTTAGCATACTGCCTCCCACTCTATTTAGTCAGTTTTTTCTTTTATTTATTTCTGTTCTTTAATATTTCCTTCCTTTTATCTGCTCTGTTTAGAAATTTCTCTTCATTTTCTAACTTATCAACGTGTATCTTTTATTACTGATGGCAAAAGTTTTACTTCTTAATATCGCACATAGCACTGCTTTAGGTGTTTACTGCAAATATTGTTTTATTGAATTCACATATCTCTTTCAAAAATTGCTAATTATGATTTTTTATCATAACCATCCATTTTTACAGTGTTTTTTTAATTTTTTAACTTATTTTTTTATATAAATTAATTTTATTTTGACTGCATTGGGTCTTCGTTGTGCATGGGCTTTCTCTAGTTGCATAGAGTGGGGGCTACTCTTCGTTGTGGTGTGTGGGCTTCTCACTGCAGTGGCTTCTCTTGTTGTGGAGCACAGGCTCTAGGTGCACGGGCTTCAGTAGTTGTGGATGCAGGCTCAGTAGTTGTGGCTCGTGGGCTCTAGAGCACAGGCTCAGCAGTTGTGGCACACGGGCTTAGTTGCTCTGCGGCATGTGGGATCTTCCTGGTCCAGGTCTCGAACTCATGTCCCCTGCATTGGCAGGCGGATTATTAACCACTGAGCCACCAGGGAAGTCCTACAGTGTGTTCTTAAATTTCTTAATATTTGGATGATTTATGTTTTTGTTGTTAATTTCCAATTAATTTTAATCTTGCCCAGGAATACCATGTGTATGTTTTTCCTTCTTTTAATTTCATTGAGGCTTGTTTTATGATCAGTAGTATGTTCTATGCATACTTTAAACCAATGTACATTCTGAAGTTCTTTATGGAGTGTTTTATGTATGTAACTTAGATCAAGTTGATTATTAGTGTGGTTCCAGTCTTTCATATCATATATTGAGTCAGGAGTGCTGAAATCACAGTAATTGTACTTTTTCTTCCTATTTCTCCTTCTGTTTATGATAGTTTTGCTTTCACAGAATTTTAAGTTCTTGTCAGGTACACACATATTTAGGATTAATAAGATTTCTTGTTATATCATATGAAATATCTGTCAGTCTCTCTGGTCATGCTCTTTTCCCTGAAGTCTTTTACTGTTTATTTGCTCTTGCTTTAATCTAATATAAAATTTCCTACTAATATGCCTAGGTATTTATGTGGTGTTAAGCACATCTGCTTGTTTTTCACTATGTCTATCTTAAGTTATTTTTTCAAAAAATTTATCCATATCATCTAAGATGTTAAAGATTTTCTTATTATTTTCTTAATGTCCTTTTAACGTCTATAAAATCTATGGTGATAACCTGTCTCATATTTCAGTCCTGATGTTGTCAATTTGTGTAATCTCTCTTTTTATAACCAGACTAGTTAGGAGTTTACAATTATGTCTATCTTTTCAAAGAATCAAACATTATATTTGCTAATATTTTTCTATAAAATTCTATAAATTCTATATTTCTATAAATATCTAATTTTATATTATTATTTTAGATACTATCAATCTATATTAGATATTGGCATATTAAATAGAAATTATGATGTTTTAAAATGATCAAATATTAAATTTCAGACATAAGTACAATAATTTATTTTAAAATATTTTAAAATTGAAAATATATATGGGCATGGGTAAATCATTTGTTTTCAGAGACATTTGACTTTGAACCTGAACTCTTACATTTATTGTCAGTTAAATTCCTATTTTGTGTAAATATTTTGTCATAAACACTAAAGATAATGCTTTTAGAGTGCTAGAAAACTACTTGACACATAAAGCTTTCAATAAATCTCACATTTATCTTACCTTTCTCTTTATCTTCTTTTTCCCCTTTTAATTGTTCAATGTTTACAGACATGTAAGCTTAGGTTTCAGTAAATATTTGTTGATTAATTAATAATAGTTATTTTCAATTTACTACTTTAGTAGCTTTTCTGAGTTATAATTGATACATAATAAGGCTGCACATATTTAAAGTGTACAGTTTGATACATACCCATGAAACTGTCACCAAAATCAAAATAGTGAACTTATTTTGCACCCCAGCAGTGCCCTTTTGCCCCTTTTTCTCTCCCTTTCCAGAACTCCCCTCTACAAGCAAACACTGATGTGATTTCATCCAGTATAGATTAGTTCACATTTTCTACAGTTATATACAAATGAATCCATGCAGTATATTACTCTTTATTGCCTGGCTTCTTTCACTCAGTATAATTATTTTGATAATAATCCAAGTTGTAATATGAAACAATAGTTTGTTGCTTTTTATTGTTGAATAGTAGTTTTGGTTTCTCCTTTCCAAAGCAATTGTATAAGTTTCTCAGATTATATCTATATGTTATCATATCTATAACACCTTACTTAGATAATGTTCTAAGAAAATGTGTTTTCTTCAACGTGATATATTTTGTTAAAAGACACTCTTATAATTTAGCCAAATTAATGTACCCTTTGAATTAAGGTAATCTTAGATTCCGTTTGATAGCATAATTGGAATATTTGTTCTTTGCTCATGTATGGCAAACACTGTGTATTTAAATAAATGCACAATAAAAATGAATATTTTTTGAGAACATGGTTCTATGGAGATTTCAAATAACAACAAATTATTAAAAATAGCTGTTATAAATGAAGTAAAATAAATGACCAAAGTAAAATAAGAAAGATGAACTTTTGAGGAACATATCTAGGAATTTCTACTTTTTAAGCAATTTGACTGAGATATCTTTTAATTTCCCATTTAAACATTAAAGTTTTTTTTTTTTTTTTTTTTTTTTTTTTTTGATATGCGGGCCTCTCACTGTTGTGGCCTCTCCCGTTACGGAGCACGGGCTCCGGACGCACAGGCTCAGCGGCCATGGCTTATGGGCCCAGCTGCTCCGCGGCATGTGGGATCTTCCCGGACCAGGGCATGAACCCGCATCCCCTGCATCAGCAGGTGGGCTCTCAACCACTGCACCACCAGGGAAGCCCTAAAGATATTTTTGATAAATGAATTTGCTGCCAAAACGATCAATGTTATTTCAAAGTTTTCAAACAGAATTTCAGTGAGCAATATATTTGTCAGTTATAAAGTCAAAAATAGCGAGATTATTGGAATTGATCATTATTGAGGGGAAACAAAACCATTTAAAAAATGTTCCACTAGGACATGATTTTGTGCCTGCTAGGCTTGTAAACTGTGCTGCCATCTGGCTTTTAATAATATTCCTCTCCAATGACTCCATGAACAAACCATACTTCAAACCACTCAAATTAATTATAAAACCCAAATAGTCACAAAAAAAGCTTCTGCTCTTCCATATCATTGGCACAACCTAGAACCACTTAAATATGGCAGTGCCAATTTGAAGGTACATAATAGTTAATGTAAAAGATTTTAAAAGGAAATGAAGAGCAGCTTGCAAATGGAGTATTCAGATTTTGAGAGATTCATATATTTATCAAATTTAAATTGAGCTATATGAGATAAATGTAGTGATAAATTTGTTCATATCTGTCACACATGCTTAATATCCTTGGAAATAAGACACTCAAGTATCAGAACAGGTGTATGATGTATAAATTACTTAGTAGGTCATGAAGTTTGTATTTTACTGGTTTGCCCACCAGTATTCATTCATTCACTCAAAAATAAATTTCCATTGCAAATAAATAGCAAGTTAGGTATTGATTTTTATATTTGTAAACAAAACAGATATAATCTCTGCTTCATGAGTTTACAATCTAGTGGTGATTTAGGAAATAACCATATCGGAAGACATGTAATCATAAAAAGTGACAACCATGATGAAGTAAGGAAATAACAGGAGATTATACTGGGCTGTTGAGAACATGGCTGAGGAGTTTAATTTTAGCTGAGCGTTGAAAGAAAGAGTGAAGAGTGAGAAGAGTGGGAGGAAGATATTTCCAGGAGAGGGAATAGCTTACGTGAATAAAATGTATATATAAAAAATAAATAAAGTATAGGAAGTGCTGCTTTTTTTTAAGACCAGATTTTCAAAGACAATTTTCTTGTTTAGTTCACACAATCTTTTTCCAATAATGCATTACATCTGTATAAATTTACTAAATATTAAATATGTAATTATAGAAACTTCCTTAGAATTAAAGTTAATAGAACATTTAAACATGCAATTAAAATGGTTCATTTTAAAGTTTAAAATATCAAACACCACATTTTACACTGAGTCACTTAATTTGAAAAAAAAGGAGTCTAGACTCTAGAGAGAGTCAATCTGTGAAATAAAGGTGAGTAAATAAAATTATAGAAAGAATATGCAATAATGTTAAATTCTATGTGTCTGAATTATCACTTGACATTTTCAGTAAAAGTCTGTTTGAAATCCAAGGTGTGCAAAATATCCTAGAGTCAAATTAATGCCCCAGTACTTCAAACTCAACATAACCAGAATTAAATCCAACAACCACTACCAAAATAGATTTTCCCTTTTCTTCTAGCTAGTTCTCTTTTTTTGTGTGTTTTTTTTTTTTTTTTTTTTTTTTGCAATACGCGGGCCTCCCACCGTCGTGGCCTCTCCCGTTGCGGAGCACAGGCTCCGGACGCGCAGGCCCAGCGGCCACGGCCCACGGGCCCAGCCGCTCCGCGGCACGCGGGATCCTCCCGGACCAGGGCACGAACCCCCGTCCCCTGCATCAGCAGGCGGACTCCCAACCACTGCACCACCAGGGAAGCCCTAGCTAGTTCTCTTAAATGACACCTTCCATAAAGTTTCAAAACCTCAAGGTTTGCGATAGCTTCTCCTCCTTTATCAATTGTTTACAAAGTTTTGGTGATTTAATTTCTGTACTGCTGCAAATCATCAATTAGTTTTCACTAACAAGGCCACTAATGCAGTTAAAAACTTCTCTATCTTGCCTCATTGCCTCGAGGAAGTATTTGCTTGCTCACTAGTTTGCCACCACTGACTTCGGTCCCTTCAAATAAACCACTCATACTATCCAAAAATAAGGTTGCTAAATTATAGTCACTCTCAAGTTATAAAACCAGATTAATTAAATACTATTCCCTGAATACACCCTATACTTTTCTGTTGTCTTGTCCGGTATTACTTTCTGTATTCCTCACTCATCTATCAGAAGCCAACACTACACATACTTAATTCTTCCTCATCTTGAAGTTTATATTATTTTTTCTTAATAGAATAATTTCTATTATTCTAAATTTTAAGTTTTTAAATACTAGATGTTTTTACACTTAAAGAATTTATGGCTTTTCATGTAAATTATATGTAGTAGCATGCATGGTATTTCCTCCTAATAAGTTGCAAGTTTTTTGAGAAAATGAACTGGAATATTGTATCTTGCGTGCAGTACAAATCAGTGATTTTTTGCAGAGTTTCATTTCAGGAATTAAACAAATATCCAAAGAATTTTGTTTAACATAAACCATTTAATATAATATCAACTTGAAGTAGTATATATTTTGGTGAATAGAGAATTGCTTAAATGACCTTTAAACAAGAATAGGCTTGTTAATTGATTCTTCTTTAATTTATTCCACATTTATTTATAGGTAGCCCAGTATGTGTATGGTACTATTTAGATATTGATGATCCTGGATCCTGTAATGAGCAGGAAATCAAAGCTATAACATTATGGGATATTATGAAATTGCAACAGAATATCTTTCAAGGGATAAGTTTTGCACAGTGTCT
This sequence comes from Lagenorhynchus albirostris, assembly GCF_949774975.1. Classification (NCBI taxonomy): domain Eukaryota; kingdom Metazoa; phylum Chordata; class Mammalia; order Artiodactyla; family Delphinidae; genus Lagenorhynchus; species Lagenorhynchus albirostris. Next base: position 125,054,757 of record NC_083098.1, read on the forward strand.
TCTAGTGCTCTCCCCATCAACCCAAATTGGGCAATATGTCAAGGACTTCATTTATCACAATATTATAATCCTTCAAATATAAATATTTTTAAAATGTTGACTCAAAATTTTAATAGAATTTAAGAAACATGGATGTCTCATGCTCTGTATTTTATTACATTCAGTCTTTTATTACTTTCAAAATCTATACCTTTGTATGCATATGTACATTTATTCAGTAAAGTTAGGATATTCTGTAACAATTTATTAAATATTGTATTCATTTTCACTCTAATATCTATTGTATGTACTTATTAATATATGTTCTTTAATTGTCAATATCTTACATTCACAAGTGAGAAATTAGTATCAGTTCTCTAAACCAATTCTAATTAAATCACCTATTTTATAATTTATATCAAAATTTCTAGTAAAATGATTAGAAAATCTTAGGAATCTAATGTTAGTGATTTTAGTTAATTAAATGTTCACTATTAAAGAAATTGAAGAATTTAATAACCTTATGCTATGAATAAATTATTTTTTATCTCATTAATGACCCCTTATAAAATACATAGAAAGATTTTTATTCTATTTAAAATAACAAAATAAATAACAACATGGTGACAAGGGAAGGTTATGACTTAGAACTATAAAGGACAGCTCAAAAACAAAAATATCTGGAATTCTTTTGAATGATATAGTTTGTAATCATTTAAATTTGGAATCCTTGGATGTCAAAAGATTACTGTAAATATAGTTTAATTTTTTAATTGAAGTTGATTTACAATGTTGAGTGAATTTCTGCTGTACAGCAAAGTGATTCAATTATACATATACATGCATATTTTTTATATTCTTTTCCATTATGGTTTATCATAGGATATTGAATATAGTTCCTGTGCTATAGAGTAAGACCTGTTATTTATCCATTGTATATATAATAACTTGTATATTGCTAACCCCAAATTTCCAATCCATCCCTCCCTCAACCCCCTCCTACTTGGAAACCACAAGTCTGTTCTCTATATCCATGAGTCTGTTTCTGTTTTGTAGATAGGTTCATTTGTGTCATATTTTAGATTCCAAATATAAGTGATATCATTTGGTATTTGCCTTTCTCTTTCTGACTTACTTCACTGAGTATGATAATCTTTAGTTGAACCATGTTGCTGCAAATGGCATTATTTTGTGTGTTTTGTGGCTGAGTAGTATTCCATTGTATATATGTGCCACATCTTTATCCACTCATCTGTCAATGGACATTTAAGTTACTTCCATGTCTTGGCTATTGTGAATAGTGCTGCTGTGAACATAGGGGTATATGTATCTTTTTGAATTATAGTTTTGTCTGGATATATGCCCAGGAGTGGGATTGCTAGATCATATGGTAGCTCTATTTTTAGTTTTCATATTGTCAGCATCAACTGACATTCCCACTAACAGTGCAAGGGGGTTCCCTTTTCTCCACACCCTCTCCATCCTGTGTTATTTGTAGACATTTTAATGATGGCCATTCTGACCTGAGTGAGGTGGTACCTCATTATAGTTTTGAGTTGCAATTGTAAATGTAGTTTAAAACTCAATTTTTCTTTTATTCTTTACAAATAATTAAATCATAAGATAATCCAGTAACAGATGCATTGTTTTTCAGTGACACAATTTCAATGTCAGCTTTATTACATTTACCAATTTTAAAATATGCATTAAAGGAACTATTCAATAAATCTGGTGCTAGCCTGCATTAGCCTTACTTGTAAAAGAAACATTTTAGGCACCACTTATTTAGTCATACACATTGTAAAGCAGAAATAAAGCTGTTGTTAAAAATGATAGACCTAAGCCTTAAAGTAGTTTTCCCTTTTCAGATAAGTATTTTTTTCAAAACCAAGTAAATGATGACATTTATTCCCTGACATCTCAGAGAGTCCTTGATTTTGTCATTTCTCCTTTTTGAACAGACACATCACCAATGAATACATATCAATAGCCATTGATCACATGAAAATATCCCCCAGTTTAATAGTGATCAAGGAAATGTAAATTAATACTATATTGGATGCCCTTTCAAAAATACACTAAAATCCCTAGAATAACAAAATTATGAGAACACCAAAGATTGGCAATGATGGAAAACAAGTGAAATGCTCATATTTCTGATAGGAGTTTTAAAAATTAATGCTACTTTGGAAAACTGATACAGCAATTTCATTCCAGATAAATAATTTCATTTGCAGGATAAATAAAAGCATATCCACAAAAAGCAACTTTGTGTATAATAACCTAAAAATAGAAATCAGTCTAATGTTCAACAACTAATGGATCACTAAACAACTTGCTTTATATCCGTAAAATGGAATAATAGTAACAAAATGGAACAAATCACTGATACTGGCAACAACATGAATAAATCTCAAAAGTATTAAGGAAAAAAAAATGAGGCAACAAATTTCTGCCATAATTTACATGAATTCTTATGTCCAGTGACATGTTACTTTGATAACCCCACTGTAATTAATAAATACGCCTATCTTTTCTTAGTGAATATAATGATGAATTTGTTCAAACACATTCATGTGTTCATTCAATAATATTTACTACTTCCTACTATGTTCAAAGCATTATGTTAGATTCTGGTTATAAAGTGATTAATAAACAAGTTCCCAATTGTCATATAGTTAAATTCTAATAAGAGAGATATTAAAATAAATAACTATAATTTAAAATAACTTCTATGGAGAACACTGAGTAGCTAACATTTATTTGGCACTATGTGTTTTTAAACATTTATATATGTAACCTCATTAAATTTAATAAGAACAAATGTGAAAAGTACAATTATAATCTCTAATTTTACAAGATTATGAAACTGAAGTATATAGATTTAGCAAAGACTCACTTAACAAAAAGTAACTTAGCAAAGCTGCACACTAAATACTGAGGCTGACATGAAGACTCTGGCAATCCTGTTCCACACACTGTAGCTTTAATCTCCACCCTATAGTGTATTCTTAAATGTTAAGATGAGAAATGTGAAAAATAGCGACTTGGGGAGGGGCTAAACAGGTATGGCATCGTGTAGGATAATCAGAAATAGTGACATTACAGCAGAAACAAAATAACAAAAATGACAAGCCTAGAGAGCATAGAGGTAAGGGACTCCTGGCCATAACAGAGTACAGTAGTTGGTTTCAGAATTCCCCTCATGTAATATAAGGAAATAGAACTTGTTGAAATATATGAAGAAACTGTTTACAGGTATTGTGCACCAGACAGCACACTCATGTCATCTTTGAGAAAAAGGAACACATTAGCTGAACCCTACTTCTCCCTGCCTGAGGTCAATTTTCCAGTGGTGGTACAGGAGCAGAAGCCCAGGTAGAGTGATTTGAGGAGGAAGAAATAGGCATCTGGGATTGCTGAGATGGCTAGAATTTATGATGCAAGTTAAAAAGAAGAGGAGGTATTCAGACATCTGGGGACATAAGGTTTCAACTCATTTACATAAAAACCAAAGAGTGTGATTTTGTGATAATATGGTAAGAATATGTTTAGTTTCCTAAGAAAGCTCCCAACTGTCTTGTGAAATGAAGTGGCTGTACCATTTTGTACTTTCACTAGCAATGAATGAGAATTCCTATTGCTCCAATCATTGCCAGCATTTGGTCATTCTAATGGGTGTGTAGTGGTATTTCTTGTTGTTGTAATTCCCTGATAACATTACATTGAGCATATTTTCATGTTTATTTGCCATTTGTATACCTTCTTTGGTGAGGTGTCTGTAAAGGTCTTTGACCAAACTTTTAATTAGGTTATTTGTTTACTTGTTGAGTTTTAAGAGTTCTCTGTATACGTTGGATAAGAGTCCTTTATCAGATGTGTTTTTTGCAAATATTTTCTCCCAGTCTGTGGCTGGCCTTCTCATTCTCTTCACTTTTTCTTTCACAGAGCACTTTTTAATTTTAATAAAATCCAGCTTATCAATACTTTCTTCCATGGTTATGCCTTTAGGGTTGTATCTAAAAAGTCATTGCCCTACCCAAGGTCATCTAGGTTTATCCTCTGTTATCTTCTAGTAATTTTATCATTTTGCATTTTACATTTATCTAAATGTGACATATTTTGAGTTTGTTTTTGTGAAAAGTATAAAGTCAGTGTGTAGATTAATTTTTTTGCATATGGATGGCCAGTTGTTCTAGCACCATTTGTTGAAGAGATTATCTTTGTTCCATTGTATTGTCTTTGCTCTCTTTGTCAAAGATCAGTTGACTATATTAATATGGATCTATATCTGATTCTCTATTCTGTTCCTTTGATCTATTTGTCTGTTGTTTCAACAGTAGTACTCTGTCTTGATTACTGTAGCTTTCCAGCAAGTCTTAAGGCAAATAGTGTCAGTCTCCCAAATCCTCAACCAGTGACTGGATTTTCCCAAGTGAAAAGGAAAAACAAAGATTTTTGTATAGACAGCACTTTATCAATCTGACATATTAGCCATGTAAATTAAATGAAACTAAAACTTAATGAAGTTTTGATTGAACCATGTGAGTCCATCATGTTAAAAAAAAGGGAGTTTGGGAGTGACACAAGCAAGATGGCAGTAGAAGAGGTCCAAGGCCCTGTTTGTATCCCCTCCCGAGTAACAATAATTTGCCAGCCATCCACAGACTAATGTGTCTTTGTGAGTGCCACAGGGTCCAGATAGGTTTTAAAACCCAGGTGGAGCTCAAGACCAAGGATGGTTGTTTTGAGAAGGCAGGCTTACATCCAGGTGGCAGGCTCAGTGGCCATAGTCCTGGCTTCAGATCCATAAATACCTCTGTCCCCCTTGGATTCAGTTACAGACCTGTTTGACCTGTCACCAGCACCACTGCCAAGAGACTCAAGAGCAGTACTACCTGGTCTTTCCTTGGGTAACAAGCTCACTGACTTTAGCCCTACCTGTGGACTCTGAAGTATCCTGTGGCCCAGCTCCAACAACTCTAAGCTGTGACCTGGGGGCAATCCTAGTTACCTAGAGACACACTGGGAGACGTGCCTGTTCATGCTAGTGGAGGCTGATCTGTCAGACTGCACATCTTGAAGTGGCCCTATGGCCTGGCTCCAGCCCTTCCTAGCATGTTCCGGAAGTGGTCCTGCCTGTCCAGGTTCCTGCCTAGTGACCCAGTGGGAGCCCTTCCAGGGGCTCAGCAGGAGCCACACTTTCCACAAACCTAGTAACAGTCCCACCGTCTGCAGACCCTTGTCCCAGTATCAGCCTCATTGAACAGGGTCCTGGAGTCAGGCCCACCTGCCAAGGAACAAGACATGAGCCACAACTGTCCAAGACCCTGGTAAAAGGCTGTCAACTGCAGGCCACACTGCAGACCCAGCAGTAGGCATGTAATCAGCTCCAACTCCAGTTAACTGTGATCCCTTCAGCTGGGGAAACAGATAGGAGAATGTCTCTACATTTCAAAACCAGTCTGTAAAACTCAGAGATATAGAAAACAGATTTACGGTTGCCAAGGGGGAAAGGGGATGGGGGAGGGAAGAATTAGTAGTTTGGGATTAGCAGATGCAAGTTATTATATATAAGATGGATAAACAGCATGGTCCTACTGTGTAGCACAGGGAACTATATTCAATATCCTGTGATAAACCATAATGGAAAAGAATACAGAAAAAGAATATACGTATGTATAACTGACTCACTTTTCTGTACAGCAGAAATTAACACAACAGTGTAAATCAACTATACTTCAATAACATATATATCAAAACCAGTCTGTAAAGATTAAAGTTTGGTTTACACAGACATCAATGCAAGCCTACACAGATCATGAAAAATCAGGCAAATATGACATCATCAAAGGAAATTAATAAGACTATGGTAACTGACCCCAAAGAAAGGGAGATCTGTGAGTTACCTAATAAAAATTCAAAAGATTCATCTTAAAAAAGTTCAGTGAGATGCAAGACAACACAGATAGACAACTAAACAAAATCAGGAAAATAATGCATGAACAAAATTAGAAGTTTAATAACAAAATAGAAGCCATAAAAAAGAACAAAATAGAAATAATGGAACTGAAGGGTACAATGCCAGAAATGAAAAATTAGAGAGCTTCAGTGACTAGCTCAAGGATGAATAAGAAAGAATCAGCAAACTTGAATACAGGTCATTTTTTGCTTAAGTGAATATCAAAATAGAATTTATCATAGATGTAGCTTATTTGATTTTATAATCCCCAGGTGTTAAATTTATTTTTGTTGATTTATATGATTATACCAAAATATAAATCAGAACTATATCTATTATAGATACTGTTATGCTGTTAGACAGATGGTATGGTATTTTTTTTAAATATCAGACCTTATACATTATACATAGTGGGAAACATGTTTTATGGCTTTAATGATAATTTGAATATTAAATACAATACTACTTAGAAAAATAAAGTTTTAAAAACATGTGCTTATTTGGAATTGTAAAATAGACTCTGGATTGAAGTTTACTCTTCGAAAGTTGTTATTAAATCTATGTTCATACATTGTATAAAATCTTAATTAGTATATTCTCACTTTCAAAATTTTGAAACTGTGACTGGATTATAAATGAAGATATTAATTTTTGTTCTCCATGCAGTAAGAAGTTATAAAAGAATCTAATTTTTCTTACATCTTAGAAAAGTATTAAAACTTTAAATCTTCCTAAGGTTAAGCTCTTTTCATGTGGTGTTAATGATATTTTTCTTTACCAAAATCAGTAGATTTTTGAGGAGGTTACAGTGCTGTAACTTCTCCCATTTTACATGGAAAGCCTTCAAGTAAAGCTGTTAGCAACCCCTTCTGATGTGTCCCTAATGCCCTTATATCTGTCATAGTTGTGGGATGGTGGTGGATGGTTGGTTTCCTTGTCTATCATACCCCTTTATTGTCATACATCTTGATGTGGTGATCTCTTAGACTCCAATGTGCTTGCTTTGTCAAAGGAGCAGTCTGTGGGTTTCAGAATTCCGCAGCATTCTAACACAGTAGTCAGTGCACATTCCCATGTGTGGTTTTGTAAACTAAAACATGCTGTAGAGTACTTCTGTGGTATGGGGAAAAGAAGCCTTTAAGTGAGTAATAACAGCTGGTGAGAAGAGCATTTGAATTAACCAGTAGTCCTGGGTAACTCCTCACTGACATTATCTTTGCTGGCAATACAAATAGGAAGGGATAATTTTCCTCATATTGAGATGAGAAAATTATAACTTATGTGGCACGTTGGTTTCCCTTTCATATTAACATTCATCAGTTTATCATCTTATTTGTTTGCCCTTTCCCAAGTGACTAATGTAGCAACTTTCCTTCCTGTTGCCTTCATATAGGTGTAAGGCCTTCCATCCAAGTTCTCCATTGTTCCCTAATTAGGTTTCCTTATCTTAGCTGCTTACCTAGCTACATGGTGTGGGGATGAGAAGGGACTTTTAGAGGTGGAATCTGGACTCAGATATAAAGTGGATTCAGGGCTAGGCCATGAGATGCAAAAATCTGTGTCCTCAAAAAAGGAAATTTATCATTACCAGCTAAAGAAGTTGTACCCTCAGCCCCCTTTATGGGAAACCTACTAATAAAGGGACCCACTCTTCTCAAAGGTCATCCCCCACCTCTTCCCTAGAGTCAGCACGAGGCAGGGAGGGATAAATAGATGCAGGGGAAGCAGTAGTAGTGGGCACTGCAGAGAAAGGTGAAAAGTTCTGTGAAAAGGAAGTTGCCTTTAATTTTTAGATTTCCTCTTCCATTTTTCCTCAATCTTTTCTTCTAGCTATCTAAATAGTATTTTTTTTTCCTTAGAATGATTTTCATCCCATAGAGCCAGTCATTCATTTGCTTGGAATAATTTCTGTCTAAGAACCCCAGCAAATGTGTTATTTTATCCAAATCAAAGGAACAATCCTTAGGTAACTGGATTCTCATTTATCCATTCCAAATGTGATGTAGAATCATTAGCTCTTTAAGAGAATATCTGAGGCAACATTCCTGGCTTTCCATATTTTATAACTGTATGGTGATCCTGATGGAAATTTAGAACCCATATTACCCACGATTATTCAATAGTAATATCTTGAATTTAGAGAAGAGGGTCTATTTAGCTAGTATTCCAAAATAATGGAGAGCTAGAGACAGACTTTTTCTAATTCATGGTCTCTTTTCTGACTTGTTGTGTGGCCACAGACCTCCAGCTGATCTCAGCAGCTCAGTAGTTTCCATACATCTAGTCCCCATCACCAGCACTATAACTAAAACCAAAATCTCCTCCCAAATCAAAAAAATTCTCTACAAACATAGAAGAGAAAGATTTTTCTTTTTTATCAGATAAGTATTAAACCAGAATGTGATGTAAAGCACAGGTAATCCACTAAGAGATTACAAAGACAGAAAGAAACTTACACTTTTATATAGCTAAGTAGATAAAAACCCATTACATACAGGTTTTAAATATCAATAACTAATTCTCAAGTAAAAGGACTTCACAGCATCATTTGTCACACCTGGTTCATCTTAAATTCAGTTGGTAGTTGGGGTGACTGTGTTAGCTTTATCCATGGAAAATAGATTTCTTATATCTTTATGACAAGAGGTAGTTTGGAACTTGGATCGAGATGCCCAACAAAGTTAGGCTCCTATCCTCCTACAGAAATTGCAGTAAGGGGCACTATCTTCCCTAATGATTACATTTCAAAGAGATGGCCCTCAAGTCCTTGAGAAAAGATATTCCTGAGTTGTAAAGCTGGCAAGAGGCTTGTGAAAATATTTACATATAAAAAGGGGGAGAGAAAAAAATTATAATTAAAAGCTATTTAAATAAATGCTCTAAGAAAAGAGAGGAGAGGGATCTCTGTAGTTAGGTCATCTGGATTCTATAAAGGTCTGGGTGAGTGGGTGGTCAGGGACCTAGAGGCAGGAAGAAGACTGTCTAAAGTTTAGTCAAGCTAAGAGGAACATTGAAGCCCTCTTGGTAATAGGCATTTTTGTACTTCAGCATCCTTTGCATGCAACATATAGGTATTTCTCAGTTATTTTATATCTTAATCATTTTTTATAGAAGTAAATTATTTTTATCCTGATTTTAGAACTTCTCTCAAAGCTATTATAATGTTGCTATAAATCTAAACCTAATGACATAATATCTTTATTTACTTTTTATTTTTGTTGACATTCATTTCTTGGATAACACCTGCTATTAAGCAAAGGCAAAGGCAGAAATCAGAGTAAGACTGACCATGTTATCTCTAAAGATTTACACCCAAAGGCAGTGTCACAATTTCAAAGCAGAAATTAAAAACTAAGTCAGAAACCACAAAATTCTATCTAGGTATGTTTCATAGATTAATTAAAGCTATAATTAAGATATTTTTTCTTTTTTTTTTTTTTTTTTTTTTTTTTACTAAAACTGGAAAAGACCCTTTACCTTTTCACTACATACAACAGAATATATTTTGTTCTATGGCTGAAAGCAATTCAGGTAAGATTCACCCTAAGTTTACTTGGGTAATAAAGACACCCAAAGCCTAAAGATTTGTATTACTGAAATCTGAAAAAAAATGTTTTTAAGAAAGGCTGTTTTTATTTCATTGACCCAGTCATTTTTTTTCAGAATGACTTCTAAGTCCTTCATTTTAAATTTAGTTTTCTTGTAAAATTCCTGACACTTGAATTGGCATCACCAAGACGGCAACATAAGCTGATTTTGACTGCACTCTTGCTCGCAAGAACTAACAACTTTTCATGATCAAGACACCACTGAGAGAGTCCTAGAATATAGGGGTGAAACACTATAGACTGAAACACTTGCCCCCTGCACCACAGAGACCAAGACAGGTTACATTAGAAGGCTAAGAGAAGCCCTTACACATTGATCACATTGCTCCTCCCCAGGCCTGTGCAACACCATGCTGAGAGATCTCCCCTGAGCCTAGAGTTTCTCTAGTGGTTAAAGAGAGCTCAGTGTGAACATCCAGCTTCACCAGTGTTATACTCTCTTCTCAGGAGCCCTCAGTCCAGTCTCACTCCATGGGAATTGCAGGGGAATCTCCAAGGCTTGAACACTGGGAATCTGATTGTGATAGAGAAGTGGGAGAGGCTTGTAACAACCAGCACGCAGATTTTAGCAGACCAAGTTCCTACCTGTAGCACTCAAATAGTAGTCCCAATCAGTGGCTTCATTCATCTGCAGAGTCAAGTCAATGGCACACTCTGACTAGGGAAATGGGCAGGGTACAGGTCTGCTTTAAACGAAGTGCCTTGTCAATGCTGGACCCTGGTCAGCTCTCAGCCAGGCAGGGTAGCTGATCATAGCCTGGCCCACTGCTCAGTGTAGCTCCTGGTCCTGTCTGAACAGAAAGGCTAGCAACAACACCTGGAAACTGCATATCCCAGCAATGCTCCAGCAGAGTAGAACAGATAGAACTGATCACTCACAGAGCAAAGTAAGTGGCACTGTTTGGCCATGGAACTAGGGGAGTGGGTCAGCTTGAGTCAAGACCTCAAAGAGCTATTTGAGCTACAGAGGGTTCCACAGCTCCATCCAGGCAGGGGAGCTAATTCCTAACCCAACTTCATTGCTGAGTGTAGATCCCAGTCCTGCCCAACCTGAAAGCCTGGGCAGAACACCTGGAAATCTGTAGCTGAGCATGCTTGAGCAGAGCAGTCCTGCAGGCAGAGTTGACAGATTTCACAACAAAGCTAGTGGCCATGTTTGGGCAGGGAACTTGGGGTATGAATAACATGAGTCAAGACCACAAACAAAGAGCCTTGCTGACTTGGAGCTAGTTCTTCTGCCAAGCACAGGCAGAGAAACATATTCATAATCCCACTCATTCCTGAAAAATCCTTCAACTCATCCAACCAGAGAATCTAAGCAGAGCACATGGGAAGATGTGTAGTGCATCCAGCAGCCCTTTTCACAGTGGCAGTTGAACAGAGAGCATGACCTGTGGCCTTCCCCACCTGCACAGCAAAGCTAGTGGCCTCATCTGGCTAAGGAATTTAGTGCACAGTCTTACCTGATTCAGGTCTTCAAACAGTGAGCCATGCAGTCTTTGGGTCCCTGGCAGGGAAGACTCATACTACTCCTGAGTAGTACCCAGTTCTGACTGTCTACTAAACGTAACTAGAGAACCCAGGCAACAACAGAGCCCATCCTACAGTCTTGTGTAGGGAACCAAGAAAGAATTTCTATCCATCTCTTCCCATCCAGCAGCAACACCTCCCCCCAATCTCAGAGCTCAGGCAGTGGCATCATCCAAAAATAGGCCCTAATAACAACCTGTCCCAATCCAAGGATGAGACTACATGACATGTCCAGAAACCCAAACTGAGCTAATTGGCAAAGAACAGTCTGCCAAAGCAAACCTTTAACATCTGAGAGAGAAGATCACTTATTCAAATGTGCAGATACCAACGTAAGGAATTAAGGATCACAGAAAATCAGGCAAACATGACACCACCAAAAAAAAAATCTAATAAAGTTCTAATGACCTATAAGATTTCAGGTGGATTTCTCAACAGAAACATTTCAGGCCAAGAGAGAATGGGATGATATATTCAAAATATTAAAAGGAAAAAAAAAGTCCAAATAGATTTCTACAGCCAGCAAAGTTGTTCGTCAGAAATAAAAGGATAAAATTTTCCCAAACAAATAAAGGAGAAGGAATTCATGACCACTCAATCTGCCTTATAAGAAGTGCTAAGGGGAGTCCTTTAATGGGAAGTAAAGGGATGCTAATTAACATCCTAAAAACATAAGGAGGTAGCATAAAACTCACTGTTAATGATAAAGTCAAAGTTAAATTCTGTAATATGGTAATAAGTAGTGATTAATTCAATTACAACTCTAGTTTAAGAGTAAAAAAACATAGTAAAAATAACCATAACAACAATAATCTGTTGTTGGTTACACAATATAAAAATACCTAAACTGTAATATCAATACCTAAAATGTGAGGAGGAGGAGAAGTAACAGTGTAAAGTTAGTTAGAATTGCTATTGAAGTTGTTAGTTTAAAATAGGGTGTTTTAATTTAAGGTATTTTTGTAAGCCTCTTCATAACCACAAGGGAAAAATCTGTGGTAATAGCATAAAGGGAAATGATAAAGAAGTCAACACACACTGATACCACAAAATACACACACACACTCACACAAGACAGCACTATCAGACCCAAAAAACAGTGGATTTAAAAAACATTGAGAAAACAATTATAAAAATGGCAACAGTAAGTCCTTATCTATCCGTAATTATTTTAAACATAAAAGGGTTACATTCTCCAGTCAGAAGACACAGAATGCCTGAATGAGTAAAAAATGAAGACGCATTGATATGATGCCTGTAAGAGACTCAAAGAAAAACAGATTCAGAGTGAAGGGATGGAAAAAAATATTCCAGTAAACAGTAACCAAAAAAAGCAGTAGTGGCTATACTTACATCATACAAAATTACTGTAAACTAAAAACTATAAAAAAAAGACAAAGTTGCAGACATCATATTATATAACTTATAATAATAAGGGGACAATCCATCAGGAAGATATAACAATTGTAAATATTTATGCACCTAACATCAGAGTACCTAAATACATAAAGCAGAAAGTAACAGAACTAAAATGTGAAATATATATTGGAACACAATAAGAGATGGGAATATTAATACCACCACTCTCAATAATGGATACACTATCTAGATAAAAAATCAATTAGGAAAGAGTGTATTTGAAGAAAATCATAGATCATACACACCTAACAGACATATACAGAACATTCTATCCAACCACAGCAGAATATTTATTCTTCTCAAGCACAAATGGAACATTTTCTAGAGTAGACCATATGTTAGGCCACAAACAAGTCTTAGCAAATTCAAAAAGATTAAAATCATACCAAGTATCTTCTCTGACCACAATGTTATGAAAATAGAAATACTTGGAGGAAAATTGGAAAACTCACAGCACACAGAAATTAAACAACACTCTCCTGAACAACCAATAGATAAAAGAAATTAAAGGGGAAATAAAGTATTTTGAGACAAACAAAAAGAAACACAAAACTTATGGGATACAGCAAAAGAAGTTTTAAGAGGGAAATTTATAGCAGTAAATGTCTACATTAAGAAACAAGAAAGATCCTAAAAAAAAAAATCTAATTCTATGGCTAAAAAACCTAGAAAATAGGAAAGAATGACTGAGACCAAAGTGAGCAGAAAGAAGGAAATAATAAAGATTAGAATGAAAATAAATGAACTAGAGAACAGGAAAACAACAGAAAAGATTAGCAAAACTAAGATGATTGGTTGAAAAGATAAATTTGACAAAACTTTAGCTAGACTTGTCAAAGAGAGAGCTTATCCAAATCAACAAAATTATAGGTGAAAAAGGAGATGTTACAATTGATACCACAAAAATACAAAGAAACTCAAAAGGCTACCATGAACAACTGCATACCAACAAACTAGATCACCAAAAACAAATGGAAAAATTCTTAAAAATCTGCAACTTATTAACAATGTATCAGGAAGAAAAAGAAAATGTGAACAGACTAAATATTAGTAAGGAGATTTTATCAGTAATCAGAGCTCTCTCCACAAAGAAAAGCCAAAAACCAGATGGCTCCCTGGTGAATTGTACTAAACACTTAAGGAATTATTAATGTCAATGCTACTCAAGCTCTTCCAAATATTGAAAAAGAAGGAACACTCCCCAACTCATTTTATAAGGCCAGTATTATCCTGATAAGCCAGAAAAAGATATTAAAAGAAAACTACAGGCCAATGATGAATATAGATGAAAAAATGCTCAATTAAATACTAACAAACTGGATTCAGCAGCACACTAAACAGATCATTCACCATGATTAAGTGAGATATATACCCGGGATGCAAAGATATTTCAACATATACAAATCAATCATTGTGATAAATGACATTAATAGAATGGAAGAAAATCAAATAATCATCTAATTGACAGTAAAAGCATTTGACAAAGTTTAATATCTATTCATAATAATAATTCTTTACAAATGAGACACAGATGAAATGTAGCTCAATGTAATAAAGGCCATATACGACAAGCATACAGCTAACATTATACTCAATTGTGAAAGGTTGATAACTTTTCCTCTAAGATCAGGAACAAGACAAAGGTACCCACTTTCACCACACGTATCCACAAAGGTACCCACTTTCACCACACGTATTTAATATGGTAATCAAAGCCCTTGAAAGGTCTATCAGGCAACAAAAAGAAATAGAAGGCATCAGAATTAGAAAGGAAGAAGTAAAATTATCTCTATTTGCAGACACATGATTTTACATGTAGAAAATCCAAATGTCTCCACCAAAAAAACTGTTGAAGTAATCAACAAATTTGGTTAAGATTCAGGATTCAAAGTTAATATATGAATACAGGATTTTTCTATACATTAAAAATAAATTATCTGAAAAAGTCATAAAGAAAATGTTCCCATTTACCATAGTATAAAAACAAGAAAATACTTAAGAACAAATTAAATAAGGTGAACTATCTCTACACTGAAAACTACAAGATGTTAATGAAAGTAACTGAAAAAGACATAAATATATACAGCAGTATCCCATGTTCAGGATTGGAAGAATTAATATTGTTAAAATGTGCATACTACTCAGGGGGCAGAGATAAGATGGCAGAGTAGAAGGACTTGAGCTCACCTCCTCTCAAGAAAACAGCAAAATCACAACTAACTGATGAACAACGATTGATAAAAAAGACTGGAACCTACAAAAAAAAAAAGATATTCTATATCCAAAGACAAAAAAGCCCCAAGAAGACAATAGGAATGATGCATTCGGTTTACAATCAAATCCCATACACATCGAGTGGGAGACCCACAAACTGGAAAATGATTATATCAAAGAGGTTCTCCCACAGGAATGACAGTTCCGAGCCCCACATCAGGCTCCACAGTCTGGGTGCCTGGCATTGGGAGGAGGAGAACCAAGAGCATTTGTCTTTGAAGGCCAGTGGGGCATGATTGCAGGAATTCTACAGGACTGGAGGAAACAGAAACTCTACTCTTGGAGGGCATGCACAAGGTCTCATGTGTACTGGGACCCGGGGAACAATCAGTGACTTCATAGGAGCCTGGGTTGTACCAACCTGCTGGTCTTGGAGGGTCACCTGGGGAGGCAGGGGGTAGCTGTGGCTCACTGTGGGGACAAGGACCCTGGTTGCAGAGATACTGGGGGGTACTCATTGGTGTGAACTCTCCTGGAGGTTGTCATTTTGACACCAAGACCTGGCCCCACCCAACAGTCTGTAGGCTCCAGTGCTGGTATGCCTCAGGCCAAACAACCAACAGCCCCACCCATCAGCAGACAGGCTGCTTAAAGTCTTCCTGAGCTCACAGCCACCTCTAAGCATACCCCTTGACATAGCTCTGCCCACCAGAGAGACAAAACAAAACTCCACCCACCAGCAGGCAGGCAACAGTCTCTCCCACCAGGAAGCCTGCACAAGGCTCTTGGACCAGCCTCACCCACCAGAAGGCAGACACCACAAAGAAGAGCAACTACAATCCTGCAGCCTGCAGAACAAAGACAACAAACACAGAAAGATAGATAAAATGAGACAAAAGAGGAATATGTTCCAGACAAAGGAACAAGATAAAACCCCAAAAAACAACTAAGTGAAGTGGAGAAAGGCAATCTACCTGAAAAAGAATTCAGTGTAATGATACTAAAGATGATCCAAGATCTCAGAAAAAGAATGGAGGCACAGATGGAGATGATACAAGAAATTTTTAACAAAGAGCTAGAGGATCTAAAGAACAAACAGAGATTAACAACACAGTAACTGAAATGAAAAGTACACTAGAAGGAATCACTATCAGAATAAACGAGGCAGAAGAATGAATAAATGAACTGGAAGACAGAATGGTGGAAATAATGTCTGCAAAACAGAATAAAGAAAAAAATGCAAAGAAATGAGGACAGTCTAAGAGACCTCTGGGACATTAAATGCACCTACATTTGCATTATAGGGGTCCCAGAAGGAAAAGTAAAAGAGAAAGGACCTAAGGAAGTATTTGAAGAGACAATAGCTGAAAACTTCCTTAACATGGGAAAGGAAATAGTCACCCAAGCACAGGAAGTGCAGAGAGTCCCAGGCAGTATAAACCCAAGGAGAAACATGCCAAGACACATTGTAATCAAACTGAAAAAGATTAAAGACAAAGAAAAAATATTGAAAGCAAAAAGGAAAAATCAACACATAACATACAAGGGAATTCCCATAAGGTTATCAGCTGATTTCTCAGCAGAAACTCTGCAGGCCAGAAGGGAGTGGCACAATATATTTAAAGTGATGAAAAGAAAGAAGCTACAACCAAGAATATTCTACCCAGCAAACCTCTCATTCAGATTCAATGGAGAAATCAAAAGATTTACAGTCAAGCAAAAGCTAAGAGAATTCAGCACCACCAGACGAGCTTTTCAACAAATGGTTAAGGAACTTCTCTAAGAGGAAAAGAAAAGGCCATAACTAGAAACAAGAATATTAGTAATGAAAAAGCTCAATGGTAAATGCAAACATACAGTAAAAATAGGAAATCATGAACACACAAATATAATACCAAAACTAGCAATAGTGAGAAGAGGAGAGTACAAATGCAGGATATTGGAAATGCATTTTAAATTAAAAGACCAACTTAAAACAATCCTAGACTTTTTGCCCTACCCAGGTACGAGTCTTGATATAGACTGCTATATCAAAATCTCATGGGAACTACAATCCAAAAATCTACAATAGATACAGAATTAGAAAAAGGAATCCAAGCATAACACTAAAGTTAGTCATAAAATCACAAGAGAAGAGAACAAAAGAAGGGGAGAAAAGAGACCTATAAAAACAAATCCAAAACAATTAACAAAATGGCAATTAGAACATATGTATCAATAATCACCTTAAACGTAAATGGATTAAATTCTCCAACCAAAAGACAGAGACTCTGCTGAATGGATAGAAAAGCAAGACCCATATATATGCTGTCTACAAGAGAACCCACTTCAGTTCTACAGACACATACAGACTGAAAGTGAGGGGATGAAAAAATATTCCATACAAATGGAAATCAAAAGAAAGCTGGAGTAGCAATACTCATATCAGACAAAATAGACTTTAAAATAAAGACTGTTGAAAGAAAGATACTACATATTGATCAAGGGATAAGTCAAAGAAGAAGATATAATAATTGTAAATATATATGCACCCAACATAGGAGCACTTCAGTATATAAGGCAAATCCTAAGAGCCATAAAAGGAGAAATTGACAGCACAATAATAGTGGGGGCCTTTAACACTACACTTTCATCAATGGACAGAATATCCGACAGAAAATCAATAAGGAAACACATGCTTTATATGACACACTAGATCAGATGAACTTAATTGATATTTATAGAGCATTCCATCCAAAAGCAGCAGAACATACATTCTTTTCAAGTGCACATGAAACATTCTCCAGGACTGATCACATGCTGTGCCACAAAGATAGTGTTGGTAATCTTAGAAAAACTGAAATCATATCAAGCATGTTTACTGACCACAATGGATGAGATTAGAAATCAATCACAAGGGAAAGAAATATAAAAACCACAAACACATGGAGGCTAAACAATATGATACTAAACAACTAATGGACCAGTGAAGAAGTCAAAGACGAAATCAAAAAATACCTAAAGACAAATGAAAGTGAATGGACAATGATCAAAAAACCTATGGGACACAGGAAAATCAGTCATAAGGGGGAAGTTTATAGCAATAAAATCTTACCTCAGGAAACAAGAAAAATCTGAAAAAAACCACCTAACTTTACACCTAAAGCAACTAGAGAAAGAAGAGCAAACAAAACCCAAAGTAAGTAGAAGGAATGAATCATGAAGATCAGAGTAGAAATAAATGAAATAAAGATGAAGAAAACAATAAAAAAAGATCAATGAAACTAAGAGCAGGTTCTTTGAAAAGATAAACAAAACTGATAAACCTTTAGCCAGATTCATCAAGAAAAAAAGAGAGAGGACTCAAATCAATAAAATTAGAAATAAAAAAGGAGAACATGCAACAGACACCACAGAAATACAAAGGATCATAAGAGACTACTACAAGCAACTAAATGCCAATAAAATCTACAACCTAGAAGAAATGGATAAATTCTTAGAACGTACAACCTCCCAAGATTGAACCAAGAAGAAATAGAAGATATGGGCAGATGAATCACAAGTACTGAAATTGAAACAGTCATTTAAAAATTGCCTACAGAGAACCTTCAAGATGGCGGAGGAGTAAAACGTGGAGATCACCTTCCTCCCCCAAAATACATCAAAAATACATCTACGTGTGGAACAACTCCTACAGAACACCAACTGAAAACTGGCGGAAGACTTCAGACTTCCCGAAGGGCAAGAAACTCCCCTCGTACCTGGGTAGGGCAAAAAGAAAAAACATAGACAAAAGAACAGGGACAGGACCTGCACCTCTGGGAGTGAGCTGTGAAGGAGGAAAAGTTTCCACACATTAGGAAGCCCCTTCACTGGTGGAAAAGGGGGGTGGGCGCAGGGGGTGAATCTTAGGAGCCACGGAGGAGAGCGCAGCAACAGGGGTGCAGAGGGTAAAGTGGAGAGATTCCCGCACAGAGGATCAGTGCTGAACAGCACTCATCAGCCTGAGAGGCTAGTCTGCTCAATGGCTGGGGTGGATGGGGGATGGGAGCTGAGGCTCGGGCTTTGGAGTTCAGATCCCAGGGAGAGAACTGGGGTTGGCTGTGTAAACACAGCCTGAAGGGGGCTAGTGCACCACAGCTAACTGGGAGGGAGTCCAGGAAAAGGTCTGGAACTGCCTAAGAGTCAAGAGACCATTGTTTCGGGGTGCATGCGGAGATTCAGAGCACCGCCTAAATGAGCTTCAGAGACAGGCGTGAGCCACAGCTATCAGCACAGACACCAGAGACAGGCATGAAAAGCTACCGCTGCTGCTGTAGGTACCAAGAATCCTGTGTGCAAGCACAGGTCACCATCCACACCTCCCCTCTTGGGAGCCTGGGCAGCCCACCACTGCCAGGCTCCTGTGATCCAGGGACAACTTCCCCGCAGAGTACACATGGAGACACTCAGGCTGTTGCAACGTCACACTGGCCTCTGCCACCACAGGCTCATCCCGCATTCCATACCCCTCCCTCCCCCCAGCCTGAGTGAGCCAGAGCCCCCAATCAACTACTCCTTTAATTCCCTCCTGTCTGGGCGAAGAACAATGCCAGAGGGTGACCTACATGCAGAGGTGGGGCCAAGTCCAAAGCTGAACCCCAGGAGCTGTGCCAACAAAGAAGAGAAAGGGAAATCTCTCCCAGCAGCCTCAGGAGCAGCGGATTAAATCTCCACAATCAACTTGATGTACCCTGCAACTGTGGAATATGTGCATAGACAATGAATCATCCCAAAATTCAGGTGGTGGACTTTGGGAGCAACTTTAGACTTGGGGTTTGCTGTATGCAACTGAATAGTTTCTGATTTTTAAGTTTATCTTAGTATAGATGTTAGCACCTGTTATCATTAGTGGATTTGTTTATTGGTTTGGTTGCTCACTTCTTGTTATTTTAATATTTTTATTTTATGATTTTTAAAATTTTTTATTTTAATGACTTTATTGTATTTATTTTTTTTTCTTTCTTTTTCTTTCTCCCTTTTCTTCTGAGCTGTGTAGCTGACAGGGTCTTGGTGCTCCAGTTGGGTGTCAGGCCTAAGCCTCTGAGGTGGGAGAGCCAAGTTCAGGACACTGAAACACCAGAGATCTCCCAGCACCTCATAATATAAATTGGCAGGAGCTCTCTGAGAGATCTCCATCTGAACGCTAAGACCCAGCTCCACTCAATGACCAGCAAGCTCCACTGCTGGACACCTCATGTCAAACAACTGGCAAGACAGGAACACAACCCACCCATTAGAGGAGAGGCTGCCTAAAATCATAATAAGATCACAGACACCCCAAAACACACCACTGGACATGGTCCTATCCAACAGAAAGACAAGGTACAGCCTCATCCATCAGAAAACAGGCATCAGTCCCCTCCACCAGGAAGCCTAAACAACACACTGAACCAACCTTACCCAATGGGGGCAGACACCAAAAAGAACGGGAAATACATGTGGTCTCTGCAAAGGAAACCCCAAACACAGTAAGTTAAGCAAAATGAGAAGACTGAGAACTACACAGCAGATGAAAGAGCAAGGTAAAAACCAACCAGACCAAACAAATGAAGAGGAAATAGGCAGTCTATATGAAAAAGAATTCAGAGTAATGATAGTAAAGATGATCCAAAATCTTGGAAATAGAACGGAGAAAATACAAGAAACGTTTAACAAGGACCTAGAAGAACTAAAGAGCAAATAAACAATGATGAACAACACAATAAATGAAATTAAAAATTCTCTAGAAGGAATCAAGAGCAGAATAACTGAGGAAAAAGAAGAGATAAGTGACCTGGAAGATAAAATAGTGGAAATAATTACAGCAGAGCAGAATAAAGAAAAAAGAATGAATAGAATTGAGGACAGTCTCAGAGACTTCTGGTACATTAAATGCACCAACATTTGAATTATACGGGTGCCAGAAGAAGAAGAGAAAAAGAAAGGGTCTGAGAAAATATGTGAAGAGATTATAGTTGAAAACTTCCCTAATATGGGAAAGGAAATAATCAATCAAGTCCAGGAAGCACAGAGAGTCCCCCACAGGATAAATTCAACAAGAAACATGAAAAGACACATACTATTCAAACTCTCAAAAATTAAATACAAAGAAAAAATATTAAAAGCAGCAAGGGGGGCTTCCTTGGTGGCGCAGTGGTTGAGAGTCTGCCTGCCAATGCAGGGGACGCGGGTTCGTGCCCCAGTCTGGGAGGATCCCACATGCCGTGGAGCAGCTGGGCCCATGAGCCATGGCCGCTGAGCCTGCGTCTCCGGAGCCTGTGCTCTGCAACGGGAAAGGCCACAGCAGTGAGAGGCCCGCGTACCGCAAATAATAATAATAATAATAATAATAATAAAGCAGCAAGGGAATGCAACAAATAACATACAAGGGAATCACCATAAGGTTAATAGCTGATATTTCAGCAGAAACTCTGCAAGACAGAAAGGAGGGGCAGGACATATTTAAAGTGATGAAAGGGAAAAACCTACAACCAAGACTACTCTACCCAGAAAGGATCTCATTCAGATTAAATGGAGATATTAAAACCTTTACAGACAAGCAAAAGC